>NC_139543.1:53442438-54642438 GCF_965153285.1 Podarcis tiliguerta | reverse complement strand
AAGAAGCTGCTTTTCTTGGCATCTCTAGTTTCTGAAAGGATAAACTAAATTGGATAGAAATAATGCGCTCTTGTTTACTTTTTAATAGTTCTGTATTTTCTAGATTTATTTTAGAAATTGATAGTGTTAAAACATACTTTCAGTGCATTCTTTCTGCTTTGGTAGAAGGACAGAACTTCAACTCTGGTCTGCTGGGTTGTTCTGCACACATGTAAGTGGATAATATATTCAGGTTTATGTAAATTTATTCCATGTAGAATGCTCCAACTACCGCACAATTGTGCTCATTTCACATGCTACCAAGGTTATGCTTAAAATTCTACAAGGCAGGCTCAAGCAGTATGTGGACCGAGAACTCCCAGAAGTGCAAGCTGGATTTTGTTTTTTTTTTTTTTAATATATATTTATTGAAGTTTTCAAATAAAGCATATATTAGATAAGCACAACTTATCATTGTCCATTTAACATCTCTCAATTATTACATGGGACTCCCCCACACCTCCCGCATACACTTACATCATTATTAAATTTATTTCAAACAAATTATCATTTAACTCATCTTAATTAATAATCTTAATTTGGTTTGACATATAATTCAGCCTTAAATCTAATTTAATGGTAGACAATTATCTGCGCTGGCATCCAATTCAACACTCAGCCAAATTACAATATTTTTGTAAATAAATCTTAAATTCCCTCCAGTCTTCTTCCATCCTTTCTTCTCCCTGGTCTCGAATTCTGCCGGTCATCTCGGCTAATTGCATATAGTCCATCAGTTGCATCTGCCATTCTTCCACAGTGGGCAGCTCCTGAGTTTTCCAATTCTTGGCAATTAATATTCTTGCTGCTGTTGTTGCGTACATAAAGAATGTTCTGTCCTTTTTTAACACACTCTGGCCTACAATACCCAGGAGAAAGGCCTCTGGTTTCTTAGTAAAGGTGTATTTAAACACCTTTTTTAATTCATTATATATCTTCTCCCAAAAGGCCTTCACTCTAGGGCAGGTCCACCAGAGGTGAAAAAATGTTCCTTCATTTTCCTTACATTTCCAACATTTGCTATCAGACGAATGGTATATTTTAGCCAGTTTAACAGGGGTCATGTACCATCTATACATCATTTTCATCACATTTTCCTTCAACGCATTACATGCAGTGAAGTTCAGCCCAGAGGTCCACAACCTTTCCCAATCTTCAAACATAATATTATACCCAATGTCCTGCGCCCATTTTATCATTGTTGATTTTACCATTTCGTCATGTGTGTTCCATTTCAGCAGCAAGTTATACATTCTTGAAAGTACCTTAGTCTTAGGTTCTAACAGTTCAGTTTCTAACTTTGACTTTTCCACTTGGAATCCTAGCTTTTTGTCATTTTTAAACACTTCTTTAATCTGAGCATATTGTAACCAGTCTCGCACTTTGTCTCTCATCTTTTCTAAACTCTGCAATTTCCAGTTGTCACCATCCTTTTCTATTATCTCCCAATATTTTGGCCAGTTGGCCTCCATATTGGCTCTTTTCCGAGCCTTAGCCTCCAGGGGTGACAGCCACCTCGGAGTTTTATTCTCCAGTAAGTCTTTATATTTTGTCCAGACATTAAAAACTGATTTTCTGACAATATGGTTCTTGAAGGCCTTATTTATCTTAGCTTTATCATACCATAAATATGCATGCCATCCAAACGCGTTATTAAAACCTTCCAGATCCAAGACATCCGTATCTTCAAGAAGTAACCAATCTTTTAACCAGCAGAAAGCTGCAGCTTCATAATACAACTTTAAATCTGGCAGGGCAAAGCCCCCTCTTTCTTTCGCATCTGTTAATATTTTAAATTTGATTCTGGGCTTTTTGCCCTGCCAGACAAATTTAGAAATATCTTTCTGCCACTTCCGGAAGCACTCTGTCTTGTCTACAATCTGCAGTGTCTGAAACAAAAATAACATTTTTGGCAATACATTCATCTTGATGGCAGCTATTCGGCCCAACAAAGAAAGTTTTAGTCTTGACCAACTATCCAAGTCTCTCTTAATCTCTGACCAACATTTTTCATAATTATCTTTAAATAAACTCAGATTTTTTGCTGTTATGTTTACCCCTAGGTATTTAACTTTTTTAACCACATTTAGTTCTGTCTCTTTCTGAAGCTGTTCCAACTCAGTATCTGTCAAGTTTTTCCCCAAAACTTTAGTTTTTTGCTTGTTTAGCTTAAATCCTGCCACTCGACCAAAGTTTTGAATCAGTTGTAGTACTCTTTTCAAACTAGACTCCGGCTCCTGTAATGTCAGAACTAGGTCATCTGCAAAAGCTTTAAGTTTATATTGTTTCGCTCCGACCTGAATCCCTTCCACCAACCTGTCCCCCCTAATCATATTCAGGAGCACTTCCAGAACCGAAATAAACAGTAATGGGGAAATCGGGCAGCCTTGTCGTGTACCTTTTTCAATTTTAAACTCTTCTGTAACCACATTGTTAACTATCAGTTTAGCCTTTTGTTCTGAATATATTGCCTCAATCCCGTTCTCAAACCCCCGTCCCACTCCCATTTCTTTTAAATTCCCCTTCATAAATTTCCAAGATATGTTGTCGAAGGCTTTCTCCGCGTCTATAAAAATTAAAACTGCTTTAGTGTTTATGTTTGTTTGTAAAAGTTCCAATATGTCTATGATGTTCCTTGTGTTAGTAAACATATGTCTGCCCGGGAGAAAGCCTGCCTGGTCTTTATGGATTATCTCACTTAAAACTTTCTTAAATCTTCGTGCCAAAACATCTGCAAATATTTTGTAATCCACATTTAAAAGGGAGATGGGACGGTAGTTCTTGAGTTGTGTCTTTTCAGTTTCTGACTTTGGAATCAATGTGATAAATGCTTCTTTCCACGATTCAGGCGCCTTCTTCCCCTCCATTATTTCATTACTGACCTCCAACAAAGGTTGTATCAAATAATCCTTCAATGTCTTATAGTAGTTAGAGGTCAGTCCATCTGGCCCTGGTGATTTGCCCTGTTTCAGACTCTGGATGGCCTGTTCAATCTCTTGTCGTGTTATTTTGCCATTCAAAATTGTTCTATTTTCTTCTGACAGCTTTGCTAATCCATTTCTCTCCAAAAATTGTGTAATCTCTATTTCATCTTGTGGCCCTTGAGTGTATAGCTTTTTAAAATACCTCTGGAAGCACTTTCTAATCTCTCCCGGGTTCTGAATGTTCCTTCCTTCAACCTCTAAGTTTGTTACTGTATTTAATCTTTGTCTCCTTTTCAGCTGCCAGGCTAGCAGTTTCCCACATTTATTTGCCGATTCAAAAGTTTTTTGTTTCATTGTTTTAATCTTCCATTCTATTTCCTGATTTATCAGTTTGGAATATTGTGCCTGATAAAGTTTAATTTCTCTCAGAATCGGTTGGGACTTCGGGTTAGATCTTAACTTCTTCTCCAACTCTTTGATACTTTCCAGAATTTTATCTTTCTTTTCATTTTGCAGTCTTTTCTTTAAAGAATTCTGTTGAATCAAGAACCCTCTCATCACAGCTTTACTTGCATCCCAGATAGTTCTTTTTTCCACCGTAGTGTTCAAGTTAATCTCAAAATAGTCCTTTAAAGTTTTTTGGGCCTTCTTTACAATTCTTTGGTCTCTAAACAGGCCATCATTCATCTTCCATCTAAAGGAGCCGGTTGGGATCAATGTCATATCCATTCTCAAGGCGTTATGGTCGGAGCATGTTTTAGGGCAGATTTTCACCTTCCTCACCTTAGGTGCCAGACTTCTAGTTATCCATATTTGGTCGATTCGTGTCCAAGTCAGTTGAGCTTCAGAAAAGAATGTTCCTTCTCTTCCCAAGGGGTTTCTAACTCTCCAGATGTCAACCCAGTCCATATTGTCAGTCATTTCAAAAAAGGTCTTAGGTAGTCTTCCCTCTTTAGTAATGTTCTGGTTCTGTGACTTATCCATATTTGTTGATACTACCCCGTTCATGTCCCCCATCATGATGACGTTGTTGTAATCCAGATAATCCAGCATGGTCTCGTGCAACTTCTTATAAAAATCCGATTTTCCTTCATTTGGAGCATAAATTCCTAATATCAAAATTTTTTCTCCTTGATACTGTACTTCTATTGCGAGGATTCTTCCACTTTCATCTTTAAAGAGAAATTTTGGTGAAAGGCTCTCTTTTGCATAGATCACCACACCTCTCTTTTTAACTGTATCCGATGATATAAATTCTTGACCAAGCCTTTTATTTATTAACACCTTTCTATGGAGCCTAATCACATGTGTTTCTTGTAAGCATATAATGTCCAATTGTTCCTTTTTTAAAATATGAAAAATTTTAGACCTTTTTTCGGGACTGTTACAGCCATTTATGTTCCAGCTCAAAAGCTGCAGAGACATCCTGGATAGGTCTGGTTATTCTTTCTGGGGTGGTACCTTGTTCTCCGGTCCTTGAGGATCCGAGGGGGCGGGCTCCCCTGGAAGTTCTGGCGCTGGCAATCCAAGTCCTTTGTGGAGGTCTTCTCCGTGTGCTCCCAAAAACTTGTCTCTATCTTCCACTGTTTTGATTTTGATCTTTCTCCCTCTGTGGGTAAAGGATAATCCTTGTGGGAACTCCCACCTGAAGATAATTGCGTTGCTTCTCAACAGTCTTGCCAATTCCGTGTAGTTAGATCTAAGGTCCAGCAACTGCTTAGGAATGTCCTTGTAGATTTCAATTCTCTTGCCCAAAATGTCTAGTGACTTTTCGTAGTGCAGGCCCAAAATCTTGTCCCTTTCCTCCTTTGATCTCAGTGTTATCAAACAATCTCTGGGCTTCTCTGTCCTTCTGACTCTGCCAAGCCTGAAAGCAGATACGATTTTGAAGTCTTTTTCCTCTAACTTCCAAAACTTGGCAAATTCCTTAGTTAGAAATTCAATAAAATTATCTTCTTCCACCTCTGGTATTGACCGTATCCTCAAGTTGGTCTCCCTGTTTCGCAGTTCTGTCATCGAAAAGTAAATCTGATGTTCTCCAACTTGTTTACTGAGTGGTCTTACTTCTTTCTCAAGTTCTTCCAGTCTTTGACTAGTATCTTCAGCCAGTTTACGATTTTCACCTACAGCCTCCTTTAGTTCTCCAATAGACTGGGCATTCCGTGCAACTTGTCCAGTCAGCTTATTCAAGCTTTCTGTGTTCTGTTCAATTTTAGCTGTATGCAAATCAGCCTTCTTGTCCAGAGCCTCCAGTTTCTCCAAAATTTTCTCCAAGACAGAGCTACTTGTCCCTGAAGCCATATCTCCCAGGTGCAGCTCCTCTGTCTCTCCCTCCCCTGCCTGTATTAGGGAGGCCGCCTCTATGTCTGGAGGCAAAGTGGAAGGCAAGGCCGGCACAGAAGATCTGCGCTGTGAGGCTGCAGATAAAGTTAGAGTTGTTTGTTTAGTCCTTCCTCTTCTCCTTGCGCCACTCATTCCAAAGTTATCTGTAATCCAAGGTCAATCCAAGTTGTTCCCATGAGAAAGCAGAGTCCCAGATACAATAGTCAAACAGAGGCCGGGAAAGGGAAAGTAGGACAAAGTCACTGCTGTAAATCCAAAATCCTCTAGAGGGAGCTTGGTACGTCTTCAGGGAAAAGATCAAATCCAAGTTAAACTTGTAAATTTAAATCCATGTCCATCGCCTCCACAATGTATTATTTTTAGCAGAGTAAAACTTAAAGCAAAACAGTGTTTCTTACAGTGCCTTGACTGCAACAGTTTCAAAGTATCCAGTTCCAACTCAGAATGTTTCAAAACCTGAATTCAATGTATCCAAAGTTGCAAACTGGTGCTCTTCCAGGCAGCTCCAGCACCAGAGATTCTTATTTATTTTGTAATCCACTGGTTCCACAGAAGAAGAGTATCAATGCACTCCCAATATGACCAGCAAAAGTCAATAGCTCAAAGTCTTTCACTCAGAAAACTGCTTTAACAGGGTGCCAGCATTTAGTTAACGCATAACTTTTTGTCTCCACTCCTCCTGCTCTTTGCTTAAAGTTCAGTATAGCGGGAGATGGGCTTCCTGCTTATCCTCACTCCGTTTTCAGCCAAATTTCAACTTTTTTAAAAAAGTTTTAAAAGTTTCAGAAAGTTCTCAAAAAGTTTCAGAAAGTTGACAAAAGTTTCAGAGAGTTTTCAATGTCCAAATTTACTCACGGGTTGTAGTTTCCAAAATTCAGAAAAGTTGCAGGAAGAAAGGACAGCGCTGACCGGCAACAGCAACGCGGCTTCACTTCGCTGTTTGCGCAACGACCCACAGCGCCGCTACCCCCTCCGCGATCCGGAGCCCCTTACGGGGTCCCTTCAACGTTTTGGGGGCTGCTTCTGGCGCCCGCCGGGTCCCGAGACCACAGGCTTCTGCCACCTGTGGTTTTCCTGAATGGGTCTCCGCTTCGCCGTAGCGGACGACCCGTTTACAGCGGAGCTCCCTTCTCCTTACTCGGAGAAGGCAGCCATTACCGGTCGCGCCGCCTCCGGAAGTCCGCAAGCTGGATTTTGAAGGGGCAGAGGAACCAGAGACCAAATTGCAAACATGTGCTGGATTGTGGAGAAAGCTAGAGAGTTCCAGAAAAACATCTACTTCTGCTTCATTGACTATGCAAAAGCCTTTGACTGTGTCGACCACAGCAAACTATGGCAAGTTCTTAAAGAAAAGGGAGTGCCTGATCACCTCATCTGTCTCCTGATAAATCTCTATGTGGGACAAGAAGCTACAGTTAGAACTGGATATGGAACAACTGATTGGTTCAAAATTGGGAAAGGAGTATGACAAGCCTGTATGACGCAACCTTGATGGCAGAAAGTAAGGAAGAATTAAAGAACCTTTTAATGAGGGTAAAAGAGGAGAGCACAAAATATGGTCTGAAACTCAACATCAAAAAAAAACTAAGATCATGGCCACTGGTCTCATCACCTCCTGGCAAATAGAAGGGGAAGAAATGGAGGCAGTGAGAGATTTTACTTTCTTGGGTTCCATGATCACTGCAGATGGTGACAGCAGCCACGAAACTAAAAGACACCTGCTTCTTGGGAGAAAAGCGATGACAAACCTAGACAGCATCTTAAAAAGCAGAGACATCACCTTGCCGACAAAGGTCCGTATAGTTAAAGCTATGGTTTTCCCGGTAGTGATGTATGGAAGTGAGAGCTGGTCTATAAAGAAGGCTGCTCACCGAAGAATTGATGCTTTTGAATTATAGTGCTGGAGGAGACTCTTGAGAGTCCTATGGACTGTAAGAAGATCAAACCTCTCCATTCTTAAGGAAATCAGCCCTGAGTGCTCACTGGAAGGACAGATCCTGAAGCTGAGGCTCCAATACTTTGGCCACCTCATGAGAAGAGAAGACTCTCTGGAAAAGACCCTGATGTTGGGAAAGACTGAGGGGCACAAGGAGAAGGCGATGACAGAGGACGAGATGGTTGGACAGTGTTCTCTAAGCTACCAACATGAGTCTGACCAAACTGTGGGAGGCAGTGGAAGACAGGAGAGCCTGGCGTGCTCTGGTCCATGGGGTCATGAAGAGTCGGACACGACTAAACAACAACAAATAATTCCTGCTTAGTAATAAATGTATTTATTGGGGTATATTATACTGAAAGCTGATGACATTTGTTTGTGTACCTGAGTACTATAAGTAATTCTGTGCTGTGTGGAGCCACCCACTACCAATATTATATATTGGTATTATATAATTATAATATTAAGTAATATATATTTATAATATTAAGTAATATATATTTATAATATTACCCCACTCACTACAAACTCACCTTACTTGTCCACCAGTTTTCACAAACCATTGCTGCATTTGTAAAACTACTCCTGGAAGACATCACTTATAACTCGGTGGAAGTGCCAGATTAAAAAATTAGTCAGAGTGAAGATTTTACCTGTTTTAAATAAATTCTAGGATTCAATATTTACATGTTTGATTCTTGCCTTACAGTGCGAAGCTGTGCTGTTGCTTTTAAGTGTGAGTAATTATCTGCAGTGCAGAAAAGTCTAAAATCCACATGAATGTGAAATAATGGAATTCTGTGTCTAGATTCTGATATGGAATTTAGTAGGTAAATGCCTGTGAAATCTCATAGTGAATTATAGGTTATTTCTTGCCGTTGTCTCCTGACTCAAGCTCTCTCCCATCTTACCTGTTGCCTCTCCCTGACCTTGAGCAGGCTTCATGGCTGCAGTAGGTGCCCAGAGCAGCTTCAGAGGAGACTCTCTGAATATCTGGTTGCTTCATATCTTGCAGTGCAGGCAAGCGCACATTTAAAAATAAATTCACTTTCAACTAAAAATTACCTAAGCAGCAGAAAAAAAATTAAATTCCACCAGAAATAGGAAAGTAGGATTAATATACCATATATTTCCTGTTGAGCAGATGCTTTATCACTTATTACCTCACCTTCCTGTTTAAACCTTATCAAAGATACTTAAGGGGATATCTTTGTTACCATTATCTTTGTGCGAGTAACCTTGTGGAAACGTGAGGTCTTTCTCCAAGCATTGCCCTGACGTAATTAATAGCTGAATTCTATGCATGTTGGCTTCGGAAGTTAGTTCTACTCTGTTTCAGTGGAGCTCAACTCCCACGCTAAGTGCGCATGCGACTGCATAATAGCTCTCCCACATGCTATTGCAAACTGCAGAGTAATATTTTGTCATTGTGCCCTGAATCATCATCTTGATTCCCTCTCTCTTCTATGCCCTATGAATAATTATAATGAATTTGAATGTCTGCTCAATCAACCTTTTTTTTTTAGTTGATCCTAATTTCTCTGCTGCGAGAATGTTTTTAATTTTCACTCTAATAAGCCAACATAGGTATACTTGCAGTTTACATCTCTTTGTAAAGTGAAAGTTGGCATTACTTGTTTAGGTGTAGCTTGTAAAAGTTTCACTGCATATCAGATAGCTGGTAGTTACTACAAAACTTGCAAAGCTACTTCTGTTTTTCTGAAGATATCCTGATAGGCTTATGTAAAATGAATTCCTCAGGTAGAAGGTGGGGATTTTTTCCCCTTCTAAATTATTGGCTTTAAAAAATATTTATTTCTCAGTGTATGATAGATACCTGTAAATGAACTGCTCTGCTGACTTGTAATTGTGTGTCGTTAGTGACTGCCAACAAGGAACTATTGAATGCAAATTCAAATTACCGTACTTTTCCATGTATAACACACCCCCATGTATAAGACACCCCCTATTTTTGGGGACTAAAAATAAATGGGGGGAGATTGCCCAGAGTTCTTGAGCTTTTTTGCGGAGGATTGCACAGTTATTGAGCTGCAGTACTTATACATGTATCCCATTGAACTTGTGCTGCTTCTGGGTAGACATAGACATAATTGTTCTCTAACTCTTGAAGCTACTCACATTTCTCTGTTGTTGTTGTTGTTGTTGTTGTTGTTGTTCTTCTTCTTCTTCTTCTTCTTCTTCTTCTTCTTCTTCTTCTTCTTCTTCTTCTTGCTGTTTGAGTGAATAAAATTTGCTTGGATTAGAGAGGACCCCCTCTATCAGTTATGCTGGTAGTTTTATTTCCATGGGAAGGGAAGAAGTTTAGCATGAAATAAAAAATAAAGGATATGACTACCCTTCTGCCAGTGTGTTCTCACCTCCTACCCTTCTTTTCTTAAGATTCTGAAAGGCAAGAAAAAAAGGCCTATGTACCAAATCTAACTGTTGGGCGCAAATCTACATTCTTGATCTGAACAAGAACATAGAATCATAGAATTGTAGAGTTGGATGGAATAAACCAGGCGTTGGCAAGGTTTACCTCACCTGGGCCGGTTCACTTCAGCAGAGATCACTCCACGGGCCGCATCGCGCAGGCGCGATTTCCGGCATCTGCACAGACGCAATTTCCCCAGTTTATTGGGGGCTGAGCCAATAGTGACATTCCATATATATTGCTCTGCTAAATTATCACATTGGATTGAATTTGGATTCTGCTTTCTTGCCTATAAGCCTTAGAAGGAAACATTAAATTCCAATAGTGATTCAGCGTCTTTTGTTTTGTCCCTCAAATCACATGGAAACTGTCTAAAAGATAAATACAGTGGTACCTCGGGTTACACACGCTTCAGGTTACAGACACCGCTAACCCAGAAATAGTACCTTGGGTTAAGAACTTTGCTTCAGGAAGAGAATAGAAATCGCGCAGCGGAAGCAGCAGCAGCGGGAGGCCCCATTAGCTAAAGTGGTACCTCAGGTTAAGAACAGTTTCAGGTTAAGAACGGACCTCCAGAACAAATTAAGTTCTTAACCTGAGGTACCACTGTAATCATGTTGGTCTCCTGCTGTTAAAACAGTAGGAGTCTAACATCTGATGAACTGAACTCTAGTCTACAAAAGCACATACCACAATAAGTTTAGTCTTTAAGATGCCGCAAGACTGTCCTGTACAGTGTTGAATCAATTTTCTTCAGCAGCTGATCGTTTCTAAGAAAACAATTTACCCATAGACTCTTCAGCAACATTCCCAAAAGATAAATGCTGAGTTTATTTAACGAGTGTCCATTGATTTTCTTCCCTCATGGCTAAAATATGTAATTTGTGAGTAGGTGGTTTCATCTCAAATATACTTTGAACAATGTTACTAATATGAGGTTGCTAGGCAGCTTCCTGCTTTCTAACAAACGTCTGGTTAAGTGCAGTAGCAAAGGGATTTGAAATAACTGATAAATTTGTTGCACCATACCCAATTAATTTTTACTTTGGAGCTCATCTGTTCAAATGAAAATTCATTTCAAAAAGGCAAAGAGTCAAATTTTTGCATACATCGGTTTAGACTGAATACAGCTAATATATTTGTGTATAGCTAAGTGGCTTATGTACAGGGTTTGATCTCTAGGATATTCTTAATCATTTTAACAATTCAAGGCCAATCTTCGTTTCCTATCATCCGTATATTAAATGAATTTTAGGGGTGAGTAGAAGAACTCTACTACTCTTCAGGTCTCAAGTGGCCATATGTTTAAGGTGACAAAATTCATGCAACTTTGATGTATTGATTGATTTGCTTGGGCTTGCCGATCAGAAGGTCGGTGGTTTGAATCCCCGCGACAGGGTGAGCTCCCGTTGCTCGGTCTCAGCTTCTGCCAACCTAGCAGTTTGAAAGCACATCAAAGTGAAAGTAGATAAATAGGTACCGCTCCGGCAGGAAGGTAAATGACGTTTCCGTACGCTGCTCTGGTTTCGCCAGAAGTGGCTTAGTCATGCTGGCCACATGACCCGGAAAAACTGTCTGCGGACAAACGCCGGCTCCCTCTGCCAGTAAAGCGAGATGAGCACCACAACCCCAGAGTCGTTTGCAGCTGGACTTAACTGTCAGGGGTCCTTTATCTTTACCTTTGAGATCTATTTTTTAGATAATCTATTTATTATTTATAGCGGGAGTGGCCTCTTTTCTTCTTTGGTTCCGTTCCATGGTGCTCTCATAAAGGAAGAATTCAGAACCCATGAGTACAGGAGTAGAATTGAATGGAAAGAACTAAACCCAGGATTGGGGAGCAGAGAAGGCTTGCATGAATGTGCTTCTTCCCATGTGGCCCCAAACCTTTAAGACAAATTCTGCATTCCTGCATTTTAACAAAGCAGGTGGAACATCAAATGAGCCCGCTGGATGAGGCCAATAGCCTACCTAGTCCAGCATCCTGTTCTCACAGTGGCCAACACCAGCCAGAAGCTTGTGGGAAACCCACAAGCAGGACCTTAGCACAAGAGCACTCTCGCCTCCTGTTGATTTCCAGCAACTTGTATTCAGAAGCATTGTTGTCTCAGACTGTCAAGGCAGAACATAGCTGCTATAGCTAGGAGCCCTTGATAGCTTTATCCTCCACGAGGCTCTGCATCAAATAGAACTTAATTTGTGAAATGTCTGGCAATTTAGCTCATAATATTCATATCCCTGCAGATTTGTTAATGTTTTTTTAAAAAATAAAAATAAAATACTTAAGCGTTTGAAGGCAAATGCTGTCCTTCCTCATGTTTTAGGTAGAAAACCCCCGAACTTGGGAAATGTTAAAATACAAGCTTGAAAAATACAGTTGCATATCTTTTGGATTGATCAGTACTTCCGTTGCTTCATGTTAAAGGTAAAGGTAAAGGTACCCCTGCCCGTACGGGCCAGTCTTGACAGACTCTAGGGTTGTGCGCCCATCTCACTCAAAGAGGCCGGGGGCCAGCGCTGTCCGAAGACACTTCCGGGTCACGTGGCCAGCGTGACAATGCTGCTCTGGCGAGCCAGAACCGCACACGGAAACGCCGTTTACCTTCATGTTAGTGTGCTGTTAAATCTCAGCAAGTAGTGGCTTGTTGGGTCAGTGTGCTTCTTTTCTGCAGTGATCTGGAAACTTAACATATTTAAAGCCATTCCATGCTGCTGGCTGCTTATCTTAATAGGGTGCAGGGAGGATTTCTAATTAATGTCTTTTCTGGTTTGATTCAGTTCTGCCTTGTCTAGTGCATGTTCTCAGTGAGTTTTATTTGTCACAAATTATGTAGGACGGTGGCAATACTCAGTAATGTCATCCTATGGTTCTATCCATGTTACTGATCAAAAATTCTATCAGCATTATCAAGCAGTGTTTGTTGAGTGCTGTTAGCTAATGCAGCCTGTAGTCACAGAACTAACAATTTCCAATACATGTTGCGACAGCAGGAAAATGTTATATTTTGCTACTACCCAAAAAAAAGAAAGAAAGAAAAGAAAACACCATAGTTTTCAGCAAAATGTGTTTTGTTTTTAAATTAACAATTCCAAAGGTCTATTAACATTCAATTATTATCAGCAAAAAAACCTTGTTTTAATTCTCATTACTTGTTCTCGGTTATGGTTTTGTTAACTGCATAGAAACTGCTCTAGTGTTTAAGTGGTATGCAGATATATGCAAAACAAATGATTTAATTGCATGCCACTCTCACGATAGATGGATCATTAAGACTTCAAGTAGGATGGCTGCCACAGAAAATGGGTATTATTGTCACTTCTGTGCTGCTGCTGTTGTACCGGATAGTTTTATATGAAAGATGCAAAAACCAGTAGTGGAACACAGCATGGTAAATATCTTAGTGTGTTGTGAAATCTCTTCAACATGCTTCATGGGAAGTGATTCCTAAATGATATGTCTATACCGTATAGCTTTCTTGAAAAAGTATAGGAAAGAAGAGAGAGCCTAGCCAGCAGGTTTAGAACTACTGAAGAAACGTGTTATTCTGCGTCTTATTGTGTTGTATTATTTACTGAAACAATGTAGGAATATGCTCCTCTTTAACTTGCACTAAATCTTTTCAACCAATAGAGGTCAGTGGAGGAAATCTGTAGGAGGGTCATTACTGACTGTTCTACATCTCCACTGCATGAAATGACTGTAGTCAAAAGCTTTCATTTCCTTCAATTTTCTAGTATCCAGTGTTAGAATTGGCTGTATCTAATTGGAGAAAGCAATACATAATAAAAATCGTCTTTGCCTGGTCTAACAACACCAAGAAAAATGGACACTATGATAGAAGTCTAGTGCTTGAGCTATGGGATAAGTATTCCTGTTCTGCAAAGTAGTCATTACCTATTGCTTGTTAGGTCTGCCTGCCTTTTCCAGCCCTTGAAAATATCCTTTCATTTTGTGTGTGGGGGGGGAAACCCCTCCCTGAGCATCTTCCTGCCACACTGCTGACTGGCAATATGAAGGCTCTCATGGTGCCAGTCTACTACTGTTTGGGCATGGAAGAGGGAATGGCTGAATTTAATTAATATTTCACTATCCTGGACGCGGGTGGCGCTGTGGGTAAAAGTCTCAGCGCCTGCCAACCTAGCAGTTCGAAAGCACTCCCGGGTGCAAGTAGATAAATAGGGACCGCTTACTAGCGGGAAGGTAAACGGCGTTTCCGTGTGCGGCTCCGGCTCGCCAGAGCAGCGATGTCACGCTGGCCACGTGACCCGGAAGTGTCTTCGGACAGCGCTGGCCCCCGGCCTCTTGAGTGAGATGGGCGCACAACCCTAGAGTCTGTCAAGACTGGCCCGAACGGGCAGGGGTACCTTTACCTTTACCTATCCTGGTTGTAGCACACAGATCGTAAACTTTGTTTGCCCCTAAGATTAGGGACGTGGGTGGTGCTATGGTCTAAACCACAGAGCCTAGGGCTTGCCGGTCAGAAGGTCGGCAGTTCGAATCCCTGCAACAGGGTAAGCTCCCGTTGCTTGGTCCCTGCTCTTGCCAACCTAGCAGTTCAAAAACACGTCAAAGTGCAAGTAGATAAATAGGTACCGCTCCGGCCGGAAGGTAAATGGCATTTCTGTGCACTGCTCTGGTTCGCCAGAAGTGGCTTAGTCATGCTGGCCACATGACCCGGAAGCTGTATGCCAGGTCCCTCGGCCAATAAAGCGAGATGAGCGCCACAACCCCAGAGTCGTCCGCGACTGGACCTAACGGTCAGGGGTCCCTTTACCTTTAAGATTAGGTTTAGTCAGTTCTATAAATAACACTTGAAGTTTCAAAGGAATATTTTTTTGATAGACAATACTGCTACTCATTTCTTTTAGCCTTAAAAGCCACAAAGGAAGTGAGACACTGCTAGGTCTTTAATTTTTAAACTTTTCATCCCCTGCACTAGATAGATGTGTTAGCATTTAAGATACGAACAGGAAGTTGGCTAAGGGGAAAGAACTGAGGTTAAACATGATACGACCAAATTAACACATTCTTTTCTGAGCAAATTTTCTGAGATGATGGCTTCTCTGGTGAGTTTAATCTATTCCAATGACTAGACTTTATCATTGCTTTCCAACTGTTAATCTTTTTCTTATTTTATATGCTTGGGTTCTGCAAATGTTCCTTGTTAGTAAAACTCTTGACAAAAAAAAGAAAAAGAAAAATGCAAGTTGTGTAGTGTATAACTCCAATGTGCTGCTAAGATTCTTGTACTGGACGCTGTTGAGTAGGAAATCTATATCTGGGTACTTCATTAACTCTCCAGTGTAAATGCATTACTTGAAAGTAAATTCCATGTAGTTTGCTGAATTGATTTCTTTTGTACTATATTTTCTTAGTAGTCTATATAGACCACATTATACATAGGAATCTGATACACAGAAATATATCCTTCAAGTGTAGCATAATACGTTTCTTCTGCTAAAGTATTCATGTTGTATAACCTATGCAGTGGATTCCTGACCAGTGTTCTTGTGACAAAATAAATAATGGTGCCATGTTTCAAAAGCAACTCTTTTCTTCCACAAAGGTCATCTCTGTGACTCCTTTCATAATTTACAAAGGTAAAATCTACACCGGAGCATTCATCAGTAAGCTTTGACCGTTGGGAATTCCCTGTGGAAAATGCATTGGGGTGCAGCAGCAGATATCTTACTGTGTGCAACTAAAGGGTAAATTCTGTTAAGGCCAACTAACCAAGAACTAACCAACTAACTAACTGGAGGTGTAAGTTAGCAACCAGGCAGAGTGGTGGGAGGTTTGCTGAAGTAGCACTGTACTTTGATTGGCTGTATAGCCCTGAGGGCTTTTTTCCTCTGTATGTTTGGTTGAATGTCTTCCTGCTATGTACTAAGCCTGAAGCAAGAGAGAGAGAACCTACCTGTTTGTTTCTCCTCAAATTATATGCTGGCTTTGTTAAGCTAAACTGTAACATATAAAGCAGACCAAATAATTTATTTTCCAGTGTACTATACATTATTTCCTTTGAAATATCGCTCAGTATTGTTAAGCATGTATGTGACTGCCTTGCTCTGGAATGAGTTCACAGGGCGAAGAGAACCAACGTGGTACCTTCCAGAAGTGTTGGGAACTACAACTGCCACAGCCAGTTAAACCATTGTTCAGGGATGATGATACTACGGCAGCATCTGGAGGGCACTGTGTTAGCTACTTCTGAAAAAACAAAAAATCCTTCCAGCTTTGTAGCAAAGTAAACAGTCACAAGCGCTTACAAATCCCTCGCTTCCCTTATCTAAAGGAAGAATATGAAGAAGGGAGTGCTGGTGTTTGCTTGAAAAGCAGCCATCTGGAGGCAGCTGTGTTCATTCATGTGCAGCAGCTTAACCACAAAGATCCAAGGACTCTTTCTTTGTGCCACCTGAGGAACATGTGGCCGTGTGTGAGATTTCGTGGTGGCAGGTTGTTACACACAAAAGCTGAAATGTGGAGCAGCCACCATATGGTTGCATTTGAAGTGTCCACTGTACAGATGTTTGTCTGTGGATTTTTGCTTATTCTTTATTTCAGGAAGCAAAATTATCTCTCAGGCAAGTTGATTGGTATGCTTGCTGTGCAGAGTTCAGTTGCAGACAAGAAATTAAAAAGGGATAAACTGGGCAGATATTTGTGATACTTCCCCTGCCCTTTAAAGCAAAACAAAGAAAAGCTGTGTTTACTATAGTACCCTGCTTGTTGACATGTTTCAGTACCAGCTGTCCAGTAGCATAGCTCAGCTGAAGATTTACTGGCGACCTTATTACTGCAGTAAATAATCTTGCTTTCCAAGAGAACTGGAAATTATCTGAGACACGCTGGAGGTCTTTTGAGCATGCAGTTAGGCTTTTTCCCACTCTTGGTGTTTCAGGCATCCAAATAATCGGAATAAAATCCTGCTTTGAAGGAGGACTCCACTAGACTTATTTTTGTCATCAAATTCTTTGTACATTACATTCATGAATTAACATTGCAAATGAATTTGGCTTCACACAGGAGAATCTGGAGAATGTGTGACAGAGGCAAGTAATCTTCAGGCCATGTTTGCTAGATTGAGACAATTTTGTAGTAAGGTTTGCAGTTTATTTGTCAAACCCAAACATACGTATGGGCATTCCTTAGTTAAAGATGACCAAAACCAAATCAGTCACCCCTAAAAACCTTAGTGAAGAGATGATTGCAGAAGGTGCAGAAAATCATACAATGATGGAATTCCATAGCCAGGTGCCACTACAGAGAAGACCCTACCATGACTCAATGAGCCATATTTTGTGGCAATACCTTCAGAATGGCTTCTCCTGCAGCTCTAACGACCCAGGAACGCTGCTTATAGGGAGAAGTGACCTTTAAAAACATAGGTCCTACATCATTTAGGGTATACCCTTTATAGGTACAGTGGTACCTCGGGTTACATATGCTTCAGGTTACATACGCTTCAGGTTACAGACTCCGCTAATCCAGAAATAGTACCTCGGATTAAGAACTTTGCTTCAGGATGAGAACAGAAATCGTGCTCTGGCGGCACGGCAGCAGCAGGAAGCCCCATTAGCTAAAGTGGTGTTTCAGGTTAAGAACAGTTTCAGGTTAAGAACAGACCCTCAGAACGAATTAAGTACTTAACCCAAGGTACCACTGTATTAGTTAGCATACCTTGAATGTGTTTCTGATGGTGGCTGGGAATGCTCTTGGGTACAGAAGTGAACTAAAACTCATTTAGAAGGAACCCCTAGCTTGCTCATCTTCGCAAGGTCGATATTTTTGTTGGCTGCACTGATGTTACTCAAATGTCCTGGAAGCTCTCCAAACCCAATGTTTGCACTTCTCTTTTGTTCTCGCAATCTTCACAGGCGTGCACGGCTTTTAGTGCTATTCCCTCCCCTTTTCTAAAAGAAGCCCCATGTTTTAAGAAGTGGCTTTGATGTGCGCTGTTGCATTTCATTGGCTGAGTGCTGTGCCTCTTTACATCCTCTTTTCCTCTTCCCCTCCCCCTCCATTGTTCCTCCTCACATCGATTTTCCCCCTGCTTGCCCAGTTGGGAAACACCTGCCCTGCCAGAGCAATGTACTGAAACGTGTTTACTTTTTATTTTTTATAGTTTCAATCCAGAAAGTTGGCTGCTTCCCTCTTTCCCCTCCCCTTCCCCTTTCTCCCACGCCCCTTGCCGCAGCAGCAGTTACTTGCCCTTTGACCCTGGTGCCTGCCTGTACCCTTCGGCTACTTCTTTTGTTTCTGCCCCAGCCATATCAGAGGAGAGGATGAGGGGCGTTGCTGAAACGAAGTTCATTGAGAGAATCATGGTATAGCATGGAATCACAGAATAGTAGAGTTGGAAGGGACCATGAGGGTCATCTAGTCCAACCCCCTGCAATGCAGGAAGACGTTGCATTCCCTGAAAGCAGTTGTAGTCCCCAACCTGATGGAAGGCTCCTATTTCCTCTTGGGTGCTAAGAAAGCTCCCTTATCTGACTTGATTTCTTATTTGCATAATAAATAAAATTTCATGAAACATAGGATTTTCAAAGAAACATTATATTAATATGCCACCTTTCCACCAAAGAGCTAAGAAGGCATACATGGTTCTCTCTCGCCACATTTTATCCTCACAAGAACCTTGTGAGATGGGTTAGGCTGAGAGACAGTGAATGACCCAGTGAACTTCCTGATGGAGTGGGTCTGGGACCCCAGTCTACCAGGTCTTAGTCCAGCACTCTAACCACTACACCACACAGGCTCCCAAGAAAGGCAGGCAAACATTTCTTAGGAAATGAGTGCCAGCCTGGAACCACAACTGGAGGCAGCCACAACATGCCCATTTTTCACTTGCATTTTTAGCAACATTTAGGTAGGAGCTATATTGATGGCGTTGGGACGCGGGTGGCACTGTGGGTTAAACCACAGAGCCTAGGACTTGCCAATCAGAAGGTCGGCGGTTCGAATCCCCGCGACAGGGTGAGCTCCTGTTGCTCGGTCCCTGCTCCTGCCAACCTAGCAGTTCGAAAGCACGTCAAAGTGCAAGTAGATAAATAGGTACCACTCCGGCGGGAAGGTAGACGGCATTTATGTGCGCTGCTCTGGTTTGCCAGAAGCGGCTTAGTCATGCTGGCCACATGACCCGGAAGCTGTACGCAGGCTCCCTCGGCCAATAAAGCGAGATGAGCGCTGCAACCCCAGAGTCGGTCACGACTGGATCTAATGGTTAGGGGTCCCTTTACCTTTATATTGATGGCAAAACAGCCAGGGGGGATGAGGGGTGAAAGTGAAAGTATGCACAAGTCACTGTGCAGGGGGTGGGTGAGGATATAGAAAAAAAGAAACTAGGTAGAGAAAGATAATGGTGGGTGATCTTCCATAAATCCCCAAATCTCATCAGTGGAAACAAAAGTAAAGCCCTCACCTTCTGTTTCCCTTAGAGGTGGCACAAAAGAGGAGGGTTACATATCAGGAGGCAAAGCGGATTTTGAAAAAGGGAAGTGGAGTGAACCTCAGGAAATTATTAGTTAAGGTGCCACTTTACAAAGAGATCTTTACTGGCAACATAGGAATTGGAAACTGCCTGCCCACTGTAGATCATTTGGTTTTCAACCAGTGTGCTGTGGCATCCTGGGGTCCCTTGAATAATGGTCAAAGGTGCTACAGGCAACACCAGACTCTGTCCCTCTTTCCTTCCCTCTCTCCATCTGATTCCCTCTTGTGTCTCTGCCTTCCAAAGGCTTGTGCTGCTTTTTGTTGCAGCAGCCTTGGCTACAAGCTCCCCAGGCGAATGGTGCCTCTGGGGCTGGCCAGGGGAGAGGAGAGGAGGCTGATGGAACACTCTACAACAGTGTTTCCCAACCTTGGGTCTCCAGCTGTTTTCGGACTACAATTCCCATCATCCCTGACCACTGGTCTTGCTAGCTAGGGATGATGGGAGTTGTAGTCCAAAAACAGTTGAAGACCCAAGGTTGGGAAACACTGCTCTACAAGGGAGGGTGTTTGAAAAGAGGTGAAGGGGCTACCGGCTCTGCAGACAAGGGGTGACATAACTGGGCCTCTGAGGCTTTGAGCACGTTTCCCCACAGGGGAGCCGCAGAAAGAATGTACTTGGTCAAGGGAGCCATGGACTCTGAAAGGTTGAAAACCTCTGCAGTAGATGATATATAAGAGAGACATTTGCTTTTCCTACCATACCTGGTATAGGAATAACAACCATTGCATAGCACAGAGGGCCATCTGGAGGCACTCTTGGTGTCTCTGAACAGAAGAGGTGCTGCTGGGTGTTTCACTGGGTTTATACGTACTTGTGCATTTTAGTGTTTAAAACTGAATTACCAGAGCAATTTGTCGTAAGAAGAAATGTGTGTAAACACCTTTGAATTGTAAAAAGAAATGCTGCTGGCATGTCAGCACGTGGGGCTATTCTCCCCACCACCCTCCTTTTTTCCTTTATACTAAAACCAGTGACATTCAGTGATCCACAGACTGAAGCTTGTAAATTTTTAAATATGGGCTGTAATATAGACTTTTACTCCAGGTAAAAGGTAAAGATGTTTACTCTAGTCACCTGTTGAGAATGAAAACGGCTAATGGGTGAGTCCTGTGTACTGCTGGACTAGGGTTGCACGACTTTTACATTCTCATTGAATTTGAAATGCTATTGACTCTTTTAAGATGAGAAAGGAATGGGAGAACCCAGCACACACAGCTTAAGTAGCAAGTCCTTTTTTTTATTAAAAAAAACCCAAAACCATAATGGGCACTTCCTCTTCCTTGCACTTTCAGAACCCTGTTTCTAGAAGTGAACCTTTCCACACTGAATCACTCCAGGTTATGTACAAGGGATGTGCTCTGTCCAATTCTGCCTCTAAGATATACAGTGGTGCCCCGCAAGACGAATGCCTCGCAAGACGGAAAACCCGCTAGACGAAAGGGTTTTCCGTTTTGGAGGTGCTTCGCAGGACGAATTTCTCTATGGGCTTGCTTCGCAAGACGAAAATGTCTTGCGATTCCTGGGGGGTTTTTTTCGCTCCCCACCCCCTTTTTCTAAGGCACTAAGCTGCTAATAGCCTTTTAGCAGCTAATCCGCTAATCCCTTAAGCCTTTAATAGCCGCTAATAGCCGCTAAACTGCTAATAGCGCTAATCCGCTAATGGGCTTGCTTCGCAAGACGAAAAAACCGCTAGACGAAGAGACTCACGGAACGGATTCTTTTTGTCTTGCGAGGCACCACTGTACAAACTTAACAGTAGGAAGGAAACCATTGACAGAAATGTGGTCTGCTTCACTTTGGCCATGGAATGGATTCTTGACTCATTTTGCAATCTCTGAGCCACTAACTTGGGCCAAAGTCACACATGTGTTTTAAAAGCACTTTATCGTTGGGTTCCCTTGCTTCAATCAGGCAAGCTTACTGTCATTCATAAATCAAGCTTTCTCCGTACATCTCCCCACCTTTGGCTAACTGCAGCTTTAGGCACCTGTTCTTGTTCTTCTTTTAAGGAAAATAGTTAGCAGTTCCAATTATGTAATTTGGCCCTTACTCACCGTGAGCTGTAGAAGCAGAGGGTAGGTGGTGTGTGAAAAGAGGAAGGGGGAGCAGAGCATGTAAGGGGAAGAGAGCGCAGGCAGTTGAAGAAGAAGATGAGCAAACCATCCCTATTAGATGTGAGTTCTGGATTTTGCAACACTGATGTTGCATTTAAAAGACAAGGATGGGGGGGGGAGGGGTGTACTCTCAAAAATGGTATTGAAAAATGTAATGAACTTTAACAACATTTTTATTTATTGAATTTATATACAGTAAACATTTCAATGCATTTTGGTGGAAAAGAATTATGCATACTGGATTATTCTGGTAAGGTAGCATCTCTCAAGCACACTAAAGATTGGCTCTAATGTTGATCCTTCTAGTGTTCTAGCTAAAGTCAAAACTAAACAAGATGGGAGCAGGTACACTTTGTCACTCCTGTATCCACCCCACGTATAAAGTGTTGGTAGAGGGATTCAATTCTATCCAGTTGCCCTTGGGAACAAGCCACCTGGGAAAATGAACCTTGGCCCACCTCATAAGCCATCTCAGAAGAGGTATTCAGTCCTCTCTGTCTCTGTCTCTCTCTCTCTCTCTTTGTGTGTGTGTGTGTGTGTGTGAGAGAGAGAGAGAGAGAGAGAGAGAGAGAGAGAAGAAATGCATCTTCTGCGTTGTATTCAGTGTGCATCTTTCTAAAACAATTTCCAGTGTGATCTCCCCAAACTGGAATGGGACCTTGGGGGTGTGGGTGAGAGAGAGAATTGTAGCCCTTTGGCTTTTCTACAGCCCCCATCTGGATCAGGGCCCCACACCAGTTATTTGCATGGGTGGCGAGAAAGCTCCCCTGCAGAAACATATCTGGGGGTATTTCTATTAGATCAGGGTCCTCCTCTGTGATGGATGTGTATGTGTATTTAAGCGAACTGACTAGAGTAAAAGATCATTAGTCATTGGGGAGAAGTATGCATGTATGAACTTAATTTTAGTTGCATTTATTTATTTATTTATTTATTTATTTATTTATTTATTTAATTTGTATGCCGCCCTTCATCCGTTGGCCTCAGGGCAGTTCACAACGTAAAAATACAATATAAAAACACAAAATTCATGATTAAAACAAGAGGTGAGGAAAAACCACAAACCAATAACCCCTCCTCCGCTCTGCTGATTTTAATCAGCCAAAGGCCTGGTTGAAGAGGGATGTTTTCACTTGGTGCCTGAAGGTGTGGAATGAAGATGCCAGCTGAATCTCCCTGTGGAGAGCATTCCACAAATGAGGAGCCACTGCAGAAAAGGCCTGTTCTCGTGTTGTCATCCTCTGGACCTCTTGTGTTAGAGACACATGAAGAAGGATCTCAGAGGATGATCTCAAGGTCTGGGTAGATTGTAATTCTTTTACTGATGTTTTGTTAATTACATTATATGATTTGTGCTGTACTCGTGATGCTCTTATGTTATTTGTTGTTTGTAAGCAGCTTTGGCATTCATGGAAAGTGGCACAGAAAGACAATACAGTGGTACCCGGGGTTATATATGCTTCAGGTTACATACGCTTCAGGTTACAGACTCCGCTAACCCAGAAATAGTACCTCGGGTTCAGAACTTTGCTTCAGGATGAGAACAGAATTTGCCCTCTGGCGGCGCGGCGGCAGCAGGAGGCCCCATTAGCTAAAGTGGTGCTTCAGGTTAAGAACAGTTTCAGGTTAAGAATGGACCTCCGGAACGAATTAAGTACTTAACCTGAGGTACCACTGTAAATCAATGTACAGCAACTCATCAAGGGTTGTGAAGCTTCCTGCTTTTGCTATCGGCCCAGCTTTGCAAGAGTGTCAAATATCTATTGGCAACGTATGCTATGTGTCTCTTGGGCAGTGTGTGGCTTGCTGGATCACAAATTCTGCAGACTTGACTTATGCAGCACTTCCTCCAGAATCTCTTTGCAAAGCAAGCGTTCCTGAAATCATTCTTGGATTCCCATATGAGGGTGGTTTAGTGTAATACAGTCCAAGAAAGAAATGTGTCATGGGAAGAACACACTGATTTCACTGCAGAGTTGCAAGTTTAAGCACATGATGTATTTTGTCCTCCTGTCACTGAATTGCAAAGAATGCATTGCTGAAGTGGATTGTAATTATTTTATGCTAAATTTTAAGTGGAACAACAGTTCAAATACAAAGGAAGTTCTTTCAGTTGCCATGGATACAACATATCGCCTTTATGAGCTGTCATTTTTGTCTGGTCTCCAATAATCACTATTTCTTAATCTTTGCAAATTCACACATGCTAAAATCTCATTTAAGTTCTAAATTTATATGGTGGAATGTGAGTCTTCGATCTCTAAAATATGGATGCAAAAAGCTTCTGGGGGACTTTCCCCATTATCCTGCATTTGATAGCTTCCTGTTTTAAAACGAAACCTATCCCACAGGTTAGAAGAAGCACAAGTTAGGTGCAAAAGGATGCCAGCACGGCTGAATAGCAAAATCATGGATTTTTATGTGCCGGAAGATCGCTTCTGAAAGAGCAATAAATTCTATTTCAAAATAACAGTATAAAGCAGTGAAGGAAATTGAAGAGCAATTTGGTTACACACACACACACACACACACACACACACACTACAAATATTTCTAGAAGC
The DNA here is from genome assembly GCF_965153285.1 of Podarcis tiliguerta. NCBI lineage: Eukaryota > Metazoa > Chordata > Lepidosauria > Squamata > Lacertidae > Podarcis > Podarcis tiliguerta. The sequence goes on along the minus strand of NC_139543.1, from coordinate 54,618,590 downwards.
ATATCAGCTAAGAGGCAGAAGGATCTTAACCATAGATGACAATGTCAAAATGTTAGTGAAGAAATTTCAGAGAAGGTAAATGAATTCTTCACATCGTTATTGTACTCCTTGGAGGAAAGATGGGATAATAAATCACATAAATAAAAATAATTTTTCACTGCCAGAGGTGTTACAGTACATCTGAACCATTGTTTTTTGGTTAATGAGTCTCAAGAAGTATATTATAAGGAGTATAGTATGGTATTCAGTTGGGAGTTCCTAATGAATTCAAATGAGACATTATTGATCTGGAAGACTTTTAAACTGATCAAAGCATTGAAGAAAAACTAAATAGCTGGGGTGTTTTTGCTTAGAAAAGAAATGTAATGGGGGGAAAGCAGCACAAGACCTTGGATTTCTTTTTCATTTTAATAATGAGGAGGGAATCAATAGAGGAACTGTGTTAAGAGTACCAACCATAAAAGTAGCTTTAATGGGGAAAGCTAGTATTTTGATAGTCTAATGAGGCTTCTGCTTCAGAGAGTGGGAGTAGAAGTAATTATTTTATGATAAGATAACGCTCCCTGGTTATAGGAAGTATATGAAACAGTTCTAATGTTAGCAAATGCCATGCATTCAGCAGTCGAGAAACCTTTGTTCTCAGTAATGTCAACGTGCGGAATGTTTGATTAGCTTGTCTGCATTTCAGCCCATGTGGCAGGCGCAAGATAATGTCAAGTTCTGACTTTTAAATTCCAAAGTACTTCTGAATCAGTTTACATGGCTTAGGGTGCTTTAGTTAAAAATATATGCTTTCTCCCGCCTATGTTAGCAAAAGCCATAAGGCTGTCAAAAACTCGGCAAGTCATAGTACTTGACTCAATGGATACCAAGTGGTACAAGCCCTGTCTTACTGGAAGATCATACCTTGGGAACTATCCTCTATCATAGCTAGGTAAGGAGGGATATAAAAAAGCTACTCCTTGAACATTAGGGATAACGATTTATGGAAAAAATAGAAAGCAAGTCTTGGAATTCTGGGTTGCCCAGAGTTGTCTGGCGAATACCTAAGTGGGAGATGATCTGGGAAAAGCTATTTGAAGAAAAGTGCAGAATTCAAATGTCAGCAATCACATCGCTCATAGGAAGGAGATAGTGATGCAACTGAAAACGTCAGAAATTGGAAAGGGTACGTGGCTGAAATCTTAGTAAAAGTCAATATTGCTTAAAAAGCATTTGTGTAGGCAAACCTACCCAGACATGTAAAGGTTGCTTGTGTTTTATTTCCTTTTTAATAATCCTTTGGTTGTTCTTAGAAACCTGTTTCTCTTTTTTTATTGATAATTTTAATGTGTTGTTTTCTATTTTTGTGAACTGCTGCTAAAGATTTTCTTACAATCAAGCAGTGTGTAAGTTTTGTTGAATAAAGTAAATAAAATAAACAACTTTGCAGGACTGTCCTAATTCTGTAAGCATATTTTATGTGAGTACAAGTAGTGCTGTAACCAATCAGCAACAATGTTGGTCTTCAGGTAATTGTTGTAAGACAGTGTACAGTTTGAAAAGTTATGCCGGGACCTCATGTTACTAACAATGCAGGGATGCCACTAAAAATTGCATCCCAACATCAAGGCTGTGTACACACTCTTCTGTAGGATTGTAGTTTTTCTCAGTCCAGAATAATTCATGCTCATCTTCAACATGCTGCTTTCAGTCAAGATTGATTCTAGATCCTGCCATCCACAAGGCTGAGTGTGGTTTAACTGATATACATCTGAAAACCCTCCCCTTGATTAGGTTATTCAGGCCTTTCCTTCCCTGCTTGTGCCCCAAGTGAAAGGAGGAGGAAGTGCTGACTGCAATCTTGGTACCTCCCCACCCAATTGCTGGGACTGTCTACATCAGTTTCCATCTGTGTCTAGCAGGATAATGCTCAATCAATCAATCAATGCAATAATCTTTTATTTTTGGAATGAAACCAGTTTATAAATAAGCACTTTTCAAGGGCAATAGTGTGTGAGCGTGTGTAGACTACTATATATACAGAAAACAAGTACCCACCCTCCACTGATTCTAGTGTAAAATGTGTGTATGCAACCTAAGTTGTCCCTCCGCAGATAGGAAAGCCTATCCTTCATTGTGCTTTTCCCCACCCACAGTCCCCATAATTGTCTGCTGCTGGTGGGGAGGGAAAGAAACCCGTAGTATGGGATAAGTGGTTTTATACATGAGGGTGAAAATAATTGGGGTGCCCTTTTCTGGAGCATCCCCTTGCTGCCTGTAATATGGAGCACCACCTTGAGAAATGATACCTAATTTTCGTTAAATCATTGTGATGCAGTGGTTAGTGTTAGACAAGGATTGAAGGGTAACACAGTTTCAAATCTCCACACAGCCATGAAGCTGTGGCCTTGGGCCAGTCACTAACTCGAAGCCTAGCGGGATTCTTATGATGACAAAGTCTTTGTGTATTCAGGCATGGCCAAACTTGGCCCTCCAGATGTTTTTGGGACTACACCTCCCATAATCCCTAGCTAATAGGACCAGTGGTCAGGGATGATGGGAATTGTAGTCCCAAAACATCTGGAAGGCCAGGTTTGTCCATGCCTGTATGTAGAAGAACCATGTATTTAGAGACTGGTTTCATTCCTCAAGCTCTTTGGATCAAAGGTGGGATATCAATGTAATAAATAATTCCAACATTTTTTGGTAGGATCTTACACCTTTATGTGGCTGTAAGCAGTAGCTGCAAGAGAACATCTTCCCCGCCCCAGTAGAACATAATAAAAGAAGAATCATAATTAACCCACAATTTGAAACATCTCTCTTTGTGTGTGGGATGTATTCTCTCTTTGATGTTGCTGCATAGCACTTCTGTTTTCTGATCAAAAGAATGTTTATTCCTCCAGCTGAAGTAGCAGAACAGCCTTAAGTAAAATGGGATGCAGTAAGTAAACACAAATTTCACCTGTGCAATAGGGCAGGGGGAGTGGGGATAAAGCAGCCAAGAGTTTAACCTAACACTGTTTTTTGATTTCCCTGGAAGAGTGAAGCATGTGCTTAAACCTAGTGAAATCAATAGGACCCAGAAGTGCTTAGATTTGTGCCTTATTAACAGTTTGTTTTAAAACTTTGAAAAACTCTTTGAAAATTGATTTTTAGCATTTTTCTCTGCAAACGGCTGTTGCTCTATTTTAAATCATTATTGCGTGTTTCCTGGCACACATCACAGGGGGGAACTGTGATGAAATTCAGTACTTCCTTTTTTGAAATATTCTGAGCTTCCCAGTACATTAAGCTCCTTGAAGGAAACGTTTACAATTAAGAAGTGTAGTTGACACCTTGCTTGATGTATATGTTCATGGGGATCTGTAAGTAAATCTACTTGCCAATTACTGCTTCAGATATTTGTCTGATCTTCCTAGTCTTGTTGGAGTAGGTGTTTAATATGTGTTCTTTGCTTAGTTACTTCTAAACTGAAGTTTTGAAGCCGAACTACTGAGGGGTCTACTAATGTGCTTTATACTCCCTGATGAAAAGTGTCTGGGGTCTAAATGCTTTAGTGCTTGGAGTTTTCTACAGCGGTATCTCGGGTTACATACGCGTCAGGTTACAGACTCCGCTAACCCAGAAATATTACCTCAGGTTAAGAACTTTGCTTCAGGATGAGAACAGAAATCGTGCTCCGGCGGCGCAGCAGCAGCAGGAGGCCCCATTAGCTAAAGTGGTGCTTCAGGTTAAGAACAGTTTCAGGTTAAGAACGGACCTCCGGAACGAATTAAGTACTTAACCTGAGGTACCACTGTATTACAATAATTTTGATACTTTGCCTTGGTGAACTTCTTTTGTCTTTGTATATGTGAGTTTATTATTACAGCTCATCCAAACTATTCAGTCTGTTTTTTCATGTGACCCTTCCCTTCAGAAGTCCTTTGGAGACCCCAATATAGCACAGATTTCCCAGCAGTTTTAAGTAGCCAGTTTTCTCCGATGTTCCCAACCATTCATGTTGACTCTTCCTCACAAGTCCGCAGATTAGTTTGGGAGAAGAAAATGCTTGCTGAGAGACATGCTTCTGTCAAAAGACTGGTCATGTGCAGTCTGGAGATGATTAAAAAAACAAAAGAGAAAACCAGTGCTTTATGTTTTGCTATTACTCACAAAACATTCTCTTATACTATGAATAAGGAAGCTCAGTCCTGCAGATCAACCAACTCATATAGTGGCTCATGCAGTTGCAGCTAGAATCCAATCCTTTTCATTTCTCAATTGCAAAGAGATTTCTGGTGGTGGTACTCATGTTGGATCAGGATGTAGTTGGGATGGCTGGCTTTGGTGAGGCAAAAATGCCCACAAGAGGCTATACAAGGATAACCAAAGGTATTGTCCTATCAGTCAAGTGTCAAAAGGGTTCTTGTTCCCGAGATGAGCTTTTCTCCATGTGCAAAGCACTCCCCTGACAATGTCATTGATAACCTTGACCCATTTTAAATGACTGAGTAGTTCAGTGTTTTAAAGTTTCAAGCTATGTTATTCTCTCATTTCGCTTCCTAGTCTACAAATATCTAGTTTGTTATCTTGTTCCTCCTTCGTTATGATTAGCTGGTGAAGACTTATTTGTTGATGGAATGCTTCTCTTTTATCTGCTTTCCTTTCCTCTTTATCTCCTTTTCTTTCCCCCTTTCTCCTATCTGTGCATGATAGCACAGGCCATAGATGAGCTAGATATGGGAAATTAATGACCAGATCCCAAGTTCTGGCATAGTAGTAAGAAATTTCTGCAGAAAGCTAATTGGTCAAAATCTAAAAAATGCTGTCAGTTTTGAAAAGAAATATCTTGTTGAGGTCTGTTGGTGCACTTTTAGTTTTGTTAAGCTGTGGGCTTTTGTTTTTTTTAATATAGGAACTTTTTTTGTTCCTCTTTTCATAAGAGAATTGATGACAGTTGAGGTAGGAGGAAGAGACTTCAACATATACCAAGTTTCTGGCTTGAAACTCAGAAGCAAAAGTCATTTTAATTGTTGAGTAACATTACTGTTAATTAGAGGAAAACCTGTTAACCATGCAGACTGACTCATTATTTAGGTACCAGATATTGAGGATAGTGCTGTTTTCCTTCGCTCTTCTGCTTGATTCTCCTGGACTGACGCTAAGGCACACAGCTGTGGTCACAGATGGATTAGATGCTGTGATTTCATGATCAAATGCCAAGACCTGGCATGTTAGTGAGCTGAGCTGCTGCCTTGACCTAGGACCTGCCTCAGGCCACTAGATTTGAGCTTAAACTGCTTATAAAATGGAGCCTCATGCCAGCTTCTCAGAAAATTAATATGCGAGGCCTAATTTCTCAGTAGTATTTGGAGAAAGATATGCAGTAACCTAGGAGAGGTATTCTGGTTCTTCACAGCGGATGGCAAGGTTTAATTCCATTAAATTCCAGCTACAGAAGAGAGAGTAGGAGTGATGCAGCATGAATTGCTGACAAAATATCGTGTACTCTGAAATGTCACTTATTATGGATAATTGTTAGGCATGCTGCAAGCACTGCAATTGGATATCAGACACTCAGATATGTTCAGCAGCTTCCTTCTCTCATATTGTAATAACTTTGCAACAGAGCTTATCATGTTCCATGCACACTCAGCACAATAGGTTCATAATTGCTGACCTCTGGACACTACCATTCCATAAATATTTAATAGCAATGTACTTGGTATAGGCCTTAGAATTTAGAGCTCCCTTATAGAAAGGGGGTGAAGTATCTCCAGTATCTTAATAGTCTGATAGTGTGGAATATCATAAGATGGAGGTGCAAGATGATATGAAAGCTCCAAGAGGCAATCAAAACAGCTAGTGAGAGTCTTAAGGGTGGAGAGATGGAGAGGAGCACATGAACTGGAGAACAGTTGTTCCATACAGTTAAGAGGTTAAGAAATGCTATAAATTCACCAAAATGCGATGTCGGGAAGCTAGGTAGCAACATCTGAACCCGATAAAGTCATAAAAAGAAAAGAAGAAGAAGAAGAAGAAGAAGAAGAAGAAGAAGAAGAAGAAGAAGAAGAAGAAGAAAGAAAGAAAGAAAGAAAGAAAGAAAGAAAGAAAGAAAGAAAGAAAGAAAAAAGAACAGGCCATCAAAATCTCAGTAGAAGGAGCCCCAGACTTGAAACTCAGTAACACCCATCATATTATATTTTTAGGCACCAGACAAAAAGATTTCTCTTCTCCCATGCCTTTGGCTGATGAAGCAATCTATAGTTTTTTAAACTCTTCATCCACACCACCTATGCTATGAAGAATGAACATTTCCTTCTCAGCAGGTGGTTAACTTGCATGGAAATTAATTCCGCAGATATTAAAACCTTGTTTTTAAAAGGATACCTCTAATTAAAGTTGAAGACAACTGTGGGTAGCTGTAGCTGTCAAAATTAGCTTGGCTTCAGTACACAGGTGTCAGATTGAGATGTATTTCATGCAAAAGTCTATAAATATTTCCTTTGCTATCCATTCCTAGTAGGGGCCTATCAATGCTGTTTGTTTGAGGATTTGTATAACTTGCATCTAGAACAGTAATAAACATAGTGCTTGTTCAAGATAAATATACGTGAGTCCTATTAACTTCCTGGAACAGAGATCTCTTGCTTCCTATGGCAAATATATTCTTCAGCAGGAAAGGAGCAGTGCTTGAAAGCGGTGTTTTCTGATCAGTCTGACAAGCTTGGTGTCTTAATGGGGCTTATTAATAACAGAAGGCTCTTAGTGGCCAATTAATTCAGTGTTGCTGGAGTACTCTGTGCAGTTCACTAGTTAGTATTAAGTAGCTTAGGTCTAGAAAGGGTTTGTAGCTTTTCATTTCATCTGGGGAGAATTAAAGGAGTAAGGGCCTTTTCAGTATTTTAAAAACCAGTAGAATTTGTTCCATTTGTTCCATTTTTGTTTGTTTGTTAAAAACAACTTACAATAACAGAAGCAAGGTGGGTCCTAAAAATGTGCATTTCAGTTGTTAAAAGCCAGAGTCAAGAGGTGTATCTCCAGCTTTCATCAAAAGCTGTATAATGAAGGTGCCTGGTGCATCTGTGCATCTCTGTGGGGAGGAAGTTCCACAACTTAGGGGCTGCCACAGTGAATGCGCTCTCCCAGGCTGAGTCTCTAATATTTCTTTCCTGGGCAAAGTGGTTGACAGGGCAGTGGCCAGCCAGCTGCAGGTTTGCCTGGAGAAAGCATTCTAGATCCATTCCAGTCTGGTTTCAGACCTGGTTTTGACATTGAAACAGCCTTGGTTTCCCTGATTGATGACCTTTATTGGGAGAGAGACAGGGAGGATGGAACCCTGTTGGTTCTCCTTGACCTCTCATCAGTTTTTGACACAATGGACCATGCACCGACTACCTTAAAGAGTGCCTTCCCTAGTATGAACCATCTCAGAAGCTATGATCAGCAGCTGAGGCCTTGTAAGTGGTGCCACCACCAGGGTTTGCTTGGTTGGCACTGACCAACCAAGGTAGGGCCTTTTCAGTGATGGTTCCCTGGTTATGGAATGCCCTCCTAGTGAGGTATGCCTGTGTCCATCATTATTCACTTTTAGGCGGAATTTGAAAACAATTGGGGGGAAGCAAAGCAATGCAGGCTTTCTGCTATCTCCACTTTTCGTGAGTGTGGGTACTGTCTGAGCTCCCTTTCTTATGCTGTGCTTTGCTGTATAGGAGATATGACAAGGCCCAGCCCATGTGGAGGGATCCATATTGCAACTCATGGCAATCATTGGCAACCATTGCTGCAAATAAGGAGTAGTGCAAATTTGCCCGGATAGCTTCCACTAGGAAAGGGGCTGCAGCCAGCTGGCCTGTGCGCCAGTTCTAGGTTGTGTAGACTTGTTCTTGATTGCCCATCAGCAGAGGCGTTCTTTCCCATAGGGCTTAGTGGCTTGTTGCGCCAGGGCGCCAGCCTCTCAGGGGCGCCCCAGTGAGTGGGGGAGCTGCACGGCTTTGCTGGCGGCCTCCCCAGGTGCGCCCCGCCAACCATCTTTTCTTCCTACCCTCCTCGGGCCGCCCTCCTCTGCGGGCAGGTGAATTGGTCTGCTGCTGCTTGTTCTGCTCCCACAAGCGCTCTGTGGCGGCAGTGTGGGCTGCATCAGATGAGGAGCAGCTCCTTGACTCTGAGGCGTTGGCCGAGGATGGGCCACTGCCTTCTCTCCTTTGGCCGCGGGAATCCCCTCAGCAGCCGCCCACCTAACTACTGTCATCTGAGGGAGCAGCTCCCGAGGGGTCTGTTAAGTTGTGGGTGAACATCAGACGACACAGCGATTCTTCAAACAGCTCTTGTTTATTCACAGGCCAGAACAGAACTGAACTGAAGGGTTCAGTCAGCCTGCTTATATAGAGCTCCAGTACAACGTAACTGTAACAATTTTCCAAAACTATACAATTACTGAACGTCACTTTCGATCCCTTATTTGCATAACTATCTACAGTATCCACCTGCTGGCCCAGGGTGAGAACTTCAGTACATAACAGACTCTCCTCTGCGTCACTGGTGCCCGCCGCCCCACCACCACCACGGGGCACAGGTGGCGGTGTGGCAACCGCCTCATGCTCCTTGCTGGGCAGCAGCGAGAGCGCCGACAGCAGGTTGTTGTTGTCAGGCAGTGGAGAAGGGGTAGGTGCCCTGGAACCTCGCAAGCGAGGTGGTCCGCAAGTTGGACCCTGAGTTCTAAATTCTGGGAAAGGGAGGGGGCGCCGGAGGGATCTTTGCACCATGCCGCCAGAAGTGCTTAAGACGGCCCTGCCCATCACTTGATGTATTTGCCAGCCACAGCAGTATTGTGTCTATGAAACAGAAGGAGCAAGAGGCTATATTTATGCACAGTCAAAAAGGAATGTATGGTCAACCTGCTCTTTTTGATATGTAGCAGCAACCATTATTAGCATCTCTGGATGTGTTACCATCAGAAAGCTTCATTTTCTCCTCTTCAGGCAAGATTGTAAAAATAACGTTTTCCCATCTGCTATCCCTCAAGGTAATGACATTGGGGATTTTGCTAAGCATGCTTCAGTGAGCTATTATGCTGCATTATTATAAGATATACTTGTGGTATAAGAGAACGTTAGGTGAGATGAGTTGCTGCAGGCATAGCAGTGATCCACAGCAGCTTTTCAGAACATTCCCTCTTGCCCAAAGTCTAAATATATGCAACAGAGAGAACTTTTGGCTGCTCAGTCAGTTCTAGGCTTGGTGGATACTGAGGCAGATGAATGCAGCAGAAGCACTAAGGCCAAATTCAAGGACTTGCAATATCATTGCTTAATAAATTCATATATTAGAATATCGCAGCATTCTTTGGTAAGGCCACTTGAAAATACAGAAAACAACAGCATGCAACAAAGGCTGCCAAGTAGTATAAACCACTTTTTCTAGCAAATCAATATGGAAGCAACCTTCGTTGTACATCTTTTCATTAACACACTTGAGAAGTCAGTGTTTTGTTTATTCCTATATTTGTTGCTACAGGACACTAATAGATATTTTAACGCTACATTAGGAACTTGGTTTTTTTGTTTTCCTGTGGTGATCAATTATAGCCTTTTTTGCTTTTGCTTATGAAGTATAAATTGCATGCATTGCAATAACATTAATTAATTGAAAAGTAAGGTTGAATGAGCACACTTCCACACCATCTGGAAACCTCTAACCTAAATAATAAATCCTGGAGTAAGATAGTAAATACATGTAAGCAGTTGGAAGCTCACTTTTAGATAGGCTTTGGTTTGTACTTTGCATTATTTTAATTCTAATCTGATTTTAATTGGACTTCTGTATATGCTTGCCCTTTGTTGTTAACTGCCTCAAGCCCTTGCGGTGGGGTAGGCAAGCAATTTAAAATAAATGAAAAGATTGCTCTGTTGGAACACGAAGCCTGCCCGGGGTGAACATATCATCAAGGTTAAACCCGGTTTTGTTTATGCTGCAGTGTTGTTTGACATGGCAAAGCACCTGCTAGCCTTGCCCAATATGTGCTAAACGCTGTATGGTCCCATCGTTGGGGATTTGCAAAGCTGAAGCACAAAGAGTGATTGTTACCAAATAAGCTGTAGTCACACAGTTCTACCAATAGCCTTAGGAGGGTTGGTTACCATGGAATCCACCATCTGTTCGCTCCCCACTGGAATGTGATTATCCTTGCTGTGTTGGGAACTGGGAAAAGCAGGGGAGTGTGTGTGCTGCCTGCAATTATCTGCAATGGAGTGTGTTAATGGAAGGCTTGGATTAGAGTGCCGGAGAACGACGCAAGAAGAGATACTTAAAAAAAAATCGAAAGCATAAGCGATTTCTCACCAAGAGAAGCGAATTCAGTTCATAAAAGGTAAGCACTAAATGCACGGTGCTATTGTTTCATTGATGCCAATGTGGCTTATGATATTGATATTTATCAATGAGCTCTTATTGTCAGCCATTCTTTCTATAGATGCTGATCAGCAAGAGGGTGTGTGTGTGTGTGTGTTTGTTTCTGTATGGCGGAGCAAGAAAATGGGGGAGGGGGCAAGGCTCTATTGTCTTATTTTTCAGTGGCTTTATTTTATGGCTTTATTTTTTTTAAAGGAGAAAGTCTTGACAGACCTCACTTGAATTTGCTTTTAGATACTGTCACCTAATGTACATTACATTGCATTTCTGCAATAGCATTCTGAGGGACATGGTAGATAGGCATGCTGCGTTTCATTGAATAATGATATCAACACGATGGCTATTTAAAGATTTATGTCTTTTAGGTGTCTGCTAATTTCTGTGCTACTGTTATGGAACAGAATAGATAATGTGGTTTTGGTGTGAGGTATTTGTGCAGATGATGCAGGAAATAGCAATGACTGGACAGGAGGGAGGCTCATTTCTCTTCAAACATCATGGACTCGCCCCATTAGACATTATTGTCTAGAGACTTTTTTTGAACAAGTTTTCAGGGGGTGTGTGCATGTAGGAAACAATGCGCTGTGTTTTAGTAAAAGCAAAAGCTGGGGCAACACGGGAAGGTGTAATTCATTTCCTGATGCTTTTTTTAAGAAAAAGGTTATGGTTGGTGATGGTTTTTATTATAATTATTTTTGGGTGTGTGGTTTATGTCAAATGCATGGTTAATGTTTTTGTGTACAAATAATATATATTCTTTGACTGAACAAGGGTACAAGCATTATTGTAACAAAAAAATACTAAGAGCAGCATTGCTTGTGTTAGGGTACCTGAACCCCTCTACCACTTTGGAGCTCATATGATACAAATATCCATGGACTACAATATTTATTTTATATGTGAAGATGTAACCTTTTAATTAAGCTCTGCCTGTCTTTTAATTCAACCAATACATCTGTCTCTTCGTGTGCTTCACATGTTAGTAGGTCAGTGTCTGGGAGGAACAGGAAAATGGTTCATGAATCACCAGGCTGGGAAGCAGAAATGGGGGAGGTATCAGATGTTTCATCGTTAGATTTTTGTTTCATTTGCTAAAAAAGAGTACTGTATCTTCATTTCACAGTGGCAGCAAATCCTAGTCTTGTATGAAAGTGATGTGAGCCTGACTTAGTTTAGAGACTGCCCCCTTGATAGGCCCCCCTTTCAATCTGTGGGTAGTCAAGGGTGGCCTTTCTCATAAAGCTCTCTGAGTAACGTCCACAGAAATCCCTCCCCAGAGAGGTTCAGCAGAGCCCAAGCTCTGGAGCAACACACAACATCTTCTAATGCAGTGAATACGTATGAGCAGGAGTTCTGAGTTTAGTTCTCATGGGATACGTTGGTTTTTAAGGTGCATTGCATTATATTTCACATTTTTATATGCAGCATTTTCTACTGCAATTGGGCCTCCCTCATTGCTGTGACCTCATGATGCGCTTCCTTAAATTTTTGTCTGTTCCCAAATGCAGCAGGAGCTTTCCTGATATGACTTGTGATCTTTGCTTCTCCCATCCAAACACCCATCACCATCTAATGGTCTATTGCTTTCTCAAAAGACTCTCACCTTCCTCCCTTGTCCATTCTATGCTTGGAACTGCCTCCAAGAACACCTGTGTGGCACCACTTCTTTCAGATTCTTAGCCCAGCTCACTTTTTCCATGAAACCTTTGCCACCAGCTCCTATATTCCCATATAACTTGACCTATAATTAATCTGAAGCACTGAACTGAAACGATCACATACTGCTTTCATGTTACTTTATCACCTCTGCTGTTTCTCCTGTGTTGAGTTTTTGACAGTAACCTCCTTAGGCCTGGGACCTGGCCTGAGGTTTTCTACAGAGCAACTGTGCACATTGATAGGGCTATATTAAACAAATAATTCAATATGCTAGAAGTTATGGGTTTATGTAGTGGTATATGGCACACAAATGCATGTTGACTCAGACGTAAGTCCCTCAGTTACTCAGAAGTAAGCTGGAGAAGAGTTGTGGCTCAGTGGCAGAGTATCTGCTTTGCACACAGAAGACCCCAGGTTCAGTCCCCGGCATCTCCTGGTAGAGCTGGGCCCTGGGAAAGACTCTCTGGCCTGAAACCCTGAAGATGTTCTGTTCTGTGATAGCGTGTTGATTTCACATGTGATTGGTACCTAGCTAATTTGATTCTGGCATTTGTTTTTATGAAAGTCTACCTGTACTGCCACATCTGCGGGGTTGTACACAAGGCAGCTGTAATTTGCACACTTGTGGTAGTCCCTTTTCTTGGTACCACTGTTACACAGATTGTAGAACCCATATGGAGATGCCCGTGCCCATTTAATGTAGGCTTTTCCTAGCTGATAACTTGGATGCATGATCTGCTTGCTCCAAATATTCTCATGCTGAGCATCCAGCAAGAAACATGAGCCTAGGATGAGCAGGAATTAATGCTATGCCATCACTTTAAAAATCCAGTTGTTAAAAAGAAAAAGTCCTGGAGGTCTAACCTGTGTAGCTCAAAAGTCTGTATGCTGCCTTCTGAAATGCAGTTGGTCCTAAGTTTTGTATTTTTCTAGCTTGATGAACTTTGTTCTAATGGAACTTATTTTCCAAGTGGTAATGTTTATACTTGTGTGATAGGTGGCCTAGCTGGTTGCTGTTTACCCTGATCATAGCCTTTCCATGTGCCATTCAGGCGACTCACTTTAGGAAATTCATCTTTCCCTCTGGCGATTCGGAACAAGAGTCTTTATTAATGCTGTTCTACAAGGTTACAAAAGATGTCAAAAATGAATCCTGATTTTCTTTCTATAGAAGCAGAAGCACTGTCCTATTTCTTTTGTCATATCAGACATGTGGACACACAACATAACATGCTTAATGTGTGTTTCTGCTCTCATATGGAAGGAGTAGTTGGTCGAAAGGAAGTCTGACATCGAGTAATTGAGTTTGACTAAATGTATAGAGTCAAAATGAATGGCAAATAAAACTGACCCAATTGTTTCCCAGAAACAGAGAAGGCTTTCTGCTTTTCCCTTTGACACATTATTCTGGAATGCTGTTGGGCATGACTTAGATTCATCTACTGCATTCAGGCTCTTGCCCTGCAGAGTTTAATTTTTTTGTTACATTTTCAAGGTTTTAATTTAAAACATATTGCTAAAAGCTTGTGGGATTTTGTTTTCAAAGGAGCCTTTCTGACTCAAGGTTAAAGCTATTAGTCAGTTTGAAAAGGCATGACTTGAAAAAAGAAAGAAAGAAAGAAAGAAAGAAAGAAAGAAAGAAAGACATGGGCCCTGCTTAAAAACCATGCCTTCAACTTCTGAGCAGTGAGGGAGTGAGAAAGCATTCCATGTTGGAGGGGAAATGAGCTGACATGGTTTTTGCCATTTCTGGGAAATCTAAAAAATCATTGAGATATAATATGATTTGTACTTTTGCAAGCTAAGGTAAAATTCTGATGTTTCTCCCCTTTTCTTCAATTCCTCGCAAATTGGGAATTGTGGTGACTTAGCACTAGTAGAAAGGGCTTATATTCAAGTTGGGGCAATGTGTTTTGCCTGCCCAAAACTTGTTCTAGTTTATGTACTTTCCACCTACTGCAGTGCCACCATTAGATGCATCCTATTTTCTTGTAGAAGTGTGAAAATGGTAAGATGATATTTTGCACAATCGGTGGCTAAACCAGGAAAAAACCCAATAAAATTGCCTGCAAAATGGTGAAGGAATCAGTTTTTCAGGGAGGTGTAATATCCTATTTCTGGGTGTAGTTTTAAGGCGCCTCTCAAGCAGATGGACCAATGGTTTGACTCTGTATACGGCAGCCTCCAGTGTTCTGTAAAAGACTGCTTGTCTACTGCAGAGCTTCCTCTGTAATGCACAGTTGAGGTAGGGAGTACAGTGGTACCTCGGGTTAAGAACTTAATTCGTTCCAGAGGTCAGTTCTTAACCTGAAACTGTTCTTAACCTGAAGCACCACTTTAGCTAATGGGGCCGCCATGCTGCCACCGCACGATTTCTGTTCTCATCCTGAAGTGAAGTTCTAAACCCAAGGTACTATTTCTGGGTTAGCGGAGTCTGTAACCTGAAGCGTCTGTAACCTGAAGTGTCTGTAACCCGAGGTACCACTGTATTCACACACTTGACCTAGAACATGATCCAAAATATTCAAGAAAAAGTTCCTTGGCACACAAGCTAATTTGGAAAAGGTTCCTAAAGGCAGAAAGCTAGTGGTCCGCAGTTCTGTGTACAGTCATACCTTGGATCCCAAACACCTTGTGAGTTGAACGTTTTGGCTCCTGAACGCCGCAAACTCGGCATTGAGTGTTCCGGTTTGCAAGCTTTCTTTGGAATCTGATGTGGCTTCCATGGCTTCCGATTGGCTGCAGGAACTTCCTTGGTTTCTGAACACTTTGGAAGTTGAACGGACTTCTGGAACGGATTCCGTTCAATTTCTGAGGTACCACTGTACCTTGATATTGTATACACTTGAGTTTTCCTTGTTAGCTTAAGTTTTCTAGAGCTGCTTTGTTCCTGGGCCAATCAGTTCACACCCAGCTTTAGAAATAAGCACTGCATATTTCTGTTTGTGGGGAAATTCAACTAATCCAGCAAAGTGATATATTAGTTGCTTCTGATTTCTTCACAGCTAGTTGTTTCAGTTATTTTCTGCTGTTAGCCAGGATTTTGCTTTTTTAATCAACATAATCACACATGACAGGATGAAGCTGCTGTTCGCTTTGTGTTCCTTTTAAAAATAAATATGGCCAGATTGTAAAAACTGAATTTCTTTCTTCTTCCTTTTGTCTTTGGCAATAAAATGTAACTATGCAACTAAGAATAAATTCGGCACAAGGCCTGAACTGGCCGTGTCCACATTCCCTTCCTGGTTTCGGTGGACCATTCAGCTATATTCACTCCAAAAGCCTTTGCTTCCGCACAATCAAAGCACAGACAATCAAAGCAAGTTGTGCAGCATTCAGTGAAATAGGAATAAGCAGGAAAGTGATATTTCTCATCCTCCCTGTAATGACAGTGGGGTGAGGAAGTCTGATATGGATGCAGGCTTCTTATCCCCCTCTGAATGACTACCTCAATTAAGATGGGAATATATGGGGCAGGGGAATCCTTCCATTGGCCATTATTAAAGCCACAGTTTAATAGCCTGTATTAAATAAATAATCATTGGTCATATTTTTTTACCAATTAATACCTGCATTTTCAGCTTAGGCTTAGATTTTTAAAAGGATCCTCCCCCACGTTGGAAGCTGCTAATCTTGTCTGCCTGTATGCAGCTGGCTGTTACTAACAAAAAAATCAATGTTCTGTCCTCTAGAGTGCATCAAGTGACCTCTTCTGCTTGTTTCCTGTGCTGTGTCTTTAGTTTTTGTGTGTGCAATAAGAGTCTGTTTCATATTTCCCCAAGCAGGCCATGCTTCCACATGGTGCTAACAGCAAATATAATGTAATGACCTTAGAATCCTAGCTGGAAGGGCTGTGTGAGCCTCATTTGCCATGCTAAGACAGGAATGTATTGTATCTGAAGGATGCTTCATAGCATGCCTCATATATCATGCCTGATATATTATGGCGACCCACCTCACCCCCCAAGAAGGAAATTATGCAGCACTTTTAGGAAGTGTTTCATTACTGAATTCTATAGGATTTTCTTCCTGTTGAATCTAAACATATATTGCTTATTATCCAGCCCATGGATTTTCAGTGTTTCCAGGGAGTTAGGCAAAAAAAATGCACTCTGAACATTGGTTTAACTTTTGGGATGGGTGAAATCAAAGCTTTGAGTCGGGTAGGCTAAAGATGAGGTGGCTTGGTTAACATCTGGTCAGCATCCCAGTGGCATTCCCTTTGAAAGTTGGGACGGGGGAACAGTGCTACATCATGACGTAGAATTCTTAGGACTATCCTTATTAGCCAGATACCTGTCCCTCACTTCGCAGCACGTGCAGAAACCACCTCCTTGATCATTGGACCTACTATTGGTCTTGTCTGCTCAATCTGCCCAGAGCCTGCCTTCTCATGAGGGGGAAGTCCCTATCTCACTGAGAGTTTAAGACATATTGGCTACCCTCACCTGGTTTTGCCAGCCACTCAAAGCCATTTTGCAGGATGTGGCTGCTGTCGCATGCTGACAGCTTCTAGGAGCCACAGGTGAGAGCTGAGTGGGGACCAAACCCATTACCAACCTAGCAGATACCACATTGTTGAAGGTTGTACTATGTCATGATATAGCCGTGGTTCCTATGGGGCATTCTGTCCCAATGAACACTGGTAGGCTGCTGTGGGCAGCTAACCTACCACCTGAAGCAGTGAGAATTTTTTCCCTTTGGTAAAATGCCTTGGCCACCTCCTCCTTAAAATGTTAAGGCTACCTGCATCTGCAAACTCTTCTGTTTCCCTTCCCACTTTAAGGGGGACAGAAAGGTCCCACAAATGGATACGTATGTCTGTGTAATATTAAACATGGCTTGACTTTAAACCTGTAGCTTGTTCTAGCCTTTTATGTGAAAGCTATTATCTGCATATTGATCTGTTTTTCATGTCACTTGTCCAGATGATTTAATTCTATAATATGTGAGAACATGTTCACAGCAGTCAGATGCCAGTTTTTTTGTTGTTGCTGGGGAAATGCAATGCTGCATCAGAATCTAACATTTCATTTGAACACGTTGGCCCAGGGCATGATGAAGGTGACCTCTCCCTACTTGTTGTCTCCAACAACTGGAAATGATATTTTTACCTCTATCCATTTCAAGTTATATTTTATTTATTATAGCTAACAAGTGGTTAGTGCAACAAAATATTGCAGTATGGATAGCTCTTGTTCAGTGTTCCAGCCCAACCATGTTATCTTTTAGGATATTGCATCTTTTAGGATATGCTCAATCCTCATTAGGCTATGTTGGAGCTTCTCCTCGCCCTTAGGATTTTTAACTTACGGAATCATTTTGTCTATAGTTAAAAATCCTAAGGGCGAGGAGAACTGAGTTCACATTCACTGTTACAAACTATAGGATAGCCCATTACCAATACATTCTGAATTTGTCTAGTCATCATATTTTGTATCAATTGCGTACATTACTTACATGTAGTGTGAAGCAATATTTCCTTCTGTTTGACCTGAACCTAATCACAGTGTTTCTCTTTCTGTTGTTCATAATATAAACCCAGTCTCCATCAAAATTGGTTGAAAAACAGGAAAAACAGGAAAGGAATCAACAGACAGTTTTCACAATGGAGGGAAGTAAATAGTGGGGTCCTTCTAGCTATCTGCATGTGGACCATTGCCGTACAACTTGTTCATAAATTTACTAGTGTCAGGGGCAAGGTAACCCAGGTTGCAGATGACCTGAAAATAGTGTGCCGTCCCATACCGATTGTGAAGAGTTCCAAAATTATATTGCCAAAGTGCATGATTAGGGTGGCCGATGGGGTTTATGGATGAGGCTGTTTGTCCACTTGCCATTTGAAAAGCAGCCAGACTCAAATGGTTTGGAAATGTAAAAGCTCTTTAATGACAGTCAAGGAAAGATGGGGTACAAGTGGTACTGTCTTGGGGTTGCACTGAGAGGGAGTAATGTCCACTGAGAGGGATGATGTCCACTGGTGGGATGCTTCATTTTAGTATCTAGTGTTCTTGCTCAGCTGTTCTCCTTTAACAGAATTGGGGAGAACAAATGGAAGAAATATCAAGTTATGGCTTTACCTTCTCTTATGACTTCAAATGCAAGCTCTTTCTGCTTTACTTGTTTTTTAGGAGAGACCTAGGAGTGCTGAGACCACCTAACAATAATGGTACGAGAGGTGCCACTGATTTTTCTGGTGGTAGGACTGATTTGGCCTTTAGGCTGTGGGTTCACCATTTAGAAGCGCTAAGGCGGGGTGGGGGGGCTTTATCTCTGGCCCTGCAGATGTCATTGGATGCCAACTCCCATCAACCCCACCCAGCATGACCAGTCGCTGCAAATTATGTGAGTTGTATTCTAGAAACACCTGTTGTGCCACAGGATAACCACCTGTTTTTTGTATATGATCTTTGGTAGCCATTGAGTCACCATGAATTGCCTTTGAATTGTTTCACTGTCAGATTATTTTCTGTTTAATCTCAAAGACAATATCCTCTGCTTTTATCCAAAGGTTTTTTGCTTTGCCTCTGTCACAACCCTTGATCATATATTTTGATTGTGACCCTGAGGGGCATTGATAACTTGTAAGCTGCTTTGGGATCCTTGTTCGGCTGAAGAGTAGGACAGAAATGTTTTAAATAAATAACAAATTTTGAGATTGATGGGAATTCAAGGAACTCTTTTGAGATAGACTTTTTATGCGAGGGGCATTTCATACAGTACAGAGACTTTTCTTGGCAAGCTGCCGATACGTTCCATGACAGGCTGGTGTTCCTCTTTCAGACGCATTGTGGCGGGAAGTTTGGACAGAGGCTTCTTTATCTTGGAAACTACTACAACATACATACAACATAAAAGTTTGAAAATTGTGGTCGCAATGAGGCCTTCCCTATCCCTAGTGGGAGCCAGAAGATTTATCCAGGCTATCTGATAATAGAAGCCACTATTCCTACATGGCCCTTGCGAGCAATGCTTTGCTGCTACTTATAGAAAGCCCTTTTTGTTTTGAACCGGAATAGAGCCGTTGCATATCTCGCAAGTCTGTTTTCCCTACAGACTGACCGCTTGTATGAAATAAGCATTGCTTTGGCCTCATTTGGTCTGAAAATGCTGGAGCCTTGCCATAAAACCTTCCATCTGCCTATATACAGATGCTTTTGTAAATGGAACATGCTTTCTGCTGTACAGGCGACGACCATTTTGCATGGTTTTTTTGTTCCCGGTCCCTGAGTGCATAGGCTGAGCGCATATAAGCACACCCCACCCTGTTCCATCCCTGTTTTGCCTTGTTTAATCCCAAGCACCTCTGACTTAAACTCGCCTAAACTTGCTAACCTTTGGTGGGTCAATAAATTCTCCTCATCACAAGCTTTATCTAACCACTTCTGCTGAGAAGGAACTTCATTACACACCATTTATTGACTAGTATAGCGTTTGCTGCCAATAACTAATAGTGAAAACATCAGAAACCATTATACAGTTCTATGTGTGTATGTTTTTGTTTCCGAGGGGAGTTCTAAAGAAAAATTGCAAGACGTTCCAGGGGCCACCTGGGCTCTGAGGGATGGAATCTGCAACCTGCTGCATGCAATGTTCTTCTGCTTCTTTTAATTAAAACTGGTGTTGCATCAGAGATACCAAAAGAAATGTTAATGTGGAGAGCAATTTAAATGGAACACATAACCTTTAAAATGGAGAACTATTAAGCTCTTTGTTTCAGATTGTTTAAAAGATCTGTAGGATGCCTTCCTCTTAAAAATAGGAGCTATGCCGGTATGCCCTTTAGATTGAGGCCTCAGTGATTCAGTGTTATTTTATCAATGAAAATGGGACGCGGGTGGCGCTGTGGTGTAGACCACTGAACCTTGAGCTTGCTGATCGGAAGGTCGGCGGTTCGAATCCCCGTGATGGGGTGAGCTCCCATTGTTTGGTCCCAGCTCCTACCAACCTAGCAGTTCGAAAGCACGTCAAATTGCAAATAGATAAATAAGTACAGCTCCGGCGGGAAGGTAAATGGCGTTTCTGTGCGCTGCTCTGGTTTCGCCAGAAACGGCTTAGTCATGCTGGCCACATGACCCGGAAAATGTGTCGTTAGCGACTGGACTTACCTGTCAGGGGTCCTTTACCTTTTTAGGTAAAGGTAAAGGGACCCCTGACCATTAGGTCCAGTCGTGGCCGACTCTGGGGTTGCGGCGCTCATCTCGCTTTATGGGCCAAGGGGGCCGGCGTACAGCTTCCGGGTCATGTGGCCAGCATGATTGAGAAAGCGATTGGGCCGCATCTGGCCCCTGGGCCTTAGGTTGCCTCCCCCTGCTGCAGTCATTGAAAATTCCTCATAATAATGGGAGGATGATTCTTTGCTGTTGTAAATGGGAATTTGGCTTTGGATTCTGCCACATTGAGCAGCCTTGGAAGCAGTTTGTAAACAAGGGCTCTGTGGTGGGTGTGGGGGCACATGGGAAGAACTGAATCTGCATCCTGCATACTCCATACTGTCTTCTCTACAAAGAAGCAAATACATTGATTCTTGAGCTTTTAAAATTATGTTAATAGAAAGGAGTGTAGGAGTAACCACTGCACCAACAATGAGCTTTCTTATCTTAATGGGCACAACAAAAATTATTGTAGTTTGATCTCTGATCACCACATTGACATCTTTACAATAGGAATGTGTGAATTTACTATTACCATTTCAAAGTGGAGGGATCTGAGCTTTACCTCCTAGGCGCTTGAACAGCTTTATTTCATTGACCTTGGTTAGTCTAAGCACTG
Source organism: Podarcis tiliguerta (assembly GCF_965153285.1). Taxonomy (NCBI): domain Eukaryota; kingdom Metazoa; phylum Chordata; class Lepidosauria; order Squamata; family Lacertidae; genus Podarcis; species Podarcis tiliguerta. The sequence continues at coordinate 54,597,782 of NC_139543.1, read as the reverse complement.
CTAAGTACAAAATCAGTTGTAGACTTTTTGGATTAGATTAATGAGATGGTCAGCACTGTATCTCCCTTAATCTCTCATGTATCCCCTTATCTTTTTAATCATCCACGGATAAAGCAGTTGATCTCTTAACTTTCCTTTTAGAAAACTCAGGTTTCTAGGAATGATAGACCAAGCTTTTAATTGAGAGTGAAATTGTTTTCACATAAGCCTGTGCCATATTTTATATTGAAGACTTTTATTTTCCCTAACTATGGCATGGGTTTGTAATAGCATACCTGAAATGTGTTTCATAAGGTATGGCTGTGCCCCTTAATTTCACCTTGTTGCTTCAACCTAAAAATGCCAATATGTAGACTTTATTTTTATTTGAAAAAGTTGGTCTTGGATTTCAAAATTACCCCAGCTCACTTCCAGTGTTGAGAAGTTTTAGGGGTGTGTTTGCTTATCTGGGTTTAGTTTCCTTTGGAAGGACGTCTCTGGTAGCTTACGGTATTTTACAATATTTATTTGCAAATACAAAGTTTGAGTGCAAGGAAAAGGCATAGCTTAAACCAGGGGTCAGCAATCTAAGGCCCATGGCCTGGAAGAGGCCTATGGAGGTCGTTTGGCCGGCCCATGAGCCACCCCTTTACCAAGCTGCCCGCTTGCGCACTTCAATAAATGGGTGCAGTGCAGGGATTCGCTTCCATGGTGCCAGAAATCGCGTCTGCGCATGCGCAGATGCCGGAATTCGCAGGCAAGCATGCTCACACGCATGAGGGATCTCCCCCCATGGAGGGATCTCACGCGTGAGGGATCTCTCCCCATGGAGGGATCTCCGCGGGACCAATCCGGCCCAGACAAGATAAACCTTGCTGACCCCTGGCCTTAAACAGACACCCTGAGTTCAGCATTTGTACATCAGCCTAGAAGAGACAGCAAGCTGATTTGGGGCTATGGTAGTTTAAAGAACCCCCAATCAACTTTCTATGCCTCTCAGTTGGTCCTTTTCTCATTTTTTTAAAAAAACCACAGTTTTTGTTGTCTCTTATCACACATAAACCTCTGTAGTTTTAAGTTGTTGCAGGTATACCGTGTGGTGGAAAGTTTGAAGATCCCTGTTTAATGTAATTCAAATGCTCAGAACACTTGAAACACACTGGCATGGTTGCACAGCACCCCTGTGTGAGAGGGGAGGACCCCAGGTACATTGGAGGAGGAGCCAGGTGCCTGTGGTTGCCTTCTTTGCAGTGGGCAGATTTATGTATAGGCTAAGTAGGCTGAAGCCTAGGGTCTTTAAATCTAGGGAGCCTCCCCAGCCCACCCTCCCCCCAGCGGGCAGTCTCCCCTCTCCCAAAATTACAAACCCAAGACTTCATGCGAGGGCAGGACAACTCGGGCCCAGCAACTATGAGACCCAGGGCCAGCCAGTGGGTCCCAATTTGAAACTCTAGGGCCCAACTTGAATTTTTTGTGTGGGGCTCTATGGGGCATAATCTTAGAGATATAAATCCGTGTGCTAGGTCATCATCACAAGGTCAGCAAAGTCCTTCAGAAATCAGACCTGTTATTGAGTTCTTGTGCAAGTTTGTAAACAAATTTTGATGACGTTTTCTGATGTCCTTTAGAGGAGAAATTGTGAAGGGCAGAATTTTAAATACCCATCATCATCCTTGGCGTCATTCAATTTTGTTTATAACACTCTTTCATTTTCTTCTAGTCATGAGGGTGGGGGATTGGGAGGGGCCTCACAAGTGGAGTAGCCTAGGGCCTTTCTTCATCTAAATCCAGCCCTGGCAGTGGGACTCCTGAGCATGCGTGCAAGAGCACATACCACATTGCCCAGCAGTCTCCCTGCCTGAGCTGGGCTTGGAGGCAGTGTTGAGGGCTCCCAGACAGTTGATTTGAGGAGAATTCAACATTCATGCCAAGGCGATTGGATCAGAACTTTATGGCTGCCATGATGAACCATGGTGATGTGCCTGGAAGTGAATGTGGCCCTCAGATTGAAAAAGGTACCCCACCTTCAGCTTAGCATTGCATCCCAAACCAGGCTTGTGGTTTGTTACATCCGAACCAAGGTCTGTGGTTTGTCTTGCTTCGAACAAACTATGACCTATAGCCAATATTTATTCTGGGGAATGTAATCAGTAGGCTTGCACAGCAGAAATGGTGCTATATTCATACTCCTAAAGTAGGCCTCTTGGTAAGAGGGTAGACTCCCTCTTCCTTTTTAAAAAAGTGAAACCACTTAAAGTGGAGCCTATATGGCTGCTTATCAGGGATCTGAGTTGCTATAACATGAGATTCTTAATCTCAGCGTCATGGGTTTGAGCCCCGCCTTGGGCAAAAAAAATTCCAGCGTTGCAGGGGGTTGGACTAGATGACCCCTGTAGCCTCTTCCGACTCTACAATTCTATGATTCCATGAGATCTCATCCAACTCAGTTTCTATTATTTCTAGCAAGAAGTAGACAGCTATGAATATCCATGTTAAATCAAACAGCACAGGGCAATAACTTGGGCTTTGCCAGTATCACACTTGCTAGGTGTTGTTTTGGCAAAACTACAACTAGAAAAATTTCGTTTTCATTTTTTAAAAAATGAAACTTGCTGTTCCAAGACCAAAATTATTTGTGGGCAAGTGGTTTGGCCGTTTTGTGAGTAGTTTTATCTCTGCTAATGTGTATCTAAACGCTACTCTGTTTTTATCTAAATGTAGTGTGCAAGAGGGTTTTCCTTTCTGTTCACCACAATTTATACATCAGTGGATTTCTTAATAATTAGTATATAACCACAACTCTTAGTTTCCTTTTGATTTGGTTTTAAAAAAAAAAGTTCCCCCCAGTTCACCTCCAATAAGCAGCTGAAATGTTTGCTCATTCAGGGAAGTTGCTGAAGGCAAAATAACCACAAGTTTAGGAGGCAAAAAAGATACTTCTGGCCAGCTTGTGGAAAGAGCTGTTATTGCATTTAAACTGTGACAGAGTTCAGAGTTTTTAAGCAGCTGAGGCACTAGATGAAAACAGCCTTTGTAGTTTTACAGAGTGCTTTTCTCCAGCAGTTTCAAAGTTACATAAGTTGAACTTCCCTGTTAACTCTTTTAGCTGGAATGAAACCTTGTTCTCCCCCACCCCACCCCCCACTTCTTGCTCGTTTGCATGTTTGCCGATACACACTCTGCGCAAAAACAGCTGTGCCTCAAGGGACAGTGGGTCTGGTCATGACTCTCGCCCGCTGAAGTGTAAACTTCCAGTGTGTAATGATTTTAGAACTCCTCCTAGATGTGGTCAGCAAAGCTCGCAGCTAAGGAGTATGTGAACCTATCATATGATCCTTGCTCATTGCGAAACCGAGTCTCTGCACGCTTAACGGCACTAGATTGACGTGTGTGTATCTGCATACATGACTGCCATGTCATCTGATCCAGGTAAAGGGTTTCATTCTGGTTTTGTTGCTGCTGCTGTTATTTTTGTGTGTTTACCAAAGTTGCCCTAATCCACATTCTTCCTTCGTGTGTGCATGCACTTCTGATAGTTTTAAGCATGCCCAGATTCAGGGAAAACGTAGCTGTATGTTTGATAAACTAAACTTTCACAAATGTTGCTTGTGTGTAATACTTGTGGAATTCCTTTTCTCTCTCTCGCCCCCGCCCTTTCTTAGTTTCAGTTGGTATTATTAGTTAGGAAAACACAATGTCCAGTTAGTATAGCATGCATAAAAACTGTGTTTTGGCTCTCTTCTGTTGTTTTAACGTGCTTGGAAGTTTTCTTGAGCAACTAAATGGATTGTTAAGTGATTTCTCTTTCCGGTTGGGAATTCTCTGTTTACAGTCAAATCATTCCTAGTTCCTGTTCCTATAAATCATTAGTGATAGTACTGAGAGATCCTTTACCTCTCTCATTTGTAAAATAGCTGTCCTTCCTGGAATGTTAAGAAACAGCTTTTCCTTTAATATGTATAGTTTGACGCAGCAACAGTTATCGATGAATTTTGTGGTGCTAGTGTGAATTAAAATGCCTGTTTGGTTTGTTACAACTCCCCCAGAAATGCTCATTTCCTTTGAGCACTTAATATTATATCTTCACTTGAGCACATTTACGCTTTTTAGGGGCAGATGGGTGTTGAAGAGATTAAAAGTCTGGATAATTTTAGGGGCTCTTGATTCACTGTTTACCTTTTTTACGCAGTGTATAAATAGTGGTGTTGAAATTATTTTGGCATTGTGGAAATGAAGGGTCTGCAGAAATCAGTGCAAGAAGACACTTAAATATAATGTTGTTAAAAGTAATGATGTTATCAAGGTCTGGAAATAATAGATTGGTTGCCCAGATATATTTGGAGAAGATCTTCCTTGCTCTAAAATTCTTCTGGTGCTTACAATTAAACATAAAACTTTTTTAAAGAAAACATTATATCACATTATTTTTCATGCAGATTCATCAAATTTGACACTGAAAACCAACTGCATTGTTGGCCATTTTCTGAAGTTACTTTAATCCCTTATTTATTTATTTATTAAATTATTTGCATTTTCAAAAACAGGGACAGAGAGCATATTTAACCCCCCCACCCGTCCCACTTACAACTTCCTTGCCAATACAGCATGTATACATACATATACCATATGACTTTCCTTCCACACTTTTTGAATGGTCATTGAAAAAATGTCTCAGGAACATCATTGACATGCTAGCCAAGACTTGTAGATGCACCTAGCATTTCCAGTCCGAAATGTGAAGGGAAGGGGGGGGAAGGAGCTTCTTACAGTTACAGTGGTGCCCCGCAAGACGAATGCCTCGCAAGACAGAAAACCCACAAGACGAAAGGGTTTTCCGTTTTCAGAGGCGCTTCGCAAGACGAATTTCCCTATGGGCTTGCTTCGCAAGACGAAAATTGACGAAAATTTGAGGTTTTTCCCCGCTCCCAAACCCCTTTTTCTGAAGCGCTAAGCTGCTAAAAGTCTTTTAGCAGCAAAACCGCTAATCCCTTAAGCCTTTAATAGCCGTTAATAGCCCTTAAACTGTCAATAGCGCTAATAGCGCTAATCCACTAATGGGCTTGCTTCGCAAGATGAAAAAACCGCAAGACGAAAAGACTCGCGGAACGGATTCTTTTCGTCTTGCGAGGCACCACTGTACCTTGGGGAAGCCCTTGCCTCACAATCCTCAGGTTGTTTGTAATGCATCCCGGAAAGGAATCACACATGTGCAAAGAATTTTTAAAAGAGAGAAAGTGCTGAAAGAATAAAAACAGAGTATCTTCAGAACCAGCACAAGGGCCTCCAGATAGCAATTAGATAGATGGAGGCTTGGTTTTTTTAAGCCTAAAATTTGGAGGAACTTCGTATCTAAAGGCAATGTACAATCTATTTTCGAAGGCCAAAAGTAATTTGTTGTTATTGTGTTTTCTTTTATAATTATCTGCTGGGATAACTTTAATCAGAGCAAGGAGTTGGGTCCCTTCCAACTCCACTGTTAAAAGAACGAACACTGTCTAAATAACTTGGGGATACCTGATCATGTATAGATTACAGAAAGAGATGTATTTGCTATGCATTGTATTTGCCCAACTTTCTTAAAACTAATGGTTACATTTGGGAGTCTTTGTGGTCACGGTTGTTTCCTAACTTCTTCAGCCATGTTGTGTTTTATTTATCTCAGTTGCAGACAAAAATAATCCAGTTATTTTGATGCAACTAATACATAGCTAAGTTCAACTGCTCAGAGCACTGACCTCTGTAAGATTAGCTCAAGCTTTTCATTCAGTTAATGAATATAAATGAATGTTTTTAACATCAAATTTATATCGGAGAGCTTTCTGAATTACTATAATACTGAGGCCTGTAGTGGTGGGTTTAGTAGATATAAAGAAAAGTTGCAGGTGAACGACTTCATAGAGCAGGACTCTCTTGGCTTGAACTTTGCCCGTGAAGAGCAGCTGGAGGAGGAGGAGAGGGCAGAGGGTGAAGAAAGAGCTGAGAGATGGGGGGCCCCCATTTTCCCATTCTTTGGACCCCCTGGGGAACTCAACAAACCTGCTGTACCTGGAACTGTGGACAGCCTGAGGAAGTACTGTCTACTTTGGGCCTGCCCATAAAAAGCAAGTCTAGAGTGAGACTTTTGTGGGTGACAGGGAAGGTATAACTGTGCATTTTTTGTAATATTCTGTTTAAGTTGTCTGTTGTTGCTTCAGTTTTCTGCACACTGCTTAAAGATATTTTAAATATATTAAGCAGTGTAGAAATCCATCCATCCACCCATCCACCCATCCACCCATCCATCCATCCATCATCTATCCCAATCAAGGGAACTGGGAAACCCAGCCAGATGGACAGGGTATAAATAATAAAAAATAATATTATTTTCAAGGCAGAAACAGGAAGTGCAGGAGTGCTGATGAGACATCCAGGTAGATTCTTCATGTGAACACGCAAGAAGGACTGGCTGTTCATTTTCCTTCTGTATTGTATAAGCTAGTGGCTGTTAAGCTTGGCAGGTGTGCTGTGAAATAAGCAATACTGCATAAAGAGATTGTCACATAAGAACAGTGAAATTGCTGCTCTGTTATTAAAGCATTCCTGGACCTTGCTCTTTAACCAAACCAGAAAATGAATTCGCTATTCAGCTTTAGGGCTAACATTCATGTTTAAAATTAACTACCATGATTCTACTGTAGAAAAACACCAGCCAAAAATAGTTATGTGACTGAGATTGAGTTCCAGGCACTCCTCCTTCAGAAGAAATAGGAGCCATAGGATGGGGATCATAGTTCAGGGTTGTTAAATTCCATTGAATTATTACATAAATTTCCAGTACTGCATACTAAAGATCATGCATTAAAGATTGTGCACATAGTCAACTAATTTATATATTTAACAAGTCTATATTTTTTAAAAAGTTTTTCAAGAATGAAGAAAGCAAATGCTCTCTTCATGTGAGGAAATCGAGTAAAGCCACTAGGTCAGTATTTTTAGAAACAGGATGCCACAGAAAGCTCACACACACACTAGAAGTTTAAAGGCTGACCCTTTTAATAGTAACATTTTTATCATCTCAAACCATCTCACTTTTCCGAATCAGTTAAAGGTTACAGTAATTATAATTTTTCTGCAGATAGAAGTCATACTTTATAACAAAACCATTTATTTATTTATTTATTATTTATTTATATAGCACTTTAATAACAGTTGACTTCTGAGTGTCTTTGCTATCCATTCAAAGTCCTGTCCCATGCCTTTCCTATTGATCTCCTTCACTGTTCTCGCTTTTATCAATTATTTTGCAAAGATGAGATGGAAACTCTGTAGGTGAGCAGTTCCTAGATCAGGGGGTTGGGAAGTTCACAGATTTTGAATAAGATTGCACTTCCTTCTGAATTAACAAGTACGTGGTAGTTCAGGGGCTCTGGAGGCCCAGATAATTTCTGTGTCAAGATTGGTATGCAAATTTGGAAGGAAACAACACTTTATAAAGTAAGTGCAGTTTGTCTCACATTTTGTAACAGTTCTCTCCCCCCCCCCCCCCCCATTTAGAATATTCTGGGAAAACTTGTTCTTATTACTTAGTTCTAGTTACAGGTAGGTAGCTGTGTTGGTCTGCCATAGTTGAAACAAAAAAACCCCAAAAACAATTCCTTCCAGTAGCACCTTAGAGACCAAATAAGTTTGTTATTGGTATGAGCCTTCGTGCACTGGAAGGAATTTTTTGTTGTTGTTATTAGTTAGTGTTTGGGATAAAAATTATACATTAGGAAACTAGTTCCTGCTGATTTGCATTCAGAGTTCCTCAGTATTAAACTTTCACTTCCACTGGAAATCCTTCAGCTTTCTTTGCACTCCCTTGACCTGCCCCACATTCCCTCCTGAGCAACTTCACAAACTTTAGTTGAGGTGGCCTCAGTAAAGCAAAATGCCCAAAAGAAAGCTCTTTCTGTCATATTGTACTTTCTAACGAGAGCACTTTGAAGTTTGAAGTGGTCCTCTGCAGGCAGAGTGATTTACAAGCCTATACAGTACAGGAAGATCCATACATGCAATTAAGCGTTTTTGTGTTGGTTGCTTCAGCAGAAACCTGTTAAATTGCAAAATGTGTCTGAAGCACTGAAGGGAAGGGTTTATGGTGTACTGTTTTAGTTTGGGAAGTGGCACTTGGAGTAATGTCCATCCTTGTACTGCAAAATTGGCATTGTAAATACAAACCCTAAATGAGAGAGTCTGCATACAAACCCTAAATGAGAGAGTCTGCATTCATACAGATGATGTACACCACAGTTTTGTCACTCAGATTGATCCTTTCCTCTCTTCCTTTCCAAAAAGGAGTTATTAACAATGGTGTTTTACTTGTGACTACGTCAGTGCAGGATTTCCATTCTCACAATGGTTTATTCAACATTTCGTTTTCCTTGCACATGTCTTTCTAATGTTGGTATAAGGGTTTTCTTTTTAAAATTATCTTAAGTTATAAATAACACGCGGGTGACGCGGGTGACGCTGTGGGTTAAAGCCTCAGTGCCTAGGGCTTGCCGATCGAAAGGTCGGTGGTTCGAATCCCCGCGGCGGGGTGCGCTCCCGTTCTTCGGTCCCAGTGCCTGCCAACCTAGCAGTTCGAAAGCACTCCCGGGTGCAAGTAGATAAATAGGGACCGCTTACTAGCGGGAAGGTAAACGGCGTTTCCGTGTGCGGCTCTGGCTTGCCAGAGCAGCGATGTCACGCTGGCCACGTGACCCGGAAGTGTCTTCGGACAGCGCTGGCCCTTGGCCTCTTTAAGTGAGATGGGCGCACAACCTTAGAGTCTGTCAAGACTGGCCCATACGGGCAGGGGTACCTTTACCTTTTTTATAAATAACACAATCCAGTCCATTAAATTTTAGTAGCTACTGCTGCCTAACATAGCTTAAGGTTCCAACCCATATTGTCCTCTATGTCACATTTCCTGATGTCACTATTAGGAAATTCATTCTACATATTGTGCTGGCCTCTTGTTGAGTACAGGTAGCCAAATTCTGCAGCTGTTCTCTCAGAGCATCACATGACAGTGCCCATCTATTGTTTTTGCAGCTGCATTTGTGTCATATTTTTCCTAATATCTTACAGAATTTTGGAACACTTTTCTTTTAAATGAAGTTCTCCTTAATATTGTTCATCTAGCCAAAGACATTCCCTTAGCTGAACTGATGTAATTGTTTTCTGTCTTGCAGTGTAAAGCCTAAGCAAAATTTTCATGTGCAGCTCTGGGGTGGAACAGAGACAGTAGAAAGTTTTTGGCTAAAGTAGTCAAAATATGAATTGGTGTGTCTTGGAAAATACACAAAGCTAAGGATGTACAAAGGGGGTATTTAAATCTGTAAATTGTCCTCGTGAACTGACAGTGACTATTGATAGTGTAATAAGAAGTGTAATTCTTATTGGTGACTTCTAAATTATTTGATAGCTACAGTGCCATAAATTCCGCCTTGTCTATTAAATCACAGCAAAACAAATGCAGCCCTCTATATACTAACCTTGAACGTTTCTGCTCATTTTAACATTTTAAGGCAGCACAAATTTAAAGAGGTAGAAAATGCTGAGATACTTGAAATTGTGCAAACTTAGACCTGATGACTTTGTGGTTATGTAAAGTCACAAGGTGAAATCTCAAATGAATTTTCTGCATTTTGCCAAAATATTTTCCCCGAGTTTATACAACACAAGCTTCATTTTCTTATACATTTAAAATATATAAAGAACCAATTATCGTGGTTCAGTTCTGAAAATAAATGTTCATGTTTGGAATAGATACAGTATTATTCCTTCTTTGTAGGAAAAATCCCTGTTGAAGTCTAATGCTGCAAACAGAGACCAAAACAGTTTTAAAACCAAAAATTAAAATATGTAATGTGAATCAACTAAGCATAATAGAATATGTCCAGCACTGACATATATCAAATATTAGTTATGAATCAAATACTGAAAAATTAAAATAAGAAATTAATGAAAATGCATATAAAAACTGGAAATGTTTCTGTCTAAATGGTCTTCCTCGGCAGTACAACAAAATAACACAAAATTTTAACCTGTCCTACTAGCATGTTTGTTTGTTTTTAAAAAGATGATTAAATATTTACACAGTATTCAAGAATAGCAGGACCAAAATCAAATTTGTATAATGCCTTAATGTAGTTAAAGTATACTGTTGAGACGACAAATCCATAGATGAAGCAGCAAAAGGGTTGACCTAAAATGCTAACCCCATGTGAAGTCAAATAGCCCAGTCAAATGGAAAGAACAATAAACTATTCAAAAATCTGGAGTAACTCTGTAAAAGATATTCTATTCTTTTAGCAGTGGGCATCAAGAAATAAGTATTCAAGGGTAAAGGTAAAGAAAGGACCCCTGGATGGTTAAGTCCAGTCAAACTTTGCTATGGGGTGCGGCACTTATCTTGCTTTCAGGCCAAGGGAGCCAGCATTTGTCTGCAGACAGCTTTCTGGGGCATGTGGCTAAACCGCTTCTGGTGCAACGGGACACCATGGCGAGTGCCAAGAGTGCACAGAAATTCCGTTTACCTTCCCGCCACAGCTGTACCTATTTATCTATTTACGCTGGTATGCTTTCGAACTGCTAGGTTGGCAGGAGCTAGGAGAGAGCGATGGGAGCTCACCCCATTATGCGGACTCAAACTGCCAATTGGCAAGCCCAAGAGATTCACTGATTTAGACCACGGTGCCACCCGCCCCCTTATTCAAGAGTAAAAAGTCTAAATCAAGGCAAACAGCCTAATCTTTTCAAAAACTACTGCTGAAAAAAATAATGCAGAAAAATGTCTCTCATTACTGATATGGTGTTTAGTACTTTATGAAGAAAGAAAAAAAAACAATTTGTGGTTAAAGGGTAGCAGATACAAAATTCGCCCAAATGACCAATGGTAAGATGTTGAAGGACCAGTTAAGAGAAATTAATATAAAACTGGGTTTTATATTTAACTTGTTTACTGTGAAAGAATCCCATGATTCCTCTATGGATGGCCAATTCTGATTAAATATTTTCATGGCTGTGGAGTATCATTCCCGAGCTACTTAATGCAGAGCTTTTACTATGAAAGTTGCCTTCAAGGAAAGGTCTCCAGAGTCAGTGGAAATTGAGACTTGTCTGGCAATCATACTTATGGCCTGTAAAACCACTGGGCAATGTGACTATTAGGTATAGTGGACACAAGGATAAACTAGCAGCCCAATTCCCAAGGCTGTCTTTTAACACACTTTTTTGATGCGGTAGAAGCTGAGATTAATTTGCTCTTGCGTAATTATAACAAACACATTACAGCCACAACTGGAAATTTTGAACGTTTTCGCAGCTTGCTGTACAAATGAGAAATCACCAGCCTTTTTGAGCATTGGGCTCTCCAATACCATGCATAGTTTCAAATTCCACTTTGCACTCTCCTAAAAGTGCATGCAGAAGTTAGGCTTATCCAGGTTTTCCAAGTTGCTGCTCCATATTGTAAGAGGAGACAAACCACTCTGAACTCTGCTGTTAACACGGAACAGAATTTCTTCCCATCTTCCTTATATGAGCTAGCAAGGAAGTCCATATGTTCAGTCATGTTCACAGTTGCCTTTTCTCCTTCCAGGTGGCAGCACATGTCCAAAGATCTTCATAACTCCACTGTGCACGACGAGCAGCACAACTAGACTGTATGAGCCAAACATTGGCAATGAGGTGGCTCAGAAAATAAATGGAATCGTACCAGAGAAACCATCTCCACAGCCAGTTTCAATTCCAAAACCACAAGGTCAGTAGCAGCTCATATCTGTGACCAGCTGTTGACTCTCGGAGGCCACCAAGTCAAGTACCTTTCCCAAATATGCAGTATTTTGTGGCACAAATAAAATGGCTCACTCTCACACATTAACTGATCAGGTTTTGTGAGATTGTGGATGCATTGTGGTGAAAATAGCAAGGGATGGATACAATTCTTGTCATTATTTATTATTATTATTATTATTATTATTATTATTATTATTATTATTATTTTATTTATATACCGCCCTATACCTGGAAGTCTCAGGGCAGTTCACAGAATAAAATCAAAATATAAAACCACAAAATAAAAATATAAACAACCCAATAACGTCCCCCCAAAACCCCCACCACATTTTAAAAGGGCATAGGATGCCAATCAAATCAACCAAAGGCCTGGTTAAAAAGGAACATTTTTGCCTGGCGCCTAAAGGTGTATAATGAAGGCGCCAGGTGAACTTCCCTGGGGAGAGCGTTCCATAGATGGGGAGCCACTTCAGAGAAGGCCCCGTTCTCATGTTGCCACCCTCTGGACCTCTTGAGGAGGAGGCACATGAAGGAGGACCCCATCTCAGGGTCCAGGTAGGTTCATATGCAAAGAGGTGGTCAAAACCAGCACTTTAAATTGGGCCCAGAAACTAATTGGTAGCCAGTGCAGTCAGACCAGGATTGGTGTAATATGCTCAAACCGTCTTGCTCTGGTGAGCAACCTGGCCTCTGAATTCTGCACCAGCTGAAGTTTCTGAACCATCTTCAGATGGCACTGCAGGCCTATTTGCCATAAAGACAATTCCTCCAACTTGCTAATTGAGGAAAGCTTAGGGCATTTTCTTTATTCCGTATGTTTGTTCAGTCAAAGGTCTGCCCTGAATGGAGTGGGAAATATTCAAAGGATGTCTTTGCTATTCCAGATCTGTTCTGCCAACAAACAACAGGCCCTGACCTGGTTTTGTAGAGTGTTAGTTGGTACTTGGTTTCTTTCTGAAAAGCAGCTTTAAATCTCTGGAAACCAATTGTATCATTTTATATAACTATTGAGTCCCCACCCAGCATGGGAAAACAAATCCAGGGGAAAAAATGTGTGTGATGTTTAAACTTGCTTTAACTTTTTTTTTAAACATTATATTGCTGCTGTCTGAAGCAAACAACTACATAAATTTAGCCTGTTTTAGAGTTTTTGGAGCATGTTTCCTAGTTCTTTACCAGAGTTAAGGCTTGGATCCATGGATAAGTGAATGAAGTTCACAGAATGAAAGCTTCTTTTTTCTTCACTCTGTAGCCAATTGTGCCCCTTGAAAATGCCTCACCCTGGTTCCCTTCTGAACCATGTGGGATGGTATGGATGGGAAGCTGTCCATAGCTGTGTAGGCCTAAGCATCCTATATCACATGTTATCTCCAGAGAGAGGTTTTTAGGGGTAGCGTAGGTGGCTGTAGGCCAACTTATTTCAGCATTTGTTTGGCCTTTAAAACAAGGCACAGTGTGTGTGTTTACAGTGTTTGCTAAGGTGAAACAACATGTGCATACAGCTCAGCATGACCTCAAAGTAAGTGACACAGAGTAGTCTTTAAGGGTTTTTTGGTCCAAAACTAAATGGTTTGTCTAACCAAATTCCTGGAACAGCTTGCACTTTCATAATCATGTAAACAGAGAAACATTAGGATAGGCAGTCTGCTGTATGTCTATTACTTTGGTGTTTTGGAATACAGTGACACAAAATAATGGACTCATGTAGATGCCGAAGCAATGGTTGTCCCAGTCCTGTACTATCTGTTCTAACAATTCTTGGAACAATGGGATGGGATATGTTTAATATTTAAGTGTTCAGTCAGAAATTTTGTTTAGACAAATAGTGAGTTAGGAGGGACATGACAGAAGTGTATATGATGAAATAGATTAGAAGTTTTCTCTCTCCCATAAAATACTAGAACCTGAAGTCATCTAATGAAGCTGAATAGGTCGTGGTTCGAATTCCCGCTCCGGCGGGAAGGTAAATGGTGTTTCCGTGTGCTGCTCTGGTTTACCAGAAGCAGCTTAGTCATGCTGGCTACATGACCCGAAAGCTGTCTGCGGACAAATGCCGGCTCCCTCGGCCTATAGAGCGAGATGAGTGCACAATCCTAGAGTTGTCAGGGGTACCTTTACCTTTATATAGTGATGAACACTAGTGCAGACTGCTTTTAAAAGATCAGGCAGATTACTGGAGTATAAAAGCCTTCTGTGGCTATTACTCAAGGATGACTGTCTTCAGATACTAGGTCTAAGACCACAAAACTCCTATCACAATATCTCAATTTTAATTCATGAGCTACTGCTGCAATCTGCTCCAATTGTATATTTTGTCTTTATGAACACTGTCATTATTGTGTTATACGAGCTGTTCTTTGACCGTAATAAATTATCTTATCTTGAACTTATCAATGGTTTCAGGCTGTGAAACAGTTTATTAAATAAAGTAAGTTGTTGGCCACCATGAGAACTGGATGCTAGACTAGATAGGCCGTTGGTATAATTCAACAGGGCTGCTCTTAGGTGCTTAATGGAAGGTTGCTTTTAACATTCTTCACCCTGCTCAAGATGCTTTCTCTGTATGACACAGCTTTGTTATCATTAACGCCATCTAAGCTGCTGCCACTTCCATTCAGACTTATTTCCTAGGATTGTTCTGTGGCCTCCTTGTTTCTCAGCCATGTTGGTGGTTTTGAGTTCTCCTCCAACCCTCTTACATTTTATCATCTCTCTCTGTTAGCTAGCTGTTCGATTTCATGGCAATTAGCTGATGTTCACTGGCCTAGATCTGCCTGTCATTTCTAGAGAAAACACAGAGTAGGAAACAGCTCAGTCTCTTAACAGCATGCAGGTGGATGTCAAAGCAGATTCGAAGAACACTGACAGATAAAACAGCTATAATGAGCAATTACAACAGTTCAAAGAAAAACAGGGTGGTGATGGCTGTCCCTCCATAATATTTTCTTAAGTTTTCAGAAGACTTCCATTAACATGGGGAGTAGGAGGAGTTGATGGGTCAGTTACAGATGCTTCATTACAGAAAGAAACACTTGGTTTTGATCCTGCTGAGATGCTTGTAGGGATTGTGATTTTTGTTACAATTATTTTTTAGCATCCTGTGCATTTGCTCGCCATGCTGGGCTGATTTTCTTGAGCTACTGTGAGTCCTTAGTATGTGTTTGTGTGTGCATACATAAACTTTTTCATGAGCTTACAGGTAACATGGTCCTCAGAAAATACCCATTTGTTCCAGATTCACAGGTTACAGTTGTACTTCGCAAAGGTTGCCACATAAGGCATGTGACTGACCACCTTTGGCTTGCCAAAGTTTGAGGTTTTCTTTTTTTCATTTTAACATTTTGACTCTTTGATTGGGTTTGGAATTCAGGGACCTGGTAGACCACGGTTCAAAACCCCACTGAGCCATGAAGCTTACTGAGTAACCTTGGGCCAATTGCTGCCTATTAGCCTAACCACCTCACAGGTTTGCTGTTGGGATTAAATGAGGAGGAAGAAACCCATATATACCACCTTGCGCTCCTTGAAGTGTGTGATGCAGTAAGTGCAATAAATAAACTGGAGAGAGACAGCGGCTTCAGCTGGGAAATTCCTTTCTTCTTCTTCTGGCAGCTGCGTATCTAGACTACAAGCTGTATTCCATAACCTCTGATGTGTTGAGAAGCACTCTCTCCCCCTGTGTGTGTGAAAGAGAGAGAGAGCAGCAGCATTCGAAATTAGCTGGGTGCCAGTTGTGTTTTGCGACAGGCAGGCAGCCTTTTTGTGATCTGGTTGCCAGGTTTGGCCCCAAACTTCTCCATCTGGCTAGCTTGTGTGGCTGCGATGCCACACCACTCAGCTGGTCTGTTGGGCAGCACAGCACCATAAGATATGCCTCTTTCGGTGTTGCGCTGCCCCACAAATCAGCTAATTCATGTGGCAGCGTGGCACCAAGAAACGTGTGTCTTTTGGTGCCGCACTTCCCCACAGCCCATTTGCTTCGGAAACTTGCACGCACAAAAAATGCACCTAGACATATCATTGTGGTGACCATAGCCTAGATTTAAGGTGCTATTTGGCTCCTAGATTTTATAGCTCAGTTTCTAACACTGAGAGACAAACAGATAGAGACTTGTCCTTTACTTACTTGGATTGTGGAATATGCTTTGCTTGTTCCTTTCCCTGATTTAGGTTTGAGCCTTGGTGCTTGGTGTGTGTTTAGTTTCAAATAATCCATGCCCCATCAAAGTGTCCATTGGTGTATTTTCTTCTGTAGGGAGTGTTTCAAGGTTTACATTTATATACCATTTGATTGTAATAAAACCTCAAAGTGGTTTAAAATAAAGGGAGTGGTCTGGTTTGAGTTATTGCTCAGCCCTGGAATGAGCTTATTAGGCTAGAAATTACCTCTGAGCATACGCAGAGTGCTTTTCCTTGCTGTTGAATAAATACTGTATTCATAAAGCCATTATTGAATGTTTAGAGTGTTTTGCATATATTATCTCAATTATCCTTGCAACAGTCCTGTAAGGCCATTATTATAATTCTCATATTGCAAATGTTTGAGAGAATGCAGAGGCTGAGAGGATGGCTTACCTAAGATCACCTAGTAAATTGGAAAGGGCTGTAGAGCATCTGCCTTGCATGCAGAAATTCCCAGGTTCAGTGGACTGGCACCTGCAGCTAGGGCTGGATATGTCCCTTGCCCGAAATTCTGGAGTGTCACTGCCAGTCAGTGTAGTTAATGCTGAGCTAGATAGACCAATGGTCTGGTTTTTGTATGACAGCTTCCTATGTTCCCATTTCATAGCAGAGATGGGCTCTGAGGTGGGGTCTTCTTCATTCATTCCCATCGTCTTATGCAAGCCTATGTACTATGTACAGAAGGAGTTGCTCTCTGGCGAATTTTGGATTGCAGGCCAGGGAGAGTTTTGTACATGGCATTGAGATAATTTTGAAAGAAATTGTTGGACAAGGCACATTTTAGTACAAAGGCAGAGAAGTCAAAGAGTTGTGGCTAGAAGAGGAGGGGCCAAAGAGGGTCCATCGATGACCTCTTGCCGAAAGGCTCGCAAAAACCTGGAGCTGCTTCAGCTGTAGGACGTTCCAGAACATTATTTTACAGTATCAAATCATCTGTGGGCTTTGTGAATTAGCCTTGCTACTGTGGTCATTAGTTATACATCTCTTGATGAAGTTGTGGAGGCTGGACATGAGGCAGATCTTGCTTAAGTACCTAAGAAGATGTTATGTGTGTGTGTGTGTGTGTGTGAGAGAGAGAGAGAGAGAGAGAGAGAATAGACAGAGTACAGCATTTATTTACATTTACCCCAATTGTACGGGGGTTCTGTTCCTGGCCACCCCATGCATCACTGGGATCCCCCTGTTCCACCCCGTCCCCTTTCAATGCTGAAAACAGCATGTGTGTCAATGGGAGCGCATGTGCTGATCACGCACAAGTGGGGAGTTGCCTGTATTTATTTATTTTCATATAATTTATATATCACTTGATTATATAAAACAACAAAAACACCCACAAACCAGAAAGAATGAAACAATAAAATTACCAGTAAAAAGAGCTATTAAAAACATTTAAATAATAATTAAAACCAGTGATCAGCTAAAAATGTAAACCTTCTACATATCTGGGCAGGCACTGAAAAGAGTAGAGTTAAGGCAGGGAGTACAGAGTACAGTTTTTGTGTTTATAATAATAGCAGAGCTTTCATGAAAATCAAAAAACTGTAATCTAGGAAATCTGGTGGTTTTGGAAAGGGTTTTAAGAATCCCTTAGGCCTTTCCGGGAGTCACAGTGTTGAACAGCTTTGATATATGAAATGCCTCCAAATGCAAAATACAGTATAGTATGTTCCTTTTTCTTCACAGTGCCTCCAAAGCCATTACATCTGCAGAATTCACAGTCATCCATTGCCCACCAAACCCCCAGGCATAAAGCTTTACATTCTACGAAGCCAAGAATGGAGGAAGTTACACCTACCTCTTCTTGTGTATCTAAAGAAAAAACTAGTAAAGTGTCTGATCTCATCAGTCATTTTGAAGGAGGCAGGTAAACAAGTTTGTTTCATTTTTATTCAAAAGGGTACAGATTAAAAGAAGCATAAGTGACAATGAATGAGGAACTGGTGTGTGCTCCACTTTTACAGCATAGATGGATGGTTGCGTTCTAGTGAAATGCAAAATTGGGAAGCTGATATGTTTCTTAAGGCTATATATTATTCCTTAGTCTTTCCTTTATATTGGGCCAACTTGTTCATTCTGCACACCAAGTATCTTCTTGCTAGTCAAGTAAATGGGCCTATATATTGGTTATGGATGTCAAAGGCTTGCATTCCGTTCCTTTAGATAGGGCAGTCTAACTCTCTTACAGTCTTTCTCCACACTCTCCATCTGTCACTCTGATTCCGTCCACCATGCCACCACACTTGGCTGCTGTCACTCATGCTTCTGCTCCATTAAACACTCACACTCAAACAGTTGTCCAGATTTGATTTCCCATGACAATGAGGATCAATTATTATATAAACAACACAGTTTCAGTTATGGAACCCATAACCATATTTAAAATACCAGAACAGTTACCAATATTTGTGAAGAGGGATTTCACAACTTAGATGTGGCTTATGTTCTGAGGATTGCCCCTAAATCCAAAATTGTGTATAGTCAGAACACATTGGGTACAGTGGAATGTGGAATTGCCAAAGTCTTTCCCCTGGATGCCCACCCCCTTTATATATAATTTTTTGTCAAGCTCGTAAAGCTGAATGTGCACAAGTTAAATGTGTGTTTACTGTACAGTGGTACCTCAGTTTAAGAACAGCCCTGTTTACCAATGATTTGGTTTACAAACTCCGCAAAACCGGAAGTAGTGCCCCGGTTTGCGAACTTTACCTCGGTCTAAGAATGGATGCTGAACAGTCGAAGGGCACCAGCGGCGGAGGGCCTCATTAGGGAAAGCGCGCCTTGGTTTAAAGAATGGTTTCGGTTTAAGAACTGACTTCCAGAACAGATTAAGTTTGTAAACCGAGGTACCACTGTACATTATTATAGAAAGATTCAGAAACGAGGATGTGATACTATTTGTATCAGATTGTAAATCTTAGTTTGTAAACTAGTGTAAAAAAAGTATTTAAAAAGTAACCATAACAGAATTGCTTTTATCATATACTGCTTCAATAACTCGGAATAGACTTTCAAATTTTACTGGGAATCCACTCCCAGACACCAGTTCTTAAAGTTACAATTCTTAAAACTAGTGTGAATATGAGTCATTCAAACCTGTATCCTCCCATCAGGACCTGTAGCCCTTTGGACCCTTCGCTTCTAAGCCATTTTATCCCCAGCCAGCTTTCTTAGGCAGCTGGCTGGGGATAAAAAGGTGGCATGTCTTGCCTGCAGCATCCAAGCTTCCCAGGTGGTCTCCCATCCAGGTACTGGCTTGCTTGGAGCAGAATGGCTATAGGTACCAGCGACTGTGCCTTAAGCATGCCACACACACAAAAGCTGGCTGTGAGAAGAAGATGGTGTACCTGTGGAGGTGGGCTCTGTTCTGAAGTATGGAGTGTTGCTAGGTTATGCTAAAAAAAGAAGAGAGATATGCACCTTGGTGGATAATCTTTGAGTGGATGCACCAGGTGCTAAAAATGAACCAAGGAAGAAAGCAAAGTATAGAAGTTTTCAGGGAGCTACCAAAGTACACAGCAAAAAAATTTCATTTTTTAGAAAAATCCAGCTGAAGTGGTATATTGAAGGAGGAAAAATGAGAGGTAAGCGTGGGCTTTTATGCAAGGTGGTAGGATTTCAAGAAAGAGAGTTGCAGTGAGGGAGTGAGCCCAGGTGCAAGGAGAGAGAACATGGCTGGTGTGGGAAGAGATAACACTCAAAATACTTTGGTGGAAAAGGGGAAAGGTGATCCTTTCACAATGATCACTTTTAAATGGTTTGCATGTTCGAAAAGCTGAGGAATAGAACATCAGTGGTGCATACAGTCTCACTCTGAACAATCGCAATGGAATAAATAAAGTGGAGTTTGGAGGAATGGTGAAGGCACATGCCAAAAGAAAATAACAAAGCTTGGGCAAACATTAGGGCATTGCTACATTGGCAGTTTGTGTAATGTAGGGCTAGGAAACTTCAGTGCTCCAGGTGCTGTTGAACTCCAACTCCCATCAGTCCCAGCTATCACGGCCAGTGATCAGGGTTGATGCGAGTTGTAGCTGAGCAACATCTGCTTCTCTAACCCTGAATTTGAAAAAGTAGACTTTATGATGTTTGTTCTGTAACTATCGTCTCCCTTCACCCCACCTCTCCAATTTCTGACCCTGATGGAAAGATACAGCATAACAATGTAAGGTAAACAAACACTTATATGGGGAGAGGCCAGTGCACAGTGGAAGAGCACACACTTTGTATGCAGAAGGTTCAAGGTTCAATCCTCGTCCTCTCCCATTAAAAGGGTTAGGTAACAGGTGCTGGGAAAGACATCGGCTTGAGACTTTGGAGAGTCACTGTCTGACAGAGTAAACAATGCAAGGCTTTGTGTTCTTTTTCAATGTGTTCATAATAATCCATAGAGAAAAATCCAAACAAATAATTCAGTGCTTCAGCAAGATCTATTGATGTTTGTTTAATGTAGGTAGCAAGGAAACATTGAAGTACACAGTGGGAAGAAGTGCAGTAAGGCTGCATTTCATGTCGAAGAATGTTGTATTTTTTAATAGTCATATCTTTGTGCGATGTAGCAAAGTAGAGGGTGGGATGGTGCTTGACTTCATTCCCAATTTCATTTTCTCCAACCTGAGCTCTGATATGGGGAATCAGTTGGCTGGGAGAAGAGCAGTAGACTCAGGAAAAGTTCAGATTCTCTCACCTTTACCTTTATTAGTTGTAAAAAAATCCCGGCCACTTTGTGTTTGCTTTGGCTGCACCCAGTCTTAAAAAACGCATGTGATGTAAGCCTTAGTAAGCAGCAAATAGCACTGACTGTAGTATGTTGACTTCAATGGGTTTTAGCCACACGTTTTACCAAGCAAGTCCTAAGTAAGCATGAATAGGTTTGTAGCCATTCTTAGCCTCTGAAACGATGCTCACCATTCTCTGTGCAAATTTTTGACTCAACTTTGTTTAACATTGCTCTACTGATACTGCTTTTTTTTTTTTTTTTGCAAAGAGGCTAGGAAGTTGTTCTATTCACATAAATTGTTCATGTAATATGAATTAGTTTTCACTGTCTTTTATTCTCTTTAGCCCATCCATTCCTAGTGAGCTGAAGAAAGAATCCTCTGTTCTAAATGTTGCTAAATCTCAAGGAAAGCATGGGCCAGCACCAGCACCTCAGCCAAAATTCCTCACCCAACACCCACTACAGAAGCAGGGATATAGTACAGATCACTCTCAGGATGTACAGAATCGCACAGCCAATGGAGAAGTAGCACAGAACCAGTTGGACTGCAGGGACAGCACATTGCCGGTTCATAATGCGAGTAGGGCCATTCAAAATGCATCATTTGACAGCAGCTTGGTAAATGGAGAACGAGAGAACATTAGTACAGACGCATTGCAAACTACAGCAGCCTGCAAAGGGCAAACAATCAATAGCTGTTGCCAGACTCCAAGTGTGAACACGTTATTTCCATCGGGAAAAGAAAGTGTAGAAATGATTACCAATACAAAGAACAAGCAGATTGAGGAGCACAATAAGCAAGACTCGCATGTGGAGACAAAGGTAAGGCAAGCAGCTTATAAAGAAATGCAGGCTATAAAAACAAAATGTACCTTCTGCATTATTGAAATATATAGGCCTCTGAAGGCCATACATACCATTTGCATTTGCATTCAAATCTGATAGCTGTATCCCTAATGCTTTTTAGACCACTCTACAGCATGAACAGTATATCAAAGGAACGAAGAAATTCAACAATAACACTTAACTAGACTGCCTTCAAACGACTGAAATTTTAAGTATCTTCCCCCTTTTAACATAGATACAATATACACACACCAACACAAAATCTATGTATCTTTTTTGTCAGTTTCTGTTGGAGACCACATTCCATTTATACAAGGCAAAAGTTCTGAAGGAATCAATATTGTAGATGTAGATCAGAGAGGCAATACCAGTGGTATCTCTTGGATATGGAAGCTGTTGAGGGAGATTGCCTGGAGGGCTTTCCTGCAAAGGAAGGTTCTGGCTCTGAACACAGACTTCCTGATTGTGTGGACACTTCAGTCTACACAGTGTGGTCTCAGACACTGAAGGGCTTTTACATTCAGCAGAACAGCTGGAACAGTTCTTTTCCTCTTTATGAGTGTCCTCATTAGTAAAACGAGCCAAATGCCAACGACTGCAGGAAGGACATCCCAGTTATGAAAAGGGTGTTGACAGTAATTTACAGGAAAAGGCAGAGACAACAGGGTGGTAGTACAAGAACATACAGGAAGTAAATGGGCACACATCTGGAGAAGGTAACGGAAGGAAAAGCCGTTCAGTATGAGCCTTCTCACCTTCTGGATGATGAACTCATGTTATGACATGTGGCCTTTACATGTTGCAACACCCCAGTGGGAGCAGTTTTTCTGTGGGTTATTGCCATAGTTCAGCTGTAACATTTAGTTTAATAGAGTGTGACCTTATGGACAGGGTCATTCCTATGGGTCCTTTCCCTGGAATTCTCAGCGCACTGGGAAATGACACACCCATGGTCTCCCTCAGAGGGGCTACAATGGGTAAAGGGCACCCAACAGACGTAAGTAGCAAGGAGTTTCTGGACATTCTGTAATACAAAAAGAGTAAAGCAGAAGAATGGCAGCTGCTGTGATATTCATTATTCCATGCTGTGAGATCCTGCTGTGATTTGTACAGAGTGCAGTGGTACCTCGGGTTAAGTACTTCCGGAGGTCCGTTCTTAACCTGAAACTGTTCTTAGCCTGAAGCACCACTTTAGCTATTGGGGCCTCCTGCTGCCGCCGCGCCGCCGGAGCACGATTTCTGTTCTTATCCTGAAGCAAAGTTCTTAACCTGAAGCACTATTTCTGAGTTAGCAGAGTGTGTAACCTGAAGCGTATGTAACCCGAGGTACCACTGTATTAAAAAAAAATTATGTTAAGGTGGGCTTCTCTTTGGAGTTGAGCATTCCCTAATCCTGGTCAGCACTCTTGAGTTCCTGGCCAGTTGCAGATCTATCAAATCCAGCTTTCAAAATGGACTAGAAACATAGGGAAGAAAAGGAATGCTTTGGAAAGAACTAGAACCTCAGGATTTTTTTGGGGGGGGGGGGAGGCAGTCCTGGAGTATCTGGACTCTTCCTAGGCAGCATCTCTCACTGGCTGGCTTCACTCCCTTACTGTGTTTTTTCCTGCCTGAAATGTGTCCCTGATGACCCCTCTTCCAGTGTTCTGCATATAGAATCCATGCTCCCTGTTTTTTGTTTAGTGAAATGCCAGGACTAATTTTAGACTTAATGTTCTGCTTTCACTTGATTGTTCCCTTTTTAAAAGTTTCCTCACACAACAAGCCATTATTTTTAAGGCACTATTAGAATTAGGGAGAGTTCAGAGAATACTGTTTTTCCTGTAGACCATCTTGCAATTAAAGTATTACATAACTTGTGTAGAAAAAACAGAATTCATGACTTTTAGATATCCTACCCTTCTACCATGGGTAGAACATGGGTAGAGTGCATGGGTAGACCATGGGTAGAATGCTGCTAAGTGCAGTGTTATTTAAACCTATGTGCTCTGGAATCTCATAATCTCATTCAACTGGCTAGTTTCCTTGCATAGCAGAGTACATACATACATACATACGTACATAATTTTATTTGTATGCCATCTTTCCATAGTTAAAACCATGCTCAAGGCTGTTTACAACATGAAAAAAATACATAATTACAAACATAACAAAAGAAGTCATAAACAACAAATAAAACATAGAAAAAATCACAACCGAATTAAACAATTTCCACATGACTAAATAAGATCTAAAATAAAGATACAAAAAGTTAATACCGGAAACAAAAGAACCCCCCCCCCAAAAAAAAAACCACACACACCTAAACAATTCCCCAACCCAAGAATCTGTTCAGCAGCCTCATTTAGTCAGTTAGGCCCAACCCTCCCAGCCCAGGTGGGGAAAGGCCTGCAGGGCAGGAAGCAGGCCTTCCTGGATTCACAGCCAAGGACCATGTGTGCCGAGCCCTTAAGGAAGGGCTGGACTACAAGATGTTGTACCACAACTACATCAGCCAAAGCTAGGCTGGCCAGTGGATTGTGGGAGCTGTAGTCTAGCGACATCTGTAAGGCCATTGATTAGTCACTCCTGTCTTAATGCTTGAAAGCAGGATACAGCAGCACACCCAACATTGCATCTAATGTGCTTGAAAGAAAAACCATTCATAGGAAATGCAATAATTAGAAGAATTTTGAAGGCTTCTCATGCCTGGTTTATATCTAAGCCAATGCAGCCGTCTTTAGTTTACCAATCTGGAGGCAGAGGTTCTTAGTTTCTCACACTTTGGCCCTCCCAATTTTCTATGACTTGAATTGGGTGAAGGGGGAGAGAACCCTTGTTCGATAAATGCAAAAGCTGCAATTGCAGGAAAAATTCAGTAATTATATTGCAATTTCTTCATTCTGAAAATTGTCTGCATTTCCAGGAGACAAATGAACAGAAATGTTACAATATTGCCAATGAGCTTTTGCACACAGAAAGAGCTTACGTCTGCCGACTTGCTCTCTTGGATCAGGTAAGAGTGGCATTTCTTTCTTTCTTTCTTTCTCTTTCTTTCTTTCTTTCTTTCTTTCTTTTTCTTTCTCTCTCTCTCTCTCTCTCTCTCTCTCTCTTTCTTTTCTTTCTTTCTGAAATGCTGTTTCTAGCTAATATAAGAGGAAACTCTTACATTAGCATGGGAAACCTGCTTTGACCACTAAATCAACTTATTAAATTAACCAGTGGATGGCTTCAAAATAATATTTGCATGTTTGCTTGCTTGTAGTTGTAGTTCCACCCTTTGTCTTTATGAATTTGCATGTATCTCCTACCGTCACACACATATTCTACACAATTTCTTTCTGTGTATCTTCTTCTCTTGCCCGCAGACCATGGTAACTGGGACTGCAGCAGTGATGTAGGAACATAGGAGTCAGATCACGAGTCCATCTCGTTCAGTATTGCCCCCAGTGACTGGTAGTGGCTCTCTAGCATTTCAGATAGGTAACATTTCCAGACCTCCCTGGAGATGAACATGGGATCATTGCATGCAGAATGAATGCTCCTCTATTGAGCTATGGCCCTTCTCCACCCCACTATCTTTTAGCAATCTCAGAAAGCACCACCAACACCTTTAGAAAATCCTGAACCTATTGCTATGCTTTAGATCTATTGCCATGAAGACATGCAAAATCAATTCTTTCCTTTGCTCAATAAAGGCTTGGTTCTTCGCCCACCCTGCAGTTTGGCCAGGAAAAGTATTTGGCATTGGTCACTACTGACATTTACAAATTACAAATGGGAAAAAAATCCATTTAAATGATGACTAATGAATTAATTGAAATGACTAGGAATTACTCATACTTCTGTTGGAATTATGGACTCTGTGGAGGTGGCACAGAAAAATATTCTGTTTGCCATGTAAATGTCACACAACCCACGAGCTCTGATTCTGCTGTTCTGATTCAATGTACTGTACTGCCCCCCCCCTCCAATATTGCAATAAAACACTTCTGTTCCCAATGCCTCCACATTTTTCATCATATATTGCCTGTCTGCTGAGAATGTTCCTCATCTTTACTCACTGCATGGTTAATTTACCTCCCTTTCATTGGATCATAGCTTCAGCTTTCTTCAAAGAGGCCCATTTTTCTTATTGGCTTATCCTGAATTTCCCATTTGAATATGAAACAGAGGAAGCTCTACATAGCTACCTTTCTTGGAGAAGAAGCTTGACACCTCTTATTAGCTTTAAATTGCTTGCTGCTCAGGTTCTGTTGACTGCTAACATCTTACTACATCTGTTGGCTGCACTAATGCATGCGCAACTGCCTTCAGTTTTCTGAGAAACGACTTTGCTAACAAGTTAAGCAAATAATATGATTAAAAGGTGTAGGAAGCAAACAGACCTTTAATTAAAATTCATACTAGAATCCTACAGCCAAAGATTCAGCTGGCAGGTTCAAGTCAGCATAATGAGCCTTACTCCCTCAAGCCCTTTGCCCCTTGGCAGCAGAAAAGGAGAAACAAATGAAATGCAGCAGACTGCCTAGAATCTTAACTAGTAAAATGTTGACTTGAGGATCATTCTGTTTGCTTCGTTTTGCTGCTGCTGCTTTTTTTGCAAGGAAGTGTGATTAATGGCAAGATAGTTCTGGTGGTATTATGAAAGAGGAAGGAGGTCGTTATAATAAATTGACATTTTTAATTGGCTGCAAATTGGCTGCAAACTTTTGTTTGCCGAGTGCCTGCTTGCAGTGTTTTGTGGCTGACTGTCTTTCCCCTTCTTATCCATTGCAGGAGTTTTATTGTAAATTGATGGATGAAGCTAACAGGGGCTCATTTCCTGCTGAAGTTGTTAATAAAATATTTTCCAATATTTCATCCATTAATCAGTTTCACAGTCAATTCTTGCTGCCAGAGCTTGAGAAAAGAATGCAAGAATGGTAAGCAGTGCAGATTACTGGGAGATAGTACTCTGTGAAAGACCATGTGAATGTTATCTGTGCCTGTAGGAGGTTCTATGATTCTATTATAAATTGGCAAGTTGTTTTTGTAGTATTGGGATCCATTATAGTCTTGAAATGTCAGAGAACACAGAATGATTTCCTATGAGATGTCCAGAAATGTATAAGACAGGCATAAGCAAACTCGGCCCTCCAGTTGTTTTGGGACTACAATTCCCATTATCCCTGACCACTGGTCCTGTTAGCTAAGGATGATGGGAGTTGTAGCGCCAAAACATCTGGAGGGCCAAGTTTGCCTATGCCCGGTATAAGATATATTTAACCTCTTCGTAAAACAGGTATTTTAAATACACCACCACACTTAACATTTATTCAAAAATACTGGGTGTCACAAGGCAGAGGAGCATCAAGAGAGATGAACCATGCATGTATTTAGAAAACTGGCAGCTATACATGATCTAAGTATAGTGGTACCTCAGGTTAAGTACTTAATTCGTTCTGGAGGTCCGTTCTTAACCTGAAACTGTTCTTAACCTGAAGCACCACTTTAGCTAATGGGGCCTCCTGCTGCTGCTGCGCTGCCGCTGTACGATTTCTGTTCTCATCCTGAAACAAAGTTCTTAACCCGAGGTACTATTTCTGGGTTAGCGGAGTCTTTAACCTGAAGTGTCTGTAACCTGAAGTGTCTGCAACCCGAGATACCACTGTAATACAGTTCCAGCTTTTGCAGCCTGCCTTGGGAGGGAAAGAATGTTTTCCTTTCTCATTGTTTGTCAACTCTGAAAATGAAAGTTCCAATACTGGAACAAATTACTGGATGGGGATTTTATATTAATAGGTGAGCTGCAGTGTTTATTTGGTAGGGTTATTAGAGGTGCTTCACACATGTTTTTTTCTTAGAGTTACTCGACCAAGCTGTGAGTTAGAGACATAATTTGTTTGTTTAGTTTATGGAATACTCTTATTTTTTTAAAAAAGTCAATCACAAGGTAGTTATCAAGCAGAATAAACCAAAAGATACATATTTGACAGAATTGAGGTGCCCATAGTACATATTGTCCAACCTCCCATGTTTATCTCTATAACTGCTTTCTTTTGTCTGTCCAGGGACACAAACCCCAGGATCAGTGACATCCTACAGAAGCTAGCTCCTTTCCTCAAAATGTATGGGGAGTATGTGAAGAATTTTGACAACGCAATGGAATTGGTGAAAACATGGACTGAGCGATCACCTGTCTTCAAATGTATTATTCAAGAAATTCAGGTAGTGTGTGCGCGTTTGTATGTGTGACATGCTAAATTTCTTGGCAGTCAAGATTGTGACTGCGGCACTTTTGTCTCATTGCTTGATAATAGTGTGTTGGGTGAACAAAATGGGTGCTTTGAGGGCACATGGAGATCCAGATGTGAGAGGCTTGCACTCTTACCCTTTTATTTATGTGAGTTATCCATGCATGTAACGGTGAACTTACGTACCCGAGTGGGAGCAACCTGTCAGTGGATAATGAGTATGTGCTTACCTGTGTGATATTCCATGTGTGAATTGGAACCCACCCCAGGCTTCTTTAAGGAAATAGTATTATGCACCGTTTGGTTTACTCTGCTTGTCTCTTATACCTACATTGTGTACCAAATAAGTATTTATATTGTAATACTTATCATGTACCGTATTTTTCTCTCTATAGGACGCACTTTTCCCCCTCTAAAAATTAAGGGGAAATGTTTGTATGTCCTATGGAGCGAATGCAGGCTCCTTGGCTTCAGTGAAAGCAACGCGAAGCCTTCAAAGCGCAGAGGGAGCGCTCCCTCCGCGCTCCGGAGGCTACACGTTGCTTTCGCTGAAGCCTGGAGAGCGAGAGGGATCGGTGCGCACTGACCCCTCTCGGTCTCCAGGCTTCAGGGATAGCCGCCTGAAGCCTCTGGAGCACAGTGGGACCTCGCGCTGCGCTCCAAAGGCTTTGGGTTCCTTTCGCTGAAGCCGGGAGAGCAAGACTCTCTTGGCTTCAGCAGAGAGGGAGAGCTGCGCAGCGCCCCTTCAGCGAAGCGGGAGGAGAAATGGAAGTGGCTCCGTTTCTCCTGCCGCTTTGCTGAAGGGGCGCTGAGCAGAGAGGGGGAGATTTTTTTTTCTTGTTCTCCTCCTCTTAAACAAGGTGCATCCTATAATGCGTCCTATAGAGCGAAAAATATGGTATTTGTCGTATACAGCTTCATAGTTGTATATGAAGTTGAGAGGAGGGAGAAGGAGCGTACCTCTGGCTTGTATCTGTGTGCGCTGATGGAAGTGTCCGAAATTCAGTACATATCTATTCAGCATTTTATCCTTTGAACTTTAGGAAACAAATGGGGAATGTCAGAAAGCTTTTTACATTTGTCTGGTAAACGACTGACTTTTATTTTTCTGGTTAAAAGAGGACATTTACTATGCCTTGTTGGTAAAACAATCTGAAATGTCAGAAAGCTTTTTACATTTGTCTGGTAAACGACTGACTTTCATTTTTCCGGTTAAAAGAGGACATTTACTATGCCTTGTTGGTAAAACAATCTGAAATAACGCCAACAAGTTTACCTTATGGTCAGTAAGCTAGTCTGGGGCAGCACAATGCAAGTTTGTACACACACACAACACGGACTGACTTCAGAAAGCATAGTGTTCTTTTTCTCAAAGAATGAGAAAATTATATCTCACTTCCCTCAGCCCATCATACACATGGAGCTGGGAGTGGTGTGAAGGAGAAGAAAACCTGGAATTTCTATTGCACAAGCAGAATGCTTCAATTGCATATCACCCAGTGTTTGAATTCTGTTATCAAAACAATATTTTAAAACTAGGTTTATATGACTATGTTTTCTTTTGATATTCCTTTGGATTTAGAATAGATAACAAAGAGTGGGAAGTATAAAGTCTGTTTACAGATAGTATAAAGGGTTTAAATTATTTAATGAAAGCAACACATTTCGCTGAGGATTTCATTTAATAATCAGCTTTCTGAATTATTAAATAAAATCCCTGGATGAAATATATTGCTTTCATTTGCCAATATCACTAAGAGAGTGTTACTGAAATAAAGTATTTTTAAGGGATGCAGAGTGCAAGAGATGCATTTCTGGACCCTCAGTTTCAATACATGTATGTTGTCTTTTTAGAAGCAGAAAGTCTGTGGAAATCTCACCTTGCAACATCACATGCTAGAACCAGTGCAGCGCATTCCAAGATACGAGATGCTTCTGAAGGACTATCTAAGAAAATTGCCTCAAGATTCTCTAGACTGGAAGGATGCTGAAAGTAAATACATTTGTGTGGGTTATATATTCAGCATCACACAGTAAATATGTAAAAGGGGGGGGGGGAATGGACCATTAATATTTCAGAACTATCCCAAGAAAAGGAAACAAAGAACAGCACTTCACAAGAAGCAATTTGTTTAAATACTATCTTATTTATTTATTTACTAAATTTATTACTAAATTTATTATATCCCCTTTGTTCAGACTTTATGGACAAATGAAAATATGCTGTGTTTTCACAATTTCCTTTCTGAAATGGAGTGCAGATTCTGAACACACAAACAACACAATTCAAAGCTGATTAGCAAGAGATTTGGGACAGACAAAAGGAATTAATCCTTGACGCAGCACATAATTAATTTGTAGAATTTGGTGCCACAAGATGCAGTGGTGGCCTCTAGTTTAGAGGGCTTAAAACGAGATTAGGAAAATTGATGGAGTGCAAATCTCTCACTGGCTATTGGTCTTCATGGCACCAGGTTCAGAGGCAGCAAGACACTCAATAGCCTTTACTGGGGAATGGCAACAGGAGAGGGGTTGGCTTCCCAAAGGAATCTGGTTCTTTACTGTAGAACAGTGGTGGCCAAACTTGGCCCTCCAGCTGTTCCCATCATCCCTGACACTGGTCCTATTAGCTAGGGATGATGGGAGTTGTAGTCCAACAACATGATATGATAGCCATGTTCATGATATGATATGATAGCCATGTTCAAATATATAAAAGGATGTCACATAGAGGAGGGAGTAAGCTTGTTTTCTGCTGCTCCAGAGAAGCGGACACGGAGCAATGGATCCAAACTACAAGAAAGAAGATTCCACCTAAACATTAGGAAGAACTTCCTGACAGTAAGAGCTGTTCGACAGTGGAATTTGCTGCCAAGGAGTGTGGTGGAGTCTCCTTCTTTGGAGGTCTTTAAGCAGAGGCTTGACAACCATATGTCAGAAGTGCTCTGATGGTGTTTCCTGCTTGGCAGGGGGTTGGACTCGATGGCCCTTGTGGTCTCTTCCAACTCTATGATTCTATGATTCTAACAGCTGGAGGGCCAAGTTTGGCCACCATTGCTGTAGAAAATAGGCTGTTGAAGTAGATCAAGGGTCCCTGATCTGTTTGGGTCTGGGGGGCACATTTGGAAATGCAATAAATGCAAAATACACATTTCACAGAAGGAAAGCTAGAGGTGCTCAGGACCCCACCATCACTATGCAAGCAACGGGGGCGGCGGGGGGGGGGAGTACATACAAAGAAGGTCAGGCAATGCCTTATACTGGGTTCTAGAGATTTCTTTAGTTGTGGGGAGATGAGCAAAGATGTCATTCTCATAAGGATTTTGTTTTGAGGTGGCTAGAGGGGCAGATAGCAATTTGAACTGATTGTTAGTTTGTAGTTTCTAGTCCTAAAGCACTGTTCCACCCATAACTTACTTCATATGCTTCATTCTAACAAAAGATATATTACCAAACCTGTGTCTGTTTTATAGTTAGGGACTAAGGCACCTATATCAACTTCACAAAGTCTTTTTTTTTACTTCTCCAAGTTTTGACTTTATCTACTTTAAGTTTACATAAGTCTAAGGAAACTTATTGGACTGAGGGCACAATCCTATACATGTCTACTCATAAGTAAGTCTCATTGAGTTCTGTGGGACTTTCTCCCAGTAAGTATGTAAAGGATTACAGCCTGAATCTTGTAATTCACTATAATTTGTTGGCAATAAAAAAGTGAAACATGCAAGTTAGCATTTGAAGCCACTGTTTATGTATCATAGCACTAGTAATTAACCTTTGGGGGGGGGGTCATTTTTCTCTTATAGAATCCTTGGAAATAATATCTACAGCAGCAAGTCACTCTAATAGCGCCATCCGAAAAATGGTGAGTGACTTCTGTTAGATTTTTTTCATTTGCATAATCCACATCAGAAGATAAAGCAGGCAATTTGGCGGGTGCCTCTAAGTAGGAAAGATTGCAATTAAGCCTATTATATTAGCTTTTTCCAAAGTCTCATTCAACCATTTTAAGGTAACTTAAATGGAAAGGTAGGGCTGTCACATGCTTGGAAAAACCCTTATTCAATTGTTTGTATTATATTCTGATTAAATCTGTATGAATAAATGCAGTTTTGGGGAAAGAATATTTTTAAAAGCATTGCCAATTAATTGGAGTCACTGTTTTAGTCATTAGTTTTTAAAAATGCATTGTTCTAATAAATTAGTGGCTAAATATTGCAGCTCTGTTATCAAGCGGTTTTGTGTTTTACTGGATGAAGCTTGTTACATTTATCTCCCACCTTTCATCCAAGGAGCTCAGAGCAGCATACATGGTCCTCCCCTTCCCATTTTCATAGAGGACAGTTCTTGCTAAAACAGTTGCATGTTTTTGTTCTTAACGATTTAACCTTTTTTATTAAAAAAAATCACAAGTGGCTTGCACTAACGGTTGTCGCATTTTGTTTTGATGGAAAAGGAAAACTTAAAGAAGTTGTTGGAGGTTTATGAAATGTTAGGAGAAGAAGAAGACATTGTCAATCCTTCAAATGAACTCATAAAAGAAGGACAAATACTTAAACTTGCTGCTCGTAATACATCTGCCCAAGAAAGATACCTTTTCTTAGTGAGTATTTGTTTCTTACAACCCACTTAATTTTAGCCTGTGCATAACATTTCTAAATCTGATCTTTTGGTGGATGTTCTGTTTTGTTGGTTTGGTGCAGACATAATACTGGTTCTCTGAAAAAAAATATGCTTGCAAACTAGCATGCCTTCATCCTGTACAAATTCCCTCCTCTTATCCCTTTATTTGTCTTAACCATTGTTTAGTGTTGCATCTGAATTAATGTTAATGAGGTTCCCTCTTAACCACTTCTAGCAAACTTCAAAACTATGAGTAAGCATAACAATGGCTTGTGTTGGTTCAGTTGTAGCACTAAACCATTATTAAGTCAGAAAACACAAGGATTGAATTCTTTTTGGAAAAGGAGCCTCCCAATTTGCAGACTGGATTGATGGGAGTATTTCTACTGCCTCAGTGAATTTGGCTGAGGAGGCACAATACATTTATTATTTTTTACCTTGCTGGTGAAGCTCAAGCACCTTCTGTTACTGCTAGCAACACATTTCCACCCATTAAATGAGCAGGTTTTTTTCTTTCCCTTGTAAACGAGGAGATGCATTTTTACATTTTTTTTCTGGCCCTCCTCCTCCTAATGGGCATATTTATTAATTCCGCTTCAAGCAGGTATGAAGGATATGCATGTTTAAAGCCTGCATGAGGCAAAAACTTCACATTTAAGCTTTAGATGACACAGATGTGGATTAAACCATCAAAGTGATCCTGGAGAATCCTTATGTATACTTAATCTGCCCTCAGCCTAATCCATAATGAGTCCTTCCTTGCAAGCCATTTTATAGTAAGTATACTCAAGAGATAAAAAGAGAGAGCTTCAAGTCAGTGTTACTGAATCCCAGGCCCCTTACATACACCAACCCACTAAAGTAATTTATCTATGAAATGTCCTTTCAGTGAGCTGCTGGTTTGTTTGATCATTAATAACCGAATATGTTAATAGTTTTAATTCCAGCAAGCAAGCATAATTCTGAGGCCTGTTTTATATGTTAATCCATGCAGCATGAAGAAAATCTGAAATGTGAGGAATAGCCCTCTCTTTCCCCCCAGTGTTAATGTAGTTGTCAAAACGTCATTCGTTTTGGGAAGTTCAAGTTGGCACAGAATATTACCCTCTATTAAAATACATGCCAGCTACTTAATAAACTAGTGTTTGCAACTGGCATTCATTGCAGCATTGGTTTTAAGAAGCATGTGGAACGGTAGGGTACAAATAAACTAGCTTTTCTTTTGCATCCTTGGAAGTAGTTAGATTTCATTACCAGTGGTTTCAACAATACATATGAAGATTGCAGCAATAATAATAATAATAATAATAATAATAATAATAATTTATTATTTATACCCCGCCCATCTGGCTGAGTTTCCCCAGCCACTCTGGGCGGCTTCCAATCGAGTGTTAAAAACAATACAGCATTAAATATTAAAAACTTCCCTAAAATTTATAACTGTAGATGGGCTAGGCTTCTAAAAAAAATTAAGTTGGCGATTCAATAAGCCTTTATGGAGAAGTGCTGCATACAACTATTTAACCCTAGAATGTTTTGCCACGCTGGAAACATATGTTATCGTGTTTGCTTTACTCCCCCCCCCCTTGCTACCCAGCTGCTTCCTGCCTTAACTGCTGCCACTACTGTGTTCTCTTGCTCTGGTGGGGCAATTGCTGCCATGTCGTGAAACGTGAATGTGTGCAAATACATTTCTCATAAACACAGCTGACTGGATAAATTGCTGTGCATAGCAGGGAGTTGTGGCATTTTGTAGAACAGAGACAGCCAGCAAGAGCAGCAATAATGGCAGCAGCAGCAGCAGCAGCAGCAGCAAATGCCATCTTGTTCTGCCTTTTGCTTTAGGAAGCCACCTACACTTACCCAGCTGTACAATAGCTCTTCCAAACACCTTTGCCCACTGCTGATTGATGTTGAGAGCTTAATAACAACTTAAAAAACTCAGTCCCAAACAATGAAGATTTCAAATTAATTGATGGAACAGTGATCAACCTAGTGTGCATTTGGCTGTCCTTAATAGGTCAAAGTTAGGGACGCGGGTGGCGCTGTGGGTAAAAGCCTCAGCGCCTAGGGCTTGCCAATCGAAAGGTCGGCGGTTCGAATCCCCGCGGTGGGGTGCGCTCCCGTTGTTCGGTCCCAGCGCCTGCCAACCTAGCAGTTCGAAAGCACTCCCAGGTGCAAGTAGATAAATAGGGACCGCTTACTAGCGGGAAGGTAAACAGCGTTTCCGTGTGCGGCTCGATGTCACGCTGGCCATGTGACCCGGAAGTGTCTCCGGACAGCGCTGGCCCCCGGCCTCTTAAGTGAGATGGGCGCACAACCCTAGAGTCTGTCAAGACTGGCCCGTACGGGCAGGGGTACCTTTACCTTTAATAGGTCAAAGTTACTGCGTGGCAGGCTTCTTTCTGCAATAAATACACATGGGTACCTCATCTATTTTGCACATTCCTCATGTCTTCCTTCGGGGTTGCCCATCTGTGTGAATGTGTGTTTACCTTCATTCTTGAGTGCTGACTACATGCTTCAAGCGCGGGAAGAGCACAACACTTTTCTGAACTCTAAATTAGCTTCCTACCCCCACATCTCTCCTCCCTTACATTTTAAATGTAAGCAGTTTTTGAAATGCAAAAGACATAGCAGAAGGCGGCAGCTATAATATGAGTGTTTGATGTAATTTGTAAAAAGTTCCTCTAATTTAGTACATTGGAAAATTTAGCATTTCTTTCTGAAAGCATATTGAACGTTGTGCTTACTGTGTGGAATATGGTGAACACTGTGAGATGTTTGACCTTATTATTGATAACTTGACCGAACTCCTCTATACCACACTTCTGAACATTCCTTTTTTGTTGTGTATGCTGTTTAAGCTCCTCTACCTTTTTCAAGCCTTTTATGCAAGAGAGGTTTGTCTTTGTGGCAGCTAACATTGGTTGGTGTGGCTTGTGCTTTTTGCAGTTCAACAACAGATTGCTATACTGTGTCCCCAAATTCAGCTTGGTGGGATCTAAGTTCACAGTTCGGACAAGAGTTGGCATTGATGGTATGAAAATCGTGGAAACGCACAATGAAGAATACCCACACACATTCCAAGTCTCTGGGAAAGAGCGAACTTTGGAATTGCAGGCCAGGTAAAGCAAGATGAAAATTTGAGGTTATTATAGTGGTACTTAATCTTTGGCAATCACTCGTAAGCCGAGTAAGATTGTCTTCCATAAACACGGTTTTAAGAATGAGTCCTTAAGTGACTGTGGAGGCCAATTCTGGATCCACACGTCCTTCCACAGTGGGGACATTGGTTTCCGGGGGGGAGTTGATCATGCTGTGGATTTGCCAAGTTTGCCTTCCTCTTAGCACGTTTCTCCCTTACATCCTGAGTTTGAGTGTCTTCAAAGCCCATGACACCTTTGGTAAAGGCTGTTCTGCAACTGGAGCGCTCACAGGCCAGTGTTTCCCAGTTGTCAGTGTTTATGCTACATTTTACTTAATAGATACATGTTAAAGTGGTAGGGCCCACGTGGAAAGGTATTTACAACTTGGGCTACAATCATTTTGCACCTGGAATGCATGGATTTTCTTCCAACTCCTCGATCAACCATCTCCTTAACCTTGGTGAACCACAGGCTGAGAGGAAGATGCAATTTTATTAAGCTGCCTCCAGGGTAGTAGTTCTGATTATGCTTGCATACTAGCTGAAGCACCTAAGGGAAGGCAAAACTGCCCCTCTCAGGTCACTGTCCAATCTATGGGGTGATGATAATCTCTGATGTCTCCAGTGCTGAGAATATCAAAGGGCATCTAGGATATTCTCACTTTGGGAGATAGAAAAGCAGCTGTGAGAAAATGTTCCCTTGTAGACTGCTGGAAATATTGAACCAAGCCATATTCAGAGTAGACCCATTAAGGGTCCATCCCATTGCATATCTCTTCCAGTTTTTAGAGGCGCTTGAATGAAAATGTGATAGTCTGTTCATCACATTAGCCTAGCCAGCTTTCCCTCCCTCCACATTCAGTA
Organism: Podarcis tiliguerta; assembly: GCF_965153285.1. Lineage (NCBI taxonomy): Eukaryota > Metazoa > Chordata > Lepidosauria > Squamata > Lacertidae > Podarcis > Podarcis tiliguerta. The sequence continues at coordinate 54,561,403 of NC_139543.1, read as the reverse complement.
TATTAATAAGTGATAATATTAATCTTCCCCATCCCATAAAATGTGCATTAGCTCTGATGCAAAGCTTAGCTTGCCCAGAGGATTTTCTTTACCAGAAAAGCCTGTGTGCATGCTTTCTGATTGCCACTAGAATGCACAATTATGTTGGTGGTCAGTAAGGTTCACTTCATTATAGAACGTTGCTTCCTGTTACGCTCATGATGCAGATACTTCCTTTATTGTTCATTTAGTGTTTGGTAAGATAAGCCTTATTTTTTCAGGCAGCTGTGAGAAGGTGAACAGTAAATCAGTACTGTGGGTCTCAAAAGAAGCAGTAAAAGCTCCACCTCTTAGATTTTCCCAACTTGCTGCATTTTACAAGGCTTAAAACAATATAATACAATGGTACCTTGAGTTACAAACGCCTCAGGTTACAAACGCTTCAGGTTGCAAACTCTGCTAACCTGGAAGAGTTACCTCAAGTTGAGAACTTTGCCCCAGGATGAGAACGGAAATCGTGTGCCAGTGGCGCAGCGGCAGCAAGAGGCCCCATTAAGGAAAGCATGCCTCTAGTTAAGAACAGTTTCAGGTTAAGAACGGACCTCCGGAATGAATTAAGTTCATAACTAGAGGTACCACTGAACAAGAAGAAAAACTGCAAAGACTGTGTTGCAGCTGTTCTTCATAAACAGGTGTTTTGACCTGCTCTACTATTACCCTATCTATATGAACAGAAAAAGTGGAAACAGGCTTCTCACTCCCCTGCCTTTCTCCATCTTAAGGTAAAGGTAAAGGGACCCCTGACCATTAGGTCCAGTCGTGGCCGACTCTGGGGTTGCGGCACTCATCTCGCTTTACTGGCGGAGGGAGCTTCCGGGTCATGTGGCCAGCATGACTAAGCCGCTACTGGCGAACCAGAGCAACACACGGAAACGCCGTTTACCTTCCTGCTGGAGCAGTACCTATTTATCTACTTGCACTTTGATGTGCTTTCGAACTGCTAAGTTGGCAGGAGCAGGGACTGAGCAACGGGAGCTCACCCCGTCGCGGGGATTCAAACCGCCGACCTTCTGTTCGGCAAGTCCTAGGCTCTGCTTTAACCCACAGCACCACCCACGTCCCTTATCCATCTTACTTTGCTTTAAATCAGACAGGAAATACCCATGATTATAAGAGTGCAAGATCTCTCCTAATGCTGGAATTTGAAACCACTGGAGCAATAATTTTCAAATTGTGCAAGGGCGCATTAGAATGCCCCAAAAGAATTGCTAGTGCGTCACGAGAGATTTAAGTAAGTAGAAGGAATTGCATGACTCCAGTCTCCCCAAAGATACAGAGGAGTAGGGAAATAAGCTTCTGAGCTTCTTCCCTGGTGATGATTTTAACGGCAATTTTAATATTGGGGGGAAGCCACCCTCCGTTGCTTGTTAGAACTCTCTATTCCTATACATCTTGTACACCTAGTGTGCACACTTTTGTGTTTAGATGTTATTTTTTTTATTAAGTAAGTTTATGTAGCTGCCCCATAACATCAGTTCTTTGGGTGGCTCACAAAACTATTTTTAGATGGACTTCAAATTGGGCAGTAAAATATTTGTGTGGAGTCACAGATATGATTTATTTGGGAATGTTTTCCTCTTTACTTTTTGGAGGGTGAAGGGAAGGAAATTATGGAAGGTGGGAGAAATCCACCTCTAATTATAATTGAATGATTTGTGAATGTTGGAAAGAGTTTCTGTTTGTGTGTTCTATACATACATTACGACTGGATGCAATCATTTGACATTTCCTTACCACTATGTATTGTGGGATGGGGGGTGGAGAGACAGGAGGCTACTGCTAATAATGCCATCGTGATTCATAATTAAAATTTCATTTGAAATAATCCTGCGCAGTGTTTGAATGCCAAGCTTTTCTTTTAATGGGGCATTTTCAGTACAGTATTCTCACTGAAGCCTTCTGTGTTCAGATTTACATCGTAGGCAAGTCAAAGTAATAGGTGCCTTCAATAAACAGAAATTGATTTGACTCTAGGTAATTAATGTTTCCTGAACTTGCTTTTAACTGTTATGTCCCAACTGTTTCCTGTAGTTCTGAACAAGATAAAGAAGAATGGATAAAGGTAAATGTGATTTTTTTTAAAAAAATTATGCCACAATAAGTTTGTTAGTTGTTAGAAAGGATTTTGTATTTGCTGCAACAACCTAAGACTGCTGCCACTTTGGAATCTGCCTTATTTTTGTGCTTCCTTTAAACTAAATCTTTTAATGCTTATTCCTTTTTAAAATTAACGAATATGCTAGCTATAAATCAAGCGTGCTGTGTGACCTCCTTTGTTTTGTCATTAAATTGGTTAGATTTGAAGTTTTAGTAGTTCTGACCCATGCTATTCATTCCAGGCTCTCCAGAATACTATAGATGCTTTTCAGCAAAGGAATGAAACATTCAGAACTGCTATTGCAAAAGAATATGAGGACACACCTATTGAAGTTTCTGTAAGTGGGCACCCATAACGTTTTGATAGGGTATGTCTGAAGCTGCTGATGTGAAAATTGCACCTGAAAATGCTGGGAATGGCTTTTGAAAGTGAGGCCTCATACTTGGCCTTGTCCCAGTTAGGTTTCCACTTTGAGGCCTGCGTACACGCTGTACCTTTAAAGCACATTCAAAGCAACTTTCTTTCCCACAAAGAATTCTGGACATTGTAGTTTGTCCCTTACAGAGGTACAGTTTCCAACAACCCTTAACAAACTGCAGTGCCCAGAATTGTTTGAGTGTAAAAATGTGCTTCAAATACACTATAAACACATCATATGTATCCAGCCTTTGTTTCTTAGTATTAATTCACAAAACACATTTGCATCCCTATGAGCATTTCCTTTACCCTTGTTAGATGCTCATGTGAGAATATGGTTTATTACTGTTGTTGTTGTTGTTGTTGTTGTTGTTGCTGCTGCTTACCATAGTTTATTGTGCTATCAAGATGCACGGTGCTCTGTTTTATGCAGAAGATTCTGCTTTTCACTTATATGACAAATCACCAAAGTTATTTGCATATATAATGTAACATAGTATAATCAATAAAATGCATTTATGAAAACCAGATCAAAGAGCAGGAAAAAACCAGTGTCAATACTTTATGGAGTACAGAAAACGAGAAACATGTATATTCCCAAACTGCTTGTGTTGTGCTGCTACTTTCCCAGTGAAAGAAAGTGATTTGTTTTCTTCGCTGCTGCGAATGACTTCATAATTTCTCCACACCTCCCTTCAGACTGCTGAGCTTGGGAAGAGAGCACCAAGATGGATTCGGGACAATGAAGTGACCATGTGCATGAAATGCAAGGAATCCTTCAATGCGCTGACGAGGAGGAGGCATCATTGCCGAGCATGTGGGCATGTAAGCACAAAGCCATGTCTACTAGTTGGTTAACAGATGCTGGATCAGCCCAAAACCTGTTCAGATCCGCCATCTGCTGGTGGCTTCTAAATGCTGCTTTGTTGCCGTTGAGCGAGCCATTGAGCAGTGGTCAAAATGTGGGCGGCGGCTTCACTGTATGAGCCAAACTGATTCCCTTTGCGGACAGCTCAGGAAATTTCCCATTAAATTGTTCTTTCAGCAGTTGGTGATTTTTAAGTCTTGTTTTCCTGCCTCGATGATGATGCAGCTAAGATGAAGACAGTTTTTGCTTTGTTTTTATTCTCTAAGCTGTCACTAATATCTGATTTTTCAACTGATAATCTAATTCAACTAACCTGATTTTTCAACTGATAATCTAATTCAACTAACCTAATTCAACTAACCTTAAATTTGAAGCTTTGTCAGGGTGACTAGGGTTCCATTACTAGTTGAGAGAATTTTATTTCCTTTGAGCTATATCCAGCGAAGTCGTCCCATTTATGCAAGGGCTTCCACTTGTGCAGTGGAACTGCTCCTTGCTCCCTCAGTTTGTTATGGGTTTTGCCTCAATCCTAAGGAGGAGGTTTGGTGGTGGGGCATTGGGGGAGGAGAGCTTATTGAAGTTTTGTTGCTCAAGCAGAAGCCCTTGTGTCAATGGGATGTCTGTAGTGGATACAACCCGGCTTGGCCACGCTTCCTCTCGTCCTGTGCCTAGGAAGCTCGGGTCTGTGTGGTTTCCTATTTGCCCCTGTTTTCTGTTTAGTGCTGAATCAGAGCAGACGTCAATCTACAGTAAACCTGATGGATGTTTGCTCCGATTCAGCAGTAAATATCAGATTTCCCTGGGGGAAAGTGGCGGGACAAGCAGAAGTCTGAATGAGCCTTTAGCTAGGTTGGGTCATTTGGGCCAGCCACCATCTCTTGGCCTCACCTACTTCATAGGGTTCTTGTGAGGATGAAATGGGGGAGGGGAACCACGTATTCCTTAGAAGGAAAAGGTGGTATATAAATGCAAAAAAATAAAAAATAAAAAATGAGAATCTCAGGTTTAATTCTATTGGGGAAGAGGAGGGAATCACAAAAGCATTGTAATCTCACAACCTAAGCCTGAATTAATTGTTTGTGGGTCTTGGATTGCATTGATTTGGGTGGCAGAGCTAATAATAATAATAATAATAATAATAATAATAATAATAATAATAATTAATAATATAATTTATTCAGGGAGGTTTCTTCCTTGGAACAAGTATGGATGACTTTCATTTTTGGAACTGTCAGGAGGCATGTGTTTGGCAAAATCTCACCATATAGAATGAATGGGGAAGAGGGAAAATAATATTCCAGAATAATTCATTCCCCTCCTCCTCTTCCTCTTCTTAAGGTGGTTTGCTGGAAATGTTCTGATTACAAAGCTCATCTTGAGTATGATGGTGGTAAGCTGAACAAGGTTTGTAAGGACTGCTACCACATTATAACAGGATGCACAGATAGCGAAGAAAAGAAGAAGAAAGGAATCTTGGAGGTATGACATTTAAAGAGTGATTGTGTTGTGTGTAATATGCTCTTTGGCTTACCTTTCATTGGAAGAGGATGCATTTTTCTTGGATGGTTTACATGGTACTAATATACAGAGCTTTTGGATTGGACCTGAGACTAGGATTCATATCCTGTGTTTGTTTAGATACAGTCAAAAGCCATCGTTTCACAGAACAGCCACCTTGATGTGGCTGCTTAGAGCTGCATCAGGATGGCAACTGCTGTGTGTGGCAAGCCATTCATGGAAAAAAAGGCCAAGTCACATGCTTTTGCCTCTGTCATGTAGTGGATCTCTTTGCTTCTGCAAAGCATTTTATGTCAATAGTTTATGGCAGCATCCAGAAAACTGTGTGGATCAGCCACCAAGCACGTTTTGTGTCTGTCTATCTGTCTCTCGCTATATGTATACATACATTTTAAAAGTAGCCTGCACATGGAGACCATTTTGTTTGAAAACAGACTTAGGTGGATGGATTTGGCTCAAGTCATGATCCCTTGACCACACTTCCCGCCCCCCTTTTGAATATGACACATTTTAGAGGGTTGCTGGATTCTTACAGACATTTACAGCTGGTGAAGTTTGGGCAGAGGGAGAAGAGGGAAGTGTGTTTATACTCGAGTGAGATTTGCAGAGAGTGGGGACTATTGACTAAAAACCAATCAAGGTTGGCAGATGATCTTGAGACTTCAGCAGAAGCTTCCAGTACTATTCTTTCCTGTTTCAACTGTTCTTTAAACTCACCATTTTGTCCTTTATGAGGCACCCAGTGTCAGAATAGCTAGTACCCATCTTTATCAGGCACTTATAGAAACATAAGAGCACTCCATTCTCCCAGCATCAGTTCTGTGTCCTAACACTTCCTTGCTTCCGTGCCATGTTATTTTGACAAAGAGCAAAATAGTGAATTCAGTATCAGGGATTGCGATTTATCTTGTCTGGTTCCTTTTAACTATTTAACTCAAGTGACATTTGCTGTACTTTAACTCTCAGAAAATGGATAACATCTTATGTTCTAACTATAATAATCTGAGGAACTGTGCTGTAGCTAGACTAAGCTATTGGAATTCTCTGAAAGAATATATTTCTTTTCCACGCTTATAGATTGAATCAGCAGAAGTATCCGGGAACAGTGTGATATGTAGTTTTCTCCAATACTTGGAAAAATCTAAGACTTGGCAGAAGGCTTGGTGTGTGATTCCTAAGCAGGAAGCCCTTGTATTATATATGTACGGTGCTCCACAGGTACGTAGGGAGAATGTGTTGGATAAAAAAATCCTCTGATAGGGTGCATGAAATGTGGGGTACAATTTCTCCCAGTAACAGCTTTGCAATTATCGACTATGCACTCTGTCCCACTTCCTCTGATTTTTTTAATCTGTTCTGTTCAGCAGAGAAATAAGGTGTTTTTCACAGAAATAAATTGTTGTGGAGACCATGGCATCATTCTGCTTCCCCGGTGCTCATCCTGTGATTAATTGTGGGGTGGAGGGGTACGCAATAAGAGGATAAGGAGGCAACTTGTAGGTTGAGAATTTCTCCACTTCTGCACCTTTCTTCTCCTGCGGGTACATATGCCATCTCCATATTTCTGCCTTGCTAAAGGCCACCACAATAGAGCTTTTCCTTTCCTCCTAACACCTGTCTGCCCCTGCTGGTGTGAGAGGTTTGTGTGAGGGGGGCTGAAGTCTTGCACTCTGATTTCCTTTAGAACGTCTTGGGTTAAGTTGGGGGGGGGGAATGTTATGTAATCGGTTTGTCGATTACTCTCCTCCTTACCAAACCTAGAGCTTTTTAAAAGGTTATTATTTCTGTTTGCTTAGGATGTAAGAGCGCTAGCTACCATCCCTTTGCTGGGCTACACAGTAGATGACACTCCAAGAAGTGCTGACCTTCCACACAGTTTCAAATTGACTCAGTCCAAGTCAGTGCACAGCTTTGCCGCGGACAATGAGGAACTAAAACAGAAGTGGTTGAAGGTCATCCATTTGGCCGTCAAAGGCGAAACACCGGACTGCCCCAATGATTTGCGGATGAGTTTAGAGGACCAGCATGAAAGCTCTGCAAAACTGGAAGCTGAAACTTGACGTAGCAGATGGTCTGTAATGTATTTTTCTCTCTCTCCACTCAAAACTTTGGTTGACACTAATTCTGAAATCAGCAAGAAAGAAGCCAGCCTTCCTGGCTCAACCACGTTTCTTAGCACTTTATGTTGGAAAAGAAAAACAACGTTCATCTTTTTTTTAGGGAACTTTTTCTTATATTTATGTTGTGTCAATAAAATTAATGTACCCTTCCACATTTCCTTTTTATTAAATGAATGTCTATCAAAGAGTGACCAACATAACTATACCACTCAAGAAAATAGCATCATATGAAATGAATGCTATTGAGAAAGAAATGGCTTGTTTCATATTGATGTCAGTACTGGTATATCTTGGCTGCATTCTAGGACTCGTAGCTGTATCTTAAGATATACCTCCACTTTTGCCAAATTAGATGTGTAGTGGAATGTAAAGACAGTTTGGTTTATTGTATCTAAATTCTAGCACTATTTACACTGACTTGTACATATATTCTATCAATTTGTGTTTGAGAAAAGAACAATACCCAGAGTATCTAAAATTTCTAAATTGTCTATTGAAAACCCTCATTCTTTTTTCCATTTTAAAAATTATTAAACAAGTACAATATATAAGATTTGCAGGGTATGCTATTAGAGAGAAAAATGTAATATACTTAATTTTGATTTGACTTCCTGATAATAGGTTCATGCCGTTTGCCTATGATTTATAAAGCATGCATCCTCCTGAAAATTTAAGCAGAGGATTCTAAATTAAAAACAACTAGTTACTTGTTTATATCTGATGGCATTGATATTTTTATACATAAACGTAGAGCTTAAAAAGCAGTAGTAAGTCAAATGGCATGTAATGGATGTGCAAGTCCTGGCTGTGTTTTGAAAAACATAATAATTCCTCTACTCAGTCCTGTGCCTGTTAACCTTTAGAAGGTGGTGCTACCTTTTTAAAATTACAGCAAGTGCTTCAGTAAATAACAGCCTGGTCTTAAATGATCACTTGTGATCATGTATTATGCCTTTATAGTTGGTCACTAACACCCGGACCTTAATATTATCATCAATCAATCTAGACATCACATCAAATCGTGATTAAGAAATATTAAATATACATAGCTTAGGAGGATGTCTGAATTGACAAGCCATGATTTGAGACAGCAAAAAACACCATTAAGCCATGCCTTGTGCAAACTGTAGTTGACAAATCATAGTTAAAAGTCAGAGGCAACTGCATTGAGACAGTAGTGCTGAGCAGACAATATGGAAGTTTCCCTAACCCATGGTTTACTGTACATGCTTTGTGCAAACTGTAGTTGACAAATCATAGCTAAGTCAGAGGAAACCACATTGAGACGGCAGTGCTGAGCAGAAAATATGAAAGCCTGCAAGTTTCCCTAAACCATGGTTTCCTGTAGATTTGGAAACTCAAATTGTGCTTTGGATTCTAAATTATGGTTGACACAAACAATGATGTGGCATATTTGAATTTAGCTGTTATAACTCTCACTAACCATGCACATGTTGCAACAGTTATTACTACTGTATTAACTGTATTATATGACTCATACCCACTTATACAGTGGGTGGCAGATCTGCCATTGCAATATGTGATTACACCCACTGTTTGCATGGAATATTACGCACTGTATTGTATAACATAATAGACATGAAATCTGATTTTGTAGGGGGTGTGGCTTTTTTAAAAACAAACAAACCTGAATACCTGGACCTTACTTAGTGCATAAAAGGATTCTTAGGGAATTATATCTTCATTACGTTTTGCAGTATTGAGCCAATAAGGACAGTAACAGTTTTGTTGTAACCTGCTAATTTTATCTTGCACCTCCGGATTGGTCTGTGTTCAGTTACTTAAGTTCAAATCTACCTGGCCAGGGGGAAGATACCAGTTTTTAATATTTCTCTGCTAAATAGCCACAATTTGAAGAGACTAAAGGCATAGTCAGACATTTACCTGAACACAAAGGCTTACCCATGGGCAAGAGGCAGGAGAATGCATGCAGGACCTGCACCCACTAGTCCTTGGCTGTGATGGTTCTTCAGGCATTCATGCATTTAGCAGGAAGGTTTGAGGAGAATGCTAAGTACATTCTGTTGAAACTGCTTTGAAATCTCTGTATGATAGGTGACCCCAACAAGACAGGCTTCTGATTGCAGGGAAACTGTCTTCAAGCCTTCATGTTAAAAATACGAAGGTCTGAAGAGATGTTTTATATATCCCATTTTAAATACTTCTTTCACGCTTTGCTCACTTTTGCTAAGTATTAAATATGCAAAGCACTCTTTCCAAAATACCAGTGGAATTGAAATATTAGTGCCCACCCAATGCCTTCCGGATGGGCTTGCTTCACCAATAACTAGATAAAGGAGCTAACAGAATGCTCAAGGTGACAGTCAGTTTGCTGTACTGCCAGTCTGAGCCAACAAACCAGACCCTGTTCTAGACTCATTCAATAATATTCTGGTGAATGAATAGACCTGCACTGGTTGTGCATTCTGTCTTCTTCCTAATGTTTCTATGCAGACGATTTCTGACTGCATTTCTGCATGTAGTACAAAAGTAAACATGCCTATGATGGAAAGAACCTTGTGGTTTTTAGAGAGAAAAGTAAAATTGGGAATCCAGAGAAAGCACTGGGCTCTTTATTAGAGCAATAGTGATCTTACTAGATTAGGGACGAGGCTTGATCCAATCCTATTCCTCTACTGTAGGCTTGAGGTTCCTTTTGCAACTCCTGGGGTTTTTTAGCTGATGTTGCTGCTGAGGTGTCATTTAAAAATAGTTTTTAAAAAAACTTAATGCAAAAGAAAGAAAAGGAATTATTTTCCAGTACTTTGCCTTGTCTTTATTGGAACTTTCCATATTGCTCCTGCTGGGAAATGCTTCCCATTCACAGAGATGTGCCAGATTCCTCTGCCAACTGATTGGGGAGATCTCTCCTTTCATTCACCTTAACGCAGAATCTCTTGAGTAATGCAGCATCCACCTTTGTTTAGGTTGGATTTAATTTCAGGGACAGTTTTGAGTGGACTCTTCCCTTTTCATAAATGCCAATCTTTCCTCTTCATTTTAGACTCTGAACAGACTATTTCCTTTTCATCCTGGAGGGCAGGGTTGTTGTTGTTGGTTACTACCACATAGTAAGTGCTGCCAGATGTCATCTGGTATACAGAATGTCCATTGCTTCTTACCATAAAATTGTGTTAATTACTCACAATCATGTTGTGCCAACAAGGGAAAAGAATGCATCAAGGCATAAGTTGCCCTATGTGGCAATTGCGCATGTGCATGCACAACAAAACGTGCGTTTTTTGTTTATCATGTGTGACACTCTACAATCAGGCTGTATCTTTATTCCCCAAACCCATTTGAAATATTTAATTGTACGAAAGGTGTAATATGGAAAGCAGGCCTAAAATAAGCATGTTGGAAACAAAATCTTCTAACTCATTGTATATTTCTGATGTGGCTCTCAGCGCAGAGTTAATCATTGACTGTGAACCTTTTTGTGTACATGCAGTTATCCTAAATGTTGGGGTTTTTTTAAAAATGGAAAACCAACTATTACACTTCTACTACAATGAAATTATGGGCAGTTGATTTTTAGAAAGAGGCCTTATGTTCCTTCCCTGATGAATAGGAGGGGTGTCTATATGGTGGTTTTGGTTCTGGGAACCTTGTTTGAAAGCACACTTTTTGTACCAGGGCTAGTAACCATTTATAGTTGATCACATGGTATGCTATATGGGTTGGAAAGGAACGGAAATGGGCTGTAATTATCCCTATAATGTTTGGGATGAGGGGGCTGGAGGATGGAAAACAAGCACACAGGTAATGTCAGATTTCCTTCATCTTTCCCCTCCCAGTTTGCAGGTGTGTAGTGCAAACCTTGGGGGGAGGGAAAGCATCAATAATAATAATAATAATAATAATAATAATAATAATAATAATAATAATAAAAAATAGCCCCTATCTAGCACTTAGAGAGCACTTCCTATTAAATATCCTAAGCACACTTGCATAGAAGCAAAGTTCCATGGAAAGAAATGAGATTTACTTCAATGTTGAAGTGCTGGGGTCCTTAAGACTCCTGCGTAAAGCACAGCTAATGACTACTTTGTAATAAAGATGAGGTAAATAAGATATATAGTCTGATTTCCTTACCCTATTTTGGCTCCAAAACCTTTTAAGGTACATTCTTATTTCTGTAGAAGTGGCCCTTTTAATTTGTTTTCTCCCGAGGCCATCCCACATATGGGTAACAAAAGTTCTGGCTTCTTGGTTAACATTTTCAAGCTGTATCTCATTCTAAGCAGAACTTCTTTGTGTCGTTGGAAAATACTGGGATTTGTGTTCAGACGTCTTAATTTTCATGCTGTATTGGCCTTTTAACTGTTACCCCATTTCTTCTTTTATTTAACTGACTGTTTGACTGGTTCTGTATGGAGTTAGCATGCAGCAAGATGCAATAAGGAAGGAGTGTGTGTTTTTGTGTTTATGTTTATGTACACACTTTGCAACCCAATTTAAGTAATTGCTTCAGTAGAGAGAGAGAGGGACAGCTTTTGTAACCCAATCTGCATGTCCTTGTGCTTTTACCAATTACTTCTGATGCTAGATGAAGGGAAACCATAACGGTCTGTGGTTAATGACAATGAGCTGCTCAACTATGCCGAAGAAGGAAAACTTGCTGCAGGTAGAAGTGACAGAGACCAAGCATGCATAGCTGAAGCTGGATCCCCGTTCGCTAAGTGTGGTTAGCAAGGACCTGGTCTCCTTCTGCACCGATCCATTGATGGTGTTTCATATGATTCTCTTGCTTGACCACTTGAGCAGCACTTAGGTTGCCAGCAAATCACTTGGCTTCAAAATGCCTCCCAGTTCAAACCATAATGTTACCTTGGTGTTTGGTGGATGATCCTCGTGGGGTTGGTAGTGATGAGAAACTCACCCACCCACTGCTGCATCAGAGAATAAATTCCATGAACTGTAGTGCACAAAAGGACTGACCACTTGGAATATCCACATTGCCGACAATAAGCCACCCCAAAACAATGCTTGTGTGTCAAATGTTTTTTTAACTGAACATTTTCTGCATTTTTCCTCCTTCAACTTTGCCAATATAAGCAAGGTAAACTTACAGTGTAGAAATACTATGTGCTAGTGTCTTTGCTGCCTTATTTAAACGTTCTTGCATTCTGATACAAGTTGATTTTTGAATACAGTAATTTTGTAATTGCTCAGTTGAGAATGAATTTGGGACTTGCAAATTTATTGGCTTAACCCCCCCTTTTTTTTCTTTGCTAGATTTGAATCTACAGCTGGCTGTAATTTGACATATTTGGGGTGTGTGGAATATTGGCCATAATCTTGCCAAAGTTAGTAAACGTAAGTCTCTCTGCTTTCAGTGGGACAGTGAAATTTGGTTGGGTCACTGGAAATGGCTTCAGTGATAGGAAAAACTAAAGTAGTTTGATAAAGCATGGGTATACCAAATGTAATTATCAGTTGTACTTTGACTAAGTGTACTATTCTTTTTATTGTTGCTGGATGTAAATATACTTGAATAATGAAAGAAGTCTGTAGCGCTGTGCCGTCTTGATACCTTTATCCCTATTGACTTCTTAGTCTTTAACTCTAAAGCATTTATCCATCTTCAGTGGCATTTTGTATGTGCAGGTGCAAATCAATTGTTGTGGAGTGGCTTTTCCCCTTTTCTTGCAATCCTTCATTTTTCCCGACTAACTCAAGGCTCATCGTGCTAAGAGTGTCCCAGGGCAAGTAACTGGTGTATTGGTTCACAACCGTGAACTGCTTTTTTCCTGAAGGCATAAAAAAGGAACACTTTTCTCCATTGTATTTTCCAAATGACTATAGATTAGTGCACTCGTAAATCTAGGGCTATGTAAACATTGTTCATGAAAAGAGGAGTTAGCAGTGTGGAAGCACAATCGTCGCTTCCTTCTCAGAGCATGTTGAGCTGAGGGGAAATTTTCTGCTGGTTTCAGCAAATGCCAGATGTGCACAGTGCTGACTGGCTGGTGCCTATGACGCCACCCTCTTCCCAAAAATATTTTGTTGCATTAAAAAATGTCATTAAGAGAAGAAGAAGAAAAACATGTGCAAAGGGGTGTGTACATGGAGCTGTCCTGTTGGTTAAACTGAGAGGGGAAGCTTGCACACACACGAGCTTTCTTGCCGCAATGCAAACATAAGGTAGAAAGCAGCTCTTTTTGCATGTGGGGCTATTACGATTGTCAAATAAATCATTGCCCATTGCCTCAGCCAGGGTTTACAGTAGGAACCGCATGTACCCACAGGACAGTGGATCCTGTCATTTAGAAAGACTTGCATTAATTTTAGGGCATGCTGTGGGCAATATAAGTTTGTACAGATATTTAGCATGCACTCGCTTCTGTACATGAAAAGCAGCAGTGTACATTTTTGCCACTTGTTTGTACAGTGTTCAAAAGCAGGTCAGTGAGCCAGGATCAATCAGAGCTCCTTGGAGCAAACATCCCTCAAGAGTTCATGCTTTAGCACTTCACATATTCTTTCACACCTGAAATGAAAAGTCCCTTATTGGTGTAATCTTTGCATTGCTGAAAAATGATGTAACCATACTCTGCCACAATGCTAACGTGATGGATAATAGGATTAAGGTTCTAGATGGTGTCTACAGTTTATGTCACTGAGGAGCACAAACAAAATCCATGGTGACGATTGTCTTGCTTTCATTCATGTAAGCCAGTGCTACTCAGTGACGGTCCAGTTCATGAGCCATCGGCTGCTGGTCTGTGGTGACTCCACCACAGCCCAGGATGGGTGGGATGCTTCAGGTACCCAATATGGTACCAACTCCTGGCACATCAGGTGGGGTGGGATTTGCCAGTCCACCCCATGAGAAAGTTTGAGGAGCACTGATGTAAGCAACCATAGCAAAATTAAATGGGAAAGGAGATGATCAGTTTAAGCACAAGTCATGTAAATTATATTCCCCCCCATAGGTTAGTTATCTCCTCTTCCCTGGATTTAAGCACCATCTTTTAAGAAGAAATGTGTTTCTTTCTTGATAGAATTTTGCTGGGCAAACTAGAATGTTCTCATCCATGCAAAATAACTCTTGATGACAGTTCAGTCCCTACTCAAAGCTTTCTTCATCCAGTTTAACAAAAGGTAACCAATTTTATAATTTGCACATCTTATTTATGGGATGGCTTGGTTTCCGCAATATTTTACACTCAAAGTACACTGTAAACAATTTAAAATCTAATTGGGAGGTACCCATTGTGTAAATGCATTAAAGAGAAAAAATTAAATAATGTTCCAGTTTGGGGGCTACTTTGTTATTTCCCGTTTTCTCAAAGTGAATGTAGATTTGATTTCCCCCAAGATTTTTCTGCTGAAGTAGAAGAGTTCTGTTTTTGTAATTCCAGTATTACTCAGTCTGGAGTTACTCCTTGCAAATGCATAAATATATTTTAAATTTAAAAATTAAGGAAAAGGAATAGATCTCATGAGAGATCTAAATCCTTTTTCTAGGAAGAAGGGGGAAACTATTTCCCTTTCTGCGACAAATGCAACATACCAGCCAGTGTTCCATATAAAAATGCATAGAAGCTCACCTGCTCTTCGTCTCAAGAAGTTTAGAAGGTGGAAAATGTTACAAGCAGGCAGGGCAGGGGGGAAATCGGCAAAAAACAAAACAAAACAACCAACTGCACAACAGTCTTCAGAGTGTCACGCAGCTGAAATATATGGAATATGTCACGAATGATTCTTGTGTGGAAGCAGGGGTAAGTCTTAGTTGATAGTATCAGATGAACAAGCTGTAAAAATTGTAAAATCTCAAAGGGTATACGTCTTTGTTTTTTTGCTCTACCATAAATAAAATGCAAAAAGAAAAAGCAACATTTAAGATTGTGAGAGTGGTTATCGTTAAAATGTACATGAATGTAAAATACTTGCAGATATGTGTATATATTTCTGTAACATATGTATATTTGGTCCATAATGGTCGGAGCTGGAATACTGTAAAATTGCGCACTTTAATTCTTGTTGAAAACTTTAAAAATTTGTATCCTGTAAATTAAAAGCATCATTAAATCAGTAATTATTCTCTGTGATTTCAGTGCTCTTGTGCATTTCTCTGTGTAGTTATACTAGGCTTAAAATTCTTTTGTCATCACCAGTGTGGTCAGTCTTGTTGGTAATGTTGAGGAATTAAATGCAGGTGATTTATAAA
Organism: Podarcis tiliguerta; assembly: GCF_965153285.1. NCBI lineage: Eukaryota > Metazoa > Chordata > Lepidosauria > Squamata > Lacertidae > Podarcis > Podarcis tiliguerta. The sequence continues at coordinate 54,546,146 of NC_139543.1, read as the reverse complement.
GCAAGGATAACACACTTAAGGAATAGATAGGGGAATAAAATGACATGTTCTACATAGTGTAGGTTAATATTGTTTATTTTATAGACTATATCATAGTAGAATTACAAATCTAGTGGGCTTCCAGGTTATAGATCAGCCCCTGCAAGATCCAATTAAAAAAAACAACAAGCAGTGGTTGATAGAGTGACACTATACACCAGACTGCATGAGGGATGTGGAATATTTTACAGCAAGACACACAAACACATCCTACAGACAGACACACTTCCTTCATAGAATCCAGCCCTCCCTAAAATATATATTTTAATTGCAAGTTTGACATCACTCATATCAGGCATTTTCCCTGACCAGCCTCTTGTTTTAGAGAACCAGACAGCCGTTTCAGGTAGATAAGACGTGTTTGTGGCCGTGAAGTTTCTCTTCCCACCCTAATCAGCTGTGCTTTTTCATGAAATGTTCCTGAGAATTTCCCCAACTTTCATCTTCCAGCCTCTGGTGTTTTCCCAAAGGCATTATACATTGATTTGACATTATGACATTATGAGTATTGACATTATGTCCTATGGATGCAAAACACTGTGGGTATATTAGAGGGCACTAGTTCATTTCTCACTTTCCCTCCATGTCTTAGCTGTCCAGCAAGGCATTAGTAGTACAGTATTCAAAATAGTCAAACTCTTTGATGTCAAAGGTAACTTTGCTCCACTGCTTGTAGGTCCTTCGGCCGTCTGGAGTTTCCACCACAAAATGCTTGATGGCAAGCATGGGAAGTTTGACTTCCCGGTAGATCATTTCCATGCCCCATTCCTGTATGGAGAAAAAGCAGGTCGGTTAGGTTATTGGCAAGGCTTACCCAGGTTTCAAAAGGGTGCCACCACACTTAGTTGGGGAAAGCGTTAGCCCATGCCAAAAGAAGAGAAAACACAAAACCATTTTCACTGAACTGTGACCTAGGAATTTTAAGACTAATCGATTAGGAAAGAACCTTACAGTGTTTCATAATCAAGCCAATAATCTCTAGGGAGAAATGGATGCATTTTGTTTTGTCTGATAGAATACTGAATTTATGAAGTGGCCTCAGTCTAGTATATCTGAAGGAGTGTCTCCACGCCCATTGTTCTACCCGGACACTGAGGTCCAGAGGTGAGGGCCTTCTGGCGGTTCCCTCACTGCGAGAAGCCAAGTTACAGGGAACCAGGCAGAGGGCCTTCTCAGTAGTGGCATCCGCCCTGTGGAACGCCCTCCCACCAGATGTCAAAGAGAACAACATCTACCAGACTTTTAGAAGACATATGAAGGCAGCCCTGTTTTGGGAAGCTTTTAATGTTTGATGCATTACTGTATTTTAATATTTTGTTGGGGTATAAATAATAATATATTATTATTATTATTATTATTATTATTAAACAGCCGTTCAGATATGTAGTTCAGCTCCTCAATCCAATGTAGTTAAACACCCTGAGGCTAATTGATTTCAGCAAGCTTGACTGTATGTAACTTTGTTCTACCTGGGTGGCCTAGAGGTGTAGAGTTTCAAAATACAGACCAGTTAGGGAGAAGAGGGAATTCCAGCAGGTGGTCATGCAACCTGTCCTCTTTTGCATCTTTCACCTTCAGCTGCGCCCAACTAATATTTGCAAAGGCTTAATTACTGGAGCTTGGCTGATTGGGTTCTTGGCACTTGCCTACTGATCTGTAATGCATGTTCTGCCTTCTATTGTAGCTCCAAGGACCAGTTAGAAGACTCAGCTACACGACAGGTTTCCTCACGCCCAGTTGGACAGAAGTAATGTGAAGAGCAGGAAGCAGAGTGAGCACAATTCCCTTGGGGCTAGAACCCATAATTAATGGTGAAACATGTAGCCTACTGCCAGGCTTCATACACCCTTGCCCCTTGCTCCCAAGACCTCTTCTGTAGAGTAGCTACTCCCTAGACTAATTACCGATTCCCATGAAAGGGATTTAAACCTTAGGGAGATCAAGGAATCTACATGGCTACATGTTCAAATATGGAATCTGGCATCTCTTACTGACATGTCCAAGTTTCCAGACCTTGGAAGTTTTAAAAACTGGCTGAAGGTGGGTGTTGTCACAAGAATGAATCTAGTGGCTATGAGACTGGTCGTATCCTTTGTCTCAAATCTTACAATCCTTTACCTAGCCACCCATTCTCTCTCCTCAAATACAACAAAAAGTCCCAAAAGTAGGCGAATTAACAAAAATGCACCCTACAGCAGTAATGCCTAAGCCCTGGTTGCACTTACCTGCCCACAGTTACTGCAGCTGATGGAGCTGCCTGGCTTCCAGTCCCTAAACTCGCGAGGAATCATCACATGGCTATGTGATGCTCTGTAGTACGGACTAAATAGGGAACAACAACGAACTGGTTACTTAATTTCTTGTTTGTGAAACTAGCTGAATACACAAATCTGTTGCAACCTAGATACCTATTTCAGTTGCTGAGTAGAAAGGTAAGGTGTTTGAGGGTCATTTTCAGAGAGCCTCCTTTTTGTTCTGTTGTAAATACTGCACCACATGCCATAAGCATTACATATACAAATGCTCTTCCATCCAGGTGTCCAGCCCATGCACAACTAAAACTTTACATATCTAACAGGTTCAATTATTTTTTTGAAAAGGCATTCCTCACTTTATGGAGTTTGCTACAGGAAACGGCTTTTGACTACCTAGAAGGTAGTCTGTGCAACTACAAGGCAGATAGGTCTATGAATAGGTAGCAGCCATAATAACAAAACTGAATTTCCATGTTTAGTAGCAGTATCCCTCTTAAAAATTAAATTACAGGTGGAAACAAAAGGGAAGGCTCTAATCCATGCCCTGCTTGTTTGGCTACTGCTAAAAAAAAATGCTGGATTGTTTACTGTGTTTAGATACCACTTTTTGTCACATGTGACCTCAAAGAGGTTTGCATCCCCAGAGCACTTCTCATTCTCTTACTGTTACAGTTTCATTGAAACAGTACAAAGCCCTTTGCAGGCTAAAACTTTACTGCTGCATTGCAACGCTTTTGACTGATCCTCAACTCCAGCAGCAGCAGTATTTATTGTTTCTCATCAGCATGCATAGTGCCTTCCATCGGGGTGGCCAATCTGTGGCACTCCAGATGTTCCTGGAGTCACAAGACCCAGCAAAGCCAATTGTCAGAGATGATGGAAGCTGTAGTCCAACAACATCTGGTGACAGATAGCCTTTTGGTATGATCTAGGCATATATTGTGCATATTCTTAGAACTGTGCCCGGATCATCTGAGGCCCTTCTTTTTATTCAAAAATACTGAGGAGGAGGACCAAAGTCCCTTTCCCTTCCATTCTGTGAACAAGCATAAGTTGGTTGGGCCAGCTCTGACTTAGAAAAACGTTGGGTCAACCTCAGCCAAAGTTGGCAGAGCAACAACCACATTCTGGGTTGTTTCCCCTATTGCTTCCTGTTCGGATGAGGCAAGCAGAATGGAGATTCTAAAAGCTTCTGGTCTTCTTACCTTTACTCACCTGAAGTCGGGGTTGATGTTTATGCGGTGCATATTCTCTATTAGGCGCAGGTCGCTGGCATAGCAGACTGCCACGTTGCAGTTGATGCAGTAGAAGCACACAGAGTCTGGATCGTGCAGGCGGCGTTGTTGCTCGCGTTCAGCATCCCGCACCCTGCGGCCGACAACAGCGTCACGCTGAAGCTTTTCAATCTAGGAGGGACAAAGGGAGTTAGCTAATTGGGTCTGAGCCGGGAGAGCCTGCAGGTGAGAAGTAGCCAGAGAATCTGGTTCTAAAAAAATCATTCTAGAATCTCCCCCCCCCCTCCATTTCTTCAGGTTTGCAAGGCTGGAGAGCATTCCTCTCCCAATGCACCCCCATTGATGCTTCTTCTGTTCTACCCACTGAAAATGTAAAATACCTGCACAGCAAATCATTGCTTAAGTCTTAGCTTACTTTCTTTCAGTGTTTCATAGCTTAATTATTCAGAGACAACATGGTCCAATTAATACCATTTCATGTTTCACATCTTCTTCAGCTTAACTGTTCCTGAAAGATCTGGAGAAAGTAATGGCTAGCCACTATTCCCCCTATACAAAACGGGAGCAATTTCCTCCCTTCCTAGGACTGTCACAAATGAAAATTGCAATAGCCCTCTGTGTGCTTTAAATGAGCAATAACATCTTTTCCCCACAGCAAAGCTACATATTCAGGATGTTGAAGGTCTTGCAGGGCTGTACTACTTAAGAATGCCCCCTAATTAAAAACGAACAGCACAACTTCCTGTTCAAGGAAAGCCCAGAGCTTTGGAGAGAAGGTTCCTAACCTAACTTTCTCCCTAATGGACTAGTTTTATATCCCTATCTCCTCCAAAGAGCTTGGTTCTCTCCACCCTTTTATCCTCACAACCCTGTGAGGTAGGTTAGAGTAGCCCAAGGCTACCCAATGAGCTTCATGGGGGTGAGAGAATTGGAAATTGGGTCCCCTTAGACCTAGTTGGACACTCAGGCGCAGGGGCCAAATGCAGCCCTCTCTAGCCAGCCCTTGGGATTTTTCCCAGGCCACACCCTTTCCCAGGCCTGCTCCATACCTTACTTGAATGTTTTTGCAGGAACATGTCTGCGAGATGACTCACTGTTTTCCCTTCAGTTATAAGGGTTTTGCTTAGGCTCATTGCGCCCTCAGAGCTCTTTAACCACCTATCATTCACTGAGGGGTTCTGGTGAGTCCTGTATTCCCACAGGAGCAAGCCCAGATCTCTTCTGATCAATTATTGTGATTGCAGAACCCTTACAATTCTGTTCGTCTATTCTAGGAGTTAATTTCTAGGTAAATTACTGACTTGCCTTGTTTATCCTACTGCTTTCAACCCTCAAGGCCAGCTGTTCTCAGTCATGTGCCGAGCCTCACTCTCCTCCTCCCCGCTACACTCCTCCACCCCATATGCTGGTGGGGGAAAGCAGAGTGTGCGCTCACCTCAGCTGGCATCTCCCAAGTGTCCCTGAACTCTGGTAGTGTCTCGCTTGCCCAAACGGAAAGGGGTGTGAGCGTGAACGAGCATGCATTGACCTCTGACCTTTGTATGGCAGGAATGGAATTACTATATACAGTCATACCTCATGTTACGTTTGCTTCATGATACATTTTTTTAGATTGCGTTCCGCGGCAACCCGGAAGTACTGAAAAGGGTTACTTCCAGGTTTTGCCGCTTGCGCATGCGCAGACGTGCAAAATGACATCACACGCATGTGCAGAAGTGGCGAATCACAATCTGCGTGTGTGCAGACGCGCTGCTGCGGGTTGTGTTCTATTCATGTTGTGAACCTGCCTCCGGAACAGATCCCATTCGCAACCAGAGGTACCACTGTATAGATAAATAAGAGTCATGTCTGGTCTGTTTTGCCCCCAGCCTCCCCATCCCCCTCACTGGCGTATGGCCCTCTGAAGGTTCCCAATTAGGGAATGTGGGCCTTGAGTTGAAAAAGCAACAACCCCCTATAGCTACACTGGTTTCTCCAGGTATTTTTTAATGTTTATACATGAGGGAGCATTCAGATGTGCATCTCCCCCCTCCACATTCTGAAGAGATGGTCCAGGAAGAGCTCAACCATGTGATTTCCCTGCATGTATTACTTGCCTCAAAGTGTGTTATTCTCTCCCCACCTCCAAAAAAGGCCACCCCCCAAAAAATGCATGGTTTTACTCCTTTACCAATGGCTTCCTCCACCCTTGCTTCTATCAGCTCTGTGCTACCCCCTTTCCCCAAGACGTCCTTTTACCTTTAGGCGGTATTCTCGTTGAGGCTGTTGCAGCTGCAGCTGCTGCACCCACACAATCGCTTTCTCCATCAGGACCTCCAGGGTCTCATTGAGCTTCTCACGGGCGACTTCCTTGCTGTTGGCCTTGGCCAAAACACAGCAGGTGCTGTCCGGGGCACGGGCACGTCCCCTGGCCTGAAAAGGTGACGAGAAGAGTGCTTGCGTCCTTCCCTAGAAATCCAGCCCAGCTGCTCCTCTTTTGCCTGTCCCCTTAGGTAGGGCTGGGCGATACCCGGCTTTCAACATCACGATATATCACCAGCTAAACATCGCGATATATCAATATATTGTGATATCTGAAATAAGGATGGAACTATGTAGAGGCAAACAAGGTATAGCCATGTGGTCCACTCATCCATCATTTCCCATTATAACCGCATTGTCCTCTGTGATGCTGGATAGCCATTATATTGGGGAATTGCTGGTTACTTAAAGGACTTGGGGCACAGTCCCCCACCCCCATATAAATTTTCCCATATAAGAATTTATATGTATATGGGCAAATGAAGAGGGCAGATGACAGGGCACTGCACTCTGCGGTGTGCCCAGCTGCCCTATAACAAAGGTTGATTTTTTTACGGTGATGAGGAGTATAAAAAAGCAACTAAAAGGAAGCAGGAGACCCAGGGCCTGGAATAAAAGAACCAGGGTTTGGGCCTCTGTAGCATGTCCTCCCAGGACATACTGAGCACTGTAAGGCTCCCCATGGCAGAGGTCAAGAGTGAAGTTCCCCCCAAGAGTAGTGCTGACTAACCTGCATCATGGCAATCTCGTTCGTCATCAGTCCATAGCGGACGACAATATTACACTCGGGGATGTCCAGCCCCTCTTCAGCCACGCTGGTGGAGAAGAGCAGATTGAGGGTCCCTTTGCGGAACTGATCGATGACTTCTTTCTGCTGTTGCTGGAGGAAACAACCCAAGATAGGGTGAAAAGATGTGGAGCTTGTTGAGGCAGTTGGCTGAAGCTTCTCTTGCGTCCTCAACCCCAGAGCACAAGCGGTTAACATCACATAAACGCTGGCCTTCAGAGCAACTGGGACTGCCCTCTTGAAATGTGTGTTTGCAGGGCAATAAGGGCACAAAAGGATGCTCCTAACATTTTTAGAGCACTTGGGTAGCTCTAAAAGCACCTTTGCATTCTATCTGAGCACATGATCCCTTTCCAGCTCTAAATTTGGGGGGGAAATTATAGCTTTGATACAAAAACTAGCTGCGCACATTGTTGAATGGCTGGTTCATGAGCAGAAAAAGAAAACTCTTGGGTTTTCTTGCCTTTCTGTAGCAGAGTTCTTTTTACAGAATTTTTTTCCTGCATCTTTTACTTCTTTACAGGCAGCAGCAGCATTCCAGCTATCTCTTAGTGAAATTCCCATTACAGGAATAAACACCATTTGGTTTTGTTTCTCAGGGTCTTTATTATGTACAAAACTTTACACTGGTCACTAATAATAAAATAAAAACAAATGAAGACACATAATCTTTTTCTCTTTTTAGCCATCTGGCCAGAGATCTAATGCTGGCTCATTCACATACTCATTTACGCTGGCCCAGAGTTAGTGGATCGCATGCCCTGATAAGGACACCTGTTGCTGGGGGAAATGTCCATTGCCTAGCAACTTGTTCAAGGCCATTTACAAGTTTCTTCTAGAATATTCCAATAGATGTTGTCAAGAAATCTGCTTCCCTGGCACCTCTCCCAATATCCCTGGACTAATTTTGGAATTAAAACTTTGTTTTCTGTGTGAAGCATGGAGAAAAGCACAAATCTAATAGACCACCTACTGTTCTAATTCGATAATCTGTACACCTGCCAATTCAGCTTCAAAGCTAGGAGGAAGCCAGGCCCACCCTGCAGCTGATGGTGATCTGTGTGCTCCATTTTTATATTATACAGGATCTGTCCTCAGAGAAAATCTTGGTGCCTACAAGACAGCTGTGGAGCGTGCCAAAGACTGGGCTTCTTTTGCATTTGGTACCCTATTTTTCTTTTTAGTTTTAATGTGCTGCTTTGCCCTCTCTCTTGAAGTCAGTTCACACAAGCGTATTCAATCCTTGGCAACTGCAACCTCAGTTGAATGAATCAACCATTGCAAGCAAAACTCTTGTCACCTGGTGTTACCTCTAACACAATGGCTTTCAATGGAGGCAGTTGACGTATTCCTCTAGGATATATCAACCCAAGAGAAATCGAGTAATATGCATACAACTATGAATTTACCCTAAGGTCCCCTTAGGGTCTCCAACATCCCTTACTTGATCTGTGGTAGAACTGTTAATGTTACCTGGGTCATGTGTTTTGTCTGACTGCTGAAGCCAGCCCCGGTCAACACAGCAGCCTTGATCCCAAGTTCACGCAAGTTCTGGTTCTCCTGTACCCATTGGTGAAGGCAATGAGCGCATTGACGTGTCCGGGTGAACACAATGCCCCGCGAGCTCTCCAGTTCTTGGAATTGATTCTGGAGGACCTTCTGCAGCTCATCAAGTTTGGGATTCTCACAGCCCTTGTCTTGAGCAATGGCCAAGAGGCGTGCTTTGTAGCCTGCAATGCAAGTGCACAGCACACAGATCTCAGCTCTTGAGTCTGATGATTAGGAAGAGAGTATTGCTTTATCTTACAGAATAAAAACAGTTAACACAACCAATCAACAATGTAACAGTAAGTGAAAAAACAAAGCCCACAAAACTTCAAATGACCCACTGCAGCTTATGGCAACAGTGTCTGTTGGAGAGCAGTCAGTCTCATAAACAGTTTCTTTTCAATTAATTGTTAGCTCCTCCTCTTTTTTCTTTCTTTTTCCAATTTGCTTAATTTATTCCCATTTCTTGTCAAATTTGGAATCCCAAGCTTTACCTCCCAAAAACTTTTTTAGGGCAGACTGAAAACAACTCTATGCATCCAACTAGAGGAAGCTACTCACGGCAGGTTCAGGCTGAGCAGAGTCTTCCTCTGTTTGCCAAAGCACACACCATTTTAGAATGTGTTAAAAAAAATAATAATACAAGGAAAAGTATTTGTGTACCAGTAATGGCTATCTCAGAGTCTCTGTGATTTTGGGTGAGGGAGGCCAGGGGAGAAGAGTGGAACTGGTTGCAAAACAAGTCGCGGCGGAGAATGGTTTACCTCTCAAGGCCTTCCAGCATTTGAGAACACACAGGGTGTGGGGTGGGTGTTTGTGGCCATGTAAAAAGATGCCCCTGTTTATTCTAAAAATGGCAACTTTTCATTTGTGAACTCCTCCACGTGAAAGAGAAAACTATTCCAATTCAGAGAGATCATGGCTTCAATGCCTCTCATGAGACTGTCCCAGTCTTCGGCCCCCTTTCACCGCCCCTGAATCCCACCAGCACAAAGGTAGGAGAATGGCTCTTTTGCTTTCCCCAATCCATGTGGTTCTAGGATGTAGCCACCCCCAGCTACTAACCAAATGTAAGGGGGCTCAGAGCTGCCCAACAGGAGGGTGTATTCCAAAGGACAGTTTGTATCTGGCCCAGCCTCTGCCCTCCACATTCCTTGAGGAAGAAGTGCATCTTGTCATCGATGTTCTTGCACTCAGGATTGAGGCGCTTCAGGATCTGGGCCAGCGTATTGGCCATCTGCTCACTGCTCAGCCCCGTTTTCTTGATCTGCAGTTTCTTCAGAAAATCCTTTGTGGTCATGGGCCCTCTGGTCAAGGAGTAGCACACGGCATCCTCCGTCAGCTGCACATCAATACTGCTGGGTGTTGACTTGCCCGACTGTGGCTGGGGGGTAGATGTCCCAGAGATGGTGAGGCCTGGGGCCCAGTGTCCAACTTCAGCCTCTTTGCTGCAGTGAGCTCACTGGACCCTGCCTGTTGCTTTCCTTGCTCCACTATGTTAGCTGCGGCTCGCAAGGTGGATGACGTGCCAGCATCCAAGGTGCCACCCTTGTGAGCTGCTGCCAAGCCCTTGTGTTCTTTCTTGGGAGGAGTTTTCTTTTTCATCATGAAGAGTGTGAAAGATGCTTCACTGTCAATGTTGCTGTCCTCAGACGTCTCAGACTCATCACTGGTGTCTTTCTTTTTCTCTTTCTCCTGGGGAGTCGGGGCCTTCTTCTCTTCTCCTCCTCCACAGGCTTCTCCTCCTTGCTGTCTTCACTACTCTCGCTTGCTTCGTCTATACCTTTTGGGATGCCTTCCTCTTTGGTCACTTTGGGCTTGCCCACTGCTTCTTCGACAGAGCTGCTGGGTCTGCCGGACATGTAGTCAACCTCTTGCCCTTCAAAGTCCCCATCATCGCTGTCTTCAAAGCCTTCATCGTCAGATCCCTTCTTCTTTTTCTTCATCATCAGAAGGGCTTTCTTCTTGGTCTTTGTGTATTTCTTCTCATCCACATCACTGAACTCGCTGTCATCCGTGCTCATCTCCAGCTCATCTTCCAAGTCATGGATTTTTTTGGTAGCTCCCTTTTTTTTGGTCTTTCTTCTCCTTCTGCTCTTCTTCATCACCTTGGTCTTTCAGCCGCTGCTGCTGCATGATGCTAAAGTGGTTCAGAACCTTGTCCAGCCTCTCCCACTCCTCCTCAGCTTCCTCTGCAGTCAATGTGCGACGCTTGGCAATGGGTGTGAAGTTCTGCCAGTTGTTGACTGGGAAGACTTCAAAGGCGCCACCTGGACACCGAGTGAAGATGTAGTAGGAGGTGTTTTCTATCACCCCACCCTTTTTCACACCTTTGAACTTGTGCCCAGTCTTGCCGTTGACTTTCAGGATCCAGGGCTGGTTTTCAAGCTTGAACTCCTTTAATGTGATGCCATATTTTTTGCACCGTGCCTCCTCATGCAGGTTGCAGTTGAACTCGCTGCCAGCTCCGGACTCCGGCATCTCTTCTTCCTGGTAGATCTTCTTACTACTGAGATCTCGCTCCATCTTTGCTTGGTGCCAAGTGGCATAGTTCACTTTGTCAGCAGCACTGAATGCCATAATGTTATATTTTTTGGAGGTGTTTGGGGGGAAATGGACCACATATCCAGTTGCGGTCTGACTACTGGTGCCCAAAGAAGTCATTCCTGGATGTGCTGCATCCAGCCGAGTCTCTCCAAAAGAAAGTGTCTGCTGGGCAGCACCTCCTCCTCTTTTTTCTGAAGTTTCATCTTTCCACTTCCATGTAGTTCTTTTTCTTCCTCTTTCTTCAAGAGTCTCTCTTCAAGCAGTAGTTTTAAGTGCTGACCTAGCTGATCACATGGAACTGGGAACTTGTTCCTGGCCTCTGTTTATATGGACTCTTTTGGCCAACTCACCCACCTCATTTCAGAGAAGGAATGGACCAATCAGTCAGTTTTGGTTTCTCTCCATTTCTCAGTTTTTCAGTCTTTGATTCGGTTTTCTTTAGTTCTGCAGCAATCTGCATTTTCTTTTAACAAGGTCTCATTCATAAACATTTTAGTGTGATTTTTTCCTAACAAACACATTTTGTATGCAGTTTTGACTAATACACACTTTTGCAAAACAAACAAACAAACAAACAAACCCAAACCCCTAATATAATATATTATTGTACATAATTTTCACTAATATATGCATTTTGGCACACACTTTCCTCAATATATTCATTTCTGTACACATTGGTTGCAGAACTGCATTGCAAAATTCAGAGAAGTGTGAATTTTGAAGGATACCTGCTTTAGTTTGTGTATTGGCTTGAGAAGTTCAAATTAGGTAGTTTCACTTTAAAATGCAAGCAGAACAAAGCGGTGGTGTTTCTGTGAATCAAATTTCTCAGTGTAAGACAGTGTACTTACTGTCAAAGAGCCGGACCAAGTACTGCTCAGCAGGGTTCTGCAACACCTTAGTAGCATTTTCCAGCAGGTAAAACTCATCCAGAATTTTGTAGGCGTCGATCATGCGCACAGTGTCGTTGACCATCAGGGCATCATTGTATTTACGTAGGTGCAAGGCACACACTCGGGTCTTTTGGCAAAAGCGTTTTGCTCCTGACAGTGTGAAAGAGACAAATAAGATAATGGTTATGATTAATCATATAGCTGCCCATCAACCAACTTTCCCTGAGTGGCTTAGAACAGAATTATCAACAAAAGCAATATGCAATGATGATTAAAACAACAACAACAATAAAAGATGGCAAAAACCCTATTTGCAAAAAAGCAGCATGAAATAGTTTACACCCCAGATTTATAATGCCATTAAAAAGCCTGGGTGAATAAAAAGGCTTTCAGCTGTCAATGGAAAGACTATAAATAACACACCAGGTAAACCGTACTGTGGGGGGGGGAGGGGCGGGATTCCTGCACTCCAGGGGGTTGGACTAGATGACCCTTAGACTCTCTTCCACCTCTACAGTTCTATAGTTCTATCATTCTATGATAAGATCATTTGTAACAGACCCTATATTCAATCCCTAAAACTTTCCAGAAAAATATCTTAGGATGCAGGTATAATAATAATAATAATAATAATAATAATAATAATACATTATTTATACCCCACCCATCTGACTGGGTTTCCCCAGCCACTCTGGGCGGCTCCCAACAGAATTAAAAGCACAATAAAACATCAAACATTAAAAACTTCCCTGAACAGGGCTGCCTTCAGATGTCTTTTAAAAGTAAGATAGTTGCTTAGTTCCTTGACATCTGATGAGAGGGTGTTCCACAGGGCAGGCGCCATCACTGAGAAGGCCCTCTGCCTGGTTCCCTGTAACTTGGCTTCTCGCAGTGAGGGAACCACCAGAAGGCCCTCAGTGCTGGACCTCAGTGTCCAGGCTGAATGATGGGGGTGGAGACGCTCCTTCAGGTGTACAGGACTGAGGCCATTTAGGGCCTTAAAGATCAGCTCGGAAACATACTGGGAGCCATTTCCAGGAAGGAAGCCACTTAACCTGCCTGTGGACATGTTTCCTGTCCCTCCCGTCATATTCGTGTACTACAAAGCTGCTTACTGAGCACTCACCTTCCTTCTCAAGCGCCACAATTTGCTGCTCGAAGATCTGGGTCCCAAAATCCATAGTCAAGTCAGGCTCATTCAGGTAACTATATATCTGTACCATTATCTCCATCAGGTGTTCTGCAAAGGGGTCCTGAAGATGACAGATCAGAGGAGCGTTCGTATTCAGACAAGGAAAACAAAATCCTATGGGCATGTTTTACTTTGCTCAGAGCTCCAGAGTCACCTTCTCATCATGGTGCCTCTGGTGCCTCTTCACAGTTGCCCTGTAGTTGCAAGAGGACCTTACCTCAGGCCTTTGTTGGGACAGGTTATACTGCTTCTTGGGTTGTGGGCCGTAAGTATCAACGTAGAACTTGTGTTTATCGGAAGACATGATTCTCTCAGTGTCCAGGTTGGCGCAGATCTGGAAAGGGTTATATATATATCTCTCATTTATTATTACATTTATATCCCACTTTTCTTCCAAGGAGCTCTTCTTCCATGACTTTCCCCCTCCCCATTTGATCCTGGCAGCTACTCTGTGAGGTAGATTAGACTGAGATGAGAGACTGTGACCGGCCCAAGGTCACCCAGTGAGCTTCATGGCTGAGTGGGGTTTGAACCTTGGTCTCCCGGGTCCTAGCCCAACGCCCTAGCTACTAGGCTATACTGGCTCAAAGAACAAACTGTAGGGAGTGGTTATGTCAATCATGTGAGCGTTTGAGACATCAGCTAAATCCACAATCAGACTTATAGCCCTTAAAACACCAGTAGGAGTTGACTTACAAGTGATAAAAGTGGAAGAAAATGGGTGAGGAACCCAAGTATGCCTTTGTCACTTGCAGACATGTCAAGTATCTGCAAAAGGTTTTCTCCTTAATATGCAGTGGCTGTGTGTGTTTGTGGAGCATCCCCTCACTTGCAGTTGAAACAGTACTATATGTTACCACCTCATCTGGAGCATTGCAAGATACCTTATACCAGGTGAGATTATTTGTCAATCTCCCCAAGTAGTATTGCCTTCTCTGACTGGCACCATGTTTTAAGGGTCCAAGGCAGAGAGGTCTTTCCTATCACCTGCTGTACAAGACTCTTGCAGCTGCAGCTGCCAGGGATTTAATACTCTAACATGAGCTATGCTCCTTCTATGTATTTAGTGTTTGTGTGAAAAGGGCCTGCAGCTGCAGACCAAAGCAGCCTCTGAATAGAAATAAGGTTAGAAAGGGGGAAAGCAACAATGACAATGCTGCCAATATTTGGGCCAAATGTCTTCCATCGGACTCACCTGCAGAATGTGTTCCCGAGCTCCCTCCAGGGAGCTGGCACCACCCGTACCTAGTGAGGCTGTAAGCCCCAGGATCTGTGGTAAATTCTTTTCGCCCTTCAGCTTTCGTTCGAGGTAGCCCTCCATGATCTTGTTGTAGGCGGTTCCTTTGTGGGTGTGATGGCACTCGTCAATCACCAACAAGGTGAAATCTGCACAGATGATGATGACGACGACATCACAAAATATACAGCCAAGTATGGAAATATAGGCTGTTAGATCTTTAATATCTCCTTAAAAAGTTCATTTCCAAATTTTGTCTCTTCCTCCAGCATAGGAAAACCCCCCCACATGTGACAAGTTAAAAAGGGTTTATTTATGAACACTTCAGAGGTCAGATTCATGTACTTCAGAAAATTGCGCAGGCAGTAAAACTTATCTTAGTTACAAAGTGGTGAAAGTTCCTGGCATAGGAACTCGAGAATGGCTGATGACCAGTTCAAACCTCTTCACATGCTGGAAGATAATAGGCTTGATTACCTATTTCCTCCCCAGGTAAAGCAAGTGTCATAGCTAAACCTGGCAGGACAGCGTACTCCATGGTATTAACCCCTTCACGCATTAATTAGACTTAAGCTTGTTGGTTATATGAGGCTTGTTGCCCCAGAATTATGACCCAGCAGTGGAGGAGCAGCGTTTCCTTCCTGTCCTCCTTGTGGGCATTCCAGAAGCGACTGGCTGGCCACTGTGGAGAAAAGGGTGCTGGACTAGATAGGGCTTTGATCTGATCCAGCTGGGCTCTTATGTTCATCCCACAAGAGGAAGTTATGGCCATCAACTGGGATCACATTAAAATAGGATTAGACAAATTCATGTAGGACAAGGCTATCAATGGCTACTAACCATGATGGCTATGTTCTACCTCTACTGTCAGAATCCGTATGCTTCTGAATACCAAGTGCAGGATGGGAGAGAGCTCTTGTTCTCAGGACCTGCTTCTAGGCTTTCCATAGGCATCTGGTGGGCCATTGAGAGAACAAGATGCTGCACTAGATGGGTCACTGGTTTGGCCCAGTAAGCTCTTATAACACCTCTTTCCCACCAAGATGCTCACCTGTCAGGTCCACGTGCATCTCCTCCTCTTGGCTGATAAGGGCATTTTGAAGGATCTGTGCTGTGCAGATTATTAAGTCACTCATCTTCAACACTTCTGAGAAGAACAGCTTCTGGTTGCTGTCGCCACTGATGGCTGTAATGTTGAAGCAATTCTGCAAGACGCTAAACTCATTCTTCAGGTGTTGGTCCACTAGAGGCACCTGCCAGGGCAAGAATACAGCAGTGAAACGTTTTCCGGGAAATTAGACTGAAACCTTGTCTTTTGGTAAGGGACTGTCTGTCTCCCAACCACCCACATCACCTGGTCCTTACCGTGTTGACTAGCACAGCCACCTTGCTCTTCTGTACGCTCTCCATGTGCCTCTTACACACATACACAGCTGCCCGAGTCTTTCCGGAACCCGTTGGCAGCCAAATTATGATATTTTTGCCCTCCAAGGCAGGATCAATGACTTCCCACTGATAATCCCGAAGTTCCATGTGGCCACAGTTTTGAGGGCTGGTCTATGGAAAAACTTGGAAGACCAAGAGTCAAGTCAATTCAGCATAGCACTCAGACACAAGTTACTCCTTCCATAACTTGCTGACAAGACTTTTCTGGCTGGGAAACTCTATGGTTATCAGGAGGACTCCACATTGTCAAGTTCACACAGCGAAGAGATTCAAACACAATCTCTGTTTACCCTCCCAGCCTCATCGTTACACACCATATTTTTAAAGCACACCCTCCACTGCAAAGAACCCTGGGAACTGCAGTTCACCCCATACAGTGCTACAATTCCAGCACGCTTAACAAACTACAGTTCCTAGTATTATTATTTTTTGAGGGGGGAGGGGTGCCTTAAATTTACGGTAGGTATGCAGATAATGAGACTGGAAAGTGTAAAGCTAGGAAACATTGAAGAGTATGTTGGAAAAGATGGGCAGAAAGAAAAGGGGAAGAAAGCCCTGTTTTTCTTGAACCGGATAGTTGAATCCAGCTCAGGGCATCTAGGAGGATGTAGCAGCCAGGAGATTTAAGTAGGTCTGGAGACAACAACTGAAGCTCACCCCCAAGATGTGGGTACCTCTAAGCACACAGAACAAAACAGATGCCAAATAAAATTTTAATTTGGGTCTTCAGTGGGTTCCCTAAAAGCTGGACTTCTAGGTTCTCATTTACCATAGAAGGTATTTTAATACTGAATGCCATGTTATATATATATATACATATATTTATGAACATTTATAATGCTGTGAAGCTGCCTGACTTTTCTATACAACGTCATCATCTTTAGTGGGAGACGAAACCTGTGCTCACAAAGAACTGAGCTAAACAGATCTCCGTAACTCTGCTTCTCCCCACACAGAATGCACTTGGGTCTCCCCGAAGCGAGACGCTTCTACCCCCCTCTATTTCCCCCTCATCATCACACACCATACCTGTCTCCGTTTAGTTCTTCTAGACAAGAATGCCACTGCCGTTGCCACTGTTCGGCTCCTTCTTCAACCCAGCTTGGTGAAAATCCCTGGTTCCACCAGTGTTTTCTTTAGTTTCCTTCTTGCCAGAAATCGAAACCTAAAAGCATTTTGCAAACAGTCTCTTTCGGAGCCCCAACCAAGGGGTATCTTGACAGCAACAAACCAGGCCTTTTCAGATTGCATATCATCGAGCAACCCTGCTTGTAGGGTTCCCTTAATTCCTTAACATACACAAACACACACACTTATTTACACACAACCAAACACTTTTCCGAAAGTTGGTTCCTTATACATACATGCAACACTTATTTATTATTTATCTTATTTTTCCAGTTTTCATACTGTTAAACATGTTTTATGCTGCTTTTATAATTAAGTGTTTTAAATTTGCTGTTAGCTGCCCTGAGCCTGGTTTTTGAACCGGGAAGGGCGGGGTATAAATAATTTATTATTGTTATTATTATTATTATTATTATTATTATTATTATTATTATTCAGGTCAGTTCTCTACATCTCTAATTAGTCTGTGAATGTTCTTTTTTTAAAGTCCTCATGAAAGTTCAATAAATTCAATTCATCAGTATTATAGTGCAAATTTATCCCAATACACACTCGTTTGTCTCCAGTCTTCCTTAATATAAAGCATTTGTGTATTATTATTTCATTATTATTAATAATAATTTTACAATATTATGCTATAATAATGTAATAATAAATTTTTTTTTACTAATGTGTGCCTTTTTTTACACTTCACTTGGCTAGAGAACTGCACTGCCAAATTCACAGAAGTATAAATTTTGAAGGACTGCATTTTGCTTTGAAAATTATTTTGGACAGCACTATTAGGTAGGTTCAACTATCTGTGCAAATTTTATCAAAATTTCCCCTCTCCCCGGCCATGACACCAATCTGCATATGTTTTGCAGGTGCTAATTTATATGTAAAGATGCAAGTTTAGATAAATTTTTAGAAGGGGAAAAAACAAACACTAGTTTTTGCTGTCAGGGTATTTAAGATTTTCCGTGTCCGCTGTATGTGGATTGCCCATTTTGTCCCACCCACAATCAATGGGCAAGAATGAATGCTAAAGTACATATTAAAACTTTAAAAAGGCTTGTCCTAATGAGGCTCAGCCCCCTCACTCTCTTCTCCCACACTTATTCACATGCACATCCATGCAGTCTTTCTCTCTTCCTCTACTTCCACTCACACAATCTCACTCCATCCACCCAACACTCACTCAGTCTCATTGGCATAGCGTGGGTTGCCTGGGTGCCCAGGGCCACCCAGAGGGAGGCAACCAGACAGAGTACACATGCGCAATCATGTCACCCAGCAGATTGCAGCTGCAGATTCAGGAAAAGAAGCGTTCCATTGTCTGGAGAGGTCACTTCCTGGTTTGCATGGAGAAGCCATTTCCAATGGAGCCCAGAGATAGAAACGCGCAGCTGCATGGAGGCAGCACTGGGTAATGAAATTCTGCACCCCTATCTATTTTGTACCTGGGACAAGTGCCCTTGTGGTGCCCCCCACGCTACACCACTGCTCACTCCCCCCCCCCCCGTACTCTCCATCGGCCTGAATTTAGAAATCTCCTTTCATTAGTCAATATCATCCATACATGAAACCCAGCAACCACAGCTCAAAGCCATTTGTGCCACAAATGGAAAGTAAAAGAGAGAAAAAACCATCACCATGTGCACACCAGTTCACTCAAGAAAGTTAGTCAAGTCACACGTTGTGTATTATATAACTGAGAAATTAAGCATGTGTAGAGAGGACTTTCCAGAAAGCATCTGCTTTAGGGATGGGACCAGAACAGTCAACCTTGGGGAATAAGAGAGAGTGAGAGATCTATTTTTAATAAGCTCTAAGTACTGTACGACTAAACAACAACAACAAAGCGGTTGTAACAGAAATGGGACTCTCTCTGAATTCCAGATGGTAGAGACAAACAATAGGGAAATGATCTGTTGTGAACAAAACCTGGTCTTGTTCCCTTATGGGGTACACAAGAGCCCTTATAGAGTCCTTTGTAGGTTCTCCATCGGTGGAGAAAATAACGGAAGCCAACCAGAGAATATTGAGAAGCAAAGCAGCTAGCAAGCCTGATCTTTATTAAACTGTTGCAACAGGGTGCTCCCCTCACACGCAGGACAGGAGGAGGACCCAGAACAAAGGTGTGCCTCCCCTTATATAGAAATTTTGAAATTCCCTGCCCTGGAGCTCAAGACCACCCCCAGAAGCATCATACATACATCATAGATGGTAATCACTTAATTCCTGAGACAATGGGAAGGTTCCCTCACCCTCTCTCTCCTTGCAGAGGAACATTTGGTCAGTTTGGGAATCAAAATGGTTTCAGGACTGTATTCCTGTGCTGCTCCAGACATGTGGTTTCTATATTTATGTACGTGTTTGCTTGGTACATTTATGAACATGTATTATATATCTAAGACCTTAAAATTCTTATAACAGATCTTATGTATTTAAATTGCCCTCTAGAGATGGTTGCCTCACCTGGCCTCATTTTAAACAGCTACCTTCAAAATGTTGCATTTCTCCAAAGATATATCTGAGCAGCTTTGTCTTCCACAACGGGGGCACGGAGGGCGGGGGAAATGAACTGGGGAGGCATGGGGAGGGCATATCTATTTTATTTCCATTTCTTCCACCCCGCAATTCAGAAATATGCTCTAGCGGGCCAGCCAGCTGCGTAGGACAACGTCCTCACGTGCTCAAGTTCCGCTTGAGGGAGACACGTGCACCTCGAGAAAAGGGGCATCTCTTCGCGTTCTGCGGCAAGACGCGCCCCTCCCTGTTCCTCCAAGCGCCCTCTAGAGGGCGCTGCGGGGCGTCCCGAGCACTACAACTCCCGCCGTGCCCTGCGGCGGCGGGCGGGCGCGCGCGCGCAGAGGCCTCTGGGAGAGAGCGGGCCGGCGCCAATGGTCGTCGTCGGCCGCGGCGGCGCGGGGGAAGGTGGCAACGCGGGCGCCCTTCCTCGCCGCCTCCCTCCTCCATTCATTGCCGTCGCCTGCCTCTCCCTCCGGCCCCCTCCGGAGCGGCCGCCTCCGCCGCCATGGAGGCGCTGATCCCGGTCATCAACAAGCTGCAGGACGTCTTCAACACGGTGGGCGCCGATGTCATCCAGCTGCCGCAGATCGTGGTGGTCGGGACGCAGGTGAGGCGAGCAGGCAGGCGGGCGGGGCCTGCGCCAGGGTGACCTCCTCCGCGTCCGCCCAGCCCAGGGAGGGGTCGCCCTTCATGGCCCCTTATGAGGGGGGGCTGGGCGTGGAGGCGCCCATTGGGGCTGGCTTTCGTTTTAGGATTATTCTGAGGGGAGGTTGGGTTTGCCCCTGCAGTGTCTGGGCGGGAATGGACGTCGCCGCTTCTTGCTGCTCATGTTATGACACGCAGCAGTTCCACGTATTTCCCTCATGGTTTGCGCAAAAGGCGCCTCGCGACCCCTCGGCGGGTCTCCCCCTCGCGCCCAGCTTCCAGGCGAAGGTCACTCCCTGGGCGTGAGACCCGGGGCCGGGAGAGCACGTGACGCTTCCACAGAGCACCGGTTCGGTTCTCTTCTTCGCTAGTCGAGTGGCAAATGCAAAGAAGGGGGAAAGGTGGCCTGTGGCCCCTTAAGAGACTGGCCGGTTCGTGGCAGCTTAAAGCCTTATTTATGGTGCCATAGGTCTGTGTGTGTGCGCGCGCGTGTGCTTGCGCGCCCCCGCGCGCGCTCTTAGCTAGAACAGACTATCCCCTTTGGAATTAGTCGAATGTGTAATACGGAAGAAACAAACAAGGAAACTGATAACGGGGGACTAGTGGAACAGGGTTGTGCCTTCGTTGTGAAGCTTCTTCCCAGGGCTATCTGGCTGGCTGCTGTGGGAACTGGTGTGATCCAAGAAAGCAATTTTGATGTCATCTTAATAATAATAATAATAATAATAATAATAATATATAATTTTATTATTTATATCCTGCACATCTCTGGGTGGCCTACAGCACATATAAAAACATAACAAAACATCAAACATTACAAACAAATCAGAATAGTTCTTAATCATGTAGATTTGAGGAAATATTGAAACTCCCGCTGTTTTCGGAATTGGTCTGGCCTCATTTATGCTGACCCTACATAAAGTGTGTTCTCCTCACAACAACCCAGAAAAGTAGGTTACCATGCTGCTTTACAAACCAGGGAACTACCTTGTCAGTTCAGTTGAGATTGATTGTGAACACAGACAATATACACTATCCAAATCCTGTTGCACAGTCTACTACTGAATTGATTATTTGGGGTTGAATGGTGAGAGGTGATAATGCAAGGGAAGCTAGAGGGTTTAAGGAACTATCCAGATAATGGTTTAGAGACATGATATGGTTCTGCTGCTAAAACTGAGCAGGGCCTTGTCCTTTCATCTGCCTGTCTTGGTGATGAGCTGAGAACCATACATGAGCCTCTCTCAGCTTTTCCAAGGAAGGGCGTGGTGTAAAGAGCAGTAATCAATACACAAAGGATGAGAACCTGGAAACAATGTATTTTAATTGATGTGAGGTATCAGGTGTGTGTGTGTGGGTGGGGATTAAGGAAAACAATAAAGATTTGAGAATAAGAAAAGTCAGAAGGTTTGTAGGCATGGGGTTATCAGGGTGATAATGTGAAGGGAGTGGGAATCAGTGGCAGACTATTATCAGGGCTGTATGTACAACATACTTTTAAAAAAAAACCTCCTTCCAGGTAATTGCATTGTCAAGAGAAGCTGAATTCTATGAACTGTATATATTGGCATGTTTTTTGGGGGGCAAAATATCAATCATTTGGGGGCTATTTTGATATAATTAACTCTAGATTTCATAGTCATGGCAGGAGCTAGGATACTGAAGGATCTTCCCCCTTCCTCCAGTTCTCTGAAACTCAGCCATGTATCTGACTTCTGATATATCAGCTCACAAGCTGTGAGATATCGGCTCATATACTTGTGTGAGTAGTAAAGGATCCTAACTCTGCTTTTACATATTAAATATGGAATGAACGGTAATTTATACATACACACACTTTTGATACATGTTGCTGTTTTTATTCAGGTCTAGGAGAACGTCTGCTGGTAAATTCCATATCTTTTCTGCTGGGATGTAGGTCCCGTTGAGCTCAGTGGAACTCTCTTCTGGATAAACATACTTTAGCTATATGGTTTCCAATATGGATTGTAAAATGTAAGCCTTTCTTTAGTTCTGTGACCTTACTGCCCAGGGATGGGAATCCTCAATAGCTCAACCTTCTAGTATCTGCTCCCCCATCTAGACAGGTTTAACTAGAGCCCGGGGGACACTCAGTTTTAACTTCCCTTATTTTTGTCCTGATTTATCTCTCCACACCCCCAGAGGTCATTGTTCCTTGCCTCTCTTCCCTGTTATTTTTGGAATGCTCTTTTTAAAAGGACAATGTGGGAAATAGTGTAATAAGCTGTTCTATCTTTTATCCAAACTCTTCCCCATTCATTTATGATTTTTATGCAATTGGTTTGGTTGACCTTCTTTGGTGGATAGGTGTGCCTTTCAAAAAATGCCAGCTCCCTTGCGCTCAAAATAGCTACACCGTGATCCAAGCTGCTATCATGGGAATAATTTTGCAGGTACATTTGAAGCTTCTTATACTGACATTGTTTCATTGACATTGTTTCATTGTTTCATTCATTGTGTAGTTAACAGAATTTGGGGTTATATCCAATCCTGCTTTTCCAGCAGCACAGCAGACTTTTGCTTGTGCAAAGCAAATTTCCCTCTTTCAGGAATTTAGTGTAGTGCTAATTGGGTATGTGTGCATGGAATGTGGTCCACTCATGGCAAAACTTTCCCCCTCTCATTCCCACCCCCCAGAGCAGATTTAGGGGATGGGTGAAGAGTCCTCTTGTGTGAGATCTCATTCCGTGCATGTAGCAACTTGGTTGAATTCTGTCCATTGAGAACAATTCCTAGTTCCCCATTTTTAATATGTTTTCAATTTGTAGAACTAACAGTGCAATCCTATGCATGTTTACTCAGAAGTAAGCACATCTCTGCTGTCATCAAGATCATTATAGGATAAAAAGAGGAAAATGTGCCCTATGCTTGTTATTTATCATTATAATTTAATTTAAAGTTGGCTGTACTCCAGTCATCTAGAGCAGACATCCCCAAACTCGGCCCTCCAGCTGTTTTGGGACTATTACTCCCATCATCCCTAGCTAACAGGACCAGTGGTCAGGGTTGAAAGGAATTGTAGTCCCTAACATATGGAGGGCCGAGTTTGGGGATACCTGATCTAGAGGGAAGATAAAACATACTCACTCTATCAGGCATGTGAAGCAGGACTTGTGTTTTCCTAAGTCTGCTTCTGGATGCATTAAGTGGGCATTTATAGTTGTGTTCCTCTGCTTAGAGTTGCTCTGGTATCATTGAAGAATTAGTGGGAATTAGTGGGTAGGATGAGAGATGATCTGGCTTGTAAATAGGCACACTTCTAGTTGCCAATTGTAAGTCAGAAATTGTGTGCTGATGACTAGGAAGGAAAGCTCTCTCTCTGTCACACACTTACACTCACACACTGTATTTTCTTTTACAGAGCTCATTGGGGTTTTCTTTTATTCTCTTTCTTCACCTTTACCCACTTAACAGTCCTGTTTGGTAGTTTGGGCTTGGAGAGGGTGATAACCCGAGGTTATCACTCAGAGTGTGTCTTGGCCAAGGTGGGTTGTGTGTTGAAACTCTACATTCCTAGACTTGGTCAAAGGGTTGAGACATGCAGAACTGCAGGTCCTAAAACAAGTTTATTGGAGTTCTAGTAGGATACACTAACGGGTAGTGCATTTTGCTTTCAAATCCATATAATCTTTCAGTTTAAGATGAATCGCTTGTTTACGTCTTTATCTCAATATACTCCTTTTCTTGTACTGGGGTTTCTGTATTCTAATGCATTTGCAACGTGAAATCTTGTGTTAGCCTTGGATGTTGCTTCATTTTGCATTAAACGTTTTTTGTTTCCCCCCTGCATGCCTTCCTTCCCCCATGCCTCTCCTTGCTTCATGCTTCACTGATACTACTTTTCTTTGGAAATATGCTCTGTTGAACTTAAGTGACCTAATTTTTATTCTCTGTAGGCATGGTTTAGTCCTACTTAGTAAGTGTTTCCCAGTTGGAATTGGAGCAGTATTACACAGAGGTCCTTCTATGCAGATAAAAAATTAATGTTACAACTCATTTTTTTAAGATTGGGTGAACTCTGTTTAGTCGTTGACAGATCTAGGACTCTTTCCAGTGTACGTTGGGGAAACGCAATGAAGCATCTGGCTGGCATAGTCTTCCCCCTCATGGTTGCTTTTGAGGAATTGTGCTTTGGATGTACACATGCAAGTGGAGGCTATCCCATTTTTTTTTCAAGTGTTGGAGGAACACACATCAGGAAGAGAAGGGATGTAGCTCAGTGGTAGAGCATCTGTGTTGCATGCAGAACGTCCTAGGTTCAATCCCTGGCATTTCCCGGTTGGGCAGGACCCCATCTGCACTATACAGTGCATTTAAGCAGTATTATGCCGCCACTTTAAACAGTCATGGCTTCCTCCCCAAAAGAATGGGAACTGTAGTTTAAGGATACTGATAGTTGTTAGGAGACCTCTATTCCTTTCACAGAGCTACTTCTTCCCAGGGAACTCGGGAAATCGGTTTTCAGCCAAGAGAGACTACCTCTTCCCGAATGACGCTCTGTGGTTAGAAACTTATCATCAACATTTCTGTCTACGCTGATAGGGAAAACCAGGCTTAATTTTTGATATTTATTTTCTAAATTGGAAGAGTTAAAGTTGGTAGGCCTCTAAGGTACCACTTTACCTGGGTGAGGTATCTAATTCTTTTCATGCTTGCCAGATAGATGCTTGAAATGGCCTGAGGCTTAGGCCTGTGCGGTACCTGTCACAACACTTTTAAAAATGTCTTCAGGTGGGTCAAGAAGTAGAGGCACTAGGTAGGCTCTCTATGCATGTTTAGGAATAGAGGTAGAAAGTCAAAAAAATGCTAAAAAGCTGAAATGCAGAGCAGATGATAAATGATTCTAAAAAATTGAATTGTGAGGATTGTTCACATTTCAGCTATAGTATCTCTTTAAAAAAATATAAAAATCAAAATTCAGTGTCAATATATTATAAACTTGACCAATTTCTATTGAATGTAATCCATCTATTGAACCTGTTAAGCTAAAGGCCTGGTTCACACATAATGCTAATACATGGTTTATTTAGCCAAAGTGTGGTTTGTAGCCGAGCCGACTAGACTAACCATGATTTGTTTTTTGGCCCTGAACTATGGTGTGAAACAATGGCTCATTGGTTTATGAACCATGGCGTGCTTTAACTATCATTTGGCATCACAGTACAGCCAGTGACCATTTTAAACGAGTATAATGGACGTGTGTCTGCTGACCTGCGGATCCTTTTGGACCCCAAAGAGGGAGGAATCTGCTGATGCAACCCTCGTGGAAATGGGGAATTGCCTGCATGTCAAAACCCAACAGCCTTTCTTAAACATCCTATGTTCAATTTGATTTGATTATTTAATTTCTGTACCTCTTAACAGTATACAGAAAACTGAAGCAGCAACAGACATCTTAAAATATTACAAAAATACAGTTCCATATTAGAATGTTACAGTTATACAAATATATATATATGGGTTCTCACACAGGGACCATGCTATGGCAGCATGAGGCAAGAACAGCTGTGGAAAACTAACCAAGATTCGGAGAAACAAGCCTGCCTTGTGACTTGTGGTTTGTTGAAGTAACCATGGTTAAAAGAGATCATGACTTTGCATTATATGCAGACGCGACCACAGACTGCTTTTCTTTGTGCGAAAATAAAATCCTGGAAGGCAGTCAGTCTTCAAACAAAGGATTTTGTTTATATACAGTTCCTCATTTATACAGAAAGAGTCAAATTCATGAATTTCTAGTAAAATGTCATTAATTTCACAGTCTCATCCTGAACACTAACCAAATGTAATTATGTTGTGCAAAATACATGTGAGTTTCATTTACAGAGGTTTTGAAATACGTTGCAAGTCAGTATGCATTAATTGTTAAAGCAACAAATTAAAATGTGTGTGTTTTAGAAAATGTGTTAATTCCAGAATGGATAACTTTGTTTGAATCAATGATTTAAGTAGGTATCTTTAATACCAATTTGAATCAGTGCTTTATTACAGTGTAATTCTATGCATATTGACTCAGAAGTAAGCCCCATTGAATGGTGTGGGGCTCACTGTGAGGAAAGAATCTTTCCCAACCTGGCGCCCTTCAGGTATTTTGGACTATGACTCCAGTCAGCCCCAGCCGCTCATCTGGCAATTCTCAGCCTGGCAGAATAAAATCTAATTGCTGATCTCAGTTTAACAGGCATGGTAAATTTCCTTGAGAAGCTTGGGTTTCTTTATGTCCTTGCAAGATGATGCTTTTCCTGTTCTGGTCTATAAGTCGAGGAAGTGCAGCAAAGTGAGACTGACACTAATTATCTGTTTATATTGTAAATTCTCCACAGCTTGAGTGTGCATGGAGCCAGTTGAGCTGTGTGCTACAGTGAGTTGACAGTGTGCTACAGATTCACGCTGCTTCAGTTACTCTGTTGTAACTAGTTCGGCAGTTCTATTCTAGGGTGCAATAAGGAGGTGTGACAGCTGCTATTTCCCCCTTTCTTGCTGCCAAGGTTGCCCCCATTCAGTGTATGGAGGAGTGTTGCTGAAATCCAGATGAAGACTCTTGATGAAAATGTATAATTCTTCTGTTCTAGCAGACTTTTGTTGTATGAGGAAGATAATGGCTTTTAAACTTGATTTTTAACTGCTGGTCTTGTTTACTTGGTTTGTTTGTTTTATGAAATTGTAATTTTAAATGTTGTACACCACTGCTTTGAATTGTGTTCTTGCACCAGAAAGGTTGGATGTAAATAGTTTAACTGATAAATAAAACCCTTCTTTTCTTGAAAATCCATTTTGTCAGTAACCAAGAAATGGCAGGTTGATGCATCCTCAATGTAACTACAGATGCTTAATTAAGCTGATAGTGGAATTGTGGAGTTGGAAGGGACCCCAAGACCTGCTCCTTAAGAACCCTCTAGGTGGTAAAGGAGTAGATTCCTCCTCCCCAACATACTGATCACTCTGCAGCGGAGGTGACTAACTTGTGCCCCTCAGTGGACTCTCAGTTCCAATCACCGCAGCCAGCATGGCTAATAGTTGGGGATGATGGGAGCTGTAGTCCAATAACATCTGGAGGGGTCACAGCTTAGCCACTCCTGCCCAGCAATTTTATTTATTTATTGTTGAGGAATCTGAGGACTTACTTAGAAGCTTTTAACCAGCCTCAGAAATAAGTCCTTGCAAAAAAATTATTAGCCGGCTAGGGGCTAGCAAAGGACAGAGGGAATGAGTCATTTTTGTGCCAGGCATGGAACTAAACCTGTTTTCTATGACGTATTCCACATGGTTTCTGTCTTGGGTGCAGAGGAGGGTTGGAGCACCCCATCCATCCTGTCCGCTCATCATTTGTGGTTGCTTACAGCTACCAGGCTAGTGCTGAAATACAAAACTGCCTTTAACCAATTGAAAGACAGGGTGCAAGTTACTGCAGACAAAATACCTTGCCTTTTAAGAAGTACCCCTTTAATAGCAAGTAGAAAAAAATGCATACAGTGGAACCTTGGTTCTCAAACTCAGTTCGTTCTGGGAGTCCATTTGACTCCTTAAACTGTTCCAAAACCAAGGCGCGGCTTCCAATTGGCTGCAGGAGCTTCCTGCACTCAAGCAGAAGCAGCTTCAGACGTTTGGGTTCCAAAAGAAACATTCGAAAACCGGAACACTTACTTCTGGGTTTTCAGCGTTCGGGAGCCACAACATATGAGTACCAAGGCATTCGAGAACCAAGGTATGACTGTAGTTACTTAGAAGTCCCACTACTGCTTCATGAGCTGAGGAAGTGAGTGCAAGCAGTTGTCTATGTTTGTGTGTGTATATGTGCGCGCGCACACACACAGTCTTGGGGCTGCGCCCCTGTTTGCATTGCTCACCAAGCCCCACAGCCTCCTCCCCTTACACTTCAGCCAGATCTCCATCCCCTCACAACTCCTTCAAGTCCCCCATATCCTCAAGACTTCCCCTGTGTCCCTCCATCCTTGTTTGAGTCATACCTCGGCTGCTGTTTAAAACCACCCCTTTAAAATCTCCCTCTTTTATTGCTCCGCTCCCCTGCCATGACTTCCTGAAATATTGCAATGAGATGCAAGAAGTCCTCCGATGGCGGTTGTGCAATGGCAGCCTTGCAGTTTTGTGTCTATAGGAGGTTTATGTAAAATTCATTCATTCATTCTCTCTCTCTCTATATATATATATATGTCGGAAGAGAGAGAGAGAAAATGTACAGTACAGCATTTGACGGAGACTGTTGAGGTTATGGATGTATGCAGAAGTGTTTACAGTAAAAAAACACCAAGCAAACAACAATAAGCAGTAAGACCAGCAGCTAAAAAGAAAAAAATTGACCCATTTATATTGAGACAAATGGAGATTTTGAAGCCAGGCCAGGCCCAAGTTGTCATTTAGGGCTTTAAAGGTTAAAATCAGTCTCTGGAATTGAGCCCAGAAACTAATTTGCAGTCAGTGTAATTTATGCTCAGTTTGAGGAAGGAGATTTATTAGAGTTTATTGGAAGTATATGTTAACACGTTTTGGAGTAATGAGGATCACTGTAAGGGTAGATTACGTCAGAGATGGGGAACCCATGGTCCTTAAGATGTTGGACTCAAACTCCCATTTGCCCCTGCCAACGTGGTCAGGCGAGGGATAGTTTGAGTTGGGTTAGACCGTAACTAAATATGGTTAGCCTTGTAATATTTTTCAGTGACTTTTTATGCTTTTGTAAACTCTAAGCTCTTTGGCATATAACATTGTAAGTGCCTTTTAAAAATCATAGCTGAGCTTCTGATAGTTGAACACATGCTTCAGAGCATTATGATCCGTAATTAGCTGCTTCTGATAGGTCGGCCTGTTAGTACTGCAGCAAAGGTTCATCAAAATTATTGATGAAATTATTTAATTATAGTTGCAGAAAGGATTAATAGCATGTAATGGTGTACTTGCATTAGTGCCCCATCTTTTAAATGTTGATTTTTTCTCTGCTTTTCTTGGGGCTCTTTCTGAGGCTTTTTCTCCCTCACCAGTTGTACTCACTGTAGAATTGGGAACAGAGTCTGGTCTGGCGCACTTCCTCTCTCACTTTCCAACCCCATCCAACAGTGATCCATGCGACGGTCACCTCCAGGCTTAACTACTGTAATTCGCTCTACCCGGGGCTGCCCTTGAAGCTGTCCCAGAAACTCCAGCTGGTGCAGAATGCAGCAGTGAGGCTCCTCACGGGGTCTCTGCCATGGGAGCATATTCACCCAGTGCTTTTCCAGCTGCACTGGCTCCCGGTGGAGTACAGGGTCAGATTTAAGGTGCTGGTTTGGACCTTTAAAGCCCTTCACGGCTTAGGACCCTCGTACCTACGGGACCGCCTCTCCCGGTATGCCCCACCTTAAGGTCCATAAATAGCAACACCCTAGGGCCCT
Source organism: Podarcis tiliguerta (assembly GCF_965153285.1). Lineage (NCBI taxonomy): Eukaryota > Metazoa > Chordata > Lepidosauria > Squamata > Lacertidae > Podarcis > Podarcis tiliguerta. The sequence continues at coordinate 54,516,972 of NC_139543.1, read as the reverse complement.
AAGGAAGTTAGATTAGCTTCAACCAGAGCCAGGGCCTTTTCAACACTGGCTCTGGCCCGGTGGAACACTCTGTCTCATGAGACCAGGGCCCTGCAGGATCTGATTTCTTTCCGCAGGACCTGTAAGACAGAGTTGTTCCGCCTGGCCTTTGGTTTGGTGCCAATTTGATTCCCTCCCCCTCTTTCTTTTTTCTTTTTCCTTTCTCCTCCTGTGATGAGGCTGGCATTTTAATATTTTATTGTTTCAATATTTTAATGTTGTATTTTAATCTTATTTTTAAGTTGTATTCATTCAACTTGTTTTTATTATTGCTTGTAAGCCGCCCTGAACCCGGCCTTGGCTGGGGAGGGCAGGGTAAAAATAAGTTGTTGTTGTTGTTGTTGTTGTTGTTGTTGTTGTTGTTGTTGTTGTTGTTATTATTGTTATTGTTATCTGTTGTTTTACTTGATCTAGGGGGGCAGCTGCCCCCCTACACCCATGCCTGGGAGGCAGCTATAATTTCCCTCCCTTTCATGCTAGATTTTCATGAAATGCTATGATGGGATAAAAGCAGACTTGCCAACAGAGGGCAGTCTAGATCTATTGCAACAGATAGATCCATCTTTTTCTCCAAAGCCTGATTTTGGGGGGGAAGGTTTGTATTGACACCTGTCCACAACCTATGAAATTCCCATTTGTTCAAGGCTATTGGAATAGTAGAATGCAATATGCAATTCCTTTGCTTCCTTTTCTGTTTTCAGAGCAGTGGGAAAAGTTCTGTGCTGGAAAGTCTGGTGGGGAGAGACCTGCTCCCACGAGGCACAGGGATTGTCACCCGGCGCCCCCTCATCCTGCAGCTGGTTAACGTTTCTGCAGAGGATCTTCGGAAAAAAACTGGAGACGAAAACGGTAAGGGCTGCTCATAATGGGATGTGATCCTTAAAAGGAAACTACTGTTCAGTTGCCGTTATACAGACATGCCAAGTTAAGAAATAGCCAGCATTTTAATTTTAAAAGCCACCGACGCCTTTCCACGGCCTGTGTGTGTTTCACATTTTTCTCTCTCTTTATATCCTGAGGGCGAGGCACAGCTGCTTTGGATTTGTACCACCTGCACAACAAGGAAAGCTTGCTTGTGCCCTTGCCATTCCTGTGGGTGGTATTACTGTTACTCGCTCATAGCATTCAGCAATTTTAGAACTGAAGTTGTGTGTCTTCTATTTACAGCTGCCTCACTTGGGGGCTAGTGGAGTACATCGCAATTGCACTTAGCATTTTAATGGAATGCATAGGAAGTTGCCTTATACCGAGCCAGAACATTGGTCTGTCTAGCTCAGTGTTGTCAACACTGATTGGCTGCGGGTCTCCAAGGTTTCAGACAGGAGATGCTTCTGGTCCTACCTGGAGATGCTGGGGATCGAATTTAGGGCCTTAGCTGATGCTCTGTGACTGAGCTATACCCCTTTCCTATGCTAAAAGCATTTGACAGAGATTGCTTCAGTTCTCAACGCTGGAAGGTAGGGCAGTATTATAATGATGTGGAGAGAATAGGGGCTTACCTAAGGCTGCCTGGTGCAGAGGATGGCAGAAAGATGGTCCATATTAGTTGGATGATTAGGAATAGATTTATACGTGTTTCTGATTGCCATAAAAAATAGGAACTGAGAACCATTGCATTCACATCCACCCATCATTATTGCAGTGATTTTTTCACTCATCTTGGCCGAAATAATCATCTTGACAGGAGACAATTATTCTTACAGTAACTGGATAATCGTCATTTGTTAGAGAGATTGCTTTGTTTTTGGCTTAGAATAACTGATGCCTTTTTCCTGTAATGGGCTGGAGATCTCTCAGATGTTTTTAGGGCGGGAGATGGTGGGAAGAGAACTGTGTGCACTGCGCTGGGCTTCTTGGAGGAAAGGTAGGAGAGAACTGTAATAAATAAATGGATTGCAGCTCTCACTTGTTGCTACTTTATTAATGTGTATCCTGCCCTTCCTTCCAAAGCAGTCTGGGGTGGGACACACACAAGAGATAAATCAATCAAAACATCGAAAAACATCTCCAAAATATATGCAGACTGGGAAAGATCTCTACATAAAAGTCTTGTTGGAAGATGCAGGCCTTCCGTGGGCATTGTAAAGGCAGCAGGAGGTGTTAAATAGAGGCCTGTCTAATATTTAAGGGGAGCAAATCCCAAAAGGTAGGTGCCACAACACTAAAGGCTTGATTCCTGTATTGTGCAAAATGGGATTTCCTGATAAGATGGTATCTGCAGGAGGCCCTCACCAGTAGGCTGCAGTGAGCAACTGGGTATATAATGGGCAGGGTGATCTTCCTCTTCTAGCTGCTACACCACACCAGCTCATAGGAAAACAAGAATTCTGAAGGAATAAAGAGACTTGGAGCCACTTGGGAGTTTTTGTCAACCAGTTTCATAAGCTGCATCAGAAGCTATTTGACCTGGAAAGGAGTGGTAGTGTCTTGTCTTAACTGGTTCAAAGTTTTGTGCTCTGGTGATGCTTCCTGATTATTTAAGGATATTGACCATTTGCCTTTGAGATCACCAAAGCTTTCATCTTCCCTTGAATATCCATGATTTTAATTGAGGGATGGGAAGAGATTGTGTGGAACCTTTTCTAATTATAGGAACAACAGCTAAACCATTGACAATATGTTAAGATGATTAACTGCTTTTTCCAGTTCCTGTTTCTGATTTAAATATCTTTAATGCTGCCATGTAATATTACATTCTGAAAATAATGACCAGAAATATTTGCCAGCCTTTGTAAACTGCATGTAATAATTGCCATTGCTTGGAGGAGTCATTTTGCAGTGCAGTGTTGGATTTGTGTATACCTGTAAATCTATTTGAGGCTTTGGAATCAATCTTAGCCTGCTTTTTGTATTTGTGCTGGATTATTTGAAAGGAGAATCCTCACAAATAATCCACTAATACCTGCCAGCTGATATGTAGTCAGGTTTATTACGCACACCCTATTTAAGCTGCCTCTAATGACAATTGGGATTTGGGGAATTATTTGTTTTGAAAGCATCACCTTCTTTGTTTGAGGAATCCCCCAAATTCCCTTGTCTTGGCACAATAAGAGTACAGTGCAGTTGAATGAAATGGTTGGCTAAAATAAACCAGAATCTGTTGCATTTTTTCATGCTTTATAAATGCTCCTGTTATCTTGGCTAGTTTATATCTTAAGCCACACCTTTGACCCTTGGTATGAGGTTATAATAATATTTTCATTTTCCACAAGTGAAGGAGAGTTTGGGACTTTCCGTATATCTTCCCCTTTCTATATGTTCTTTTTAATATCCAGTGCAAGCCTTTTCAGCAGGAAAGTTGACACTTCTGTGCTGTTGCCTTTATCTAGGAAATATATGAAACAATGCTTGTGTTTCTTATCCTAGTAGCATCAAACATCAGCTCATTTTCCAACAAGCTGTCCATTATTGGTATAAAACTGTATTTATAAAACTGATGGTATAAAACTGTATTTTGAGAGATGCCAGAAAGTCAAAGGGAAGATGCCTGCTGAATCTCTGCTGGAAGCATGTTTCACAGCATGGGACCAGTGACACCAAATGCTCAATTTCCAGTCGTGGCCAGCCAGGCCTCTGTAACTTGCAGAATTCCTCCAGATAACCTCCAGATGGTCCTTAAGGCATCCTAGACTCAAGTTGTTTAAGGCAAAATGACATCAAATGCACAGCCTGCCATGATGACACTATGTCATTTTCTGTCACTGCTTCTTCTTGGCTCCCAGATTCAAAGGATGTGATAACCAGGAACCTGGTCTTTATTCTCATCTTTCTTTCGCTTTGTTTGGATAAAGGTGATGGGAATAAGCAAGGGATTGTCTCTTCTGGTCTTCCAGGTCTAAGCTGTAAAAAGAGGGAGTATGCTTGTGTGGACAGAAAGGGCGTTATTTCTCTACTTATCCTTTCAACAAAGCTCAACTTCCATTCCAATGGTTTTCTTGAACCCATTCCACTGTCGCAATTTAATATCACCTATAACCCATGAAGCCTTAACTTACCAATAACCCTTGTAACTATAAGCATATTAAAAAGCCAGCCAAGTGCAGTTATAGTATTTAACAAATATATTAGTGTTTGTTTATGACTGTATTATGCAGTATACAAACTTTTGCGCTTACCTTAATGTAAGCACATTTTAAATGTAAATACACTTTGCTAACTCATTACTGTTAAATACCAAAAAGTTTATTTTACACTACTAAACCAAGAGGAAGCAGTTAGGTACCCTCTTGAAGCTCTTTTGCCAAATTGCCCTTGTACTTACTCCACCCCAGTTAAGCCTCACCGGTGCTATAACTGATGACTTTTGTTGAAGCTCCTGATTCTACCTCTACTGAAGGCAGCCCTGTTCTGGGAAGTTTTTAATGTTTGATGTTTTGTTGTGCTTTTAATTTTGTTGGGAGCCACCCAGAGTGGCTGGGGAAACCCAGCCAGATGGGCGGGATATAAAGAAATTATCATCATCATCATCATCTACTGACCTACTAAAGTGCAGATATCCCCCTGTCCTGTCCTGGACTCTTTTTCTGTCTCTCCAGACATCAGAGCCAGGCATTCTTAACTGCCTCTCACTTCTCCTTCTCCCCTTATCTCTTCAGCCTAAGCCCAGTAATTCATCTAACCCAGCACATCTTTGGCCACTTTGCTTGCCTTTCAGGTCTTCTTTCTTCTTCTTTGATGCTCTCTGCTGCCTCCTCCTTCTGGCTGTCCAGCACAGGTGCCAACCAGCCTGGACTGACCATCCCAACTAACTGCTGCTGACCAGTACCTGGCCATATATATGCTGCTTCTGTCCCCTCTAGTCCAGCCCCAGCCAATCACACTGTCTGACTAAATATTCTAAACCTGCAGCCACCACCCAGAACATGCCTGTCTTCTATCATTTTGCATACTGAGAGTTCTATCTCCAACTCCTCCTCAAGTGTCAGTTAAGGAGTCCCAGGGAAAGTTAAACCGACTTTCACCTGAGCAGGCAGAAGGCTTCCCCCATCAGATGCATTACAGTGTGTAATATCACAATACAAATGCTAGCATGCACTACACACTACCCTTTAAAAGACAGTTTAAACAAGCAGGATTTCTTCACAGCTCTCAAGGTTGCTTTTACAGTTCATGGGCCTTCATATCATTCCTGCTAGAATGCAAGGCCCCTTACAGATAAGATTTTCCCAGGAAAGAGGCAAGCCATACGGATTTCTGCATTGCATTCAAACCCACTGCATTTCCATTCTTCCTCAACCTCTGCTCTCGTAGGAAATAGTCTCAGGCAGTCTCACAGGAAGGAGCCCATATAAGTCCATAACTTATATGACTTCAGACTCCTCCGACCTCGGTGACTGAATACTCTGAGCATTGACTTTTGAAAGTTGTGATACCTTATACATCTTTTTAATAGATTTAGTGTTCTCATATGGCTAACACAGCAAGATGTATTTAAAAGGAGCTAGCCAAATAAGGGATAAACGTAACAAACAACATAGTAGTGTATCTTAATACAGAGATGCAAATTATGAAGTACGGTAGTGATCGCTGATCTTGTGTTGCTGTAAATGCAGGCAGACCGTAACTGTCTTATTCTTAGGGGGTCTTTTATTGTTGATGAGAAATGTGTAAGTTTGGGGGGAAAGTGGTAACAAGCCATTCTCTCTCACACACCCCATCAGCTTGGTGTAATTAATTAATTCATTCATGTCCTTGCAACTCTGGACTCTCTGTAATGTCTGAATTTTGGCTTTGTTTGGTCTAAAACAGCATAATAAAGAGAGTTAACAGAGTTTTATCTTTTCTTTTCCCTCCTGCTAATCCTGCTGTGAAAGAGTCTGGATGTGAAATGTCCAGCCTCATAAGTTTTTAAAGTGGCCTTTAGCCTAAGAATTTCTTCTCATAGATAATTTTCTTTTTTCTGGCTGGGCGAGTTAAGGAGGAAGGAAGAACAAGTAGCTCTACAAGAATTTGATATTCTTTTGGGTTTCAAAACAAAACAAAAATGTCATTCTTAGGGAAATAAATTAGTTTGAAGATGAGAGAGGAGCATTAAATTTGGAACATGACATTAAACGAAGTAGGGTCAAGGTACCCTTTCACTGAATTTAAAGAGCTCAGGCTGAACGCGGAGTGTAGAAATTGTTATCTTATAATTATATAAATAATACAGTTTCTGAAAGGTTTTTGAAACAAAGTATGAGATAAATAAAGTGATACTGGACAATCTTTTCCTATTCATAAGCCACATTTATAAATGCAAGGTAGTTCTTTCTTAGCAGAATGTATGAATGGTGGCCACAGTTCGCAATTATGGACTGCAATAACAAACGTTGCCATACTTTTGCAGAATTTGTGGTGGTTTGTTATGTTAGTTTTGTTGTTTTTTGGCCAGAAACGTAGGTGGCTGAGAGAGATTTGATGTAAAAAAGAAGAGAAAAACTTGGGTGGAGAGGTTCACAATAAAGAAACAGATAGGCAGTTTTGTTTGCTACAGTTGTGGGTTGTGCATCTTAAGATCACTTTGGCTCAAGAACCTGGTTTGGATCAGCGTGCAAAACAGAGTGCGATGGGAAGCAGGGTAGTACCTGCTCACCCACCAGATGGCACCTGTTCCTCTCCTTATGCTAGTTGGGTATAAAGTTGTGCAGGACCTACTTGCAAAAGAAAAAGAAAAAAAGAAAAAGAAAAGAAAAAGTCCATTGCAGCTAGTCCTGAACTGTGCTGGCAGTTTCAAGATTTTATGCAAACACCTCTGTGGTTCAGGCCTATGTATGATGACCTTCATTGCACTGAATATTGAATAATGTATATGATATCCAGTATGTGAGTGTCTGGGTTTGGAGGCAATACACCCGCAACTAGTAACTAGCTTCTACACATGTTAAAGCCTTGCCCAAACTGAGACACTGTGATGGTTTTTCGTTTCCTGTAAGTGATGGTACCTTTCTAAACTACTCATCCTTGCTCATTTTCCCCTTCTAGCTTAGGTAAAATCTATTTGCCAAATGGTGGTTCTTCACTTTGCAGTATTTAAGCTAATTAGAGGGACTTACTGACAGCAGCAATTATGCACTGTTAGGATCGCCTTGAAATACATCTGCTGCTAAATTAAGACTGGTTTTCAGAATGTTACATTCTAACTCTGCATTAAGCATGCATGCATTTCTTGTGTGGCACATATGTCTTAATGTATGTTGTGATTCCTGCAAGACTGATAATGTGCTATCACAGAGGGTCTGGAGGGACGGGAAAATAACCAAACTTTTGATGCTGTTTCTTTTCAACTGCAGACCCCGCAACTTGGAAACATGCAAGGCACCTTTCGAAAGGTTTCCTATTCACTTCTTTTCCTCCTACACAGAATCTGCATGCTTTTGTATTCTAGCCACATGCATACCATGCCACTTTTATTGCTGCCTGCTGTCCTTTATTTGCACATTTACACTCTGGCTGCTGTGCTGAATAGCTGTTGTTTTGCGGGGCCCGCTGGCTTAGTTTGCCGTTTTCTTCTTTCTGCCTCTGTGTCAAACTAGAATGCAATGTAGAAATCTTGACCTATTTTTTAAAAAAAGAAAATTGTGATAAAGTGCTTTGTCATAATAACCATCACTGGGTTTTTTTGGTTTTTTTTGTTACCAGATTGTACTTTTAAATCTATGGTAGCAAGAAGTCTGTTGGGAATAGCAAAACAAAGAGATGGATTTCAAATAAGTGCTTAAATAATAACAGGACGTGAAAGACTACATGGTGGCATAAATGCGGCCTGTGGCCCGCCAGATGTTGACTCCTGCCAGTCTTGGCCAGTGGGCAGATATTCTGAGATTTAGAGTCCAACAACCACTGGAGGGCCATAATTTATCTGTCCCTTGTTTAATGCAATGGACTTCTCATCGAAAGGACCCAGAAGGGCTTTCCTACTTGTTTTTAGTAAGGAATTAGAGGTCTGGTGGCTCTGCTGTCCTGCTTTCCCACTGGCTGTAGTAGCAAGGGCTCTACATCACAGTCCCTGGGGGCAGAGGTAGGCAGGAGAATGGTAGGAGAGGAGGAATTGTGTGCCCTCCCCGTGTTCCTCCCTGCCAGTTCTCTTCCCTGCTGGTACTGAGAAGGATGTTGCTGTAGTCTGCAGGGAAAGGGGTTCAGCACCTTGTGACCACATAGTAGAGAGTCCTTCCCACCTGCAAGGGTGCCTTTCACTCGACAGTGATCCTGAAACAGGTCCTTGGCCTTTGAACCAACTGCAGGCCATGACCAAAACCTGGCTGTCTCTCTAAGGTTAAATAACTTTAAAGTTGCATATCCAGAGTTGGAGACCTATCTTGCCAGTGTTCTTACCCTTACATCAGATTGACCTGAGCAATATAATACAATGTATGTTGCTGGTAGCCACAACTAGAATGTGTCTCTCGAGGACACATGTGCAATGCACTTTCTTTCCTGAAAGAGATGTCCTCAAACAAGCAATGGTACCTGCTACCTTAAGATTCTAGGAAGTGAAGTATCATAGGAAGCCAAGGGTAAGTCAGTATAGTGGGCAAAATTAGACATACTAGTTGATTTGAAAAGAGTGAAGTCCTTCGGTTTATGAATCGGACCTTCTTAGATATCTAGTTTTTGTTTTGGGAGTTTTCTTTTTTGAATGTCTCTCTTCATTTCACCTTTTCTCCCCAGGAAAGTTTATATGAAAGCTTCATTTTGCACATGTTGAAGGAAATTGCGAAAAATTTAGGAAGTTTTGGTGTGTATGATATGAACAGAGCATACCGGACAACAAATTAGTGTCCCCCCCCCCCACTCCACCACCAAACGTGTTGCTCTTGTATGACTAAGTGGCCCCACTTAAGCTACAGTTAGTCATGGCTAAAGCCCCATTTAAAACCATTTATTCTAATAGGAGTCTGATAAGATTGGGGCCATTGCAGATAATGGCATGTTGTACTTGTACGCCACATACACACTTGTTCAATCACTCTTATCACCACATGTGGGACTTTGGTCAACAAAGTGATAGTAATATATGATAAGGAGTATATGTTAGGCCCCAGTTTTTATCTTATTAGTATAAGAATTATAAACAGAAATGAAGACCTTAGTAAATATTGTGGCATTTGATTTCTGGCGAATTGCACTAAATTAGGGCTGCCATATGTCTGGATTTTCCAAGATATTACCAAGATTTCAAAGGCGGAATTGATGTCCAGGGGGGATTTCTGAAAGGTGGCGCTTTGTCCTGGATCTTAGACAAGTCAGTCGTAAAATGTGGTTTTTTGGCATTTTTGTAAAAAAATAAAATCTCAATAATTTTTGGGGTTTTCTAAAAGAAGCTCCACAACTTTCGGGGTGTCCTGGTTTTTCCTTTTCGAAATATGGCAACCCTACGCTAGGTTCATTTGACTAATGCTCCTTAAATGCTTGGGGTTTTTGTTTTTGTTTTCCATCACAAAGGTTGAGCATAGACAAACTCAATGGAGAAAATGTACTTGAAGCTGAAAAAGTTGGTTGTGTTGCTTCACTTCTTCTCTCATGCCATGACTGTCTCTTTCCAGGGGTTGATACTGAAGAATGGGGAAAGTTTCTGCACACCAAAAACAAGGTACATATTCTTGATTGTAAAGCCACAAAAGCACATAGGGATTTTGGTCTGTGCGTACATATGTGGCGGGGGGGGGGTATGCTGAGGAAAATGCATTCTGGTGGGCCCCCTCTTCCATTGGTGGGTTTAGCTGGCATTAGTGGCAGGCAGCAACAGTATTGCATGGCTGAAGGGTGCAGTTTTAATTCCCTACAATGTTCCAGAGTGGTGCTGTGTCACAGGCATTATGGGAAATAAAAGTGGCAGCTTGACGTGGCCTCCTGGTATTGCTCAAAGCACCAGCCAGGAGAAATAAATAAATAAAGGGAGTTCAGGGCAGGCATCAGTGGTGGGTCCTGTCAGGGTGCTAGTACCCTGGCAGCTGCCTGAGGATGTTGGGTGCTGATATTGAGGGTTTTTTCCCCTTTCCTTTTTAAAACTTCAGCTCTACTCGGACTTCGATGAAATTAGGCAAGAAATAGAAAGCGAAACCGAAAGGATTTCAGGAAATAATAAGGTGAGTGACTACGGTTGGCTCATCTTTTAAAAGAAGTAATTTCAACACAGAAACCACAGTTGGGAAATAATGATGTACAGTGGTGCCTCGCAAGACGAAAAGAATCCGTTCCGCGGGTCTTTTCGTCTTGCGGTTTTTTCGTCTTGCGAAGCAAGCCCATTGACGGATTAGCGCTATTAGCGCTATTGGCACTTTAAGGGCTAAAAACGGCTTTTTAAGGGTTGGGGGATTAGCGGTTTTGCTGCTAAAATGCTTTTAGCAGCTTAGCGATTCAGAAAAAGGGGTTTTGGACCAAAAAAAAACCTCAAAATTTTTCGTCAATTTTCGTCTTGCGAAGCAAGCCCATAGGGAAATTCGTCTTGTGAAGCGCCTCTGCAGACGGAAAACCCTTTTGTCTTGCAGGTTTTCCGTCTTGCGAGGCATTCGTCTTGCGGGGCACCACTGTACATTCTTCAGATTGGAATTATTTTGACACAGGATCTGGAGCCCACAATTGAGAAACAGTCATGCTATTGTTTTCTTAAGCCAAGTCACTTTTATCTAAGTTCTATGTTCCCAATCTACTACTGACGTTGCTCATAATCTCCAAGGATACAGCTCCTGTCAAATCTTCCCTGGTGGCTTTGCATCATTGTCCTAAGAGCATTGTCTTGTTCTGTGAACCAAGAGGAGTTAACTTGAGGCCTTCCAGGTGTTGCTGATCTACAATACCCATCATCCCTGACCCGGTGGGAGCCGTAGTTCAGCAACATCTGGAGGGCCAGATGTTAGCGGCCCATGAATGTTGTCTTCCGTACAAAAATCACTCTCATTTGTCAGGCACATTTAGGGACAAATAGCTGAAGCATGTAGACCAAGCAAAATTTCAGACATGGACACCTGAACTGAGCAAGATGCTAGATTATAAAGACAGGCGCCCAAATTACAAAAGCAACCTAGATTCAAAGGCTAATTTAGGTTCAGTGATGTCTTGTTTTCTGAAGATTACAATTAAGCATGTTCTGGAGAAATTATTCTTTGTTCCTTTTTCCATGGCTTTCTAGGGGATCAGCCCTGAACCAATTCATCTAAAGATTTTTTCCCCTAATGTTGTCAATCTGACTCTTGTAGATTTGCCAGGAATGACAAAGGTAAGGAGGTTTTTGTTGTTGTTGCTGTAGAGTTAACTGAAAGTTCTATCTTGTTGGGTTGGGGTTTTTTTTGCCAAGTGTGAAATGTATATGAGAGATCAATTAATACCTTGCAGCAGACATTTAAAAATGTTTCTCGCCAATATCCCCAGTTATCTCCCTTCCTTCCTCACACTATGTCCAGCAAACCCCACCACAACACTCTGCAATGGGCTCTCTCAGGTCCTTTGGCTTTCCTCCTTTGTTGTCCCTTGGCTGCCTCATCTTAACTGCAGCATCACAAGGCCTTTCTGGAATTATGAGAGTCAGTCAGCTACCTTTCTCTCCATATAATTCTCATGTTTTGGGGTTTCCTTCCTGGCTTTCTCTCTTCCTCTTAGGAGTGGCCTTTAGATGTTGTGCATTAGGAGACCTGTCTGCATATGCATCGCTCTTAATAGATGTGGTTAAAAGAAGGAAGGTCCACTTTCTTCTTCTTCTTCTCCTTCTCACACAGGTGCCTGTAGGTGATCAACCAAAGGATATTGAACTTCAGATCCGAGAACTAATCCTTAGATTCATTAGTAACCCAAATTCAATTATTCTGGCAGTCACTGCTGCCAACACGGACATGGCCACTTCTGAGGCCCTCAAAATAGCACGGGAAGTGGATCCAGATGGTAAGTGGAGGGGGGAAACCAGGTTTCAGCATGTCTGTTTTTTCTCTTTCTAGGAAACACACTTGTACAACACAGTTGCTGATGTAACTCAGGGATGGGGAACCTTTGGCCTTCCAGATATTGTTTGGCTCCAGCTCCCATCATCCCTGACTATTGGCCATGCTGGCTGGGATGGGAGCTGGAATTCAATATCTGGAGGACCACAGTTCCACCATCCCTGTAACGGTTACCCCTTAATTTACTGTATCTACTGCCTGTTCTTACAAATGTATTTGAAGAAGGGGTAATTTGCAATTGTAATTTGTGCAATTGAAATGGCAAGATGCTTTCAAAGAGTTTCCCGGTTGAAGTGCTTTCAGGCTTCCAAAGTGAAGTCATGTCCATTAATTTCAGTGGGTCTACCCCGAGTAAGACTAAAAATAGATACAACTCTACATGGGCTCCCAGAGAAGACCTTTCAGGCACCTTGGTCCTTTCTGGTTCTTTTTGCTGCTGCCCCATGCTGAGCTAAGCCAAAGTTTGGCTCATCTAAAGCTGGATTCCTTGCTAACCTTTGTCATGGATGTGTTTGCAGCCATGAGCTCCTCTGGGAGAAACAGCAAGCCAGCCATAGTCATAGCACAAACTCGCGAGAATGAGTAAATGAGTAATGGTGAATTTCTCTTCTCCTGCATAGCCGTGTTCACTGGTGCCTTTCCACATTTCCTTTTGTTTTTACTTTGGGTAGCTGTTTCCTAGGCTTGACAAAGTTAACCCATGACCAGCTTAATGTAAAATGACAGTTTTCCTGCCGCTCTGTTAGGGCGGCGCACCCTTGCTGTGATCACAAAGCTGGATCTCATGGATGCTGGCACTGATGCTATGGACGTACTTATGGGAAGAGTGATCCCTGTTAAACTCGGCATCATTGGTGTGGTGAATAGGTGAGTAGCATCAGAATGTGGTCCTTCCGTTACAAAGCAGTGCTTTACTTTCCCGTGTTTTTGTGCCCTGTGGGGAGAGGGTTGAGGCCGTTGCAATTACTGGGCTCAAATCATTCTTGGATGTTTCTAAGACTAGTATGATGGGAAGGCCTAGGAGAATTGTGGCCTCCTACGCCGGTAGGAGCAGTTCAGACCAGTTTATTTGGGGGGTTACCTTACTCCACTTTGCCCATTTGACCGCGTTGATCTGCAGTACAAGCGCCAACATAGCATTGTAAGAAATGTATCTTCTAGGGTGATAATCACCCACACTTTGGAACTGCCTGCCTATTGAAATCGTTCACAGATGCCTTTGCAGTGCTCTTTTCAACGACTGCTTTGTTCAGGCATTCCTATCCAGACATGTAGCAGCTGACATGGGCTTTGATCTTGTTTTTTAACAATTGCTTTCAATTACACTTTGGTTTTTAAAGTTTTAACTTGGTCTTTTGTTGATAATTTCAGTGTTTTATTTTTGTGTAAATTGCTTAGAGGTTTTTTTGTTTTTTTGCAAGTGACCAGTTTATAAATTTTGTTAGATAAATAAATATGATGCCAACTGATTTAGGATAGTGTCATGGCATAATGTCACTGTTCCTTCTAAGTCAGAAGAACATGTTAACTAGATCTTGGCAACAGAAAAAGAAAATGAAATGGTATCTAAATGAAACATGATTAATTTTCTGTCTCATTTTTAGGAGTCAGTTAGATATTAACAATAAGAAGAGTGTTGCTGATTCAATTCGTGATGAGTATGGTTTTCTCCAGAAGAAGTACCCCTCTCTAGCCAACCGGAATGGAACAAAGTACCTTGCTAGGACACTCAATAGGTACAAGGAACTGCTTTGATCCTAGTTTAGATTTTTCTCCAGTTAGAATTGTTTTGACTTGTTCTGGCCCAACCCAGTTGCGTACAGCTTTTTTGCACTTGGCTGGTGAAGCCGGTATTTAAGGGACAAGTGACGATAACATCCTGATATTTTCAGTTCTTTTGCAGTTTTGAGTCTTGCACGTGGAGGCCATGAATGGAAAGCTGGCAGTTATTTGGGAGGGATTGGATGATTTGGTGTGCATGGCCAGTTTCATCTGATTCTTCCCTGTGCTCTTTCAGGATGCCAAACGTAGAATGGATGAGTGACTGTTTTCATTGAGAGGGATGTATGGGGTTGTTATATGTTAAACCTCAGACTTGGGGTTGAATCCAACCAAGTCATTGCATGAGTTCAATGGCTTCTGCAAACAAAAAGGATCTCTCCATCCTGTGCCACCCGCCCCCTCCCCCAGATCTGCTCCAGAGTGTTGGGAGAACCCCCAGAGCAGATATCGGGAGGGTGCTGGAGGTGGGATGTGGCGTGGGGAGTTCCATTGAGCTCATGGAAATTGTTGCACTTTTGCAATAACTTAGTTACATACAACCTTTTGTTTACAGTACTGAATTTTGGATTGTGCTCTCCATCATACTGGCAGTATGTGGTGTACAAAGTACTATATTTTAAGGTAATTGCCACTGCTAACTTTACAGCAGTGGTACACCTGTAAGATAAATTTTGCCTCCCTTATTGTCTTTGAACCACATCATTTGTGGTTGTTGTCTGAAGAAGATCTTTAACTGATACATTTTTTTAGTCTGCGAAAGATTGCGGATAGGATTAGAAGATGACGTTTTATCTGCGTACAGATGCTTTATTAATTACCGCTTATGTCTTGAAGAATAAGAGAGAAAGAAAGTGATGAACAGTTAAAATCTCCTGAGGTTGTTGGTAGTGCTGGTTCCATTTGCCCTAAACCACACCTCACTTCAACCTGACATCCACAGACAGCTCATATTAGGTTCTTGGGGGAGCTGATTTAAATTTGGAAAGAGGGAGCTGGTTAAATACCTTCTCGCAAACTGCTGCTTTCCCTATGCTCAGTGAGCCATATGAGCTGAAAACAAACACATGCAGAAGATCACCATCCCAGGTCTCCGAAATAAAGTTGAGTTTGGCCCTAAGTGAAATAAAAAATTATTTAACAATGGAAACTTTGATTTATAATGAGTCATTGGTCCAATTAGCTCAGTATTGTCTACACTGATTGGCAGTGTTTCATTCAGACTGGGTACATTCCCAGTTCTCCCTAGAGATGCTGGGGATTGAAACAGACCTTCTGCATGCAAGGCAGATTCTCTGCCACTGAGCTATCGCCCTTGCCTCCTACTCTGTAAGGTTTGACCCCCCCCCCAAAATAATAATATGTATGTTAGTTTTGTATAGTTTTCTGTTGAATGGCAGTGGCATAGAATCGGGATGGCTTTTAGACTGGTGAAATATTAGGCATTTAAACCCATAGTAAGCTACCGCTGGGAGAATGGCCCACTTGCTTAAAAGAAAATGATGGTTGCTTAATAACTGAAATGTGTTCATGAAAAACTGAGTGGATTGTATGTTTTGAGCAGTTTTCCTTAAAGTGTTGCATTTTCAAATTCTGTTTTTAGGTTGCTTATGCATCACATCAGGGATTGCTTGCCAGAACTGAAAACTAGAATCAATGTTCTAGCTGCTCAGTATCAATCTCTGCTGAACGGCTACGGGGAGCCTGTAGATGACAAGAGTGCCACATTACTGCAGCTGATTACCAAATTTGCCACCGAATATTGCAACACCATTGAAGGGACAGCAAAGTACATCGAGACTTCAGAACTGTAAGCACAACTTCTATTTTGGAGTGAAGTTGACATGGATGGCAGATTGTTTAGAAACATTGCAATTAAACTGAAATTTGCTACATTTTTATGAATCCAGTGAGCTCAAGTATAGGCAACATTATTTGGCTTCCCTATTTTCCTCCCTGTTGTCTCAGTGACTGTTTTTTCATTCTTCAGGTGCGGTGGAGCTAGGATTTGCTACATTTTCCATGAAACCTTTGGGCGTACCTTAGAATCTGTTGATCCACTAGGTGGCCTTAACACCATCGACATATTGACAGCCATTAGAAATGCTACTGTAGGTATTATCCTTCTTTAACTTTCTGTATAAGATGCAGTATCACTTTGCTGACCTGCACTCTCTATGCACTGGGTGGCGTTTCAGTGCTTGTAGAGTATACAGCTTAGTGTTGTCTTGGGAACGGGTACAGCACCTTGGGGAATCTAAATTATTACAACAGAATAAAAATGAATCTGTTTCCTTTTGGCTTGGCTAGGGTCCCCGTCCGGCCCTGTTTGTGCCTGAAGTTTCATTTGAGCTCCTAGTAAAGAGGCAAATCAAACGATTGGAAGAGCCCAGCTTGCGTTGTGTGGAGCTTGTTCACGAGGAAATGCAGAGGATTATCCAGCATTGTAGCAATTACAGTACACAGGTAAAAGAAGGAGCTAATTTGCAAAAGTGTGTGTCTCGCAGAATGTGAAAATATCCCAGAAGAAACATACGATGATGATGATTTATATGGGTGGCATATAAATAATTTTATTATTTACATACAGCCCATTTCACTGGGTTGCCCCAGCTACTTTGGGCAGCTTGCAGCAAAATACAAAATCAACATAAAACATTAAAAACTTCCTTATACAGGGCTGCCTTCAGACGTCTTCTAAAAACCATCGTTGTTTATCTGTTTGGCATCTGATGGGAGGGTGTTCCACTAGGATGCATTATTTGGACAGTGCCTTTTGAGAGAACTCTTCTGCTTGGAAGATGGAGTTGACAACTTTAAACTGAAAACTGCCAGAGTACTAATGTGGACTCGCATAGGGTTGTGTGTATACATATGCATTCTTGTGTTATATTGGGGTGGGCAAGTGAATGTGGTCCCCCAGGCTTCTCTGTGCAGCACAAGCCACACCTCTCACTTGCCCTGCCATGCAGCCTCATCTAATGAACGTTTCCTTGAACTGTGATCATGTGAACTTGGTTTGTGTGATCTATGATTAATTCAGTTAGATAGTTCGTTGCTTTTCAGAAGTCAAACTCTTTCGTTTTTTCGTTTGTATCCAGGAATTGTTGCGTTTTCCGAAGCTCCACGATGCCATCGTTGAGGTTGTGACTAGTCTTTTGCGTCGAAGGCTACCAGTTACAAATGAAATGGTAATCTATTGTGGAGCTTGCTGTGTGCAGTGGCACGTTCCTTTTAATGGAGAGTATTGGTGAAAATTCTGTATTCCACTGTGGGCCTAGTTAGACTGATGCGTAAAGAATAATTCTGGGGTTTAGAATAATAGATTTGCAGCTGAATACTCCTCATTGCTAAGTTGTAAGCTCCCCTCTGGTCTTAATTTTAATTTATTTTTTCCTACTTCTTCCCCTTGCTGTGCATGGGGACAAAAGGGGGATTTGTCTGTGTCCCAAGAAGTTGCAAAAACGTGTGTTTTTTTTACTGGCTGCTCTCAGAGGTATCCTGCTGTGAAACTGTGATGCCAAAAGGTTTTTTGTGGTTCCTCAAAATGTATCCATTTAAAAACAGTGTTGGGTTTTTTTGTTTAACCTGACCGTTCCATGGGTCTCCTGCCAAAAGGTTTTTGTGATCTCCTGCAAAGATAATTTCCATTGTAGGAAAAATGGCCACTCCCACTTTTAAAGTTTGGCTACACCCAGTTTGACATGTGACCTCCAGAGGGCCAGAAAAAGACTAGCCATTGCTGATGTGATACATTAAGGCAGTAACTTCAGGAGACACATGGTTAAATGCAATCACCAACCTGCTACCTTCCAGAGGTTTGTGTCTGCAACTCTCATCAACCCTTGCCAGCATGACATGATAGGCCAACAGGTTGGCAAAGGCTGGTGTAAAATGATTTGCCCTTGGCAAATCTTAGGATCTGTCTTTGTGGTCATCCTATGTTAGTGCTGTGTGACTGAACTGCTGCTGAGATCAATTCTAGGTTATTTGTCATGAACTCTTCCCTAACAGTCACTTCAATGGGCAAAATTCTAAACTTTTAATTATATTCTTTCTCATAGGTTCACAATTTGGTAGCCATTGAGTTGGCCTATATCAACACTAAGCATCCAGATTTTGCAGATGCCTGTGGACTAATAAACAACAACATAGAGGTAAGGAAAGAAAGTCTCTCCATTAATTACAAATGGGTCTGCCATTGCGTGCACAGATAGTTCTGTTTTGCAAACTGTGATCTTACTGGAATTACCAGATTTTCCCATCAGCTGCTTTGTATGAATAAAGATTCTAAAGGTGATATCAAACATTGGTCAAACTCCAGATAGATCCATTGAAATCAGTGGACATCGCCTGCACTTCTGTCTTCCATGAGTATTGCAACTTAAAATAAAAATAATGATCTTGCCTGGGTTGGGCCACAGACCCATATAGCATGGCAGTGTCTCTCAGAGGACAGCAATATAATTATAAAAGCTTATAAGGTGGGTCTGTGACTGCAACATTTAGCAATCAGTGGTCATCTGGCTTTGAACAGAAGGGTTTTCTTATATCTGCAGTCAGAATGGATGTGTGCAGACATGGATGTGTGGTATTCTGAATGAAAAGTCAGCTGGTTCTTTGTCCTTGTGTGGCAAAAGAATTCCCCTTCCCCTTTTTTCTTCTACCTTGGTTTTAGAGTCTTACCTCATGTTACGTCCGCTTCATGTTACGTTCTTTCAGGTTACGTCCCACGGCGACCCGGAAGTACCGGAAAGGGTTACTTCAGGGTTTTGCCGCTCACGCATGCGCAGACGCACAAAATGACGCCATATGTATGCGCAGAAGCGGCGAATCGCAATCTGCGTGTGCGCCGCTGCGGGTTGCGTTCTTTTCATGTTGCAAACGGATCCTGTTCGCAACCAGAAGTACCACTGTACATTGCTTGCGTCTCATTTGGAAGTTTGCTGATAGGAGTTATTCTTAGGGAACATTACCCGGTAGCTTTTTCTGCCCCCTCTTTGTATATGTCTGCCAGTGTCATTACGTGAGTGTAAATGAGGGGAGATCCTGCTCAACCACTGCTAGGAATTCCAAATAGCTGTGTCTGGAAAGAGAGGACACCCCAGCTTTCCTTTTTATGTGGCATGAGCATATTGAATGTTTTCTATGCTTTTTCTTTCAAAGGAGCAAAGGCGGAACAGGTCAGCCAGAGAGATGCCTTCTGCTGGGTCACGAGACAAGGTGAGTTGTTTGGCTTGATATACTTCATGGAATTTGGAAGCGGTGCTTAAGATCAAGTCAGTCGTAATGTTACCACAGTAATTAACAAAAGCTCCATTTATTCATGGGAGTCTGGAGTTGTTGGGCGGTTCTGTTCCAAAAATTCAAGTGCATGCAGTCTTCTGAAATTTCAGCCACCAAGAGGGATCAAGGAGGCTCAGTTAAAATAATCCGACAAGCAATGCTGATGTCATTTTCTGCCCTTCTTGCTTCTTTAGTCCACTAAGCCTCCTGGTGTTTTGGCACCACCCACCCAGGAGCCCTCTACTGCTGGTTCTGCCGAGGTTGATGGCAAGGTCTGTCTTTGTTTCTTCCTCTAAGCACTGCATGCTGAAATCATTTTGTGGTGCACTCTGGTAGTGGTTGGACATGATTCTCATAAGCATAAGTATTTTTGTCCAGATTTTGCCTGTCCCAGATCATGTGTTGCCAGCTGACAAAGTTGGCTAGTTAATTTAATTACGTTAAGGTAGTAGGTTTCAAGTTATATCTTGGGGAGCCTTGGAGCTTTCTTTCCATTACTGCTCTGTCCCTGTTGTGGGCAGCTTCAGGAGGCTGTTGGGTGTGTGTTCTTAGGGCATTGTTCTTCCGTGTTGGATCACCAGGTTGTTGGACCACACTCCCATCCATCAGAGCCAGGGGTCAGGGATGAAGGGAGTTGGTAGCCCTGCAACACCTGGAGATGCAAGGTTGAATAGCACTGTTCTGGGCAAAGCTCTGATTTTGCAGCTGTAAGCTGCATCTGTGACAATCAAAAGTTCTGCTTGAGCTGACTCTTGTGCCCTAAGATACCTATTCCCAAATCTCTTGCAACACCCACTTTAACCTTAAATATTTGAGCTGCCAGTCTTTTGTATGAAGCTTGAAAATGTGATGATTTAAAAAGTCTGTTAGGTTTATTCTGGTGCATATCAGGATACAAGATTGCACATTTACCAGCCAGCCTGCCACAGCTCCTTCACCCTGAGCGTGTCCAGCTGAAATGCTGCAAGTAGGGGATTGATAAATTAGGAAAATTGATGTGCAGAAATAATCCATATTCCAAACCAAACCAAACCATTTAACATCATTCATATTTTGGGCATTAAGCCACTGTACCAGTGAAGACCATATATGTATCAAAGGTCTCAGAGGAGTCTGCATGTGCAAGAGATTGGGGATAGGCCTTTGGACACATTCCCATCCCATAAACACCATTTTAACCTTCACGTGTTCACATGAATGACTGGAGAGGGCTTAGAACAAAACTGGGATGCTCTGAGTTTTGCCATTTGTTCTGTTCAGTGGGAAAAGCCCACTTAATGAGGATGAGAGATTTTCTTAGTTGGGCTGGGGAACCTGCGGCTCTTCGGATGTTGGAGATGGTGGGAGCTGTAGTCCAACAACATTTGGAGGGCCAAAGGTTAGCTATCCTGGTTCAAAGCCATTCAACCTACCTAGGCTCACCAAAGGAGCAGATAAGAGTTCACATAATCTAGTAGCCTTCCCCCAGTCGAAGAACATGATAGCGTAAGTTTCTCTTGCCTCTGACAGAAACATTGGTCCAGATCAGACAATTGTTCCCATAGCTAAATATAACTGTGTGGCTTAATACAGTGAAGCTGGCACTCAAGGAAAGCTGAAAGAGGGGCTCTCAGCCTCAACACTCTTTCTGCACCTCATGGTTTATGATCCAGGAGTGATAATTCAAACTGAACCTCTTGAATTATTGGGGCATATCAAAACACCAAATGACCATTTTTTAAAACATCCGCCCATCTCTTTGATGCTTCCTCTCATCCTTATGTGCTCTGATGTAAACTCAGTCTTGATTATAATCAGTTGCTACAGCCTATCATCTTTCTCATGTACTTAATAAAGTTTACCTGTAGTTCTCTTGCTGAATACCTAGGTATGTTTGCATGTCAACCTGAGTGATGAAACAGAACCAATGGAGAACAAATCCCCTCTCAGCTATGAAGCTCACTGGGTAGCTTGTCACTGTTTTTATTTCTTTAGGCAGTTTATAAACTTCCCTGTCGTCCAGCATGTTGTGGCTTCCAAGGCTGCTACATCCATCCAAACTAAAATATTGAACACGTTAAAACTCCATTAAACAGTAAATATCATGGAACTGCAGTCGTAATATCAATAAAATCCATCAGAAGCATAAAAACAAACACTAATGCCAGTTGAAAGCCATGCTGGAATGCCTGGGCAAGTTGGAAAGTCTTTCGGCTTTTTGGAGCCAGGCAAAGTTGGTGGCATTTGGGCTTTTCTGGAGATGGCTTTCTGTGTGTATTTAGGGCACTATTCAGTCTAACCTTCCTCAGTGGTGTGTGTGTTAAATTGAAGATTTAATTTCTTGCATGTAGAATGGGATTAAATGAATCACTAATAATCAAGCATTTGGAACGCAGGACATTTTCCTTGCAAATAACTGATTGGAATTTGGGTATTGTATATTTTCTTTGTATTAGACATCCTCTGCTGTGGGAGATGGAGCTCAGGAAGCCGGAACAGGCAACTGGAGAGGCATGCTGAAAACCTCCAGAGCTGAGGAAATACTAGCTGAGGAAAAATCAAAACCAGTAACGGTCCTACCTGCTAGCCCTCAAAGAGGCCATGCTGTAAACTTGCTGGATGTGGTGAGTTTCTCAGCATAGGAACAAAATTTGCAAGCTGGTACAAGAAGAGCAGGGTGTGCCCCTCACAGAACTTAGGAGTGGGCAGGATTAGGTCCTTCTGAGTTACGTTCTCCACCCGTTTTTAAACATGGCTGTCAGCCAAAAGTATATTGTAGCTAGTAGCCAGGATAGAGGTATTCTTTAGGGGGGGGGGGAATACAAATTTAGTGATCACCATGAATTCTAAAAGGTACTTTTGGTTTGTGTGAACAAGTATTTGATTTATATCAGCTGCATATTTTACATGCTAACTCTGTACCAAATTATGCACCACCATATTTATACTTTCAGTTGGACTATCATGTGCAAATTAGCAAAATGGACAGGATGGTTCAGATTTCGTGCAGTAGGAGAGGAATACAGCATTATAACCCACTCTTTATCTAAAAGGGCTCTCAGAGTGGCTTATAAATGACAGTACAATAATTCAACTAATAGTTTAATAGCAAAATGCTGCTGACTTGTGCATTCTATACCATCCTGCCACTGTGATTTTTGTAGCAGATTGCACAGACTGTCATTTTAGCAGAGGTTGAAATGGTAGATGGAGAGAGGTGAGACATGGGTTATTTTTAAACAAGGATATGCACTGTTTATACAGGAAATATATGTAATATGGAGTAGCTTGAGTTTTCCCAGGCTGTTTGTGGCTTTGTTAGTGATGATGTTGTCATGTCCATAAGCTTTACTCTATAATATTAAGGGCTGGAAACATGCTCTTAAAAACACAAAGAATAAAAAGCTCAATTTTGAGGAGCTGTGTTCTTAGACCTGGCATATTTCTCAAGAACAATGTCCATTCACTCCAGCAAAGAACAGCATGTCATCTTTTTTTAAGGCCTAGGATCTATTGTGACTTGTTCACAAGTGACAGCAATGATGCCACCATTTCCCCCAAGAGTCAGGTATGTTGTGTCACCTACAAGGTTTTAATCTGTAAAGCCTCATATTAACAATTTGTTTTTTTTAAAAAAAAATCTCTTGACACTTGCCAGCATTGTTATGTCACCAGACAGAAGCCACCTCTAAAATCCAGGTGTATTTGCCACCTTCTTGTAGTTCGGTCTGAACCTGACTGTCCTTTTTGAAGTCCAGTGGAA
Source organism: Podarcis tiliguerta (assembly GCF_965153285.1). Lineage (NCBI taxonomy): Eukaryota > Metazoa > Chordata > Lepidosauria > Squamata > Lacertidae > Podarcis > Podarcis tiliguerta. Next base: position 54,494,214 of record NC_139543.1, on the reverse strand, counting down.
CTGCAGGCTCATGAAACCTTTTTGACTCTGCTTTTCCCTGCATCAGCCTGTTCCTGTTGCACGCAAGCTTTCAGCCCGAGAGCAACGAGACTGCGAGGTGATTGAGCGCCTTATCAAATCCTACTTCCTGATTGTGAGGAAGAACATACAAGACAGGTTTGCGATCTTCCTTATTCAGGATTTGACCCTCTCATTGCTTTATTATTAATTCCGATAGTATTTTTTTACTGTTCAAAATATAAATACAGTTGAGCAGCTCCGTGTAGTTTCTTTCCTGCACTTCAGTTCTAATGGACTGTTTCATAAAAATAACCATGAAGTTTTAGTGTTTTGGGGCTTTAGCACGGAAACAAATGTTGCCATATTGTGAGTTATCTTCAGGGTTGTTGTTTCTAAATTCTGTAAATACAAAATACACGTATCAGACAACAAATTTATTACCAAATGATACTCAGTCTAAAACCATCTGTTACAAATGCCAATGTTAGTCTGTCTCAAGAGTAGATCCATTGAAATTAATTAATGTAAGTAACAAGTTCATTCATTTAAGTGAGTCTGCTCAGAGTAGTCTGAGGTGGCCTCAGTAGCATGGAATGCCATATACCAGCTTTGGCTGGTGCCCTAGCTACACACCTATCTGGACAGGGGTAGTCTAACTTCTGTTACCTACACTCGTAACCTGTAGGCTAGATTGCTGCAATGTGTTATATGTTGGGCTGCCTCTGAAGACGGTTTGGGCACTTCAGCTGTTGCAGAATTCAGCAGCTAGCTTGCTCACCGGGGAAAAAGTTTGAGCATATAGCACTGACCCTAACCCAACTGGATTGTCTGCCACTTGGTTTCTGGGCAGCTGGTTTTGACTACATGTCTCAGGACCCCCAATACAAGGACTGCCTCTTTCCATATGAACTAACCTGGATCCTGCAACCATCACTTGAGGTCATTCTTCATATGTCCCCTCCATGAGAGATCTGAAGAGTGGCAACATGAGAATGGGCCTTTTCTGTGGTGGCTCCCTGCTTGTGGAATGTTCTCCCTAGGAAGGCTCACCTGGCACCTCATTACATATTTTTAGGTGCCAGACAAAAATAATTCCTCTTCAACCAGGCCTTTGATGGTTAAACAGTCTATGGTCTTATAAGTGTGTGGGAGGAGGTTATTAATTGTTATGTATTTTGTGTTTTTATGTTGTAATCTGCCCTGTGATCTTTGGGTGAAGGGTGATATATAAATTTAAGAAAGAACCCTTAGCTCCGTGGGTTATATGCTTGATCTATTTGCTTGCTTTGTTTGCAGTGTGCCAAAAGCAGTGATGCATTTTCTGGTTAACCACGTGAAAGACTCTCTTCAGAGTGAGCTAGTAGGACAGCTGTACAAAGCCTTATTGCTGGATGACCTTTTGACTGAATCAGAGGACATGGCTCAGCGCAGGAAGGAGGCAGCTGATATGTTACAGGTACTGCAGTCCCTTTTCTATAACAAGCCAAGTTAGTTTTGTTATGTACACTAGTATAGTTTTGTTACTTACATACCACCATGAGCCTCACAATTGTGTCTTACATGGGGGTTTGGTTCTGCATATATGCAAAAACACATAAACTCAAACCTTTGGAACCGCTTCTGCGCAAGCTCCGGGATGCTCTCATGGGGCCATCTGAATTCCTCTGAGATCTTGTGGGAGCATCCCAGGCACGTAGAGGCAAGAATATGGCACAAAAAGAACTTTGAAGCTCTCTGCCTTGCTTGGGAAGCAAGGCCCTTTCCGCATGCCGGCTTCACTTTTAACTTGTGGGATTTCAACCAGATGGCCTTCAACTGTGTAGGGTTGAAATTGTTCAAGTTAAATGTGCACAAGATGTGGTTGTACTGTACCCAAAATTTAAGATCTAGTTAGTGCACTCTTTGGTCATGAGAATTTCTACCATTCCTTTTCCAGATAGGACTGTGTGCAAAGTTCATTGGCTATAGACATGATCAGAAATAAGCAGTGTTTTGGCTTGGTTTATGAACCAAACCAACCCATCTTCCCTGAATCTTGCAGCATGTGAAGGGAACTTGCAAAGGCCAGCATTATCAGGCATATTCCTCATGCCATGACAGACCCCACTGAGGTCAGTGCTTTGTTGGCCTCACCCCTCGTGCTGCCATATTCAGCCATCACTTAATTATTGCTCAATGATTGTTTTTATTGTATTACTTTTGTGGTTTGTCTCTGCCTGTGACTTGACAAGTATAAATCTCAGCAATTTCTGTTCTTGTCCTAGGCCTTGCAGCGAGCCAGTCATATTATTGCTGAGATTCGAGAGACACACCTTTGGTGAAGGGCTTCTCCAGCTGGATGAAGAAATGGATGACTTGAAAATTGCTAGGCATTATATATTCTTATGAACTTCTATGTTTACTGCAGTATGTATAAATCTGCTCACATAAAGACAATTCAGTTTGGCTTTCTACGGACAGAAAAGTATGCTGTACTTGCAAAACAAGTCTCATATAATCAACGTATTTTCTTTACTAGTTTCCTGGTGCAAAGACCAAGGTCTGTTCTCCTGTGAGGAATTGGACTGGACTGAACTTAAGGAAAGAACCATGTAAAAATTCCAGTGCCTGGCTTGCTAAATGAGTTGCCTGTGGATAGGATGAACAGTGTAGTATTGTGATGTAGCCTTTTAAACTGGTTTTGCAATATAGGTTTTTCAACCATGAAGAAAGGACACCACGATATTTTCTTTAAGATGAATTTAATTGCATGCACTCTAAAGTCTCAAACAGATAAACAGCACAGTAGAAATACTGCCTTATAACTGTGTAATGTGTACCCTCATGTTTTAGAACCTTAAAAGAAATATCTGGCTAACTTCCAAAATGCATTGGCTATTTTTGTCCTTTAGCTAGATAAATCTGGAGTAAGTGGAGATTCTGCTAAGAAGCGTTATCAACAAAGAAGTAATCAGAATTTGAAGAATCCTAATGTCTGGGACCAAAACCCGTGGACCATCCACTTACAGAGTTCCAGACTTAACAAAACAGCAATATTAAAAGGTATTGTGGCAGATCAGGTTTCTCCTAAATCATTGTGAAAAGTAAGGAAACTTTAGAAAATACTGATGTAAAAGCAACTGGCCTTTAGATTAATTCAATGGTCCCAACCCATTACTGTTTTTGAGCTACTTTCATCTTAGGTATTGGTGTGGTAACTTGCTTGATTGTCTGCCATAGTCACCAAAATCAACAGTAATGACACTTTAGTTCCTGAAGATTTTGTAAGTTTATGTTTAACGCACAGTACACCTGCTCACACCCAACATTTTTCCTGCATGGAAGGAAAATATGTGTTACGTTGGAAGAACTATGTTTTTAGATTGCTGTGAGGTGCATATCCTAAGTAGATATTGCCTTCCTCAACATGTGTACTTGTGGAAAAAAAATAAACCCTTGGCCTTCACACATTGTGTACAGGATTTTATCCACTCAGTCCTTACACAACAGGCTGAAAAGAGTAAACTGAGCTTATACTTGAGACAAAAGGTATTGGACATTAAATGGAAATGTTCAGTAGCAGTTTGAAAACATGCTGTTTTTCTCGTCTTCCCCTTACAGTATATTTAAACATAATTGTGATGGTGCCTTTAAGGGTGCGGGCACTTGGATCCCTCCTCAAAATCCTACATACCGCAAGCATATTGAAAATAAAATCATGCTTTAAGATCACTTCTGATGCTTTGGCAAATCTGTGGCATGATGGTACTTAACTCGGCATGAAATGTTAAGTCAGCCTTCTGAGAGGGGTATGTTAACCTCCTACTAAATTCAGTGAACCTGTACCTAGTGCCTGCTAATGTAGAATCACCTCATTCCCTCTATTTCTGTTCTTCAGGCAATGCTGTCACTTAAGTAACCAAAATGGCACCACCCCATATCCAAGTGGGCAGTATGGGGGAACCCCTACGTTTGCAGAAATGCAAAAAAGTAAGACTAACTAGACGGAAACCCAGTCCAGTGGGGGGTAAGGATGCCCAGTACCCATGAAGTGCTGTTGACTGGTGGGGGTCATGCCAGGTAGAAGGAAGAATGGACTAAAGTAATTTAGGGCAGGAAACAAGAACACACTACTGATGGGGCTATACATCTAGACTGATGTGATTATGTTTCATTAAAGAATTAACCGGTAAAGGTGAAAACTTCCAGAAGTCACGGGTTTTTGTTTTTTTTTAAAAAAAATCCTGTGATGGTAAGTATCAGGCGAGGGGACCTTTGGTCCACTAGATGTTACTAGCTACAACATTCACCATCCCTGGCTGTGCTTGCTAGGACCAATGGGTGTTGTAGTTCAGCAACATCTGGTATAAATTAACAAGGTTGCTGACCTGCAATGGTTAAAGGCCTTTAGAGGATGTTTGACTGATAAATTTGTCAAAAGATAAAAAAAAGATAACTAAGAATTAATTCTGAGTAGATGTCAAATTACTATGCGTTCTAATTCAGCCTGTCTCATCCACTGTTTTAAAAGGTATTGATTTTGCCAGACACATTAAGACATGGCCTGGTGAAACCAATGAGCACTGTCCCATGGAAGTGGGATTCAACATATGTCCTTGCTTGCTGGATATCAGAGGTACAGTAATGTGAAAATAGTTGCCATGTATTGTGAACCACAGCCTAGGCTCCCTTATGTGACCCTCATAATTCTTTCCCAAGCCACACTGGCCTTGCACGCTGAACATTTTTGCATAGCTGGAATTGGTCCTTGAATTCTGATACGGCTCTTGGTTGCCTGGATGGAGGATAGAGGGGACATATGTAGAAATTACTGTAAAAAACTAATTTGCCCCATTTGCTGTATTCATCACTGGCATGTGGACATCAGGATACAGCTTTCAGCCAGTAAAAGGTTCCTCACATTAATATATTGCTTATTTATTTATTACTTATAACCTCACTGCCCCTCATCAGATTTCAGGGTGGTACAGAGGTGGGGAATTAAGTCTTATGGTGGAAACTTAACCTTTTCAGCCTCAATATTGTTTCAATTTATGACACTTCTGTAATAACCATGGATTTTGAAGCACATGCCAATGTTCAACAAGTTGCTGAGTATATAGATCAGCTGTGGATTACTACCCCTTGAAAGAATTCCTAAAGGCAATCTTGCCCTAAAAAATAATAAACTACACAAGGAGTGGGGAACTGCCAGCCCACCAGCCTACAAGCCACACAAACACTTTCTACTGACTCCAACAGTGTTTGTCAAAACTACTGCAGAGTGATGTTCTTGATGGAAGCTTAACCCACATTCTCCAACATCACACATTCTTTCAGCGGTATTTTTTGGGGGGGTGCAGGACCGTATTATATGTTTGCAAGGGTCACCTTAGCCACGTGTGGCATGCAGCTCCCAGAGAGACAAGAGGAAATGCAGCTTTGGGGACCAAAAAGTTCCCCAGCCCTGCTCCATCTGAACTGTAATCGCTAAGGTTTTAAAGGGCAAACCAGTCTTCACTAGAAAATCTCTTCATACTGCCATGAAGTTTTTGAATAGACCATTTCAATCTCACATAGTTTCAAGTAATATCAGCAGCTGTGAATATATTTAAAATAGCAGTTACTAATGCCACTGCTGTACTAGCACTTTCAGTATTGCTTGCACAGGATTGAACAAACCACATTTCTACAAGGTTAGCATGCTATGTACTATATTATGCACTTTGAGTCATCGGGGAGTGTGGGTGGGTGTGACTGCATTTAGAGTGATTTTCATCCCGCCTTTTAGGCTTCTGTATCTAAGGCAATGGAACTACACAGCTGTAGGTATTTTAAAAAATCACTGTCTAGTCCAACTCAGAATTGAAAATGCATAAGCGAATTGAAAGAACATTTAACCTATGCAGACCGAAGGGTAGTTTATCCAGCATCAGTACCAAATGTATGTAGTTACTTTTGTAAATAAAGCTGATTGTGTAGAAATGACAGTTTTACATCAATAAACCACATTTTAAAGTATGGTCAGTTTTTAACTTCACTTGCTGAGACAGTTGCTAATGGGTTGGGGTAAACCTAGGTCACTATGTCAAGTTATATAGCTACAATAAATTTCAGAAGGTGTGAAGTTTGCCAGCTGACTCATTTGTACGAGTAGGTGTTATTTAAAGGTGTAAAATTCAACCCAAATTTTTGAGATAGGGAGCTTCTACCTACTATGGCAGACTGGACAAAACCACTATTGGATCAGAGGCCCAACTGTTCACAGCGTATACATACTGTAACCCTGAGGCAGTAGACCTACGTTAACTATACTTTGCTTAAAATATAAGGAACTACCTGTTAGCAGGGAATCGTAGAACTGCAGAGTTGGAAGGAACTGTGAGGGTCATCTAGTCCAATCTGCAGGTTGTAAGAACAGCTTTTAGATCTGCTGGACATCTGTACTATCCACAGAAATATAAATTACACCCTGAGTTACAAATCCCACACTCCTGCTACATGAGAGCATAATCTCCATATACATTCATCGTAGAGCAACCTCAAGGCATCAACCCCAGCCCATGTTTTGCTCAAAAACAGCTTGATTACAAAGCAGAAAGTTCAACTGAGTAATGAAACAAGCACTATATTGTTTAGGATAAAAAATGGATTCTTATTAAAACCTAATTGCTGTTGGCATTACAGTGCCATACACTTCTGTCCTCCAGCTTCCAGAACATAAAATAGTTGATAAGTTTTTAAAATTTGGTTTTAAAAAGTTAAAACCCATTTAAAACAATTAAAATTAGGTTATCTGTGGACTCAGGAGCCAGCTGCCTGGCTTCTCACTACTTCAAACGGAAATGGGTTCTTATGTCACATTTACTACCATTCACATCCTCAACACACTAACAGTGCAAGTAATAATAACTTTCTGGATTAATTTAGTTACCTTTATTGTAGACAAACGTTTTATAACCAATACTTACGATAACATATTTCAACAGTTGCATTCTTTGGATAGACTCTGCATTGTACCATAGAGTTCCTCCTCGTTTCATGATTTAAGTACGAATTAAGATGCCATCCAATTTCTAGACGATACCAAGTCTCACACAGTGAGAAAAAGCAATTCACACCACAGTTCTTGCGAGTTGTTTGGTGTGTGTTCTCAGTCCATGAAGTAAAATGCACTTATAACATACTTGAAAAGAACCTCAGCATTTTTGTTCTTCGTGTGACAACTGAAGCCATTTCACAACATAGTAATTTCTTTTTCCAATTCTAAGGAGTGACAAGCCATTATTGAGAATGTGTTGTCCAAGAACAAGAACAGCATCAGGATCAGTTACTTTAATGTGGTTTATAGAAACTCCACCACTTGCTATGTCACGATACCTTGAAAAAAGAAATTGTACAGTCAATGACACGGCTAGACCACCTTACAATAGTTTAAAGTTATAATAACCCATCGTTGATGACAAATTAGGCTAGAAACTCACTCAGCCACAGACATACAGGCAATAGCAGACAGCATACTGTGACAGGAGAGGGGAAGAGGAGGTGTCAGCAGAAGTACCATATTGGATCTTCCATCAGGTATGTACTACCACCCTCTCTGGTCATGGTACCCAGTGGCAATTTGGCCAGAGGGAGGTCAGGTAAGAGATGCAGCCTCACCAGGAAGCCTGTCTCACACAATGAGGCTGCCTACTAAGTAGAAACACAGATAAGCTTGAAGCTTGTTTCTAGACTAAGCAGCTACAGAATTAATGCCGCAGAATGTGTAAATATTAACTTACCCCCTTGGTCCATCTACAATAGCATTCGCTTTCCGACACAAATCAAGTACTGTCGTCCCAGGTTCAAGCATCAACTCAACATATGGTGCTTCCCTGAAGAGTTCTTGAAGCTCTTGGTCAGACATAGTCTCTAGTGCTGCTATGTCACTGTAATAAAGGGCCCTTGTGCACCTGGTTTTTTTTAAAAAAATAAAAAGAGTACTCATCAATATTTACATTATGACCAAGACTTGCAGAAGTAGCTTTTATCAATGTTGGCAACTTAGAAGACTCCTCTGTAAATTCTGCATCTTTGCAAAGCTGAAATTTCCTGTCTGCATTTCCATTAACATTTTGGTCCAAAAATCAACATATTAACAGCCAAAGTCTCCCTTTACCTCTTAGCAGATTCCAGACCTGCTTTCCCATGTACAAGCTTGGTTACTTCAGCAGCAAGCCGTTTCTGGGGCCCCCACTTCTCAGGCTCTTTAGCATGCATTTCCATAATGTGTTGGATTTCCGGAAGAGGGAGGAAAGTGAAAAGCTTCAGATACCTTAAAGGGAAAATAGCCAACATCATCATTTATTGTTTATATGCCCCCCCCCCCCCCGCATCTGACTGGGTTACCCCAGCCACTCTGGGTGGCGTCTAACAAAACACGATAGAACATTGAACATTAAAATTTTCCCTACACAAAACTGCCTTCAGAGTCACATTCTGCTTCTGTAACAGACAATGCAGATCTACACTAATTTCAGTCCCTCAATCCATGCTTTAGATTCTGTAAATTTTTAAAATTTTAAAGTAGTGGCATAATCTTGTTAATGACCAAGTAAAAACAAAAATGCATTTTTATGCTTGCTTTTTTAAAACTGAAAATACTGAATCTAAGTCTTCTGAACAATATACAGAGGGGTGTCTGTGTCAGTCTAGTTTTTGCAAAACCAACAAAAGTCTTGTGGTATTTTAAAGAGTAACTTTGTATTGTTTTTACAGTAACAAAATGTGCTTAGGATATGACAAGACTTTTTCTTGCACCAGTACAACAGCACAAGCCCTCTGCACAGTAAAATCAGAGGCGGTGAAAGATGTAGCAGAACCTCAGAGTATTTTGGGACTTACTTAATAAAAATGTTAAAGAACACCATATGCACGTTTTATAAAACAATTCACAGTGTTCAAAACTCCCATTGTTCTAGGCACCTTTTGCGACAGGGAATTTCATTAGTACAAGCAGTTTCTGAGCTCTGGGAACAGTACTGTGTCTAAGATTTTGGATTAAAACTGCAGAGTGGAAGGAAAGGGTGGCCTTTTTCTGCCTACCCAACTACTCTCTGAAGACTGGAGAAGAGATCCTCTTAATAATGTTAGAGGGGGTGGGCAGGGGAAGGACTAGACCATGTGAAAAATGAACACAATATTTTAGCTGCAGTTCATTCATTTTCAGTTTGTATTCTTGTTATAAAAAAGCATGCCTAGACATTCCATTATTGCGCCCATAACCTAGGTGTAAGGTGCCATTTAGCTCCTAGCTTTCATATCTCAGTTTATAACACTAATGGAAAGCAGATAATACGTTATTGTTTATGCAAGGTTAGTAACATTTTTTTGCTAACAAACCTATAAAACCTTGGAAACACTCTGAGTGCTGCATTAGTTATTTTTAGCTTGGGCTAGATTGGAGCCTTTTGCGTATATATTCTAAATTTTAATTTATGCCCCACCTCTTGGCCAAAGGAACTCAATATGGCATACATAGCTTTTACCCCCATTTGAGTCATGACAATCCTGGAAGGTAGATTAGGTGAGTGTGTGACTGGCCTAAGATGATTTGGTGTGGCTTTGAGCCTGAGTTTTCCCATTTTTCATCTGACGTTAACCACTACCACACACTAGCAAAGCCGTCATTTTGTTTTAGAACAGTAATTCACATAGATCGATAAGAAACGTACTTGCCTTTTAACAGCGCTATCTGGCTGTCTGACAAAGTACTGATATAACTCAAAAGGAGATGTCCTATTTCTGTTTAGCCAAACTGCATTGCCAGCAGATTTCCCCAACTTATCTCCAGTGGTACTTGTAATAAGAGGCACCGTTATTCCAAATACATCTTCGCCTGTCACCCTAATAAGAAACAAATTACAATACTTAAGTTATGTTACTTGTCAACAGAACACGGTACACATTTATTTTCAAGACCTACAAACATTTCTAAACAGAAGGCAACCCTATTACCTTCAGCTACCTGTCAAAAATCTGTTGATCTGCTTACACAATGAACTCTCCTCTCCCATCAGTCACTTGCCTCTTTATGCCCAGTTCCTTTAGAGCTCTTGACAGCCAAGAGCCCAAACATGTCATGCCTCTCTTGAAGGAACTAGTAATGGCACAAGTATTAAAGGTAAAGGTACCCCTGCCCGTACGGGCCAGTCTTGACAGACTCTAGGGTTGTGCGCCCATCTCACTCAAAGAGGCCGGGGGCCAGCGCTGTCCGAAGACACTTCCGGGTCACGTGGCCAGCGTGACATCGCTGCTCTGGCAAGCCAGAGCCTCACACGGAAACGCCGTTTACCTTCCCGCTAGTAAGCGGTCCCTATTTATCTACTTGCACCCGGGAGTGCTTTTGAACTGCTAAAGTATTACTCAGACCTAAGTTATATGATATTTTGGTTGGCTAGTTCATTTAATACCCCTAGGCCTTGAATGTTAGACTGCCTCCAAGAAATACTTTAAACAAGCACTAGCTATAAAAAGCTGATACCAAAGGGAAAATTAAATAAATTAATTGGACAGTCTACTGCATGATATCAAGCATCCACCTGGTGACTTTTCAAGATAATCAACCTTTTTATTTTTTTGATGGAAGCTAAGTGATGCTGGTACAGTCCTCCAGACTGAGGCCATGTGGTGTTAATATGTCCACCATATAAAGGTAAAGGGACCCCTGACCATTAGGTCCAGTCGTGACCGACTCTGGGGTTGCGGCGCTCATCTCGCTTTATTGGCCGAGGGAGCCGGCGTACAGCTTCCGGGTCATGTGGCCAGCATGACTAAGCCGCTTCTGGCAAACCAGAGCAGCACATGGAAACGCCGTTTACCTTCCTGCCGGAGCGGTACCTATTTATCTACTTGCACTTTGACATGCTTTCGAACTGCTAGGTTGGCAGGAGCAGGGACCGAGCAACGGGAGCTCACCCCGTCACGGGGATTCGAACTGCCGACCTTCTGATCGGCAAGTCCTAGGCTCTGTGGTTTAACCCACAGCGCCACCCGCGTCCCTCTAGGGAAAGGTAGGTAGTATTTATTAGACTTGCTAGCCACTTATTGTGCATAGGTCTCCAAACAGCTCACAACAAAAAATGCATAAATAAGAGGAATATAAAAATATGAATCTACTTTATAATGTTAGACCACTGGTCCATTCATCTATTCTTATTAGCAGCAGGTTTCAAAGTCTCATGTGACCTTTTCAAGTACAGTTACCCAATAACTTTCTAACTAGAAGTAGAGGGAACCAATGATGGGACCTTCTGTGGGAAGGGTGTGTGCTGTACCTGCTGAGCAAGAGATGTAACACTTCCATAAAAGATGTCACCATGGGAACTTAACATAACATAATAGTGCACTGTTTCTCATTTTTATTCATTTTAAAGGTAGAAATGCCTTAAGTGTTATTCAAAAACTAATTATCAATATACCTAGTGCTAGTGATGGAGCAGCAGCCTACTGTATGCTGAAGTGCCAAAAATACCTATACCAGGGCAGGGTGGGAGTTTACAGCTTTTATGGATCCCATCTCAGCTATACAGCCAGCGAACTGCAACTGCACAAATTAAATGCATGCAAGGCAGAGAGCTTAAGAACTTTTTGGCATGGAAAGAGCTTTTAAGCTCTCTGTCTCACTTACTGGGCTCTGGGAGACTCTTGCACGGGCTCTGAAGGCCATCACCCTGGTTTCAAGAGATCTCACACTGACTCTGGAAGATAAAATTGCCCATTCAGGGACAGTTCCGGGGGCTGTTTTGACTACAGTGGTGCCTTGGGTTAAATACTTAATTCGTTCCAGAGGTCCGTTCTTAACCTGAAACTGTTCTTAACCTGAAGCACCACTTTAGCTAATGGGGCCTCCTGCTGCCGCCGCGTCACCGGAGCATGATTTCTGTTCTCATCCTGAAGCAAAGTTCTTAACCCAAGGTACTATTTCTGGGTTAGTAGAGTCTGTAACCTGAAGTGTATGTAACCCGAGGTACCACTGTATATGCAATTTCAGCTTTACACACTACCCGCCCCCCGCAAAAAACCCAACGTAACCCCCACGTAAGACGCAATCCTGCTGTATAGTAACTTTAGGCAATACTGCTTGTTTCTTCTCCTGACTGCATATCAAATACCAGAAAACAACAAAACCCAATCTCTGGATTCAAGTTGTACATGTTGATATTACACGGAAATCACATTACAATTATTATGCTTCTGTCTATGTAATTGCTGCAGAGACCTTAGATGGACAGTTTATAAATATAATTAATAAATATCAGAAACTACCCTGAGGAGCTTGTTATTTCAAAGGAGTACACTAGAGTTTTCCATCCCCTCAAATTTCCAATTCTTTAATTTGAAATATGATAAAAAATACTTCCAAAAATGCCTCTCATATTTCTATATCTAAGTGAACTGTTTTATTGACTCAGTGTATGAACATTTTTGTAAAATAACGATTACACATGAAAAGATGAATCAACTCTCAACAGGGGCTCCCCACTGTTTCTCTCAAGTGTCCCTCAGCAGCAGCTGTTCCTTCAGGCTGCTGCAGTAGGTGATGTGGAAGGCAAAGTCAATTCCTTCAAATTTAGCTTAAGAATAGCTCCAAGACCTGGGCCCATTTCATCAGCTCTGCTAAAAGACCAGCTCAATCAGGAGCCTCTTGCCTCTGAACTTCCCACAGGGATCTAATTGGCCACTATTGATAACAGGATGCCAGACAAGATGGGGCTTGCTGGATCAGGATCCAGCAGGCTCTTCTTAGGTTCCTAACTGCTCCAATTTCAGCTGGCCGGCCGTTACGTGCACAACTATTTGTTGAGAGCGGATCCCTGGCTTTGTCTGCTTGCTTTCCCTCTGCCCTGCCCTCCCCACCCCATGCCTCTTCACTTGCAACGCACCTGTCCCTATTGATTAGATATGTAAGCTACTGCTCCGCAATAACCTCTCCCCCATCCAGCTACCCCAGCGTGGGGTGAGCGCACTCCAAATGCAGGCCTCCCCCACCACCCCTTATCTCGTACTTTGAGACGAGGTCGTGTCCGGACATGATGTTGCCCATCTGGTCCGCTCCTCCCAGCTGGATGCGGCAGCCGTGGTGTCGGTGCAGGTGCAGGAAGTCGTAGGCCTGCAGCGCCGGGTACAGGAACTCGGCCAGCCCCATGCCGCCGGGGCTGCTCAGGCGGGCCTTGCAGCTCTGCCTGCTCAGCAGCGTCCCCATGCGCAGGTGGCCCCCGACGGCGCACAGGAACCCCACCACGGACTCGCGTTCCAGCCAGCTGGCGTTGTCCAGCACGGCGGCGCGACCCAGGCGAGCCCCTTCCCCGCTCCAGAAGAGCTCGCGGTGGTTGTCGAAGAGCCTCTGGAGCCCCCGGCGGAGGGAGGCCGCGTTCTCCCGCGCGCGCTCCTCCGGGAGGACATCGCGCTCCTCCGCGCGACCGCTGGGGTCTCCCAGGCGCGCCGTGGCTCCGCCCACCAAGGCCACCACGTTGTGGCCCGCGCGCTGGAAGTGCAGCAGGCCCAGCACCGCCAGCAGGTGCCCGACGTGCAGCGAGTCGGCCGTCGGGTCGAAGCCGCAGTAGGCCGTGACGGGCTGGCGGCCCGCCTCCAACAACCCGGGGAGCTGCTCCTCGGCGGCCTGGGGAGGGAAAATCTCCTGGAACAGGCCCCGCTCGAGCTGAGCCGCTAAGAGACCCTTGGCCGGAGCCCGCGGCCGCTGGTCGTGGGACTGCCGCCGTCCGCCAGGCGCCTGGAGCCGGGGCGAAGCGGCCCTCAGGCCGAAAAGCCAACGGTGGCCGGCTCGTAGCGCGGGCGCCGCCATCTTAGCTAACGGAAGCGGGTGCCCGCGCACATGGCGCAGAGCATGCTGGGAGGAGGGGGCGGGGTCGAAGCGTTCCGCCTTCAGCCCTCATGGGGCCGCTTAGAGGGGAGCTTTGGCGTCCGCCGCCGACGTCTTTGTGGCATTAGTTATTGACCAGGCTCCTTGATTATTTCGTCGAATAAGGAATATATGGTTTTTAAATAATAATAAAAACACATACCGATTTTTTTAAAGAATTGCCTTCTTTGCCTGTTCTGGACATTAAAGCAGAACTTGCTCCCCTCTCCCCACGAAGTTTTCGTTAATGTTCAGCAATTCCCCAAAAACAAACGTATTTAAGCAATGAAGTGTGCTTGCATATCCCTTGCTCCGACCTAAATTATTAAACGCACAATCGGGGGGTATATCACTAAATAAAGTGGCGTGGGAAATAAACTGCCTGTACAAACAGTATGTTTTAATTTTTCCAAAGGAAAGGTCCAGGGAGGAACTACTGGACTAGAATATCTGAGCAATTAAATGTTACTGAATCGGTTTCAGTCAATATCAAGCATGGAAAGTAATTGTCTTTCTTTAGGAGTTAAATTAGCATAACAAGAAGGGCAGAAATAGCAGCAGCGACTGCTCTTTAATTGCTTTATAATCCTAATCAGAAGTACTGAATTTAGTGGGGCTTACTCCCAAGGTAAGTAGTTTCCAGACTATAGCCTTATTGCCTAGGAAAAAACCCAAAACATTCTGCCTTTCTTGGACACACTGAAGACATCTTGCACAACTAAGGTAAAGGTAAAGGTACCCCTGCCCGTACGGGCCAGTCTTGACAGACTCTAGGGTTGTGCGCCCATCTCACTCAAAGAGGCCAAGGGCCAGCGCTGTCCGAAGACACTTCCGGGTCACGTGGCCAGCGTGACATCGCTGCTCTGGCGAGCCAGAGCCGCACACGGAAACGCCGTTTACCTTCCCGCTAGTAAGCGGTCCCTATTTATCTACTTGCACCCAGGGGTGCTTTCGAACTGCTAGGTTGGCAGGCGCTGGGACTGAACAGCAGGAGCGCACCCCGCCGCGGGGATTCGAATCGCCGACCTTTCGATCGGCAAGCCCTAGGCACTGAGGCTTTAACCCACAGCGCCACCCGCGTCCCCTTGCACAACTAGAAATATCAAAATGAATACAAATGGCAAACAACAATAAAAGCAGTAATCCAACTACAGAGCAATAGCTAAAATAACCAATTGAATCAGCAGGAATACCAACAAATTTTCTGAAAAAGTAAAATGGAATCTTATGCATGCTTACTTGGGAGGAAGCCAAATTTCAAAATTGATTTAATTCTGAGAATCTAGTTAATGAAAAAACAGTGGTACAGAGGGCAGCCAATGAGGCATTCCACATTCCTTTGTGACATGAGCCATAATTGGGCATTTTTGGTTCATGTATTAAACAAAATGGGAACAGGAGCATTTTACCAGTTCCTGGAAACATGCACAGCTCAGAGAATCTCAATAGGAAAGATGAATAAATGCAAACATTCATTATAAGATGTATAACCAGTGGAGTAGTAGGATAGAAACAGCATACTGCTACTTATTTCACAGCAGAAATGATCTCCTATGGTCAGAAAGCCACCATTTAAGCTAAACAGATGAGGGGGCAGGGCAATGGTATATATTCGTCCCCACGAAAACTCTGCAAAACAAAAACAGGGTTTTCTTTGATCAAAGAATCTGTGGCTCTGACCTCTGTGCAACCATGATACCCTGTTGTTGCTCACAGAAATCTGAAAAGAAACTGATAACTATTTTAAAAAGTTACGGAATCTCAGCTTTCCACTGGGTGGCAGAATTGCGCTTAACCTGTACGTAGTAACGCCAGCATTCTATGTGATCCCTGGCAATCAGTGTGCTAAATGCTGCATTTTGAGTCAACCTGGAATTTTGGTGTGCCAAACAAGTTTTCATTGTATAATCTCCTTTGTGTGCTGATGCCACTCTGTAACCTCTGGGCCATTCAACATATTTTGCTCAAATGTTTTAGTAAATGAGGAAGCTCAAAATCCTCACACAGCAAGTGTTACATGTGTTTTATTTACTTATTTGACAGTAAGTTATATACGTCTGGATAGGACTGCCTAAACAAAAACATGCCAAAAAGCATACAGCTAAGGCACTTGCCTGATATCAATAGGCAGGGAGTTCTAAAGTGTAGGGGCTGTCACACATTTACATCCCACTTTTCCTCCAAGGAGCTCCTCCTGGCATAGTTTATCTTTGCAGCAACCCTGTGAGGTAGATTAGGCTGAGAAACAGTTACTGGCCCAAGGTCACCGAGCAAGTTTTTTTGCTGGGATTTGCAGCTCACTGAAACCCAGTACTGTAATTAGAGTTGCCAGCATTTTGCCAATCCTTTTGGTGGTGTTGGGCTAGACTCATTCAAATAAATGAAAAAGAGTGACTAGTGGGGTGCCACAGGGTTCTGTCTTGGGCCCGGTCTTATTCAACATCTTTATCAACGACTTGGATGATGGACTCAAGGGCATCCTGATCAAATTTGCAGATGACACCAAACTGGGAGGGGTGGCTAACACCCCAGAGGACAGGATCACACTTCAAAACGACCTTGACAGATTAGAGAACTGGGCCAAAACAAACAAGATGAATTTTAACAGGGAGAAATGTAAAGTATTGCACTTGGGCAAAAAAAATGAGAGGCACAAATACAAGATGGGTGACACCTGGCTTGAGAGCAGTACATGTGAAAAGGATCTAGGAGTCTTGGTTGACCACAAACTTGACATGAGCCAACAGTGTGACGCGGCAGCTAAAAAAGCCAATGCAATTCTGGGCTGCATCAATAGGAGTATAGCATCTAGATCAAGGGAAGTAATAGTGCCACTGTATTCTGCTCTGGTCAGACCTCACCTGGAGTACTGTGTCCAGTTCTGGGCACCACAGTTCAAGAAGGACACTGACAAACTGGAACGTGTCCAGAGGAGGGCAACCAAAATGGTCAAAGGCCTGGAAACGATGCCTTATGAGGAACGGCTAAGGGAGCTGGGCATGTTTAGCCTGGAGAAGAGGAGGTTAAGGGGGGATATGATAGCCATGTTCAAATATATAAAAGGATGTCACATAGAGGAGGGAGAAAGGTTGTTTTCTGCTGCTCCAGAGAAGCGGACACGGAGCAATGGATCCAAACTACAAGAAAGAAGATTCCACCTAAACATTAGGAAGAACTTCCTGACAGTAAGAGCTGTTCGACAGTGGAATTTGCTGCCAAGGAGTGTGGTGGAGTCTCCTTCTTTGGAGGTCTTTAAGCAGAGGCTTGACAACCATATGTCAGGAGTGCTCTGATGGTGTTTCCTGCTTGGCAGGGGGTTGGACTCGATGGCCCTTGTGGTCTCTTCCAACTCTATGATTCTATGATTCTATGAAATGAACTCAGAGTGGATCCCTTAGATACCACACTTAGTTTAACAGATGTGCTAACTAGAACTGGCGAGTCCTCTGAGAAAATTTCCATGTTTCAGTTGTTGTACTCTCCATCTTTTAAATGCACGCATCACAGTCCTGCAGATCTCTGTCTGAGCTCGTAGCAGATTTCACAAGATAAGGAGAGGCCTGGTTAGCATTTTTGTGTTTCAATTTCTGCAGACGCATTCCAGGAAGATAACACAACGCAATGTCAATAGCTGGCTGTCAATTCTGCAAGTCAGCACTCATGAATAACGGTGGGAATAGAATTGCCTTACATTAACCAGAAGAAATACATTTCCAGGGAATGGTTGTCTTGTCCTTCCTCGTTTACCCCACACATCTCGTTTGCCCCCACAAATGTATTTCTTCTGCTTTCTAGATGCACCACCTCCCTTGCTTCCGATGCTCATTTCAAGGGGGCTAGTACATTTTAATGCGGGCCAATAAATTGAAGCTAAATCCTAAAAAGATGTTCTGTGTTTTCAAGTATGGGAGGTGCAGAGCCTGCCTATTCTGAATGGGGATGCATTCCTCTGGAATAAACAAGTCCACATCTTGTGGGATGCTCCTGTATCCAACACTGTCAATGGAGGTTCAGGTGCTTTTAGGGGCTGGGAGTGCTGATTTCCAGCCACAGCTGCTTTTCCAGCTGTGGTCCCTCCTGGGCAGAGATGACTTGGCCACTGAACTCCACACAGCCCCCAGAACTGACTATTGCAATGCACTCCTCATGGGGCTGCCATTCCAGACTTAATTTGGTAGAGTCAACTGGTCCAAAACGCAGCAACCAGGTTACTGGCCAGGGTTCCATTTAGAGCTCACATAACCCTGATTTTAAAACAGCCAGTTTGCTCCCATACCAAATCCAAGGTGCTCACATTGGTGTTTAAAGCCTTAAAACCTTAGATCCCAAATATCCGAAAAGCTGCTTCCATCCCTATTGCTTCTCAAGACTGGCAAAGGGGGCTCTCTTGGTAGTTCTGACATCATCAAAAGTCTGGGCAACGGCAGCCTGGAAGGGTGAAATATACTTGGAGTCGAGAGTTGATTTCATGCTCTTTATTCAGCTCATAGTGGTAAGGAGGAATGAAAGTTCCCCCAAAGTATCTGCTTTATATATATTATTTACACAATGGGCTGCACGTGATTGGCTAATTCCGGAATTCTCCTGTAGGCCAATGAAGTTGTGGATTCACTTCCATCTGGAGCTGGATTGGGTGGCTCCTGCAGACCAATCATACTGCTGCATTGTTCTAGGACCAATCAGACTGCTGCATTCTGAATCTTATTGTTCTAGGACCAATCAGCCTGCTGCATTTTGGATCCTATTCAACTCAGTACATAACAGAGGGTTTCCCCCTCTGTGACAGCCCTAAATTGAGGAACTGCCTTCCCACAGAGGGGTGGGTGTGTTTAACATTTTTCTTGTATAGCTTTTGCCAGTTAAGCTACTTTGTTTTGTTTTCCCCAACTCCTTTACTGACTTTATACTCTTTATACTCTTCTGTTCCAGCTGCAACGGTTCTTCTTCTTCTTCTTCTTCTTCTTCTTCTTCTTCTTCTTCTTCTAAAATGGAACTGTTTTCTCCGGTTGTTGCTTTTTAAAAATGTATATTACATTGCTGTAAACCTGCCCTGGGACCTTATGGAGAAGCGCAGATAAGAAATCACATAAAGATAACAAATGACTTCTTCCCACCCCACCCTGAACTGCTGCTATCATACCTCCTATCTGTCCTTTCCTGAATCTTAACTCCAGAACCAAGAGACTCCCTTCTGAATCAGCATGAAGGCCCAGAGCTGGAACTTCTACAAATCCGAGGGAGTTTAAGAAGAATGATGCCTCCACTAGGGGTAACAGCAAGATAAAGCGTTCCTGATAAATTGCAACAGAGCTGAGCAATCCAAGGCCATGTAGTAGAGATATCCAAATAAGAGAACGTCCAGTAGACTCCTCAGGGTCTCACGCTCCTTCAGGGCCAGGATCCCCCTATCTAGAGTTTACGTTGACAGATTAGAGCCAGTCACATTATACGGTGTTTACATTTGGGTGGGACTTCACAACTGCCAAAACATTAGTCTTAGATATAATTCATTATCGACTCTAAATGTATTGTTCACATCAGAAGGTGTGCTGAGAGAATTATTTGGAAACTGAACAAAAGGAGAGGCTTACCGAAATGTTGTTTTACATCTGCTACTGAGGCAGGTTCGGGGTCCTTGTATTGTACTGAAAACTTAGATCCAGGGACCTAAGTATCTATGGGACCACCCAAACCCTTATGTCTCAGCTCAGTCACTGAAATAATCTGTAGGAGCATCACTGGTCATGCGCCAAGTTGGCAAGACTCATTTGACAGCAACAAGAAATGGCGCTTCTATTGTGGAAAACTCTGCCAATAAATCTGGAACAGGCACCTTCTGAGCCAACTTTTAAACAACTGCTAAAAACCTTTCTATTCCACCAGGCTTAGACAGGCAATTAATAATACATATTTCTGTAACAGGTGATTTCTTATTTTAGCCTTTTAATATAGTATTTATTTTATACATAAAATTGTTGTAAACCACTCGTGATTTTTTTAAAAAATAGTGTGTGTGCGCTCTCTCTCTCTCTCTCTCTCTCTCTCTTACACACACACACACAGAGAGAGAGAGAGAGAGAATGAATGAATGAATGAAGGCAGGACAGAGGAGAGACTTATCTGAGAGTTTGGGGCATATTTTGGTTGTTATAGCTAAATGAATTTACACTGGATCCAGTTTCGGATTTATGTATAAGCTAAACAAGTTATAGCTTAGGGCCCCACTCTCTTGGCCCCCCCCCAAAAAAATTTAAAGAAAAAAAAACCTGGATGTACATTTCCAAAATATTAGATAAAAAACAAATAAAACCTACATACATCAACAGTGTTTTGTGTTGTGTAGGCTCCTATTTGTTATGTGCAAATGGCTTTAGATACCTACTAGGTCCATAAATTACCATATAGCATATATTCAACACAAAAAACAGTTGACAATTTGTTGTTGACAAAGGACAGCTGGACGTATAAAGGGCCCCATTACCTTCAGTAGCTTAGGGTCTCATCAAACCTAAATCCGGCCCTGACTGGATCTAAACCACCTCTTGCCTGGTGTATCTGCACACTATAAACTGGTGAAGCTCCTGCTTCATAAAGTAAACTAAAAACCAAACTGAGGCCTGTGTTGTGTATTTGGAAGATTTGCTTGGGGTTGGGTCTGTGAATCTAGATGCGACTGTGTAAACAACTGCCAGTGTTTAGAAATCTTAGCTCAAGTCAGCTAGCTTAGTCAGAAGCTCATATTGCTGAACAAACCCATCTTGGGAGCTCTCTAAACAGGAAGCTCCATGAAAGGTAGCATTTCTGGCTATTTAGGATTAGTCAGACCCTGCACATCCGAGGTTATTTAGAAAGAAAAGAATACCCCAGCAGGGGCCCGATAGGTAAGGTTCAGTTTAGTTAGAGGGCCAAGCTAGGTGTGATGGAGGCAGTCATATTGTTTCTCCCTCCTATCTTCATATTCATATCTAAAACATATGATTAAGTAAATAGATAGTGTTGCTGGTCACGTACTATGGAATGCTTTCCCAGCGGAGATTAGGTAGGCATCCTTACTTTAGACATCCTGGCATCTCTTGAAGACCTTTTGACACAGACAGGCCTATGCAACTGTTTATACACATTTTTATTACATTTATAATAAATTCCCTCCACATTTCCTCCAAGGAGCCCAAGGTGGCATGCACCGTATTCTTCCCTTCCCTGTTATCTCCTGACAACAATCCTGTGAGGTAGGTTAGGCTCAACAACTGTGACTGGCCCAAGGTCACAGCCGATTGGAGACTTGAACTCCCTGTTCTAGTCCAACACTCTAACCAAAACTCCACACTAGTTTTAATGATCGCTTTTTAAACTCTGCTGTCATATTTTCAAATTTTGTGCTTCAGCTCAGAGATGCAGGGCTCCTGCTTCTTGTCGGAAGTAAAGCCGGTATATATGAGGAAATCTTGAGCCTGATCTTGAGAAGTCGCCCCTACTAGCCTGACACAACGTGCTACAGGACAAAAATGACATGGCAAACTTGTTTTGCATTGTGTGTTATATCAAGATCAGATAAAAGTCTGGATTCCAAATAATTCCATTTCTGCAGTTGCAGACCCCCTCACTCCTCAGAAATTCTAAAAGGCTGCTCAGCAGACTCCTGTCACTGAGATGTTTGGGTAATCCCCTTTTCTGAGCAATAGGCTTATGCACAATCGCAAGCCTTTGCTAAATTACTATGAATAAAGCAAGATCTTGAAGATGGAAGTATTTAGGAATGATGGGATATAAAAAACAATCTAAGCACATTAGTGCATCTTCTTGCATAAACAGGATTTCTCAGAGTCACCAGAAGGTGTCTCACAGCACAGAGAGAGCACTTTTTAAAATATTCACCTGCATCAAAATTTG
Source organism: Podarcis tiliguerta (assembly GCF_965153285.1). Taxonomy (NCBI): domain Eukaryota; kingdom Metazoa; phylum Chordata; class Lepidosauria; order Squamata; family Lacertidae; genus Podarcis; species Podarcis tiliguerta. Next base: position 54,472,442 of record NC_139543.1, on the reverse strand, counting down.
CAAAATGATACATGATGCATGGTATAACTTTGGGCACTAGGTCTTAAGAATTTTCTAAACTTGAGGTTCTCCACTTATGTTTTAAAGTTTAATTCCAAAGGGAAATACTGTAAGGTCTTAATTTTACCTGAGAGAAACGATATAGCACATACTCTGTACTCTACTTCTCCCACAAGGAGGGCCACTAGACCTTTTCCACCCATCGCTTCCATTTTCTGTTGTTCATTCCAACAAGTAAATAATGGCAGTGGTGAATTCTATGTAAACAGTTCAGTGAAACCTAATGCAAAACAGCTGGGCCCAGTTTAAACACAGCCCGCACATGGGTGCAGCTTTCCTTGTGTGAAATCCAGCCAGACATCACAATGAAACCCCTCATGCAAAGGTTTACGCCCAGCAGGAACCAGCTATTGTTCATCAAACACAGCTAAATTGTTCTTTACAATTGTTCCTCCCAGTGCAGATCTGCTGACCCGTTGTACATGAAGGCACAGCACCTCCTAAGACAAAGCCAGCACTAATCTCTGAGCAAACACCCCCACCACAACATATCTTCTGCTCTCTTCTCCCTAGCTAGGGTGAAGATTAATGTAAGAACTTTGAATGTACCTTTACTGCCCTAAGAAAAGTGTATTTCTGTACTGGAGTCCTGTACATTCTTGTGACATGACAGATATACCTCCCTTGAGAGGAAGAGAATGAGTGGGCAGAAAGAAATGCAGTATATTAGGGGGAAATGCTTGCAAAAAAAAAAAAAGTGCATATTGAAAGACATTTGCACTAAGATGCTGGTAAATTTTCACAAGCACTTTGGAAAGTTCATAAAGTGATGTAGAAAGGTGGAAACGTGAAACTGAGCAAAACTCAAACTGGAAGATTTGCCAGTCCCCCTTTACTTATGATATATGATAACATCTAAAAGGGGCAAAGGTTCTGCAACTGCTATGTTTTGAGTTTTCTTTCTTTCTTAATAAAATTGTACGCCGCTTGATTGTAAAACAACAACAACCCTCAAAGCGGTTTACAATGCCTGATTCGCACATAATGCTAAGCCAAACTAATACTTATAAATCACAGCCACTTCCCTCTTCCTCTGGGATCTAAACTGTGCTAATTCCAAACTCGTGCTCATAGTTAATCTCCCTTCATACATTTTAGCTTACCACTCACAGAATTGCAGAGTTAGAAAGGACCTCAAGTACAACCCCCTGCAATGCAATCATGGTTTGTTAGGAGAAAGCAAGTAACGAGTTTGGGTTCAAGCAATGCACCGCTAAGGTAAACCATAACTGAGCTCCCATAGTGTGGCAGGAGTGAGAGAGGGGTGAAATAGTTGGTCATGATTTTCTCCCTGTGCCACAGTGTGTTTGCTTGCTCATGGTATGCCATCATTTGACTTCCTGCTACGTGCAAACTGGGCTGCTAATTACTGAACCCTGAGGGCAAGCAGCTTTTGAAAGAAATTCTGGTCATAGTTTGAAGACACCAGAATACTAAACGTGCAGGAAGAATGTTGTCAGGCCTTGTATTTTTTTTCCAGATAGCCTCTAGCTTGCTTTCTCCCCCACCTTTTTTTTAACATCACAGGGAGTGACCAGCATTTGTCAAAATAAATTACATGATTTCCATGATTTATCCTTTCTCCCCAGAAAACCTGTTTAGCAACAGTGGTGGCGGAGCTAGAGAATGGGGCAAGAGAGGTTTCTGCTTAAGAGCAAATTGTACTTACCAGATGTGCTTGTGTTTGGCATACTGTATCTCAACTTATAAAATACACTCCCACCCCGGGAGAATACCCCTCTCGCCATTGCAATCCCACTTCATAGAAATGTGCTGTAGCTCAATGGCAGACCATCTGCTTTGCATGCAGGTCCCAGGTCCAAGCCCTGGCATCTCTAGGTAGGACCAGAAGAGACTCCAGTCTGAAACCCTCAAGAGCTGCTGCCAGTCATTGTAGATGAAGCGAGATGGGCAAATGCTCTCTGTATAAGGCAGCTTCCTATGTTCCTAACTCTGCTTCTAAAGGGCTCTAAGTGGGGATGTTGGTTAAGGGTTGGACCACCTCTTTCAGCCCACGGGCTGCATTTCCTCCTGGGCAGCTCTCCAGTGATGGGTAGGGATGGAGCCAAAAGTCGGCAGGGCAACCCTTGTGCCTCTTGCCTGTGTGCAGTCGGCTGTTTTCCAGACAAGTAGAGTCATAGATTTGTGCCCACACACCTCCACCCTTCATTCAAGAAAGCAGAAGGCATTGCTACAGTGCAAATATATGAACGTGCAGGGCAGGGTTGTGGCATGGAGAGAGGTGGGGTGACCTGGTGAGGGGGGCACAAAGAGAGGTCTGGACCCTTAAGCTCAGGACACACTCCTGGTGCATACTGTCTGGGGGTGACTGGAAATCCCATCTGCAGCCCAGTAGAAGGGAGAGTTGTATGCAAGAATGCTCTCCTAGAGATGGCCCAAAGCGAGTTCTGCCTGGGAGCTGTGAAGTCTAGAGCACAACTCCCAAGTGAAGAAAAAAAAACAATCAAGCTCAAGCTGGGTACACACCATACATTTAAAGCACCCTTTCAAGAATCCTGGGAACTGTAGTTTGCTAAGGATGTTCAGAATTGTACCTCTGTGAGGGGGCAAACTGCAATTTCCAGGATTCGGGCGGCGGCGGGGGGGGGGGGGGGGCTTTGCTTTAAATATATGGCATGTACACAGCCACTTGTATTGCTTTCTGGAGCATCATACAGATGCAATTGAGTCCTTTTTGGTACTCCCATGTGTCGGGTTTTTTTTTTGCATGCTTGCTGGCGCTCATTCAACACTACTAATTCAGAAATATAGCATATGGTTCATTCATGCTTCTACTTACCCTGCTGCTTTCACCCAGGAAAACCTGCTCTTTTGTGCTGAATTGGAACAAACGTCAATTGTGTTTTGTCCAGATTGACATTTGCTCTAATTCAGGACAAAAAAGCAGGTTTTCTGGGGGGCAAAGGCAAAACTACTTGGACCCATGTCTGGAAAGCATGGGAAAAGCAGAAAATCACTTGGACCCATGCTTTCTAGTCATGGGACAAGTGGAAATGTGGATGAGCCCTACGGTTGTGTGTTGCATGTCAACTGCATTATAATCAGGTTGGCATGATAAGTGATGCTTCCCCCACACAAACACTCCATAGACCTTTTGAGATGTTCAAACTGTGTCCAGTTAACAAGCATGTGTGGTAGAACCTGCTGCTCTTTGACCCCTAGCATGTGCTCACTGAATGCCATTTTGACTTCTGGAACATGGCTTAAGGACATAGGATATTGCCTTATTATAACAAGTCAGACCATTTGTCCACTGTCCAATATTGTCTACCTTGGCACTTGGTTTCAAGGGTCTTGGGCAGAAAGAGGTCTTGTTCGGCACCTGCTGCTTGATCCTTTTAACCTTTCCCATTGACCATGCTGTCTGGGTCTGATGGGAGTTGTGGTTCAGGGATTGAAACGGGGACATTCTCCATGCACAAACACAAAGGAGGCATGAATGAGGCTCACTGTGTGTGAATGATAGGCAGGTTCAGATTACTCAAAGAAGCCCCATCACAAACAGGGAAGATCAAGGGCCCAGGCATTGCAGTCAAATGTTGAACCTACATCTATGACTGGCTAGATTTAAAACGGGGATGTTGCTTCTTGTTGGCCAAGCTAGTTTTGTTGTTAATGCTTAGGGCTCAGTGCTGGAAGAAGGCAGTATCATAGTTGAATACATTTAAATGGAGGAAGGGAAGAGCAGCCTTGCCACCAATGGATATGAGTGCCTGCATATAATTCAGTACTTAGTTCTTGTATTGTCTGACTGACCTTCCCCTGCCTTTGCCCCTTTCCTACTTTCTTGCATTCTGTCTTTTTAGCTTGTGAACCAAAAGGCAGGGTGCATCTTTTAAATTTCAGAGTGTGTGAAGGACTAGTCTTCTAAAAAGTGGGCCCAAAATATAAGAAATAAAGCAGAGGCTGTTCACCTGGGGCTCTCCAAATGTTGCTGGACTGCAGCTGCCATCATCCATGGCCACTGGCCACGTTGGCTGAAGCTGTTGGGAGTTATAGTTCAGTTTGGATGGCTACAGGTGAGTCACCGATTTTAAAGAGCAGCTACTGCTTGGGAATATGCAGCACTTCAGGTTAAAGCTGTCTCTGACTTCGGTCCAAAAGCAATCTGTCAATCTGAAAGCAGAGCCGTTGGAAACAGATTATGACTGGGCGTGGGAAAGTTAAGAACTGTATCATAGTACAAGGGCAGGTAAAGCCCGTTGTTTATCTCTGGGATTCATGCTGAAGCATAATAATAATGTAAGCAATGCTGGCATTAGGGCTTCCTGCCAACAACTGAACAAGCTGTTCTCTCCTTTGTGCAGGATTAGCCCATGTGCTGCCTTCTAGTTGTTCCTGGACTCCAGTTCCCATCAGCCTCAGCCATCATGACCAATGGTCAGGGATTATGAGAGCTGTAGTCCAACATTAGAAGGCTATCACACTGTCCAGCCCTGTCTTAAAGGTAAAGGGACCCCTGACCATTAGGTCCAGTCGTGGCCGACTCTGGGGTTGCGGCACTCATCTCGCTTTACTGGCTGAGGGAGCCGGCATACAGCTTCCGGGTCATGTGGCCATGACTAAGCTGCTTCTGGCGAGCATCACACGGAAACGCCGTTTACCTTCCTGCCGGAGTGGTACCTATTTATCTACTTGCACTTTGACGTGCTTTCAAACTGCTAAGTTGGCAAGAGCAGGGACAGAGCAACGGGAGCTCACCCATCGCGGGGATTCGAACCGCTGACCTTCTGATTAGCAAGTCCTAGGCTCTGTGGTTTAACCCACAGTGCCACCCGCGTCACATAGCCCTGTCTTAGGGCTACACTCAAAGCAGCAACGGTGAAAAGGAATAGAGTAATTTTCTGTGCTCCTTGTTCATGTATGTTTGCATTTAATTAATAGGATTTCTATACTGTTTAATCATCAAAACCTGTAAGCCATTTGCATCAAATAAACTGTATTGGAGATACACAAACCTGCATTTGCTGCTTTGTAAAAAAAATATATGGGAAGCTCTGACAACAGTGCAATCCTAAACCTATGTATTCAACAGTCAATCCCACTGATTTCAGTGGAGTTTACTCCCCGGTATGTGAGCACAGGACTGCAGACTTAAGTGTGCATAAGCACAGGAGAGGGAACTCAAAAGACAATTTCTAAAAATACTGGCAGCTCCAGTGGGTTCGACACACTCCCTTTGGCTCTCAAAAGCAAATTGCTCAGCAATGCAACAACAAACAGAATTTCACAGCAGGATAGAGCAGGTCACACCCTTGCGTGACTCTCCTGGCTTCTCGGAGAAAGCATGCATTGCTGGGAGGGGTGTGAGGAAGGCTAAATAAATATCTCCTCGCACATACTTAGAGAAACAGCTATTGTAGATGGCCAGGATAGCTAGAAATAAACTAGTATGAAAGGGGAAGAGACTGACCGTTGCAACAACAGAAAGGGAAGATTTATGAAGGCGCATAAAGAAGCAAGCAAGTGAAAGTACCAGACAGATTTGATTGCAGTGAATCTACTGACCCATGATTCCCAGTGCACCACACAGCACAGTTGGCAAGGGATTTCTTCCATTAATACCCCACCTTTCTTCCATCCTGGACCCCAAGGAGGCCAAGCAGCCACCCATCCAGGCACTGAACAGATGTAGGCCAGTTTAGCTTCAGTAAGATTGTCACCTGGACAACCTTGGATGTACCTAGAGTGCTGTCCTCCTTACTGGAGTGAGGAAGACATTTTTATTTCAAGGGCCACATTTCCACCTGGATACCAGTGGGTCACACCCAGCAATGGGTGGGTATGGATGCAGAGGGCCTCTATCACTCTCCCTGCTCCACAAGCTGCTAGGAAAGAGGAAGAGGTCTGAACCGATTGCTTTTGAAATGTGGCTGAGGCCCACCTGCACAACACACACTTACCTGAGAGCAAGCCTACTGAACCCAACAGGCGATATCCAATGTTAGTCATGCTTCATTAAAATCAGCAGTAACAAGTCCATCCATCTCATTCGGTCTACTCCAGGTACAACCTAGCTAGGTATCACCTAACAGGTCTATGTTCCAAGTAGGCACATACAGGATTGCATTTTTAGGGAACACACACACACACACACACACACAGATAATCCCATAAAAAAGCCCAAAGGAAACCTGAGAAAAAGTAGAGAGCACTCCAGATTTCTAAATGAACCAAACAATGAATCCAGGTGACGAAATTCAAAGCTGAAATAAACGAACAAGCACAGCAGAGCTATCTGTACTGATGCAATTGGGGGGGGTGGCTTTCCTAAAAACCTATTTATTATCCAAATACTTTTTGCAGGCTGGTGAATTCTTTTTAACTCTATTTGCCATTGGCCTAGTGGCTGCTGTTTTATTCTGAACTGTAATTTTATTTATTTATTGTTTTTGTGTACCTTATTACATATGAAGGATGATGTCAGAATATTTTAATAAATAAACAATGCCCTATAAGTAAGTTGAGGGACACGGGTGGTGCTGTGGGTTAAACCACAGAAGAAGGGTTTTGATTTGATATCCCGCTTTATCACTACCAGAAGGAGTCTCAAAGCGGCTAACATTCTCCTTTCCCTTCCTCCCCCACAACAAACACTCTGTGAGGTGAGTGGGGCCGAGAGACTTCAGAGAAGTGTGACTGGCCCAAGGTCAACCAGCAGCTGCATGTGGAGGAGCGGAGACGCGAAACCTGTTCCCCAGATTACAAATCTACTGCTCTTAACCACTACACCACACTGACAACCATCACAGAGCCTAGGACTTGCCTATCAGAAGGTTGGCGGTTCGAATCCCTGCGACAGGGTGAGCCCCCATTGCTGGTCCCTGCTCCTGCCAACCTAGCAGTTCGAAAGCAGGTCAAAGTGCAAGTAGATAAATAGGTACCACTCCAGCGGGAAGGTAAACGGTGTTTCCGTGCGCTGCTCTGGTTCGCCAGAAGCAGCTTAGTCATGCTGGCCACATGACCTGGAAGCTGTACGCCGGCTCCCTCGGTCAATAAAGCGAAATGAGCGTCGCAACCCCAGAGTCGTCCACAACTTGACCTAATGGTCAGGGGTCCCTTTACCTTTACCTATAAGTAGGTCACTGCAATATGTGGAAGAGTTTCTTCTCAAAGTCCTCCAAATATCAGATTTATGCTGGACAGGAACTCAGAGCAGGGCTCTCAGTGTGGCTGCCCCCGTTTCCCTGCTGAGATATGACAGGTGCCCACTGCTTACTTTCTGTAAATCACTGAGACATTTTTGTTTCAACAAGCTTTTCCAGTTGTATGAAAAGGTGTCTGCCTTAGGTTTATAAACAATAGAAGACGAACACCTACTTTCAAGGTTGCTTTGAACTGTTTTCAAAACCATTTTTAGCAGTTTTAATTGTATGCTTGTAATCACCACTTGAGTGTCAAGGGCGATTCAAAAATTCATAATTATATTTCTCATTTTTTGAAGAAAGAAAAACCAACAAGCCATACTTTCATTTGCTTGATATAGGAAACAGCAGACAACTGCTGTGTCGCCAACTTCTTTTATGGCCCTGGATCCTGTGCCTTTAACAGCTGCATGCCACGCAGAAATTGAGCAGGGGAAACCTTTCCCAGTGGTTGAAATGAGCAAAAGAAAGCAGCTTCTGCCCATACTCAAGGGAATGCAGGCAATTTTCATGCATCAAGAGGATGAAATTTTGCTCATCGAGTTGCACTCTTGCTAATCGTTGCAGTAGTAGAAACTTGTCAACTTCCCTGCTCCTGTGCCTTTAACAGCAGCAGTGACACATAGAAATGTGGCAGAACATACTTATTCTGGCAGGAAGATAAAGCAAGGGGAAAAGGTTGGACTGCTTCGTTTCAGAATGTCAGGCTCCTGTAGGGCTACGAGATGTTTAGCTGGGCCTCTGCGCTTGTGCCTTCAATTGCAAAGAATGAGCAGGAGCAGCTTTTCACAGCGTGAAGACAAACTTCAACCACCATTTTCTGCTGCAGATCAAGCAGCTCTTAGAAGGCACTGCTGCAAAACCTGGCTGAAAAGATGGAAGACCAAGCCTGCTCCTAAAGGCACAGGTGAAAAGCAGGGTTGCCTATTTGTTTCTAACAGGTTCCTTACTCCTGCAACTTGAAGACATGGCGAAGGTGGTTTCAGGCGACCTTCCCCCCATTGGTTCCAATACTGTTTGATAGAGACTAGTCCCATTGCCAAAGTGCCTGGCAGCCATGCCCCACTGTCTCTGTGTTCAGCACATGTGCAAAAGGGCTCTATGCACCTCCAGTGGTACATTCCTAGAGGCCTTCTTTGAATGCGCACATGTTGGAGGGATGTGGCTGGTAAACATTTTGCTAGAAGGGAGCAGGGCTAGTTCCTGTGCCCCTCCTGGCCTGTCCATTCTCTGAGCATGTGAGCCAGGTCATCTGAGCACCTCTTTTAGCAAGCGATGATGCTATCTCTGTGCTGTGATAAACATCCCTGGTTGATTTTTTTGCAGACCAAGCTACTGCAGCAAGTCAGGACATTTTCCTGTCCAGCTGGCAAACTTAAGGAAAAGGGAAGAAATAATCACACACGAAACATGAATTGGTTGAGTTCTCAAACTGAATAGTCTTGTGATTTGGGACACTCACAAGTGTGGCTGTCTAAAAGAAATACAAAAGGGGAACCCCCAAGTTCACAGGCATTTTAAAAATAGCTCCATTGGTACATTCTTTCACTTCCACATTGCTAGAAAGTTAGGTTTTAGCAAACACACACACACATATGCAGCAATGGCCATTGGAGCATTACACTAAAAAAACCCACAACAGCCCAGGAAAATGTTTCAAAAGCAGTCAATAAAGAATCTGCCTCCATTTTTCAACAGATCTGGCAGACTAGGGCAGTTTTGTAGGAAGCACTGATTAGTAGTTAGGCATAGCAAAAAACAGCAAGCAAAAAAAAAAATTCATAGAAATTTCTGAAATCCCATTTTCTTTGGTTATTTAGTTTCTCATAATATAAAACCAGGATACTGAGTTGATCCTTCTCCAAAAGTGGGCCAACATATAATGTGTGAATGGTTGTAAATATCAGAGTTGGTACTCAAATTATTTACTTTGATGCAACTTGAACGGCCGCAGGATTTGCAAATGAGTCTTGAGTTCAAAAGGAATAAGAAGCAGTGGTGTAAGGCAGAGATTATCTGGGAATGGAGGGGGCACTTTCTTCTGGTTATCCTTTGGAAAGTATAAAATCAGTCTCTTGGAGGATGCTGTGCAGCTCTTGCTGGTGAGTTAATGCTGAAGATATGGTAATACCATTTCCTGCATGGTCTCATCGGTCCTTAAGGTCTTTGTTGCCTACTTTTCAGTCTTTCAGTGAATTGTAGGCTCTTATTGTCTTGTTGTTGATGAAATCAGTCTTCTTAAAGTTAGCCTTGTAAATGAAAAAAATAAGAGAGATTAAGCCAAAAGAGTTTAAATTCTCCTGCTTTCACAATATTAGAACCCAGGGTCATCCCTGAACACATGGAGCGGAGGTGGTTTGGGCAAGATGGATCTCTGCATGATGCAGAAAACGATGTTTGTTTCAGACCTCTCTACAGAGCTGACCACGTGGTTTGGAGGAAGATATGCAAACACTACTAGGCAAACAGCTTTCTGGAGAACTTGCAGGATATTTGGGTAAGAAAAGGGAGACAGGAAATTAATACTTTTAATGAAATGTGGACTACCTTTATTACTTTTTGGTACAAAACACAGACTAAAAGTTCAGAGAAGAAACTGCTTCATTTTATTATGAAACACTGAACTTTTCTTTAATGATTATACTTTTAAACTGAGGTATTAAATTAGAGAAAATGTGTCACTGGCTTGTCTCTTGAAGACTAAGGCTACAATCCTAACACACTTAACTGGGAGTAAGCACCACTGAATCCAATAAGGACTTACTTAAGTGTAGACATGGTTAAGATTGCGCTGTTAGAGAACTGACTTTGCAAACAGACCTGTAATACTTAAAATCAATTGAAAAACAACAACTGTGACCAACAGGAAGATTATCGCCCCAGAGCTGGTTGACAGCTTACCTTTTTGTAGGCACTGTGGAGATCGGCATGAGACCACAAAGAATACAAGAGGATGGAAGCAGCTCTGCCGGCTTTGCTGAGGAGGAGAATAATAACAACAACAGCAATCAGCATTATTTGCAAAACAGCTCAGCTAAGTTGAAAAGAACAGACCTTGCTCATGGGGCATTGAGTCTCAAAAAGACACAGGAAGGTACACAACAGAAAGGGGGAATGAAGAGGGAGGGAATCTAGGTTAAAAGGTAGGAAAGGAAAGAAGCACAAGGAATGAGACATGTAGATTATTATTAGTTTAATGCTCATTAAATTTAAACAGCTGCCCATTCCCTGGGTATAAAATAGTTTTTTCACAGCCCAGGTGAATAAAAAGGTCTTCCTTCACCTGTCACTAAAAAGACCATGGATAAAGCAGCAGGTGAGCCTCTCTGTGGAGGCTGTTGTATAGCCGAGGTACTAACCCCAAGAAGACCTTCAATTTGGTACTTGCTCACCTAATTTCACTTGGCAAGGGCACCTTGAACCAAGCCCTGAAGAGGAACTCAGTGTCTGTGTAGGTATATACAGAAGGAGGAGGAGGAGGTCTTTAAGGTGGATTTCAGGAAATAGTGAGTTGCCAAAGAGAAAGAGGAGTTGGTGAAGGGGCGATGCAGGCACAAAATACAAATAATAACCTGAGGTTTGGCAAGGAGGAAGGGATTTTGGCAGAATCAAGATGACGAGAAGGCAAATGGGAAAGAGAGTCTAGAGAAGGAAGTGTGAAGATATTTAACAGAAAAAGAGCAGGAACACATGCTGCAGTAAACCAACAGAGAGCAACAGAGGGAGTGTAACAAAGAAGAAATGTGGGCAAAATAAGACACAGAAAAGCCCCCACCCCCAGCAGAATCAAGAATAAAAGAGGGACAATTATTATTGGGTTGTATCCAATGCTAGTTATGCAAAACTATGCAAAAAAGTTAAATATACATGATTAACTTAGATTCCATTAACTTCAATGGATTTAGTTAGATGAAATCCCCATTATTATTATTGTTGTTGCTATTTAATTAATTAATTTCTTATCCATCCTTCAACATGAGATCACAGGGTGGATTACATCAATTTTCAAAATACAGTTTAAAAATCAGTTGAAAGCAAGTAACCCTACTCAAAAGGATAGGAATGAATATCAGTTTCTCTCTAGTATCAAATGCCATGGTAAAGAAGTGTGGCTAGGAAAAAGGTAACGCAGAAAGAGAAGACAAGAAGGAATGAGAGAATGAAATATTTCCAGTGGAGGGAGATTGAAATGGATGCATTTTAGGAATATATGAAAGTTGGAAATGGCACAACACTGGCATGGGTTTGAGAACTAGGTCTACAAGGCCAGTGATTCTGTAAGAAAACAAAGGGATATAGTAACTGGACCACATAACTGCAGGCAGAAACAGTAATAAAGGAAATGTAGTTATCACTCGAGTGCAACCTCTTGAAACGTACTGAAATGTTTTTATATCAATCAAACCACTCACTAAACTCAATTGCATGCTGATGCCAACCTAAGCAAATAATTGCTCAGAACAGAGCATGCCAAGCATTGCCCTGAAACAAGGTAGTTCTTTAGCACTGCAGGGTTACCACACAGGGATCTCCGGACAGCAGGGCAATGCTGGGGACATTGCTTATTTTGTGCTTTTTGGGGGGGCAGGTATATATGAAAATGGCTCACCTGTCACTCAAGCTGATGTTCAGAACCTTTGAGATGCCATCAGAGTTCAAGAGAAGCCGAGCATTCTGGGAGCTGTTCTGAGTCAGGTTGTATAAAGCGTAGCAAGCGGAAGCCGTGGTCTCGTTGGCAATGTCAGAGGTTGGGGCAGCATCTGGAAGCACGGCGACCAAATCTGGCAACACTTCTCTGGCTGGAAGGTGAAACATGATGTGCCCTTAGAATCCTCAAGTTTAAAGCTCTGCAGCTGTCTGCTCAAACGGTATCGAGTAAGTAATATTCAGCATTTTTAATTTGCAAAGCACTTTAGATGGGGTTTTCTTTAAAGATGCTTACTCCACAAAAACTTTTTCATTAGGTTTACCCAGAGGTTAGCTTCTGTTTACCAGTGATCCACTGTGCATCTAGGGCCCCACTCACTAGGATGAGTAGGAGGGCCGCCTGCGATCATCTGAGGACTTTTTAAATGTGTCCCCTCCACGAGAGGTCCTAAGGGTGGCAACATGAGAGCAGGCCTTTTCTGTGGTGGCTCCCCACTTGTGGAATGCTCTCCCCAGAGAGGTTCACTGGCACTGCCATTACATATATTTAGGTGCCAGGTGAAAATGTTCCTCTTGACTGATTAAACAGTCTATGGACTTTAAAATGTGCCAAGGTTATTTGTTCTGGAGTGGGGCACAGCAGAAGTGGTGCCCTTGATTCCCTAGTGTGAACAGGATTTGAATGCCATTATAGAGCTAATGGAAACAACCATCACAGATGAAACAACACAGACTGAACTTCCATTATCATCCCAGATAGAAAACATTAAGATGAATGAAGTCCACACATGCAGCTGTGATTGTTTATTAAGGCAATCCTTTATTATTCCTATTATTAATGGAAGGGGATTTTCATCCATCTCAGCTTTCTTTATATACTTACCATGCATTTAACAGTAATCTGACACTGAAGTAATTTTGGCCAGTCATTGCACATTTATTTACCTATTTCATTCTGCAGCGAGGTGTTGCGAGACAAGTTCCTGAGCAAGGAGACGGCCGTTTTCTTAACACTTGGACAGCTCACATGCAGCATGTTTCGAATACTTGGGAGGCCGTTGGCCTTCTTGACAATGACCTGGGCTACTCCAAATGGCATCTGTCAGAAAACACACACAGCTTCTTCAGGCATAAGCGAAACCACCAGCACGCCCAGTTGTCAGAGATGATGGGAGTTGTAGTCCAACAACATCTGGAGGACACCACGTTGTTCAAACGTATCTACACCATAGACTTAGCAGGTTTACAAACCATTCCCTCTCCCAAGGACAGCTTCTGCTCTATGGTAAGCGACAGGAATTCTCAGCTCCCATATCCAACTATAGTTAACAGGATCTTTTTGGGTGCAGCCATGCCAGCTAAACTGCTCTAAACCAATTATAATTTCATTGCATGCCACTGAGAGACATTAGAGCTAATTCATTTCCAGAGCTAGACACCTAATAGGACGTCCCAGTTCCATTTCAGCCTTTGCAAGATGCTCCCGCAACAATATTGCCACCTGCCCCCTATACACAGCAGATAAGGGAAGGGAATAGCCTGGTCAGAAATAGTGCAGCTGGTCTCAGAAGAAATGTCTTCAGTTGATGCAGCAGCATTGATGGCTGCTGCTCAACTAACATTGGAGAGCAGAGTTAAGTGGCAAAGGCACAGAAGGAGAATGATGCGAGATCCAGCATGGAGCAGTATATCAGACTAGGACAGGGATAGGGAACCTGTGCTGGACTTCAGCTCCATAAGCATTGACCATCTTGGCTGGGGCTGATGGGAGCATCTGGAGGATCACAGATTCTCTGAACAGGGTTATTGTGAGGACAAAAAACATATGCCACCTGAAGCTCCTTTGAAAGAAATATATATATATATAATGCACAGCACAGGGGACAGTGATGGCCTCAGGTTTGTGTGCGTGTCTGTTAGGCAAGGGCCCCCCTTCTCTTCCTTCCTGCAATTGCCGCCCTGTTCTGCCTCTGCTTCTAGTAACAATCCTCCACTGCTGCCTAGGGAGAAAATGGCAGACAAATGAGTTGGTGGCAGCTCTTGTTCCTTCTGCTCCCTCTCTTCCATTGTTCTCTGGTCCTATCCCTCTGGAGGCAGAGAGATGGAGTGGGTGAACAGGTAGCCATGGCAAGAGAGGACCACCACTGGCACCAGGGAGCTCCGGCAATCAGCAGTGGAGCTTCCTGTTGAGATGGGGGCCCAACAATTCCAACCCCTGACTCTGGCCCTGGAAGTTCAGAATCAGATCTCCTTTACTGAACAATGTGAAAAGCATTTCTTCAGATGATATTTACTGGAAGATCAAGGAGGCAAACGTAGTTCTCCCCCAGGTCCTTGTCCAGTGCTGTAACCACTATACCTCACTGGCTCTCTGTATTGAGAGCCAATACAGCAGGAAACTGTAAATCCATCTCATGAGGTCATCAAAAACATATTGAACTACAGGGGAGGGGCTGAAAGGAAAGCAAAATAAAAGGGGGAATCCCCTCTCTTTCTACTTACAGGTCCACTTCCCGCTGTGAGGTTCTGCAAAGCTCCCAGCGATGCTTCCTGGGTAAAGTTCCTTGTGCTTTTTGCTATTAAGGACAGATATATCCTTATCAGGGTGGAATGCCAGAGGGTTTCAACACCTCGGGGGTTGCTCTTTTCCTCAGGGAGCGGCAGGTCCTGCTGCTGCTAAACATGCAGATGCATTAAACAACCAGAAACAAAACAGTTAAAACACCCCCAGTAAGGCTCACCTTTCTGGATCTAACCAAAAGGAGCCCAGCGCTAACAATGGGTTGCCAATCCTAAATCAGTAACCCTGAATCAGAGTGAAAGGCTGTCTGAAAATCCTTGCAGGATGAGGCTCAGATGGAACTAGACGTTAAACTGAACCATTTTGTCTGTGAGTCCATCACAGCATCAGAAAGGACCACAAGGCTGTCTATTTTAATTTCCTCACTGAAAGGTAGGGCTGTCCATTCACCAGCCCCCTCGCTCTGTGCAGCTGAATCAATGAAACACTCCCCCTGATCTGGATGTTGTTGCCTTCAGAGCAGATGCTTCTGGAGAAGCCTGGTCGGAGCACTCTTAAAGGGTTTCAGACGAGGATCTTGCACAGCCCTACTCTACCTGGAAATGGGAACTTCTGCATACAAAACGTGTCCTCTGCACACTAAGCTGCTTGAAGCTCCTTCCCCCAAATAACAGCCCTCTATTACCTGCTTCGCTTTCCTGCTCCTTGAACCAAAGCATCCAATGCTGCTGTCGCTAGTAGGAACATTTCTTCTTTGCATGTAGATATTCTGTGCATAGCTACCAGGGAGTTCGGACTCCAGTTGGTAGGAGAGATTGTGAAGGATGCACACACAGTTCTCAGTGGCCTGGAAGGGAAAACAAACGTGCATTATTCTGGCTGTGTAAATAACTGGATGCAATCGCTAAAGATCTGCAGTGCACTTTTGTAACTTAGATGTCTGGCCTTAGAATTTCAGAACACTGCATTGTTGTCTTGATTTTCTCCAGTGGTAGCCAAGGTGAAAAGCGCCCCAAACATTTAATGTCTCAGGTCAGCTCTGGATGCTGAGTAGGGCAGCCTTCCCTCATCTGGTGACTTCCAGATGTTGCTGCACCACAATCCCCATCAGCCCCAGCCGGCATGGTCAATGGTGAGGGATGATGGGAGTTGTAGGCCATCAACATCTGGCACCACCTTGGTTATTTCTGTCCTAGAGACTCAGAAAATCCCTTCATTTGGAAAGCTTACCTTATCATCTGGCTGGTGGTCTGCGGTGGTGCCTTGGATATAATACACCAGCGATTCAATCAACCCTTCACATTCTCTCATCTTTTTCCTCCCTTCAGGGCCAGCAGAGCTCATGTTTCTACAAAAAGGGAATTAAAATTGGTTACAAGGATGCTGTACAATCAGCTTCAGCTCTATGACAGGTTTCTGTTTCTGTAGCAGAGGGTGCTAGGTCCCTGTGCAGAAGGGCTCCAACTTCAGGTTGCTCCCTAAGAATACACTTAAAAGGCAGGAAAGCAAACTCAGCACTGAAAATGCTCCGGTTTATACAGGAGGAAATCAGCTCTTCAAACAGCCAGCAGGGAACGCCAATGCAGTGCTTTGCTTGCACTGATGATGCAATCTGTAAAGATGAGAGCTGTGTTGTTTACCCTAGATGGGCAGCCTGACCCTGTGCAGACTTAGGCATACCTAAGCTCACTGGAGTCAATGAGCTTAGGCACACCTTCCCAAGAATTGGGTTGTTAAAGTTATAACTCATCCAAACGCTCTTGTGTCTTGGGTGGTTATCCTGATCCAAGCTCCTTTAAAATTTCTAACAGGCTAGAAACAGTAAGAATTTTCCTACCATAAGACATAGGATCTACATGCATGTTTCTAGCAATTTGGTCCATATTTTTGCTTTCCATTATTATGCAAAAGCTATTCACTAGTCAATGTGCAAGTACCACTGGAAGCTGCATAGCAATATTGATGCAACATACAGCAGACAATACAGCAGCCTTCTATTTAAGCACAAAGAAAATACACACAATTTAGGATCCATCTCGATGAAGGAGTCCGTTCTTAGGTTGATTCTAGTTACAATTAAATCCCCCAAAGCTTCCACCATTGGGCAAGGTCACCACATATGCCACAGTGTGCCTTGGAAGCCACATCCCCTCTAGCAAAGCTGTTTATGCCTCCTTGTGACTCTAAAGTACCTAACTGGTGTATAATTGGGGATTTGAACTTATTTCCTGCGTTTCATTAAAGCAAGCACGTATCTAATAGGTATCATGTTATCTGCAAAACGTCCTCTTGAGAATTCAATCCATGTTTATAGGGGAGCAATTCCCTTTAAAGACAACAAAGTGTATTCATCAGTAAATATACATAGGATTGGGCTGAAAATATGAAACTAACAAACTGTTTTCTTCAGCCTCCTGTTGATTGGCTTACCTCTTTACAAATAAAGGTTAAAAAGTGTGTGTGGGGAATCAGAATCTCACATCAGTGAATCCATGAATAAAAGGCAGCAATATACACCACTAAAAGCAAGTTAAAACACTAAAACATAGTTTTTAACAAATGGAAAAGTGTGGTGTAATTACAGATAGCCATAGAGAAAGCCTTGATAAAGGATCAGAGTAGTGTCTTCTGATCTCCTGCCCCAGCAAAAACTGCATTCTGAACCAACTGAAGTTCCTGAGCTCTCCTCTCAGTCAGCCCTAGCCTAGTTACAGTGGTGCTTCAGAAGCTGAAGAGAATTCATTCCGGAAGTCGGTTCAGCTTCCAAAACATTCGGAAACCAAAGCGTGGCTTCTGATTGGCTCCTGCAATCGGGTTCCAAAGAACGTTCGCAAACCGGAACACTCACTTCTGGGTTTGCGGCGTTTGGGAGCCAAAATGTTCAACTCGCAAGGCGTTCAGGATCCAGGGTACAACTGTACTTCCTAACACTCCCTGAGGACTTTTTGTCTCCTCTCTATAAACTTCCAGATCATTATTAGCCCAAAAGCAGCCACCACTGTGCTCTGTTTTACACAGAGATGCCTGCTGGAAAGAACATGTTCTTCCTTTTGCCAGTTTGCAAGCTTTGTTGACAGTAGCATGTTTGCCGTGGCCTTGCTCGTGCACACACACAGAGAGTTTTGTAGGTATGCCAGAGCTAAATAAAACAAAAGTGATAGGGATGGAGTTTTCAGCACGGATGCTTGAAGAGCAGTGCAGTGGGCGGATTTCAAAACAAAGTGAGTAGCTGCAGTTACAGAAGAGAGATATTGACAGTGGCCCTGCTGCTCTGCAACATGTGCATTTCTCTCTCTGGGGGCATGGCTCTGGAAATACAATGGTTCTGCTGATTTTCTGGGTGGTTCAGCTTGAATGGGAAATGCTGAGCCACGAACAGCACATATTGGCTAACATCTGTGACGTCACAAACACACTACCCTCCTCTAATCCCTGGAACAGTGTTATGCCACCTTTTTTTTTAACAAGGCAGATGGTACCACCTGGTGATGTGGGGATATGTGAGACATAGGGCTGAAAAGGAGGAGTTTGACTTACTGGTATGTATATCTATCACACATGTTTCAAAACTGGACTTGTGCTATTGTGAACAAGCCGCTACGTGCTTTTTTAGTAGCTTACATTTGTTACCCAACTCAGCAGCTGGAAGATGGCATACAACTCCCAGCCTCTCCTGGTACTTTTGTTTTTGCTTTTTTGGCTACAGAACAAAGATGTTGAGATCTGAGCATGAGAGAAAGAGCAGGACTTGCTTTGTGTAAATCGGCTTGTTTAACAGCTGAGGCAGAACATTTTAAGGAGGTAAGCCTTAACAAAAAAATTTAAACCCCTCCAATTTGAATGAATATTTCATGCCAAAGAGAAGATCAGATTCTTCAGTGTTTATAGTGTAACAGAAAGCCTTGTGTTGGACACAATGCCAGTTATGCAGTAATTATCACAAACACTACAACAAAGGCAAAATGTCAAATGTCTATCTAGTCCTTTGAATGTCTAAGGAAATAAGTTTACTTTGCTTCCCAAATTTATTCCACAGTTGGAAAGTGAAGCAAGCTCAACAATAAAAAACTGCACTCAGACCATGTGGTGGGCCAGACTATATTTTGAAAAAAATAATGAACGAATTCCTATGCCCAACAAATAACCCAGAGATGCATTTTAAATAAAAGGACACATTCTACTCATGTAAAAACACGCTGATTCCCAGATTGTCCGTGGGCCAGATTGAGAAGGCGATTGGGCTGCAGGTTGCCTACCCCTGGGATAAACATATTGATGTACCTTGAGAGGAGCAGTATATAATTAAGAAACTGGTATTTGTTGTGCCATTCACAAACTTCGCTCCAAAATCAGTTGTAGGAAATGAGGAAATGATAACTGTGTACACAGAGAGGCGTGTTCCTGCAAATCAGGTACTGGGCCTCTATAACAGCAGCTGTGTTGATAGCTGAGGGAGAAACACAAACACACACACAAACACACACACACACACACAGGCATTGTGTCCTGGGTAGGCAAGGCGAGTGAAATCAAAAGGGACATGCTTGTTGCCTAACGATCTAACAAAATTGGTTTTACTATTTAATGAGCTTGTCGAAGACTTACACAAATTCTGCCTACAATAAACTGCGTGTATGGCTGCATTCACATGGCAATTTGTTCTGTTTCCCTAACTGTTACTTTCCGTATTATATTTGAGTCTTCACACGATGTAAAACCTACTTCTGGAAATATGGTGGAAGTCTTGCACTCATTTCTGTGTTAACTGTTCTCCAGAAATTTGCTTGCAACTCCATTAACCAAGAAAGTTGTGGGTGTGAACTGATGGGATTAGGGGTGGTATACAGGCAACCTGTTCTTTCCTGCCATTTTAATGGGCAAATCATGGAGGAACAGGAGCATGCATGCGCAGAAAGGGTGGGGGAGCAGTGACATTGCCCAATGACTTCTGCTGTTGTGCTACACCAGGCCCACTAGTGTGGGAGCTTGCACTTCTATATTTGCCCCTACACTAATATCTGCAATTCCCATTGGAAAGACAGTATGTGATATGGCACAGTGTCACTCTCACTCAGACATTTCATAGGTTTGAATTTCGCCATATAGATCCACCACTGGTCAAAGCATTGGCAAAACAGTGTAAAAGAAGAACTTCAAAATCTTCTGTCATCTTATCTTAACAGCAAGAGCATCCTACCCTCGTTGAAAATTACTACAATTTTGTTTTTGCTGGAAAAGCAGGTAAATAATTTAGCCCAGCTGTTATCTCTGCAAGTCTAAAACCTTTATTAAGAGCAGCTCAGGTGTGTTATGCATAATGTACCATTACATCAACAAGATAGTCTTCTTTATGCAATATAGGCTGCAGGCTATAGGTTTAAAAAAACACCTGAGCAGCAAGTGTATCAGCTATTACAAAAGGAAGAACTAATTAGGGATTTGTAATCTGGCAGATGTACAAGTAGTTAGGTAAATTGTTTGTTAGCAGGTTTCCCTGTGTGCTCTGTCACCAGCTTTTGCAGATCTCTTTTAAGATACA
Source organism: Podarcis tiliguerta (assembly GCF_965153285.1). Lineage (NCBI taxonomy): Eukaryota > Metazoa > Chordata > Lepidosauria > Squamata > Lacertidae > Podarcis > Podarcis tiliguerta. Next base: position 54,452,509 of record NC_139543.1, on the reverse strand, counting down.
CACCGCAACATACATAACTTCACAAAGTAGAAAGGCTCTGGGAATGTTAATTTGGCATTAAAAAAGGATATTTTTAGTGCTCCAGAAGCCTGCAGCTCCGCATATGCTTAGTGCATAAGCAAGGAAATAGAGAACATTTTCAGGGAAAACACAACTGCCCTCCCTACAAGGCAATGCAACAAACCCGTGCCCATATTTTAAAATCTTAGTTGGTGGCAGCAGGCAAATGGTAGCTTAGATAGCATCCCTTTAAGCCAGGAATAGGGAACCTTTATGTTGCTCAGCTATACCTCCCATCAACCCCAAGACAGCCAATTGTCAAGGCTGATGGGAGCTGTAGTCCATATGGAGGGCCAAGCACCCTCCATATTCCTGCCTTATGTTTTCATCTCTGCAATAGCAAAACATCAGGAGAAGCCAGGAAGGGATTTCCCCGTTGTAGGACATGCTGCCCTGGGAAGATCTTTTGAACCTGAGCTGAGCTATATCCAGGCAGCAGTGCTTTCGAGGGTCCTGGGATAAGGGAAATGGTAGTTAGTTGCCTGCTTTGTGAAGTTTAAGAGGCAGGTGTAGGAAAGATCTTTTTTAAAACAGGCAGGGTTCAGAACTGTCAAGGTTACAGCTTAATTCCGTACAACACAGTAATTAGAATGCCAGCTTTTATGACACTGAAATTCACCCATTGTGAAATAAAGCATATATCTGTTTTATTACAGTTTACTAAAGTGAAGAGCCTATGCTCTCTCTCCCCCCCCCCCCCAGTTAATTATTCTTTGCAGAATTACATCAGTGGCCTTGTAGCACTCCCACAGCCAGGCGAACGTAACTGAATCCGTTCATCTACGACTGTGTGCAATAGAAAACACTGTCTGCTTCCTTGTGCAACCAAGGATCAAGGACCTGAGAAACAACAACAACCTTTTCCATGAAAATCCCACTCTCCGATGACTGGACATCCTGATGGCTGGCCTCTGTACCCACCCACAATTTTTGCTAGATTATCCAAAGTGCTCCCAAAGCTTTTCCTGGCAGGAAATGCAGACCCTTGCCTTTTCCTTGAGGAAAAATAGAAACGTGGAGTCAACATTCTGTGCCCGCATGTTGAACCTTTGACAGCACAAACCAGGCTAAGCCCAGCCTAATGTTAAGAGTAGTGGATTCCATAGTGATCAAATTGCAAGGAAGTGCTGAAAGGGAAATCAAAGGCAGGAGGGAGGAAATTTAGGCCCAGGAGTGTGACACTCCAGAAGCTGGACTCCAGCTCCCATCAGCCCCAGAAAGCACAGTTAATGTCCAGGGATGATGAGTGTTGTAGTCCAATACGTAGAGGGACACATGTGTCACACTTCCAAGTTTTAACAATTTTTTTAAAAAAAACTACAAGTCTGAAAATATAAGGTAGCAAACAGCAGGATCCACTCCCTTGAAGGGATATCCAGCCATTTTACACACTTTTAAAAACCTTATTTATTCTAAAAACGTTTTAAACGAGCAAAACTTCTTTCCAGAATCTCCTGTGATGACCCCCCTTTTCTTTGCAACCCAACAGAATATCCTCCTTCTGTCAGAGCTTTCTGTTATTCCTCTGCAAAGAATTTGAGTTACTTTAGCACAACACAGTGTGTACGAAGCCTTGACTATAATCAATATTAAAAGTTATCAGGTTTTAGATACTTTGGGAGAATGAATGAGACCAAATACTGCCTACATGTGTTCTTCTTGTTTGTTACTTCTTAGTAAAATTGGGTTACTTTTTAGGCTTTCTGCTGTGCTGCTTTTGTTCGATGAGTGTTTGGCTGAAACTGTTGCAGAGCAGCTCTTGATGGCTGAAGACAACGATGCTTCCTGCCAGCGAACATGTTTGCCTGCATCATCTCCATTTGTGGTGACCTTGGTTGCCTGGGCATAAGATCCCTTAAACAACCACCAAGGGGTGTCCAATAGCCTTCAGGGACCTGGCCCAGGATGAAAAACCAGGCTGCTATCCAATCCTCTATGAATTCTAGAGTGCTTTGTGGGGAAACCTCCAGATTGTCTAAGAGGGCAAAAAAATAGGAACAGTTTCACCAAATAAACGAAGAATTAAATTACTATGGTTTGAATAAAAACACAAGACATCATAGGAAGCTGCCCAGACCAAGTTGGACAACATTGGTCCATCTATCTCAGTATCGTCTACATTGACTAGCAGTGGCTCTTGAGTTCAGGACATCTTGAGTCTTGCCTGGATACTGTGAACCTGGGACTTTCTGCCCCCTGAACGACAGGCCCTTTCCCTGCACCCAGCTTACCTCAGGCATCCTGTAGCATTGTAGAAGATATCTGGGTCAGGCACAATGCTTGATTTCGTATAATCTCTATCTGGCCAGCCCGAGTAAGGGATGAGAACAGTCTCCGTCAATGGCTGCAGGGCTTCTCGGATCAGCAAGATCTTCAGCTGGTCATTGGAGGAGAGATTCCATAGCAAACCTACAAAAAGCATAGGGAACAAGAAAACAACATTGGCTCTCACAGGACTTCATCTGGTAGTGACAGGCATTTCCCCGGCTCTTTGATAAAACTAAGCCAAGCTCCAATTGCATGAAGAGCTTCTTTGACAATCTGGTCATGGGTCTACCAGGTTGTCAAAACCTTTTGAAAGCAACCTGGTACTTTCATTGTGTTGGGTGTCAAGGAGAAAAGGAAACCTGGGTCTGATCTGGAGATCTGCACCTATTAAAAAATGTGACTGCAAGAGATTTGACATCTGTGCTTTCTGTTTTGTTTTGTTTTGTTTTGTTGGGAAATAGATTTTGCAAGTATCATCTGGCAATATATCACACGCACAGTGGCTCCCCTCTACAAAGAGAACTATTGTTTGTTCAGTTAACTGCTCTAGATTTCAAAACACATCTCCTAAAGTCTTAGCTCAAGGCAGATGGCATTTCAATCTCAGCACCAAACTTCTCCTCTGACCCTTGGCTCAAGGATAATCGCCCTTTTGTAACATGCAGATACAGTAATTGCATTGTCATCTCAGTGGGGGAGGTGGAATAGCAGTATGCACAACTTTGGCATTATTGCCACACCTGTGCATGTTATGACAGCAGAAGCTAAGAAACAAGGTAAATAAACCCCACTGAAGGTAGTGTAATGGCCAATGTGTTGGGGTGGATAGAATTTTGGGGCTGGACATGAGAGAAAAAGATTCAAATTGTGGATTAATCATACATCTCAGTGGTTGATTGAGCAACTCACTATTTGTTAGACTAAAATAGGACTGATATAAACTGATATAAACATGAATGCCTCCCATTCCGTTATCTGCCATGTCCAGCAGTTATTTCACAGGAAACCTATCAGAAAATAAATATGGGAACCTTGAATGAGCTAAGCACAGTAAAATAATTTGCATACTTGAGAAGTATTATAGTTTAGGAGCCAAGAAAGGTAAAGAAAGAGTTGGGAACATGTGGCACTCCAGATGTTGGACTACAACTCTCATCATCCCCGACCACTGGACATGGTAGCTAGGAAGTTGGGAGTCCAACAACATTTGGAAGGTTCAAAGGTTTCTCACCCCTGACTTAAAAGCAAAAACCAGGAACTAGTGCAGTGCAATGGTTAAGTGAGTGAGTTGTGAATCAGAAAGACCTCGGTTAAATCTCACTTTCACAACTAGATAGCCTCAGTAGTTTTGCCAACTTTTCAGTGTGCCACTGCAAACTCTGGCATGATACGTAGGAAGCAGCAGCTGAAGCTCTTTAAAGTGTGGAGGTACCTAGTGGCTTCACTGGCTAATTCTTGCACATCGCGGCTGCTGTCTAAAGCCCCGACGTAGGGAGAGATTAAAAAGTTGGCAGCTCTATTCAGATAGCAGGGGTGGGGGATCTAGGGCTTTCGATATGTTGTTGGACTATAACTCCCATCATTCCTGACCATGGTGGCTGGGGCTGATGGGAGCTGGAGTCTAACAATGGATTTCCCCATCCCTGTCCTAAACCACTGTTAAGTGCTAAGTTCTTGTGTATTATTATCTGCATTGCCTGATGTGGAGAACAGTGGGATGGATCAAAATTGCAAAAAGAAGTTGGAAAGATGGATGAACTAGCTTAATTAACTGTACTCTGATGGGCACGTGAGTTAAAGGAAATCTTGCAGAGAGAGGTACTTGCAGAACCAGGTCGTTGGGACGTAGCTGCACCGCATGCATGTGACTTCCATACCCCTTGGGACTTTCCATGGTAAGAGACTTAGAACAGGATGGGTGGGGCTGCCTTTCCTATGCATGTTTTATTTCACGACAGGTCTGTCTGTCTGTGCTATAATCCTCCTTGCAGAAGGAATGTTCTTCCATTTCTCAGATGTATGCAGTATGAGACAAGATCAAGAGGTTAGACACTCCCTGAAGGCTTGGCTGGCTCCCCTTCAAAAGCTTGTTTTGGCTGCCTCGGCTTTGCCTCTCTCCGTCGCTACCGAGATTACCCCATAATAAAGAAAGCTTTGGTTCCTATCAGCCCTGGCACTCACTCGCTCCTAGCTCCTCTTCCAAGTGCCTTTCAACCCCTGCAAAGCATTTGCTGCTGATGGAATGGGAAATGAAGCCAGTTTCTTGGAGCTACAGCTTCATGGCTTTCTGTATGACCTTGAGAAAGGAGCTTTAGTAGTCCTGGCAGCTAAGCGATGGAAGAGAAAGCAACTTCCACGTACTGTATACATTTGAGAATTTCCCTTGGACTCATGAAGCCACGTTTGTGCACATGAAACAGTGTTTAAGAAAACAAAAACAAAATTCTATTGCTTAGAATGTGCACCAGCATCTGATCTGAATACTAAAACCATGCAGATTTGCATAAATTAAACCATGCAGATGTGCATAAGTTCCCCATTTTGTATAATTTATTCTGCTTTTTCTTGTGCAACAGGGAAAGGGATTACAGAGGACAATGGACACCCTTCTCCTTTACCACGGCACATCCCTCTCTGCCAGCCCTACTCCTTGGCTACTGATTAGAGTGACAAAGCACACATTATTATTAACAACTATGAAATGTATTACCTGCCCTTCACCAGCAGGGTGAAATACTCCTTAGCATGTTCAGGATTGCAGCCTTAAAGGCCTTTGAATTGTGGCAATGCTCCTTGCATAGCTCAGTTTCTAGAGCATGAGACTCTTAATCTTAGGGCTGTGAGTTCAAGCCCCACACTGGGCAAAAGATTCCTGCACTGCAGGGGGCTGGACTAGATGACCCTCGTGGTCCCTTCCAATGCTACAGTTTCATGAGCCACTGTTTACATGTGTTTTCATGTTCAATGGTTGAGCCAATAGGAGGGAACCTTTTCCCTCCCTGGCAGCAGACGAATGCTGGAAAGACAAAGCCAATGCATGCAAGAGGATTTCACCTTAGTTTACTTTTGCTTAGTGGGACAAAACAAGAGTTGGGCTGACTAAACAACTCTTGATAAGATTGGAGGTTAGATGGCTTTCAAGGGGGATTAGGCAAATTCATGGAAGGTAAGGTTTGCACATCCGGCAGCGCCAAAAGCATGGCTTGGCGCATGGCTTAGTATGAACGTGCTTATTGCCAAAGAGGATATCACACCTAGTGTTTCATGTTGCATTGTGCTTTTACTGTTTTTTGTTGGGAGATGCCTAGAGTGGCTGGGGCAACCCAGTCTGATGCGTGGCATCATCACCATCAGCATCACCATCAGGGCAGCACTGCAGCTAAGTCAAGGTTCGGCATAGGGTTTTGTGCAGTTATGGTTCATGTTTCTTCTCCTTAACCACAATCTGTAGCTAAGGTTCGCCTTATGGTTACAGGTCACAGTTAAGGAGACGTATCTCAGGTTCAGATTACAGTACATGCCAAGACAAACCCTTTGCTTAGTTGCCCTCTGGCTTTGACCTGAAAAGCCCAGGGAGGAGTGAAACATATGCAAGTTCCTCTCTGGCAGCCAGCATCTTCATGCGGCCACGGACAGCCACTCTGGCTTGCCGTGACATGCAAAACAGGCCACGGGCCATTAGGCATGCTGGCTATATGGAGTGGCAAGCTGCCAGGCGTTGGAAACAGGCGCAACAGAGGGATGTTGCCTTTAAGCCCTTCCTTGTAGGCTTCCCGGTAGTATCTGGTTGGCCACTGTAGGAAACTAGATCCTTGACTAAGCAGGTCTTTTGGCTGTTCCAGCAGGACTTTTCTAATATTTTATCCTTGTGGCTTTTAACAATAGGACTTTTGTTATCTCTGACAGGTGGAGCTCACAGCTCCGGGAAGGAAAGAGCAATACAACCTTGAGATTAAAGCAAACCTTGCACCTGGAAAGATCTAAGACGCCTCACTACTTAAAAATGAAGTCTAGCTACGAAAAGCAGACCTTATCCCTCCCCACCATCACACAGGGAATTTCTGCTGACATCTGCAAGACATCCTGCAGGTTTTTCATGCTGGCTTCTCAAAAAAACAAACCTCCAAAAAACCACCAAGAAAGAGGCACCCATCCTCCCACCAGAGATTTCGACAACTCCTACCAGAGCTATATCAGGTGCTGCCCGACTCCACAAACATTCCTGAGCGGTGACATGCTAGCTACAAAATCAGCAGAGGTGCTACCAGAGGTTAACATTATCAACTTCTCTGAAGACTCTTCACCCCCGCCCCTTCCGCAGCCCCAACAGCCTAATTTGTGGTGATTAATCTGGAGAGGGGCTGTCAGCATTTCAGAGAGTGGGAAATTCTGGCTTGCTGTTCCTTTCCCAAGCCTTTCCACTCTCTGTTATCATGTGCAATGCCGTTACATTATTACACAGTAACAGGCCTCTATTTAATTGTCTGCAATTGATGGGTTAAGAACATCAGGCCTTTGCTCATGCAGTAATTCCTGAATCAGCTTAAGAACAAGAAATTCACAGCTTCCTGGAACACTGGAAGTTATTCCACAAGTTGGGATAAATGAAGGCAAAGTTGTCCCCTTTCCAACATTTTGCCCCAATCTCAGGAACAATCCCTTAGAAAACTGTAACATGCACAATATTGTAATCCCATAGTATTTTTCACCTAATTGCCTCTCTTTAAATATAATCAGCAGAATTGAGTGGTGGAGCTACATTTCGCCCTGACATGCTGGCTTTCTAAGTTAAGGGAGTCCCCACTCCTGAAGAACACACAAAATGTGCACCCCCACCTGCAGACTGAAGTGGCCAGCTTTGGTTTACTGTGATGGAGTGAACATTCAGGCTCCTGGAGAGGAGTACAGTGGTGCCTCACAAGACGAAAAGAATCTGTTCCGCGAGTCTTTTCGTCTTGCGGTTTTTTCGTCTTGCGAAGCAAGCCCATTAGCGGATTAGCGCTATTGGCAGTTTAAGGGCTATTAACGGCTTTTTAAGGCTTAAGGGATTAGCGATTTAGCTGCTAAAAGGCTCTTAGCAGCTTAGCGCTTCAGAAAAAGGGGTTGGGGAGTGAAAAAAACCCTCAAAAATTTTCGTCAATTTTCGTCTTGCGAAGCAAGCCCATAGGGAAATTCGTCTTGCGAAGCGCCTCTGAAAACGGAAAACCCTTTTGTCTTGCGGGTTTTCCGTCTTGCGAGGCATTCGTCCTGCGGGGCACCACTGTATCATACACATATCCTCCCTTATGTTTTTTTAGTCTTGCCATGCACTGAGCAAACCCAAGATTAAATGTAGTGTGTCATGCAAAGCCAGACTCTTGGTTAACCTTTCTCTTCACCAACCATGAGCTGCAGCTAATCCTAACCCCTTTTGGAAGCTTGTGCAGTCCTGGGGAACCACAGTCTGGCTTACCGTGATGTGCAGCTGATTTACTTACAGGTTGGGGATGATGCTCCCACATGCATATAAAAATACTAGGAACCCCCTCCCCCAAAACTAAGCATAGCATTACATTTAGACCTTGGATGTCTCTAACAATCAAGAGCATTTGTTAACAAAAGGTCTGTGCACTTTGAAGGTGGCACTCCAATGCATCAGCGCTGTTTAATTACCTGTAATTTGCTTTTTAGTCTCCACATCTCTGGTTTGCCGTAACAATCTCAGCAGGGTCGTGATCCCTTTCTGCTCTGACACTTCCAGCTTATTGTCATTGTCTTCAAAGACCAGGTTTCTCAAAGCGCCACATGCTGCCCTCTGCACATCCTCATTTGGCACACTCAGAAGATCTAGTAGCTTGGGAATCCCACCTAGCAAGTAAACCTGTTGAGGAGAAAGAGGAAGGTGTGTAAGCAAAGAAAAACATTAAGAAAAGATAGCAGCTGCAGAGCATGCTAAGGAGTCTAATACTTGGAAGTCAATAGGTGGGGCTGGAGTTAAGCCAGGATAATTGCTTTTTGACATGATAAAACAAAGCCAATCTCCCCAAACAGGGAGTGTGTGCAGTTTAGCTTAGAAAACACTGGGGACATAAATAAGGAAGAACTTATCACCTTCCAGTTCTTAATGCTCTCATGAGATACAGTTGCTACCTGATGCACATGGACTAGCTATTAAAAATACCATCCGAAGTTCCAACAACTAGAATAATACTTTCTTCCTTAGTATTTTCAGTATCTTTATACTGCAAATATTGTGCTGTAAATCTGCACCTTCATACTACTGGTAACAAAAATATCTCCTGTACCGTTTTAGATCTGCCTTTCCACAATCTAATTCAGATGACCATTGAACACACTGGGTCCTTAGTGGTTTATTTGAGGGGTCTTCCTTATGCACCCCACTTTTTTGTACTTCTGCAAACACTTAGGTTTCCCAAAGTATGATTCTTGTGCATGGGTGGTTCTGTTTTGGCCGCATAACCAATAGCTCTCACAGCTTGAACGTCAGATATAGAAGGAATGATTGTTATTGCCCATCTTTCTCCCTCCCGCCGCATTCTCCCTCTACTGCCTCTTGTGTATCTGGCTCATCTCTGCTTCCTGGCATATCATAGAATCATAGAGTTGGAAGAGACCACAAGGGTCATCGAGTCCAACCCCCTGCCAAGCAGGAAACACCATCAGAGCACTCCTGACATATGGTTGTCAAGCCTCTGCTTAAAGACGTCCAAAGAAGGAGACTCCACCACACTCCTTGGCAGCAAATTCCACTGTTGAACATATCTCTTTATGGTTTTCTGCATGCGTGGTATTGTACTGTAAGGAACTTTGGCTGACATTGGAGGTAATGGCTACTGGGCACAGCAGAGGTCAGTTAGGGAGCAGAGTTCCTTTACTCTACTGTTCAACATAATAAAGATGCTTCTTAGATAATTTAATCTTATAAGTCACAAGTTGTCCCTCGGAAAGGGGTGTGCATTTTGATCTGGGCACATGGCATCTGCATGCATTTTTAAAAGCACATGTGAATGTGCACATTCAAACCTGTTTTACAAAAACAACTAGGGGCGGGGAGGTTTGCTTTCTTTATCAGGGTGATTTATAGTGTTTTGTACTTTTTCCAGTGAAACTCAGATTTATTCCATCATAATTTATCAAAATTATTTATGTGATGAAAAAGGGAAGAGAAAATGATCCGGAGGCGGAAGTCGACACTTGGTCAAGCAGCATATCAAAATGGAATTTTTATACGTGTAAATGGCTTAAAAGCTTATCTGGGCATTAAGTGATATATAAACAAATAATCAACCCAAGGTAAGTTTAAATAGGATTGGATAAAGGCATTTAGTGGGTGGGAATGTGGGACAGGACATTTACTGTGGCAGCCCCCTGTTATGAAACTGCCTCTCGAGGGAGGCCAGACTGGCTCCATCCCTGATGGAGTGGGGAAAATAAAAACATTCTGCTTGGCTTTTGATGCTTTTAAATCTGGGATGGAAGATTTTAAACTCTTGCTCTGGGGCTTTTCATGCTCAGTGTTAATTGCTATGGTTTAAACGGGTTTTGTGGCATTTTTCTTTTCTTGTCAACCACCCTGGGGGGCCCCTGTTAGGGCTGAAAAGCAGCATGAAAATGCTTTTGCAAATGAAGTCATACAGAATAGAGGTGAATAGTGTAGGTCTTTTAATTTCATTAGGTCCATTCTGTGTAAAGCTTCTAACAACCCCATGTTTATTAGCTATGAGGCTATTGAATACTTTGGCTAAAATGACACCTCTGAGTTTAGCAGGAACATGCATGGCACTGGAAGGGAGATGAGAAGTAAATAGGGAAAGGGCGAGACCTTCACAATTTACTTATCACTTTCCAGTGGTATCTGGCTGGCCAAAGACTGCTGTCTATGGCCCTGGGGTGTGATGTTATCTTTATGAAGGCCTTTGATGTTTTTAGGTAGGAGCAGGCTTGGCAGCAGCTTCTTCTCAGGCCAGTCAGTCTGAATGCAGAAGGCTACAGAATCATTCCATCCTATCTCCTAAGGATTAGACCAAATTTTCCCAACCTGGTGCCCTCCAAACGTTGGGCTACAACTCCCATCATCCACAATCATTGGTCATGCTGGCTAGGAATGGTGGGAGATGCAATTCAACAACATTTAAAGTGGGGTGGGAAAGCCCTTTTCAGTCCGAGGGTCAAATTCTGGGCAGCCTTATGCCTAGAAGTTGGCGGCGAGAAGCCCCAGGGGCAAAAGTAGACAGAGCAATGGGTGCCATTTTTGATCTTTGTATAATAGGCCTGCTGAAGGCATGTGAAATTTAAATGTATCAGCAGAAGCTGGAACTGAGCACTGAATCCCTCCCTGCTGGAGGAGCACACTGAGACTCCGAGTTTGGAAAATGAGGACAGCTCAGTTTATTGAAGGAAATGCATGCTTGACTGGTAGATAGAAGCAGGATCTTTTCTAAGGTGGAGTTTCAAAGACCCATTCTTGCATGTTCTCAGCAGGAGACATACAAATATGAAGTAGGAAATGAGGTCAATAACCTTGAAATGTTTTGAGGTTTCTCTCTGTCTATTCACTTTCTCCCCAGGCAGACCCACCAGTCTTCAAGACAAGCTGAGCTGCATTCCAACTCTAGTTTTTACACAAACTTGCACACCCCTTCATCCAGGCAAACCAGAAGCAAGATCATAGTTCAAGGACACATCCGGGCAAAAAACCTGAAGGAAGCTGTGAAGCAGGGACAGTGAGGGGGTGTGGCTTGGGAAGACAGGGGTGTGGCAGAGGAGGAACTATAGTCTAGAGAGAGTTCAGAGGGCCAGATGCAGAGAGGCATTTGGTCTCTGAACAGACATTTCCCCACTCCTGGATCAGATAAATGGGTGAAACCTCTTCAAATAAACATCTGCATGGATACATTTCCCTGCAGTGCTGGCATAGTGACATCAATATAATGTAACATTGACGGTGCGCTTGGTACATTGGGTGGTATACCCCTATCTATAGGCGAGATTGGTGAAATTGTAAGGGCTCTAACTCCAGAGAAATTTGTCAAACGACACATTCAGTTTTGTAGCTTCTTCTGAATCAAATGGTTTATAGTGAAGTAACTTGTTTATTCTTTTAGTTCAAAGTTATATAATGCAATGGTTTCTCTGGTGAACAAACCTCTCTTTGTGGAGACAGAAGTGCACGTACAAAAACATGGAAATGTTACATAATCCTTAGCAGCGATGAGGAGCTTTGTGGTAGAATGAAGAATTTAGCTGGCAGGTGCTGAGAACACGCAGAAGTGAAACTCAACAAAAGCTCCTGTTACCCTCATGCTTTGGCATGGAACCATGAGCACCACCTCTTGCTTTCAGTCATTTCCACACACTTTCCTACAAATGCTTTGCTTACCCGTTTCCAAGCCTTTAAAAATACCCTTATTTTTGGTGGAATGAGTTGCAGACAAGACTGTTTGCTTCTAGACTATTACAGTCTTTTGTGGAAGGGATTCCTTCACGGACCAGAATGAGAGGGTCTGTTGCACCAGAATGTTTAGACTGATTAAACCATGTGAAACCTCCACATACCAAAACTGGAGGTTTGCAGAGTTAGTCAATTTAAACACTCCGGTGCAACAAATCCATTTAGAAATACAAAGACAGACTTTCTGTGGTTAGGAAGTGATGGGGAAATGCATTTGAAAGGGTTCAATTATGCGACTGACTTCAATTATGAAGATAAATTCAGTAAAACAGAACAGGAGTAGCTGCATAGTGCTCTCCAGGTGTTCATGAACTCCAACGCTCTCCAGTCCCCGCCAGCATGGCCAAACAGGAGCTGCAGTCAGTAACTGGAGGGAGCCACTGGCTACACTTGAAACAAGAAACCAGTGCCTATTTTATTCTATCATGGTTCCATGTGAAATGCTGAAGTGTCTATAGCATTGTTCTTTAATTGGTACAATATGATTGATTCGCAAACTTTAGATGGACCACATCAACAGCTGACTTGCCATCTCTAGTCAGAAAAGTCAAAGGCAATTACGGCTTTTAAAAATAGTTTTGCCAGCAATACATATACCTGCAGAAGACTTAAGTGGAGTCCAGTGCTTGAGGAAAAAATATGCTGGGTAAACTAGACTTTTGCTGAGAAGTAGGCTAGAGTAAATGGTCTGCACAGAGCTATCTTTTTCCTCCCAGATTAGGACAAAGGGTTCCCAGGAAAAACACTGATAAAGTGACAGTATTTTCTTTTGGAGAGCTCACCTTGGGAATGCTCAGCAACTTGCTATAAATCAGTGGCTGAGATACATAGAATCTTAGAGTTGGAAGGGACCCTGAGGGCCATCTAGTCCAACCCTCTGCAGTGCAGGAATATCAGCTAAAGCATCCCTGACAGATGACCATCCAACCTCTGTTTAAAAACATCCAAGAAAGGAGAGTCCACCACTTCTTGTGGGAGTTTGTTCCACTGCTGAACAGCTCCTGCTGTCAGAAAGTTTCTGCGCATGTTTAGTCAGAATCTTCTTTCTTGCAACTTGAAGTCATTGGTTCGAGTCCTACCCTCCAGACCAGGAGAAAACAAGCTTGTTCCGTCTTCTGTATTTGAAGATGGCTATCCTATCTCCTCCTAGTCTCCTCTTCTCCAAGATAAACATACCCAGCTCCTTCAAGAGCTCCTCATTATGCTTGGTTTCCAGATCCTTGATCATCTTGCTTGCCCTCTTCTGCACATGTTCCAGCTTGTCAACATCCTTCTTAAACTGTGGTGCCCAGAACTGGACACAGTATTCCAATTGCAGTCTGACTAGAGTGGGACTATTACTTCCCTTGATCTGGACACTATACTTCTGTGGATGCAGCCTAGAATAGCATTAGGTTTTTTTTTGCTGCTGCATCACACTGTAGACTCATGTTAAGCTTGTGGTCCATCAAGACCCCTAGATCCTTTTCATAAGTACTGCTAGTAAGCCAGGTGCCCCCCATCCCACATTTGTGCATCTGGTTCTTCCTGCCTTAAGTGCAGAACCTTACATTTGTCCCAATTGAAATTCATTTTGTTAGCTTACACCCAGTTCTCCAATCCGTTAAGGTCATTTTGAATTCTGATTCTGTCTTCTGAGGCATTAGCTCTCCCAGTTTGGTGTCATCTGCAAATTTGATGATCCCCTCAATTCCTTCATCCAAGTCATTTATAAAGGCGTTAAACAACAATGGGCCCGGGACAGAACCTTGCAGCATCCCACTTGTCACTTTTTTCCAGGACGATGAGGAACCATTAATGTGTACTCTTTGGGTTCGGTCAGACAACCAGATACCAATCCACCTAACAGTTACCTCGTTCAACCTACATTTTACCAGCTTCCTCGTGAGAATATCCTGGGGGACTTTGACAAAAGCCTTACTGAAATCAAGATACACAATGCCCACAGCATTTCCCTGATCTACCAAGTTTGTAATTCCATCAAAAAAAGATATCAGATTGGTCTGGCATGACTTATTTTTGAGAAACCCGTGCTGATTCTTAGTAATCGCAGCATCCTTTTCTATATGCTCACAGACCGACTGTTGAATTATCTCTTCTAGGAGCTTCCCTGGTATCGATGTCAAGTTCACTGGTCAGTAGTTACCTGGGTCTTCCTTTCCTCCCTTTTTGAAGATGAGGACAACATTTGCCTGCCTCCAGTCTGTAGGGACCTCACCTGTTCTCCAAGAATTCTCAAAGATAATTTTTATCCATATACACTCAATCTGCTTTTCATGCTCCAGGTCATGGATTTCTTCACAAGTGTACACATCTTTTATATACGATGCTACTCCCTTCCTGTTTGGTCTATTCCTCTTGCTCTGTTATGGAGGCACAGAGATTAGATACTGTTGTCTGAATAGTTTTTGAGCCGTTATGTAAACAGCTTCACAACACGCTTTCACAGCTACTGCTATATTAAATATAGACTTGGAACTGACACTGAATTATGGAGGATGGAGGTGTCTCAAAGATTGTCCAGTATAAACCCCTGGGGTGAGGACATGTTCTTTGGTAAAGGAACACCGGGTCCTCTCTTCCTTTTATGGCTGGAGACTTGTTAGGCATACAGATTTAGAAAGAGTCATGCCTTTGCTTCCACCAAGAACCTTTCCCCCTCAGATACCCAGTTCATGAAGCAGGTCTACAGGACTCTTCTCTGCAGCATCCAACATGGTGTCTGTGGGCACCATGGCACCCTCCGATGCTCAGCAAGGCCACTTTCATTTTTTAAAAACCGGATTTTGTTATTGTTTGTGTGGTCTGCTTCTTTGGTAGGGATATTGACTGCTTTTTTGCCTGCAGTTAATTTGTGTGTTGGTGCTTTGCCTGGGGGGGGGGGTGTACCACAAGTCCCCCTCCCCCAGTAAAATGGGTATTTTGTTGTGCCCATGGCAGTTTCTTAGATTTCCAAATGTGTCCACAATGTTTGGTGAACCCTATTCTTGTTCATAGGGACTAACACCCATACTGAGCAAGATGCTGATATCTGGTGCTATGATGGGCTCAAGCTTGATTTAATTGATGGTTTAAAAAAATCATGAACCTCCATTTGGGAAAAGGGTGACCATGCTTCATCCTGTACATCCTCTATCTGCAAGGCTCACTAGTCCAAGTCCAGTTTAAAGGGAGGGCAGGCTTGGAAGTTACACATCAATAGGCAGCCCCAGGGCAGTAGACTGGGCAGGCACAAGGACTTCCCTACAAACTTCCATTCTGTGGTGAGATAGACTATGTTACAGTAAGTGGGTTGTGTTCTACTCAGAATTAGACCTATGTAAATTCATGAACCCATTAGTCATGTCTATAAATTTCAATGGGACTACTCAAGTGTATGGCCAGCACTGGACACATCCCATTCTTTCTAAATCTCCATCTATACTGAAAAGTTAGCGCACAAATAAATTTTATGCAAACTTATAGCCTTTATTTTTGGCCACTCTCTTTGGGAGGCACCAAGGTTTGTTGGCCAATAAGCTAGTCATTCGGAGCACTTGAAAGACATGTGAAGTTAAAGACCATCTGCATCATTGTGTGAGCTTTGTTTGTTAAAACTCAGAAACAGTGGAGCTGAAGTGGCACTGCAGTAGAGAGCTTCTTTTTCTAGTCCAAGGCCTAATTCCCAGCAAGGTTGGGGCAAGTGCCTGTTGCTGCAGTACAGTGGTACCTCGGGTTAAGTACTTAATTCATTCTGGAGATCCGTTCTTAACCTGAAGCACCACTTTAGCTAATGGGGCCTCCTGCTGCTGCCGCGCCGCCGGAGCACGATTTCTGTTCTTAACCTGAAGCAATATTTCTGGGTTAGCGGAGTGTGTAACCTGAAGCGTATGTAACCTGAAGCGTATGTAACCAGAGGTACCACTGTACTTGCTTCCCCCAGGTCCAGAAACAACTGTGGGCCTAGGTTAAGAGACTTTTGTGACACTAGTGTAATCTTGCTTTTCGTAGCATCTCTTGATGGTCAGAGGCAGTATGCTTCTGAATACCAGATGCTGGAAACCACAGGAAGGGAGAGGGCCCTGGTGCAAGTCCTGCGTGAAGGCCAGTGTGGTGTAGTGGTTAAGAGCGGTAGTCTCGTAATCTGGTGAACCGGGTTCGATTCCCCGCTCCTCCACATGCAGCTGCTGGTTGACCTTGGGCCAGTCACACTTCTCTGAAGTCTCTCAGCCCCACTCACCTCACAGAGTGTTTGTTGTGGGGGAGGAAGGGAAAGGAGAATGTTAGCCGCTTTGAGACTCCTTAAAGGGAGTGAAAGGCGGGATATCAAATCCAAACTCTTCTTCTTCTTCTTCTTCCTATAAGCATCTGGTTGGCCACCGTGAGAACAGGATGTTGGACTAGATTGGCCATTGGCCTGATCCAGCAGGCTCCTTTTATGTTCTTACATCCACTGAAAAGCAATGGGATGGCATTCCTGCCCACTTTGAGCACTGGACCTCTCTCATATACTTGATCACACAGTCAGTCACATGCAGTATTGAAAAGCATATTTGAAATGAGAGAGTGCCGAGGCATTAACAGTAAAAGTAAAGAAAATGTCAACTGGATTACTATTTCTCTGGCTCACCTAAGTACTACTGCCAAAGGATTTTTAAAAGTTACAGATTCCAAAAAATATTTTATTCACGGCAACTCCAAGTAACAATATGGCACTTATGTAGCCTTTTCTCCAAGATTTGAAGTCTAGATAAAATTGGATTTCAAGCTGAAAGGTAGATTTGTTTGTCTCCAGTCTGATCCCGCTGCATAGTCAGTGCGCGGAGGGGGTTCATCCAGAGGTAAATGCACTAATATCCGAAGAGAATTTCATCCAGAAGGTCTTTCCAACCCTAGTATCTCTTAGCTCCATTATTCTCCCATACCAGCTCCGGATGCAATACTCTGTGTGGAAGAGTAACCTCCGTAAAGAGCAACAATAAGTAAGAAATAGTTTACTCACTTTCCTCCTGGCTTCTGCTCTCTGGAAACTCTCATGCTGTATGAAGACAACTGCTGGAAGGACCCGAGGGGACGAAGCATTTTCAGTCTGCAATATATTTACGGCACGCTCCAGAGTCATCTCTCCTTCTGGATTCCTGGGCGATTTAAACATGAACACTTTGTAAGCCCAGACTGCAAAATGAGTGGAACTAATGGATGTTCTTTAGCAGGTTGCGAATGTCAAGCAACAAGCCTGATTGAAAACAACACTGTAAATAAGTAATAGATCTGGTGCCCTCCAGATGTTGCTAGACTGCAACACCCATCACCTATGGCAGGCTTCCTCAAACTCGGCCCTCCAGATGTTTTTGGTCTACAACTCCCATGATCCCTAGCTAGCAGGACCAGTGGTCAGGGATGATGGGAAGTGTAGTCTCAAAGCATCTGGAGGGCCGAGTTTGAGGAAGCCTGGCCTATGGTGACTGCTGGCCATGCTGGCTGGGATTGATGGGAGTTGTGGCCCAACAACTGCTGAAGAGCACTAGGTTGGGGAAGGCTGGATTAACATACTTTCTGTGGTATAAGCTTTTATGGGCCATATCCTGTTTTGTGAAATACATGAACTTACCGCAGTTGGCAGAGGTAAGTAAAGAGATGGGTACAGAGGAGGGAAAAGTAAACAGTGGGTATAAAATACCAGGAAAAGCACAAATTAAAGTAAGGCACACACCCACACCCTACATCTAAAGAACTATGAGCCCATTTTAAACAGTTGTGGCTTCCCCCAAAGAATTCTGGGAGCTGTAGTTGGCTAAAGGTGCTGAGACTTGTTAGGAGAACTCTCGTCACAGAGGTCCTTAGGAAGAGAGATGAAGCTGCTCTGGGAATGGTAGCTCTGGGAGCAGGCAAGCACCTCTCCTTTCTCAATAGCAACAACAATAAATTAAATAGCCAATGTTTGGCTGTCCTTTTATGATGCTAAGAATCAGCTGCCTGAGACGGCTGACTCACTTTACCCAACGGTAGGGCTAGCCCTGCTAGATCTCAGCACACTATGTAGAATGTAATAGGCAAGAGTGGCACCGTCACATGCTTCAGATGTCACTTGCAGTACAGTTGTAAATAAATAAATTGCCGCTACTGTTGTACATCACCGTACACAACAGGATTCCTCCTTTCCAAGGTTCTACCTTAGATGTTGGACTACAGCCCCAGTTAGCCTGTTGTGTTAGTGCATCAAACTAGCATGACAGAGAAGCCAACACGTGACTCTTAAGAGGGAGTAGTCTTTACCCACATTTTTGCATGTACTTTAAAAAAACCCCCAGAATAGCCTTAAATTAAGTAATATTAAACATTAGAAAAGAGCAACCAGATTAAATTTAATTGACTGAAAATGTTTAAATGGTTCTAACTGGATAGTCAACTCATTATGCCCTGCCCCATTCAATGCCGGTTTCAAGCAATGTGTTTTGAGCTCTATCCATTTTCTCCTACACTTCTCAAGTGCTGATGAAATCAAAATGTCAGCTGTTTATATCTGCACTACTGAGCCAACCTGGAATCGACAGCAAACATCACAAGTCACCTGGGGAATTTCAGCTGTTCTGTTCAATCCAGTTGTTATCCTAACCAGAAGTTCAGTTCTTGTTCTGACCTGACATCTTGAACAAACCCTTTCTGTCCTCCTGACATTGTATACCTTAACAGCTGCAAAGTTAATTTCAGAGTACAGAAAATCATGTTCTTATAACTCAGTAGACTGGAGTAGGAATTCCAGCAATGAGTAAGGCAAGATATCGTTATGAAAACAATACATAGCAGTGGAAATAAAAATGATCTGCTGCCTTTGGAAGATAGTTTATTCCAACAACACAATTCTGAGCATGTCTGCTCAGAAGCCCCGTTTAGTTCAATGGGAGGGAAATGTGCAGTGGACTGCAGCCTATGTTATGTAAGATACATGTGCAGTAAGCTCTGTGTCAACATGGGAAGGTTAAAATAAAATAAGCTCCATGAGTGCCTGTTTGCTGAGTATGCACATAGACAAGATGAGCCGGATGCTTTCTTACATTGCTAAGCCTTGTCAGGATCTTTGCCGGATTTGCAAAGTCCCATGAACTGGGTGCACTGTTCATGAAAACTAGATAAGATCAAGACACAAGATGGTGTGTCTAAAAAAGGGTGGAGTTAAACCTTACCCTGCTTGAGATCCAACAGTGCCGGCCCGTTCTTGAAGAATGTGTCCACTTCCTGCTGCGGCTGCCATAGCTGCTGTCATTGCCATCCTCCTCCCTGTCTCGGCAGTGGCGCTGGCGATCGAAGCTGGTTGAGAGGCCTCCCTTGTGCTCTGAGACCTGACTGTCGTCTGGTGCCAGCTGGACCTGTTCTGAGACTGCCTGTTCTGAGACCAATTTTGGGAAGCAACAGGAGTCCTGACTTGTCCCGTGGCATACCCAGAAGTCGGGTAACTCTCTTTCTCCAAAAGGTTGTTCATGCTCCGACTGGTCCCAATACGCTGATAGACTGGTACCCGTGGGCTGTTTGGGACGCTGTCAACCTCCGTGTCGTTACCGGACCCAATGTAGAACTGCCTCTGCACAGCATACCTTCTGCTTGCAGCATTCTGGCCTCCGTAGCCAAGGATTTCGGAGCGAGCGTACCTTGGAGGCACGGCACCGGATCTCTTGCTTTCGCCATGCCTCACAGTTAGAGCCCTGTGGTAATGGAAGTCGTTTGGGTAGTGTGCCAGTTTGCCAGGGCTGCCATTGGGGGAAACCTCTAATCTCTTCAAGGGCTGCCTTTGAGATGTCTCTTCCATGCCCCTGTAGGAGCTATAGGAAAGGATTCTAGGCTCCCAGCCATTTTCATAACTGCTTTGCGATCCTATCTGTTCAACACACAAAAAAGGGACAATACAGTCAAAGAAAAGAACATCACGATAAGGCAGTGATATGGGGTGGAATGTTTTCTGGGGGGAAATTCCTTTGGTATATGATCCCATGGGAAAATGTGGCCATTGCCACGTCTTCTGGAAACTGAGTCTGTATGCACTTTGTGAGGAAGTATGTCCTGAGCCCTTTGCATTTATTACATTTACAGCTGCTCATTCCTCCAGGAAGCTCAGGGCTTCATGATAAGCCTGTGAGGCAGGTTAGGCTAAGAGATATTGGTTGGCCCAAGATTACCCAGTGATTTAGTGGGGATTTACCTGTTTCATCACTCTGGCTAGCATAATTCCCCACTCCTTCTTTCCTAGCACTTAGCTGTTCATTATTCTTTGCATTATGAGTTCCTGGGACAAATGTCCCATCTGTCCAATAGATGTCTGGGATGTTATTAGCAATGAGAGTCCTTCACAGGAGGTTAAGTTACAGTTGTGCAGTTTCCAAAGCATTTCCATTGCCCTATACAACATATAAAAACTTCGGTATTTCCTCAAAGGCTTGCACGACTTTTCCATTCTACCTCCTTTCCAGAGCAGTTACTTTTTTTTGTAATTTAGCAAGAAAACTACATGCAACTACAACATAATCAAAGCCTGAGAACACAGAGAACTCTGATGCAGGTGCAAAGGAGGCTATTGATAATGGAGAAAGCAAGTAATTAGATAAATTCAGACACTGTAATTAAAAGCTGGGAGATGTACTTAAGTTAAGCCACACAAGATGATTTAGTCTACACAGGGTCCACAACCTGCATGACAAATATAAACAAGGCAGAATTCCTCTTGGCTCATGTACAATCAAAAGCTCTAGCGTCTGAAATAAGGATTAGTTTCCTTCCTGGAATCTAATATTGTACGCAAGAATAGTTAGCTCCCTTAAACATTTCTGATCCTGCTTTGTAAAACTAAATGCACCATTCCTTCCTCAACCTCAAACACATAGCTTTTGTAGCAACAATCTCTCTTTCCGTCCTTCGATTATCACATTATCGATAACATAAAATGGAGCCCATTTGTCACACAATGGAACTGGGTGACTAAGCCAGTTTTCCTCAGCAAATCTTCTATTCAGAAGATTACTTTTGTTTGTGGAATTATAGCAACGCTTAAGATATGGGTGGCCTTCAAGCATGAGAGGAAAACTCAGCAGGCATTCTCAAGAGTATAAAATGGATGAACCTAACTATGATCCAGCCATTATCCATCACAGCAAAGCAAGGAGGACAGGCATCTCAATTCATTTATACATCCACTGTGTGTGTGTGCATATTCCTTCAGTGTTCCTTACCTGATAAGATGGATAGTATGAAGTTCCATGGGGAGGTCTTGAAGCAAAGTCTGTTTCATCTGCTATGAACACATATTCTGGAACGCTGGCAGTCCGATGCAGACTCCCTGTACAAAGGCATGAGAAATACGTTCACAGCACATTGCACACATTAACAGTGAACCCAGGTGCTGAGTTATGACGGCTTTACCATCAAATAGGACTCACTGAAAATTAAGAGAGGCGCATCAACATGCTCAAAAGAACCCTGCAAATTTTGCATAAGTAGGAGGAATAATTTTAAGAGGGTCAGAATGCTGAGCCAACTACCTGGCTGAAGCTCAGCAACTCTGGGTCTGGTTAGTGCTTTGGATGGGTGACTCACATATCATGGCTTCCATGATGGAAGGAATATGAATAAAATTAAATAAATAAATGTGTTACATTAGTGAGGTCAGTATTAATAAGAGCAACAATACCAACAATAGCTTAGAAGTGCGTAACAGTTTGCAAGTCTATCCTTGCCATAGGTGATCTTAAATTGAGGAAGCTGTTCATGCAAGATGACAACTACACACTTTCATGCTGTGGGTGTGTCCATAAACTGCTGTGTTTCTTCTCATTCCTCTACCTCTACAGCTGATCTCCCTGCTTTGACATCTCTTTAATCACTCAGTTACAAACCACAGCAAGCAATACTGTTCTAATTCCTATCCTCACATTACTTTAAAGGCAACCAGCAAAATTCTGCAAATTTAGAGCAGACATATGGCACATGGTGTGCAGGGCAGGACTGAGAGATAATGAAACTCTCACATCCATACCTGGAAGGTTAAGTAGTTCTATTGCAAATGGGAGAGGCAGAGAGCACTGGATCCGAGGAGGTCATGCTATTTGAACTGTTGCTCTGTCTCCTCAGCCACAATCTGGTTTCTGTCCTAATTTTAAACAAAAAATTCTCCCAGGCTGTATCTCTCAACATACGGTCCCCCAGCAAATCAAGTCTGCTGATTAAAATGGATTATTTGTCTATGCAATGATGGGGCTGCGGGACTCTTTTGAGGTCAGAAAAGCTGGGAGGGATTACTCTAGATGGCAGCAGGTTTTAAAAAGTGGTGAAAGAGGTTACTTGGTCAAAACCTTAAAAGGAGACCTAGCCAAGAACACTGTGGGATTTTCCTCATTGGATATTTTCAGAGAAAAGGCTAGAGAAACATCTTTTAGTGTAACACTCCGTCCTGGCGCCCTCCAGAAGGTTTGGACCACAACTCTTATGTCCTGGCTGGGGCTGATGGGAGCTGCGGTAGATCAAAATTTCTGGAGTACACCAGATACATTCCTTTATACATTCCTATGGAAAGCACAGGCAATGCATGTTGAAAACACAGCCACTAGCTACCACCCACAGGTAGATGAGGAGAGCTGATGAATGGACCGGCTGTAACTGATGAGGAGTGTCTGGTTCATATGTTGTAGGTCCTGCTACCTGCACCTAATGCAGAAGCTTGTAATAACCTGTGCAGTCAGTTGGTACAATGACAGTGCCAGCTGTTAGCCCCCTGTTCAGGCAAAGAGTGGTGGTACTTCTAGTGTACAAACTGGGCTCCCACTCCTCTGTCGCAAGCCGATCCTAGCTGGCTCCTTAGGGGATGGTGTGTATAAGCACTGAAACTCAGTGTTTGTGGTTTTGAAGTGCTTGGTAGCTACCACAGTGAAGTGATGTGATGGGATAAGTCAATCCTGTTGACAGACAGAGGTTTGTGACCTGGGCTGCTGGCTCCTCTGTCCTACTCCTCTCGGTCCACTCCGATTGCTACTAGGCACTGCACAGAACACCTCTACCCTTCCCAGTTTTGTATACTGCAGTGCTGTCTTTTCAACTGACCCCATGCCTTGTGCGTCACACCATAGAAAATCAGGCAAGTCCTATGAAAGTTTATATAGGTGCTCTATAAAGTGTTGTTTTGATTTCGATTCAGAATACACAGGCCCTGGCCTCAGGGTTGGCTTCTAAACAACAGACTAAACATGTCATGCAAACAGAGCAGAGGTAGAAGGTGCAAGATCAGTTAGAGTAAAGATGCAAATGATATTGAGATAGGAAAAATTCCACATGAAACAATTTATAGCTTGCCTGTTTCACATATAGCCAAAGATCAGCAAACAGAAGATGCTTGTCCATATCCACCACTGACACAGATACTGCACGTTTGCTGTGATGGCATTCGTGCAACTTCCAGCATCAGATTAGAAAGTGATAATCCTCAAGGAACGGTTTTGTGGATGATCAGTTGTTAACCGAGATTTCAATTTAAGTTTCTACAGATTAGGGCTTAAAGCATTTGCCATCTTAATCAGGGCGATAAATCAACCACTGCCCTGTCTCTAATTGGACTAAATCAGAGCTGTGCCCTCAGAAGCAACGTTCAGCTAGGATGGTACTGTAAACCAACTTCACAGATATCCACTCCAATGGAGCAGGCTGCAGTTCCATTGATGGCGCTATAAAACCACAGGTGGGGAATCACCAGCCTTTGGGCCAAATCTGGCCAAATGATAGAATCATAGAGTTGGAAGGGACCCCATGGATCATCTAGCCATCTAGACCCATACAGGGATCAAACCTGTGACCTTGGCATTATCAGCACCATGCTCTAACCAACTGTGCTAACCCACGAGGCCGTTTTACTCAAATGGTGGCCACCTGCCCCACACCTGACATTGTATGTCCCACTGTCAGCTGACGGGCAGAAGGAATAAATCCTGCTTTTTGCTGGCTTGCAAAGTACTATGTATGGGGGCTCCTAAACACATGAAAGCCAGGAACCACAGTAAGTCTTTTCACTCAGCATTTCCCCAAGTGTTAAGCAAAGGCTGGCAAAGCCCCTTGTACTGTGGTTCAACTGGTTGTCGGTTCAACCGGCTGTTATAGATGCTTGGCAAGCGCTGTACAAGGGACTTTGACAGATAGATGGGACATCCCACCTGTCAATCACCTGCCATCGTCTACAATGGTAGTTTATATAGGTGCTTTGTAAAGTGTTGTCCCACCCACCTGCCAAAGGTGGCCCTCAAGGGTGGGGGGAGATAAGCCAGAAAAATTCCCAATCCTTTCTGGAAATCTTCCTAGGCGTGTCCATGTGTCTCTGACTGCTTATTATTTTTATTTATTAAATTTGCATACCACCCTTCATCTGATGATCACAGGTGGTTCACAGCATAAAAAACAAGAACACAAAATATGTAACAAAAACAAACCAATCTCTCTCTCTCTCTCTCTCACACACACACACACACACAGCCTGCATATAATTCATACTCAACAGGGATTTCCAAGTGGTCGACCGTGATTGACTGGTTGATCCCTATGAGGTTACAGTCGATTGTGGGCTCTCTAAGTGCCCACACTTTTCCTTTGTGGGGGAAGAAAGAACACCCGGCCCCTCGCCCTGTCCTCCATTCGCACATGATCGCTAGAACGAATGATGGAGTTTTTTGCTGTGAGGCTGATTGTTTCCTTTTTTGTTTTTGGCTATTACTATTATTTATTAAATTTCTGTACTGCCCTTTATCCGAAGATCGCAGGGCAGCTTACAAGAACAAAAATACATACCATAATAACAAACAGACAATACCACCCCCAATATTATTATTTATTAAATTTTCTGTTGCATAAAGTACAGTGGTACCTCGGGTTAAGTACTTAATTCGTTCCGGAGGTCCGTTCTTAACCTGAAACTGTTCTTAACCTGAAGCACCACTTTAGCTAATGGGGCCTCCTGCTGCCGCTGTGCTGCCGGAGCACAATTTCTATTCTCATCCTGAAGCAAAGTTCTTAACCTGAGGTAATACTTCTGGGTTAGCGGAGTCTGTAACCTGAAGCGTATGTAACCTGAAGCATATGTAACCCGAGGTACCACTGTATTTGCTCGCCAGCTCTGCCAAAGGCTGATTGTTTCCTGAGCAATTTTTTGGTGAGTGACTTTTTCCTTTTCCCCTAAAGACCTGCCCCTCTAAAAAAAGGCCAACAGCTTTGACCTGAACCCAACCCCCAAAAGGGGTAGATCACTGCCAGTTTTTTATTCTGTGAGTAGATCGCAGTCTCTTGAGAGCTGGACGTCCCTGGTCTAATAGATGGGTGGGCTCTGCAGCTAACTCACAGGAAAGTTGTAAGGATGTGGATTAAAAAATGGATGCTGTTCTTCCACCTGGGCAGGGTGGGGTTCACATCTAATACTGAACTCAGGTGGTGCGTGCTGACAGAAGTGGATCTAAAACAGGGCCACGGAGAAAGGAGGAGATTATCAGCATGCTCAGACGAACGCTGATGTTTGCAGAGACACAATAACGCTTTTTACAGACAACCAGCCCAATAACCAAATGAGTACAGAGGACACTCAGTCACCACGGAATGCCGAGTCAGTTGGAAAAGAAAGACAAGCCTTCTTTGTGCGGCTCAAATCAGGGAAGGGTGTGTATGTGTTCAGGTGCTGCTTTTGCACAAATCAGCCCCACCCCTTCCTGTCCCAACCTTTATACATTGAAAGTCTGGAGACTCTAACCCTGTTCAGCAGAATACCATTAGAATCCTCCCTGCAGATATTCAAGCATTGGGAGAGGAGGCGAGAGGAGTCCAATGGGAGGAGCTGAATGCCCTGTTCGGAGGGAATTGCTGGCCGCAAGCCTGAACAGAAAGGATCCTGTTAGGAAGGAGAACACACTGCAACGTTTTGTTGCAGGTCCTTTACATCCAGAAGCCAGTTACCAACATCCATCCCGTTCCAGTGTAGATTAAAGCAGGCATGGTTCTCAAAGGCTTGGGGTTACAGGAATTGCTAGCGGAGACAAGGTAGATTGGCTCACATCTCTGGTGCCTTAGAGAGCACCTGTTCTGACTGTCTCTCGAATGAGTGAATGGTTGCCATTCACTTGCGTGGGGATAGGGAACCAATGCATTTGCAACACTGGCTGTGCAAAGAGTCACTTCACAACTGATGCTGGATAGCCCAGCAACACATTCGCAGGGATCCTGCAGTGACTGCAATATGTTCTGTTTCCTCCCCAGGGACCCTTATCTTATACAGCTCCTTCACACAGCCTCCTGGTCCCCAAATTAACAGGATGTTGGGCATCTTGCCAGCAATATGCAAAAAGCATATTGTGGGTCAGGGATGCTTAAACCATTTTTGTTTTTGAAAGCCCTATGCAGATTTTTTTTTGTTTTCAGAAACCCATGCAGATTTTCGAAAGCCTGTGTTGATTATCTTTTGAATGTCTTTAATACCTGTTTTTAACAGTCTTGTATTGATAATCTGAATGCTTTGTTTTTTGTTCAGGTAGGTAGCTGTGTTGGTCTGATGCAGTAGAAATATATATATATAAAGTTAAAAAATTGTCCAGTAGCTCCTTAGAGACCAACTAAGTTTGTTCTTGGTATGAGCTTTCTTATCTCATTATACATGATAAAGCTATTTTTGGCCATCTCATCCCTTGCTTTTTCCTGTAAGACCAATTGAAGTCGTTAACAGTCGTCAACAGGTTTACCACACCTATCAGCCAATCACCCATTCCCACCACCCTTCTGAGTAATACCCCTCTATTATTATTATTATTATTATTATTATTATTATTATTATTATTATTATTATTATATATAAAGGTCTGGTGACTTCTGTTTCAGTGTATCTGAAGAAGTGTGCATGCACACAAGCTCATACCAAGAACAAACTTAGTTGGTCTCTAAGGTGCTACTGGACAATTGCTTTGTTTTTTGTAAAACACCTAAAGGTTTTATTACAAACTAGTAGTGTATAAATTTTGTTTAAAAAATAAACAAATTTCAGTAACATTCAAATAAGACTTCAGCCTTAAAATCAAGATGTGTTACATTTACCCTGCTTTACAGATAAACACAGCATCAGAACCCTTAAAGCAGAGTTTTAAACATTAACACAATTCCTTATTATTCTATTCGGTATGTAACTAATCTAATTTAGGCATCTCCTGCTAATTTATTTTTTTTGCCAGAAATACATGAATACCATGTCTGTCTAGAGATAGATTTAGTGGCTTTCCTTCAGCAGCTTTATCTCATTTAATTAGCAAACTGGGCTTGTAAGGGCTATGCTCTGATCTAGCAATTGGGTTACACAAAGTTCATTTTGGTTAGCTTGCAGGCTCTGGCAATTCTATCAGGCTAGCTGAGCTCTTGGGCAACTTTCTTTAATTGCCAGGAACATCATTTTTAAGGTTTCCTAGAAGGCTGGCGGTTTCAGAGAAATAGCTCCATGCCTGTCTGCAAATGTGGAAGAGAATCTTGTGGATGCACTTTAAGAGTAACAGAATTATTAGGATTCCTACATTGCAGGGGGTTGGACTAGATGACCCTCGGAGTCCCTTCGAACTATGATTCTGTGATATATTAAGATATACTATTTTGTTGACTAGAGTACGCTTAACCAGTTGGTGGGCTCTACTCTATGAATGCGTATGCCACAATAAACGATTTAGGTATTTTAAGGTGCCAGAAAACTCTTCCAGGTTTGTTCAAAGCAGAAGCAATTATGGAGAACAAAGGCTAAGCAGGGAGATTAGATTTCAATGCGAGAAGGAAGAGAGGCTTTACAGCCTTAACACTAGATGCCTCTTCTTCAAAGCTGGAGAGCTGGCAGGCCTATCCCTAAGCTGCACACACAAGGAGAAAGTGCAGCTCGTAACACTGAAGAATTAAGATGCAACACATTTTGGAACCTACCAGAATAAAAGTATCTGAAGTAAATAAATAAACAATGGAGTTTGTCAATAGCCTTTCGATGCCTTCAGAGTGGTCCTAAATAAACACTGTTACTTCAGGGGTAAAGGTAAAGGTAAAGGTACCCCTGCCCGTACAGGCCAGTCTTGACAGACTCTAGGCGAGCCAGAGCCACACACGGAAACACCGTTTACCTTCCCGCTAGTAAGTGGTCCCTATTTATCTACTTGTACCCGGGAGTGCTTTCGAACTGCTAGGTTGGCAGGCGCTGGGACCGAACAACGGGAGCGCACCCCGCCACGGGGATTCGAACCGCCGACCTTTCGATCGGCAAGCCCTAGGCACTGAGGCTTTTACCCACAGCGTCCCTTACTTCAGGGGTAGGAAACCACAATTCCAGGGACAAAAAGCAGATCTCCAAGCCTCTCTCACTGGCCCTCAAAACTCTCTCCCCCAAGGCCACACCTCTCATTGTCCCAATATGCACTGCAAATATTTTTGCCTGGCAGGAATTCATCCTTGAACTTAGATAATGCCTGTTGATTGTCTGAATGGAGGATAGAGAGGGGTGTGTCAGAGTATGTGTAGAAACAAGCCTCCTGTACAAAGGTTACTTTTACATCTGTTGCTTCGTCCACTTTTGCCTTTGGCCCTGCCCACCACTGGCACATGGCCCTCAAAAGGCTGCGCAGAAAGGAAAGTGGCCCTCAAAGTGAACAGATTTCCCTGCTCCTCCCTCCCTGGGGTTGTGGCTAATCTGTAATCAGGGTGATAATTCCCCTTACGCTGATACACAGTATTGCAGGAAAGAAACCGAACGATACCCACAAAATATGTAAGTCTGTTGCGTACACGCCTATTTGTTCAGTGATGTTTACTGTTTGGCAAACGTTGCAGCAATTGTGAATAAACGGCTGGTTTTATGTTCCCAGAGCACGGTCTAACTGAGGGAGGGCAAAAGGGAAACCACAGTGCAAAATTGGGCCCTGCCCCAAGTATTCCAAGATAAGCATGACTGCAATAATTTATTTACAGAGCAATCCCTCATTTAGGATATATTTCATGGAATCATAGAATTGTAGAGTTGGAAAGGACCATAGGTGTCATCTAGGCCACCCCCTGCAATGCAGGAATTCCCTCCCCCCACAACATGGGGCTTGAACCCACGGCCCTGAGATTACTCAATGGAGAAGCCATTGATGTCATTAGGCTCTCAACTAACTAGTCCTTATGATTACTATTAATATCCAAATCGCAATGACGTGTGCTCAAAGTATTTATAAATGACTGACAAACACAGGTATTTGCTTGTATTCATTAAAGTCTAAGTTTAGCATGAAGCAGAAACAAGACCAATTTGTTCTTCTTGCTCTACCTTGCGGAAAATAATAAAGCTCAAAGGTACAGAATACAGTTGGCCCGAGGAAGCAATGCAGCGGAGGAAACTGTCAGGTGCAAAGTCCTTATTTGTTTTGAATGAGTGACAATCCATTTCCATGTAGGGAAATTCTTAAAATGGTCTGCTGTGCAGACTGTCACATCTGATAAGTGCATGCACGCAAACATGCAGGCAGGGTATAACTCTGTAGCCACAGCTCTGCGCCTTTCCAGCAGACATACACCCAACAAAGCGCACACAAGTAGAGTCACCACATGCAAAACATATCCTTTCCTACACAGAAGAATCTTCTATGTAGAAAATCTAGCTTACGTTAATGAGTGTGCAAGCTCTCTCAGTTTTTCAACTCATGCTTTTGTTTATGAACATTATCCTCTCAAAATCCCTGACATTTCAAAAATGCAAGATGCCCCAAATACCAGCGTATTGGGGGAAAACAAAGTTGGCCAAAAGCAACAAAACAACTCCAAGTAACATAACAATGTCCCAGCTGGCCAAGTGCAAATGCTTCGCAGGAAAGTTAAGTGTTTCTGGAGCTTTCCCCTTTGTAGGTATATTTTGGTAGCTTTGCATGCATAGCCATTGTTCCAGCTTGCCTTGCCTCCTCATTGGCTGGCTTCAGATAAAGAAGTATTTTACAGAGCTCTTTTGATACACTCTGAGTAAACAATTGGGTGGCATTTACCGTAAAACCAGAGACATTGTTCAACATCCAGAAGCTTTTCTCTCTCAGTTCTCTTTTTATAATTACAAATTACACACCCAGGATGACCCAAAGTTTTTATGGCTTCTCAGGAATGAGCAGGATGCTGCCCGATTGTTCCTGCTTCTCTCCTCCTCTGGTGCACACAGGATAAACCAGCCATGAAGCCTTGGCTTCCCAGTACACCTGGATGTGGGACTGTGGTTTGTTGCTTTGCAACCAGTCATGATAGGCGATGCAGCAACAAACCATGGCTTCAGGTTAACTGTGGCTTGTTATGGAGCAACAAACCATGATCCCAGGTTCAGACAGAATGGAAAGCCAAGGTTTCCTGGTTTGTTTATCTTCTTTGCACCAAGAAAGGAGTGAGGAGTTAGGTTCCAAGGTAAGTAATCTGTCAGGAAATAGAATTTTTAAAGGATTTTTAAAAGATCAGGAAACAGCAGGCAAACTCCCTTGACTTCTGAGTTTTTATTCTGTTGGCAAGCGAAATGCCTGCTAAGAGAGAAAACTTGTGTGAGCTGTTGGAAGTCCTCAGAAGGGAATTCCACAGTCTAGGCATGGCACCCCCCATATCCCAGCCAAACACAAGTCAGATGTCAGTGGGATACACTCATGTGATCTTAAGCAAATGCATTGGATTCAGTCTTCCCCACTGAATAGGAGGAGCTCAAAACCACACATCAGATTCATTTAACAGCTATGTGTAGCTTCCAGTAACATTGGGTGGGTCATTAAATCATGTGGGAACTGGTCCTTAAATTTTCCTGTTTGTTTATTTCACTTGATAGCCACCTTTCTTCTGAGGAGTCCCAAGTTTTCCTTCTGCCCCACATTTTATTCTCAAAACAACCCTCTGATGTGGACCAAGCGTGTGTGTGTGTGTGTGTGTGTGTGTGTGAAAGCGAGAGTGTAGGAGTGATGCCAAGTCACCCAGTGAGCTTCATAGCTGAGCATGGATTTCAACTTGGATCTCCCCAGCCCTGGACACTCAAACTAATACATCACATTGTTCTCACTGTGTGTTCAGCAGAGCTAGGAGAGAATTGAGGACATCCTACATCTGGCCTAGTTGACTGCTGTGAGGCTGGACCACACATTCACCCACAGAACAACATTGGCACTACTGATCCAGAACACAATGTACCAGAAGCTCACAATAGCCAAAGGCCACCTGATCTTATCCTGTCAATTTCCTGTAGTAGTATATACCTGTGTTAGAATAGTGCACTCCAGATATTCTTGGGACTACAACTCCCATCAGTCATGACCAATGGTCATGCTAACTGAGATTGACAAAAGCTGAACTACATTTCCAGGATACTGCATTCTCTACCCTTGGCCTACACCATCCAAATGCAGAATGCTAATGACATGCCTACAGTCAGTGCTCAAAGTTCACCAGGCGCATTATGCACGTGGTTATCAGCCACTTGTGACCAAGTGAAGATGCTGAGGTGCCAGGATGGTGTCTGGCATCTCCACCATCTTGGGGTTCCTTGGATCTTGACTGTTTCACACACTAGCAACAAATCCTGTAGAATTCTATCTGTTATATTTTATCTGCGCAAGCAGGATGTATTTCAGGAATCAAAAAGTTGTTTTTGAAAAATACGACTTTTGAGCTGCCTGGCCCCATCCTGGCAACTAGGCATTGTTTTGGCAACTGCAACCCTGGTTTAAGGAACCATTTGGCAGCTAGCTTATATACCGTATATCCGAGTTTCTAACACTGCCTACCATGTGCGGACAGGCAGTCAGATGAAGGCAGACCAATTTAGGAAAGGTGCCTTCAGGGCAAGGGGTAATAAATACATGAGTCAAACACTGGGTTGAGAATTCAGACTGACTATCTGGTGAACCATTCAGCCTTGAGTCACCAGCCCTGCAGGGCAGGGGGGAAATCGTACGAAAGCCAAGACGGGCTGCATGCAAACACAGCCCAAACAGATAAGACCTAAAATGGAAAGGCCAAATGTATGAACTTTTATGTGAGTGAGCAGATAACATGTAGCTCACTGGTTGATGAATGAGGTAATGTGGCAACATGATTTCACACTAAGACGTGCCGAATGAGTTACGCACAAAAGGCAGCAGTTTCGCCACTGAGAGATAAAACTCTGGACAGAGATACAGACGATTATTTACTGAGCGGAAATAATTTGCACAGCCACAACAGGACAGACAGCAACCGTGTGCAAAGCAGGTTATTTGTAGAGCCCAGTCCCACATGACAAGCTCTTACACGACTGGAGTGTCAGTCCCATTCCCCTGTGGTCACTTTGCAGGATGCTATGGCAATGATTCAACTTGGAGGTCACATGGGAGGAGCTGATGATGCAACTACTTCTCACACCAATGTTGCCTCTTCTTGGAGGGTTGGGAAACAGAGAGAGAAGCAAAAAGCAGCTGCAGTTTCTTCTCACATGATCTCAACATCCTAAAGTCAAGAAGCAGCGTGGAATGAATCACATGCCAGCAGCAACCACACCACTCTTGCAATGTTGTAAATTGACAACTGTGTGTTGTTGTTTTTAAAGAAACAATTCTACGTACTGTGATTTCACTGCATCCACCATATTGGGGATTTTTATTGTTGCAAAGCTGGCACATAACTAACTACCTTCCTTATGTTACTAGCGCTATAAAACATGGGGCATTATGTTTATGGAGGAAATAACTGCAATTACACATAACAAGGTAGGAAATGTGAATACTACCAGCAACTTCATTATGATCTAGGCTGGAACCCTTTCATATTATATTGGAATGACACACCTAAGCCACAAAATGTTTGAGTTCAGGTACAGAATTTGTTGTAACACAAGTCTTTCTGTGTGAAATATAAGCAATTTAATACAGTACATATTATTGTACTTAATGCATTAAAAATCACTCGGTAGTATTCAAGTTTTACTTTGAATAGAGTCACTGAAATTAATGGACCTAACTTGGTCAGGTTAATTCATTTCAGGGAGTCTACTCTGAGAAAAACACCTCTCTCCCCCTCTCTAAATCTTCTCCATTTATAAATATGGGGGCAGCATCTACACAATATGGTTGTCATTGAAACACTCTGCCCCATTTAATCCAGATTTACCTTTTCCAGGGAAAATCTGGTATTTTTTTTAAAAAAACAAACCTGCCGCCAACTATTCATTCACGGTTTTTACAATATTTACAACATTAAGTCCCACCCCACCAGGTATGGGAGAAACATCTGAATTACCGACTCCTCCACACAGTAAAAACCCATGCAGATTATAAATCTTAAAGCGTCTGTACTAGATCTGGAGGAAAATCAAAACAGACCCCTCTCCCCTTCTCAAGTTTCTGATAAGGGGGGGGGGGAGGGAGGAGAGCCACAAGTATTTGAAAGAAGAAAGATTGGGCAGGAGAGACAAAGGAGATAACAAACTGAAGAAAGGTGCCAAAGAAGGAACGGTGGGAAGACCTCATTACCCGGAAAGTACCTGGCCAGCTGCAATCCTAAATATTCACCAAGCCACGCACCCCATTATCCACAACAGAATGCAATCCAGACAGGTTTACATAATAATAATAAAATTTTATTTATATCCCGCCCTTCCCAGCCGAAACCGGGCTCAAAGCCGCTAACAACAATAAAAGTAACACAGCATTCTAAAATCAAATCATTCTAAAATCAATTCAAAATAAAATTAATGGCAGCCATTGGGCTAAAGTTCTATGAGGATTACCAAAGGAGGAGGTCAGACTGTGCCTTGGCCAAACGCATGCACACCACAAAGTCAAAAGTAAAAAAAAAAAAAGTCTGACGAAGGAAAACCTTTACATGGAGAAAGTAGCGGGTTCAATGATCCCCGGCTTCTCGTCTGGAAACCCTTGAGGGCCGCTGCCGGTCAGTGCCGACAATACTAGGCTCGACGGAAGCAACGCTCCGACTCTAGGGCAGCTTTCCAACGGGGAAAGTGCGGTCCTCAAGCCCTCACCCATGAGATTTAATTTCTGAAAACTTTGGCTAGATCATGCCCCGCGGGAGGGGGAAGTTAAAGGACTCTGCGGGTGGGGTGAGACTATAGAAACCGTCCAAAGTTTGGGACTGTTCATTTAAAATAAAAAGAAGTTGGAGGGAGGCCGGAAAGGGCCACTCACCGTTGACCATGGAGCCTCTGCTTTTCCTCGCCAGGGTCTGCTGGACCTGCCGCTGGATGCGCAGCGACTTCTGCGCCTCGGCCCGGCCGCCCGACAGCTGCGGGGGCAAAGCCAGCGTGGAGCTGTCCAGCCCGCCCAGGAACTCCTGGCCCAGGACAGTGCGGATGTAGCCTGGAGAATCGACGCCGACGCCGGGACCTGCCATGGCCGTAGAGGGGCAGGCGAGCAGGCAGGTCGGAAAAGCCGGCCAAGCGGACGGGCGGCCGTCGGTGCCTGAGGGACCTGCCGATCGCAGCTTGCAGCGGCAGCGACGAAGCCTCCACCCCCTGGCGGAGAGTGGGAGGCCGCGCAGCTCGGGCCCCTCCCTCCGCCCGCCCCTCGGAGCGCCACGCCCGACGGGGCCAAAAGGACAGACCTGCCTGGGCTGGGCGCGCCGCTCTTCACCTTTAACCGGCCTGGTTCAGTAACGTTTCGCTAACCAAATTTGAAACCGGCGTGAGCGGTGCAGGAGTAGCAGCTTGACTTCCCTCCGAGAATAATAAAGCGAACCCGAGTGACTCCGGTTTGCAGGCACTTCCGTGGGAGCAAGTCCCAATCGACGGCGCACAGCTCGGCTGACTCCGGATTCAAGAACCGGCGTCGGGTGGGGCGGACGGGATAGGCTTGAATGTTTATTGGGCAGAGAGCCAGGCCTCACACAGGTGCAGGCGGGAAAGCGCGCCCCGCCCCATCTGGTGTTTCATTTACACGCGGCTGCTGGTGGTGGGAAGCCTGCGGCCTTCCCGGTATTTTTGGACGCGGACATCTATTTTTGGTCTATTTTTTTTTTGACAACTCACATAGGTTTAAAAAGTGTTTTTGTTTAGAAAATGTTTAGGGGTACTCTCATTTTGACTCAAGAAAATCACCATTTTATAGTTCAAATCAGGAAAAACAAATACAGTAAATGGACAATAGTGCAAAGATTCACTAAATGTTTAGGGGTGTGCGTACCCCTGTGTCCCCCCCAGAAAAAAAGCACTGGGTTTAAGTGCTGCCAATGCATGCCAGTTTTTGTAATCTAATGCTGGTTGTGTGCCCAATGTTCTTTGTAATGTTTTGCTCTCCTGATCTCTATTTCTATGCAGTGGAAAATGAAAATGAAACAAAATGGATGAGCTAATCCTGAATTTGGGCCCGAGGCCCAAAGTGTTTTAGCCACTCCTGCTTTAACAGTTTGTGAAGAGTAGATTATTCCATCTTTTCCACTCACAAGTAGGGGTGATCCACGTTAGCTGGTTGTGATTGACTCATGCCAACTCAGAAGCAAGTCCTATTGATTTAAGTGGGACTTCTAATGAGGTGTATAGGATTTCAGTCTGAGTCCTTTTCCCCTAGGATTTGTATGGTTGTTGTTTAGTCGTTTAGTTGTGTCCGACTCTTCGTGACCCCATGGATCAGAGCACGCCAGGCACTCCTACCTTCCACTGCCTCCCGCAGCTTGGTCAAACTCAGCTTCAAGAACACTGTCCCACCATCTCGTCCTCTGTCGTCCCCTTCTACTTGTGCCCTCCATCTTTCCCAACATCAGGGTCTTTTCCAGGGAGTCTTCTCTTCTCATGAGGTGGCCAAAGTATTGGAGCCTCAGCTTCAGGCTCTGTCCTTCCAGTTAGCACTCAGGGCTGATTTCCTTAAGAATGGATACGCTTGATCTTCTTGCAGTCCATGGGATTATCAAGAGTCTCCTCCAGCACCATAATTCAAAAGCAGCAATTCTTCGGCGATCAGCCTTGGTTCATAGTAAAAAGCCCTGGGAATTTTTGAATCAAAGGGCTCATAGAAAAAATAAAAATTCAATGGCTTTTAATAGCAATTCCCTTCACCCCCCCCCCCAACCTGAGTTCTGTCATTTGAGCACAGAATAAGTGGTGATTCTTTTTCTAGGTAAACAAGGTAAAAAAGTAGGTTCATTGACAGACTTGTGAACATTTTTATGTACATTTTAGTCTCATGCCAATTTCATTCTTAAAGTTTCAGAAAACTTCACATAAACCTAAACTTTCCTAAATATCAGAGACAGATACCGTGTGTGCAGATAACAAATTGTCTTTTCCTCCACAGAATTACTATTTTCAGCTGTGACGCAATGCTTTGCACATTGGTATCCTGGTTTTGTCAGTCTCAGGGAGTTTCAGGTAGAAGCCAATCCATGTTTGGAAATCTTCAAAGCTTGCTTCCCCAGCCCCCCAGCCCCCACCCCTTCCCTACCCCAGAAGGAATGTGTGCTGAAATTGGCCAGGGCTCTCCCCTATTATCTTCTCCAGTTAGCATTCTAAGAACACTTAACTTCTACATTCCATTAGCCATGCCTGAGATTCTAACCTTTCTTGAAGATTCCTTATCATGGAATTGTGAATGAGTGGTCACAGACTTAAACAAAAGCTTACCAGGATCCTTAAAGATACAAGCGGAGAATTACTAATCAGTGCAGGAAATCAAGGGCTTAGTCCGCCCACAACAGAGTCTTTGCTTGAAGACCTTCAGGAAAGCAGGGCACATGGTTTTCCTGAGGGCTGAACTGATCCTTCAGGAGGTGACTCCTTCAGGGCAAATGGAGGACTGAAGAACCAGTTTGGAACCAAATTTTCTGTTTGAACTAAGAGAGAACAGATAGCGGTCTGACAATAAAGCAGCTTGGGGTACCCTCCTTTGAGAAATAGGAGTGTCTTCAACATGCTCTAATTGTAACATCACATTGAGAAATATTTTGATGAAGATACCCAGTGTCTTCAATGCTGCCTCATAGACGTGGCACATTGCTCTGCAATGCATTTCCTGAAATGTTGACTTTTAGGTGTCTCTTGAAGAGTTTTTTATGCCGACAGGCCTATACAGTTGTTTAAAATCTTACTGAGTAACCAGTTGTTTTAATGATAGTTTTGTACTGCTTTTAAAGGGTTTTATTTTAATTAAAAAGTTTTTACATTACCACACACTGCTTGAAATTTTTGATGAGAGGGCAGTATCTATGAATGAATGAATGAATTTCTCACTGTTTGGGAAAGTGCTGCATGCCTTTCTGTTCATTTGTACCTAAACAACATTAAAGATAGAGAGGGGTAGCACATGATTCAGGGCCAAAATATTATTAAGTGAAACGTTTGCCTAAGCAGATGCAAAACCACATTACCGTTTTCTGTTTCTGCATACCACGTTGTCAGAATCTTGCAATTGCTGTCAGGTTTTTTAAGCGTCTTTCACTTACTGTGGGCAACCAAGGAGATGACCTATCACTGGATAATTTGAAGCACCTTCGGGGCAAAGACTAAGCTTCAAAGGAGAAATAGGTTTATGAGCAGTTGTTGAAACTGGACCTGTTAAGGCAGCCTCAAACTAGTTGCTACTTGAAACTTTTTAATTCTCAGGGTACTTTAAATTAGGCAGCTTTATCAGGCCACATGGTGGTTTGCAAACTGTCTATACTGGAGTTGTTTTTAAAGTGTGTTTTTTGTTTTATCACTTGTGTGCTGCCCTCAGCTCTTTCGGGAGGAAGGGCAGGATATAAATTTAATAAATACAAAACCTGTGGCATTTTGCTGCCTGAAGCAGGTCCCAATTGATGTCCCAGCCCACGAAGGCTAAGACTTTAAAAAACAACAAAACTTCTTGCTGCCCCATTCAGACATCACCGTTCTTGCCTTTATCTTCCACACTCCTCATGGTGCCACTCAAAGCAGGTCACTTTACTCTGCTTCATGGCAGAGCTGGCCCCATTCCTGACTCACAGATTTAATCATTAACTGTCTCCCTAACCAGCTCTCCCCATGACACGCTTTGGACCTTTCCACAGGAACCTTTGCATTCAGATGGAAAAGGCATCATGCTGTGCATCCCCTTATTGTCTGAGGTGAAGAGAATGAGCATGCAAGGCAAGGCCTAACTGGCCATGGCATCCATGCTCTTGAAACCTCTTACCTAAGAGGTTCATCAGACCCCACCCCTTAATCTTAGCTTTCCTTTCAGAAGGCATGTGGGTCAGCCCTTTAGAACAGGTTTCCTCAACCTCAGCCCTCCAGAAGTTTTGAGACTACAATTCCCAGCATCCCTGACCACTGGTCCTGCTAGCTAGGGATCATGGGAGTTGTAGGTCAAAAACATCTGGAGGGCTGAGGTTGAGGAAGCCTGCTTTAGAATCAGCCTTGTCTGACCTTGCTATAGTTCTGTCTTTCTTGCTCCGCTGACTTTATTTCAATGGAGCTTGCTGCTTTTTTGGCTATTCTGGTTTTCCCTCTTCAGTTTACTTGGCGCGGTGCAGTGGCTAAGTGACTCAACTTCAAATGAGGAGGTTCCCCAGTTCAAATCCCACCTCTGCACCTCACTTCACCAAGGTAAGGTTTGGCAAGCCAGTCTCAGTTCACCCCCATCTGCAATATGGGGTGTGTGTGTTTGATAATACAGACTTATGACAGCAGTAATGGGAAACCAGTGGCCTGTGAGCCTTCAGTTGTTGTGGGACTCCAACCCCATCAGCCCCAACCTGCAGGTTCCCTACCCTTGCTTTACAGGGCCAATGTAAGGGTTATAACTGGATGAGAAATTATTTGAACCCTTTAAGGCACTTTAGAATTGTTTATCACCATCATTATCATCATCAGTCATTTTTTTTGCTTGTTAGCTGCTTCTAATGCTTCCTAACCTGTTAGTTAAACAGAAAGAAAAGGCAGGATAGAAACATATTAAAAAACCAAAATAAGAAACACAGTAGAACATGGGTAGGGCAAACTAAGGCCCGGGGGCCGGATGCGGCCCAATCGCCGTCTAAATCCAGCCCGCGGATGGTCCAGGAATCAGTGTGTTTTTACATAAGTAGAGTGTGTCCTCTTATTTAAAATGACTCTCTGGGTTATTTGTGGGGCAAAGGAATTCGTTCATTTCCCCCCCTTCAAAATATATTCCAGCCCCCCACAAGGTATGGGGGACGGTGGACTGGCCCCCTGCTGAAAAAGTTTGCTGACCCCTGCAGTAGAACCTTGGCTTATGTTACCCTTGGGTAACGTAAACTTCGGGTTGCGAAAGCAGCAAACTCGGAAGTATTTTTTCGGGTCTCGCCGTTCGCGCATGCACAGAAACGCACCGTGCGCATGCACAGAACAGGCGCCTCTGGTTTCAGAAACCTCGGAATCTGACCGGAGCTCCAGAATGGATCCCGTCTGCATCTGGAGGTACCACTGTAGAAAGTCTGGGGGGAAGACATACTTGGGCAGCTTTAAAAGAGGACTGGCAAATTCATGGAGGATAATGCTGTCAATGGCTTCGAGTCATGATGGCTACTCTCTGCCTCCATGGTTGGAGGCACTAATGCTTCTGAATACCAGTTTCTGGAAACCACAGGAGAGGAGAGTGTTCTCATGCTGTCATGCATGGGTCCTGCCTGCCAGTTTCCTGCAAAACAACAAACAACCTCTGGTTATCAGGCTTTTCTTGTGCACTCCATCGGGCCTGAAAGGTCCTCACGTGAGCAAAGCACATTGGCGTCCTGAGCTAAGTAAAATATGCACCTTTGGGCATTTTGCACAGGTGGTGGGGACAACCTTTTTGTGGAACGCATTCTCTAAACAGCAGCAGTAGTTGCCCTGTCGCAAAGTAGTTCTTCATGTTTTGCAGGAAATAGGAGTTTAAAAAATTGTGAGGAGGGATATGTTATCGATTCACCTTTTGCAGACAGAAGCTGAGTGATCATGCATACACGAGATAAAACCTACTTTTAAAAACCAGGTATATATTCCAGGTGCTTCTAATCTCAGCTCGTTACATACAGTGAAGATTCCAGGTAGCCTGACATCTGGCTGGTTGATAGGGGATCAAATGCTTATTTCACTCATTATCATGCACATCCACCTCTGACTTTCGTCTTCTGGGGTTTCTGGGGTTTTTCCTGTTGTTATTCTGTCTCTCACAGCTACAATAAACCTACCATTAAAATTATGGACTGGTCATTTCTTCGTCAGAGGGCAAACAGGCAAATTTAGCAGGGGATCAAATACTTCCCCCCCTCACTGTAACTGTTTTCCACAGTAAGCAAAGCAAAGCAAAGCAAAGCAAAGCAAAGCAAAGCAAAGCAAAGCAAACAACCTCCAAGAGCTGTGAAATGCAATAGAAAACACCTCCCATCTATAGCAGGACTCTATTACAAAATATTAAACATTTGGTTATCATTAAAATCTAGAGGTAAGACAAATCCCATGGCCCCTAGGAGAGCTTCCTAGGGTCCATGGAATGTTTTGGATTTCCCTATCAAGGAGTGGAGAGAGAGAGAATGCCTGCTCTTGCAGAGGAAGCTATGACTGTGAGCCCTCTCTGCCGCTGTGGAAACCTCCATGGCTCTTGCCTTACTGATGCCTGAGCTCCAACATCAGAAAAAGGAGAAGCTGGGGTGCAAGGGAGAGAAAAAGATGACACACAATATTTCCCAGTCTCCCAACCCACCCCTGAAATGGGCAGGAGGGTAATATATCCCAGCCGCAGCACTCTCAAATGTATTTTCCCTTCCCTTGGAAACAATGGAAGGGAAATTGCAAATAAGTACTTAAAAAAAATAAAAATTGGACGCGGGTGGCACTGTGGGTAAAAGCCTCAGTGCCTAGGGCTTGCCGATCAAAAGGTCGGCGGTTCGAATCCCCGTGGCTGGGTGCGCTCCCGTTGCTCGGTCCCAGCGCCTGCCAACCTAGCAGTTTGAAAGCACCCCCGGGGGTAAGTAGATAAATAGGGACCGCTTACTAGCGGGAAGGTAAACGGCGTTTCCGTGTGTGGCTCTGGCTCGCCAGAGCAGCGATGTCACGCTGGCCACGTGACCCGGAAGTGTCTTCGGACAGTGCTGGCCCCCGGCCTCTTGAGTGAGATGGGCGCACAACCCTAGAGTCTGTCAAGACTGGCCCGTACGGGCAGGGGTACCTTTACCTTTACTTACTTTAAAAAATCCTGGGAAACTAGCAAACAAACATTGCTCTTTCCTCATTTCTTCTGCCCTGCCACAGCAAACCCACCAGGGCATTGGATCATCTTACTGGATCATCTGCCGTCAGTTCCCCCACCTTACGAATCATGTTGATAGCAAATTCTTAGGATCGCAGGAAGCTGCTTTATCAGACCACTGCTCCTTCTGGTTCATTGGCTCTCCTGGCTTTCAAGACAACCCCTTTCCTACCTGGTGATCATAGAATCATAGAGTTGGAATAGACCACAAGGGCCATCGAGTCCAACCCCCTGCCAAGCAGGAAACACCATCAGAGCACTCCTGACATATGGTTGTCAAGCCTCTGCTTAAAGACCTCCAAAGAAGGAGACTCCACCACACTCCTTGGCAGCAAATTCCACTGTCGAACAGCTCTTACTGTCAGGAAGTTCTTCCTAATGTTTAGGTGGAATCTTCTTTCTTGTAGTTTGGATCCATTGCTCCGTGTCCACTTCTCTGGATGCCAGGGACCATGTAGACGCATTGAAGCTAAATGGCATGACTGACTTAAGTTCATTAATTTCAGAGGGTCTACTCTGGGCATAATACAATCCCAAGTGTTTTGCAATTAAGTACTAATACGCACTTTGCCAACATGCCTGTGATTTGAACGGCTGACCTAGTAGCAACTTTTCTTTTTTGCCAATATAAATGAACTCAATAGCAGAAAAGATGCTGCAGTGTCACCTTGTGGCTAATTTGAGGAACAACACCCATTAAGAAATGTCCCCCAGTTGGACTTCCGGAGGCGGCGCGAAACCGTGATGGCGGACCTCTTCGAGCTCTGAAGAGGGGCACCGCAGAAAAGGGTTGTTTCGCTACGGCGCAGCGGCAACCCATCAAGAAAAACCACGGACAGAGAGAGTCCGTGGCCGTGGGACTCGGCGGGCACCTGGAGCGACCCCAAATTCGCGGAAGGGACCCCGTAAGGGGCTCCGGAGTGAAGGAGGGGGAGCGGTGCTGTGAGTTCATCGCTCTTTCTGCGGAGGCGAAGCCGCGCGGCTGTCACGGATGAGCGCTGACCTTTCTTCCAAAAAATACTACTTTGAAACAGCAAACCCGTGAGTAAGGACTTAAGATTTGCTACAATAACTTGAAGAAATTTGGCTGAAACCGGGAGACGAGAAAGAGGAAGTCCGTCTTCCGGCACTGCTTATAAGATCAAAGCAGACTGTTTAAAGAGCGGAAAGCGCTGTGAACAGGGAAGCTTTAAGGCTTTAAAGTGGGACTTTCGTGCACACTTGAAATTCTATTCTTAAAGGAAGAAAAAATACAGTTTAAATTGGATTTGGAGCGGTCCCCCATGGGGCGAGGGAAGACTCTAACCCCAAATCTTCGGGTGGCCGGGTGAAGTTGCTTGACTGCGGAACTGTTACAAACTTCCAGATACTTTTGTGACTGAAGTGCAACTTTTGGGCTTACTTAGTTTGAGTGGATACAATTGCAGACACCTTGTTGGAACATTGTTAAACGTTTTAAAGTGCTCTGCAGGACTTTTTTCTTAGTGTTTTGGAACTAATTTGCTTTTAAAATTGTTTTTGAAAACGGAAACTTTAATGGCGGAAAAGTTACCTTCTTCTTACTAACTTTTGGTGGCACTCCCCCTAGAGGACATTGGATAACAAAGGCCTGGGAAAAGTTTTTTTGCTTACTTTCTTTCTCCAGACTGTTTATAAATTTGGACTTGTCTTTCCCATGGGATTACAACATCTGACCTTGAACATTGACTGATGAGTGGTACAGGAAAGACAAGAGCAGCCAAAGCTAAGGAAGCTAAGGAAAAAGAAAAAGCAAAAAAGCAGGCACAGCTTTTGCAAACAACTTTAACTCAGGGACGTAGACTATCAGTGCCTGCTGTGCTTGCGACACAAAAAGTAGAAAGTGAAAAGCCTGAAAAATCTGAAGAGGAAGATATGGCATCAGGAGGAGCAGAGGCAGTACTGAAACAAGTTTTGGAACAATTGTCAACATTAAATCAAAAAATTGATAACCAATCAACAAAAATTGACCAAGCTACATCCTCGATCCAGAAATTGACAGATCAGGTTTCCCAACACACCCAAGCAATTGAAAAATTGCAAGGAGCAACGGAAGAGAACCGTAAATTGGCAGGGGAAGCCGTTGAAATTGCAACATCAGCTAAAAAAGAGGTTGAGGAAGTTAAAGCAGAAGTCAAGCCTCTGCATAAACAGATAGGGGACCAACAAACCTATCTCTCTTTGGTGGAACTGAAAAACCGGGAGACTAATCTTAGGCTTAGGGCGGTCCCAGAAATCGAACAAGAAGATTTGATTGGATTTTTGACAACAGAAGTTTCAAAGTTCTGGGGCTTAAAAGAAGAAAGTGATTTTAAAATAGTATCGGCTTTTCGACTGGGAAGATTGGTAAGAAAAGATAGATCTAGAGACTGTCTAATAGCTTTGAGATCAAGAGAGGAGAGAGACAAAATATTAGGCCTACACTTCAAAAACTCAATTGAGATACAAGAGAAAAGGGTGGAAATCTACCGAGATATTCCTAAACAGCTATTGGATCTGAGAGCCACCTATTCAGAATTGGCTAAGTTGTTGAGACTTAACTCAATCCCTTATAGGTGGGAGTTCCCACAAGGACTATCATTTACTTACAAACAGAAGAAGGTTAAAATAAGATTACCAGAGGATCTACAAAAGTTCCAGCACGACCACGGAGAAGATCTCCAAAAAGAAGCAGCAGCCCTTTGGCCTATACTTAAACCAGGACCCACTCTGCCAGCAGGCGGAGGGACGCCTAAACCCTCGGAATTAGAGGAAAAAGAAGATACACCGCTCTAGGTGTAACAGAATAGTTCAGGATGTCTCTGCAGCTACTCAGTTGGAATATAAATGGCGGAAATTCCCCGGAGAAAAGAAGGAAACTGTTTCATATATTGAAGAAAGAACAATTGGATATTATTTGTTTACAAGAAACCCATGTGACCAGGCTCCACAGGAAAGTTTTGGTCAACAAAAGACTAGGCCAAGAGTTTATTTCCTCAGACAAG
Source organism: Podarcis tiliguerta (assembly GCF_965153285.1). Classification (NCBI taxonomy): domain Eukaryota; kingdom Metazoa; phylum Chordata; class Lepidosauria; order Squamata; family Lacertidae; genus Podarcis; species Podarcis tiliguerta. Next base: position 54,408,554 of record NC_139543.1, on the reverse strand, counting down.
GTAAAGAAAAGAGGAGTGGTGATTTATGCTAAGGAGAGCCTGATACCTAAATTTTTATTCAAAGATGAATATGGAAGAATTCTGGCAATTGAAATCCAGACCCAAGGAGAAAAAATATTGATACTAGGAATTTATGCTCCAAACGACGGGAAATCAGAATTTTTCAAGAAGCTGCATGAGACGCTGCTGGACTATCTGGACTATGCTAACATCATAATGATGGGAGACATGAATGGAGTGGTGTCTACACATATGGATAAGTCTTATAACCAAAATCTAACATCAGACGGCAGACTGCCTAAAACTTTTTTTGAAATGACTGACAATCTGGATTTGATTGATATATGGAGGACAAAGAACCCCCTAGGTAAAGAAGGAACTTTCTTCTCTGAGGCCCACCTGTCCTGGTCAAGGATCGACCAAATCTGGACCTCCAGGGGGCTGGCACCCAAGACTAAAAAGGTGGAAATCTGCTCAAAAACATGCTCCGACCACAACGCTCTGAAATTAGATCTCAGACTTACTCAAACCGGTTCCTTCAGATGGAGAATGAATGACACTCTTTTAAGAGATCAAGAGATTGTGAAAAAGGCCCAAAAAACATTAAAGGACTATTTTGAGATAAATTTGAATACTACAGTAGAAAAAAGAACGATCTGGGACGCAAGCAAAGCTGTCATGAGGGGGTTTCTGATACAACAGAATACAATTAAGAAGAAGCTCTGGAATGGAAAGAAAGATAAAATACTGGAGAAAATACATCAAGGAGAGAAAAAATTGAGAACTAAACCAAAGTCAAAGGATCTGTTGAGAGAAATTAAATTCCATCAAGCAGAATATTCAAAATTGATTAATCAGGAGATTGAATGGAAAATAAAACAGATGAAGCAAAGATCCTTTGAATCAGCAAATAAATGTGGAAAGCTGCTAGCTTGGCAGCTGAAAAAAAGACAAAAGTTGAATACAGTTACAAATCTAGAGATTGAAGGAAGAACGGTGCAGAAACCAGAGGAAATTAGGAAGTGCTTCCACAGATATTTTAAAGAACTTTATGTACAGGGGCCTCAGAAAGAATCAGAGATAGATCATTTTTTAAAGACAAATGGACTATCAAAAATAACTCAAGATAAAAGATCAATCTTGAACTCTACAATAACCACCCAGGAAATTGAAAGTGCCATTCAGAACATGCAACTAGGCAAATCTCCAGGCCCGGATGGGCTTACCTCCAAATACTACAAGACTTTGAAAGACTATTTAACACAACCCTTGTTGGAGGTATGCAACCAGATCATGGATGGGAAGAGGGCACCAGAAACGTGGAAAGAAGCGTTCATCACATTGATACCTAAGATAGAATCTGAAAAGACTCAACTCAAGAACTACCGCCCCATCTCACTCCTGAATGTGGATTACAAAATATTTGCAGACATTTTGGCAAGTAGACTTAAAAAAGTTTTAATTGAAGTAATTCACAAAGACCAAGCGGGCTTTCTCCCTGGTAGACATTTATATGAGAATACCAGAAACATCATCGATATTTTGGAACTTTTACAAACTAACAGGAACACAAGGGCGGTGTTAATTTTTGTTGATGCGGAGAAAGCATTTGACAATATATCTTGGATGTTCATGAAGAAAAACTTGGAAGGGATGGGAGTGGGGCGGGGGTTTGAAAATGGGTTACGAGCAATTTATTCAGAGCAAAAGGCCAAATTAATAGTGAACAATGTGGTGACGGAGGAGTTCAAAATTGAAAAAGGGACACGACAAGGGTGCCCTCTATCCCCTCTTTTATTCATTTCAGTCCTGGAGGTGTTATTGAACATGATAAGGGAGGACCGGCTGGTACAAGGGATAGAGGTCGGAGTGAAACAATATAAACTTAAAGCTTTTGCAGATGACCTAGTTTTGACATTGCAGGAGCCAGAATCCAGTACAAAAAGAGTTCTTGAACTTATATCTGAGTTTGGTCAGGTGGCGGGGTTTAAGTTGAACAAACAAAAAACCAAGGTTTTGACCAAGAATTTGACACTTACAGAAACAGAGGGGTTTCAGAGAGAAACAGAATTAAATGTGGTAAAGAAAGTGAAATACCTAGGGATCTATTTGTCTTCCAAAAATTTGAATTTATTTAAGGACAATTATGAAAAATGTTGGTTGGAAGTAAAGAAGGATTTAGAAATTTGGTCAAGATTGAAACTTTCCTTGTTGGGAAGGATTGCAGCAATTAAAATGAATGTATTGCCGAAAATGTTATTCTTGTTTCAAACCCTACAGATCGTGGACAGAGAGGAATGTTTTGGAAAATGGCAGAAGGATATATCTAAGTTTGTCTGGCAGGGCAAAAAGCCCCGAATAAAGTATAAAATATTAACTGATTCAAAAGAAAGAGGGGGGTTTGCCCTGCCGGATTTGAGGTTGTACTATGAAGCTGCAGCCTTCTGCTGGCTGAAAGATTGGTTTTTGCTAGAAAACACCGACGTCCTAGATCTGGAAGGTTTTGATAATGCATTTGGTTGGCATGCATATCTATGGTATGACAAGGTTAAAGTTCACAAATTGTTTAAAAGCCATATTGTCAGAAAAGCGATTTTTGCAGTCTGGATGAAATATAAAGACTTATTAGAGAGTAAAACACCGAGGTGGCTATCACCGTTGGAGGCCAAAGCTCGAAAAAGACCCAATATGGAGGCCTATTGGCCGAAATATTGGGAATTAATTGAAAAAATTGGAGACGGTTGGAAGTTGCAGAGCCAGGACAAATTAAAAAACAAGGTGCGAGATTGGTTACATTATGCTCAAATTCAAGAGGTTTTTAAAATGGATAAAAAGGTTGGTTTCCAGGAGGGGAAATCGAAACTAGAGACAGAATTGTTAGAACCAAAGACCAAGATTTTATCTAGAATGTATAACTTGCTGCTTATGTGGAACACACAGGATGAGACAGTTAAATCTGCTATGATAAAATGGGCACAGGATGTTGGACATAATATTATGTTTGAAGACTGGGAAAGGTTATGGAACACCGGAATGAAATTCACGGCATCTAGTGCCTTGAAGGAAAACATTATGAAAATGATATACCGGTGGTACATGACCCCAGTCAGGCTAGCCAAGATGCATCACCTGTCTGACAACAAATGTTGGAAGTGTAAGGAAGCAGAGGGGACTTTCTTCCATCTCTGGTGGACCTGCCCAAAAGTGAAGGCCTTCTGGGAAATGATTTATAATGAATTGAAAAAGGTATTTAGGTATACCTTTCCTAAGAAACCAGAGGCCTTCCTGTTGGGCATGGTGGACCAGAAAATGTCAAAGAAAGATAGAACTTTGTTTATGTACGCTAGCACAGCAGCAAGAATACTCATTGCAAAGAGTTGGAAGACACAAGATTTGCCCACGCTGGAGGACTGGCAGACGCAGTTGATGGACTATATGGAGATAGCTGAACTGACCGGCAGAATCCGAGATTTGGATAAAGAAACAATTGAGGAGGACTGGGGAAAATTTAAAGATTATCTGAAAAAATATTATAAGCTGTATGAATCCTAAGAAAGTGCATGATTAGGAAACGTTAAGCTTCTGCGAATATGATTAAGTAAATGGTAAAATTAGTGACAAAAGAGAAAAGGAGACAATTTAAATTGAATATGTTATGTTTATTTTAAAGGTATTGAAATTGAGATATAATATATTGTATTTGGATACATAACATTTGAAAGTTACAACAAGGTATGAAATAAGGTAACAAAATGCTGACATTGTTAATGCAAAGAACGCAGAATCGGAAGGGGTGGGGAAGTCCAAGTTTTATTTTGTTTTTGTTGTTAAAAAAGAGAAAATTTGTTTCTTGTAACTACTTTATTTGTTTATAAACCTATAAAATTATGGAAAGAAACGCAATAAAAAAATTTATAAAAAAAAAAAAAGAAATGTCCCCCAGTTACCACAAAAAAGCTGTTGAGTTAACTTTAAGTTTTTATGCGAAACTTAGGGAAACCCAGCCGTTCCATAACATGCACATTTGTCTCTGGTTCTCTCTCTCTTACACACACTATTGTAATGTTTGGGGGCTTTTTCCAACTACAATTTATTTTTTTTAATACACAAGTTTGTCCAAATGATCAGTTATTTGTACACTTTATATAAAGGTAAAAAGGACCCCTAGATGGTTAAGTCCAGTCAAAGGCGACTATGGGGTTGCGGCACTCATCTCACTTCAAGCCAAGGGAGCCGGCATTAGTCCTCAGACATGGATCATGTGGCCAGCTTGACTAAAAGGCTTCTGGTGCATTGGGACACTGTGACGGAAGCCAGATTGCACGGAAATGCCGTTTACCTTCCCACTGCAGCAGTACCTATTTATCTACTTGCACTGGTGTGCTTTTGAACTGCTACATTGGCAGGAGCTGGGCCAGAACAGCAGGAGCTCACCCCATTGCACAGATTCAAACCGCTTCATATATATACTTCATATATGATGATATGCACGGAATAATGCATTTTATCGTTCCAATAATTGGTAAAACAAGCTCCATTTCCTCACAAACCTATGGCATTTCACTATACCTTATCTTACTCTTATTAAACCTGTCAGATCAACCATTTCCCACACCTTGGAAAACCATGTCTTCATAGATGGTGGTTTGGAATTTTCCCTGTTTTGGCAGATTAACATTCTGGCTGCTGTTATTAAATGAACCACCACTATGATACCTGAGCAAAACCAGTACTGGATCCCCTGGACAAAATCAGTACAGTGGTACCTCGGGTTACAAACGCTTTGGGTTACAAACGCTTCAGGTTACAGACTCCGCTGACCTGGAAGTAGTACCTTGGGTTAAGAAATTTACCTCATGATGAGAACAGAAATCACGCACTGGCAGCGCGGTAGCAGCGGGAGGCCCCATTAGCTAAAGTGGTACCTCAGCTTAAGAACAGTTTCAGGTTAAGAACGGACCTCCGGAACAAATTAAGTTCTTAACCAGAGGTACCACTGTACTGGATCTACATCCAACACAATCTTGTAGTGTTTCAAATGCACTGTTTTCAACTTACTGGTTAACAGCATGTGCTACAAAATGCCAAATCCCTGGTTCAGATCTCGCCTTCTCCATGAATCCATTGGGTGGCTAAGCCCGAATCTGGAATACGGGAATAAGTATGTTGGCCTATGTGATGGGATTTCTGGAAGGATAACGAATGGACATGAAATGTTCTGTACCCTTGCAACCCAGAGCTGCGTATGTATACTTGGAAGTCTCACAAGACTCAATAGGGATAATGCCTAAGTAAGCTGGGTATAGAATTTACATGAAAGTAGGTCTTATTTAATTTAGTAGGTCTTACTTCAAGTATCCTTCATTGTAAGGTAAAAGGTAAAGGGACTCCTGACCATTAGGTCCAGTTGTGGCCGACTCTGGGGTTGCGGCGCTCATCTCGCTTTATTGGCCGAGGGAGCCGGCGTACAGTTTCCGGGTCATGTAGCCAGCATGACTAAGCCGCTTCTGGCGAACCAGAGCAGCGCACGGAAATGCCGTTTACCTTCCCGCCAGAGCGGTACCTATTTATCTACTTGCACTTTGACATGCTTTCAAACTGCTAGGTTGGCAGGAACTGGGACTCAGCAACGGGAGCTCACCCCGTCGTGGGGATTCAAACTGCCGACCTTCTGATCGGCGAGTCCTAGTGTGTTGGCCTGGGAATCTGATTCAAAGGAATCCCAGCCTGCACAGGAGTCCCCGCCTCCAGGGCCGGCTGAGCCGGGCCAGGGCCTTGAATCTGAAGCACCTGCACCTGTGCCAGATCCTCAGGAGCAGACACCAGATGAATCCACTCTGGCTCCGGAGGTGATTGAGGACCCATTGCCTACAGGTGCGCCTCTCCCATCCCTGTCAGGGGAAGGTGAGCCTCCCCCTGGGTGCAGTAACCCTCCAGCCTCTCCTGAGCTGCAGAGGCTCAGGGCAGAGAGACGGAGGGAACTGGGTTCTCTCAGGAGGAGTGCTCGCCTTAAGGCCAGGAGAGGCAGGTCACCTGTGGGCTGGGACCACCCCTGGTCTCAGATAAGATAAAGGCCAGTCAGCCCGGTCCCAGGTTGCGGGAGCACCGTCGTTGGAAACTAGCTTCTGCCAGCACCCAGACCTGTTCTTCCAGAGTTCCCAACCTTGCCTGGCTCCTCGCTTTGGACCCCGCTTCGCCCTTGGTGGACAGTCTCCAGACCCTCGACCCAGGACCAGACTCTGACCACGCCTCGCGGTAACCTCCCCCCAGGACCAGCACACCTAGGCTCTGTGGTTTAACCCACAGCGCCACCCACGTCCCATCCTTCATTGTACTGGGCTTCAAATGGCACAGACATCTACCTGCCCATATTTACTCCACCACTGTATTTCCCTTAGATGTTCATTGAGAACAAGAAGCAAGAAGTTTGAGCGAGAGCATTGGTCAGTATGGTGGCTGCTGACGGCAGTCTTACCAGGGCCCCCAAAGTTTGAGGCCAGGTCCCCAGTAGCTCAGGAAGGACTGTAGCTCAGTGCTGGAACACCTGCTTTGCATGCACCAGGTACCCTGGCCCTCCAGATTGGGGATGTTTCCAGCCTGAAACCCCCGAGAGCTGTTGCCCATCAGTGTAGACAATACTGAGTCTGTATGAGACGGCTTCCTGTGTTCCTTTGGCTGCTACTTGGTCAAACTGCTCCTTTCCATCTCTTCTGTTTCTTTCTCTGTTGTGTGGCTTATTCATTGGGCATCTTGCATTTGCCATCTGTTAGCCCAGGTGTTCACCCCGCTAACCCACGTTCTCCAGAGTTGCTTTTACCCAGGTGACCAATTTCAAGCCAGTTTACTCTCATTAGATTCTTGGAACATCTTCCTTCCATTGCCAATTATTTTTAAAAATCTTCCAATAACTACACTAAGTTCTCTTTCGGTTATGGCGCCCTTTTCCACACTGTAGGTCATTTTTTATTTAGACCATCTGGACTCCATGGTGCTAAGGTTCTTTCCATTTGATAAGCAATGGATGAAATTTTGAAAAGCAGTTCCTGGAACTATGGACCCATCATCATCCCTCTTGTGTGGCACCATTGATAATGGTGATGATTCACTAGTCCCTAATGTGAACCGTGATGCCCATATTGAATCATTCTAATTTGTGTTGGCAGAGCACATCCTTAAAGCATCTTTTAATGATGACTTAGAGAGGCTTGCCATGTACTGATTCATAGCAGCCAATATCGCTGCTAACTGTGGATGGGGAAATGTTCCTCACAATTCCTGCTTAGTGCAAAATGATTGCTTATATATGTGCATCCATCTGAAGAGAAGAAATTGAATATAGTCGACACATTATAGATATAATAGCAAGCTGCTATTATATCCGTCCCTAGATATCTTGACTTTGTCATTTTCATGAGTTGTATTTATGGCTTTAAAGGAGGGTGGGGGCTGAATGTGGCCCCCAAGACTCTCTATCTGGCCCTTGGGACCTTCCCCAGGCTACAAACCACCCTTAGTCTGCTGGTGCAGGAGCACAAGCCAAAATTCACCTTGGGCACAAGGAAATAGTTGTGCCGTTCTTTGGATTCTGCCTAATAGATGTTCAAGAGTTAGGTTATAGCAGTTGTTTCCTAAGTTTTGATAACTGGGGCACAGGCTAGATGTCCCATCTGGATTAAATATGGAAGGCACATTTGATCCTTACTTTTAATTTTCTTCAGTTGACTCCCAGAACACTGTGCAGGCATCTCCTTGCAAGGGCCGGATAGCAATTGTCTTCCAGCATTCCACCTTATCCCTTCCCAGGCGACCAGAGATTACAGGCATGGAAGGATCTCTCAATTTCTGTTCTCTCATTGTTCCACTCTTAAATTTAGTTCTCCATATTTCTGCAGCAATTAGCTTTTTTTCTTTTTCTTTTTTTCTTTTTTTAAAAAACCCTAATGAAAATTCACCAGCATGTTAGTGTGAATTTCTCCTAATAATAAACACATTTTTGTATGCTGTTTGGACTGATAACATTTCTGAAGGCCATTCCCCCTAATAAACTGTGTCTTTTGTGTGTCATTTTCAGTAATGTATTTATTTTTATGCACACTTCCAATATATGCATCACAATATTCGGATAAGTGAGAATTTCGAAGGATGGCTGGGGTTTCGGTTCCCCTATTGCTTTGGAAAGTCAAATGAGACAAATTTGCCTTTAAAATTTCCCCTTGTCCCTACCTCAAGGAGAAAAGCAAAAACTCTTTAACCAGGCAGGTTTAGATCATTTGAAGAAGAAACTTCTAATGAGAATGGAAATGGTTTCAGGGATTTGCACAGATTAAGCAGGTCAAGGTTAACATTGTGGGGTTCCTTGGTCTCCCTCTTTGCACATCTGGAGGAAAGATGTTGGTGAAATGTTCTGTGTTTATTGTGTACAAATACATTTACATATGAATATAAATACCAAGCGGTTGTAATAAAAATGTAAAAAACAAAAACCTAAAGGGGAGGGGGAATAAATTATTGAAGGCACCACATAAATGAGCTCTGTATTCAAAATGCCATAAAATGTCTCATTAGAAATTAGAGGAGTCTAGACATTTGGAGAGCTTTGCTTCTTTTTCTTCGAATGATACGAACAGTGAGATAAAATGTCAAGAACTTGTCCTCTGTCTGCCTAGAACTTAAGTGCTGTTAAAAATAAAAATAAAATCTATGCAGCTGCAGAAACTATGGAAGTGGCAGTGAGAAGGGTTTTTAAAATATTCGTTAGAGAGATGCATGAAGACAGCAGCCTTCCAGGTTAAATATTTCTTTCATCACATGGAAATGCTGAGCAAATACCAATGTTTTAAAAAGTGAGCGTGCCAGTGTGTTGCAGTGGTTAGAGGACCTGGGAGACCAGGGTTCAAATACACACTCATCCATGAAGCTCACTGGGCGACCTTGGATCTGTCACTCCCTTGCATCACAACCTACCTCTCAGGGTTGTTGTGGACATTAAACAAGGAGAGGAAGAACTACGTATTCCACCTTGAGCTCATTGGAGGAAAAGATGGGATATGAATGCTATAAGGTAAAGGTAAAGGGACCCCTGACCATTAGGTCCAATCACGGACGACTCTGGGGTTGTGGCGCTCATCTCGCTTTATTGGCCAAGGGAGCCGGCGTACAGCTTCCCGGTCATGTGGCCAGCATGACTAAGCCACTTCTGGTGAACCAGAGCAGCGCATGGAAACACCGTTTACCTTCCCGCTGGAGCGGTACCTATTTATCTACTTGCATTATGTGCTTTCGAATTGCTAGGTTGGCAGGAGCTGGGACCAAGCAACAGGAGCTCATCCCATCACGGGGATTCGAACCGCCGACCTTCTGATCGGCAAGCCCTAGGCTCTGTGGTTTAACGCACAGCGCCACCTGCATCACAGTATGAATGCTATAAATAAATTTCAAAAACCTGAGAGTTTATTTAATGTTTTTGCAGAATCCTGCCGATTTTATTTTATTTTATAAAGACAACCTCTGATATTAGGATTCTTGACGTGTATCAGGGATGATGGGAGCAACGTATGGAAGCCCAAAAGTTCCCCACACTTAATGTAGAAGGAAATCCTGGCCCCAGATGTCACAACCATATCCTTAAGCATGCTTCTTGTGAGAAAAGAAAGTCGAGTGATAACTCTTAAACTACGTATCTTAAACTAATGTATCTTCACATTTAGCATCAGCTATGTTCCCATAGTCAACACTTTATACAGGGCTTAGAAGGACCCGGGTGACTTGAGCTACTCAGACAACCATTATCAGGATGCTTGATAGAGAGGCTTAATTTTTCCTCTATAAAAGTAGCACTTGCTCCCTGATGGCGCTACAGAAGTGATAAATCGCAGCTGTAGAGACGATTGCACAGGGTAGCCTCATTAGTCTGGAACCAGAGACTAGCCTCTTTATGTTAGCAGAGCGGGGAGGCCACATTTTACTCTTCAGAAATGGAACTGGAAATAATTAAGGGCCAAATTAAAGCCCAGGAATCTGCATTTGTGACAGAATGAGTTCTTGGGCTTATATTAAAGGACCTTAGGAAATTGAATCAGCGACTCCTTTCCCTCAAAGCACTAAATAATCATTTTCTCCTAAATCTTGACTTCTATAGTCAAAAGGACACTAGTCCTTCACTGTCTCTCCCCCCCTTAAAAACTGCCACAATAAAAAAAAAATGAAGGCATGGAAAGGGGAGAATGGATAAAAGCACATTTCCTCACAAAACCTATTACATAAACTCACCCTGAACTTTAAGGGCTTAGCACAGCCACTTGCTACTCTCAATTTCTTACAAAAGTGTGGGGATGGGATGGGACACAACTATGGTTTTCCAGATATTTCTGGACCACAACTCCCATCATGCCTTACCATTGGTCATGCTGGTTGGGGATGATGGGAATTGGAGCTCAATAACACCCAGAGGGCCATGCCCCCCCCCTTGTGTTGCAGGGGGAAACCAGGAAAATGGGGCAAAAGTTCAGGCAAGGAGCCAGGAGTATGGACAGCTCTGAGTGAAGCCTGAAACAGCTGTAAGCTCAAGAGCAGGGTGTTTAGTTTAAGCTCTAGTTATCTCCCGCTTGGACTACTGCAATGTGCTCTACGTGGGGCTACCTTTGAAGGTGACCTGGAAACTACAACTAATCCAGAATGTGGCAGCTAGACTGGTGACTGGGAGCGGCTGTCAAGACCACATAACACTGGATCTCAAGACCTACATTGGATCCCAGTACGTTTCCAAGCACAATTCAAAGTATTGGTGCTGACCTTTAAAGCCCTAAACAGCCTCACCCAATATACCTGAAGGAGCGTCTCTACCCGCATCGTTCAGCCCGGACACTGAGGTCCAGCTCAGAGGGCCTTCTGGGGGTTCCCTCACTGCGAGAAGCCAAGTTACAGGGAACCAGGCAGAGGGACTTCTCGGTAGTGGCACCCACCCTGTGGAACGCCCTCCCACCAGATGTCAAAGAGAAGAATTATTAGTGTGGAGCTACCTGTGGTTTAAACAGGCAAAAGGCAGAGCTTCTAGCTCTATCCCCTCTGGGGAAGCAACTGGTGTTTCCCATAGAGATTCATTTGTCCATCATGGCCATTTAACATTGTTTTGAAGCTGCCGGGAATAATCAACAGGAGTTTGGGAATGAAGTGGAATCAATATGTGGACGTCACCCAGCTCTATCTGTCTGTTCCATCTGAATCAGGAGAGGAAGTTCAAATGCTGGACCAGTGCTTGCAGGTGGAGATGGGCTGGATGTGGTTGAATAAATAGAAGCTGAACTCTGATATGAAAGAGGTGCTATGTGATCCATCTTGTATCCATGGGGTAGGAAGGTGGCCTCTTTTGAATGGGGTTGTACCCCCTGGAAGGAGCAGGTCAGTAGCATTCAGGTATAGTGGATCTGGCATTGTCACCGGAGGCACAGGTAGCCTTGATGATTTGAAATGCCTGTTTTCTGTTTTGAAAGTTCACCAGCTAAAGCCCCTTCTGGACAGAGATGACTTGTCCACTGTTTTGCATGCACTGGAGCCAACCACCTGCCAATCATCTGAAGTGACTATGTCTCTGTTTGAAGGTGAGTGGACATTTGAGTGCCTGAGAAAGAAAATCTAAATTTTCCCTACGATGGTAAAATGATAATAAAATAATTGACAAATTGTTGCCCTTAAACCAAACTCCTTAAATTAGACTGAATGGTAGGGCCATTCCTGGATTAAATGAATACCAGTTTCATGCGAGGTTACATAGTTTAAAATAATCATAAACCACAGAACAAAAGCAAAAAAGACTCTGGAATCCCATCAATAGAACCTGGGATTGAAACTGACGAACATTTTTTAATTCAGTGTCACGATACTGACATTATTCTTAAAGACTGTGATTCAAAGAACTTGATGCTAAAAAAAAACCTCACGTTGGAAGAAGAAGGAGCCTGCAGACATCTAGGATGCTTTCTAATGAGATCACAACCAATAATCAACATAATCATATTAACAATAGCCTAATCCCTGAATCTAATTTTGTGACAATTAAATTAGGAGTTCACTTGTTTTAAACTTTGACAGATGAGGCCCTACTAACTTGTAAGGTAAAGTCATTTTTTGTTTTGTTTTACTGAGACAGGAACAATGATTCATATGGGCAAATTCTACAGCACACATGTTTCAGTAGTTAACAAGCTACTTGTTGATCCTGAAGTTTCTATAGTTCGTTGCAATACTCAGCAAAGTGTTTTATTTAGCCATCGTTATTACTTGGTTACTACCACATGTGTGTATTGCATTAGCTATATAAGGGGTATTAAAGGAGGGGTAGTACCTCCCTGGCTGAATCCATTACCTTTCAACTCATGTTGATTTCCTAGGATTAAGAAGTACCTAATACACAGTTTAGGAAGTTTGAGACATCACCTTGCCAACAAAGGTCCGTATAGTTAAAGCTATGGTTTTCCCAGTAGTGATGTATGGAAGTGAGAGCTGGATCATAAAGAAGGCTGATTGCCAAAGAATTGATGCTTTTGAATTATGGTGCTGGAAGAGACTCCTGAGAGTCCCATGGACTGCAAGAAGATCAAACGTATCCATTCTTAAGGAAATCAGCCCTGAATGCTCACTGGAAGTACAGATCCTGAAGCTGAGGCTCCAATACTTTGTCCACCTCATGAGAAGAGAAGACTCCCTGGAAAAGACCCTGATGTTGGGAAAGATGGAGGGCACAAGGAGAAGTGGACGACAGGACGAGATGGTTCAACAGTGTTCTTGAAGCTACCAGCATGAGTTTGACCAAACTGTGGGAGGCAGTGGAAGACAGGAGTGCCTGACGTGCTCTAGTCCATGGGGTCACGAAGAGTCAGACACAACTAAAAGACTAAACAACAATAACAACAATAATTAGTTTTGCACAGTTGCTAATCAAAGGATTAAGGCATCTAACACACATCTTAAGACAGGCCTGATACTCATTTTAACACATAAACTCTAATTAAATTCTAACTTTTACTGAGCCCAGGCATTTAGTACCCCCAAACCTGTGACAATGTATAGATATATGTCTGTATGTAATGCAAGGTATTTAGGGAACATTTTCCATGTTCGCAGAAATCTGCAATATTTTATAAGGTCACACTTCACCTCCAATTGAAATTTACTAGACAAAAGTAATCCTTGAAAGAAAATACTTGTGTCACCAAAGCATGAAGCCATACAGGTGAAAATCTGGAAGCTGATTACTGAAATGTCATGTCATTTACTGTCACTATTTTTCATTATTTTCTTAAAATACCAGTAACCTTTGCAATACCAAGGAGGCTTGCCTGGCACCTTCATTACATATCTTTAGGCTCCAGGCAATGACGTTTCTCTACAACCAGGCCTTTGGCTGATTAATGTTCTTTGGCCATTAAATGTGTTTTTGGGAGAATGGTTATTGGTTTGTTTGTTTTTTAATATGCATTTTGTATTCTTCTTCTTTTTCTTTTAATGTTGTGAACCACCTTGTGATCTTCAGATATAATAATAATAGTAATAATAATAATAATAATAATAATAATTTATTATTTATACCCCACCCATCTGCCTGAGTTTCCCCAGCCACTCTGGGCGACCCCCAATCAAGTGTAAAAACAGTACAGCGTTAAATATTAAAAACTTCCCTGAACAGGGCTGCCTTCAGATGTCTTTTAAAGATAGGATAGGTGCTTATTTCCTTCACATCTGAAGGGAGGGTGTTCCTCAGGGTGGGCGCCACTACCAAGAAGGCCCTCTGTCTGGTTCCCTGTAACCTCACTTCTCGCAGTGAGGGAACTGCCAGGAGGCCCTTGGTGCTGGATCTCAGTGTCCGGGCTGAATGATGGGGGTGGAGACTCTCCTTCAGGTATACAGGACTGAGGCCGTTTAGGGCTTTAAAGGTCAGCACCAACACTTTGAATTGTGCTCGGAAATGTACTGGGAGCCAATGCAGATCTCTCAGAACCGGTGTTATGTGGTCCTGGTGGCCGCTCCCAGTCACCAGTCTAGCTGCCGCATTCTGGATTAATTGCAGTTTCCGGGTCACCTTCAAAGGTAGCCCCACGTAGAGTGCGTGGCAGTAGTCCAAGCGGGAGATAACTAGAGCTTGAAGGGCGGTATACAAATTTAATAAATTACAATGCTAAATAATAATAATATTAAAATCCTCGAGAAGACACCAAAAAAGACAGGCAAACAAGTGTCAGACCCAGCTAGATAAACTACTTCCAAATTTTTCATTTGGGTTGCACGTAGGATTTAATGGAATACATTACAGACGGAATGGGGAACCTCTGGTCTGGCACCCAAATGTGCCCCTACCCAGGCCCCTTTATCTGGCCCTTGGGCCTCGCCCCAGACCACAGCACTGTTTCAGGTGACACCCCTTACTGGTGTTGCTTTGCACCCTTCTTGAGTGTATTCAGCCATGACACAAGGGCCACATCCCCTTCCAGGCAAGCTTTTGAGGGCCACATGCCAGTGGCGCCAGAGGCAAAAGTGAGCAACAAATTCAGGTTTTACCTATATATAGCAGACTTGTTCCTACGAACACTCACTCATCAGCTAAATTCACATCAGCGTGGGATGTCTGTGAATGGGATGTAGGCCACATCCATACCATACATTTAATGATACCACTTTAAGCAGCCATGGCTTCCCCCAAAGAATTCTGGAAGCTGTAGTTTGTAAAGATTGCTGAGAGTTGTCAGGAGGCCCTTATCCCCTCACAGAGCTACAATTCTCGGAGGGGTGGAATATTGAGGCAGCATTAGCACTTCCTAGTACTTTAGACATTTCTCCCTCTGAACAAAAGAATATGACCCAGCAGATCCACTTTTTAAAAATCTCCTCTGCCTTTGAAGGTAGCTTTCCCCTTTAATCGGAATCTATTCGTTTTTTAATCTCCATTTTTCTTCCTGTCCTTTTTCTCAAATCCCTTTGCAGCACTTAGCTGGCTCCTTCCATCTGTTCTTGGCACTTTTAGGAGTGATTCTGAGTTGCAAACTGCAAGAGCAAAATGTGTAAATGGCAGTTTGACTTCTTTTCTGTTTCTTTTTTTGTAGCCCTCTATCACTTTTATATGAAGCTTTAGAAGTCAGATGCAGGATGACAACCCCTTGGGGAAGAGCTGCTCTTTTTTCTGATAGGATTCAAGATAGATGACTACTTGAGAAACCAGTTAATTGTAAATGGGGCCTGCAACTAGTTGCTGCAGCTCAGAGTATTTCAGTGTTTCAGCCATTCAGCCATGCCCTCTCCAACAACACTCCATTCCATTCTATTCCCTTCCCTTCCCTTTCTTGCCTGGTTTTCAGGTCCTCAAGCCCAAACAGACACCCACCATTCCATCACCAATGTTCTTTGCAGTTTTTATATCTTTTCTCCTTGGTTTTTATCCACTCCTGCAAACCTGAGTATTCCCTTCTGCACCTCAACAGCTTCATTTTGGCTACACGGCTGTCATAACTCAACCCCTGAGCTCACTATCAATATTTCTATTCTTGATGTTCAGGCTGCGATGCCATTGCTTAGCAGCACCATACAGAAGAGGGATACATTGGCTGCCTTGGGAGAACTTTAAGGTTTGTAGACATACAATCCTTCTTGTTTTTAAATAAAATAAAAAACCCCTGTGGGGGGAAATTCCCCAATCTAACAAGGGCTGAGTAAGAGTCTATCCAGCAGCGCCAGCTATTGTAGTTGGAGTCAGTCAGGGCCCTGTCCTCCCAGGTGGGAAAAGGTATGCAAGGCAGGGAACACATCTTTCAGGACTCACAGCCAAGATGATCTGCAAAGGCAGATTGCGCTCTTGCCTGAATCAGCTTATGATATTTCTGCTGTGTATTGCTTCCCACTGCAGCTGTAACAATAAAATTTCAAAAATGTCCTTAGCTCAATATACTGACTGCATGCGATTGCTTTATAGGTACAAAAGAAAACAGCAGCAGCAGCAGCAGGACAAAAATTATTGAATCCCCCAGAGGGTGCTTTCTTGGGAAACACAGCTATGAAAATGGCTGCAGGATACACAGCTCTGTGCTGGTTGGAACATATCTGAAAAATGTCTGGACATACTCTTCTTTTTGTTTACAATTTGTTCCCCTCCTGGATCATTTATTTCTAAGCAATAAGAATACAGTTCTTGAACCTGTTTAAGCACTAGACCATTACGACACTGCTGTAGAATATCTCTGCAATGGTAGGTAGCTACAGACCACAGAGTCTAGGACTTGTAGTTGTCTAGGGTGAAAGGCATTGTTGGCATTGTTTCCTTTGAAATTTCATGATGGCCTTGGGAATCAGCAGATGTTCTGGAGAATGCCAACAGGATTTTTTTTAAAAAACCAGGAATTTAAGTAGTCTTTTTCCTTCTGACAAGCAGATGGATAGCCAGTGTTCCCTGGGTTGGTTGTGCAGCTAGATATTGACTTCCAACCCCACAGGTCTTTGTGGTAATCTCTCTCTGGGGAGTATGCCACAGAGAAATACTGCATAGAAAGTCTTTCAAGTTGTAGGGGCACATTGTCCATATTTACATACACTCATAGAAAACATTTATTCTGTGATTTATCTCTACAACTCTGTCAGAAGCGCCATACACTATCATGTTGACTATAGTTGAGAGAACCTTAGCAAATCATTCTGCCCTCAGATTCCCTGTTTTGGTCAAAGAATAGCAATTCCAACATTTTTTGTTCTGGAGTTGTTGTTGTTGTTATTATTATTATTACTACCCCTGATTGGGTTGCCCCTGCCACTCTGGGGAGCTTCTAACAGATATAAAAACATAATAAAACATCGAACATTAAAAACTTCCCCTGTACAGGGCTGTCTCTTTTCAGATGAATAGTAATTTATCTCCCTGACACCTGATGGGAGGGCGCAAAAAGATTGTAACCATTTGCAAACTCCTCACAATTAAGGAAAAGAGCCCTATTCTTAATAACCTTGCCAGCTGTCCGTACCAAGCTCACATATTCTCTGACAGAGTTTTCTGTTTCGGGTTCAGGCTGAAGAGGCTTTGTGGGGAATTTGTAACAGGAGGTACACTTCCCATACTACTAAAAATGATTAAGAAATGTTATGTTATGTATCCAATTCTACAGCATTACATGTTTCTGAGGCAAGATCATTAACTTAATTCAAGCCCTGCCACTGGTATGTACGCATGTTGCAGGCAGTGCCTGCAAATCTGGGGTACCCGTCAAGGACAGTTTGCCCAGGGTCCTCCTAGGCTTGGCACCAACTCTGATCGGCCTCACACGTTTACATAAAATGGGGCAGTCAGATGAGAAAACCCAACTGGCCTCCTCACATCTAGTTGGGCCATCTAGTTCAGGTCCAATTTCCAATGGAAGTAGGCAGATGCCTTTTATACAAGATTACCACAGCTTCTCCAATTGTCAAGGGGTGTCAACATCAGACTATCACATTGTCGGCTCAGCCTTTGCTCATTTAAATTCTTCTCTGCTCATTTAATTAAACAAGGCTTCAGCTGTGTTTCATGTGGCTCATCAGATTAATCCATCCCATTTCCTATTATTGGAGGAAAAAAATAACCAAATTAGAGTATAAAGTGTCCAGATTTATTTTATCTGAAGTTTGTTTATAAACCTGGTATTAATAAACATAGTTTTGTTTTGTTTATAAGTGTTTCGTCCTAGGTGATGATCTCAGCCACATGGGGGTTCAAGCCCAAGCAGAGGCTCCTAAGCAAGAATTCATATTCCAGCCAGGCAAGCAAAGCAAGTGAAGCTTCAGTTTCCGATAAGGCAAAGGGAAAAAGAAAAGAAAAAGATTCAGCACCCTGGATAGCTCAATGTGGAGCACAGTCCTGCTATTCATATGCACAGATTGAAATGTTGCTTCAGCCATAGACAACCCCAGACTGAGAACTAAATAGGGCTTTACTCCTAAATAGATGCCTTGCTCCATCTCTGCTGGCAGAAGCCATTTCACATTAAAGTGGCTTCACCTACTTCAGCAGCCATTGGCTTGGACAGTGTAGAAGAGACTGCTGGGGTTTCAGGCCAGGTCATGGGACATATGGCAGTCTAACCTCTTGGGAGGCAAAGACAGGAGAGACTTTGGGGCGGGGGTGGAATGTCACCTGAGGTCAGCATTGTAGGTGATTTTCTTTCTCACTCTTTACACTTCACTTGAATCCATGGCTGAATCCCCTGAACTTGGGGACCATGAATTTAATTAAAATCCAGTTTGTGTTAAGGCTTGAAAGTTTTAATTTTATTTGGCTAAATAATATGGGTTGATTATTGGTACAGAAATATCATAATGTGTCTAAACCTTTGGCCCCACTGTCCGTTTGTGGCCCATATGCAGAGGAAAATAATGTGTCATATCATTCTAATCAAGACCCTGTAAATTAAGAGGGTTCAGAAGACTGACTGTATTCAGTTCCTGTTGATCTTTCTTTAGCTAGGGTCAAGAAGCCAATTTCCCCCTGATTGGCCCGGAAGAAAGAAAGTATAATGCAGGCCCACTACAGTATGTGGTGAGACTCTCTGTCCGCACTCTTGTGGAATTTCACACTAATGCTAGATATACAGTATGCTTTGTTTATATTTGATCCACATTCAAAAACTGAAATGATATAAGCTCCTCTCAATAGTATAACTTCCTTTTCTCGACATGTTGAAAATTGACATGTTAAAAGCGATAAAGCATAATATTTCCTATCATTCATATTCCTGTGAGTTCTGCAAGAAACAACTTAGCTGCTGAAAATGCAGTTGAAAATCCCCCCCTTCCGAATTTCAAGTTGCATTTTACATTGCTGATTCACACTGATAGTTGATTACCTGATTCAAGCAAGTGAGACAAGGGACGCATTCAAGAGAAAATGGAATTCTCTTCTTCTTGGATCTTTTAGCCAATCAAAGCCGGGGGAAGAGTGCATTTGCTATCCCAAATACGGCAGACAAATGCTGCCCATTGGAAACTTGCACATTAGTTTTGCTTCATCCCTTCAACTCCTTTTCCCTTTGCACCCACTGGTTCTTTGTGTATGATTTGCAATTATGGAACCCAATAGGACAGGAACAGCTGCGTGCTGTCAGTCACAGAATCTCCAGCCCAGCCCTCTGCTTGCCAACAAGAAAAAAAGGGTCGCTTTAATAATGCGTATTGTGCTTGTTCTCCCTTGGAGTTAAAGTAATGGGCAAAGTAATTGGGCTCCTGCAAATGTGACAGCTACAGGCAGTAATCATAGTTGCGTTCTGGTTCCTATGGCAACCGTCATGTTTACATAGGGGCTAAAAAATGACACACTCGTTCTCGCCCTCCCCCTTCTCAGGAGAAAAAAGTACCTCGGGGAGAAGGGTGGGGAAGAAAGGTGCCAGCAATTGCTCAGGTTGTGCTACCAGGAAGAAAATATGTTTACCTTGCAAAATGAAAATATCAAACATTTAATAGCAAGCTTTTGGGTGATGACAGCTTACTTGTCCTTTTTGAGATGTACATTGCTGTCTTGAAAAATTTCTGCCACCTTTTAAATGTGCATATTGCTTCCTCTCCTTTGCCCTAAACAATTGTAAGGAGGGGTTTGCTAACATGCCAAGGACCATATGGATTTAGTCCAGGTACAAAAGAAGCAAAGAAATAAATAAATAAAAATAAATAGTATTCTGTGGCTACTGAGTATTCTTGGTCCTAACTGAGCTAT
The DNA here is from genome assembly GCF_965153285.1 of Podarcis tiliguerta. Classification (NCBI taxonomy): domain Eukaryota; kingdom Metazoa; phylum Chordata; class Lepidosauria; order Squamata; family Lacertidae; genus Podarcis; species Podarcis tiliguerta. The sequence goes on along the minus strand of NC_139543.1, from coordinate 54,388,843 downwards.
ATCTGGGGTTTCCCCAGTCCTTAATACAATTCCCCACCCCCTCTGAAAATTCTTTGGGGTTGTTTTTTTAAAGTTGTGCAGTAATGAAAACCAACAGAAAACCAGGAGGGAGGGTGAATGGATAGGATTGTTGTGGACAAGGGCAGAGGCAAACAGGAGTTTTCCACACTGCAACATTTGTTTTGGGTCCTGCTTGTATCTATGAGTAAGGAGCTAGGAAGATAGTTGTGTTGCCTTAGTGTAGCGGAGCCAGCACAAGGAGCTGTGAATGCATGCTAGCAACAGTCACATTGGGACTGAAGGCAGGTGAAGCCGGTGCTCTTTTTTTGGATAAGAAATGAGGAGCCAGTACTTCTATCTTGGAAAAAAAGTGTGGTGGTTGCCAGCACAAAATGGCTGCCATGGCAGCAAAAAGAAAAGAAAAAGAAAGAGAAGAAATTGTGATGGTACTCTGTGCCAGTGAATACTGTTACAAAGTAGACACACTAGGTGGAGCCATCTTTTCCCCTCTTAGGTGATTGTGGGGAAGGGGAACTTGGGCTTATAGACTTGAGTGTTGGAGAACTATCACAAAACTCACTTATCTCCACTCCCAACAGCCCCTCTGTCCCTACAGTAGTCATTGGGGTTTATCCAACTAAGTCCTACTCAGAGTAGACTCATTGAAATGAATGGACCTAAGCTGGTCATGTCAATTATTTTCTTTTGAATACAACCCATGGGTCCGAGGTATGAGGCTAAAGCAGGCTTCCTCAACCTCGGCCCTCCAGATGTTTTGAGACTACAGTTCCAGTCATCCCTGACCACTGGTCCTGCTAGCTAGGGATCATGGGAGTTGTAGGCCAAAACATCTGGAGGGCCGAGGTTGAGGAAGCCTGGGCTAAAGGCTTTCTTTATTATTTTGCCTCAGGGGAAAGGAAGGAGGGGGCATTGAATAAAAATGAGTTCTTTCTCCCCTTTCTCTGCCTCCCCATTCATTCTAACTCCACCCCGTACATTTGATAGAGATCCATCTTGGCTAGTTCTTATGCCTAGAACATATTAAGGTAAAGGTAAAGGTTCCCCTGCCCGTACGGGCCAGTCGTGTCCGACTCTAGGGTTGTGCGCCCATCTCACTTAAGAGGCCGGGGCCAGCGCTGTCCGGAGACACTTCCAGGTCATGTGGCCAGCGTGACGAAGCTGCTCTGGCGAGCCAGCACCAGCACAGCACACAGAAACGCCGTTTACCTTCCCGCTATAAAGCGGTACCTATTTATCTACTTGCACTTAGGTGTGCTTTCGAACTGCTAGGTGGGCAGGAGCTGGGACCGAAAGACAGGAGCTCACCCCGCCGCGGGGATTCAAACCGCCGACCATACGATCGGCAAGTCCTAGGCACTGAGGTTTTACCCACAGCGCCACCCGCGTCCCTAGAACACATTAACATACACAAATCATTTGCAAGTGCCTGTCCTCCACTGAAATGGTGTAAAGTTACAGGCAAACATTGTTTGCTGTGTTTAATTTGTGTGGGATATTTCATATCTTCATAGTCTTCTACAGGGATATCGATGAAGTTTATCAATTCAGGAAGGCAGAAAGTTCCTATACTGGCCAGTCTTTTGTCCTAATATTGAGGGAAAAAGTTATGAATGGTCTTCTTTTCTTTTAACACACTGTTTCTGTCTGTCAACAGGAGCCCAGCGTGCTACGATTAACAGGGCCAGTCCTGCTATGAGACAAATTGAGCCAGTCACCTCAGATGGCAAATGCTGAAGAGTGGGTAATGGGCAGAACAGGGCATACTGCATTGACTGACCTATGCCCCTTAAGCAACCTTGCTGCACTTAGGGGGTGAAGAGGACACTGTTGGGGTGGTTTTTGAACACTGAATGGGTACAAGCGAGGCACCATTTTGACCTTCATTTCAGGCAGTGAAATGTCTTGGGACTGTCTTAGCTCTTAAGTAGTTGCAGCTCCCACCCGCCACCTCCAATCAGTTTCTTTCTATGCTAAAAACAGCTTCACAAGTTAAATCTCTGCCTCTTGTGCTGCTGGTAAGGGATACTAATCACTATAAAAATAGCAACTCTAGGAGAATATGATAGAATGGCACAGGGGTCCAAATTTGTATCCCATTCATGACTGCAACTGGAAACACCATGCAACAGCCTGAAAACTTCTGAATTTAAGGTAAGTATGTTTTTAAAGCAGTCAAGTGGTAGCCTAAGCTGTCAACAGATGTTCTGTGGAAAGCTTCCCAGCAGGAGTCTCTGGAGACCCCAAAGAGTCTTAATTGAGATAATCTCAGAATCAACAACAAATGCACAGAACAAACAATTAGTTGTCCTATCCATACATTTTCTCCCCTAACTTTTCTTTCTCCCACATACAGACTGCATTTGCACTTGGCCTTAATGCTCACTTGCCTATGTTTTCCTTTACTTATGTGTGCTGTCCTATTCAAAGCTTAAACTGAGGAGGGGGAGTAGGGACATGTGTAAAACTCCACCCCACAACTTCCTGCATTGAGGAGGAAGGTCTGAAGGTGGCTTCCAAATGTGGGTAGTAGCCAATCTTTGTTATACCCAAGTAAATCCATGGACATGACTAACAAATCATTTCAGTGGGTCTGCTTTGAGGACTCATCCAAACTTTCCTTTGTTCGTTTGGTCTGTGACTTCTAGGCTTGGGTCCGAGGGCTTTTTCTTTTGTCCTGCCACTTTCCCTGCAAAAACCAACCATTTACCACTGAAGTGGAAGAAACATCAATCAGCAGCAAACCTGACTGATGCCTGCTTCGATTTAGCAGCAAACGGTGAGATAAAAGAAAAACCTCCTGAACTCATGCCTAGAAGTCATGGGCCAAACGAAAGTGTGCCCGAGCCCTTAGTAGAACTTGAGTTTCTCCACATTTACCTTTTGGCCTGCTTTTTCCAGGCAGAGGTTCACACTCCAACGCTCCATATCCAATCATGCTTTTACTTTTTTTCTTTTTTTGCACTCTGAGCTTTTCTTGTGAAAAACCGCTCTTTTAAGCTGGATGGGAGCAAATGTCAATTTGGGTTTCCTCTGGATCAATGTTTCTTCCAACTGAGCTTTAAAGAGTGGGTTTTTGTGTTAATTGAGAGGGTAGTTAGCCAGGTCAATGTCTTTTGCTGTATCCTTAAAGTGGATAAGATTTATTGCTTGAAATATTTGTATTCCAATATTTAGGTTCCTTGAAATAGTATATTTTCATTTTAGTTTGAAACCAGCTATAAAAAGAGCAACAATGTCTTAATTATTTTTTTTATTATGTAACATCACTTTGAGTCACCTTTAAATCTATTGATTGCAATGAATATAACTTAGCTTGATACCACCGTAACAAATAAATAATATGCTTTACTCAAAGCAAAATCCGAAATGTAGAAACTTCCAGACTTTGTCAAACACACTCTTCATGAAACGAAGTCCGTTCTCACAAATTTAATAGCTTTGAGCATGCATCTACCGCTCCGGCAAGGAACTGGCTTTTTTTCTTACCAGCAGAGGGCACTAATGAATACAAATATGCCTTGTTTAAATGAGTACGTGCTTGGAAATACCAAATCTAGGGTTTATTCTGGGTAAAGATACTCAATAAGTCTGTATCTCGTCTCTATGAGCTGTACCTTTATTTATGATGATACACAGCTCATGGAGAGACAAGATTCATGGCATCACAGTAGGTGAACGAAGCACACGGTTACTGAGGGTGTTAGTTGTTTGCATTCCTGAAGCTTTTCTTTAAAAACTTTTCACTCTTGTCGCATCCCTTGTCGCCCTGGGGATGTAAGCCAACACATTTTTGCTCCTCAACCAAGGATTGGAAGAAGCATCTCCCTGCTTGCTAAATGAGCCTTGGATAAGTGAAGTCTACCCTGTGCATCTGGGCCCTGCTGTCTAGAGTTCATCATGTAGTGCAAGGCTCAGGCTAGGTGTGATGACTCAAGAGTACCCCTTACCTCCATAATGCCTCAAGGTAGCAGTGAACGGAGTTCTTGCCCTTCCTTACCTGCCTGCAGAGCCCAAACAACCAAATTATTCCAAGTCAACAAGTGGGAGTCTCAGGTGCCAACCAGGGCCTGCCCTAAAATTCCTACTTGGCCTCAGAAAAGGTGGCTAGCCGAAACCCATATCTTAAGGAGAGCACACACATACGCAACCAATATCCACCATAAAACCACTCATGTATGGTCTAGATGTTTTTTTGCTGCTCTGAGATCCCTACCAAAATGCCCTTTCAATGAGAACCGTACATTGAAGCAGGCAGGACCATTGGAGACCAAAGCAACTTTTTAGCTACACCTGAGCTGTAATACAATGGAAGTAAGTTTCCACATACATTGCTAACCCTCTATTTCATTGGATGGGTTCTCTTCCAAATGTGTTGTGGGGTGGTGGGTGGTTAGGGGCTTTTTTGATGTACAAAATAGCCCCTCCCATTCCATCTCCATTAATTTGTGTGTGTTTTTAAAGAGCCTACTTCCGTTAATGATCTGGGGATGAGATTCAAAGCAATGTTCCACAGAGAGGACAGCTCATGTAGCACTTAACCTGCAGGAAATGAGCTGCACCATTTTTTCATTTTTTTTACATTTATTTGGCAAAGTGCTAGCACTAAGTGAACAGGCGCAGCTCAGCTCGGAAAGCACTTAGTCGCACACAAGTTCTTCTGTCTTCCACAATCCTTTTCATTATTATTGTTATTTTTTAAATGGGCATGCTCAGCCACAGGAAGTTTTTTTTGGTAAGAGCTTGCTTTCTCTCCGCATTATGGTTTAACTCTGCGCAGCAGCACAGCTCCTAATGAGCCTGATGTACCTGTGGTCAAGTTCTCTTTTCTGGTGCAGAAAGAGAGAAGCTGGACTGGTTTTTTTTTAAGACAAATGCAGGGTTGCTGCCTTAAAGGCCAAGGCTGTTTATGTACTGTATATGCATGTATTTTTATTTGGTCATTGCTAATGCCTAGCAGTCGTTCAAGTGAAAATTCAGTAAAACATAAAACATGCAGTTTTTGTTAAAAGCGTTAAAATACTACCACCAGCTTTTAGAACATTTTGGAATGTTAATGGTGGTGGGGAAACCATCAGAAGTTTGAAGAAGGTGGCATACCTTTTCTGAATCCTCCTTGAGTGATGGGAGAGGCTGATGAAGATCATTTGAGCTCAGCACAGTGTTTTGTGTCTTACTTTTTGTCTTAACTGTGTGTTAGCCTCCCTTCTCTCATGGTTTCACTTTTCCAGGGCCCAGGGGCTGTGTGCGTCCACGCAAAGGGTGCCCCCCGTTTAATGTGGGGCGCGGTCATTCCTGGACCCGCAAGTAGCAGACATCCAAATGAGGTTCTCAACAGATACCATGTTGTGTTGGAGGAAGAAGTGCACACTGGTATCAGTTCCCCATCTCAGGGACTATAAAACATTCCTTTGCTTTTCTGTCTTCCAGGGAAAGCCAAGCAAAGAAAATACAATATTTTCTTCGGGGGGGGGGGAGAAATTAGTGTAGTGAATTCATTTATGTCTGATAATTTTCTCTTGGATTGGAACATATTTGTTAGCTGATCATTTGCTTGACTAGCATTTATTTCATTTCAATTCTTTTGTGATACTTAGTGCATACATACAACTTAGACCCTCATACCCTTCAATTTAGGCTTGCAGACAGAATTCAAGGCAGGCACTTCCCACCATGTTCACTCTGCTCAAACTCAGGACACAAGGGAGAAACAGGAAGGCACGCTTGGCAAATCCACACCGTAATCAACTCCCGCCCAGAAACCAATGTCCCCACTGTGGAAGGATGTGTGGATCCAGAATTGGCCTCCACAGTCACTTACAGACTCATTCTTAAAACCATGTTTATGGAAGACAATCTTACTAGGCTACGAGTGACCACTGAACAACAAGAAGAAGACCATCTGTTGCTGTTTCAGGGCTCCTCTACATAACCTATTTATTGATCAGTCATCCTGGCTTGCCTGCACAAAGCTTCAATGAAGGTTAGACTATGGCTATGTGCATTACTGGCTTGAAACGTAGCAAAATCTTTCCCCCTGCTGTGTTTCAAATAGTTTACTTTATGTTGCTGGTCTCGCCAGAGAGAGAGGAGCGATGTCTCCATCTGATGCCCATTACCTGATTTGTTTCCTTGCGCCAAACTCCAATCCACTAAAGCTGTCATCAGCACATGAACTATGATCTGTGCGTGTGCAATGGCTGTCTGATATGCATACACCTCACCTTAACTGCAGCTTCCGTTTTCTAATCAGATGAAAGCTGCTTTGAAGGAAAGCACATCAAATGGTTTCATTTCTCAAGAAGCCATGTGTACTCTGCTTTAAACACCAGCAGTGGTGTTGCACTGGAGCTGGAGCTCATTGGAGGTTGGATGACCACCTGACAGGAAATCGTTAGCTGTGATTCCTGCATTGCATGGGGTTGGAGTAGATAGCCTTTGGGGTCCCTTCCAACTCTATGATTCTATGGGGTAAGTAGTAATGCGTTCACAGCCTATGAGCAGTCTTTATTGAGCATTCATTTTGATATGTTTTCAGGAAGTTTATATGACTATGAGCATTCATCCTGAATTCATCTTGGTCCGCTTGCAAGGTGAGTATCTCCTTGTTGACTATTCATCCCACACTTTTCAGTGCATTTACCTGGCACTGTTCTATCTGCAAAAAGTCCTTTAAGAAAATCTCTTATCTTTCCAGAGCATAATACAGGGGGGGGAAATCAAATACAATATATAACAATGCAACTATCTGGTATAAGAATAAAAAATAGACTAGGAAGTAAGAGGGATCATAAGTAACTATTCATAATATCTGCATAATAAAAATCAAGCCCCTGTAAACCCTTACTATCTCTGAATCATGTCATTCCATGAGGAATGTTGGAGGATATGAAATTTCCAGGATCTGCTTGAATCCTTCATGCAGAGTACTGACATTGTAGAGATCACACTGCTTTGTGGACCTTCCGTGTTTTGACTGTTTTTGAGTTGAAAAGACCTGTGATCTAATGGCCTAGAATCTCCAGGGATTGGTGTCTAATGACTTCATTTGCACTCTGCAACCCAACAGTTATCTACACTCATTGTTCTCCTGCGGTTTTAGGTGCTTTTGAAATGCTCAGATGCTTGTCATTATTTCCAGCTATGTCAGTTCAGTATGTCAAGTGCTATGTTGTCAAGCACCGACATGGGAAGGATTTTCTTTGATGGGAAAGATCTGGATGAAAAATTCTCTTTTTTGTGTGAAGATCATGTTGAATGTATTTAGCTAAAAAAAGAAAGCCAAGGTAAGTTTTAAAAGAATTTAATTTTTCATCCATCTTCCTGTCAATAAACCTAGCTGGCACTAACCCTGACTGCCTTCTTCTTCCTGTTTAAAAAGGAGTTTGCTGTTGCTAAGGCATAAAGCTTTTGTAGCCATTATAGACATATAAAAAAAAGACAATTTACAAATGGTAAGAGCTGCCAACAGGAAATATTTCATCAAGCTCCACTAAGTTATAACAAGGGAACAAATAATAATTCAGAAGGACAGAACAACCTTTAAGTCAAACTTGAAGGACACAGAAAAATGAAGGGATTGGATGCAGCTAAAGTAGAATTAAGACAAGAGTGGTTGGCATTAAACTTTCATCGGCGTTAACAGCAATGTTAGCTGTTACACTTTCATGTTGTTCCTAAGGAAAATTCTGAACGCCTAGAATTTTCTTTTGGCTTTCCACCACATGCTGGAGAGGCAAGGCAGTTTTCATTTTTAGTGTTAACAATTAAACTGGAAGGGAGTTTTATGAAAATGCCCAGAGGCCGGCACTTGTGTATGGAGTAGCTTTTACGTAGATGACACCATACATTATATGTTATACTGCAAATTTGCAAGGAAAGTTGCTCAGCACAAAAAAGGTTATGTGGGCTCCCTTCAGATTTAAGATTCTGTTTTTTTATGTGTGTCACTTATTGTGCAGGTCAGATTTTTTAGTTCTCTGTGTACTTCATATTTTTCTGTTTGGCTAAAGCCTGCATTTGGTGGGAACTCCCCCACGGCGAGATCGGAGTGGCAGGCCAGGCGCTGTGGGAGAAAGAGGCCAGTGATCTTGGCCCAGGTTGAGAGCCTGGATGGGTGAGTGGCTGGAGGTCTGGTTTGACGGGATTCCCCCAGGTGAGAAGCAGACTAAAGAGTGCAGTTCCAGTTACTGTCTGGCAGAATGGGATGCACTTGGTCCCTAGTTTATCATTTCTGATCCTAATCTTTCTGCTGCATATAGGGTTATTGGATGATGATGATGTTCAGATTTGTCTGGGAGACCTTGCTCTGTGGATAACCCTGTCAGTAAACAATGTGGCTGTACGGACAGTGAAGGGGGCATATTTCACAGCCTGCATTGCATCCGGTGGAGATATTTGCATTTCAGTTTGCATTTCTTAGTACAGAAAACATTGATCTGATGTGTAGAGATCTTTCCTGTTCTACTTAATTCAAGGGGGTTCTGGAAGCTTCTCTGTGTGAAAGAAACAAGCAGAAGGTTCCTGGTGTTTGGGTTATTCCTTCAGAGAAGCTGAGTACAGCTGGCTTAAACTGGTTCTCTTATCTTTTCTGTCAAGGCCATGCTGACTATAAAAGTAAGGCCAGAAGGAGCCTGGGTTTCATCTTTCTCTTTCTATCTCCTTTCCTTCTGGTGTGGTGTTCTGTACATAGTGTTAAACTTACAATAACTTTTAACTTAAAATTTAGACTTATTATGTCTACTGCAACTGGATTTCTTATGGACAGTACCAATCTTGAATGTATTGGATTTGTGACCATTATGCTCCTTTGCCTTCAGTAGCAGTAAAGCTCTGCTGGATGAAATACAATTGCCTCTGGTCTATTTTTGGGGAATCCTGCAACATGTTTAAGTTTTTGCTCTGCTAACTATACTGTACATTGGAATCGACTCTGGATCAATATTGAGTAGAATTTCAATAACAATTTTGGAGGTTGCTGATGCAGGGAGAGTCCCTGGGGCATTTGAGGTCTCACTAGGACCAACTGGTAAATGCTGCATATTTTGAGGATATGTTTGCTTGACTTTGGAGTGAGTGTGACTCTACAGTTAGCTGCTGTTCTAAAGTATTTATATTCACAGTCTGTGATGTGTCATGGGATCAAGCCGATGGTGTAGGGAAGGTGCTTGCTGTGACAAAGGGGCAATGCTCAAGGAAGCATCTTGCAGCCCTTTGTTGCCCAATGGCAACGCAACAGCTCTGCAGGGCTGCCCATGGGTCTTGCTCTCCAGTGCTTTCTGCCACCCCCACTTACTCCTGCAGCCCAGATGGGACAGACCCGGGGTGCACAAAAGCAATTACAGTGGTACCTCGGGTTAAGTACTTAATTTGTTCCGGAGGTTCGTTCTTAACCTGAAACTGTTCTTAACCTGAAGCACCACTTTAGCTAATGGGGCCTCCTGCTGCTGCTGCGCCGCCGGAGCACCATTTCTGTTCTCATCCTGAAGCAAAGTTCTTAACCCGAGGTACTATTTCTGGGTTAGTGGAGTCTGTAACCTGAAGCGTATGTAACCTGAGGTACCACTGTACTTTTTTTATTACAATCTTAAGTTGTATCCGTTTATTTCTCTGAAGTGTATACTATTGTGTTGACAGCTGTAATAGTTGCCCTTTTTCTTTTTATGTGCTTAACAATTTAATAAAGATTTCTTTTTTTTTAAAAAAGGTTATCACCCAGTGCCCCAGCACTCATCCGTTCAGCTGATGCCTTTGTTGTTTACTCAGAGTGTGGCGGCGATCTGCATTCTCTCTGAGTCTCTCCCTGACCTCAGAAGAATGTGCTAGTCACTTACAACTCAAATCCTAAACTCCCACTAGCCTGAATGCCAAGCGTCTAGGAATGTGGGGAGAGCCAGTGTGGTGTAGTGGTTAAGAGCGGTAGTCTCGTAATTTGGGGAACCGGGTTCGCGTCTCCGCTCCTCCACATGCAGCTGCTGGGTGACCTTGGGCCAGTCCCACTTTTTTGAAGTCTCTCAGCCCAACTCACCTCAGAGAGTGTTTGTTGTGGGGGAGGAAGGGAAAGGAGAATGTTAGCCGCTTTGAGACTCCTTAAAGGGAGTGAAAGGCGAGATATCAAATCCAAACTACTCTTCTTCTTCTTCTTCTTCTTCTTCTTCTTCTTCATCTTCATCTTCATCTTCATCTTCATCTTCTTCTTCTAAAACACTCAGGTTAGCATATATATACACCTCAGCAGTCAAATTTATTTCTTTTATTAGGAATAAAGTTAGGTGGAAAGTAGGCAGAAGGTAGAAACAGAATACAAAAAAACCTGGGCACTGTGGCGCTACTAAACCTAGCTATGCCCCCCCCCCAAACTATTCAATACACTTGGCATTCAAGTTTACAAAGAATGAGCAAGCCTGGTCAGCTTCATAGAAGATCCTGTCTTGGAACCTTGATGCTGGAAAGGGAACTGGGAAGTGACATGAGGGGGGTGTTCCCTGTTGCCTTGGAAAAGGAGCTGGTCCAGTCAAAAACTGGTTGGTTTGGGTTAACTATTGACCAGTTTCAAATACCCACTTCCTAAGGCAGATGGCGAAGAGGGTCATGATGCAGTACTGTTTTGGGAGGACAGGGGGCGGGCAGGTGTGGAGGTCTCCCTGGTCCTGAATGGGGTAACTGTGCCCCTGAAGGACCAGGTGAGCAGCCTGGGAGTCATTTTGGACTCTCAGCTGTCTATGGAGGCACAGATCAATTCTGTGTCCAGGGCAGCTGTCTCCACCTGGTACGCAGGTTGAGATCCTACCTGCCCACGGACTGTCTCACCATAGTGGTGCATGCTCTGGTTATCTCCTGCTTGGACTACTGCAATGCGCTCTATGTTTGAGCCTGTTGCTAAACACTTAGACTTGTTCTTACAAAAATATGCTAAAGACATATATTCTAGATACAGCACATTTCATCCAACAGGTTGAACAGCTGCAAGCATCTGAGGCCACTATTTTAGTTTTTTTGGATGTGGCTTCACTATACACTAATATTCCTCTGGAAGAAATACGCCATCTCATTCAACAATTGTGGGAATCCAGAAAGGACCTGCATCTGCCCACAGAGTTTTTCCTAGATTTATTAGATTTAGTTCTTGAAAAAAATTACTTTCGTTTTTTAGATCACTTTGATTTTCAATCTGGGATAAGGAAGGACATTGTCAATCTGTTACATCAGCAAGAAGCCAGGTTGATTTTCCTTTTTAAATCCTTACACCCTAAAGGTTTAAATACTGAACTAGACCTAAATTGTTTTGTGTAGTTCCATGTTTGGGTTTGCACTTGTAAGTGTTGCTGTTATCTTATTCCTGGTGTTGTATGCATTAGGTCAGGCATCCCCAAACTTGGCCCTCCAGCTGTTTGGGGACTAATATTCCCATCATCCCTGACCACTGGTCCTGTTAGCTAGGGATGATGGGGGCGGGGCTGGAGGGCAGAGTTTGGGGATGCCTGTATTAGGTGCTGTACCTTTAATTGTCATCTAATTCACCTGCTGGAGGTCTTTATAATGCAACTTTGTACTAACTAACAGTGTCAGCTCATTACACTACTTAGTGAAAGCTGAACCATTTGTAACCTATGTACGCTCTCGGACCTCTCATTTGGTAAAGTATCATTATTATGTTTTATAACTGGATGTAGAATGTTTTGGTATATCATCTCATTGATTGTAACTGAATTAATTTTATTTGGCATCATTCTTATTAGCTGAGAAAGAAAGTTTGAAACAGTCGGTTATCCAGGACGGACTGTCCTGCTACTGCTTCTGGAGCACCAACTTCTTTCAGCATGTTCACTGCTAAATATATGAATAAGTCGTGAATATAACCAGGCACATCTGCGCTGTGGTTGGGACTTTATACTTATTTTGGAAGGCGTGTTGCCTCAAGCTTGAATCATTCTCTCTGGGAAATTCCCCTACTTTGGGAAATTCTCTGAAGTCACTTTAGTTGGTGGTACCTTGTATATATTGTATGCCACTTGACTCTATATAGCTACTAAATTGTATCTTCATTCAAAGTGCTGTAATCAAATTATTAGTCTGTCGTGTTGCTTTTAGGTTGCCAGACACTTCTTTCTCAAAGGCATTTATTACACTCCGGCCAGTTTTGCTAAGAAAAATTCTAACCTACTCCATCTCTAGTTCATAGTATTCTTCAACTGTTGGGTTGTCAAAACTATTAGAAATGGACAAAACCCCACAAGAGTCTCTGGTATGCTTGGAGTCTTCCAACCAGGGATCATGATCTGGCTCCCAGCTCTAAGAAGCAAGTCAGGTTTGCCAAGTCAGGTTCATTTGGGCCTGTATGATGGATAAAGCCAGCCCTGGCCATATTTCCAGGAGTACACTTGCAGTTCTTTTAAAAAGCCAGCATGTAAAGGTTCTCGAGCAATTCTCTTACTCATGCATCTCTCTAAATTCAAGCAGGCACTTGGAGTTTGAGTTCGTCTCACACAGGAAAGCCTCCATTTTAGAAACCAATTCTGTGACTTCTTAGCCAAGCTCACATATTTGTAAGAAATTCAAGAGCAAATATGAGCAATGGGAGAAGAAGGGGGACAACCAAATAATACACAGCATTTTCAGGTTCCATGGCATAGTTTTAAATCGGCAAAGGGCTTATCCTAAGGCAGTTTGATGTAGATAAGCAGCTACTGATGTCATTTTTTGTTCTTTAATTGTAAATATATAGCAGAATACATCAGAATTGTAATAACAGTACAGCATTTCTCCCCTTCCCTTTTCTTCCCATAGCAACAGGAACAACAATGTGATTGTGATGTTTCGGTAGCAATATTATCCAGAGTGTTTACAGCTCTGTCTGGGAGTCTTTGGGAGACGTAGCAAGATGATATTATAGATAACTTGCAACGTATGTGCATTTAACTTGTGTGCATCCAGCTTCCTGTACTTAGCAGTTTTAATTTTTTTGGGGGGGTGGGGGCAGGCATCTGGGAAGAAAGACTTTGGCAATCCCACCTGCCATTGAACCCAATGCCGCTGAATGAAACAGCCTTTATGACTCCTGCTGTACCTGCAGAGATGGGGCCAACGCAGATTTATATTATCTAAGTAAATGATGAGAAAGTCAAAGAATACAATGGAAGACGCAAGAAGATGAAAGATTAAATGCGACAGATATTTTACCCATTTGTCAATTCCAAGTTCTTAGCCTCGGTAGTTGAAAAAGTGTTCTTTAAATGACATTTTACACCTCAGGCTTAATTGCTTATCACAGCTGATTCCTTTAAGTACACTCAAATCATTTTCTGCATTAAAACGGTTGGCACCTTTCCCACTTTGACATGGAATAAAGTAACCAAGTTTAATTATTGTTTTGAGAAATTACAAGCTGTAGAGAGAGAAAAATTGCCTGACCAAATTTATTAGCATCCCCCACAGTTTTAATTTAATTTTTTTAACTCTTTATTTGTTCAATAAACCACCCCAGGCTTGCTTTAGGATGCATATCGCTTTCAAATGAACAGAAGTGGCAAACAACTGCATGGATCATTCCTTGCCTGGAAAGGGGAAGCATTATCCCAGTTGCCACGATATGCCTTCCCCCAGCGGAAGCGGGGTTGTGGCCAGCTGATCATGATGGAACCAGCAATGACTGTGCAATGGTGTCCGTAGTGTTTTGATACATTTTAGATTTTGTATGTTTTAAAGTAGGATTGTTAATTTTTCTTGATTTTTCTTGATTTTACTGCTGTGGTGTTTTTTTTTGTTTTGGTAAACCACTTTGTAGGTTTTTTAAAATAAATTTTATTAAATAAACAATAAATGTAAATAAAATAACACAAGCCAAAACACAATCCATCCTGTAGATTTAAATATCTGTCTATAGTCGCTTTCTTGTTAACAGAGGCCCAGAATCCACATTCCTTTGTAAGAAAATATGAAATAAACTATTTTTGCAGGCAAAAATTAATATTTCATTGTGTGTGGGGGATGACAATAAATTTTCTGCACCGGGTACTACCTGACCTTGCTACGTCACTGGCCAGCACACTTGCAAAGCTAAGCAGGGTCCAGTGTGGTTTCATATTGGATGGGGGACCGCGTGTTGGGATTCCTGCATTGCAGAGGGTTGGTCTTGATGACCCTCAGGATCCTTTCCAATTCTATGATTCTAACTAGAAAAAGAATAAGAAGGCACCTGCAGTATATGATCACAGCAGCCAGATTGTTGCATTCATGAAGATGGAAGGACTTCTTATTACCTACAATGGAAGAATGCTATCTCAGCCAAATCCATTTATTTCAATAACCAAAGTTGATATGCTTAATTACAGAAAAATCACTGTTGACATTTATTAATGATGGGAAACCCATTTTTGCACAAGAAGGAACATAAACTTGTGATAATCTGGGCTTGAAGACCTGGGGGGGGGGGGAGGTTGGTTTATGGAAAGTAGAAGAATTGGATGTTAATATGAAGTAAGTTTTGCACAAGTTTTTAAAGCTGATAAATGAAGAATCAGAAGTCTTTTCTTCTGTTTCTTTTCTTTCCATTTTTATGTTTTAAAAATGCTTGATATCTGACATTGATTTCTGCATGTTTTCTTTGTTTTTCAACCTTTCATAAAAAAATAGCCTTTGAAACCAGCTGGTACAGTGGTCAGAAGACTTGCCTTCGTGTCCACAGAATAGAGAAGAAAAGTTCGTCCAACGAATCCCTGGGTGCGATCACAAAGACCTCTGGCTCCCAGCTGGCTGAGCCTTCTCTTTTCCAGCTCACTTTGACGCCCTCCGTTCCCAGAGCTACCATTGGAAGAGCTGCTCCCCTTAGTCAGGAAGAGTCGGGGTCCCAGCAGCCTTCCCAGCAGGTCTCCCACACTTCCTCCTCCTTGGGCAGTGCTCCATCGCAGGGCCTCGAGCAGCTTTCCGAAGAAAGGTCCCAGTATTTTTGTTTCATCCGAACGTTTGATCTCCAGTGTCACCGGAAGCCAAGAAAGGGAGGCTGTAATATGCTCTGGCATCCACCAAAAAGCTTCCTCCCAGGTTGAAGAACGGCCATCTCTCAGGGAGGGCTCATCACGCCTTGACATGTCAGTGTTTCATTCTCCATCACTGGATCATGTGATCCTGTTTACGTTCCATAAGGTTGAATGTGTGGGAACGGAAGTAAGTCTGTGAGAAGTTCTTCCCTTTGTTCTCTCACTCTCTTCTGAGAGACTGTGTGAGTGAGAAGACACTCGTCATGATACTTTTGTTTATTTTTCTGTAAATAAAGACTCTGATGCTACATTTCTGACACAACTGCATTTTCGCTGTGCTCTGCCAAGCGTGCTCACACCTATGGATGTGGGTCGCAGTGTTTTACAGGACTACAGCCAGAAAATGTCCTGTTATGGCAATGGCTGAAGTGCTTCCCTCCCAGAGTGAGAAAATCCATCTCTGGATGAGGTTTCTTCCCAGTGCACCACCCAGGGAATGGGTCGCAAGCGTGCAGTGACGTTCTCTAGCCTGCAGTCTGGGAGTAGGAAAAGTGTATTCAAGCTTTGAGGGCATCTCTTTTGAGAGTGGTCTCCAGGGGACTGAGGCTGTTTCCTCTGCCTCTAAGTCTCCAGAGCGGTCTGTTCCAGCTCCGAGCACAGCTGATCCGGTTAAAGTCAGCCAGGGTCAAGGCCAGGATTGAAGAAATGCGGTGTGATACAGGATTGTCACAACTTCTCCTCAGGCAAGGTCAGAAGAGTGGGTGGAGGATGGAGTTGATGGAGTTGTACCACCTGACCTTGCTACGCCACTGCCTACACCATCATCATAGTTGCAACAGTGGTGGTGGAAGCAGAGCAACTGGACATCCTGGCTGCCTTGGGCATCGAGGGATCATTGCACTTGGGGGACTCCTTCTCTCAATCTGCCTCCCCCCCCCCAGTTTTGTATGATGCTTTGAATACAGAATATCCCATGTTGCCTAACCTTGCTTTCTCCATTACTTTTTGTTGGGCTGATTCCGTGGCTGTATTTTCAGTGGCAAAAGAATGTGGCCATTGTAGTGAAAACATGGAAACTCTTCATTTATGTCCTTGCAGGAACACCTCTGCCCTTGGGGATGGCCCAGCTTATGGGACTGGGAGGCGGAAAAAGCAGCACAAATCACTACAGGTGGAGGCTGTTGAGGCATGAAGCCTTGCTTACCCGGGGTGGGTATAAATAATAGGACTGGGCCAGAGGGGGCCTGGATGTGGGGCAAAGCTGCCATATTGCAAACCAGACAAAAGATCCGCTGTTCCTCAGGCTCCTTGCAGCTGTGAGGAGGGATTTGGGTTAATGATCTGGTACTCTACATTGGTTGTTTGGGTAAATGTTTTGTGGTGTTGTTTTTTTGTCTATTTGTGTGTTTGTGCTTAGAAAAAAGGGGGTTCATTGGTTGTCTCTGTTTGGGAAGGTTTTGCACTGTTGTATGTGGGTATAAAGGCCCATTTTGTTCAATAAAGCTCAGCCTCCCCCCACCCAAAGTGGCTTGTTGTTTATCAAAGACCCATCAGGAAAAGAACCTGTTTTGCATTTGGCAAAACAGTCATGGGCTGAGCTGTCTTTGTGGTGTAGCACTGGTGGTGGTGTCCCATTGGTTATGGGGTGCAAGTCCCCATCAGAGATTAAGTACAGCCACCCCCAGACAGCACTGTGGGTGCTGTCTATCTCATTTGACTCTGTCCTATAAATGTGTCCTCAATAGCAAATGGGAGCAAGCATTCCCCCCTCCCCTTTTTGACATATTACTAGGCACATTCCACAGCAGAGAGCTCCTATGTAATTACTTTTACAGCAGGGGTCCCAATTTGGATGTATGTTGCTTCATAACAGTTAATTCAGTTTTAAGATGAAGTTCAGTTCCTAGATCATCGCTAGCTGTGGAGATTTCTAGAGTCTTGTTCTTAAGCGGCACACACTATTTTCATGGTTATTAGTGCAGAAAATTCAGTAGCCAGGTGGGTAATGTTCAGATGAAGTGGATCTTATTCAGCTCATTCTTACTAGGTAATCAAGATGTTGTGCCTCGTAGCCTACTTTCAAAGCTTAAGTTTTCTTTCTCAGAATTAGAGAACAGCAGACTGACATAAGCATCAGAGATTGATTGCCAGGGGTCAGAATCCAGATTTTAAGGATAAGAGTTCACTTTTTCATCAAAATGCATGCACTAAAACTTTAATGAAACAGCTAAAGGCTGACAGCCTATTAAAGAAGTCTTGGTTGTTCCATCATATGAGTTGTGATTAAAATCCACATAAATTTGCATATGAATAAAGTTCTAAAAGCAAAAAGACAATGCATGTTACCGTTTATTTGTATGCCACCTTTCCGTAGTAAATTCTGTTCATGGAAGCTCACAACATGAAAAAACAGACATAGTCAATTAAGTTGCAAAATATAACAAAAAATGCTGTTTTATTAATTTAAATTAATGAAAACATCTCACTGAGAAACTAACAAAATCACACAGTCCTCTTACAAATCATGCAGTTATTTACATTGTTACATTCTAGTTGATTTGTCAAGATAATCATATCTAATGAAGTGTGGTATTGTTCTCTCCACTTATTTCCAACTTTTCACTATGTACCCCCCCCAAAAAAAAGTGATGCTGAGACAACACTAAGATATTGGAAGCAACTTGACAAAATGAAAGTGTTTGTTTCTTTTTCTTTCTTTTTCTTTAAGCACAGACAAAACAAGGCCACTTTTAAAAAGGTGAAAATAGTAAGGTGAATATATATATATCTTCAGAGGTACTGTGAAACCTGCCCTGAGGCTGCATTTTAAAATAAAGGAGAACTTGAATTCTTGCACATTTTTTACCCATTCATATCCAAAATGTAACACTGTCTTCAAGTTTTACAATGAGCTGAGGCTGAGACTCAACTAAAAAGTGAAACAGCACAGGCTGAGTGGCAATATTCTGAAGGAGAAAACTGGCTTAAGGCAGAAATTTCAGAGGCAGAGGATGGCTGAAATATTAACTAGCCTCCCTGCAGAAGCCAGCCTGGGAAAGGAAGTTGCATCTGAAAGAAAGGGACCAAGAGACCTTGCGCAATACACTCACAAAGTCCTCCTTCTGTTAATGTTGGTGGGATTCAGGGAGTGGCTGCTATTGCCCTTTCAGCCCCACTGATAACCAGAAGCACCCAGAGAGGTATGATAGAACCTGCGAAGGACAAACTTGCATGGTTTCTTGCAACTGCCAGAGTATATTAAAAAAAATGGAAGAATTTGCAAGGCTTATAAAACTATGGTATAAATATGTATGGAACATAGCAGTTGCTGGGAACATAACAGAGCCTCAGTCATGGACGGAAAAGAACCTGTGGAACATTCCTACGCAATCTGGTGGGACTTCATAACTATCAGCTGGTGAGCTTGACATTGAATATTTTTTTTTATCAAGCGTATGAGGTTGTTATGCTTTGTATATACCATGCACAGTGATTATCCCTTTGCAAACGGCTTTGCACTGAAACATTGCTGCTATCTTTTAACACAATGATAAAGTTAAAAAACCATATTAATAGGCTGTGTTCCAGAGACATTAGAGGTTTGGTGGTATGTGAGGATGAATTTCAATCAACCTTTTCATCAAAGTGATTGATACGCCCACATTTTCTTCCTCCCAATCTTGCAGTGACCCTGCATGGACTTGTTTGTAATGAAGCTGCACTTAACCAACCTTGGGATATAATTAAAAGAAGAAAAAGAAATATTGGATAATTACTCTAGGCAACCACTAAGCCAACACTGTCAGCTGTGGAAATGCTCTCTGGAGTATTAAAATACTGCAGTGGCTCAGATAAAATGCTCTCACCTAGAAAATCTGGCAAGTTTACATATAGCAATGCACTATATGTAGAATACCTGAGCATGGGCTAAGTCTGTTCTACCTCTGTGGGCTGAGTGGATTGCTTTGAAAAACAAATTTTATAATTTTGGACTGCTATTACTTTAGATCTGAAAATTGATTACATTTATGTATGAGTTTACATGTATAACATCTGAACATGGATCAAGTTTGCTTTACCTCTGTTGTAGAGCGAGATGAGCGCGCAACCCCAGAGTCGGTCATGACTGGACCTAATGGTCAGGGGTCCCTTTACCTTTTACCTTTGTTGTGCCATATGGGTCACTTTAAGAAAGAAATTTTGTATCTGTGGATTGCCAACACCTATTACTCAAACCAATAACAGTTGCTGCTTACTGCAACCACTACTATGCTATAAGATCCACTATCTTGCAATATTACATATGGTATGTACAGTTTTTTATGGTTTCTATATTATTTTTTCCTGTAAAAATATGTGAGATTACAATATTGTATTTATTTGCATTACCTAGAGCCTGCACGAATGATGAAGACTAGGATGGTGAAACAAGGCTAATATTCCGGAAATCCTTGTCTTAAGACTGTGAAAGGATTCTGTGGAACTGTAACAACCCTTCGTGTGGATTATTGGACTCTACAAACAGACAGGTGGAATAGACACTTATACATGTATGGACCTTATGCATGAACTGACTAGAGAATGAACTGATCCACTGGGTCTTCTGCTTTTTTGTTGAACTTTGAGATGTCTGTTGAAATCTACAATTCGATACAATGGATAGTATACCTTATTTATTCAAAAGTACAGCCAGTTACGTCTTGTGTGTTTATTGAATCTGTGCACAAAACGCCAGGGTCAAGCAACAGGGAGCAGCCACCTCCAAACTACGCTGTGAGCAATTGGCCCACAGGAAGAGAAAGAATGGCTTTCAATAAACCTTGAAAGGTGGAGGGTGCATGCCGATAATGACAGTGGCTTAGGTCTGGGCCTCCGCTCTGTCCCCAGGCAAAATTGTGTTCCTCACAATGATTTAAAAGTAAAAACACACCTAAACACAGGAATCTGCAGTGTAAGAGATTGAGGATAATCTGTGTGTAAAGATTCTCCAGTTTTAGACTTTTAAACTCCAGTATTTTATTGTTAAAATGATCAACTCTGTGAGGGAAGAGAATCCCAGAATTGCAACCAGAGGCAAATCTAATTATTTTAAAGGAGACAGTGCTGTTCAATGAATTACATCCATGGGTCATGGACTTTACAGTCACTGCAAAGCATATATTATATTATTTTCCTTGAATGACACATGGGATGCTATTATCACAAAATTGGAATCCCTGCTGGAGGTGCAATTGTCACTGGACTTTGTTTACGGGCGCTTAATGGTGGAATGGGAACACTGAGACAAAACAAGCCCATAAGTCCCCAAAGAGAGTTGCTACAGGACAAAGGTTTCAAGCAACTGAAAATTCAAAGGCATTGCAAGCGCACAAGTGATTGCTGGAAGATGCAGAGTGGAGTATCTCGACAGCATCAGAGGCAGAAGAGGGAATATTTCATGAAAAAGAGAGCCATGACTGTAAAACTGACCAACCGTTCTCTGAATTACATTATTGATTCTGGTTGTAGATAACATATGAGTTGTAAGAGGGAGTTGTAAGAACCTACTCCTGTATCAGAAAGTTATGTGGGTCACAACTCAAAGTGTTAGTAAGTGGGAACATATACTTGAGTTAGGTTGTTTATTTCCCCTTTTCATTTACCATTTTCTTGTTCCTTACTTTCCCTTTCCTTTATGTCACTTGCTTTCTTGTTTTGCTTGAGAAGCAAGGATGATGGATGTATAATGATTTTTGCTACATATTTTACTATATATACAGTGGTACCTCGGGTTACAGGTTACATGATTTCGCGTTGCGCACCACGCCGAACCTGGAAGTACCGGAATGGGTTACTTCTGGGTTTCGGCGCTCGTGTATGCGCAGAAGCTCCAAATCGCAACCCACGTGTGCACAGATGTGGTGCTGCGGTTTGCATTTGCGAACACTGTGGACGTGCCTCCCGCACAGATCACGTTCGCAACCCGAGTGTCCACTGTATTTAAAAAGAGCTTCTCACAATGGGGTTGTTTCTATTGTGCATGTTCTATGATTACAAAGATAAAAGATGGTTGCTATGCAATTGAAATGAGTGAATAGTGCATTTTATCCACAACAGTCCAACCCTTTTCTCTGCTATCATGGGCAGATATATACACAATTACTATAAAAGTAGGTCAAGGAAGCAACACTCTGAACTTATCCACCAATGTGCAGAACAAGTTGCAATTATAGTCAGGTTCATAGCAAGACCTCTTCATTTATGATTTATTCATTTCAGCTTGAACACACTAGATTTTCTGCAGAGGTGTACCTAGGGTTGCTTGCGCCCTTGGCAAGCAGCTATATTGGTGCCCCCTGAACTTTTAAAAATGCAACTGAAGTACATCCAGAGTGAGAGCAAGGCTGGACGTCTGGAGGGCACCAGATTGGTGAATGCTGGCATAAGGCACACATGCAGGGGCCTCAGGCACAGAAACATAGCTGTCAACTTACAGATTTGAAAATAAGGGACCAGCAGCCTCGGAAATAAGGGATCAGCAGCCAAAATAAGGGATTTTCCCAGCACAGGTATGTTCAACATCTGAGCCCCTCTGAGCCAAAGGCAGAAAGCCCAGCCAGCAGCCAAACGAAGCCTCAAGCGGTGGTTCCCACATCACAGCAAACCGGCAAAGGGGATGCAGCAAGGAAAACCACTGTCACCTCTCCGCTGGGAAGCACTGAGCAAAGGAGATTTGATTGGCGCAAGGCATACAAGCTCCACCCCCCCCAGTTGTTCTTAGACTCCTTATTGGGTGAGCAACGCAGCCAAGCAACACAGTTGGAGCCTCCCTCCTCCCTGGCCGGCAGGGAGGCAGGGAGAGGAGCTGCTTCCTTTGAAACCTGGGAAATTTAAGGGACATCATCAATAAGGGACAGCAGCGGGACACGGCACTGGGATAAGGGAGTTTTCCGCCAAATAAGGGACGGTTGACAGCTATGCACAGAAAGAAAGAGGAAATTTGGTAGAAACATTAATTTCAAAGAACACTGGGTGTTTAGGATAGTGGTCTTAACCCACAGTCAAACAAACCAGAATTAAACATGTCAAAGTTTTGTCTCCATTATTGGCTCTGCCCCTAATTTCAGCTAAATAGGAGTTGAGACTACAAAGGAGGGAGGAGATGGCATGCTACTTGTATTGGGCAGGGGGCACTCTAGCCTTTTTCGGGAGAGCCACATTTTAGACATTTTCAAAATAAATAAAAAATAAAAATTGCCCAGGATTTTAACTGATGTTATATCTACTGCCTTTTGTATTTTAACTGCTGCTATGATAACTGCTTTTCCCCTGATGTTTTGATCTCTTTTGTAGGCTATCTTGGAAATCTAGATTAATAATTTTTTTTTTCTTCCAGGGAAAAATGATTTATGAAATGCAAATACAAGAATAAAAAGGACTAGGTAAGAAGGAATACTGGGGACCCCAAAGTTTTAAAAAACAGTAACAAAATTGTTCCCTAAGGAAAAGCCATGAATTCATAACTTGGTTCAATTAACTTCTTTTAGGTATTCTTGGACTTTCCAGATTCTCCGGTCAGCTTCTAGGAAGATATCGTCAGTGGGTTACCATGCCTCTGTTTGGTGTTAAGCTTGGGCTCTGCACACGAAAATTCTTTTCTTTTTCTTTTTGGCCGTGTTGCAGGTGCTTCCAGAGCTGGTCAAATCTTTCAGGACCTAGTGCTCTTTCCCTTGTGCTGTGTTTTGATGAAGCCCCTTCGGACGAAACAGAGGAATACCCAGGAATCCTTGTCTTGTCTGCCTGTGCCAGCATCCATCAGTGCCACGTTCTTTTGTCTGCCAACCCAACCATCTTCATTAGACACTTAGAAGATTATTTCATGCCACTAATGAATACGACAGACAGAAAAAAACAAGAGAAGATGAAGAAATTAGAAAAGAATGTACTACGGCACTGACAATAGGACTTGTATTTTGTACATACCAGATTTGGTGGTCAACTGGAAAGCTGCATTTTAATATATTGTGCCACGATGTTGATTTTTACATTATAAGAAGCTGTATCTATTTTTTTAAGAAGTAATTTCTAGTAAATAACTTTGCAATTGTTACTATACGGCTTATTATATTTACGTGTTTTTTCAATTAGATTTGCATAATATACCGGTAGGCATTCTGGTGGTTTTTTGTGTGTTTTTTTGGTAATATCATTCCAGCATCCAGCATCTCAGAGCATGAACCATTCTCAGGAGGTCTGGTCTGCTTGATTGCTATTTGCAAGTAGCTGTTCATATATTTGTGTAGTTCATTAATATATTTGTTCACTTTGAAAATGCTTCACTGCACCAAAAGCTGTTCTAAGTGACACAGCTCCATTTCTTTCTGCAATAGCATCTTCTCATAAGTTAGTCTTTGACTGGCTGCCTTTGCAGCATTGAGAGTCAAAGCCAATGCTTTGTTGTTCTGTTGTAGGGAGAACTTAATTATAGATTTATTTATCGTTTTTGTTCTGATCTCTGATGCAAGAGAAGCATTCAGCTTTGCTGTCTTTAATAAAGACACCATTTTTCTTTTCATTCATACATTCCTTGACTCCTCTTGTGAAGAAAATAGATGTTTCTTCAAGTGCCCTTTTTCAGACATTTTTCAGACAGTCCAGTATTAATTCAATTTCTTTTTTTAAAAAAAGGTAACCCTCCCTCAGGCAACCCAGTTCTGTCCTCCAAGCGGCTTCAGCCTCTACCCTTAATGCTCTGGATAAAGAAAGTTTGCCCTTCCTCTTTTGATCTCCTTTCCTTTCTGTTGCCTTCATCTCAGAGGTCTCTGATACTGACTGACTACGCTTTCTAATTCTATTCATGGAACATTTATTTGACTCTATTATGTCCCTTTACCTTTACCTTTTTAATTGTGACTTGATGCAAGGATTACATAGTTTCTGCTTATTATTTGTGAAACAATATAATGTTATAAATATTTTGTTAGAACATTATTAGCCATGTGTTGCTTGTGGTTGTTCAGAGTTTTCTGTTTTTGCCACACAGGGGATTTCCTTTGTTGTATATTGTTGTACCATGGCTAAATGGGCACAAACTTTAGCTTTCTCAGATTTGGATTCTCATGAAATATTGAGTGACATACCTACTTTTAATCTTGATGAGAACTTACCATCCATGGACTTTACTCAACTTTTAATGCACGTATATGTAAGGTTCAATATGAATTCCATGCCTCTTCTTTAAGTAACTACCTTAAAAATAGTCGAATTCCTAGAGGCTTAAGATTACAAAGGGCACCTACTTTGTTTCAAAATGATGTGGATTTCAAACACAAATGGATAGCCATATTGAACAAATGCTCTTTTGATTTGATGCTGTTATTAATTCAAAGATCTAAGGCAGAAGTTTTGACTGTACAAAATGAAGTCTCCAACATTAGTGACCAAATACAGAAAACAATTGATAGCAATTCCACTTAGATATCAGCTAAGCTAAAATCATATAATGGTACATAAAATAAAACAAAACAACAAAACCAACTGAAGTAAATATAGACTTCCCATCATTTCCCGATATAGTTGACATTTGTGATTTTGAATGTACTTATAATTATTACCTTACATTTACCGGTAATATACTTTCTTACAACCTAGCTTACCGATTTCCCTTTATTTCTTAATATTTTATGTACACAAGGGTCATTCAAACACTACCATAGATAATATGTCACTGTTATTTTTTTGTGTTACCTCTTAACCTCTTTGTTAGTTGAGCCATGAGGAAAGGGTAGATTTCTTTGAGGGCGTAGAGACATTCTCTTGGAAGGGATCCATTCCTTGGGGGGCAAACAGCTATCCTCTCATGCTGAGAATACTTCTCAGGGTGGTGGTGAAAGGGCTGGGATTTAAGATGACACTGGCGTCATCCTTACTAGCCATAATGGCTTTTACAAAGAGTTTCACTTCAAGGACTTCAGCCAGTCCTTTGGATTTATGGATGAGACCAGAGGAACTCTACAGGAAGAAAAATTGGACCAACATTTTCTATGGTTCAATGTCTACTACAAGGCTCACCTAAATTTAAACACCCATAAGTTTGCAGGCTTGGAGCAGGACACCAACTTGGCCAGTTTCATAGAGCAAGTTGCAAACATGTTAGTCTAAAAAAGAGCCAGCCTTGCCATCTGCTTACTGTTGTCGACAAAGCCAGTTCCCCAGCCAGAAGAAATTTTGAGATGCTAATGCGGACTAATTTTTTGATCCAGTTTGCTGACGGACTCTGCATAGCCTCCACATTGGCCTACTGTACAATGGTCACAGGTATAGGGAACAAGTCTTCTGCCATTTTCTATTCAAGTTCTTGCATTCTTTCATTTTGTCTGAAGCTGTCATGTGGCAAGTTAATACTACTATCTCAGAATCTGTAGTCTCTATGCAGGTGTCCTGTACAGTTATAGTCAACCTGACGAGGTGAAAGCAGTTTAGAATAAATTTCTCATCCATTTTGTTTCCCTTTTCTTTTTAAAAAGGAAGACATTTACAGATTACGAGTCAACTCTTATGATTTGGCTTTTGAAACCACTAAACAGACATAAACAATATAAAGTGTTTATGATGTTAGATGCTCAAAATGGTTTGATATGATACTGCCATCATAAATGACCTTTCTAGTAACCAAATATGCCATTGGAACCCAAAGAGTAAACTGGATTTCAAGGATTTATCATAGGCCTGTTTCAAAAATTGTTGCAAATAGGTTTATTGTCCCAATTGTATTAGAAAGAGGAGCATGACAGCATTGTATCTTGGAATAAGCAATATTGGGGACAAGTATTGAGCTGTTAAGCAATGTCAATAAGTGGTGTATTATTTTTAAATGTAACTTTGGAATACAGAAAATAAACTGGCAATTTGTTCTGGTGAGATAAACATTACACACCAAAGAGTCCAGTGTGCTCCATAAAAGTTTTATCAACATGCTGGGGTAGATTCTGAGTGACCTCTGCCCTTCCTCCAACACCACACATGACTTGGAGACAATGCAAAAATATAGGGTTTTCCATGTTCTAAACCTAGCCTATGAAGTTACAAATGCCTTCCCCAATGACTCTCTATATATGACCATCCCTATTGTTGATCTGCCAGAGGCTGACATTATCTCCTATTTTCCTGAATGTTTTGAATTCATTAAGCAAGTCAAATTAAAGAATGATGTGGTGTTGGTTCACTGTAACATACCCTCCAAGCACCCCATTTTAAGCAGGACATCCCCGCTTTCCTTGGAAGTGCCCAGGACTCTGCCTTTGGCTCAGGGCATCCCAATTTCTTGTGGTCCGAGGACAGAAGCCACAGAAGCAGCTCCTGGAGTGGTGGTGGCATTCCTGGTCCCACCAACATGGTGCCCTTCTGGGACTACAACTCCCACCAGTCCTTGGGAGAGAGGCATGAACATCTGCATGCGTGAAGGGAGGAGCCTCAGCTTCCATTGGCCCAGCACAGCTGTTGTAATGCTCCTGGGCACGGTTTTTGTAAGGCCTCTCAGGAGCTTCCGCTCACCTACATAGATGCTCCATTTCCCCTCCTCTGGTAATAATAATAATAATAATAAATAGATTTTTATTTATATCCCACCCTCCCCAGCCGAAGCTGGGCTCAAGGCGGTAAGTGGGATTGCTCCACAAAGACTGGACCCTGACAAAAGGGATCCAAGAGTTTTTATATTAATTTACAGTAATTACAAATTCAGTCACCCAATCAGATCATTTTGTTTCTCTCTCTCTCGCTTACGAAGCTCATTGGTATGCACATGCTGTCTCTTTGTGATTTGTCTGAATTGCAAACAGTGAGAGCATGCGTACTAGCTGGCTTTAGACAAAGGAAATTCCTCGTAGTCTGCTAGATTTTTATTGCAGGGTTAAGTTTCACCACAGTATTAGGTTTCTCCACCATTATCGAGCATGTTCAGATCATACCAAAACCTCAGTTCAGTATGTTTCCCTGTTCTTCACTACCTCAATACCTCACAATAGCAGAGGGCCAAGGAAGTTGGTGTGCATTGTCTGGGTTGGGGTAGGGGGTGACTGAGCTGGCTGCGTTATTTATTTTTCTCATATGTGACACCAACCACCTCCTAAGGCTCCCCTGGAGCTGACTGGCAGTTTCTCTATAGCCTGGCTCTTCACCACAACTTTAGTTTACTTTCCTCCTGCCCATCCCCAAAACAGGCTTCATGTGAAAGCTGTTCAGCAATGCTATAGAGGCCAAATTGCATCAGGTCTGGTTTTTACTCAGTAAGCCAGTCTTTACTTTCCTGACCCAGAGTCACAAAGAGCGTTTTTTATTTTAACCTCTCTAGCTACTGAGGACCATGAGACCAGTCAAGAACATTCCATTTTATGATTCTTGGTAAAAGTGTGTAAGTACTTTTTGCAAAGGCAGGGGATAAATGATAGCAGAAAAAGGGAAGCGCCTAATGTTTTTTTGTGCAAGGTGGGAGGAAAGCACATGGACAGGATTCAAACTATGTTCAATAGCTTAGCATTCCAAAACTGCTGCTTCTCTCAGCTTGCACTGAACAATTCTCTCTTAATCTCCTTCCGGTGTTCTTCAATTCTACTTCACTTTGCCTAAGTCCAGCTGCACCTTCACAACAACAAAAATGCTATAGAGTTGCTGCATCTTTAAAAGTTGTGCAGCAGAGATTTTTTAGCACGTGTAGCTTCCCAGATGTTTGCAAGAAATACCTGCTGACATTGCTTCTTCTAGGCAACTATTAAATGTTACTTTCCATATGCGAAGTCCACAGCAAAGTTTGAATTTAAAGGGGAACCCCCCCCCCCAGAACATATTATGAAACCTGTTAAAGAGGATGGTAATTTGGTGAAATTATAAAATGCTTATGTATGGAATTTGGATTTTAAACATTGATGGTGGGCGAGTGTGAGGTCGTTAGTATTGTAGAGCTGGATATAACTTTTAAGCTTGAAATAAAATAAAATATTTTTTAAAGGAGAAACTTGGTATTTGCATTTAAAACTAAAAAGAAACAATCCAGTTTCTATTTTTAATTATTTTTATGTAGTCTGATTTAAATACATGAGTGCAGAGAGAGAGAGGGGGGGAACACTGTTTGGTCAAGCGTTAAAAGGACGCAAAAGATACAATTCAATTAAAGCTTAAAGTTATGCAAAATAAGCAGAGAGATCATTTTACAACAGCAGTAACTATTGATACTGCAAGGCAGAGTTTTTTTTGCCTCCCATACAGCTTCTTGATGAATTACAGATGCTCTGGTTGTATTCATAATGAACTTGTTGGGCTGTAACCTTGTTTATAACTTCATAATTTTATTCCTAAAATTATATATACCACCATCTGCAGAGCATAGGTGGTTCAAAACAAAGTTAATAATAATAAATAACAAAAGTAACTCTTTAGTGATCCCCATATTAGCTTTAACATTTTTTAACCTTTAAGAGTTTGACCAAACTGCGGGAGGCAGTGGAAGACAGGAGTGCCTGGTGTGCTCTGGTCCATGGGGTCACGAGTTGGACACGACTAAACAACAACAACAAAGAACAGCCTTTACCAAAGGGGTCATGGACTTTGAAGCAGCACAAACTCAGGATAAAAAGGAGAAAGGTGCTAAGAGGAAGGCACATTTGGCAAACCCTCACTGTGATCAACTCCCACCCGGAAACTTATGTCCCCGCTGTGGAAGTACGTGTGGATCCAGAATTGGCCTCCACAGTCACTTACAGACTCACTGTTAAGACAATCTTACTCAGCTATGAGTGATCGCCAAAGAATAATCTTTTAAAAGCTCTTATTACACTTCCTAGTGTAATATTAGAAAAATCTTGCATTTCAGGCAGGTTGTATACAAGATCATGGGGTTTACCCTCTATGAAAAGGGGAGTCTAAGCAAAAAAAAAAAAAGTTACAAACTTTTGTGCATCAATAACTTGCATTTTGTATATCAGCCTAGAACATCTTGTGTCTGTCCACATGCATTTTCTGTCATCATTAAGGGGCAGCATATTTCAGACAAGGGGACATAGCTTGCTGAGGAGCACCCAGAGACTTGAGGTGGGGGCTTTCTGGTTGATTCAGTTCTGGCCACCATACCAAGCAAGCTTTCAAGAGGGAAAAAAGGAGTAGTGGTGGTGGAATGAACAGAACAGTTTTTGAAGGCAAAGAAAAATGCTAGAGAGTTCCCCAAATACAGAGTGCAAGATGAATTCAAAAGCAGTTGAGTATGTTTCTTTAGGAGGCAAAGCTACCCGGTGTGTGCCTTTAATACTACCAGGTATCTTTTTGAACATAAGGTTTAAGTTTGAAGAAGGAAGAGAATGACTGCAAATGTTTCTCTATGATCCACCAAACTGCAGGGTATTTGTTTGTTCGTTAGGAAAACACCTCCTAAATGCACTTAAGGCAAAGTGATGAGGTCAGAGGACATGCCAGCCAGAGGGAGGATGCTACCAGCAGAGATAAACTACATTTTGTGGAAGACTTGAAGAGAGAGTTGAATTTGGGGCTCTGTAAGCTAACAGCATCTTGGGGCACTGGCTGCCTCTACATATCAGATGTAAACTTGAATGTAGAAAAAAACAAGCTGTTCTACCACCTATCATTGTTCAATAAATTTGTATATAAATCTCAAGTATTACACTGAGCATCTCATCTTAAGATATTTGTTTGTTGTTCTAAGTTCATGGGCATTTGGTTTGCTTAGCTGCAGGAGTGCTATTCTTCTCTTAAGGACCACTGCTTTCTTTACTGCTGAAGCAACTGAGCTTCCACCATTAACTGTACTTAGTGGAATATTAGAATTGACCCAGGTATATCTGAAAATTGCCCCTCCTGCCAGTATATAGAAGCCTGAAGCATGGGCCTCTATTGTTTCTCTAAACAAACACTTACAACCTCTTGGATATAGTTCTAATATAATGCAACTGTTTCCTTGGTAACTAATTGCTATCACCTCACAAAGCTTATCTAGGATTTGAAAAGATAAAACAATTGTATCTAGTCATTTTCTACCAGTCCTTTATCTTTGCCTTGCACCTTCCTAAGATAAGAGCAAGTACACAAAAGGTTTGCCCAAACTGGAGAGTTTGTTAAGAAGATCTAGAGAGATATTTGCTTTGTAAATTTAAGGTTTCAATAGTTCAGCTTCTACTGTTAAATAACCCTTGTTACTTGTTGCTCCTTATCTAGTAACAAATTCTACCTTTACAGCACAATGTCCCTCCTTAGAAGTAAAAGCAGGTTTCAATATTTCAACTTCTGCTGTTAAAATAACCCTCAGTAACATCAAGCTGTTAAGCTGTTCCCCTTTCAAGTTGCAAACTGCTTTTACAGTATAATGTCTCTCCTTGGAACTAAAAGTGATTCAGAAAAGGAAATTGGATCACCAGCCCTACTGTAAAACCCTCATAAACCAGCCTCCCCAAGTGCTCTTTGCGAAATCAGTCTTCCTTGTTGCTTCCTTCTCTTTTTATATGGAGTTAGAATCCACTCTTTCCCCCCTTTGGCTGGTTGGCTGGGTAGATTAAAGCCATGATTCACCTGACTTAAAATCTTGGCACTACTATAACCTTAATTTGCAGCTGAGCTGGATTTTTCTTTTTTCTTTTTAAAAAAGGGCTTTAAAAAGTTCTTAAGAATAACAGCTGTTAACAGCTTCCAACTATTTTATTCAGCTGTGTTTCGTTAAGTCTCGGCCCCACCTCATCTCTTCCTGTTACACACAATAAGTCATGACCTTTATAACAATTCTGCCAGCATGCAACTGGTCCTCTCATTAGCCTTTGCTCCTTTCAACAAATGTTTGTGGACAGAATTGAGTTTAGCTATAAAGGAAATCTGGGCAGCTGCAGTTTCCTCTAGCTTGTAATTCTAGCTTGCCAACCTCTCTTTCCCCAAGAGATTGTCAAATAGCTGTGTTTAGAAGGCTGATGTGAGTCTTAGGTAGAAAATGAACCACAAAGGTCCCATGGAAATCAGTGGCCATGAGCTAACTTAGTCATGCCTAAGGCTGCAATCCTAACTCCACTTACCTTGCAGTAAACCCTACTGAATTCAGTGGTACTTACTTCTGAGTAGGCTTGGTTAGGATTGCACTGTTGGCCCACTAAAATCAATGATCCAAAAAACAACACTAATTCCTTTGCTTTCACAGACTTGTGCTCTGGCCTGCTGCAGCAGGTGGCTCTCATTTGCAACACAGCTACTCCCCATACTTCTCTGGAAATCACGACAATCTCAGAACAAACACAATAGGAATTCTCACGTTTGTGGGGTTACCTAGTTGAGGATGTTTCAGGGATGGGAAGTCCAAAGCTAAACTTTCCCTTTTGCTCTTGGAAAAATACAGTCAATGAAAAATAATCAAACACAGACACACACTGAATATAGATCAATATACACACCAGCAATTTGAAACACAGCAAGGATCTCACCACCCTGCTGCATTGCAAGTTAATTTTTTTATCTTGCTGTTCAGATCAGAGGGGGGAGATGTCTTCACCTGATGCCCATTACCTGATTTGCTTTCCCACACCAAACTCCCAATTCACAGAAGCTGCCATCCGCTCATGCACTATGGCTGCCTGAAATGTATACAACCATGGCTTCTGTTTTCAAATAGGATGGACATGGGTTTAAGCAAAAGCGTGTCAAATAGGGGCATTTCCCAGGAAGCTACAACCTACTTTTATGGCTTGCAGCTAATGTCACATGCTGTTGCTATGAAGTAGGTTAGGCTAAGACAGACATAGGCAAATTCGGCCCTCCAGATGTTTTGGGACTACAATTCCCACCATCCCTGACCACTGGTCCTGTTAGCTAGGGATGATGGGAGTTGTAGTCCCAAAACATCTGGAGGGCCGAGTTTGCCTATGCCTGGGCTAAGAGATAGTGAATCCTCATGGCTGAGCAGGGATCAACCTCAGATCTCCCCAGTCCTAGTCCTACATGCTAACCACTACACTACACTAGCTTTCCATGTTGACAAAACCATGGTTTTTGGTTTGCTTTGGTTTAGCCAGAAATACAAAACCATTGTATTTCTTGCACTGAGGGGTAATGTGGAATTGATCTTCACTGAGCTTTTATTTTTGGAATGAAACCAGTTTCCGAGAAAACACTTTTCAAGGGCAATAGATCTAGATTGTGTGTAGACTACATAGGAAAAACAAGTAGCCTCCATTGATTCTAGACTCAGTCATGCAGCTCACATTGTTGCAGAACTCCATGTAGTAAATGTACCTCAGGCAAAGGAACCTTTTTTCCTGGAGAAATACGTTTAGGATCACAGCCATTTTGATGTAGCCTACGCAGCCTTTTCTGCTCCCAAGAGAACAGATTTTCTAACAAAGGCCTTAGTTCTCTGACAACCAGGGTCATGTCCTTGTTGAGTCATGCCTTTGCCTGGCAACTCTCGGCAACGTATTGTCCTTTTCTGCATGAGTTTCTCTGCTGTTTAATATTGTATTAATGTCAGGTAATGATGGTAAATTACTGTATACACCAAATAACTATTTTATTAGAGCCCCTATTGGAACATTTCTAGCCGAGTGTTTGTTCTTGGAAGGCAAGTGATGTTGCTAAGTAGTGGCAGGAGTTACTTAGGGACACAGAGGTGAGACTGTGTCACTGAGCAAAGAGGATGTAGCTACAGCTATCCAATAAATTGTGCCTGTATATATTATAAATCATGCTCAGAGCTAATCCGCTTAGTGTGTAAGTTAGAACACAGACATTATTTCTTCTAGTCAATAGCTCCATGTAAACATGAGCCTGTTGCTGATCACATGCAGTATGGGGCAATTCATGGATGCAGCAGCTTATGGTGTGCTGGGGGACAGCCACTGCTACTTTCTGGGAAGTAGAGGGCGACAGGTGAGGTGGCAGTGAGTCTGGCCGGGTGCAAACATGCTGACTGGTGGAGCCAATCTGGAGTGCTGATCTTGCCACTGCCTTTCCCTTTTGTCTCGCCAAAGGCAAGGTGGTTCTTTCAAGATGAGATTGAGAAGCAATACAAAATGCACAAGTGAGTGAGAAGATGAAAGATTTTATTCTAAAACAGCAAGCAATGCATTCAGACCAAGCAAACACTTCAACCTGCCACTTGGAAGCCCTCAAGAAGCGGAAAAGCGACTCTCCCAGGTCGCCTCAGTTTGCATAGCCCTGTGGCTGATCAGTCTGTGCACAAGCTTCAGAGAAACCGTCAGATTTTATAGACAACCTGTGTAGCTTTGAAGACTGGCCATGTGCAGATCATCCATTGCTCACCTCTTCCCAATGCCTCACCAAGCACTATCCTCCCAAACTGACAAGGCAGGCTTCACCTCCTTCCAATGGCCCCAAAACATTTAAAACTGTTCTCAAAACATTCATATTGCAAAATAGCGATGAGAAACCAAAATACATTCCATCAAAAACTTAACAGGAGAGGGAGGGAGAAGGAACAGAGGTAGGAAGGGTTCCATGACAGACCGCTTACTCCTAGATACATTTTGTCTTCCAGGTGCATTTCCCATAAGCCTTTCTTCTTTCTGCCTCTTGGCTTTTCTCTTTTTCTATGTTCTTGTCATTTTTTTTGCATACAGTCATAGAATCATAGAATTGTAGAGTTCGAAGTGATCCCAGGGGTACCGTAATCTAGAACCCCCCCCGCAATGCGCTGTTGAAAATACAATAAAAGTTATTTACCAAACAACAACACCTTTTTGGTAGACTAAAATGCAGCTGAACAGCTGACTGGTGCTTGCCCTGACTTCCTGGCAGGGCTGTGGAAGTTCTTCCCCGGTTTCTGAATTGGTCCGTGATGAATTGCACTTTGCACGTCTGATTGGAATACTCATCTAGCTTGTAGATACATGTAGAGGTCTGCCTCAGTGACCCTGCTTGGATCTGGGCATCTGTAAACAACACAGATGAGATGCACACATACCTAAACCATTCTCAATGCAGCTTAGTGAGGAATGCAATTAAATGTAGATAAATTAGGGCCGAAGCAATACGTGGTCTTTGCAATGGTATAACAAGAAGTCATTGGATTATAGGGACATGTGACAATGACTCAGGGTGGCAAAGACCTTGGATAGCCTTACTTATCAAGAAAAGCGTTCATTAGTCAGATAAATTTAGATACAAGTCAGTATGCAATTATCCACAACTTCCTGCAGAGCTCACGTACCAGCCCATTTCTATGCCATTGCTCCCTCTTCATTTTCTACCGCCTTATTGTAAGGGGAACAGAGGCAGAGTCACCCTGTCACATAGCACTTTGCTCACAGTTGGATCTGAAAGCAAATGACACTTCATTCAAATGTCTCAGATGACTGCTATAGACTGCTGCTGCGCCATCCTGGCTGGCTTCGCATCTCATCTGTGGCCAGGGCGGTCCATTTGTATGATCCACTGCAGGATCTCTTCATATTGCATGCATCCATGAAGTGGACCCAAGCTCACAATATAGATATTAACCTATGGAATCCATAACCATAATATGGAGTGGATCCTTGGGTAGGCGAATTCATCAGTTTATTAGCAATGATTTGCAATAATAATAATAATAATAATAATAATAATAATAATAATTTATTTCTACCCCGCCCATCTGGGGTTCTATGGAATTTCTATGTTTTTATGAAGTATACCTGATAGAGATGGGGGAGAATTTCATTTGGTCCACATCTGCAGTAAACTGACCTAAAGGTAAAGGTACCCCTGCCCGTACGGGCCAGTCTTGACAGACTCTAGGGTTGTGCACCCATCTCACTTAAAGAGGCCAAGGGCCAGCGCTGTCCGAAGACACTTCCGGGTCACGTAGCCAGCGTGACATCGCTGCTCTGGCGAGCCAGAGCCGCACACGGAAACGCCGTTTACCTTCCCGCTAGTAAGCGGTCCCTATTTATCTACTTGCACCCAGGAGTGCTTTCGAACTGCTAGGTTGGCAGGCGCTGGGACCGAACAACGGGAGCGCACCCCGCGCGGGGATTCGAATCTGCACCTAATTTGATCTCATACACAGATCAGAACATAATTATACTTTGGATTTTGCATTTCTCCAAATTTTGTGACAAAGTTTTTGGCTCAAAAACTCCATACTAAAATGCATACTATTTTTTTTTTTTGCGTATTTTAGGATAAAATGTGTTTGGAAATACATGCGCTGAGATAAAATATGATAAGATGCATCCTTTGGTACATATTTAGGTACGAAGTTCCAGGTTTTTTAAGAAAATGACAGAAAAATATGGATGGTACAGATGTTTGAATGCATACATGTAAAATTGACACGGACCAGAAACAGAATGATTCTCCCATCCCTACTTGGGATGGGGATAAACAAAGGGAGGATGGCTGTTACATCCAAGCTTGGTTTATGAACACCAGGAAGGTGATCCCATTGGAAACACAATGTTGAACTAGGTTGGCGTTGGTCTACTCTAACATGAATCACCTCTTTAAGATAGTACAAATTCCCTACCTACGTTTCCATCCTCACACTTGATGTCCTCCAAGCAGATGCTGCTCCAGACTCTAGCGCCCATCAGCAACAGCCAGCATAGCCAATAGTCAGCAATGATGGGAGTTATAGTCCAGCAACATCTAGAGGGCCACAAGTTCTCCATTCTGGCTCACAATGCTCTGAAACCAAACGAAGACCTGCTTATACAACTAAGCAGGTCTCAATCAGGTGTGTTGCTGGGCAGGAGCTCTTTTACATGCAGTTGCCTGAGCTCCATGATGGAAGAAAAGTAGGATATAAGTGTAATTAAATAAATGCCTGTACTCCACTGATATTTCCTATTTGAATGGTTTTTGTGTGCATGCTTTTGCTGGTCTTTTCAAAATAATCTCTCTGTGTTTGTAGTGATACTTTCCTGCAATGCTGTTCAGCATGCTTGCCCCATTGTTTTTGTAGCCAAAATACCCCCTGCATACCAGAGATAGAGATCAGCCCCCCCAATATTTAGGGGGAAAACCCTTTGGGGCCCCCTAACAGCCCAGTGTGGACTGATCAAGTCATGGGGGGATGGAATCTGAGGAGTGGGGAATAGAATGGAGTGGGCAAAATCCTGAACAGCATAGGAAGAAGAGGAGTTTGGATTTGATATCCTGCTTTATCACTACCCGAAGGAGTCTCAAAGCGGCTAACATTCTCCTTTCCCTTCCTCCCCCACAACAAACACTCTGTGAGGTGAGTGGGGCTGAGAGACTTCAGAGAAGTGTGACTAGCCCAAGGTCACCCAGCAGCTGCATGTGGAGGAGCGGAGAAGCGAACCCGGTCCCCCAGATTACGAGACTACCGCTCTTAACCACTACACCACACTGGCTCTCAAGCCAGGAAGCTGCCTTACACCGAGTCAGATAATTGGTCCATCCAAGCTCAGTATTGATTGCAATGGCTGGCAGTGACTCTCTGGGGTTTCAGACTAAGTTATCACCCAGACTTACCTGGAGATGCCAGGGATTGATACCAGCCCCTTCTGCATGCAAAGCAGATGTTCTTCTGCTGCAGTGCAACCCTCCCCCGCTGCAGCATTTTGTTATATCTCAAATTATATAAATATCTATAATTTGAAATCTCAGTGCTCCATCTTTCTGATTGATGTTTACCACTTATTGGTATTTTTTATTGCAGCTGTCTTTCTTGTGGTCAGGAAAATGTCAAAGCTTGTAATGTCATTGTCAATTTCATGAGCAGAAAGAGCTGAGAGAGACAGACAGACATTAGCGGGGGAAGTATAAACTTGATAGATTTTGCTTCTAGGCCTCCTATAGTTAAAGCTACTCCAGGAAAACAAGAGGAAC
Source organism: Podarcis tiliguerta (assembly GCF_965153285.1). Lineage (NCBI taxonomy): Eukaryota > Metazoa > Chordata > Lepidosauria > Squamata > Lacertidae > Podarcis > Podarcis tiliguerta. The sequence goes on along the minus strand of NC_139543.1, from coordinate 54,352,043 downwards.
CTCTAGGGTGGCAGAGGAGGAGAAGGAGCTTGGCACTTGTGGGTATTATTTTTTAAACAAGGGATGTACATATCAGCTTTTCATCCCCATCTTTGGTAACAGTGATCGTCTGTGATTCCACCCATTGCTTTGTTTACTAGTTGCTGGCATTGGATGCAGAAGAGCAAAGAGACCTCTTCTCGACATTAATTCTCAACATTAAAAGTGTAGGCTTGATTATATACAACAAGCGGCAATAGAAGGAAGCATCTCCACCCCATTGTTTAGCCCAGACACTGAGGTCCAGCTCTGAGGGCCTTCTGGTGGTTCCCACACTGCGAGGTTACAGGGAACCAGGCAGAGGGCCTTCTTGGCAGTGGCACCTGCACTGTGGAATGCCCTCCAATCAGATGTTGAGGAGATAAATAACGATACAACCTTTAGAAGATATCTGAAGGCAGTCCTGTACAGTGGTACCTCAGGTTACATACGCTTCAGGTTACATACGCTTCAGGTTACAGACTCCGTTAACCCAGAAATATTACCTCGGGTTAAGAACTTTGCTTCAGGATGAGAACAGAAATCGTGCTCCAGCGGTGCGGCGGCAGCAGAAGGCCCCATTAGCTAAAGTGGTGCTTCAGGTTAAGAACAGTTTCAGGTTAAGTACGGACCTCTGGAACGAATTAAGTACTTAACCCGAGGTACCACTGTATAGCGGAGTTTTTAATGTTTCATGTTTTATTATGTTTTTGTATATGCTGGAAACTGCCCAGTGTGGGCGGGGTACAAATATCTTCTTCTTCTTCTTCTTCTTCTTCTTCTTCTTCTTCTTCTTCTTCTTCTTCTTCTTCCTGAAAATAGAGAATACAGCCTCTGTGAGAAGCTCTAAGGAAGTTATATTGCAATTACTGAGCATTCCTGAGTTATGGGGAAGAATAACTTCTTACAATCCTGCTGTAATCATCCATTACAGCAGGATTGGGATATTCTAGGCTATGTTAGCCCAATTGGGCTCAGCATAGGTCCCAATCTGGCCCTCAAAGCCATTCCCAAATTGTTAAGCCCTTGCAAATTAACACTTGAACCAGACCCTGTATGAGATGTCTGGGCTATAAGGGTTGAACACTGCTAGAAACGAACAAGCAGGAGCTTAAAGGGAGCTTCTGATTGGTTCTGACATGGAGCCATGCTTGGAAAGGGCCAATCAGTTGATTAGCATTGCCCAGTGCAACCAAGGTACTGGAGGAAGCAGTTGGGATTCAAAGTGCTTCCTCCAGTGCTTTCAATCCAAAAGGCTTCCTCTGCTTAAAACCAGAGCTACAATTCTCAGCACTCTTAACAAACTATATTTCTCCCCATCCTCCATATCTGACTGAATGTCGTATCATCCTAGGGAGAAGAACAATAGCCAGAATTCTCTGTGTGAGTTTGGACTAATGTTGGAAGCTGGAGGCCTGACTGTTCTGTCTGGACCCAAAGCTATGACTTGGGAATTCTCTGGAAACCTAAGAGGAAAGCAAGATCTACTGGGGTGTTAATGCTGTGAGTGACTCCTTTTTATGCCCAGGCTATATAAATGTGTAAATAAAACTATATATCCTAAAGACATCACAGTCTCCATTGATCTGAACCCTGGGTCTCTTGCCGCTTAAAGTGCACGCAGCAATGTTATTCATTTGGTAATTGCAGTTATGATGTAAGTAATACAACATGTGAAATCAACCTTGGGTCACTTGTCAAGTGTGGCCAGCTATGGATGGCTTGACTAGTGGTAAAAAGAGCAAAAATAACTTGGTGATTCTTTCACGTTACCAGAGAACGGGAGAGACTGGTCTGTGTTGGATACTTTTGGTATTAAGGCAATCCAGAAAAGCTGAAAAATAAATATCACTGCAATTCTACTAGGCTTTGTCAAAGCTAACAGCAGACTCCTATGGGGTGTACAAAGATTTATGAAAGCAATTCCAGAGTTCCCAATGCATTTTGAGCAAATTTCTCTTCTTCAGGGGAATAGCTAATAGAAATGAATGTCAAGGGAAAAAAGGACTTTGTGGACATGCATGTCTCTGTTCTCCAAAACAATAAAAAACTAAGCAGCAAGAAGCTGGAAAAATATGCATTTATTAGTCAGGTGCATTAAAGAATTGTTTGTCTCAATAGCTTATTTGATTTTGTGTTCAGGTTTCCATTTTTTATACAGTTGCTATAGGCTATATCCCTATGGTAGATATGGTCTTTGTGTTTAAAAGCAAGATGTACTTTTAAAAATTGTCTTTCAAGATCTAAACATAAACCCAAAATCAGCTCGAAAGGAGGAGGCCCTGGAGGCATAGCCATACTATCAGAAGAATTTTAAAAAACAAGCCATCTTTTGAAATCATCAACCTCTTTTCAACTATAAGTCCACACACAGATGAAGCACTGGATGACACCAAAACCTTTGGGAAGGCAACCAAATTTATAGCTCCTGCTTTTACTGTTTATTCCTCCTAGAGTTTATGAGAACAGCTTCTGCAGCATTAAGGAGAGCTTTATGAAATTTCGCTGCTTTCCCATTGATTTCTTGACTCAGTGGTGCACCCAAGTGTAAATCTGAGCCTCTGGAAGCATCCTCACATGACCTTGTTAACTATGAGCAAACCACATTTTGGACTGGAAAACAACAAGAATGAACAAACAAACAAACAAACAAACAAACAAACAAACAAGAGACACAGGACAATTCAGCATGGCAAAGTACTCCCTCTGAAAAAAGAAAAGCAGTCAGGATAAAAAATGTTATGAATACTCTCCCTCCCCAAAGACCCCACATTAAACTATTAAGAAGAAGCAGCTTGTTGGATTCAGTGGAGCCTCTGTGCTAGTTTCACAGAATGTGGGTTGCTGTTGCTACCTGGGAGGAAGAAGGGGAGAGGCAAGGCAGTGGAGAGGTCAGTGTGGTGCAAACTCACCAGCAGGGCCTATCTGGCAATCCTACTGGTGTGTTTGCAACGTGCCAACCTGTAGCCAAGAACCAAGGTGTCCGCAAGGTTAGGGCTCTACTGACCTTGATGGTGTAAGAGATGGGGTGGGAGTGGAGTCGCAGGCCAGACTGGAAAACAGGAAAGAGGCAAAACTTGCAAGAAGACAACAGCTTGTCTGTTGCACCATGTATATTACAGTTGAGATTATAGGGGTAGAAAAGGTGTGTGTGTGTGCTGAAACTCAAAGTTTGCTTAGCAGAAGCAAAGGGAGCTTGGTTGAAAAATGGAGGAAGGTTTTTGATGGCTAAGGGTGTTGCCCTTCACCCAATTCATTTCTCCTAATTGAACTGGAGCTGCAAGCTCATTTCAGAGTTGAGATTTGTTTGCCCACTCTTTTAAAAGCGAAATCTTCTTAATTTTAGTGCATGCCAATCAACATATTAGTTTCCAACAACTTCTGTGTTTATCGCCCATTGTATCTCTCAGTCTCCTCCCTCCCTTTCCTTCAACACTGTCCTTGTGAATTCAAGTCCTCACCGTTTAATCACTTATCGTTGCTTGCTTTTTAATACTTTGCAAATGTGGATATTAAATGGAAAGACAGTCAGACAGCATGGATGAGAGAGGAGTGATGTTAACTGTGATCCATCTGACAGTGGTGCAATTAAACTGCCAGGAAAGAACAACAGAACCTAAAGGGAACCCCCTCCCCCACTTCCTGCTCCACAGTCTGTGTTGTTTAACAAATAGTTTCAAGCCAAGCACATTTTACAGCGCACATCCCAGGAAATAATTACAATAACTGGCTTTATAATTGCTCATGTGATGGGCAAAGGGATATTAGTCATCATGCAAATAGGTGGAGAAAGGAACCAGAGAGTTTCACATGCTATGCAGATCTCAAGCATCATTTTTGATTTGATTCTCAAAGCATTGCTTACTGAAGAATAAGAGGGAAGAGAGAAGGGAGGCATTTCTGTGTGGGGTGGGGTGGGCAAATCTGTTAATTTCTGATTTTTCCTAACTTAAATTATTAAATAACATTAATGACTTAAATAACATGCAATTAATAAACATAATAAACAATAAATCTTACATCAAAAAGTACTCAACCAAATCAATTTCCACATAAATCATTATAAATTCTAAAATAAAGATACAAAATATTAACAACAGAAATAGCACCACTCCCAACAGCCCCCACCCCTTAAACAATACTCAAGAGTCTATTCAGCAGGTCAGCTTTTACAGTTGGAGTCAATCAGGGCTTTGCACTCCCAGGCCAGGTGGAAAAGGCCTGCAAGGCTGGGAGCAGGTCTGTCTATAATATATATAATGTATCATGAAACTTCATCAGCATTTTAGTGTGAATATTCTCTGAATATACACATAATTGCAAAACATCTTTTCCTAATGTTATTTGCATATGTTATTTCCACTAACATTACCCAGGCGTATGTATTTTTTTGTATGCATTACTTGGCTTACATAGCTGGAGAGCTATACTGCAAAATTCTAAGAAGTGTGAATTTTGAATTTTGGCAGTGTCAGCCTTGCATATTATTTTGGGGAATGTAGATTAGGTAGGTTCACCTGCAGATGCAAACTGAATACAATTTCTCCCCCATCGCTACCTGGCAGGAACCGAAAGAAGTTCCCAAAGCATGGGGAAATGGAGAGAAGGACCTTTCTGAACACCACAAACTATCATCAGCTGTGAAACTTCAAAGCTTTTCCCCGGGTTCTGAACAGACACCAAATGCAACTGAAGATGTAGCTACATATTGTTTGGAAGGAGATATTACTTTCTGTAACTTCTTTCAAATAACCACTTACTCTTCTTGAATAATGCTTCTTTCCATATTCTAGGACCACTGAGAGAAGGAAAGAGGGAGAGAGAGAGAGAGAAAGAAAGAGAGAGAGAGAATATCTAAAGGGGTCACAGATTTTTGAAGCAATGGTGAATGACTCTGACTGCTGCTGTTTCCAAGCACCGCTGCAGAAGATGGATGACAAAACTCATCGAATTTCCTTCTCCCTGGGCAAAGCAGCTGCTGAAAATCTAGCTGCACTTTCGTGCTCCCACCCTGGGGCATTCTGATTTATATTGGCCTTAGCAAGCTTTTTGCTAGTGAATCACAAGAGGAATCACATACTGCTGGTGACTAATTGAATTCTGAAACACTAGGTACCGCAAAGCCAAAAGACATTATTTTTGGCCTTATTGGCTGCAACTGATACACGGTCAGAGATGTTATTTAACTTGCTATCAGCTCCCACTCTGAGAGCTTTTGCATTGATGAAGTGATAGGCTCATTTCCCTTCTAGTGATCGGGCTAGTTATAGCTTCCCATGGGAGACGGCTTTCTTTCAACAACCCAGCAGAACGCTTTGAAGATGCTCTCTATAGAAACCTTTGCTGACCCCTGAGAGGCGGGGGGAAATTTAAGAAACAAATTGAACTTTGGCTTGTTATGAGAACATAACCTTCCTTTAAGCGAGGTCTGAGCCCAGTTGCTTTCCTTTTCTGTTTCAACACTTCTTCAGCTTGCTCCTTACTCAGGAGGCATCAGACCATTTTTCATGAGGAAAACACCTTGGCAGGACTGCCATTGCCAGGAACTTAGCAGTCATTTGTAATGCCCACTGACGTGAGTGAGATTTGAGAAGATCAGAGGTTGTATTTCAAAGGACTGGTACTGTCTGGAGCAGGACAGGAAATCTCCCAAGAAAACATAGCCCAATACAGGGTTTTGAGCCTTCTTCTGACAAAACAACTGTCACAATTTTGTGGAGGTCCAGAGGCTGGTCCGGGAGCCATCTGACACTGAGGTATTGCTGAAGCAAAACTGCTGGAAGGTCTGATCAAGCCCTTGGATGGGAGATGGCTGGGAGTGCAGGAGTGCATCAAATTTTGTATTATTTCAAATATGAATATTCATTCATGCTTGCCTGCCTATAGTGCAAGAACCTTCCTCTGCGGCAGTTTCATGCAGAGGTGGAATTGTTGCTCAGGAACTAGATGGCCCTCCACAGATGATATTAGGCACCCAACACATTAGATCATGGGTAGGCAAACTAAGGTCTGGGGGCCGGATCCGGCCCAATCACCTTCTAAATCTGGCTTGAGGACAGTCCGGGAATCAGCATGATTTTACATGAGTAGAATGTGTCCTTTTATTTAGAATGCATCTCTGGGTTATTTGTGGGCATATGAATTTGTTCACCCCCCCAAAAAAAATATAGTCCAGCCCCGCACAAGGTCTGAGGGACAGTGGACTGGTTCCCTGGTGAAAAACTTTGCTGACCCCTGCATTAGATGAAGCCATGACTCTCCTTGCTACCCATGGGCTATCATTCAGTGTTGAGCACCCCAGGCCAAGAAGTGAGCTAAACAAATATACAACTCTTAATCTCAGAGCCATGGGTTTGAGCCCCAAATTAGGCAAAAGATTCTTGCATTGCAGGGGTTTGGACTAGATGACCCTCATGGTCTCTTCCAACTCTATGATTCTGTGAAGAATCTGAGGCAATCCAGAACCTCCAGTAGTCTTTTTAATGGGTGACATAAATATTATATATATGCTATTTTGATTAAAATATGTTCCCACTAATCTGTCACAAGTAATCTGTCACTAATCTGTCACTACTGACCACCCAATGCAAGAATAGCTAGGCAGGCTGGGCTCATGCCCTGAATTTTACCCCTGGTTTCCCTTTTGGAAATATTTTGGACCGGGTTACACTAATGAATATAAAAAGAGCCCTGCTAGGTCAGGCCAAAGGCCTCTCTAGAACAGCATCCTGTTACCCACAGAGGCCAACTTTCTGCTTCTGGAAAGACCATGAGCAGAAAATTAAGGGATCTGTTTTCATTTGCCATTGTTGTTCCCCAGCAACTGGCCATTCAGAAACACACTGTCTCCCAATTTGGAGTTGGCATATCACCCTCAGTGACAGCAGCCATTGATAGCTTTATTCTCCACATTGATTAAAAGGTAAAGGTACCCCTGCCCGTACGGGCCAGTCTTGACAGACTCTAGGGTTGTGCGCCCATCTCACTCAAAGAGGCCAAGGGCCAGCGCTGTCCGAAGACACTTCCGGGTCACGTGGCCAGCGTGACATTGCTGCTCTGGCGAGCCAGAGCCGCACACGGAAACGCCGTTTACCTTCCCGCTAGTAAGCGGTCCCTATTTATCTACTTGCACCCAGGGGTGCTTTCGAACTGCTAGGTTGGCAGGCACTGGGACCGAACAGCGGGAGCGCACCCCGCTGCGGGGATTCGAACCGCCGACCTTTCGATCGGCAAGCCCTAGGCACTGAGGCTTTAACCCACAGCGCCACCCGCGTCCCACATTGATTAATCCCCTTTTAAAGTTCGTTAGGCTACCTTGTCGCAGTGAATTCCACAGGTTAACTAAGCACTTTGTGAAGAAGAACTCCCTTTTGTCTGAGACATTTTGTTGCCTGGGGTGGACAAGATGGAGCCCTCCCTCCATTTTTAAAGCTGGCAATGGGCCAGTGTCCGCCACCTCGCCTGAGGGCAACAGTTTAGAAAGCTAAAGGGAGGCAGTATGGCACACACACATTTCTCCTCCAGCAAAGAGGACTAGATGAGGATCTGTCACTATCTGCTGCCTGAGGCAACTGTCTCATTCTGTCTAATGGTAGGGTCGACACTGCTTTTGTCTGTTCTGTCTCCCATCCCTTGGGTTCACTTCTGGCATTAATGAGACAAGGGAGGCACACCGCTCCTTTATTTATGTAACTTCTCATCACTGGCTCTTTCCGTCTTTGCTTACCTTCAGTCACGTGCGTGAGCTGCCTCCACCGAAAATACATTTCTGTGGGTTGACATTGGGAAAGGTTAATTCACCTCTAATACCTCGTTCATGCATACAAGTCATCACTGGTATTAACAAGTCAGTGAGTGATGACAAGCTTGCAGATGGACACCAGCTTTTAGTATAATTGGGAAGGAGTGGATCAGCAGCAGTCACAGCTGGAATGGAGACCAGGCTCTGTCATAACAAGTTTTTAAACAAAAAACAAACTTAGTGTGGGCTGTTGCCATAACTGGTATTGCATTGTGGCTGAAAGATTATCTGCACATGTAACTAGTTTACTGCACATGTAACTAGTTAAGATACAGTTGTACATTTATCTACTCTATGTTTACAGTATCTCCAGGCTTTGTCTTGCACATAGCACGTTAGTATGTTTGTTGTTTGAATGGTTACAAGTCCATCTCTGTTCTAGCTATTATTCTAGTCAATTTGGTTTTATACTTATAAGCCAGTTTGTGGTGTTGTTGTTTTGTTGAAAGATTATACATTTAGATGTGTATTATTGCAGACATTTATGTTGGGAAAATTAAAACAGAGTACTCCTTCACAGAGCACATAGTTAAACTTTGGGATTTCCTCCCACAAGAGGGAGCGGTGGCCAATTTGGATGGCTTTAAAAGAGGATTAGGCAAATTCATGGAGGACAAGGCTATAAATAGCTACCAGCCATGATGGCTGTGCTCTGCCTCCATGTTCTGTGGCAGCAATGCTTCCAAATACAAATTGCTGGAAACCACAGGAGGCGAGAGTGCTCATGTGCTTGAATCCTGCTTAATTTCTTGACAACTCTGTCAGGTAGGTTAGGCTGAGGGATGGGGACAGATCCGAGGTCACCACCCAGTGATTGTGTGGGGCTCAGAACCCTGGTCTTCCAGCTCCTAGTCCAGCTCCTAGTCCAACATGCTAACCACTACACCATGCTATAAAGCCCTAAATGGCCTCGGCCCAGTATACCTGAAGGAGCGTCTCCACCCCCATCATTCTGCCCAGACACTGAGGTCCAGCGCTGAGGGCCTTCTGGCGGTTCCCTCACTGCGAGAAGCCAGGTTACAGGGAACCAGGCAGAGGGCCTTCTCAGTAGTGGCACCTGCCCTGTGGAACGCCCTCCCACCAGATGTCAAAGAGAAGAACAACAACCAGACTTTTAGAAGACATCTGAAGGCAGCCCAGTTTAGGGAAGCTTTTAATGTTCAATAGGTTATTGTATTTTAATATTCTGTTGGAAGCCGCCCAGAGTGGCTGGGGAAACTCAGCCAGATGGGCGGGGTATAAATAATAAATTATTATATTATTATTATTATTTTGAACACAGCAAAACTCTTGATAGAAGTAGTTCAGATCAGTGGTAGAGCACGTGCTTCATGTGCAAAAGGTCCTAGTTCAGTCTCAGGATCCATCCATAGTATCTCCAGAAAGACTCCTGTCTGAATCCCTGGAGAGTCCCTGCCAGGCACTGTATACATACTGAGCAAGATGGGTCAGTAGTCTGGCTTGCTATTATTAAATTTATATATAGCTTGCATGATCAAACGGTGGAAGACAGCTTCCTATGTTCCAGTATTGTGGACAAGCCATAGCCAACTGGGTGTCTTCTTGATGTTGCTGTTGCTGTTACTATTATTGCCATATGTTACCTGCCCTTCAGCCCATGGTCCTGGTGCAGGTTGCTGGACCTCAGCTCCCATCAGCCTCAGAAACTATGCCCAACTATCAGGGATGGTGGGGACTGGAACATCTGGAGAACTTCTGGAGGTTGCCTGGTTCATGAAGACTGTTGAAAACTTACGCTGGCTCAGCTATACTGCAAGTTGACTGGTGCTCAATATCTAGCTGGAAGAAGAGGTGGGGGTTCCTTTGTTGAGGTGAGAATTCTTGTGCTGTTTTCTTACCAATTGCCCATACAGTGGTACCTTGGAAGTTGAACGGAATCCATTACTGAAATCTGTTCGACTTCCAAAATGTTTGGAAACCAAGGAGTGGCTTCCGATTGGCTGCAGGAAGCTCCTGCAGCCAATTGGAAGCCATGTAAGCCAAGTCGGACATTCGGGTTCCAAAGAGCATTCACAAATCAGAACACTCACTTCTGGGTTTGCAGCATTTGGGAGCCAAAACTTTCGACTTGCAAGGCATTCAGGATCCAAGGTATGGCTGTATTTTGTTTGGTTGCCTGCACTTTCACTTGTGTACATTTGCACATTTTGTAATGTGCAAAGGACCAAATGGGTGTATTTTGTTTCATCTCTATACATCAGCCCTGTCCCAATGGGCACTGTGTCCCTGTTCTCCTGGAAAGAGCCAAAGCAGCAGTTGAACCCAAATCTTTGGCAGTGAATTTAAATAATCAGTTTCTCCACTGCAAGTTTGAATTCCCACAACAGGCCTCCAAGGTGAATTGCATTTTGTTTCTTAAGTGGACAGTTTGCTAGGAGCAGATGAATTTTGATGTCACTGGAGATAAGAAACATGATTAGAGATCCAAATCAATAAATCAGGCCTCTCCATTTAGGAATCCAATGAGCACAGCATGGGGCAATTTATTTTACGTTCAAACAAATCACATCCAAATTATGAATGCTTTCTGTTTGCAACATTTCATAGGCTGTTTGGCAGCAGAAGACTAAATAGCAGTAAATCAGTAGTCATTTTACTTGGCTGCATTGCGGGGGGCAGGGAAAACAGTGTCAAACCCCCTCCACTGGCCTGGCTGGGCCCAACTGCCCTTTGACTCCTCCCCCTTGAGCGCTGCCTCCAGCAATGGTCATTGTACCCATTCATGTGGCCCCTGAAAGGTTTCCCAGGAAGGAAAGTGGGTCTTGGGCTGAAAAGATTTCCAACCCCTGTTTTATAAACTATAAACCTAGCTTGAGTGCTTTAACAGGAAGATGATATAAATGCAGTAATTAAACAGTGTTTTGGGTTTGCAGTATTCTGTATGTTGCAAAATCCATTCTGGTATCTTGTGTCACTTGTTTTAAGACAAAACCATTTGCACACGTTTGCAAAGGCGGAACAATAAGTGCACTTTTAACACAATCCGTAGCCCCAAGCTTGCTCATACTAGAAAATGCATGCTAGGCTGTGGTGACATTCAACACTAGTAAAGAATCTTAATAGAGCTGAAAGTCATGAACCACTATACTGTTCTTGGGGCTTGAACAGAAATGCATGTATACCACCTGATGATGAGTGTGTGAATTGATTCCCACCGGTCATTTCCTTGTGTTTGAGGTGGTGGGAGGTCATATTAATGTTCTATCTGTGATGTTTGATCTGTGATGACTCAAGAAAGGTCAGGGGAAATAAGTACCCTCTGAAATTTAAGTTGAAGTTCTATGCACAAGCTCCATTGAATTTTCATGAGGACTTAACTTGGCATTTTTTTAATGTGGAAATGTGGAAAAACGAAGAGTGGAAAAATGGTAGATTGTTTATGTTGCTTTCTAATGAGATTTGCAATTTTATTATTCTTGGTTTCAAGACCTTTAGAGTTATGAAGTAATTCTGATTAATATACTAATATCTGTGTTTTGCCTAATTTCTAGATTTCAGTGGCTGGTCTTTCATAGCCATATTCTGTATTTGTTATCTCTGTATTGACACAAAAGCAAACATGCCATCATGAATGACTTCAAGAAATGCAAAGTAGGTAATTTTAGATTACTTTATTTCTTCTTCAAAATACATATGAAACAAATAGAATAAAATTATATCAAATGTTTATTGTTTTTTTAAGATATAAAATTATCACAAACTGTACACTTATTAACGTATATTTGAGGTGTTGTCATTACATAGTTTGATTTCTCTCTCTCTCAGTTGACAAATAGATTTTTCACACATTCTAGGTGATACATTGTAAAAATACAGAAACATGTTGTACATCTCTTAAAGGCTAGTGCAAAAATACAGTTACTATATCATTAATAACAATTATATACTCTCAAGTTTCCACAAACGGCGGTTTATAGCGCATACAAAAAGCCAGGAACATGTGTTGGGAGGTGGGAGAAGTGTGCTTTAAAAAATTCTGTCTATCAAATGCAGAAGCCAAAGATGCCAACATCAACAATGGCTAAGTACCAAACCACAAACTGCCTTGAAAAAGTCACAGAATTAACACTGCATAAAGGGTACCAGAAAAGATCCCATTCAGCCAACATCAAATAGCAAAGACTAGGCAGATGGTTTGAAGAACAAATTCGTCCTTCATAGGCTACATTGACCTGGCCCTGTGACTTAGAATATTCCACACAGATAGGCAGTTCAGTTGAGTTGAGTTTGGGCTGCTCAGAGCCAGATAAACTGATGCATATACCAAAGTTAATTGGCAAAACTGTTCTAAGGAATAGTGGCTGCTCCTAGCCTTGCCTTAGCTCCATTGTAATAAAATAGGATTACATGGGAGGCATGCCTGAATGATGCACAACTCAGCACATTTGAAGCATATGCAAACCCAGTATCCTCTATTGGGACAGGACTATTATCCCGTAAAGCAAGGTTTTATGGGTTATGTTTGTGTTCATATGCATGCACCCTAGATTCCAGATTGAAGTGTGCTACATTTTTCTTCCCCTGCAGGAGCTTCCATTAGGCCAGAGAAAACACGTGGCAGTTCCATAAGTATATATCTAGAAATGGTGTCCATTGACTTTAGTGGTGGAAGGAAAATGGAGATTCAGAAGCCTAGCACAGTCTACTGAAACCTGCTGCTCTCTAGGTGTTTTGGTCTACAATTCCTGTCATTCTCAGTCAGCATGGCCACTGGGCAGGGATGATGGAAGTCCCACCACACCTAGAGGGTACCAGGTTGGGAAAGGCCAGGCTTGTGAATCCATTGGGAGCATCTTATCTATCAACCGTGTGGATAGTAGTCTATAGTGGGCATTGCACCAGGCTGTAGGTAGCACACTAACTTTGCAATTAATTTTTTTTATAAAACTTTTTTTAAAAAGTGCACTGTTACAGTTTTTGCTTTCAAGATTTCCAGCAGCTAGCTATCCCTGCATGAGTCCCCCCACCGTCCCATTTCGGACAGTTAATCCTTATAATCACTTTGTTTAAAAAATAAGCATGTCTGTTCTATATATATATATCTATCTCTGTGGTAAAAGCCAAAATAGTCTCTGATGAATAAAATATATATCAAAAGCCAGACTCTGTCCACCTCATTTCCATGGAGTAGATTCCCTGAATACAATATTATAAAGGAGGAGAAATGGAGTGATTATCAATGTCCTGTTTGGATCTCTAACCAACCTTACAAAGGCAGATTGCTAAGCAAACCTGTTGACTCCATACTTGGTAGCCTGAGGGCGATGAACTTCTGTTATGACAGCATAGAGCTGTGATCTATTTGGCTGGACTCTAAAGAGCATGGAGGTGGTTATGATTTTTCTAAAGGGGTATATGACAGAGTTTGTGAACTCCACGTACAGAGAGAAACTGAACACAATGTCCCTGGAGAATCTTGCAGCGTGCAAAATGGGATGGCAGGCAAATCCCTCATCTTTTGACAACCATTGTCCCTAACACTTGATGTCTCCTACTCTTGTTCGAAAAGAATAATAGATCTGGGCGAAGAGAAGGAGGAAGAAATAAGAGGAGTAACGTGAAGAAAGATGTCACCTAAATTGACCAGTCATTGCCAGTTCATCTTTTAGGAGGCTGACTTTTCCCAGGGTATTTTGTGCTCCTGGAGCTTTTTATATAGCTACGCAAGCACAAAATATGCACAGTGCCCATCAGTTATGAAGAGTGTATCAATTTTTTTGGTGCATTCATGATTAAGATTTTGGATGCTTCCAGGCTGTCACTGTTTTTGGGTTTAGGGAAGTTTTTAATATTTAATGCTGTATTGTGTTTTTAATATTTGGTTGGGAGCCGCCCAGAGTGGCTGGGGAAACCCAGCCAGATGGGCGGGGTACAGTATTATTATTATTATTATTATTATTATTATTAGGATTCAACCACATGCTGACATGTCCAGGTTGCACAATTCTAGCTGCTCAGACTGCTTGTGAAAAGGAAGTTGCAAGGGAAATACCCTGGAAATTGTGGGATAGCATTTGCTCTAATGCAATGCCATTTCAAACAAATCAGAACAAAAGCTCATTGAACAGCCAATGCCATCTAATCTCCCTTAAATCAAGTCAAGGGACACACTCAATAAACAGGTAATCTGGAAGCACCCTCAGATAAGCAAGGGCTCTTACCTAACACATGATATACACCTTGCAAGTGTATTATAAATTGGAATGTGGCAATCAGTGCCTCTGTTCTTCATTCCTGATGGACAGGCAGTATATTTAAAATACAGACAACTCCCTGTTTACATGGGGGTTATGTTCCAAGGCACTGTGCATGCCAGCGGAATGTGCATCAGTCCGTCCGCCCTGCCCCAGTCCCTTGCAGTGCCAAAAAACAGTGTGCATGTCAGAAATCACACATACACCAACTGCACGGAAATGGGGAGGTGCCTGTACTCATTTTTGTTCTGATCCTAACCCACCCCCCCTCCAAAAAAGCAACAACAGCACAACAGAATGAAAGGGCAGGGCAAAGCGTAGATCAGGAGTCAGCAAACTTTTTCAGCAGGGGGCTGGTCCACTTTCCCTCAGACCTTGTGGGGGCCCGGACTATATTTTGGAGAAAAAAATGAACGAATTCCTATGCCCCACAAATAACCCAGAGATGCATTTTAAATAAAAGGACACATTCTACTCATGTAAAAACACGCTGATTCCCGGACCGTCCGTGGGCCGGATTTAGAAGGCGATTGGGCCCTGGGCCTTAGTTTGCCAACCCATGGTGTAGATTGTCTGTAGGAAATCTCATCCTTCTCCCCAGACCAGAAATTTTCTTACCAACCCAGTAGTGTGAGCAAGAAACACTCTGGGGATGGTAAAGCCCTTGAAGGTTGTGTTTTTGGAGAATTGAGAACCTCAGTGCTTCCATTGTGATAAATGGAAGAAAAGCCTTTGTGAGTATGTTGGATAGTTTGATAGCTGACAGTGGGGAGCCCTGCTGATGTAGAATCATAGAATTGTGGAGTTGGAAGAGACCCTGAGGGTTTCTTGGTGCTATGTCCTGTAGCCTACATCAATTCCTACTGGCACAGAAGTTTGAGGTGGACAAAGTGCAGCAAAAAATTTTAGAAGAAGAAAATAGCAGAATTTGTATACATTTTAAACTGAGAAATAATTTCATTCTTATTTGTTATCAAAAGTAAACTTTGTTTCTTCATTTCCCATATAAATATATAGACATTTCAAGTGCAAGGGGGCTGGTAAAGACAGACGCTCTCACAACCTTTCATGCAAACAACGCTCCATTACAGAAGGAAACAATTTTTCGAAAGAATACATCACATCTGAATTCTGGCTATGCTGTGACAATCGAGTTCAGAGCTTTCCAAACTGTGTGTTGGCTGCAGTGCGTAGGTGTGTAGTGTTGTGTTATCGTCCCAACTCTATTTCGCTAGTAAAACCTGAATTACTTTGATGCGAAATGACGCATGTTTAAAAATTGTGCCACCAACATGAAAGGTTTGGAAAGCTCTGATCTAGTTATTTCAATCACCATTTTGGGCAACAAGGCAAACGCTTCTTGTTGATGGCTTGCTTGAGTTACACAAGATACATGAAGAAATACAAACCTGGTGAAGATTATAAGCACACATTTCATCTGGAAAATTGTTTCAGGTTTGTGAATGCCCATGCAAGGTGGTACTATACTGAAAGCAGCAAACGTAGGCTGGGGAACCCCAGTTCTCCATTGCAAATAGGGTGGCCATGGGCTGTGTTTTACATAGTACAGCCTGCTCTTTGAAAGGCTGTCAGAAGACAGTCCTCTGTTTGAAGGGTTAAATATGACCATCAGAAGGGTGAACCTTGAAGTGCGCCTCAATAGTTAGCACCCGAACAGCCGACTGAACGGTCACCTGATCTGTTATCCCCCCACTATGGTGAAACATATTGCATACCTTTCTTTCAATTCTCATTTAACTGTATTTTAAAATGGCTTTTCTAGGCAAGCCCATCCAAAGCAGCTTTCTCTTCAACCCAACTTCTAATTTAAATTATAGTGATTATCTCAAAATCTGAATTGATTCCTAACACAATTTAGGCAAATCTGAACCTTATTTTATCCTCTCTTTTGATGGTTCATTTTCCTTTTGGGATGGATGAGTTTGCAGCCTCCCTAAGCATAGAACAATGGGGATATATTTCAAGAGGGTGTTTAATTATGGCTCTGCCTACTATGTGAGCCAAGCAAGTGGCAGAGCAAGTGCTTTGCGTGCAAATTTTCTCTGGTCCAATCCCTGGCATCTCTAGTTAACCAATGACAGGCAAGACCTCTGCTGGACACTGTGGAAAGTCACTGTCAGACAGTGAGTGGCAATATTGAGCTGGTTGGGCAACGTGCTCTAAGTCAGCTCCCTATGTTGTTTCCAGAGGGACCATAGCTCATGCTTCTAATGCAATAGTTCCCAGATTCACTCCCAGGCATCTCTAGGTAGAGCTGGAAAAGAGCCTTGACAATAAGTAAAGAGAAGACTGAGCTAATGGACCACTTGGTATATGGAAGCTTCCTATCCTCCTGTGTTCCTAAGTTGCTCTGACCTGCTTTTCTCCCAACAAGGGTTTCAATTGGGAAAAGCAGCTGGTAGGAGGAGAAAAGCATTGGTTGGGTAGGAGAAGCAGGAGATATCCTCTCCAGCCTATTGCTTCTCCACTTCATTGCCCATCCTCATCTCACCACCTTGGAATGGAGAAGCAACATTTAGAACTCCCAGATCCATGTTTTCTTTTTGCTGCCCTCAATGTAGTTCTGCCCCAGAGCTGTCTTCCCATTCATCCCCATGGAGGTGGCTGATTCACATGAACATTCTAACGAGCATACAGATGAGCTCCCTCCATTCAAAGGGATGCCTAGCATTCAAGATGAAATTAAGCGTTAGCGGCATTTTTATTTTTTTAGCGAACCCCTTTCACTTCAATGGTGCTTTACAGAGCAGAATATCTCAAAGCTCCATTAGATGAATGAGCGCTGCATAGGGGCCAGTGCTTATAATCTGAACATATCAACATTAAATACATTTACAAGAGACACTTCCCAGTTCATGCTAGTAAATTTCAATGGGATGTTGCCTTGGCTCGTACTGTCAAACTCTTGCAGTGATCCAACACATAGTGCTGTTTGAACAGCTTAGTTAAC
The DNA here is from genome assembly GCF_965153285.1 of Podarcis tiliguerta. Taxonomy (NCBI): domain Eukaryota; kingdom Metazoa; phylum Chordata; class Lepidosauria; order Squamata; family Lacertidae; genus Podarcis; species Podarcis tiliguerta. The sequence goes on along the minus strand of NC_139543.1, from coordinate 54,335,038 downwards.
ACAACAAACTGTTACACTGAACACTCCCCCCCCCATAAATGCCCATAATTTGGCCACTCGGCACACATTCATTTTTGCTGCATACATAGAAAGAAATGTCAAGTAATCTATTACTATATACTTTTTTACTTTTTTTAAGAAAAAAAAGTTGTTTTAATTTAGCACAAGAACAGTTACTGCAAATAGAGAAAGCACAGCAGCAAACAGACTTTGAAAGTCATGATTTAAAAGCAATATTATAGATTCTACATATAAGAAATACTGTTGGTCTTAAGAACGTAAGAAGAGTTCTGCTGGATCAGGCCAAAGGCTTATCTAGTCCAGCATTGCATTTCCAGTGGACAGCAAGACGCCTCTGAGAAGCCCACAACCAGGACCTGAGGGCATGCAAAGTATTAAAATCTCTAGGCTATCATTCAAAAGTGTAGTATTTTTCAAAAGCAAAATGGAATGGAGCATTTTGTGCTATGTTGAAATCATTATTCCATATTACAGCATTTGCGTGCTGTCTTTTTTAAAAAAACCAAAACTAAATAAAAATCAGGTGCAGTTTGGCTATTGATCAGTAAAGAGGCTTTTGAATTTCCCTGCCCTTATCTCAGAATTTGATCAGCTGAATTCTTCAACACAACTTTTCTCAGCCAAGTGGAAAAATATATAGATAATGGAGGGGGGAATCCAGCTTTCTGTCCCCCCCCCCCCCGCTCCCAAACAGACCTTATTAAGCATACAGGAGGCAGGGAGTATGAGGCACAAATCTCCTCCTCTGTCTCCTGCTCCCTGGTTACATGATGTGTGCAAGACCCCCCCCCCAATCAGTTCAGCCCATGTATCCCGGTCAGGTCAGCTATTCCAAAACACCAGATTGGACCTCCCAATCATCTCGGGAGGACAAATGCATAGCTGTACGATTCACATAAGAATGTATATATGCAAAAGCCTCAGTTCACACTAAGAATGATTGTCTTGTCTCAGCAGGAGGAGAAACATGTGGGCACTGCCTAAACATTTACCTAAAAAACTCAGTCTAGGTGTTCCTGCTATATACCCCCTAGCCTAGTCTTCAGCAGTGCCAATCACATTTCTGAACTCTAATCAAACTCTCTCTCTCTTTCTCTCTGTGTGTAGAAGACAAACATTTTCTCTCCCGCCCCCTTCTCACTGTCAGACTCCCTCCCCATTTTGAAAGCCCCAGGTCACTCTAGGACAGTGGACCCAATCTGACCCAGGCCTGCCTCAACCCATTCTGGCTGAATTCTGGGTCAACCTTCACAGATCCCTGCTTTCCATATTGGTAATAATGCCTTGATATTCAGCAAAGTATATCTGAACTCTACTTCTTCAGTGCAAATACAAACATATGTTCTTGAAAATATCTATGTGTACTCTTCGAAATGCAACTGCTCCCTAAAATAATCTGATGAAATACTTTTTTGCAATTATTCACCTGTCCGCTTGCAATATAGCTAAAAAGAAGTTCACATGTGGGTCACCCAACAAAATGTAAACAAAGAGAAACCAGAAATTCTATTGGATTTGTTTGCTCTTCTCTATAGTCAGCATGTTCATGATTTCAAAAATGAGAAATTAGTGTTAATTTAGCCATAGTTTTCAGCTTGGGAAGAATTTATGTGTCCTGCAAGATTCTATGCACATGCTATGACCAGATGAGCAGTTAGGACTGAGCCCAAAAACTGATTTTTTTTTTAAAATAAAAAAATACCCATACTTGCATTACTGAAAACCATCACTGGTAAATGAATAGCAGTTGACTGGCAGCTGGCATTTTAGTCCCAAAACTGGGTGAAAAGGATTTAAGCCTTTATGGCTAAAGACAGATAACTAGTCTTCTTAATTGGATCATAATTAGTTTGGGAGAGGAGTTACTCCCAATGGGGTAATACTTATTTTGTCCCATTTTTACCTCTGCTCAAACAGGTTGTGCAGGCTTTTGAAACAATACAAAATTCTTTGAGCGTTGTTGGCGATGCATGATGGAATGTGCACACCAAGAGGAACATTGCTTCTAAAAAATGATATCTCCAGCTTAAGTTGGTACCAATAAAGCAGCGTCACTGTTTTAGAGAAGCATGCAAGTCACAGCTGTCACAAAGGAATGCAAACCACTATTAGTAGCACAGGTTGCAATCTTATGCACATTAATTAAGGTGTCTGGAAATGCTGACTCAGTCAGCTTAAGCATATAGACCAACTGCATGGTTAGGTGCGGGAACCAGCCTCGGCACTGTCCAGTCTCCCTCTCAGTGTGTATAACCTGTAATGAATACCGGGTCCTATACACATAGATCCTCTTTGCTAGGGCTGTCTATATTACAGGTCAGGGTACACGAGCCCAGTGTTGGTACTATATTACAGGCCAGGGTACATGAGAGAGATTGCAATTCGGGCCATTCTACAAGAGTGAGGATGGGATAGGTGCCCAGCTGCCCACCCCTTCAACGTGCAAACTGACTGTTGGGTGGGTATACATCTGAACTGGGGCTCACTGAGTTCAATGAGACTAACACCCAGGTAAGTGTGCATAGGATTGCATCATTACATGGACAACACTGAGGAGAAGGGCACAACTAAATATTTTTCCTTTGGTGTTGGATAAAAATAACAGCAACAATAGGTTGTATCCCATGAAGTTGTCCCATTTACACAAGGACTTCCACCTGAATGGAACTCCTTCTTCCTCCCCTCTAGATCTTTTCTGGGTGTAGCCCCAGCCCTCCAGAGCAGATTGGGGGGGGGCATGGAATCACACAGGGATAGGGATTATTGTTGTGCAGGCAGAAATCCTATTGCTAAAGTGATGACTTTGACAGATGCAAGCTAATAATAATAATGGCAATAATGTATATAAAACAATGGCCCTTGAAATCTATTCCAAGTTACAATAAAAGCTATGCCATAGCAATAGAAACCGACGAAACAATAAAAAGTATATGTTCCTTACAGAACACTAATGCTACATTTGTTCATGAACTTGATAGGGTTTTTGTTTTTGGATAGTAGGCGTAAAACAGTGCAAAGTATATTGAAGTTCAATCTTACAGTATTTCATCACCAAAAACATAGCAGAAAGAGCAGAAAGGCCCTTTTGTTATTGAGAGTATGTTTAGAGAAAAATCAGAATAGCTCTGAAAAAAACTCTGTAGATAGTATGCAGATGCTTGTGAAAACAAACAGCATTTGGAAAGTATTTGTGATGATGGCAAGTAAAAAGGACATTTTCAAAGAGTGCATCTCAAGAATTCTGCAAGGGTCGATCTACACATACAGATTTCTGTGACCAGAAAGTTGATAGTTTGAGGTACTTCTCCATAAGGTGACGCACAAGCAGCTTACAGTTGTTCAGTACCATAAACATCAACTTGTGACAAGTACCCATTTTTTAAAAATGGAACAGGATATTGAAGAAAACCCTAGATAATATCTGGGTTACTGCTACTGGTTGGAAAGTCTACTTGTGGTAGTTTTGAAGCAACTGTTATCCACCTGTTCTTCCCCCTCCATGTGACAGAAACAGGAGAGAGGGCGGCAAAAGGAGATGATACCAAACCACCTTGTTTCCCTCCATCTTTATTTTAGCCTGTCCTTCACATGACCTGTGAATGCTGCCTAAAACAATCAAAGTTGTGTTACTTCCTGTCCTAAAATTAAAAACGGGGAAGAGGGATAGAAAGAGGGAGAGAGGGAAGCAGCAACAGCAGAGCAGGAGAGCAGGTTTACTTGCGGCCTACTTTATGAAACAGTTGGGGTAGACAAGGAAGGAGGCTTACTTGGACCTCGGCCATTTGCTACCACTGCAGCAGGGATAGGGAACTCCCATCAGCCCTAGCCATCATGGGCTAGGGCCCCATACACCAGGGATCTATGGGAGTCCAACAAGTGCACCACAAATTCCTCACTCCTGCTCTACAGAATTGCCCACCACCATTAGTTATCAATCATATCCACCAGTAGAGTATAACTTTAAACACCCAAATGTCCTTTAAAAAAAAGCCAATTTGGTTTATTAAAGTGATAACAGACATATCCAAGGTGCAACTGTGCATACTATGGGTAGGATCTGGAGTCCTGTTGATCTCAGTCCTATCAATTAGTCATGACTACTGCTCCACATTTGATTTCATGTTGTTAGGACCGAAGTGTGACTAACTTAAGCCCCATTCAGGCATTGTCACTTTTTGTGCTCAAAGAACATTGGGGGTGGGGGTGGGGTGGGGTGGGCGCTTGGGAAGCAAGGCTGCGCATGTTGGTTCTGCCCCCAATGTCACCATCACTCCTAACCTCTGTGCATTAAGCATGAAGGTCTGATGGAGATGAAAACATGCTTAAAATCATCCTGGCAGTTTCAGGTTCTGCATAATCCAGGGTCTCAACTGCAGAGAAATACCGTGTCTAAACACGTATTGCTGAATGTATTTGGAATATCCCTTGCAAATGCACAAAGGCTTAGAGCAGATATTGGGACCAGGGACTGCCCCTCCATGTACTCTTCAAACATGGGCACTTCTAATGCCTAAATAGGGCTACAGCCTGGATCCAAACCACTGTGTATATAGTTGACTTGCAACTTACGCAGGGGTTATGTTCCGGGGATAGCTCATAAAGCCAAAATCATGGATAGTCAAAACACACTCTCCCAGCACCTCAAAATACTCTCTCAATGTGCATGCAAATGGTGGGTGGGATTGTGATAGCCCCCGGTTAATCCCCACCCCCCCAGCCAAGTTAAATGTGCATAAGTTGCAAGTTGACTGTACCATGATTGGTTTTGGAAATGATGGAAGCTGGAAATGAAGCCCATACACAGATTTTATATTGGACATTTGGCAAATAAATGTGATCAGCAAAAGGGTCAAATCAATTTAGGCAATTGATTTGCAGAAAAAAGAATCAACCTGAAGTCCTCACACCAATCGATCACCTTTATATCAAGCTCTGCACTTGTCTACTTCTTTCTATCTCATGGCAAGACCAGCTCTGAAAGAGGGCTGCTTCATGCCTGACATTTTTCCTGCATGGAGATAATAAATCTCTATCACACCTGAAGCGAGGCACACAAGTTTAGGGTTTCACAAACAGCAGGCTCTGGTGAGTTTCTGCTGCACAAATGTTTTAATTTTGGAGTTTCTTTCAATGCTTCTCCTGAATATAAGGATTCACTGACCTTTCCACACATCTATTGCAATGACTGGTGTGCTTGTGTGGAATGCCGTCAGCAGTCAACATAAGAATGTTTTAAGCCATCATAAACTAACACGGGAGAACAGAGCTCCACAAGTTTCAACTTTTTAATTTCAAATTCAGGAGACAACAAAGCTTGGCTTGCTGACTTCCTGCTACATTGAAGCAAAACAGATTTTAGCCCTCCAACTTACAACACTGAATTTGCATCCCAGAACAAGATGCATCCTGGTACCATTTAGAAAGAAAGACTTTTTGCCTTCCTGAATTGATGGCCACTTTCTTTTCTTTTCGTTCTCTCTCTCCCTGCCCCCTCCCAAATGTGCTACTCTTTGAAGGCTTTACATTTCTGGTTGCCTGAACATCTGTGTGCCCCAAACTTCTAGTGAATTCACACTGTAACTTCATAAATGCTTATGTTAAGCTCTTGTTGCATCCAAATGTCTGATTATGAATCCTCCAGGCCAATCACATCAATGAAGTTAAGCTGAAATACAATAAAGTGTCAAAGAGTTGCCCCTTTGATATAGCAAAGCAAAGCTATATCAAAGCCCTAGAGGCTAAAGTGCCAAATTAAAGGCCAAACTTGGTGTGATGGTTAATGCATCTTTGTATGTGTGTGTGTTAAAGCAAGCAGGGATTGTTGGGCTGATAATTATTGGGGATTTCCTAATGCAAATAGAAGATCCAGAGAAATAATCTTTGACAGGACCACAGTAGGCAAGAGGGATAGAACTCCTCTTCCCCAGTTGCTACAATCCCAATACTTATCAGATCCATCCTCAGGGGCTGCATTTTTTAAAAAGCCCCCCCCCCCCCCCAAGCCTACACACTTTAAATGCAAAGGTGCATTTAATAACACAGCACACATTGGGCCCAAACACAAGTTACTTTACACATTTCAGTTTCACATTTACACATAAGACATCTTGGCGTACACCAGCATTTCTTAAACTTTGGGGAAAGGGTGTGAGAAATCACAGGAGCAGATGGGGGTTGCCAGATGGCCATCCGTGGCTAAGCAGCTCCTGTTTTCCTTGGCTGAATGGCTAACTGGGGAGCAGACCAACCTTTCCAGCTGGGTTGCATGAGGGAGAGAAGGGGAAAAGCTCTTTTCGCACGAAATCTTCCCTTGCAGCTCTGCACCTCAGTTGCACGGCTGGCATTCTTCTGGCTCTCAGGCCCAGATTCAACCCAGCAAACAGGGACAACCCAATGGAGAACAGGGGCTGCATCCAATGTTCTCTGTGTATTAGGGCAAGGGCTCATGCACTAGCAGGTGGGCGAGTTTTCACATTACACAACAGGGGAATCAAACCCAACTGTTGAGCTCAAGGAAACTCATTGCACAACCGATTGCACAATCTATTTTACAGAGAAGTTACCAGCAACCTGCTTATGTAGTTTTTGGTGCAACTGCATTTATTTTGTGCCAAACATTTCACCAGTGGAACAAATATACCGCAAAGTGACTTTAGCACTATATTGGATACAACCCTCATTCAGTGTTGGTATGCACCCCAGCTTCCTGAGCACAATTGGAAGGAGACTGCAGTGGGGGGCAGATTGGTGATTCTTGGAAGTGCTGATGCTCATGTGAACTTCCTCAAGGAGGCTCTTTGAATCCCACTCTGTATTGGGACCACAGAATGTACAGTACATTCAGAAAGGGGGCGGATTTTAAGAAATACTAGTGTACATGTAAAAATACAGTATGAATGTTTGGCACACTCGTTAGGGAGCTGTGATAGACTGCAGTTCCCAATACAAGATTCACCCAGTGTCAAACCTGTTTTTGCCTCTATGTAATATATAAAATTGTCACCACTTAGAGGCGAGTTCACAAGAAAGGAAAGTACAACAGAAAGCTTTATGTTGACACAATTTGTGCTATCATGAGCATTATGTTGCTTTCAAGACCTTAAACCCACCTATACTTGTGTCCTTCTGAATGCCTTGTTCAAACAAAGAAAGAAATGACGTCTTTTCATGACATCTTTAACAAGTATTCAAGTGAAAGGTAAGTTAAGAATGAGAATTAATGGTATTATTATGCAGTAGAAATACAATGGATCAAAATGCAAAAATCTGATTGCAGGTCATCAGCTAGACCCAAACCTTTTGAAGCGTATAGACATGGTGAGCTTGTTGTGAAGCTGGTCATCAAGAATCCACTGTTCAAGCTAGGGTGTAAGTGGTGGTTTTGGTGATGAGCAAGATCCTTGACTGTCAAAACTGGTTGCTCGACCTGGCAACTAGAAGAAATAGAATATTTTAAGAAGAGTCCTGTTGCATCCACAGGTCCATCAAGTCCAGCATCCTGTTTCTTATAATGGCCAACCAGTTTCCTCACAGAAGTCCACAAGAGCCCTCCCCCACTTTTCTCCCCAGCTACTAGCATTCAAAGGACTACTAGTTCCACCTTGCCATTGTGATCAACAGCCATCTTACCCCATGAAGATATCTAATTCCCCTCTAAAGTCATCTAAGATAGAGGCCACCACCACATCTTGTGGCACCAGATTTAATCCAGATTGAATTATTGCCAATTGTTCAACATGAGAGAGCACTGGAGAGTCTTCTAGAAGCGTCTGTTGGTCCAAAAAGAAGATATATTTACTGGATTTGAATATTAAATGGTGCATTATCGTGGGGTCAGAGAAGACTGGTGGTGGAGCTGACATCTAAAACTGGAGATCTGGAGGATGCCCTGGGCATCTTTACAAAAGTACCATCTTCTATATTCATGAGCCCAAGGTGTGCATAGCAATTTTGCAGTTACGTGTGGTTAGTTCACCTCATCATCTATAAAGATTAGCCAAGTGGCTATTTTTGTGTGTGTGGCAAATTGTGTGTTAAAAATGTCTTGACCAATGAAGAAGACTCACTGGGTTGCAATGTGTCTGGTCTCAAACATTATCAATTTATTGCTTGTCACATCAGTTTGATGTTCAGGCATTATCCTGGATAGATATGGGTGCATATGATTGTATCTTGGCCATTTTATTTATAGTCTCTTTACATGTTTACATTGTCTTTTGGGATTAAAGTTGGATTTCACTCCTGCATACATTTTAGAAGCATCCAGTAATATTTTTTCTCCTCATTTTAGTCCATGCTACAGTGGGGTTAATGCCATATGCCTCTCCCAACAGAGCAAATGGCATTTAATTTGGGGGAAATGGTGTTTGCATTGAGAAAGTGTTTTCAAAAACTTTCCTATAATTCTGATCCTATTCAGCATTTTATTTTTTTTTTAGAAAAGAAGGGAAAAGAAACAGCAGAGAATTCAGTCCCAGATTTTCTGGTTTTGTTTTTGTCTGAAATACACCAGTATGAATGTTGTTAACAGGTGGCATAGAATGTAAAAGAAAGCCATTGAAAAATTGAACTTGCATTCTCTTCTACAGGCTTTTTCAAATAATTTAATGAAATGCCTAATACAAAACAGCTTCTCAGCTTTGTTTGGTGGAAAAGATTTTTAGCATCTTCTTTCGTACGTTGTTCTGCACTTAACCTCTTTTTTTTTGGTCTCCCTTCACATTTCTATTTGACAAAAATGCTGCCTCATGAAATAGAGAGACCTATTTGTGAAGAAAAAAGCAGAGACATCACCTTGCCAACAAAGGTCCATATAGTTAAAGCTATGGTTTTCCCAGTAGTGATGTATGGAAGTGAGAGCTGGACCATAAAGAAGGCTTATCCCCAAAGAATTGATGCTTTTGAATTATGGTGCTGGAGGAGACTCTTGAGAGTCCCATGGACTGGAAGAAGATCAAACCTCTCCATTCTTAAGGAAATCAGCCCTGAGTGCTCACTGGAAGGACAGATCCTGAAGCTGAGGCTCCAATACTTTGGCCACCTCATGAGAAGAGAAGACTCCCTGGAAAAGACCCTGATGTTGGGAAAGATGGAGGGCACAAGGAGAAGGGGACGACAGAGGACAAGATGGTTGGACAGTGTTCTTGAAGCTACCAGCATGAGTTTGACCAAACTGTGGGAGATAGTGGAAGACAGGAGTGCCTGGCGTGCTCTGGTCCATGGAGTCACAAAGAGTTGGACATGACTAAATGACTAAACAACAACAAATTTGTGAAGAAGGTATTACATAAAATAGTGACAATGAGGAGTAGGCTGCTGAAGAGATTCTTTACTCCTCTTACCTCTACCAAGGGATGCCAGTGGGTTATTGGCTTGCGGGGGTACGCCAGCATTTCATTCCAGTGGTCTCTTCCAAGGCCTTCAGCGTCAAGTCCAGCCCTACATACTCCAATCACCTCATTGTGTCCCACTCTAGGATTAAAGGTGGAGAACAAGACGTCCAAAGATTATCCACAATGCCATGCGTCCACAAATAATGCAAATGATAGGGAGAGGAGCCATATTCTGTGACAGGAAAAGCTAGATATTTACACCTCAAAGCACCAGGAACATTTTATATATATATAAATTATTGGGAAGATTAAGGCCGCATGCAACCTTGTATACACTTACCTTGCAGTATGCCCCATTGAATTCTATGGGGCACACTTCTGAGTATACATGTATATCCCACTGTGTTGATGGTGGTGAAAAGCAGGCACAGTACTAAATTTTAATCAACCAAACAGTCATTCCAATTGCGCTGTAATGATGCACCCACTGCCACCTGTTCTGCTTCAGCAAAGTGTCAGCATGAACACATCTCCATCTATCCATCATGCTCTGTAGGTATCTTGACAACAGTGGATTTTCTGTTCTATACTGCCCGGCACACTTTCAAATGTGCCCCTTTAACATTTATTATTTTTGGTGAAAAGCACCATTAGCCCCGAGAGCTAGATCTATTTTACATTTAGTAAGGAAAGGTAAAGAAATTAATAATTAATATTAATCCTTAATATTCAGGATTCTGAAGCAAGCCTGCACAGCAGCAGTTTGGTAGAATAATAATAATAATAATAATAATAATAATAATAATAATAATAATAATAATAATTTATTTATTTATACCCCGCCCATCTGGCCAGGCCTCCCCAGCCACTCTGGGTGGCTCCCAACAGAATATTAAAATCATGATAAAACATCAAACATTAAAACTTCCTTAAAGAGGGCTGCCTTCAGATGTCTTCTAAAAGCCAGAAAGTTGTTTATTTCTCAGTTTTTAACCTATTGTGAAAGTGTCTACCTACTTACCATTATTTCTTTACTTATCATATGTATAAGGCTGCCATGAGCTCTCTGTGGGGCTATCCTTGAGGTTGGTCCAAAGAGTGGCATACACTCCAACATTTCTCCAATGAAAATAGGGACGTCCTATTCCATAATTATAATTTTACTATTTATACCCCACACATATTACTGGTTTGCCCCTGCCACTCTGGGGAGCCTCTAACATATATAGAAACATAACAGAACATTAAGCATTTTTTTTTTTTTTTAAATCCCTATACAAGATTGCCTTCAGATGGCTCGGGGGTCGGATAACTCCATACCCTCCAACATTTCTCCAATGAAAATAGAGACATCCTAAGGAAAAGTGGGACATTCCGGGATCAAATCAGAAACCAAGACAGCTTCTCTAAATCAGGGACGTCCCTGGAAACTAGGGACACTTGGAGGGTCTGGATTGGTGCAGAATATGGTGACTAGGTTGCTTGCGGGGGTAAACTACTGCCAACATACTATATAGCACCTTGCTTGTTGGGCTTGCCTAGGCTACCAATCTGCTATTGGGCAAAATACAAGTTTTTGGTACATGCAAAACTGTCTACAGCTCAGGAGCAGTTTACTTGACAGACTGCCTTATACCTTGTATACCCAGCAAGTCCCTGCTTTAGGTCAGTATAAAGATAACACCTGTCATTATTATTCTTACAACAACAACAACAACAACAACAACAACAACAACAGATTACTATAGCACCTGCTCTTCTTGAATCTCCCTCCCCCCAAAAAAATCAAAAAGAGAAAAATGCAGCATACCGGTCATAGTCCATAACAGCGATGGAGAGGCTGACTTGGTCCACATTCTCTGGAGGGATGTCAAAAACGATGGCCTCACTGTATACTGGATTGAGAGTGTTTTTCTTTGTAGTTGTTTTTCTCTTTTTCAGGCGCCGACCATCGCACATCAGGGACACTTTGACATATGGATCTGAGATAACAGGAACGGAGGTCAACACAACCGGGTAGGAGGACATCAACAGTTCTCATGTAGAAGGTTTGGTTCCACCACAAATACAGAGGAAGCTGCCCTATATGAAGTCAAGACATTGGTCTATCTAGTTCTGTTGACACCAACTGGCAGTGGCTCTCCAGGGTTTCAAGCAGGAATCCTTCTGAGCAGGAGACACCATGAATTAAGTCTGGTACCTTCTGCACGCAAAGCCTGTCTCCTATCACCAATGTACACTAGATGATGTGCTCAACAGTGGCTGCTAGCCATGATAGCTATGTTCTCTCTTCCTTGTCAGAGACATTATGCCTCTGGATATCAGTTGCTGGGAATCACAGGTGGGCAAAGTGCTCTTATGCTCATGTCCGGCTTGCAGGCTTCCCACAAGTATCTGGTTGGCCACTGTGAGAATAGGATCATTGGCTGATCCAGCAGGCTTGCCTTATGTCCTTGTATCCAGAAATGACACCCATTTATTCAGGGTGGTGAAAAGCCCAACATGCCAAACCAGATGCAATGTCATTTGGGGTGCAGATTGTCACTGTTTTTGGCTGGGATTCAGTCACATCCCTGCAAGTTCCAGTGGCTTAATAAAAAGTGGATTTCGTGCTTTTGTGAGACCACCTACTTGAAAAAGTGGACTTTTTTTTTTGCAATAAAGAGTGATGGGAAAATGCACTGGAATGACTGTGTGGTGCAACTTCATATAAGCTCCCCCCAAGCAAACTGAATTCTTGGTACTGTCATAGACTGGCTAGATGCAGAGGAGTGGTGGGAGGCACCAGCAGGGCAACCCCCAGGAGAAGAAGGCTTAGATGCAGCAGCAGGCAGCTACCATGGCAACAACAGAAGGGGGGCCAGGGTGGGTGGGCAACAGCGGGTTGCCTGAGGGCAGCCCCGAGCTCTGCCAGTCTGAGTGCCTGCCAGTGTGGCCCCACCCCTGTGCCTCACCACGGCCACCTGTGCGCCAGCCAGCCTATCTGTCTGAGAGGAAGGAAGGGGGAAGGTGCCACCACTGCCACCCACTGAGGAGGGAGGAAGAGGAAGGCGAGAAAGTGCCTCCCAGGCTCTGTTCACCCTTTGTGGTCTCTGTGTGCTCCCCCCCGCAACACGTGCCCCACCCTGGGTGATGGCAACCCACGCTATGCCACTGTAGAGCAAGGTGTGGCATTAGGACTCAGAATCCCAGACAAAACATGTACTAATCTGCACCAAGACAAGCGGAAGAAAACACGGAACAAATGGAAGCATGGATAGCAAACTAATTCAGCAAACTAAACAGAACATACTTCTATGTATTTATGTATGGATGTATGTATGTATATATGTATGTATAGAATTGCATCCTAAAGCAGCTGCAAAATGCACAGACGCTGTCACAAGTTAAGAACATTGCTAATGGCGTTTGTAGTGCACTAAGTGACATTTATCAGGAATATGTCAAGGTCTTGGAATGAGGAAATAAAGCACATGATGGTATTCCTTTGTTTGTTATCCGGAAGCTAAAATGACACAGAGTCTCACACATTGTTTAAACCCAAAGCAAACAGAGGGAAGGTTTCATCTGGGCAGAAGAAGGGTGTCCCCGAGTACTTTTCCAGCTCAGAGTAATCTTCCTCAATCAATCAATCAATCAATCAATCAATCATGGGAAGATACAGAATTCCTCTCGCTCCCTTGAATCTTTTCCCCTGCTCAAGAAAAAGCAGCTTGGGGGAGGCAATTTTGAGCTGTGGGTGTTGGGAACTGACAGGAAAGGAGAGGGCTAAGCAGTTGCTTCCACTCAGACTGTCTATTGTTTTGCTTTTTGTTTTCAAAAGTGAAGGAAAGAAACATAAGAGATCCACGTATTGTTGAATTCTCCTCGTCTGTGAACTCAAGATCAAATGCCCTGAAATCCTGAAGGTAAGAGCCCTTCCCCAGAGAGTCATCACCACCCACAGGTGAAGCTAAGCGAAAAGGAACATTGCACTTACCTGATGAGCCAGTGATGTCCATAGCTTTAAGATTTCTGCATTTGATGACTGTGAGGGTCATCCTCCCTGCTGTTGGCAAATAACAAAGGGAAAACATGATCTCCCCCAAATCTATGCTTTCCTGAAAAAAACAAGCACAAACAAAAACATAGGTTATAACAGGAATGGGCCACCTTTTCCAGCTTGAGGGACACATTCCTTCATGGGCAACCTTCTGGACGGAGGGACCTCCACGCCAGTGGTGGGTGGAGCAAGGGGCAACATGTGGTGAACATCAGGGCTGAGTCTACTCAGCATGCCCTGATTCTTGATCTTGTGTTGATCAGCTAGGAGTTCATGGACTCCACTGATGGCAAGAAGCCTGAATGGCTCCAAAATCCTGGAGTTGCCACTGGAAGGAGGAAACTGCTCCTGATGAAACAAGAAACTTGGGTTGGCACCGGAGAACAGGGGCAGGTCAACTATTTCTGGGTGATTTGTAGATTAGCCAGGGGGAGGCCAGGACTTTCTGCTTCCTCCAGTTGTTTAACAATAGCAACTGAAAAAAGAACCTGCGGGTGGGGGTGCTAGACCGCTGAAAGAAAGGTTTTCATGGGGGCAACCAGAAATGAATATTTGGGTGAAATGACTCTGAGCTCAGTTTTGGCAAATAATATAAAATTTCTGTGCTGGCCCCATGAACAGATGCACCCTGCTCCTTAATTCTAAGTGTACGTCTCATCCCACCCCCTACATCACTACTTTGCACCTGGTTTGGGCTGGATGTTGATGATTTAGTAAAACCCCAATGTAGAGCCCACAGGTTTGAAGGCTGCAAACCTTAGATCAGGGGTGGGGGCCTGCTTTGCCTGTAGAAAGGCCAGGTTCGGTTCCTGGCATCTCCAATTAAGTGGATCATATAGAAGTGGTGCAAAATGATAAAAGGTCTCCACCCGAGACCCTGGAGACCAGGTGCCATCCAGAGTAGGCTGAGCTAGCCGGATAACCACTCTGACCTTTGTTACTAAATCTACAGAGAAAGCTTTGCTTGCTGCACACAGCAACTCATTTCCAGCTGAAAGGTTGGAGCTCTCAATCCGTGCTTCTTCTTTTTCCGCAAAGCGGCAAGGTTATTATTTAAAATTCTAAAAAGCAGTTCATTACCAGCAAATCAGGATACAGCCACAGTAAGCCACACACTATAATTGGCCTTGTGTGTCTCGGAGAGCTGAAGGCACTTGTACTAATGTCAGAAGGCAAGAACAGCAATAATGTTCAGCTGCATGCGTATTAGCAGGTCTCTAACGATAGTGTTCTATTTTAGAGGACAAAAGTCTTGCTCAAAATGAAGCACTGGATGATCCTTGAGGCTCTGTATAGGGTATGATGGCCTCACTCTTTTTTTCATGCTGGTGGGCCATTTTGATATTTTTAAAGAACCATCAGTTCTTTAAAACCATCAGTCTGAAGTATTTAATGTGATGCAGTATTTACATAAGTCGCAGGCGTATCAAAGGATATGGAGAAAGTTGCAGTGTGGCATTGATTAAAGTTGCAACCCTAAATGAGTAAGCTCCACTGAATTAAATGAGATTTACTTCTGAGTAGACCCTTAAATTCACAGCATTAGGTTGGGCTGACACCTATTTGTATGTTCTAGACCAGGCATATCAATGTGGCACCCCTATATATTTGAGGAGTGCTATCTATAACGAAACTCTCCCCTTCTTTTTGTGTAGCGTTTTCTCCATATTCAGTTCATTGAAACACTGATGTAGTATCTCAGAGATGCTTAGAGCAGTGGCTGGGAACCTGTGGCTCTCCAGATGTTGCTGGACTTTATTTTAAGAATAACTGAAGAGCAGCTCTCGGTGGCTACTGGTTGGCACTTGTCATTCTCCGCCTCCTTGAATGCCCCAGGAACAGCGTTGTTCCAGGGCATATGTGTGTGGTGGTGTCATTTTAAAAAGTGGTGGTGGTGAGGGACACCATTTTCTCCCCCCAAAATGACACACTGCCTTCAGCATTTGAGGGTGAAGGGTAGAGGGAGGTGGCCATCAGTTAGTGATTGCCAAGAGGGATGTCAACTAACTCCCATGAGAACTTGGGACCCAAAAAATTTGAGCATCCTGATTTTGATCAGCAGGATGTTGGAGGGTATGTCATTGTATTATTAATGGAACTCAGGGCAGCAAACATACAAGGGCTAAAAGAATTAAAACATCTAAAAGTATATTTTAAACAATTCCAGACTGGGACAGATCTTTGTTTAAAAGACTTGTTGAAATTTCATACATTGAAATGAATGGACATGACTAACTTAGGTCTATTAATTTCAGTGAGTCTGCTGTGAGTCAAACCAAGTTGTACACAACCCTATTTTTTGTATATCTGTTTAATTGTCTAAGGTCCATTCTATGGCTTTTTCTGATATTATGTGTTACATTAATGTATTGCTTTCTTTTTAGAAATCTAAGAGTAAATTGATTGATTAAAAATCATGATTTCATGGGCATACATTTCTAATGCGATCAGAAAGAGATTATCTCCATCCTGCACACATCCTGCTCCCAATGTGTAAAGAGCACATTTAAAGAGCACATACTCCTTGACTGCCTCAAGGACATTTTCTTTCATGACAGACTCCATGTCTGTCCATTCTCATTGATATTCTCATGGACATTGTCCATTCTCATTCACAACATGCAGCTGAGAAGCCAAAGGATGATGGGACATTTTTAATGGTGGTGACTGGTTCAAAGGTAATGAAACAAAAATTAGGAATAGATGAACCGTTTTTTATAGTGGGAAAGAGGTAAACAATGGATCCCATAAAGATCTGTACTGGGATCTACAAAAGGTGCAGACAAATGATCAAGGAGATGGACAATTATTCCATGAGGAAAGATTACAGTAGTTGGAGTTTTTTTATAGCTTAGCTGGGGAAAAGGTGAATAAAGGGAACCATTTTAGGGTTGTATGAAATTATGTATATTGTGGAGAAATTTGGTAGGCCTAACTTCTCCCTCTGTCATAATACTAGAACCTGGGGGTCATCCAATGAGTCTGAAATTCGGGAGATTCAGGACAGACAAAACAAAGTACTTTTTCACACAGTACTTCTTCATGGTGTGAAGAAAGTGGATAGGTATAACTAACCCCTCTCTTGTAAAATAGACAAAAGTACTTATTTGCACAGTGTTTAGTTAAAGCAGTGGAATTTGTAGTGGTGGCCACCATCTTGGGCAGCTTTAAAGGGGGATTAGACAAAATCATGAGGGTAGGGCTATCAATGGCTGCCTGTTATGATAATTGCGTACTACTACCTTGAGGATCAGAAAAAGTATGCCTTTTAAAACCATCTGCTGAGAGGACAGAAGCCTGAACTTCTCAAAGGTATCTGGTTGGCCGTTGTGAAAACTGAATGCTATCTGAACTAGCAGGACACTTATGTTCTTATCTGAGATAGGACAGGACTGAACACTCTCCTCCCAACTGTAAAGTGCAGGATATTTACCATCTTTCTATCTGGCAGATATTGATGTGGGGAAAGTATGCACCTGAATCTTAGTATATTGGTGAAATGATCTTTGTCCTACAAAGTACAATGCTGTCGAATAATAATTCATGAACTTTTTATATCACGTATCACATTTTGAGATATGCTACTTACTGCAGTGGCACAATGGATGTCTTTCCATACTGTGGCCTCTCTAGAGAGATCGGAGACCTCAAAAAAGTTATCCAGAATGACTTCTCCAATCATATCATGTCTAGAAAATCTGTCAAAATCATATACACTGAAATGTAGTTTCCTGTTGCAAAGTTGATCATAGGCTACAGGAAACTGAAAGGTTTCATTGAAGACAGGGTTTAACGTCTTTCTGTGAACCCGTGTCTGAAACTTTTTTTTCCTGTCTGGAAGAAGGTAGATTTTCACATAGGGATCTGATGTACCAGTGAAGTCTTTAGCTGGTAGTTCCAAGGCTTTGACAATGGTAACCAAAAGCATCTCATTTTCATAATCATACTTAAGGGTAAAGTTGAGTTTCCCACAAGTTTTCACATCCTCTTTCTGGCCTTCTGAATCCACAGACTTCTGTTTATAAAGTTCCGGTTTTATCCTTCCAATGCTGGTAGTTGTCTCCCCTCTTTGTAAAACAGGATCTGTCCCCATGTTAAAATCAATGCTGGACACCTGCATTTGCCTTGGCAGGTGCCTCCTGAAGGAATTGTGCCTGCATGCGCAAAGACAAAGAAATTAACACCGATAATCTCAAAGGGAAAGAGAATAACTTTCATATAGCTAAAAATGAGAGGAGTAAATCAACCACTCACATTTAACAAGTTTCCATTATTGTTATAACTCTCTGGAGAGAACAATTACTAACAACACTAGGTAATCCAGGAGGATAATTCAATGATTCAGTTCAAGAAGAATCTTGACAATTTGGAAGGCAACAACAAACAACAGCAGCAGCAAATATAGAGAAGAAGAAGAGGAGTTTGGATTTGATACCCCGCCTTTCACTCCCTTTAAGGAGTCTCAAAGCGGCTAACATTCTCCTTTCCCTTCCTCCCCCACAACAAACACTCTGTGAGGTGAGTGGGGCTGAGAGACTTCAGAGAAGTGTGACTAGCCAGCAGCTGCATGTGGAGGAGCGGAGACGCGAACCCGGTTCCCCAGATTACGAGACTACCGCTCTTAACCACTACACCACACTGGCTACAAAAATTACAAAGGGTTTAGAAAGCAAATCCTGTTTGGTATACTGAAGGGAATGGCCATGCTTAACCTAGAAAAAAGAATCTTGATGGAAAATGGGTACCCTATTTCTGGTCAGTGTGTATTAGAGCAGCAAAAGGCAAAAACGAGAGTGTCAAGTTGCTCAAGAGAAGCTGAGACCCATGGCAGAGACCACCGAGGAATGCTGATATGTGAGAGCAGGGATCAGCAAACTTTTTCAGCAGGGGGCCGGTCCACTGTTCCTCAGACCTTGTGGGGGGCTGGACTATATTTTGAAAGAAGAAGAATGAATTCCTATGCCCCATGAATAACCCACAGGTGCATTTTTTTTAAAAAGGACACATTCTACTCATGTAAGAACATGCTGATTCCCAGACTGTCCGTGGGCTGGATTTAGAAGGCAATTGGGCCGGATCTGGCCCCTGGGTCTTAGTTTGCCTACCCATGTGTGAGAGAATGTATTGGACATAATCTGTTCCCACCTCACAGGCAATTGTTGGCTGCTACAAATGATAAGCATTACAAGTGAATTAACCAGACAAGATCTCCAGGGACAAGGGTGCAAACCTGATTTTTTTTTTTTGGGGGGGGGGGGAAATAAGTCCTGCCCTGCACAATCAATCACATGACAGGGCACGCATACACCATTTGAATGGCAATGCCCATTGACTTTGGGGTGTGTGTGAAGAGACCTTGACCTCTAGGAGCTGGTTCCTATGTCCAGGGATGATGAGAGTTGCAGTTCAGTGACATTTAAGAATTCTGGATCCAATTCATTAATAAGATGGCTATCCATATTAATTTGAAGCATTTCCAGAAACCTGATTGTGCCACAAACCCCACAAAGCTCCGCTTGATGGTTAACAACCTAAAAAAGTGATGAAGCCTTTCTTTTTTAATATGCAGAAAAGGATGAGAATGGGAGCAGAAGAAGATCAGTAGAGGGCAGGTTACAAAGGTAAATATTCCACTGCTGTTTAGCCGGATCTGAGTTCAATAAGGCAGGGGGGAACAATGTTCAAGTGTTCTGTTGAGTACTTTGCCCTGTAGATTACATTGCTTAATTAAAACATTGTTTTTTTTTATTAAAAAAACCCCACTTTTCTTTTTTTGCAAGAACAAAACCCTGTACTTTTTTATTTTTGCAAGGACATATATGTACTGTCATTAAGAGGCAGTTTGTCTGCATGTCCCCTGTTATTCATGCATGGGGAAGGTAGCTGTACCTGTTTAGCACTCTTCAGGTTCTCCATTTTTAGAGTGCACTGAAATAAAGAAGAGACCCAGCTGTGACACTCGCTCTTTCATACCGGGAGTACAAATTGTCCATGAGGAAACTATTGTGTTGTACTTCATGAAAAAGCACTCTTTCCATTTACACCCAGAGTGTCTGCTAAATGGAAAACCCTCAAGTACTGTAGCCATCTTTTGTTGAACAGGAATGTCAGACTGAACTAAGTGGACGCCGCACAGATGTAAGCCTGTTTACTCCCACTGTCTCTTCATCACATTTCATCTGAGCACTCTGACTGCATTCAGATGCAACAATCAGCTGTGGTTTATCAATATGTAAATGCACTCTGGGCTTATGCACCCATTTCATGTATTTATTACATTCGTATCCTACCCCAAGGATATCAAGGCAGTGAGTATCCCATTTCTTCTCCCCGACAACAACCCTGTGAAGTAGCTTAGGTTGAGAAGGAGCGCATTTAGCATCCTGGAATCAAATATGTAATAATATTAGTTTAGTTATGTCTGTTTGTATAGTCAGGCTTGAGGAGGTAGCTAGGAGGGCTTTATCCATCTTTGGCTAGCTGTGGCCTTACTTAGAATAGATGGACCTGACCTTTCCCATTCATGCCCTGGTTACATCCATACTGAACTACTGCAAGACCACTTGCTGGTAGTCGCAGGAGGGCAGAATGTTCTTGTGTTCAGGTCCTGCTTGAAGATTTCCCACAGGTATCTGGGTGGCCATTGCGAGACTAGGATGCTGGAATAAATAGGCCATTGGCCTGATTCAGCAGGCTCTTCTCATGCTCTTATGTTCTGTGTGGCTGCAGAAGCTGCAGTTTGTCCAAAATGCCGCTCATGAACTGGGCCATAGAATGTTGAACCTATGCCAGCTATGTTTGTTGTCTATTTCAAGTAACCAATCTGAAGGCTCAAACTGAAGGGCTCCTTTGAAAAGTCCATGACAGCCCAGGGCCAGTTTACCCCCAGGACCATCGTTTGCCATGTGACCCTGACCAAGCCCTGAGAGCGACATGAGAGGGCCTGTCCTCTGTCCCATCTCCACTGAAAATATAATGGGCAAGTACAAGGGGTTTTTGGGTGCTGGGACTCAAATGATGGAACGGGGAGATAGAATCACAGAAGGTGGAAGAGACCACAAGGGTAATTTCTCCCAAGCCCCTGCAATGCAGGGATCTTTTTGCCCAGTGTGGGGGTCGTACCCATGATCTTGGGAGATGCAACAGGCTCATTCTCTTCCCGTTTTCAGCCAAGTGGAAAACTTAATGCTCTGCTGTTTTAAGTTATCTTTGTTTTAGCCTGTCCACTTTTAGCTTTTACCTATTAGCATTCTTTACAAATGAGACCAGCACTAGCATGGTGCACTGTGGTGTGTTCACTGTTTCGGTCTCTCTGTCATGGTCAGTTCATTCCTCCCCCCTTTACCGTCAGGTGGCACTCCATAGTTGCTGAGCAGACCCTCTCCTCACTGGGTCTTATTTTTGGACTTCTGCAAACTTACTGTTTCCCAAAGCCTGTGGATACTTACCTTTTGTGCATGGACGGTGCTATTTTCATGACATAAGCAACACTGGTGCCAACTTTACGGGGCCCTGGGTGCCTGGGCCCCCACACTGTGGGGCCTTGGAATCAATGCTTGAGGCCCTGTCAGGCTTCCAATGTGACTTTCGGTAGAATCCAGAAGTGATGTTGGAGACCTTGTGAGACCTCTGACATGAGCTCTGAGGCCCTGCAAGGCCTCAGGAGCACTGCTGCGGCACTCTGACATAATGTGACATCATGACGTCACATTACTTTGTGGGTGCCATTGGGCACCCATAATCTGTGGCCCAAGTCAGTGCCCCTGAGAAGCAACAGCATTCTTGTCTGGACATTGGAATAATGAATATTTTGCAATGATAATAATAATAGCAGCAGCAGCAGCGGTAGCAGAAGAAGGCAATCTCTCAGTCTGAGCCATTGGAATGGGACAGACTATAGATTAAAATAGCAAAGGTCTTACGATTGTCTTTCTTTGATGATGATATGGGAGGTGATTAAACTGCCACCTTCAAATATCTGAAGGGTTGTCAGATGGAGCAAGTTTGTTTTGAGCTGATTCGGAGGGCAGAACCTGAACCGATGGATTCAAATCACAAAAAAGGCGAAAGAAGAACTTTCCAATGGTCAGAGCTGTTTGACAGTGGAATGGACTCCCTCAGAACAGACTCCTTCACTGGAGGTTTCTGAACAGATGGCCATCTGTCAGGGAGTCTTTAGCTGTGGGTGGCTGCACGGCAGGAGGTTAGACTAGATGGCCTTTGGGGTGATTTTTCCAACTCTTCAATTCTATGATTTTATATTGCCATAGTCATTTTCAGCTGCCCAGTTTCTGAAACAGTAACCGTACATCTGTTCACCCCCTGCTTTTTCCTTTCAAAGGAATGTGAGATGTCATTTCCAAGTTGCCAAATGCTCCGTTAAAATTCAAAACGCCCATTTCGAAACACAGAATGATGTAATCACTAAATTGCAATCTCCCTCTGCCGTACCCTCCCATCTTTTGAAGTGCTGCAATGTTATATATGCCACTAACAGTTATTCCCAGGCGGGTGTAATGTAAAGTGGCACTTTCGCTCTAGTAAGCCAATGTCCCGATGCCACGGCAGTTTGCACGGGTTCCGAGTCACAACATTTCAGTGATAGGGCTAATTGATGCGTTAATTATTTAAATGCGTCGTCGTTCCCATGGCAACATGGGAATGCTTTTCTGAGTCTGCAGGAACAATGGGCCTTCGTGTGACTGCTGCGCCGAAGTATCAGAAGCGCGGCCAATTAGGTAGCTGGGATGCCGCAACGTTAATGGCTCACACCTGCTGCCCTGTTTTCCCAGGCTGGTGCACTGCACTCTGATTTGTTGTATTGCTCGGGGCACTGCTTCATCTCTCTGGCTCCCCGGGTGAATTAAAAAATGCAACCTTTGCCAGCACTTAGATCCTGGACTACAAAAGCCTTCAGACACCTGGCAACCTGGTTAAGGTTGGAAGCTCATAGAACGGCAGCGAAGTTTCAATGCAGACAGTGGATTTTTTAAAATGGAAATTGGCTGCAGAGAAGCAACGGAAGAGAAAACAGCCAGCTGGATTCCTCCAGCAGGTTCTGTGCATCCCATACATTTGGAGGCATGCAGAAGACTAAATATAGTTAAACTGCCCCCACCCTTATCCAGGGACTTCCAATCTCTTCTCAGCTCTCCACTGTTCCACAACTGTCCGTGCACCCATTTCCCCTCCTGCTCTTGCAACTTCCATTGCCCAAAAACTTACTTGACAAATCTGATCTAGGAGACTCGGAGGTTCTCAGAGAGATAATCATGTCTGTGGTAGATGGGTTTTAAGTTTTCTTGCTTAGGATGGACCTGGTGGGAGTGCTTCTTGACCCCACATTTTCTTGGAATCAAAGGCGACCCACAGAATTTTCCTTCAGCTTCATCTGATTTGTTGGTTGTGCAAGGTAGACACACAGACTCAGTTTTGGATGCTCCGAACCAGCATGGGAGCTCAAAACACTCACTTCTATAGAATGTTGCGCCATTCACAGTTTGAGATATATTCCCATAGAGTTCTCTGTTCCCGTTCCAGGGCTGAGTCACATGTGCATGTATATTGCTGATGGATCATTTTCGTGGATTTTCAGCTTACCTTTGTAGGTACTCTCCAAAGGCAGGTTAAAACAAATCAATAAATTACAGCATAACCCTCCCCCCCCAGATTTAAAATAGCAGTTAAAGCAGATAACAGCTGCTTATTTATTTAACCGCTGCATCAAGTGATGACTTCCGTCTGTCCTTGAGTCACCACATGCTATTAGCCAAGTGATGAGACACCAATAATTGAACAGGCATGTGTGAACCAGGCATTAGGTCAGGCATAGGCAAACTCTGCCCTCCAGATGTTTTGGGACTACAATTCCCATCATCCCTGACCACTGGTCCTACTAGCTAGGGATCATGAGAGTTGTAGTCCCAAAATATCTGGAGGGCTGAGTTTGCCTATGCCTGCATTAGGTCAAAGACAGCCAACGTGGTGTCCTTTGGATGTTGTTGGACTACAACTCCCATCTGCCACATCCAGCATGACCATTAGTTAGGAATGGTGGGAGCTGAGTCCAGCAACAGCTGGAGAGCACATTGGTTACATTGATTTCCATTCAGCTTCAACATGTGTAGAAATGCTTGAATGAGAGATGATTTAACTGACACGTTGACCTGGAATGTCTCTGTGTTGCTTCTACATCTCTTTCCCTAATTCAAAACCTGCTTTCTTGTACTTATAGAAATGGTAAGATTCACACTCAGGAACTCTGGAAGGAATCTCCTTGATTGGTTAAAACAATCAAGTCCAACAAGTAGAACAAATATTCAATTTGCCTTGCTGAGCCCTTGGGCAAACCTTCAGTACCCCTTGTGAATATGTGTTATTTGGTATCATTTGTTTTTAATCTTGGTTTTATAATAGTTGCAATCCATTTTGATTTTCATTTAATCCTTCCTGGCTGTTCTATTAAGAGCAAGGACAAAGAAGTTCAGACAATTTGCCATTAATTATGGCTGCAATATTTTGCATGTTATTGCTTTTCCACCTCTTCACAAAGCCCGAAAACTCATTTTAACCTCCCCACCATTCTTTTTTAAAAAATGCCTCTGCTAGTAATTGTATCTGGAGATTTTCCTTCCGTCTGGGTCAGGCTGGGGCTGTAAGTGGCTGAACCTGAATTCTGACATGGAAGGGTCTCTGGGGTCAGAGTACTAAGAAAGTCTTGCATCCAAAAAGCATATTGTATTATTCAGTTGAGCAGTTTCAGTGCATGCCTACGCTTGGACCCCATACTTCTGACCCACATTTCAGGATTGCACAAGGAAGGCCAGAGTTAGGGTCCACTCCAAATTCCATGGATTAGTCTGCACAGTAGTAAAACACAGATTGTGAGAAAACCTAATGACATCAAGGCTGGACATCATAAGATCCAGGGACAGTTGTATTATTAGGGAAATGGAGGCAATTGTCTCAGGAGGTGGTTGTGCCTCCCTCCTGGCAAACTGGCATCTCCCTGGCCCACTGGCTTGGCCTGCCACCTCCTCCCTTAGAAAGGTCAAGGGGGTATTTACTCTGGCTGTGAGGCTGTGTGAGTTGCTGCTGTGGTTTGCTACAGTGGCTAAAAATGATGAACAAAAGAAGAAATGAACAAAAAGCCCATGTACTACCACATATTACTGAAAGACTGGGAGGATAGACATTTCAGTGCCTGAAATGTCGGCCTATGTGTGTTCCAGCAGCGACACCTCCTCTTTCTGTTGCTTACCTCAGGGACTTTCTTGCTCATGTCTTGTTCTGAGATACATAAGCTCCTTCTATAGAGCAAAGCACTGTTGGCAGGTTGGTTTCAGAAAGCTCTTGCACCACCACTGCTATTGCAGTGGCTAAAGCAGAGGTGGCTCTCCAGATGTTGTTGGACTTCAATTCTCATCAGCATAGTCAATGATCAGAGGTACTGGAAGGTGGGAGTCCAACAACTTCTGAAGGCCCTTAGGTTAGCCCCTTCTGCTTTAATGTTTTACAATAAGCTATGAAAATTTAGAGAGGCGCTCTCCAGAACCCAGGGCATATTTTTTTTTACCTTGGAATTCAAAATACCTTGGTGTGATGGACAGGCCCTGAGTCAGCCTGCTAGTGACCCAGCAACCAATCAGAGCTAGTCAGAATGTCAGTTAATCATGAAGGACTGGTGAGTCAAAAATTCAGCACTTGACAGTTAAAGAGATTGGGGCATGCAGGAGAGGGGGACCTGTTCTGATAAGGATTAAGGGTCAGCTAGGCAGGGCAACTCAGTTTGATTCCCTGAGAGGAAAGTCAAAATCTTAGAAGGGGCTGTGAGAGTGTTTTGGTATAGGAATACTAGCAGCCATTCTAGGTGGAAATAGTCTATCCTGAGACTAGTGTGAAACAAGGGTGCTGATTAAGATTTTAAAGTTTTTGGTGAAGAGTGTTTGCCTGATACGAAGCATTGTGCCTCACATGAAAAACCATCAAGCTTAAAATTTTCCTTGAGTGAAAATAAATAAAAGAACTAGCTTTGCATCAGAAGTGCTTCCACATTACATTGAACCTCTGAGTGGGGGATAATAAGTGAACACAAGACATTCTTCACTGGCTGCAATTTAATAAAGAAATACTACCACAAACAGTTAGAGCAGGCCTCTCTACTGTTGTTCACAGGGATAGTTTTAAACACCCAGAAAACTGGTCTCTTTACCGAGCTTCCATTTTCAGTGAGGGAGTCTGTCACATTTGGCTTCCCTTAGGTTATGCCCCTTGACTTGGGGAGGGACAACATTTGATGCTCTGCCTCAGGCCTCAAAATGTATTGGGCTGGCCACGCCAAGGGTTGAGAGTCTTTTGCCCCTCATGTTCAAACACTCCACTCCTAAATTCACTTTATTTTTGGAGAAAACACTGTTGATCTCGCCTTGGTGCAGTGGATTAAGATACATTGCCCCCAAAGCACTTTCCTGCCATTAATGTCTGGTTCTTTGTGTGCCCCCCCCCCCCATATCAACAAGGATATTCTTCAGCCTGCCATGGACTCTCAAGTGAAGCTAAATTGCACTCCGGAGATAAACAACAGCAAAGTGGAAATACTTATTCTGGTGTCATTTATTGCTTGTTGGGGATCCAGAGACTTGAAAAATGATTTCTTTTCATAAGCAGGCCCCTTCCTTAATAGCATAAAACATAAAGAGGATGTAAAGTGTTCCAATTAAGATTTCTCACATTCAACTCTCTCTCCCCCCCCAGCTATACCACTGAAATTCCATATTAGATGATTGAGTCTAGAAAAATCATGATGTGAGGTTATCTAAGCTGCTTTTCAGTGGAAACTACTTAGGTTCATTAGTCAGTTTTATTATTGAGTCAGTCAAAGACATCCTTGCTAGTGACACTGTGATTCCAGTGGAAGACATCTGAAGGCAGCCCTGTTTAGGGAAGTTTTTGATGTTTGATGTTTTATTGTATTTTTAATATTTTGTTGGAAGCCGCCCAGAGTGGCTGGGGAAACGCAGCCAGATGGGCAGGGTATAAATAATAAATCATTATTATTATTAAAAATGTGAGGGAGAATTTGGAAGATTTGCAGAGAAAGGGTTACATAGGCCTAGGCACACACCACTGTTTGTTATCCTAGCACATAAGGTGCAACACGTTTCTGACAACACCTTGAAACTAGCTTCCAGGCAAGTACCTCAGCTTCTAAAGATTATTGTCACGCAGGGATACATAACAGAAGAAGATATGGTATAGCACTGGCAGCTATGGTGGGAAACAAACCAGCTACCAACAGAGACTTCACTGAGCTTCAGATTTCCTTGGCACAGGATAGGAATCTTGGTTAGTCATAATGCTTGCCACAAATATGAGCTGTAAATTTGAGGCAAGCATCTCTCTCTCTCTCTCTCTCTCTCTCTCTCTCTCTCTCTCTCTCTCTCACACACACACACACACACACACAGCGCTTCTTCAGTATGGATTTTAATTAGAGGTTCAACTCCTCCCTCCCTCTGCCTACCCACCCAAGAACTTTCAACCAGCTTCTGTCTCTGTCTAATCCATCCAGTCACTCAACTTGCTGATACCAGCTGCAGATGGGAGGGAAGGATGGATGGATGCAGATTTGGTGCCTGGAGGTGGCAGCTGCTGCTGATGCCAGCAGCACTGGGAAATGTAGGGTTGCTATGGGCCCCCCCCCAATGCTCCTGACATCCTGACAGACGTCTGTCTGTTTGAGATCCGAGATGCATGGGGTTGGACCGCTTCAGCGATAGGGTCTGATGGAACTCAGATGGGTAAAGGTAGAACAAGAATGCATATTCCCTGGTTAACAAGTGCAAAAGTAAATGCTTTTGTAAATTCAGAAGTCATGGTAGCCTATAAATTTTTAATACATGTCCATTTCCACGCACTGAGCATACTTTAAAACAATTGCTTTTTAAAATAAATATTAACCAACTGATGTGTATTATTCCATGTGTATAGAGTTTATACAAGCAAATGGAAGTTATTTGTCTAGTGTAAGCTGTATATGATATTTCACCTTAGGGTGCATGAACCATTGGTCTAAATGTAGCCCAGCATGTTTTGTATACAAACCAAATCATATACAGTGGTACCTTGGGTTAAGAACTTAATTTGTTCTGGAGGTCCGTTCTTAACCTGAAACTGTTCTTAACCTGAAGCACCATTTTAGCGACTGGGGTCTCCTGCTGCCACTGCGTTGCCAGAGCACGATTTCTGTGCATCAGTGGGTTAATGTGTACAGTGGTACCTTGGGTTACAGACGCTTCAGGTTACAGACTCCGCTAACCCAGAAATAGTACCTCGGGTTAAGAACTTTGCTTCAGGATGACAACAGAAATTGTGCTCTGGCGGTGCGGCGGCAGCAGGAGGCCCCATTAGCTAAAGTGGTTAAAAACAGTTTCAGGTCAAGAACGGACCTCCAGAACAAATTAAGTTCTTAACCCAAGGTACCACTGTACAATGAATGGAAAACATAATCATTGACCATTGTTGGCTATGATATTTAAGTTCTGGTTGTTGTAAAGTTGTGTGCTCAGTGAATGGAAACAGACTTGTATTAACTCAGATTTCATGGAATTATAGACTTGTAGAGTTGGAAGGGGCCTACAAATAGACAGACAGACATACAGACAGACAGACAGACAGACAGACAGACAATGAAAGAAATATATACTTGAATGCTTATATATACTAGAACACTTATATAAATAATTGAAATACATAGTTCAGTGCATATAAAAAATAAATTCAGTGGGGGGTGTTTTTCTTTTTGTTTGTTACTGTTTTATGCATTTCCATGTTTTTTATGGTAAAGCATCATTGAAAAAAATGAAATTTGTACTTTTGTACAAATATGCTGCCTGCACAGCTGAAAAACAAAATCCATGCAAACATGACTTCCCCTAGTGCCTGTCAGACCATGCTGTGTCCTATTTATTTCGTTTATACTATGAGCTTATATCTTAGAGATCATTGGTCACTTATTCATATGCACTAGACTCATACATGAACTCAACAATTATGGTGCCCACTTGTTGGATACATTTGTACTGGTTTATTCTGGTGCAAATATACAAGAGGCATTTATTGCACATAAATGCAATAATGTACAGTGGTACCTCTGGTTAAGAACTTAATTTGTTCTGGAGGTCCGTTCTTAACCTGAAACTGTTCTTAACCTGAAGCGCCACTTTAGCTAATGGGGCCTCTTGCTGCTGCCGTGCCGCCGGAGCACGATTTCTGTTGTCATCCTGAAGCAAAGTTCTTAACCCGAGGTACTATTTCTGGGTTAGTGGAGTCTGTAACTTGAAGTGTATGTAACCTGAAGCGTATTCAACCTGAGGTACCACTGTAAATAATTCACTAAGCAGAAAGTCAGAACTTTTACATTCAGCATCTATGATTATCTGTTTGTTCTCATGGCACTTCACTCATAGCACTTGTCACTTCCTAGCTGTCATTTTCTCTTTCTGTGTCTGAAAAAAGCATTACTTAAATTCTTTCATCTGCAGAGGAGGACATGTGTATTTCACGCCTTGATGTTCCTTGTGCATTAAAATTAGATGCCTCTGTCACTCTATTCATAAATTCTTTCCTTGATTGATGGCTACAGGTGGTACTAAGTGCAATGATATTGTTCTCAGAGATGTCTTGATGTCAGTTAAGGATGGAAATGTTAACTGTTAAAAGAGTTGCTGTTATTTTCAGATACGACTTGATCACTAAGAGCAGTTAAGTTTGAAATTGCTCTAGTATTGTGTCTCATTTTACATATTTTGTGCCTCAACTGTTATGGGGCCCTCACAACAATAAGACGACACCACCTTTTATTGATGTTCATATTTTCATGCAGTCTCCACTTCCTTGAAATATGAGAGCTTTCAGGGATATTTCAAAGTAAATACTTTGAATTAAGGAGGACTGGAAACGTTATGTAATATTTGCTAGTGATGTCACAAAAGTTGGGTTGGAATATAAATGTGTCAAATAAAACAAGCAAGCAATAGCGAGCAACATGCCTAGGACTGGAGCATAAGTTGGAAACCTGTAATGTTTTATGAATTGTGCAACTAGTATCTGATATCTATGCTGCAATCTGAGTCACACTGATTTAGAAAGGAATGTCACTGAAATCACCATGTCAGAGCATGAACACAGGCAAACATTTTCCAAGTGGAAAAATGCTTTTGTTGTGGGTAGGGAAACACTTGTTATGGCAGTTATACACCATATGTCATCTTGCTAAGTGGTTAGGGACATTTAACTACTCTCTTGTTGTTTCCCCCAGATTTCTGATGAGGTGTGGCAAGATCTTAGTCATCAATTTATTATTTTTTGCAGGACAAGACAGTCAACTGGTCTGCCATACGGCTACAGGTTGCATACCATGGTAACCTATTATTTCGGCAAACAGCCATCTGTTTTAATTGGCCGTGTAACCAAATAAACATGGTTGGGATTAGGATGTAAAAGAGCTTTGCCCCTCACTGTACAATTATATCAGCAACTCCAATGTGCAATTTACTGCTACGGTCTCTTTCCTTAATAAGGAGATATGTGCTCGGGAGATACAGACTTTTAAAATGACCTATGTAAACCTGCCAATCACACACACACACACACACACACACACACACACACACTTGATTGAAATTGTCAGAGAAATCAGTATGTATATTACTAGCAGTGGCATAGCGTGGGTTGTCAGCACCCGGGGCAAGGCAAGTAATTTGCGCCCCCTAACCCGTGGATTTGCGCCCCCTAACCTGTGGATTTGCGCCCCCTAACCCTAACCCCCAGATGTTGCGCCCGGTGCGGCCGCCCCCCCCTGCACCCCCCACGCTACACCACTGATTACTAGGGTTATTGTTCCTGCGTCTATTATATATATCCTTGGCACAAGGCTAAGAATGTGATGTTCATCTGCTTTCATTCCTTAATTCTCAGCCAAATGGTCTTTCTTAGGTGCTTTTTTTTTAAGTGTTAGCTTCTATTTCTCTTACCTTGATGAGGATGCAGGCTCAGTGATCTGCCTTTGCATGCGTGCATGCCTGATTAGATGTTCCTTCAGCGCATTCTGGACCTCTGCTGGAATATCAGGTGAAGTGTGGCTAATTTTCATTGCCGCCTCGAGGGTTTTCGTGGAGGGCTTCCCGTTTTCTTTAATCATTTCCTTTTTCTCATTAGCTTCCAAAAACTCGGTGGGAGCGCTGGAGGTGCTCTGAGGGATGCTTGCCGCGTTCGATGTCATCGGCTTGCTCCGCCAGCACGGCCAGCACAACTTCCAGA
Organism: Podarcis tiliguerta; assembly: GCF_965153285.1. Taxonomy (NCBI): domain Eukaryota; kingdom Metazoa; phylum Chordata; class Lepidosauria; order Squamata; family Lacertidae; genus Podarcis; species Podarcis tiliguerta. Next base: position 54,304,324 of record NC_139543.1, on the reverse strand, counting down.
AGACAAAAAGTGAGACTAGCAGCAAGGCAAGCCCACAGAAGCTGACGACGACTGCAAGCAAGCTGACAGAGATGTCTGCAAAGAACAAGAAGACAAGGTGATATCATCCAGATAGCTTTAATTCGTTTGCTTGCAAGAATCATCAAAGATGTAATGGATATAATTTGCAGACTGATTAATTTTGCAGCCCAAACCCTCTGCTGATTTACTCAGAAGTAAGTCCAACATAAACCTGCATAGATTGTGACCTTCTGACAGTGAAGGCGCTAGCTTTTAGGATGGAGGTCTGTCAATATGACCCCATGAGCTCCCACTAGATCCCTCCCCCAGGGTCAGCAGCAACAGAAGGTGGGGGAGCAGTTACTCCTTCTCTTGTTCTCACCCCATGTTGGGTGGAGCCAAAAGTGGGTGTGGCCATCCATGCAAGTTGAGGGTGTGTGACCTAGCTAAGCCTGGCAGAACAGCTTACTTTATGGTCTTAACCCTTTCATGCATTAATTAGAGTTAAGCATGTTGGTTATATGAAGCTGATTTATCTCATAGCTACGTCATCCAACTTGGATCTATCCCGCAGTTACACCACCCAGCTTGGAGCATCAGCATCTGGCACACACCAGGACACAACAGTTCACGCCTCTATGTAATGCGGGATGAATAATGACACAATTAATGGCACAAACAGTGTTTCTAACAAAAGAGTTGATCATATTTCATATGCAGCAGAGAGCACATTAAGAGCAAGACAAGGGCTAGAGAAAACAAATGGAAGCAGAAGCAGAAAGTTAAAGAGAAAACATGATGCACAAACTTCTCTTGGAGGGGATTCTTGCATCCCAAATGGACTTCTGCTGCTTACACCGATTCACACAAGCATTATTTACACCAGAAGTGTGGGAACCTATCTCAGCTGGAAGGTCTTCTCAGTAAGATTTTGAGTGCCATATGCCAGTGATAGACAGAGCCACAAATGTAAATTTCACCTTTGTAAGGTAGGCTAATTTCTCCCCTCCCCCCATCCTTGATCCAGGCAAGCAAGAGGAACTATTGAGTGCAAGTTCTAACTATCAGGTTCTAACCATGGGGGGAAAACATAGGGTGTAAAGTAAGGCAAGTGAAGGTGTGGCCAGGAGAGGATTCCAAGGGCTAAATTTGGATCCTAGGCCTGAGGTTCTTCATCCCTGATTTACATCAATACATTACACAGGTGTTCCCATTGCTTCTCCCCCTTCTGAGGTTGTAGAGGAATTAAATTTCCAGTTGAAGCATCAGGATCAGGACCTTTATTTGTTTGTTTAGGTTATAATGATGATGATGATGTTGCCAAACCACAAAGGTTCTCTGGGTGGCTTACAACACAAACAGCAAATTCTAACAAGCACAACAAGGAATTATGACACAAGGTAACCAAAACAAAAATGGCAATAGATCAAAATGCATTACTTTTTTAAAATACAAAAAAGCCCAGAGAACAAAAACAGCCCTGAAACAATTTGAATCAGCAAGCAGAGGTGAAAAATCTATTGCGCTAAATGTATGCTTGAATCACAACATAACTTGGAAGGGAAAATGAAAAGGTGTTTTCCTGGCAGCAAAAGAGCATTAAGAACACAAGAAGAGCCTGCAGGATCAGGCCAACAGTTCACCTAGTGAAGTATCTTGCTCTCACATTGACCAGCCACAAGCAGGCCCTGGGCACAACAGCACTCTCCTGCCCTGTAGTTTCCAGCAACTGGTATTACTTTTTTCAACTCTGTAGGTACAGCAGATCCCCCAAGGATAGCCTTACTCTTCCTTAATTTATCCACTCCTCTTTCAAAGCCATCCAAGGTGGTGGACATCACTGCCTCTTTTGTGAGTGAATTTCATAGTTTAACTATGCGCTGTGTGAAGAAGTATTTCTTTTTGTCTGTCCTGAATCTCCCAACATTTAACTTCAGTGGATGACCCCTGGTTCTAGCGTTATGACAGTGGCCACTTTCTTGATTGTTATCGTCATCCGCCTGTCTCGAGAGACAATGGAGTGCACCTTTGGGGGTGAAGTCAAACTGCTGTGTTAGTAGCACTGAAGTGACCTCCCTGGAGCACAAGCCCAGGCAGTGTGTATGGAGGTCCTGGGCTGCCTAGACAACAAGACCCTCCTCTCGGCCTCACTGACGTGATCTCAATGCCATGCATAATTTAAGGTAGGCACCAGGAGGGAGCCTCTGCAGAGGGCATTCCACCCGGGGTGAGGGCACTGTTGAGAAGGCACTTTCTTTCATTGCCACCCACTTTGCATGGGGACATTCATGGAAAGTTCTCAGATGATGACCTCAGATATCAATAAGGTACAATGCCTGAGTTAGAGGATATGCCCTTACAATATATTACAAACTGCCCATATGACAGAGTTAATAGGTTAATAACAAAACAAACAAATAATGTATTTGAAACTTGCTTTGAATGGGCTACTCAGTTCAGACCTGAGTAGTCAACCAAGGCTTCCTCAGGAATTCCTTTAGATCCTTTACCCTCTCTTTTGCTTCATTTCTTCTTTTTTCTTTTTTCTGTGTCATGTCTCATATTGGCTCAGTCTAACCCCACTTAATGCCTTCCAGAAGCTGTTGGACTACAACACTCATCATCTTTAACCATTGGAATTGCTGGCTGGGATGGATGGGAGTTGTAGCCCAAAACAAATGGTTGTCGAAGCCTGTAAGCTTGTGAATTAGGCCATGTTTTGTTTTGTACATTGTTATAGGTGGATAATATTAAATTATCTAGGTAGATCTGGTTGGCCAATGTGAGAAAAGGCTGCTGGACTTTGGCAAGTCCTTTGGATGGGCCATTGGCAAGATCCAGCAGGGCTCTATTTATGTTCTTTTGCTCTTAGGTAAAGCTAGAGAGAAGAAGAGAAACCATATCATACTGATACAAAGCTCAGTGGGCTGGAAGATGGTCTGTGTTGATCATCATTGACAATCATATTCCTATATGGAATATAACTGGTTGTTAACCAGAGACTGTACCATGCTTCCTCACATTTATGGAGACCATATCATCTATGCGTGCTCATCATCTGATGGATGCAATATCACAATGATGACCTGCCTTTCTGTATGGGGAACCTCAGAAAGAGCTTTCATCTCTCTTCATGCGACTTCAGACGCGAGATTGTCACTGTTTTCCTGTCCGACATAATTTGTTTGTTATGTTTTGAATCAGAAAAACAATAATTGTCAAACTGGGTCAAGTTGACCTTTCCTGCTCCAACGCTCCCAATGCACCACAAAACGCATTTGAAAAGCACCGCTTGCAATTCATTATTCTGTTGTAAGGAACTGGTGGGCTACTGTGCCATGGTTTTGTAACATGGACTCAAGCTGTGCATGGATGGCATGTTGTTGTTGATTTTGTTGAGAAAAAGATGCAGGCCAATTTCAGAATATCCCAACAGTTGCTCTCAGCTAAATAGGGTAGCCAACAGTTCCCTTTTCAACTTCTGTACAATAGCACAGTGCTTGGAAAAAACATCCCACACAACCATTATCTTTTTCAAGGGCAGCCACTTTTGCTTATGTCAAATGAGGACTTAAGTTCCTTTAAAAACATTCTGGACACTGTGCACTTCAGAGGCAACACAGGTGGCGCTGTGGGTTAAACCACAGAGCCTAGGACGGCGGTTCAAATCCTTGTGATGGAGTAAGCTCCCATTGCTCAGTCCCTGGTCCTGCCAACCTAGCAGTTTGAAAGCACCTCAAAGTGCAAGTAGATAAATAGGTACTGCTCCAGTGGGAAGGTAAACGGCGTTTCCGTGCACTGCTATGGTTCGCCAGAAGCGGCTTAGTCATGCTGGCCACATGACCCGGAAGCTGTACGCCAGCTCCCTTGGCCAGTAAAGCGAGAGGAGCACCGCAACCCCAGAGTCGGCCACGACTGGATCTAATGTTCAGGGGTCCCTTTACCTTTACCTATATTTTGAATCCTACCTCCCCATAACTTATCTGCATTACCATTTTGAACCATCTTCATGAAAAACTGTTGGTTGTGCTACTATCAAGCAGATCGTTCTTGCAAGGCATCATACCAAGATAAAATCAACCTCATGTTCAGGGGTTCTCTTGGGCAAAACCCACTCTCTCTCTCTCCCAAGTGAACCCACCTCCCTGCCAGTGCTCAGAAGATCATGTAAAGACTGCTGTGCACTGAGCCAGACCATTGATCCACATAGTTCAGTACTGTCTGTAATCTCTAGCAGTGGCTGCCCAGGATTTCAGTTGGGGGGTCTCTCCTGGCATTGGGTGAGTGTAGCTTTCTAGTTCCTGTTGGATTTATTGGAACCTATTGGTGCTCAGTTTTCCTGACAGGTAAGTGAGCTCTCAACATTGTAAAGGAACTATGTAATCATCAAGACAAGAAAAGTGCAAATGTACTCTGGCTTCCAGGACAAGAAATGTACTTTGGTGTTAAGGGTAACTCCTGACTAAGCACTGTAATTATTGCCGTTCAGCACCAATTATGGTACTCAGAGGCTGTGAGGACATCTATGGTTGTCTCACTGTTTTGGATTTTTAAGAACTTTTAGATGCTGATGCCTATTCAAGGTTTTAGAAATGGTATTCCTTATCTTGTGTCAGCTTGGAGAGGCAGCTTTTAATTAACTGGATTTGACTTTTAATGCCACTCAGTGTAAACACCATTGACAACTGTCATCTGATAAGCTCTGCATTGAAGTGGGGGGAAATGTGTGCATGTAAATACATACAAATTCTTCCTTGAGGATAATTAGAAGTCAATTTGTCGCTGAAATACACACTCATGCTGTGGGTTTTAAAAAATATTCCCACCGGATAAAATTGATTGGCAATGTGTAGTGACTGGAATTATCCCTAACCAGGTATAATAGTGCACATAAGAGATGCTGGTATACAAAAGAGAAGAATGCATGTCTATAATAACCAGGGGAGGGTCATGCTAAAAAGAATTCAATTATTTATTTTATTGCATTGCATTTATAATCCACCTTTCTTCCATTATAGAACCCAAGGTGGTGTATAAGTGGTTCCAGGGAACCACTCCATATCCATGAAGGCACTGACCAGACCCAGACCTGCTAAACATAGCAAGGTCTCTATTATCTCTATTATAGCAAGGTAACCTTGTGTGCCTTCAGACCATTCTTCTCATTTGTGCCATTGCCAATATAAGCTAAACATCCAGAAACTGCATAATTGCAACCTCCCGTTGAAAATCCTTCCAGATCTATTCTGGCTTCCTCCATCCAACTATCCAAGTTGGTGGCCTTCACTACATCTTGTGGGAGCGGCCTCTGACTTTTTCCTCTGGTCCCGGCTTCTGCTTGGATTCCTGATGTTTCTGAACCTGATTGCTCTTTGGTCCTGGATACCAGTTCCCAGTTTCTGATTTTTTCCCCCTAGGCCACTGTGCCAAGCCAAGCCCTGACATTCCTTCAGTTGGGATTCCAGAACATTAATTAACACAAATCAAGTCTGTTAGCTTCATTGGATCTATTCTGAGTAGGCCTAGCATTGAATAGAACTTGTGGTGATGACTGTATCATGTACCTTTATGGCTGTCACCTGGTGTGGGGCTTCCCATTTCATACTGCCCTCAATGTCATCCGGCTTTATGGACATTGCCAGACAACCCTAAAAGTATGGGGTAGTACAGAGAGAAAGAGCTATGCAATCATTAACCTCCATATTTTAACTGTTTTATATCTGTATTATTTGCCGTGCTCTAGCTTATAGAGTTTAATTTTAACCTATGTATACTTTATATGTTCTCTAACGCTGTATATGTCTGTATTTCTGGTCATTCATTCATTCATCCTGCAGTGCTGTGAACTCTGCCCTCTTTTGTCTCTGCCCCCTCCCACATTGGATCTAGCCCCGCCTGCCATCAGCAGTGGCTCCACCCACCGTTGGCTGTGGCCCCCAATTGACTTTTCCTGTGGGCGCTTCATTTAAGTGTTTTCTCACCCATGGGATCTTTGGGGCAGGGGGCAAAGTAACACACTGAAAGGAGGGCAGCAGCCTTATTTCTCACAAACGGGAGAGGAGAGAAGAACAGTACTTGTACACCTTGTCTCATACCTTGGGTTCTACAAATACTGGAAATTTACTCTCTTTTTTAAAAAAGAAAGCTGAGAATCTGGGTGTTGTGGTTCATTCAGGGAAGAAGCAATCACAGCTGCCCCAGGATCCCTAACAAAGGATTCCCAGCAACGTTGTATAAGAATAATAAAATATACCCTTATATAGGGTTGTTTAAAGAGTTACAAGGGAGTCTTCGTTGCCCTTACCCAGTCCCAGTGCAAATCCAGATGACTAATCTACAGGTATACAGACAGGCAACAACCTAGCACAAAAGAAGAGCTTGTTTACTTTCCCACCTAGTGGTATCTATCATTCTATCATGCTTAGCAAGTATCCCCCCCCCCACTGATCTTCACAAGTGGAAGGCTGAAGTGGAGAATGCCACTACAGAAGGGTCTTCTGCAGCCAATATTCTAACCACTGCACCATCTGCCCTAACCATGAAGGCCACAAAATGTTGCATCACTATTTTACATTGTTGCATAAGAGATACTGTCTCATCAATACAGAGCTGAAATGGCACACAAATCCTCAACAAAATGATGCTTGCTGCTGGTAATTTTTTCATGGTATAGCCAGAATATTCTTTATGTGCTTATTAGGATATAGATCCTTCACTGCTGTTCCTCAAGGGGCACTGCCCTGCATTTTCCTTCGTAGATTCATGACATGCAACAATACACTTCTTATACAACAATGCAACAATACACTTCTTATACAACTGGTTCTGGGTACATACAGTGCCAATACAAAGCCCATCACCTGCAAGGGGACATAGGAAGCAGCCTTATACAAAGTCAGACTATTTGTGCATCTATAGTCTACTGCTCTGACTTCGCAACAGCTCTCCGGGGTGTCAGGCAGAGGTCTCTCACATGATCTGCTACCTGATCCTTTTTTAAAAAGCAAAGCAATAATCTGGATATGCTGGGTACTGAACCTGGGACTTTTCGCACACAAGGCATGTGCCTCTACCACTGAGCTATGATCCCTTTGCTTGTGAACTAGGGAGGTATCTTGGCTGATCAGTGCTGCAAAAACAAAATTCTGGACTAGATGGTTAATCCAACACATAAGCTTTATGTTCGCATGATTATTATTTTTTGAAACTGACCGAAATTTTCTTTAGGAAAGGCACAGGAACAGAAGTCGTTCCCTGTCCCTCCAATATACACAGACAGAAGTCCTTTCTCTGTCTCTCATGAAAAGCTCTCTCTCTCCTGCAGCAACAGGTACTTTCAAGCTCTTCTCCTTCCTGCCACCTGTTGCCCTGCTCTCCAGCTTGACGGAAACTGTGTGCCAATTCGAGCAATGATAAGAATGTCAAGAGGGCCACAGGGCAGGGAGATCAATCACATAATCATTCATATATGTGCGTGCGCATGCTTGAGGTATATCTCTACATCCTCCAGCAGAGTTTTTTAACCAAAAGTTAAGCTCATCCGCCCCATCCCCAACAACTAGAGAATAACTATCTCTCTCCTGCCCTTCAATTATTATCGGATTCTTTTTTAATAGAAAGGAAAATGTTGAAACAGAAGAAGGCGGCATTATCTTTTAAAATCTCTGGTGAATCTCATTAGAGTTCATTAGCAAGGGATGGATGGAAGGAAGCAGGAGAGAACATTTTGGGTAGATAAGAAATGCCTTCAGCTCCTTCTTGCATTTCTGCTGCCTCGGCCAAGATATATGGCATTTGTCTTGAAGATGGAACAATTCTGAACCAAAGCAGAGCAGGGCAGGAGGTCTAAGTCCTGGATCAGAGTCCCAAGGTCCAGCCATTCAACAAGTGAAGCAAGGAGGAGGACTGCCCTGCTTCCAGGACATTCAGAATGCATTCCTTCCCTCACATTCCCTCTTATGGGGTCACCATCTCCTCTTCTTCCCTTTCTGGAGGCTCTGCACCCTTAAGGAGCTGTGTGCCAAACTGAAAGTCAACACGCACAACTTTCTGCATTTCTATGCCCTGGGGGAAAGCTGCACCAGTTGCATTTCCGCCTGTCGTGCGGCTGTTGCAAGCACAAACAAGATCCCCGTGGTGGAAAAGATGCTAACTTTCCACTCTCATAGCGGAACAAGTCTTTCAGGCAGGTTTTTGCTCAGGAACCCTCTCTTTAAGGAAATTAATCACTGATTCACCGGATATCAGCTCCGGTGTTTTAATGTGCTTCACTAGGAAACCGGATCTTTCTTTACTTTACCTTTCCAAAGGGCGAGGGGGGTTCCCATTAAAAATAAGAGACATAAAAGGTCCTCCCCATACACTAGAATGAGATTTCCCTTTTCCTTCCCGGAGGGAGAATGAAGCATACATATGAAGTACCTGTGGCTTCTGAATGATTTTCCTTATTCCTTCCTTTACTTTTACCGAGTCAGCAGCAAACCGGCTCTTGAGAAGGACTTCCACGCCGTTTGCGCTCCCGGGGAATCGGGGTGCTAGAACGGCTGGAGCCTGAACCGCAGCTAGGCTGCACAACCCCCACCCCGGGGGGCACTTTCCGACGTGCATCTAAGCTAGCTAGCCAGCCACAACAAAACACACGTTTCTGTTTGGTCTCTCACCAGCCCCTTGAGGACACGGAAATGTCCTGCCGAAATTTGGAAAGGACTCCCTTTCCTTTCTCTCTCGCTCTCCCCAGCCAGGGGAAGGAGGAAGGAAGCGGAAGGAAGAAAGTAGAAGGGTAAAAAAAAGAGAAAGTTCAACTTTCCAGACGCCCACTCAAACCCACTGCCGCGGCTGCCATTAGTGGAAGGAAGCGTATGTCCGCCCCCCCAACTATCAGCACCACCATCAGCACCCCACGCCTCTCGGTTCCAGTCCTCTCGCTCCTTCCTTGAGATGCGATGCAGAGGATCAACAGGAGAGACCGAGTCAGGGGAGGAAAACACAAGGGATGGGGAAGACCGAGGCGGGGAGAAGCGGCGGCCGAGGACGCGGCAAGCAGAGCGCGCCGAGGGATGCGCAAGGAGAGCGAGAGGCTTAACTCTACCTGCGCTGCTTATACCTTGGTTGGTGGTCTCCAGAGGGAAGATGCCCGAACATTTCTCCAACTCCACTTGCCCTCCCAGGCACAACTCGGAGATGATCTGCAGAGCCTTGTGGCACAAGCTGCCCATCCCGTCTTCCTTGTGGAAACTCATCTTGACTCCCTTTTCTCTCTCTCTCTTTTGCGCGGTGGTCTTTATTATTTTTCTTTTCCGATGCGCCTCTCTTGCCTTTTCCTTCTTGAGCTAAGCCATGGCTTTCCTGGGCAAAGGATGCTTCATTCTCCACCTGCTTCCTCTTGGATGGTCATCAGCGGTATTATTGTTGCGAGGCATCCAAAAAGAGGAGAGAGAGAGAGAAGGAAGAGGGAAATAAGGTACCAGCTCTCAAGGCATCAGCGCAAAGAGAAGGGAGGAGGGATCGCGGGAGAGACGCGTGTACGCTGGAGAGGAGAGAACAGTCTAAAGGACACGTTGCAAGTGAGCGAAGAGTCACCATCAGGAGAACAAGGATGGATAATTGGGGTGGTGGAGGGGAGGGGGGAAAAGGTTTGTTATATATATAAAGCAACAGAAGAAGAAGCACACTGAGCAACGCCTTTTTGTGCCTTGTGAGGATCGGTAGGAATTTGGACCAATGGCAGCGCAGCGCGGGTGAATGGGAGAGGAGGTGCAGGCGAGGGTCGCCGAGCTCTGGGACTGGACGGTGGGGTCCGGGAGGGCAGGCGCCGCGAGGAGGCTGCTGCGCTCTCTCTCTTGAGTTTCGGGGATGGGGAAGGAGAGGGAGGAGCCGTAGAGGGCCGGGCCCGGCGCTTGTGTGCAGGCAAGTCCCTTGATGCTCCCTGCAAAGAGGAGCAGGGGAGTCTGTCCACCCTCTAGGTGGCACAGGCTCTCGGGAGCCTCGCTTTGCAACTTCGCGACAGGAGTGGAGGGCTGAGGCCCAGCTCCGTCTGGGGACTGCGCGCATGTGAAGAGAGTAAGAGTGAGATGGTGCCTGTGCATTTAAGAACTCTGCACTTGGTGGAAATCCAACAGGTGCTGTTTTCCTTTTCCTTTCCCCCTTCTTTTTCCTGCTGTATCCCCTTCCTTCCTTCCTTGCTTCCTTTACACAACCGGAATACAACAATTTAAGGGATCTAAACCCCAATGTAATCTGACCTCACATCTTCAGAAAGGGTGGCAGGTGCATTATTGCTTTCATGTTGTCCTTGTTTTTTTGTAATATAAGAAAATAGTAATAGTAAAATAAAACAATGTAGAGAGTTTCAAACATATAAGTTATGTAGCTGAATCACAGTTAGAACAATTGCTTGTGTGCATAGCTGTCAACGTTTCCTTTTTTTTAAAGGGAAATTCCCTTATTCCAAATAGGATTCCTCGCAAGAAAAGGGAAACGTTGACAGCTATGCTTGTGTGTGCCTGAATTTTATAGGCATGTTGTCAGAAGAGCTTGAAAAGTTTCCATGTAGGACAGTTGTCCCCAGTTTGGTGCCCTTCTGGAGGTTTTTGCCTACACCTTCCATCAGTTCCAGCCAATGTTCAGGAATGATGGGAGTTGTAGTCCAACATCATGTGGAAGTCACCAGACCAATCAAACCATGTTGGCAGCTCTGACATACGATACAGCTTGCTTTTTTTCCAATCCTCTAACATATCACTGGAACTCAAAATATACCCATTGAAGCTGTTCCATTATTTGGATTTGCCTGAACATGTGGATTCTCACAGTGTGGATGAGGGCAGGGACACTCACACAAACCCCACCCCAAGATCCTGATATGCATTGAAACCTTCCCCCCCCTGCAGTCTTTGACCTGCCCTGTGTTGCAGGAAGCTTCAACTTATATGCATTTGAATATTCATCGCTACAACCATTACTTGCTCAACACAGAAGGTAGGGACTGAGTGCATCAGGTAGAGAGTTTGCATGCTCAGGCAGACTCCTTAGCATGCATCTAGTAGGCTCATGATGGACAAAAGAAAGGACTTCTTCAGACCGTGTAACATTAACTCAGGCTATTGAGCATAACATAACAAAACAAAAAAACAATTGGACAACATCACAGAGGATGGGTCCCTCAGCCATGAGGGCTGCATAGAATCTCAATGGCAGTGTGGATCTGAGTCTTGGATACTGGGGATAAATCATAATGCAAGGTCATGATCTGCATGTCTGGCATGTGACTAATCACAGGCATCTATTTGGAGGCCATTGAGAAATAAACGATGGACTAGGGGGATCTTGGGTAGTCCAGCAGGGCAATTCTTGTGTTTTTTGCTAGTCAAGCAGCACTTTCATAGAGCAACCCCCAAGCTGTTGAATACTAAGGTTCCACCCTGGGCTATATGATGTCTTAAGTGTCTTTTGACCACTCTTCACATGAAAAGACAGTGGAAAGGACAGAGGACATGACTTTGAAGTTCTTTCCTCTTGGTATCTGACATTCAGAGGCATATTGAACATGGACTTTTCGTGTCACCACCATGCCTAAAAGCCACAGCTAGTGGGGGCTGCAACAAAATGTCATGGAGTTCTCTAAGTCAGAGTTCCATCCAAGCCTTTTCCTGGAAACTCCATCCCACCTTCTGGTTTTCCTCCATTAGGATTATTTTTTTAGGGATTTTTTTTTGTAACTTCTACAGAAGGTGGGGTTCCTTCAAGCCTTTTTTTGGCTACATAAGGATCCACTCTCAGAGAATAAGTGTGCTGTTCATATATAGGATAGACATAGTCTCTGTGAATCCCTTTTAGCCTCTGCAAATTCCCTTTTAAGGACATCTAAGAACTAAACCACACCTCTGTTTGCCCTGCCACTTTCTGCTGGGGAAACCTACTCTTTAGTGCTCTTTAGTGCACTAAAGAACACTCTTTAGTGTTCTGATTTAGTGCTAAAGAGTGGGTTTTCTGGGGGAAAGTGGCAGGGTAAAGGCAAAACACCTTGGACCCATGCTTTCTAGGCATGGGGCAAGTGGAAGTGTGGACAAGCCATTGGCTAGTGTCCATCACTATCTCTTGGTGCAGAAACTTCAGCGTTACATATAGATGTATTTTCTTCTTTTTGTCTTGAATCTCTTACTCATCAGTTTCATTGGTTGACCCCAAGTTTTGAAATTATGAGAGAGGATTTTGTTAAAAATCCAAATCCCTTTTGTTCCCTCTCTCCATATAAGGCACAACTTAATAAAACTCTTCTTAAATCTGATGTGGAATTTTATACTTTAATGGGAAATCATTTTTCTTCTCGTTTTCTTTGGGCAGCTATTTTACTGTTCGTAAACTATTCCAATCTTGAAGGTTGAGGGCAGGCAGCAATCTAAAGTGAAAAGTACATCTTTTGAGACATAACTAGTCAGGTGCCATCCTTTCACCTATTCTGAATGTCAGAGCTCATCCACTTAAACTATTTGCAACGTGTTCTGAATCTATTTTTCTCCACCACTGATGTATCATAGGATCTTTAAAAAACAACAAGGTAGGTTAAACTTTGGTGCAAATCCCCCACAAGTATTCTCTCTCTCTCTTCAAGAACAACTTTTGCTTCATATGTGGAATTAAAGGTTTAGCTAATTGTGTTGTAATGGTCCTTCAGTCTAATGCAGAGTTGGCTACTATTTCATCCCACGCTGAATGAAATGTCAAGACTCCTAATCGTTTTGAATGAACCTGAACTGTGTCCACTGCTGTTAATTCCACAGACCATCCTTGTGTTTAAAATGACACAGAGCAGTGTAGAACAATTCACCGAGTGAATCATGAAACAGCCCTAGGGGATTCTTACACATAATGGCACACCACTGAGATCAACTGTCAATTTCTTTTACCGACTAGTAATTTTGCATCCATGCTGAAGAGAGGATGGTTTAAGTGTTGGGGTGGAAGTGTCCTAAAATTGCTGAGAAACCTGAAAGTCTTCTTGAAGCTTTGCATCCCATGCTACTAAAAATAGAGCAGAGAGGTTGCACATAAGGAGCCTTATGGTGAATCAGTTCATCGGATTGCCTACTTTCCAGGCGCAAGACACCTTAGGGACTAAGTTACCTGAGAGAGATCCTTCTCCCAGACACACCTGCCAGATCACTGAGATCTGCTGATTGCCCTACAGCCAGCAGATGTCTTTCTGGAAACAGCAAGGAAGAGGGCCTGTGGTGGTAACCATGCTCTGGAATGGCCTCTCACCAGAAAGAAAGAAAGAAAGAAAGAAAGAAAGAAAGAAAGAAAGAAAGAAAGGAAGGAAGGAAGGAAGAAAGAACTGGGTTGGTGCATGCTGCAAACATTCCTTCTCACCATGCCCTTTGCTGGCTGTGGATGCTACACTTTTGAAGACTTTTAAGAATTCTCACTGATTCCTGATTGGACTTGTTTCTGAATTGTAGTTGTATATTTTTGTACTGTATGTTATGATACTGCTGTACATTGGCATAACAGGTGGTATATAAATATCTTAATAGATAAATATGCAATGGTCTCCCTCTCTTTCCCCGTGTGTGTCCTGCTATCTGAGATCACTTAACTGGAGATGTCAGGGACTAAACCTGGGCTTAATTATTTTTATTTTTTGCATGTGAATTATATGTTTTCTGTATCACTGTGTGATGGCTTGGATTAGATTCGGAAGGGAAGCTGTTTTATACTGAGTCAGATCATTGGTCCATCTAGCTCAGTAGTTGCTTTGACTAGCAGCATCTCTCCTGGGTTTTAGGGAGGTGTCTTTCTCAACCTTGCCTGAAGATGTACAGCATGCCAAGCAAGCACTCTGTCACAGAGATATGGCCTTTTCCCAAGGGATCCATCAGCTCCTCTGCAATCCAATTGTTTTGTGAAATGCTAGATTTTCCATTTTGTGTATGCTTTCCTAGAAAATGATATCCGTATTCTATTCTCCACCATCTCCAACTTCTTCAGAATGCTCTGCTTCTGCAAGCTATTGGAACCATTTTCTAAGTGGAAGACCCCTAGTAGAATAAGTTATGTCAGGCATAGGCAACGTGGTGCCCTCCATATGCTTTGGACTATAGCTCCCATCAGTCTCAGTCAGTGATAGTGGATGGGTATCACATTGGAGGGTATCACATTGGCTTTCCCTGAGTCAGGTCAAAGAAGTGTGTGGTTTAACTTTCAGCTAAATGCAAAAGTGCATCAGTTCCATCATTATCCTGTACACTGCTCCATTGGATTTTATTAATTATATTGCATCCAGATTCCACCTTTCCTCCAAGCAGCACCAGGTGGTGTAGACTGACCCTCCCCTCCCCATTTTATCCTCACATAGGTTAGGATGAGATGTAGTGGTTGTTCCAGGATTAGGATGAAATGTGGTTGGTCCAAGCTCAGACAGTGAACTTCATAACCGAGGGTGGATTTGAATCCTAGCCCAACACTAACTGCTACACTAGACCAGGCTTCCTCAACCTTGGCCCTCCAGATTTTTTTGGCTGACAACTCCCACGATCCCTAGCTAGCAGGACCAGTGGTCAGGGATGATGGGAATTGTAGTCTCAAAACATCTGGAGGGCCGAGGTTGAGGAAGCCTACACTAGACTTTTGAGGAACTCAGGGGCCCCTCAATGGGTAGGTCAGCCAATGGAGGACAGAATTCCTGGAAAGAAAGTTTTCCTACCACTACTAACCTTTCCTTGCCATGTGTGGTCACAGATGGGTGGTAATAGGTGCATTCTAGACCACACAATCGCTTCACAGCTGGTGGTGATTAATCCTGACAGTTCTGTAGGTGGGGAAATGGGACATCAGTAGATCACTGGAGGATCACCTTACATCTTAAAGGTAAAGGTACCCCTGCCCATATGGGCCAGTCTTGACAGACTCTAGGGTTGTGCGCTCATCTCACTCTAGATGCCGGGAGCCAGTGCTGTCCGCAGACACTTCCAGGTCACGTGGCCAGCGTGATGAAGCTGCTCTGGCGAACCGGCACCAGAGCAGCACACGGAAACACCGTTTACCTTCCCGCTAGTAAGCGGTACCTATTTATCTACTTGCACTTAAGGGTGCTTTCGAACTGCTAGGTGGGCAGGAGCTGGGACCGAACGATGGGAGCTCACCCTGCCGCGGGGATTCGAACCGCCGACCATGCGATCGGCAAGTCCTAGGCGCTGAGGTTTTACCCACAGCGCCACCCGCGTCCCTTACATCTTATGGATGCTTAAATTATTGTAAAGAGTATTGAACAAGATGGGCATTGGACAGTGGACACTAGGACAGTGAGGCATTTCTTCTTTTCTTAAGCAAGACTGGATAGGGCAGGGATGGGGAGCCAGTGATCCACCCCTCAGGCCTCGTTAGACTTCCTATCAGCCCCAGACAGCACAGTGAGTGTCAAGGATAGTGGAAGTTGTAGTCCAATAATATCCAGAAAGCCACCGTTTCACCATCCCTGGCATACAGATTAATTGTGCCTAGACCATAAGTGATATTTATAGCACAATATTTATAATTGGATTTACACCCCCGCTTGTAATAACAACAATCCCCAAGGAAAATAATTAAACTAAAATGCAGTTGAGAAAATTAATAAGATGAATTTGACCAATCACAACAATTAAAAATAATGGGTGGTAATCAACTAAGTTTTACACAGAGTAGATTCATGAAAATTAATGTGTCTACTCTGCATAAAACATAGGTTGGAAGGCACCCAAGAAGCCCCAATCCTTCGTCTTTCATTAGAAGGTGCTCCTGGTCATTTGGTCACCCCCTTTCTGCATCTTTTCTAGCTCTGTACTATCCTTTTGGGCAGCACAACAGCACTCTCCCCATTAGAACTGACATTCAGAGAAATACTGCACGTGGCAGTGGTGTATGTCCTTATGTTCTCAGTGGTTGAGCATCTTAGTGGTTGCAGTTAGGGCTGGGATTGTCCCACCTGAAACTCTTTGTAAGCCACTGTCAGTCATTGTGGACAATGTCGAACCAGAATGACCAATGGTTTGACAGTGCACAAGGCATCTTCCTTTGTTTTCTTCCTTGTCTCTCCTCTCCAATGTCTCTTGTTTCTAGCTTTAAACTGCAAGCCGGAGAATGATATCTAATTGTTGTACTTGTCTAGCAATTTTAGCAGCACAGCATTATTGAGGATAATAGGAGTAGCATACCTAAAATAAGATCTCATCCACCTATCCTCAATGAAGTTAGTAACCAAGCAGCAGGCTCACATGGCCCCAAATTAAAATCCAGAAATCACCTCCAATTTTACAAATGACAGATGGGCAAAATGACCAAATTAGACAAAATTAAAGGTGGTTTTTTTGTGTGTGGAAGCACATGTTGCTACTGTGATCTGATCAGAAGGTAATGTGAAGTCCCTTTGCTATTTGCCAGGAAGTAAATCAAGACAAATAAATAAGAGCAAATGTTAATCTAGATTAATGCTTGAAATGGGGTGCGGTTAAGGGGCAGCAAGGACTGCTTTTCTGGGTGGCTGCTCTCCTCTTCCTCCTCTCACAAAGCCTTCTGGGAATATTGCTACATCATCATGCAGCAGCATCACCAGATGGCTTCTGGGGCAAAACCAGTAGCTGCCAGCCAGTGTTCCATTCCATCATGAGGAAAGACAGGGCCATGGACAGCTGTAAGTGGAGAACTGAAGCCTGATGTGTCCCTTTAGTCAGTCTAATCCAGGCATGGCCAAACTTGGCCCTCCAGCTGTTTTGGGACTACAACTCCCATCATCCCTAGCTAACAGGACCAGCGGTCAGGGATGATAGGAATTGTAGTCCCAAAACAGCTGGAGGGCCAAGTTTGGCCATGCCTGGTAATCCTACCAATCTCCAATCCCCTTGCTTAATCCTTAAAGGACCAGGCTTTGCCCCCCAAAGGCAAGTCTTGTCTTCCGTTCTGTTGACCTGACATGGTCCCTATGACATTGGGTAGGCATGGTGAAGCAGGAAGTACTTGACTTACCAGGTGGCACAGGCTTGGGGGAAGTTGTCCATAAGCTTCCTAACTCAGTTTCCACAGGCTTCTGGTCCAGCAGCCATGCTCTTGGTTGGCTCATCATCAATGGCAGCTAATGCTTGGTAGCCACCAAAGAGAGCTCTTTTACCATTTCTGCTGGTAAGCCCTCCACTTCATCCCCCAAATCACTAAACGTTTGAAGTTTGATGGGCGGCATGCAAATGATAAAAGGACTATCATTATTATTATTCCCACCCATTTACATGCTATAAGTGGGGCGGTGAAGGGAGCACTGTTTTGGCTCAGCCCGAATATCAATGCCAAAGTTTTCAGCCTTCCCACAAAGGTGTCCTGCTTTGCAGCAAGAAGAAGCACAGCTGGGGGGAAGGCAAGATGAGGATCTCATTAAAAAAGCTCTGAAGTTGCTCCAGCAAAGACCAAGGTGAAACTGAGCCCTTATATAGCAGCAGCTGCAGGTGGAACCTGATGGTTTGCACCACCCATGCTGCAAGCTTCTGCTTGGTGAAGAAGGTCCAACTTTCTTCATTAATCTCCTGCTGCAATGGAACAGGGGAGCCTCAGGTGCTCCTGGACTGTTGTCTTTACAGGGGAGTCCTCTGAGTCCGAGGATGTTAGTGCCACATCCTTGAATGGGGCGGGGCACTGATCCCACAGGTTCATTGGTTAGCAGTGTTTCTGGGGCCTCCTTTACCTGATGAAGAGAAATCTGATGCCTGGTCTCTGACATAATGCCCAGCTAGGTATGGTGGCGGAGGGGCGGGTATCACATGGAAAGTCATTTGTTAGCTTTCTCTTCTGGGATATTGATGTGTGACCTACTGCGTGGCTTGTATTGGAATGAGCAAGGCTTCCAATTCCTTCTTTTTTTCTTTCTAATCAGGCTTCCAATGCAAATTTATCTAGTTTGCAATATGTGAATGTATTCAGAGGCAAGCTCCCTTACTCCTGAAAATGGTTTTCAATTTGTAATTTGCACTCAGAAATGCTAGCAGGTTATTTTGCTTGTGTTCCTCAGAGGAGGCATTCAAAAAGAAAGTTGCTATGATGATGAACAGTTGGCAGAGATTGTAGATTACTGAAATTGACAAACTTTTTTTTCTTTTTTTTATATGGGCATAGAATTCACAGCGTCTGACTCAAGTAATTAACTTGCCTGGGAATTTCCAAGTTCTAAAAACTCACATAAACCCCCAAGGGTAGAGCTTTCATCATGTAAATGTGACCTTCACAAATGCAGATCGTGAATATTTCCAAGTCTGGCCATATATAAACACTCATACACCCAGCCTTGCCTCAGGAATTAAGGAGCCCATTGAAAAAGATTGCTAAACAAGCATTTATTTTAGAATTTTTGCCTTCCCGCAGATACAGCCAACCTACACCAGCCGATCATGCATGGGGAATTACAAACCAGTGTATATGTAGCAAGTTTGAAAATCCAAGTGTTGGGAGTTACCCTATATTGCAGACAGCATAGAAAGACTGAACAATAGTTGCTTACAATAATCCTGCAATGCAGTCCACAGTCCCTTCATTCTTGCTCTCATACCCCCTCACTCACAGTTCAGATCCCATGGAGCAGAATTCTCTCTCTGCACCTTCCCTGCTAGGATCTGATTCTGCTGCTAAATGGGGACAGAGACTTAGGAGGAGGGAATGTGTTGGCTTTATTTATTTATTTAGATGGGCTTGGGTGCTGCCCTTTGCACAACAGAAATCAAATAAGAGAAAAAGAGTATATAAAAGAACACAATCCTTATAAACAACGCTGCAACAACTTACAACAAACCACTAAATAGCAATTAATGGCGGCGGCAGCAGCAGCAACAACAACAACTCATGAGTCTAATCTTATTTCTGTGATTGTAATTTGCTCTGCACTGCTTCTAACATTGTGTTTTAATTGTTGTAACACATCCTGCAATCTTAGTACCGTAAATCATCACTGTTAAGTTGTGGGCGAACATAGCAGACGACACAGCGATTTCTCCAAAGCAGCTCTTTATTTGTAAGCTGGACAGAACTGAACAGCAAACAGCTCAGCCGGCCTGCTTTTATAGGCAGCCGGCTGTCGACAATGTAGCAACAACAACCCAGGGTTTCCCGCCTAAAATAACTGACATGGACCTGAGTGAAAACTACATATACAATACTCCTGGTGGCCAGGGCGAGAACTTCAGTACATAACAATCACCATCATCATTGTCTTGCAGAGGTGCTTTCCAGGGGTGGCTGAGTAGTTGAAGGCCCCTAATTTTCAAGGAGAGGCCTGGGCCCCCTCAGTATTTTGTGGCCTGTGGCTGCAGCAACACTTGCAGGGCCTACCTGCAGCCACAGCAGGCCCCGTCAGGCCTTCCCACAGCTGTGACAGCCCTGTTGGACCTCCTCCTGCTGCATGATATATGATATCACACACATGTGCCCCCTCCATGTTGGGTGGAACCTCTCTTAGCTGTGTGGCTCCGAGCGGTCTGAACTATTTTGCACATATGAACTGTAGGGGTTGGAAGTGAATTATACCTGATCCCCAGAATCAGGGCTACCTGCAGGTTTAAAAAAACAACAATATAGAAGACAAAAAGTAATTAAACACAGCAACAAGAACAACCATTTTCATTTTTATTTGCAATGGCAGGATGGTAACAGTGCCAAAATAATTTAGGTTTGACGTTTAAATTGATTCTCACTCCACCTCCCACCCCCCCACCCCAGGGCCCCTTTGCTGAGCAGTGATAGGTTCAGCCAGCTAGTTAGCATTTGGACTCCTTATCTTGCACTCCTGAGAGGTTTTCTTGCCTTGAGTAGCAGGAGTGAAGGAAGGTGGAGAGGATGGTGAAAATTGCTTCAGGCACATCCAGCACAAGTCGTTTTTAGGTGTTCCTTCACATAGAATGCAACACGCTATGCACGTTGCCTCTTTCTCTCTTCTTCACTTTGCCTTCCCTGCCCCCTCCCTCTGTTGCTTCATTTATTATCATTATAATTTCATTTTATTAGTCACTCGACACATAAGGAGTGTCCCAGAGACATACAAAATCTTAAAAGCGCAGAGCAAGGCAAACAGAAAAGAATACATTACGATAAAAGCTGTACAATAAAAGCCATACATAAAACAGGCCCAATAAAGCAGCAGCAAAAACTCCGGCAGCAGAAACGTGCTATCAACAGAGAGCAAAATCATCCTAATGCGTCAAATGCCTGGGAGAAGGCATAAGTTGTTACCTGGCACCGAAAGGATGTTACTGATGGCACCAGGTGGACCTCACTGGGGAAAAGTATTCGACAAGCAGAAAGTCACAACTGAAAAGGTCCTTTCCTTTGTTGCAGTCCTCTGAACCTGCCTCAGATGGGAAAGGAAAGTCTCAGGTGAAGAGTGAAGGGAGATTTGAATTAGGAGAGCTGCTCTGAAATATATTGTTTCATAGTGGAGACACTTGTCATTCAACGTGCTTTCACATTATAAACAAACAAACAAAAATACCTTGCTGGTGCAATCCTTCCCTAGAATGTGAGGAAGAAAGCATGGGCTTCAAAAATTCAATGAAAAGGAAGATGACAGAGAGGGAAACATCCTTGGTTGTGGGACTGCCTTCACAGAGAAGTTTGTCTGGTACCAGCCTTCAGTGGAGGTTGGTCCTTAAGAGCAAAGGAGCTCTTCCCATCAACCTCAATCTGCCCTCACCCATCCTCCCACCTGCCCACCTTCCTATGTGCCCTGGAGGTGGCTCTGACACTCAACTTCCTCCTCCTTGGTCTCACTGTTCCCCTTGTAGAACTTGGCATGGAAAAGGAGGGGTACAAAGCTATAATTAGTTGGCTCTGCCTGTCATTGGCAGGGTCAACTGCCAGTCCCAATAGGCACAAGCCACCACTGCCAACCATGATGTCTTTTTGATGGTACCTAGTGAAGACTTAAAAATAAATGGTCAAGGATTCCAGAATCTTTTATAACTGGGCAGTTGTTTTTGTAATGACTTGCTGGGTTTTGTGGATTCATGGATTTTACTGGTTCTTGGCTGATGTGCCAGTGGTTTGCATTGATTCAATACGATGCTTTGGTTCATTGTTGCATTGCATTTTATTGTAAAAAAAGGTAAAGGACACCTGGATGGTTAAGTCCAGTCAAAGGCGACTATGGGG
Organism: Podarcis tiliguerta; assembly: GCF_965153285.1. Lineage (NCBI taxonomy): Eukaryota > Metazoa > Chordata > Lepidosauria > Squamata > Lacertidae > Podarcis > Podarcis tiliguerta. Next base: position 54,283,171 of record NC_139543.1, on the reverse strand, counting down.
TGCGGCTCTTATATCGCTTTCAGGCCGAGGGAGCTGGCATTTGTCCCCAGTCAGCTTTCTGGGCCATGTGGCCAGCATGACTAAACTGCTTTTGGTGCAACGGGACACCGTGATGAAAGCCGGAGCGCATGGAAACGCCGTTTACCTTCCTGTCGCAGCGGTACCTATTTATCTACTTGCACTGGTGTGTTTCAAACTGCTATGGTTTGCAGAAGCTGGGACAGGACAACAGGAGCTCACTCGGTTGTGAGGATTCAAACTGCCGACCTTCCAATCGGCAAGCCCAAGAGGCTATACTGAACTGAAAGTCGACTTACGCATGCATACATACATTTTACTTGACAGCGTTTAATGTATTGTTGTCATACTTGCTGCATGCAGCTTGGGACAAATTTGTGTCTGCCCCCTTTTAAAAATAAAATAAAATAAAATAATAAAATAAAATAAAATAAAATAAAAATAACAAAGCAAAAGGGTGGGATATTGTGATGCTGCGAGGCTCCACACAGCCATCCAATGAGGAATGGGAATGGACGTGCTTCTTTTAACTTGGCTCTACCTCTTGGCCTAGGACCCTCGTACCTACGGGACCGCCTCTCCTGGTATGTCCCACAGAAGAACTTATGGTCTGCAAATAAAAATATCCTGAAGATCCCAGGCCACAGAGAGGTTAGGCTGGCCTCAACTAGAGCCAGGGCCTTCTCGGCCGCAGCTCCAATCTGGTGGAACGCTCTGTCACAAGAGACTAGGGCCCTGCGGGACCTGACATCTTTCCACAGGGCCTGTAAGACAGAGCTGTTCCACCAGGCCTTTGGTCAGGGCGCAGCCTGACCCCCTCCTCTGGCAATCTGCACAGAATCTTGCTTAATGGTTGCCATCAATTTGATTTTAATCAATTTGTATAATGAAAGGTTTTTAGAATGTTGGATTATTTTGATTGTTGTTAGCCGCCCTGAGCCCTGCTTTGGCTGGGGAGGGCGGGGTATAAATAAAATTTATTATTATTATTGTTATTGTTGTTATTATTATTATTATTATTATTATTTCCATGGAATCCTTGAACAGAGACAATGCCTCACCCTCCTCGGTTGCTTTATAACAGCGTGTGGTTAGCTGGTTTCCTTTGGAGGGTAAGGTAAGTATACATTTTGGGGTTCTAACTGATTGCCTTTTTCACCCCTGCCCTCCTGTAAAAAGTTTTCCATGGGTTAATTTTAATTTGCTTGCATCAAGTTAATTTGGTTGGCTAGGCTGCCCGAATTAATCACTGCAGTTGACTACCAAATTGTTGATTCACAGATTAAAAATAAATCATGAACTGCTTAAGTGTGGGAAGTGTAGGTGCAGTATCCATCATTTTGTCCTTTATAAATGATTGTTTATTTATTTGCAGGATGGCTTACCTTCCACCATTTCATTAAAATACCAGAGCTGCTGACATCAGTTACATATACAACAGAAGCACATAAAAAACTGAAACCCACAGATCACTGGTAAGCTATTAAAGAAAGATCTTTCAGGCTTCCCTTGGGCATCTGTGAGACCAGGATGCTGGATCAAATGGACCACTGGCCTGATCCAACTGGCTCTTCTTATGTTCTTAATGATCAACCATGGCCCTTCCTCATGTGTGCTCCGCTTAAAACAAAAACAAACAAACAAACAAAATCCCTGGCGTTTACTCTAATTTTGGTTGTGAATCTTTCCGTCACAGAAGTAGAACGTTTGTGCATTCTTTTATATTTGTGCAGCACTGTAACCTACCTTGAACTCTTGAAGTAAGGGAGGGTAAGGTAAAGGTAAAGAACCCCTTGATGGTTAACTCCAGTCAAAAGCGACTATGGGGTTGCGGCGCTCATATTGTTTTACTGGCTGAGGGAGTCGGCGTTTGTCCACAGACAGTTTTCCGGGCCATGTGGCCAGCATGACTAAACTGCTTCTGGCACAATGGAACACTGTGACAGAAACCAGAGTGCACGGAAATGCCGTTTACCTTCCCGCTGCAGTGGTACCTATTTATCTACTTGCACTGGCGTGCTTTCGAACTGCTAGGTTGGCAGGAGCTGGGATAGAGCAATGGGAGCTCACCCCATCGTGGGGATTTGAACCTTCTGATCAGCAAGCCCAAGAGGCTCAGTGGTTTAGACCACAAGTACACAACGAGGTAGACGAATAAGATGCAGAAAACAGTATTTCTGCTGCATCAGTTGGATAGAACCATTACATTACGCAATGAAGCCTTTTGGTTTCTGTATGAGAGATATAGAGACAAACTGGAGGCAGAAGGATTAAAACTGCATATATATTTAAAAATCATTTCTTTTTTGCCTTGACATTTACTCTTGATAAATGAACTGCACTTCAACATTTATGGAGCAGCAGGAGACCATTATACGGCTACATTGTTCTAGTCCATTGACATTATTTTGTAATTATCTCTCCTAGCACCAAGTCAGGCACCCTGCATAAGGTAGCAGGTAGATATAGCTTGCTCCCATCGAGCAACCCTTTTGTATTTTTGGTGGGAGTTAAGTCTGCCTATTTCAGGCTAGCTGGATTTTTCATTTCCCATTTACTGCACAGTCATAGGAGCTCAGGAAGCTTCGTCATCCGTCCATCTAGCTCAGCATTGCCAACGCTGATTGGCAGGGACTGTCTGGGGTAAATGGCCTTTCCCAGCCTTCCCTGGACAGGCCGGGGATTGAGTCCCTGCCAGTCAGTGCTGACTCAATATAAGGCACCTTCCTATGTTCCTATGATTGTGCAGTAAATGGGATTCACTTGATTGGTCCAGTAGAGCAGATTCCGCAGGACTATGACTGAAGGATGCCATTCAAAGCAAACAAATCTTGAGCCATATATTGATATGAATATAAATAATTTCTTGTCCTTCAGGAAAATTGTGGTGTGCTCTGTATAAGGAACCAGAGCTTGATCTGTGCTTTCAGGTCATGTTTGCACCTATATTTGCTAGGATTGCTACCCAAGTAAAAAATTCTAAGTTGATTAAGCGTATCAGTTTTAGTTGATGAATATATGGCATGTATAATCATATAAATAAGAACAACGTTTCTAAAGCAAGAGGTGTGCTTTGGTTCTGGCTTATTCAAGCATGCATGGATATTGGAAAAAAAAAATACAGTCTTTCTTCCTTTATGGGAGAAAGTGAGGAAGGCCTATTTGAAGGTGGGACTTGCCATCTACAGTTTTTAAAATCATCATCATCGGAAATCTGCTGTCTGGTTCATCAGGTACGCCATTTTAATCAATAAGAACTTTAAAATGGATAACTCTAATTTATCACATGTTACATTCCTTATGTTCACCAAGCATTCTCTGGGGGATGCATGCTTTTATGAATGAGGGAAATAAATAATTGATGTAAAACGAGTAATGGGCTTTCATTGAACTCCAGGAACAAATCTTAAACTTAGAAGACTAGGAGTCTTATGGAAGAACTTGAGTCTAATCACTATTTATTCCACTTATTCACAATATTTTAACCCACCCTTCAACATAACACGATACCAAGGCAGTATATAAAATTAAAAATTAAACCACGAATAACAGTCCACACAAGCCCAGATAAAGGAAGCAGATAAAAATCAGACGAGGTCAATAGCAACAATAATAATACTCAAACCGTAGCAAAATAAATGGTCTCTCCCTTTTGTTATACCCGCCAACTAAGATTTCACCTCATGCTTCTGATGAAGTGGGTTTGAATTCCATGAAAGCTTATGCTTTAATGCACTTGTTAAAGGTACCACAAAACTCTCTGGTGGTCTTTGATATTCTGAGTCATTTTGACTGCGCAGATTTTATGATTGTGCAGGTTTTTTGGGGTCGATGTTTGGTCTGATTCTTCTAAGCAGCTTTGGGCCCATCTGGGATGGAGAAGGGAATATAAATGGTTAAAACAGATAATATGTCACATGCTATGCTGACTTGCTTCTGCTCCATATCGTATTGGCTGCCACTGGTTTGCAGGAAACATGGAGAAATGACACTTAAGCATTACAAGACGAGAGGAACACCTTGACACGGGACTCTCATTTTCTGCATGTTGAGCATCACTGCTCATTCTATCCTGACAACAGGAACGTAGGAGCTTGAATTGCCATTCTGACGCACACTGTGTTGCACTGTGCCTTTCCCAGCACAACATTATGTGGTCACAGGAGATCTGACACGAAGCCTGGATTTTATAGGCATGGCATTTCTCATTGTAGGGCAATGTTATTAGCTTGGAGCTATGGATGAATACAAGCGTAATTATTTAAGCAGCTGTTCACATCCGGACTTTATATGTTGCATTGTAGAGCATGCTAATTGTCTGGGTAATAATTGCAATAAACAGAAAGGGCAGCCTGTTTGTTTTATGTGCACATTCTATTATTATTATTATTATTATTATTATTATTATTATTATTATTTAAAAACCTGCTAGTTTAAGATCAAAGTAATGGCTACCTCATGCTGGCCCATGCTCTGCAAAGCCAGAAAATCAGAAGATAAGGCTGATGCCACAATAGACTTGCTTCATGACTAGCAGTGATGTTGTGTGAGGTTACACATTTTGCTTTATTACTACATATTTTCCCTTATACTTTCAGGCACCAATTTAGATATGAAGGACTGGGTGCCTGGGCCCAGCAAAAATGCCCCATGTTGTCCTGATCATGCATTGCTTTATGAAAAGTCAGAACCTGACTGTATTGAGAGAAGAATTCTCCGGTGAGTTGACCAATGCCTGCTTCTGGCTTACATCAGTAGCTGGCAGTGAGGATTAAATAGTGGGTGGTGGATGATTCTGAAAAGTAAAACACATGCATGCTATTAGCTGCAGAGATGTGCAATTGAATAGCGTGTTCCAAGTGTGCCTTTGTGAAACTTTGCTTGTATAAACTGTAGCACAGTGGCTGAGAGCTTGAGGTATCAAGTGATGTTGCTCTTGATGATAGAATGGCAAGTGTTGGCAGCCTCTCATCTGCTATGGCAGGTTGCAAGTGTTGGTTTAATTTCTGTAAAAGTAAAATACTGGGTATAATAAAAGGAGAATTCCTTAGATGCCTAGATCCAGGTTTGGGGCAAGTACTCTTTGGTGAAAGGACCTCAGCAGAGATTTAACATCACAAAACATGAAACAAAGTGAAGCATGGAATTTTAAAGGCTGCTAGACCAGTGCCTGCCAACCTAGCAGTTCGAAAGCACCCCTGGGTGCAAGTAGATAAATAGGGACCGCTTACTAGCGGGAAGGTAAACGGCGTTTCCGTGTGCGGCTCTGGCTCACCAGAGCAGCGATGTCACGCTGGCCACGTGACCCGGAAGTGTCTTCGGACAGCGCTGGCCCTTGGCCTCTTTGAGTGAGATGGGCGCACAACCCTAGAGTCTGTCAAGACTGGCCCGTACGGGCAGGGGTACCTTTACCTTTTTAGACCTTTAAAATATCCTCTGAGTTACTTTGAAAGTTACCCGCTTCTCTTAGCATAGAAAGAGACCACACCTTTGGTAAGTTAAAAATGGTTTACTTACGAACTTTTCAAATGTCCGATTCATGTGCTTTCCCATACAGCAGCAAGAAAAGACAGGCAGTATAACTGATAGAGCTCACATGGTGAATTAGAAAGAACAAAGGGTTTGGTAACCCTTCCTCCCAAAGTGAGGTGTGTGTGTGTGATCTAGCTAAGCCTGGGAGGACAGCTAACTCTGTGGTCTTAACCCCTTTGTGCATTAATTAGAATTGAGCATGTTAGTTAAATGAGGCTAATTTATCTCACAGCAAGGACATTTTGATGAGCTTCAGCTTTGGGAAACTATGCTCACCACCGACAAGTGTAACATGAAGGGTGTCAATTCACAGAGCTACCCAGAAGTTTGGAAAGACATTGCTCATTTTGGTACTTTGGATATTTTGTGGAAGCAGCAGAGCCCATTACACTGCAATTCTGCACAAGCCACACAACTTGGCAACACTGTAAAGTTGTATGTGTGTGTGCCAAAGGTGCTTTTCATCCTAGAACCTATCATCATCATCATCATCATCATCATCATCATCATCATCATTTTAAATTTGTATACCGTCTTTCTATCTTACAGTACCTAGAACCTAGAACCAATACTAATCAATATTCCAGGAGATTGTATGACCATGGCAATCTTTCAATTGCTATGTGCCTACATTAAAGCTCTCTTCATAGAACACCACAGACTCTCTGCATGGTTCTTTGCCACCTCACTGTAATCTATCTGGGGAAAAAGAGCAACCCCAGGCCCACAGTGACCTGTGTAATCGCCCTGCTTACAAGCTGGTACATAGCCCTAGTAATGTAGGAAGAGAACCCCCAGTGTATTAGAAGAAGGATGTTAAAGTTATAGAAATGCTACACAGGTTACATTTGTATAAATGGATTAATAAGGATGGGGGACACTGAAACAATTCTTATAAAACATAGATGTTATTTGAAAATAATAATCTGCTTCAACAACTGCAAATGTCACCGGATCACTACTTTCATCTTTTAAATAACAACCAGCCTTTAAGCATCAACTTTAATATGTTTTGTAAGGATTGCACTTTTGGGCACTAAATAATTAAAAACTTCATCTTATATTTCAGCAGAGGGCACTCAGTACAAATGGTAGACCAGAATTATATGATAAGAGAAGCCAAGTGTATTGTATAGTATTGTACTGTATAGAATCTCCTTGTAAACCAGTTTAATGCACAGGTGTGTTGACACTCTTTAAGACAAAACAACAACTCATACAAAGTGTAAAGCTGTCTCCTTGTGTCCAGGTTCACATTAAAGGACACAGGGGCCCACCAGGCAGGTGGTCTGTAAGATAAAGTTTCTGTTCTGTATTTTGGGTCGTATCCAACAAAATCTTTGTGGGGGCAGAGCAACTTCCACTCATGCAACAAAACATACTGCCCTTCTCCACCCTGGTCCCCCACCCCACCCCCAAATCTGCTCTGGAAAGTTAAGGAACCCCCAGAACAGATTTGGGAGGGTGCAAGCGTGCGTGCGGTTGGAAAGTTAGAGAGGCATTTTCGCTGTGTGAGTCGAAGTTGTCCCCCTAGTGCAATACCTTTGGTGAATAGAACCCTTTATCCTTTTTCTTGCCTCCACATGTTCCCCCCGCCTCTTCGTATACTGAACCAATGCAAACGTTAAGGAGATTTCAGTAGCCTATCAGGTAACAAAGTGCTGTTAGCGACGGGGAAGCTAGTCAGGTTGTTTTGCCCGGGGTGAAGCCTTCAGAGGCTGTGTGTGTGTGTGTGTGCGCGCACACACAAATGCATGTGTGTGGGGGTGCCAAACTGGGTTTTTGACCCGGGTGATATAAAACCTAGTTTTGCCCCTGAGAGATGCATCAGTAAATGTCAAATATCAAACTTTGCATACCAGTACAAATAGCTCTGTATGTCTGTGTTGTTGCCAAAACACAAAATATTGTCAGCTTTAATTGTTGTCAGATATAGTTCAGGGTAGGTTTCCTTTAAATCCTTAAAGAGGCTGATTACTACCAGAGCTAAGTATTGAAATTAGGGGTGCATGTTTAATGTCCTTTTTCTGCCCTCCATTACATCACAATGTTACCCAGTCCTCTCAATTCCCTTCTGGTTTTTTTTAAAATAATAATAATAATAATTAACTCCATCTATGAAAAAAGAAAAAGAAAAAAAACCAAGATTCTGAAGATATTTCACAACAGGAAGTAACCTATTGAAAGTCTTTAACAGAGCTGTTTGTACCATTCATGGATTAACTATTTAAGGCTGATAAAATTTTTAACATTTTAATGAAGTCAGCATGCTTTTCTCTCTACGAGCATAATAAATAATGTTGTATAATATATCCGTGCCACATATTTATTTCCTTAAAACAATAACAGCAATGGCTCATTTATAAATAGCTATCTGAAACTGCCCCGGTTGATGATACTGGCCGGGAGTGCAAACAACAACAACAACAACAACAACCTATATTTAGGTAAACTGCATCAAAATGAATTATTGTGGAATAATAAATATTTCTTGGGGGGGGGGGGCGGGCACACCAACTTTTTTCCTTACTCAGGGTGTCATATTACCAAAGTCTGGCCCCACTCAAAGGAGACATACCTTTTCACCTTTGAAACTATATATAATTGTACCCTATTGCAATTTGTTTTAAACTGTTTGTAATATTGTATTTTAACCTTGCAGTAAACTGCACTGAGACCTGATGGTGAAGGGTCAGTAAGAAACAACAACAACAACTATTATTATTCATGAGAACGTTTTAAGAAATATTGCAAACTGTGATGTGAAAATGTTGTGAAAAATAAGAGAAACTGAAATGGATATATTTGTCCATTCTTAATTTCCGGAAGGGCATTTGTCTTCATCATCATTATTAAATTTCTATGTTGCCCTTCCTCCCAGGATAACAGGGTAGTTTACAAAATAAAAACACATAAATGCATAGCATATTAACAAAGAAAAACAATACTCCCCACACCCCACAACTATTATTTATTCTGTGAACTGCCCTGAGATCTTATGATGAAGGGTGGTAAATAAATTTACTAAATAAATACATTTTTTAAAAATGGAATCAATTCAGATGGTATGAACCACATGGATGGCTCCTCTTGAAAAGATATTTTTAGATCCTCAGGTTTAAAGGAAAATGCATTTACTAATCTTGCCTGGACCATAAAGAAGGCTGATGGCCGAAGAATTGATGCTTTTGAATTATGGTGCTGGAGGAGACTCTTGAGAGTCCCATGGACTGCAAGAAGATCAAACGCATCCATTCTTAAGGAAATCAGCCCTGAGTGGTCACTGGAAGGACAGATCATGAAGCTGAGGCTCCAATACTTTGGCCACCACATGAGAAGAGAAGACTCCCTGGAAAAGACCCTGATGTTGGGAAAGATGGAGAGCACAAGGAGAAGGGGACTACAGAGGACGAGATGGCTGGACAGTGTTCTCGAAGCCATAAACATGAGTCTGACCAAACTGCGGGAGGCAGTGGAAGACAGAAGTGCCTGGCGTGCTCTGGTCCATGGGGTCACGAAGAGTCAGACACGACTTAAACGACTAAACAACAACAACAAATCTTGCCTGGCTAGCCTGGCTCAGAATCCAACACTTCCCAATATAGCATGTTTTTGTCAAAGTCTCTCATTCTCCAGCCACAGCAGTCTGCAAAGGAAGAGATGGAACCTGGCATGACACCGAATGAGCCATCATGGTCTAATTTCACTTTTCATTAAAACCTGAATGCTTTGATGCGTCCTTCAAAATCACACACAGGAAATAATTGCTTTCTTTGGACCCAGATTGTGATAATGCTATGATTAACTGCAATCACCCCCCCTTCCAATTCATTACGGACCTTTGAAGTGGACTTTTTGGGATGGGAAAGATAATGGAGGAGCTGCTCTTTATAAAGACTCAGGTAATTATTGGACAAGAGCTTTAATACCTTTGTGTTTTTGAACCCTAAGCTTAAGTTGTTTATTTCTAACTTCGCTCAGTGGCAGATAGTAAGTTTAATGCAAGTTGTTCTTATTGTCAACATTTCAAAGTTGTTACTACAAAGTTTGTCAAGTGAAGATCTCTCCTCCGCCCCAACCACCATTCTCAGAAAACGAGTCTTTCTGCAACATGCATGTTATATGGTTGCTTTTTACATTAACGTTATCTGATCAGCAGACTGTAAAGTAGCAGAATACGAAGAACAAAATAATCTCAAGACAGTGATGAACTTTGAAGAAGAGCCTTGCTAGGTGAGACCAAAGACCCGTCTGGTCAGGCATCCTCTTTCTCACATTGGACAACCAGAGATGATGATGATGATGACGATAATAATAAAAAATTATTTATACCCTGCCCATCTGGCTGGGTTTCACCAGCCACTCCCCGGATGCCTGTTAAAGCTCAGAAGTAGCCCTCTCCCATGGTTGCTGAATTTGAATGCCAATTTTGATATGCTATGCTCTTTCTAACTGCTGTTTTTAACAACTTGCTTTCAACCTTAATTTTATGTAGGGGTGTGTGTGTTTGTGTGTGTGTGGTTGTTTTTTTGTGTGTGTGTGTATTATGTTTCATGTTAACTGCTCAGACGCTTTTGCAGTTAAACAGCATACAAGTTCTGTTAAATGTACCTCAGAATTCGAACTTAATTCATTCTGGAGGTCCGTTCTTAACCTGAAACCGTTCTTAACCTGAGGTACCACTTTAGCTAATGGGGCCTCTCGCTGCCGCCGTGCGATTTCCGTTCTCATCCTGGGGCAAAGTTCTCAACCTGAGGTACTACTTCCGGGTTAGCGGAGTTTGTAACCTGAAGTGTTTGTAACCCAAAGCATTTGTAACCCGAGGTATCACTGTAGATTTTATATTTTTTGTCAACTGCTTATAGGCTTTTGCACTTATACAAATTCATATATATATATATATATATATATATATATATATATATATATAATTTCAAATGCACAATTCAGCCAAAGTTAAACACTACTAAAGTATGATACTGAGCAATGTTACCCAGAAGAAAAAAACTGCTGTTACAGGGAATTGCTTCAGAGTAAACATACTAAGGGTGGTGCTGCATTTGCCTGACTCTAATCCAGTGATCTGAAGGAAATTAAAGGAGCTTAAATGTGATTGGATCGTGGTCTATGTATATTAGTACACATTATTTTACATAAAGAGGCTAGTAGGGGGTGCTCTGGAACAAACTGCCATTCACAAAAAAACACATTGGCTTATATGCCCCTCAGATGCTTTTCATAGTAAATATACATGCTATTGCGAATGACTAAATCACTACTTGGTGTAAATAGAAAACAATATTATGCGAAGTCCCTTTGGTTCGGTAATGTATTTTGGGCAACTAATTACTGAAGGCTCTCTAGCAACAGTAGACTTGTTGCTATACATCTCTTGGGCAATCTTGTATAAATATTGGCCAAATTGTGGCATGCAGCATTAGTGGTGAGAAAACAGACATTCTGCACATTGATGGTGCTATAGAAATTAATAGTATTGAGGAGCGATTGTAGCTGGTAAGGCCCATGTTTTACATGCAAAAGGTCCCAGGTTCAGTTCTCAGCATCTCCAGCTAAAAGGACCAGGCAGCGCCACATACAAGAGACCTTTTTCTGAGACCCTGGAGAGCAGCTGCCAATCAGTGCAGACAGTAATTGGATAGATAGAGAAATTTCCCAGGTATAAGGCAGCTTTCTATGTTTCTACATATGTGATCAGTACTGGTGGACAACCCCTTGACCCACTTGTAAAGCTACAGAGGAATACCGGATGCGATCTGTAGTGCAGACTAGCCAATGTGCTGCCCTCCAGATATTTTGGAACTCCAAGCATCACTGACCATTGGCCAGGCTGTCTGGGGCTGATGGGAGTTCTATATGGAGGATATCATGTAGAGCAATGTTCCTCAACCTTGGGCCTCCAGCTGTTTTTGGACTACAACTCCCATAATCCTTGACCACTGGTCTTGCTAGCGAGGGATGATGGGAGTTGTAGTCCAAAAACAGCTGGAGGACCAAGGTTGGGGAACACTGAAGAGTATACCTGCTCCAGGATGCCAGGACACTTCCCTGGAGCAGTAACCTCAGTTCTGGCATAGAGAAGCCTGCCAGCTCCATCAGACGAGTGTGCTGGAGGGGAGATATCAGGACCTCTGCAGCCTGGCTTCCAATTTTGACTTAAAGAGGAGAGTCCAATTCATCAACCCATCAGCACCAGAGAACAACCCAGTCCCCGGCCATCACGATCAGGCCTGAGTCCTGCTGATCAAGACCTCTCGAGCATAAGACCCCTGAGTCAGGATCTCAGGAGTCTATACCCAGGAAATCTGCTTCCACAAAGAAATGTCCAACTTGATGCCAGGAACCTATGTCTACCTATCAGTGTAAGCAAAACGCTTGGAAAGACATGTCTCAGAAAACAGGAGGAACATTAGGCTCCAATCCAAAAAGTATGGCCCTTTAAACCTTCCATTCTAAATTGAAGGGGCAGAGGGTGGGAGAGGCTACCTAGCCCTTAAATACTTTGTTGGAACAAGATGCTCACATGGAGCTGTTCTTGGCGCTGGACTAGCTGTCCTCTAATTGCCCCATCATGCTCTTTGTCCGTCCCTAGACAGGACTTGTCTTTTTGCCCAGGTTTTCCCTGTCCCATATAATCAGACCCTGTTTTATGTGTTTGAATCCACTGAATCCCTGGTTTATTTAACTTTACAGGATACACTTTTATGATGCTGCTTTATTGGGTTTAGGTTGTGTTTTTGTTTAAATAATTTTGTTTGTTTTTATATACCACACACATTATTTCTTAAAAAATATTAAGCGGTTCCTAAATGCTTCTAAATAAATTTACCAAGGAGATCCCACAGACAATTCACATGTGGCCCATGTGAATTGAATACCTGCCCTTGAATGTTTTCCAGGAACTTCTGCAATTTGCAAGGATTCTGTGGTGGATCGGCAGTGATTTTTTGTCAGCACCCTTGATTTGAATAATATTTCCTGCATGTGCAAGCCATTGTTCCAGGGAGCAGCTAGCCAGGACAGAAAGATGCAGTAGTTTTTTGACTCTGGCTCATAGAGCAGGAGATTGTCAGACCCGATTCGTGACCTAGCCTGGCAACAGAACCTGGAGTTTTGCAGCCTCAAGTGCTTTAAACCCTTTGTTGTCCACCTTCTAGTCATGTGCAATGTCCTTTGAAGCCCCCCCCCCCCCCCGCACTCTATCACTCTCTGACATAGGCTGGAGGCTCTTTTCAATCCTGGTGATTGAGGCATTGTATTGTCTTTAAAGATGCTGCTGTCCTTGAGTAAAAAAGGAGGGAATTATGTTATCTGTGTGCCACATCTGAAGAGTAGCCACTTGGAAAGAGCACAAAGGAAGAAAACAGTGTTTATGTCTCCCTCTTTTTGAAGGAAATAAAGAACATGCTTTTGTCAGAAAATATTACAAAATATGCCAATGAAATCCAGCTCATGTCTGGAATCAACTCCTTTTTTTGTGCATGAGAGAAAAGTCAAGGCATCAACAAATTATTTCATGCAGCAAGAGACCCCTGCCTTTACTTCTATACCACACAAGTTGTAATCATATTCTGCAGCAGTCTTTGCCAACCAAGTACCGTCCAGATGTTTCAGGCTACAATTCCAACCAGGCCATGTTGGTTGGGGTTGCTGTGAGTTCTGGAGGGCACCAAGGCTGTTCTGTAGGATTGAAGTCCCTGATTCCTGAAGCACAGTCTGCTTTGATCTAACCATCTCTCTACTAGCTTTGGCATACTTGGTTGTGTGAACAAGTCTGTGCAGTAAAGCCTCCTCTTAAAGCAAACACTGAGGCTTACTACACCATGAGCCAGAGAGCTTATTGACCAAAGTTTTCTTCCATTCCACTCTACAGCTCCTGATGTGATCACCTTCACCAGGCATGCATATTTGCTCTCCAAACTGAGCTGAGTAATATGCACAGTTTGAGACTGGATGTAATCAACATAAGGAGGAGGGAGCAGGATCACACCCACCATGCTGGTCTTGATCTCATGGTCTCTTTGTCCACAGAACAGAAGTACCGTACTTTGAACGTGTGATCTTGCCATAAGCTCCCCACCTATCTCTGTAACGTACAGTATAAACACATCTCATATCTTTGCCATCATCATGCTGTTGCCCCACCACTAATGGCAACCAATTATGTATGGTGGGCTGGGTGGGGGAAATGCACGCTTAAGAAACGTTGGGATGCAGGATAAAATTGTACTTGATCAGAGGTAGTCAACATGGCATCTTCCAGATGTTGTTGAACCAAAGCTCCCAGCATCCCCAACCAATGGCCATGATGGCTGGAGGGCACCCCATTATTTAACCCTGTACGACATCACACAAAATGGAAGGGGGATACTCAAGACAGGGCTGCCATTTTTAGCAACAACGTTGTGAGTATTGTAACATTTACTTCTGCTCCCTGTGGGCCTTTGAAATGTACAGCTGTTTAAATTAATGCTCATGCAAAGGAGCAGTTGCCAGTTTCCGTTTCTGGGAGAGGATGTGGGTAGTTCCCGACCTTTGTTATTATGATCCTTCTATCTGACCTCATCCCCCTTCTCCCTTTTCAAAGAAGCACGAATGCATTGAAACTCAATGCAACACTTTATATTCCACAAGTATTGTTACTGGGCAGCCAGGCTTTGTCAGAGCTGTTCTCCAGCCACTAACCTTTCAAATGACTAAATCAAGATGGATGTGAACAGGTAGGAAACGGCATAAATCTGAAATGAGCTACCAATGCATGAGAAGAAGTCCACACACAGAGAAAAAACAATCAATCAGGCATTTAGAACATCAGTGCTAGGAGAGACTGTTCTTCATGCTTCTTCTTTTTGGCTTCTGATGCTGCTCAGATATCTATAGTTCCTGAGTTGCTGGTGGGCCCTACCTCGGTGGTACCTCGGTTTACGAACTTAATCCATTCTGGAACTCCGTTATTAAACCAAAGCGGTTCTTAAACTGAAGCGCGCTTTCCCTAATGAGGCCTCCCACCGGTGGTGCCCTTCCACTGTTCGGCTTCCATTTGTAGACCATGGTAAAGTTCACTAACCGGAACACTACTTCCGGTTTTGCAGAGTTTGTATACAGAATAGTTCATAAAAGGGCTGTTCTTAAACCGAGGTACCACTGTACAGTGGATGCACGGGTTGTGAATGTGATCTATGTGGGATGCACGTTCACAACCCTCAGTGTTGCACACGGGTTGCGATTTGGCACTTCTGCGCATGTGCAAAGTGTGATTTAGCGCTTCTGCACATGTGCGACTGCTGAAACCTGGAAGTAACCCGTTCCAGTACTTCTGGGTTTTAATGGTCCGTAACGCGAAAAAATGCAACCTGAAGCGGCTGTAACCCGAGGTATGACTGTAAATTGCTTGTGCTAGAGGCTAAACATACTGAACAAATATTTTCTAAACATTTCCAACCAAAGTTTCCCTCTTCCATACTGCCAATCTTGGGGATGTTGCCAACAGTACCGCTGTGATTAATGGGTCAAAGGGGACATTGATTCCTCCATATTCTACATGTTAGGCAGAATGATGGCTACCATTTCTGCCCCATTCTATTGCACACTGCTGGCAGCAGTGACATATTTCTGAATACTCTGTAAAAAGTTCCCTGCATGTAATGCGGAGAAAAAAATGTAAGGATTGCTCTACATGTGCCAGTGGTGGGTGGGGCCAGAGGCAAAAGTGGGCAGAGCAATGGATGCAAGTGTTACCTTTGTACAGTAGGCTAGTTCCTAGCAGCCCCTCTCTAGCCTACATCCAAACAAGCTTTGTATGTTAAAGTTAACACTCAAATTGGATTTGGTCACAAAATGGAAGCCAGTGAGAACCCCTTTTTATATGGTCTTGCCCAGCTGTACTCGTCTGAACCAGACTTGGTCACGCTGACAGATGATTTTTATTGGGAGGGAGACAGAAAGAGTGCAACTGTGTTGATTCTCCTTGAGCTCTCTGCAGCTTTTGAGACCATTGACTATGGAATCCTTCTGGAGTGAATTCAAAGAATGGGTGTTGGGGGAACTGTTTTACAGTGGACCAGTTCCTACCTCCAAGGCCATTTGCAGAGACCAGAACTGAGCGATCATTGCCGTTCCTTTGGCAGCTTGATTGCGGGGTACCAAAGAGTTTGAATTTGCCCCCAGAGCTGTTTCATATATACACAAGGCCATGGAAAGAAGCCTTGTTGAGTCCCTGCCAGTCAGAACAGGATGCACTGGGCTAAATGGACCAGTGGTCTGAATTAGTATAAAAGAGCTTCGTGTGGAAACTGTGAGGTGAATATAGTTTAAAACAGAAAGCGATGCAGAGAAAAGCAAATGTCAAAGGCAGTGGCGGAGCTTCATGCTCTGGCACCCGGGGGGGGGGGGGCAGAGAGCAGGCAGGGGCATGGCTGGTGCGCATCCTGGGGGTGTGGTGCCCAGTGCGGGGGGGGGGGGGCAGCTGCGATGGCACCCTGCCGGGATTGCATTGCCGGGGTCGGTGTGCTCCCTCCACACTCCTCTTCCTCCACCAGTGGTCAAAGGTCCTTTTAGTAGTAGCTAGCTGAAAACCAATGACCGCTGCCCACATTAACTGGGGGGGGGGCTTTTGTGTGGTCGCACACAGCCCCCCTGGGACTATGAAACTCCCAGCAAGGTAGCTGGCTCCCCCCCCCCCCCGAGCTGGATACCTGGAGGTTCCCGCCTAGCCTCGCCAATTAGCCAATCCCGGCTGGGAGGGGGGGCATTGCCAAGGCCAGGTAGAGTTAGGACCTCCCCACCCTCACAATAGAGGGTGTAACTTACCTGTTAGTCCTCAGTCAGCTCCAGAACTTCCCCCACCATGCCCTCCCTCAGTTTATGCCTTCTTTTGCAGTTTAACCTTTTTCTTTACAGCTATGCAGGCACTGCTGCAGTCTTTGATGGTTGCTGTTGAGGGACTGGGAATAAATTTCCATGCATTGGCAAGTTTTGCCTTCCCATAGCAAAACGTCACAACTTTGGTGGTTTTTAGGCCTTGGGCAGAATCCTTTAGTCTATCTTCCCTCAATGTGTGTGTGTGTGAAGTGGTGACCCATGCCCCCCTGTGGCGGCGACCCCAGGGTTCCGTGTTAATGGGGTATTTTGGGGGAGGCATTGGCCATACAACAATGGGTTGTCAGTGCTCTCCTCTACGATGCGGCAAAATGGGGGGTGGGCTCTCTGCTTGAACAGATGTTCTTCAGAGTCAGCCCAATCCCCACACACTTTGGATAACCCTGATGTTCCCCAGATCCCCGGCCGGGGACTGGGAGGGATAAACGCTCAATGCCTAAGCCAAGGTCTTCCTACGTCTGAAAGTTTAATAAAGTTGTGGCCAATTTTAATCCCATAACACATTGTCGGGTGTCATTATTCCATCCAGGGGTCGCCTGGGTTTGGGGGATCTCGCCTGTCCACGCAAAGTATCTCATCTGTGTAGTAGAACATTTTATATCCCTGAGTCTTGTGGCTTTTTTTGTGCAATAATGAAGGGGAGAGCACAAAATGTATTGATCAGCTGACATCCTTGTGGCCATCAATCAGCTCCTTTGGGAGGAAGCAGGGAATATAAATTCAATCCATCCATCAATCAATGAAAATAGGAGATATAAAAACTAAAATGGCCAAAGATTCTTTTTAAAAACAACCACCACCACCACAGCAAAAGTCAGGAACTGTGCAATAGTCTACATCATAGGTAATCTATGTACTTACAGAAGCCTCTCCTCAGCAGACATCCTTCTCCCTTCATGCAGACAGCAAGGAGGAAAGACTGTGGAGCTGTGATGGTGGATACAATTTTCACAGCAAATACCCAAACAAAGCTACTATCAACCATCAGTTAATAGTTGTTTTCCCTCGCTCACAACACTGGAACTTGCAGACATCCAATGAAGCTTTTCGGTAGTCGTGCCTGCCCTCCCAGCAGATATCAAAAAGATGAGCAGCGATGTGATTGCTAAAAGACATCTGAAGGCAGCCCTTTTCAGGGCAGTTTTTAGTGTTTGGTAATGTATTGTGTTTTCACTATTTTTGTTTTGTTTCGTTGGGAGCTGCCTAGAGTGACTGGGGTGACCCAGTCAGATGATGGTGATGGCGATGATCCTAGGATTCAGGATGGATAAAAGAATGTACTTCTTTACGCAGTACATAGATAAACTATGGAATGACCACCAACTTGGATGGCTTTAAAGGAGGATTAGACAAATTTATGGAGGAGAGGGCTATCAAAGGTTATTAGCCATGATGGTGAGGGAGGCAGTGATGCTAACTGATGACAAGGTATCTAACATGCATGTTTCCATTTTCTTGTGATAACCATCCTGGCAGCTAACAAAAAGCATACAATCAGTTATTAATCCAAGCTATCTTCATTTGGCCCCCTCCATATCCCCAGTGATGCTAATGAAGGGATTGCAGTCAAGTCGTGTTTCGTTATTAAATTAATATCTAGGAACACTATCTCCCCAAAAGCTGTCATGGGCTGACACTCCCAACCTAAGTGGAAATATGAAACTTTTTGTTTTCTACAGCACCAGGTTTAGAGGACAGATTAATGGACAAAATGAGATTGGGATGTGGGATGTTTTAGCCAGTCTGCTATGCCAACTTTTTGGTGCATTGTCAGCGCTTTGTTTTTTTCTGGGAGTACACATACCCCTAAACATTTTGTGAATCTAAGTTTGGCCTCACTGAGGGGCAGTATTTCAATATGAGTTGGAAAATGAGAGTACCCCTAAACATTTTTTTTTAGAGAAAAAGCACTGGTGCATTGTTACCAGGCAAGGATACAACCCCTACCCACATTTTGCAGGCAGGTAAGGGACATAGAGGGATAGCAAGTTACTACAAACCCCTCATTGGACTTTGGATTGGAATGCAGTTCTCATAGGGCTATTGTCTTGCAGACCTTGACACAAGAATTATATTATCTGGGCAGCTTTGTCATTTCCTTACACGAGAGACTTAAATCATCTCTGATTAAATATCCTTCTTTACTGTAACCCAATAATTCAGCAGTGTAATTTCCACCAGGACCTTTTCCCGATATATCAAAAAAAGAAACTCTGTCTGTAATCAACCTTTGTTCCGACAGACTTGATGTCTTTGGCATTGCAGAGCTGACAGGTTTGGCTAAACAGGCTCCAGCTCAGTGGTAAAGCACAGCCTTTGCAGATAAATGCTCAAGGTTCATTCCCCAGGTAGGACTGGGGAAGACTCCTGCATTAAATTTTGGAGAGCCTCTGCAAGTCAGTGTTGACAGTACTGAGGTAGATGGACCAATGGCAGTGGCGGACCTTGGAGTCTCAAATTTTAGTGGTGCTCTGTACGATGCCAAAAATTGGTGCTTCCCCACCTCCCCTTCTATATTGTGCCTCCTTTTTGAGTCTCTGTGCCTGGTGCACCTGAACCAGCTGCCCTCTTCGTAATCTGCCTCTGCCAATGGTTTGACTTGGTATAAGTCAACTTCCAATGTTCCAGTGCCTTTACATTGCCTGGGGGGGAAATCCATAGAAAGCTGAATATAGCCTTAAAAAGCCCTCTTCAGCTATTAAGTTGTTGCTCGTCAGTGTCAATAATACTGAGCTTGATGCACCAGTGGGCTGACTTGCTATAAGGCAGCTTCCTCTGCTCCTAATGCAGAAACTCGGCTGTAAAGAAGAGTGGCATTGTTTTTGTAACAGATGACAAGGAAAGGTTATTTCAAATCTTCTTCATGAGCAATAAAAGCAATGGAAGTTGATTGAATTCTAGACAAAAGCTGTGACTTGGTCAGAAGAAGAAAGCGGACAAATCTGCGATTGTTCTTTGGAGGCAATCTTCTTCAAAGTACATCAGAGCCGCAAGAGTCACATTTAATATTATTTCCACTAAAGAAATGTGTGAGTGTGATCATTCACCATCGTCTCCTTTTGGCCTCTTAGTTAGAACACTCCCCCCCCATCTTCCCTGCAGTTTCATTGCCTGGTTTCATGTATCATTTTTCATGGGTTCCAATGAAGAGTGACATGGTAATCCACCACAGGGAGTTTGCACTTATATGTGCATGCATGCACACATGTGCCAAGTGTTTCATTGCAAACATTTCTGATGCATCGTTGTGAGATCACAGCCCTCTTGCCTATCAGGGGGATGGTTAGAGTCTTAAAGTTTTACAGAAGGTAAAGAGATGCCTTATCTCTTTCCTGCAATGTGTCCGAGCTAAGGAGGTGAACCTAGGCTTGCCATACGTCAGGAAAATTCCTGACATGTCCTGATATTCAAGTGTAAAAATGGCGTCAGGGGGGAATTTTGGTGGTTTCCTAAAAGAAGCTCAACAACTTTGCAGGTGTCAGGAATTTTTGAAATGTGGATTTTATGGCTCATGATGGACATCACCAATGCTATCCACATGCAAACTTGGCATAAAACCAAACTAAGAAAAGACCAGGCAACAAGATGGCTCCAGATGACAGAAGCACTGAGGAGAGCCATACATGGCACATGAAGGGAATATATATCTGTGTGTGCTGTTGCCCACCAGGGCTGCCTTTCTTAGAAACAGACTGGTCTCCAGGGAGGGAAGCCCATTTTTGGGAGGCAGTCATTAGTTATGGGTTGCCACTGGCAGGCTGGCCCTGACGGGAACCACGAAAGGGAAGTCACTTCATTGGGGTTATCTTTCAAGGTGTGGTGAGGGTGAGAGTACTCCCCCATGGGCAATTGATTGTGGGTACCAGGCAGTGGTGAGATGGTGGGGATTTTTGTGAGTTAACGTGCAGTCCTGGTCATAACAGAATGCTGCAGGGCTGCATCCCTAGTGAGAACATGGATGCAACTCATGAATGTGATTGGTGGTCATTTTGCTTTGCTATATATATCTTTCTTTTGTATTGTTTGGGGGCCATTGCACCAAGAAGTGATATAAAACAAAGCTTTTTTGGGGAGGGGGGATTCAACATTGCCCTATAGCAAACTGGTTTAAAACAGTGCAAGCATTTTGGCTTGCCAGATGGAATGATTGCCCCTCTCCTCCCCCCATGTGTTGTTCTGGGGGTTCTCCTGACGCACACCCCAAACCAATCTGGGGCTGAGTGAGGGGTGGAGAAGGGGGAGAGCCCCACTGAGCTAGCCAAAGTCCTTGTGCAGGCTTTCACTAGCAGGACTTGTTAGCTGAATCCTTTTGCTGGATCTTCATTGTTTCCAAAGAACTTTCTTCTGCTCAGGACGGCATCAAACATTCAAGCAGGCTTTCCCAGCAACTTTCCTCCCTCATCTATATTTTGATTTGATACACCTTGCAACTGTACATTTTCTAAAGGCAATGAAATACCCACAAGCTTCCAGGACAGGGTGGGATGCAAATCTCACCAGATAAAAAGGAATAATTATTGCATATCTCATGTTCTCTTTTTATCTAAACATTTCCATGGACTCCATAAGATTCATGCAGGGATGCAGGCACCTCCCCATCTTCCATTCTTCTTCCTTTTCTTTCTTTCTTTCTTTCTTTCTTCCTTCCTTCCTTCCTTCCTTCCTTCCTTCCTTCCTTCCTTCCTTCCTTCCTTCCTCCCTCCCTCCCTCCCTCCCTCCCTCCCTCCCTCCCTTCCTCCTCCTCTTCTTCTTCTTCTTCTTCTTCTTCTTCTTCTTCTTCTTCTTCTTCTTTCTCCTGTCCCCCCTCAATGAATTAAAGCATGCCTCTCCCTCTCCTCCACCCCCCCCAACCTTACCCCATCTGGTCTTCACACCCACCCAACATCCCATGTAGAGGCACTGGGTTAATTAAACCTGGATTATAATTGTGCACTATATCTATTATAGTTTCATACTAAAACAAACTTAATGGATTTATTTATGCATGGGTAGAGTAGAAATCACTTATGGTTGCTCATTAAAAATGCACCCTACCTGACAGACCTTCTACTTCTGTCCCAAATCCTTCCACAGAATTTGTGTAGATACTGTATAAGCAGGCATATCCTCAAATAACTTCTCTGCTAGTATCGGTGCTTGTGTGTGTAAAAGTTACCTTTGGTGGCAAAACAAATGTTTGTTTACTGGAAGAATCTCACGTCTTATTAGTCACAAAATCATTCTGTAGCTCCCTGCTGCTTTTCAATTTAATTAATCAGTTTTACATAATGAAATTCAAGAAGCCTTGAATTGAATTCACTTTTTAAAAATACACACAGAAACACACACACACACCTGTTTTATCAAATACCTGAACAGACTGGGCCCAAATCCAGAGGAATTTGAGTGCTTCTGAGTTCCATTCATTTCTGCGGGGCTGATTTGGGGGGAGTTCACACATTCGCTGGCCTTTGTGTGGGGAACAGAAGTGTCCTGCTGTTTGTAAGGGGTTAAATGTGAGCTGAGCAACAGCTGGGTACCTTCATTTCACAGGTTGCCTCCCCACTGAGAAAGAAGGAACAGGTTGCAGAAATTAAATTCATACATAGCTCTTTTTACATGCACAATAGTAAACCCCTATGGCCAATGCCTGGCACTAAAGGGAATGCTTGTTCCCCATTCATTTTGTGGGATTTAGGCAGTTTGAATGTTATGCGTGCAATCAAAGAAAGTTGAAGTATGTCATGGAACATGGGTTTCTACAACATTGACATTTCCTAACTGCTTTGCTAGACCTTTCTGCGAAGAACACAGCCACCTGATCCTATATGTGTGCACATTTTTCATTTTTCTAAAGACAAATCTATTGGTTCTTGTCTCTTTAGGAGTGAGAAAGATCTAGACCCTTTACAAAAGGTAGGGAACTTTCTTGGCTCTGCGGTCGAGATCCTTTTCAGGGTTGGCCTCAGAGGCCAAATTAGGCAGGGGAGGGACACCCACCTATTATTATTATCATTTATAAAATTTATACATCATGGTCCATGATATAAACACCCATGAATACATAACATAATAACAAAATACATAGGTAAAGGTAAAGGTACCCCTGCCTGTATGGGCCAGTCTTGACAGACTCTAGGGTTGTGTGCCCATCTCACTCTATAGGTCTGGAGCCAGCGCTGTCCGGAGACACTTCCGGGTCACGTGGCCAGCGTGACAAGCTGCATCTGGCGAGCCAGAGCGGCACACGGAAATGCTGTTTACCTTCCCACTAGTAAGCGGTCCCTATTTATCTACTTGCACCCGAGAGTGCTTTCAAACTGCTAGGTTGGCAGGCGCTGGGACCGAACAGCGGGAGCGCACCCCGCCGCGGGGATTCGAACCGCCGACCTTTCGATTGGCAAGCCCTAGGCGCTGAGGCTTTTACCCACAGCGCCACCTGCGCTGTGGGTAAAAAAACCAAACCCCACCATGATGTCACATGACTGGCAGGTTGGTTGCTCCACCCACCTATCAAATTCCTTTTTAGGGTTCCCAAACACCCCCTGCCACTGCGGGAAGCAGAACGGCAGGATCCTTAAAATTCAGAATTTTCTATCCCAATGGTATAGCAACAACAGCAACAGCAGCAGCAGCAGCAGGGAAGAAAGACAGTTATTTCTCCCTTCTGTTTCCCCATCACCACTGCTGCTGCTGCAGGAAGCGAGAGTGAGGTGGGGGAGTCTTTTAAAATGCAGGCTTTTGCTGATGTGTGGTTAGGAGTGTGCCTTATTTCTGAAAAGCAGCAGCGTCCCAACTAAAACAGACTGGTTATCTACAATGATGGACTACTTCCATATTGCTGAACTAACAGGGAGGATAAGAGGAGATATGGTACAAAAAGTGAATAAGGAGTGGGCTATCTTTAAGGAATACATCAAGATTTATGTGGAAAAAGTAGAATTTCTGACAGACATTGAGTGAATCGAGAAAATGATTAGAGTGAAAGGAGAGTAAAGTCAAGATAAAAGAAGAGATTAAAGAAATAATGAAATGCGTTTAAGCTAGTTGGAAAAATAAAGTAGTGTAACAAGAATGGCTGGAAGTCAAGTCACTTGGTGGGTGTTCACGTGTGGGGTAGGTGTGTAGGTATGTTCATATGTACAGTATAGGTAGGTATTATATAGAGTAATGTAGGTATGTTTTATGTTATGAAAATAAGGTAGTGTGTTATGTATGTGTACTGTGTAAATGTATATGTATGTGTTTTATATGCTGTTAAAATTTATATTAAAAAAATAAAAATATAAATAGGAGTGTGCCTTATTTCCACAAATGAAGAATCGGAAGCCCACTTTAAGCTCCTAGTTGTTCCTTTGATGCCCTGCCCTTACTTACCCCACACATAAAGTCTTGTGTGATGTTTGGTCCATTTTGTTGTTGTTTAGTCGTTTAGTCTTGTCCGATTCTTCATGACCCCATGGACCAGAGCACGCCAGGCACTTCTGTATTCCACTGCCTCCTGCAGTTTGGTCAAACTCATGTTAGTAGCTTCGAGAACACTGTCCAGCCATCTCGACCTCTGTCGTCCCCTTTTCCTTGTGCCCTCAATCCTTCCCAACATCAGGGTCTTTTCCAGGGAGCCTTCTCTTCTCATGAGGTGGCCAAAGTATTGGAGCCTCAGCTTCACAATCTGTCCTTCCAGTGAGCACTCAGGGCTGATTTCCTTAAGAATGGATGCGTTTGATCTTCTTGCAGTCCATGGGACTCTCAAGAGTCTCCTCTAGCACCATAATTCAAATGCATCAATTCTTCGGCGATCAGCCTTCTTTATGGTCCAGCTCTCACTTCCATACAACACTACTGGGAAAACCATGGCTTTAACTATACGGACCTTTGTTGGCAAGGTGATGAGCACTGTAGCTTGCCCCAAATGGCCTTGCAGACCCTATAGCCAACCTTCTGACTGGGGGGGGGGGGCAACTGCAAAAGAGGATGGGGGTCAAATATATGACAAGCTTCACCTGCTGAAATTCCCTCTTCTATCAAATGTTTAGGAGTCCTGTCCTCTTTTTCACCTGGTAAGTAGGGTTGGGATTGCAGCACCCAAGGTTTAAAAACTAAAGTATGCCTCTTTGTCTGTGCTCAATAAATCTGTAACCACAGATAAAGGAGCACTTAGATAATGGGTGTATTAATCAGTGAAGTGATCAGGGAAAATCCTCTTTAAAATCTATGGAGATAAATGAATTGTGCCATAATGGAGTAGCCTGAAATCAAAACTTGAATCAAAGCAAGAATAATGATTTAAAGAAATCAGGTTCCCTTTGTAGTTAATTTGCACCCAGTTGTTCAGAAGACACATGAAAGACCTGTGAAAGGAAATTATTCATCGCCACCAGCTAATCTTGAGCAGGGCAAGGGATGTCAAGAATAAACGCACATCATACCTGACTTTCTAGCTACCTGCTAATCTTTCTTCATTAGCTAAAAAGCCTAAATTAAGAATGGTACATTTCATCCAAACCTTTGCCTTCCACCTTGAAAGAAGGTGTACATGTCTCTACCACATATGTGCTTCTTTTAAACTTATTTAAAACATCTTTATATTGCCCTTCAGTTGAGAATTTATGAGAGATCGCAGCGCACAATAAAATAATCAATAGAAGAACAGGGTCTGGTGACTTTCACTGTATCTGAAGAAATGTGCATGCACAAGAAAGCTTATACCCAGAACAAACTTAGTTGGTCTCTAAGGTGCTACTGGACAATTTTATTTTATTTATTTATTTCAATAGAACAACAGTTGGCATCGACGATTTGCTGGAAGAGGTTGTTTCTCCTCCTCCTTAGAGTGACCTCAAGTAGCGCCAACAATAACAGCTGGAACGTGGCCCAATAACAAGTCAGCAATTAGTGCAGATCTCTGAGTAGCGGTGTAATGTGGTGGTAGGATTTCACTCCTATAAGCTTCCACGCTGCAGCATTCTGCATTAACTGCAGTTTCCCAGCATGAGGTAAACCCCAGATTGCAGTAATCCAATGCCTGACAACATCTCCTGGTCTAGAAATTCCCCTCCCACAAACACATTTTTTAAAAGGACACTAAGTGGCAGGGTCCTGCCAATCTAGCAGTTCGAAAGCACGTCTAGTGCAAGTAGATCAATAGGTACCACTCTGGTGGGAAGGTAAAAGGCATTTCCGTGTGCTGCTCTGGTTTGCCAGAAGCGGCTTAGTCATGCTGGCCATATGACCCGGAAGCTGTACGCCAGCTCCCTCGGCCAATAAAGCGAGATGAGCGCCGCAATCCCAGAGTCGGTCACGACTGGACCTAATGGTCAGGTGTCCCTTTACCTTTTAAGTGTCAGGGACTGGGCAGAGGAGGAATGGTGGAGACTGCCTCCCCATCCTGACCCTTCCAGGGAGGAGAGAGAGGAAGACGGTATAGATTTACAACAGCTCAGAGGACACAGCTCAGAAGCAGATGAGGGGGATGAAGCAGATGAGGGGGAAAGTTGGGAAATAATGGGAGAGAAGGCAGAACTGGATCAGCAGCTGGCTGACATGGTGTCTTTAGAAAGCTTTCCAGAACCTGGCGAGCCTTAAAAGTAGGAGAGCAAAGAGCTCAAAGACAAAGGGCATGTAGCAGCACCCATAGAAGCGACGAATGAGGAAGTGGGAGAGACGGGGGGGTGGGGTGGAGATTCACTCGGGACATTGTCATTATCCTAGAGACTGGGTTCTATAGCCTCTCTCTGTAATATTGAAATAAAAAAGGACGGTAAGAAACTTTCCCTTGTCTTTATATTTTCCTGGGCAACCAGCCGGAAGCTGCTGACAGCATCCTGACACTAAGGCTACATGGGCCTCCAGTGACAAAGCTGAATCTAGAAGCACCCTCAGACTGTGTACAGACATACAGGGTGTGGGGGGTTGTTTGATTGCTGATGGCACTGACTGCTCCAAGTGCAGCTGGCATTTATGCTGGGTTTGCCCATCCCCTGAGACCACGATTGGCCAGTTTGAACAAAAAATTGAGCGGGCTACCTCTTGAGCCCCCGCAGCCAGCCAAGGTCAATGATGACGTCAACTCACCTGAATCAGGAGAGACTGTGAAAGCTCTGGAGTAGTGTCTGAAGACAGTGGTGGACTAGAAGAGGGCCAATA
Organism: Podarcis tiliguerta; assembly: GCF_965153285.1. Lineage (NCBI taxonomy): Eukaryota > Metazoa > Chordata > Lepidosauria > Squamata > Lacertidae > Podarcis > Podarcis tiliguerta. Next base: position 54,256,600 of record NC_139543.1, on the reverse strand, counting down.
AACTGTGCTTGAATCCTGGGAAGATGGAGGATCTTTGGGCGGTTTCAGTGTTCAGGAGGCAGACAAGTCCCACATTTGGAATCAGGCCAGACTCCCTTTGAAGGAGCAGGTCCATAGCTTAGGGATACACCTGGACACATCTCTGTCACTCATAAGACCTAAGGGTACTCAGTGGTCAGGAGTCCCTTCTACTAGTTCGGTCTGGTTTACCGGCTTTGACCATTCCTGAACTTGACGATGGATAATTGCAACATGCTGTCTGTGGAGCTGCCCTTTGCCCTGGTTTGGGAGCACCAGCTGCTGCAGAATGCTGCAGCCACATGAAGAAGAAGAAGAAGAAGAGGAGGAGGAGGAGGAGGAGGAGGAGGAGTAGTAGTTTGGATTTGATATCCCGCTTTATCACTACCCTAAGGAGTCTCAGAGCGGCTAACATTCTCCTTTCCCTTCCTCCCCCACAACAAACACTCTGTGAGGTGAGTGGGGCTGAGAGACTTCAGAGAAGTGTGACTAGCCCAAGGTTACCCAGCAGCTGCATGTGGAGGAGCAGGGACGTGAACCCGTTTCATCAGATTACGAGTCCACCGCTCTTAACCACTACACCACGCTGGCAACCATCGTTAAAACATCTGTATCAATTTACAAAGCCCTGAACAACATAGGTCTAGGGGACCTTAGGAACCACCTGACCTTAGGAACCATACTGCAGGTTTATCACTAAATTAATCTACAAGAGTGTCCTGGTCATCTCTCGAATGGGTGAGCCTCATCTGACAGTAGCATGAAACTGAGCCTTTACTGTCACTGGACAGTTCTGTGGAATGTTCTGCCAATGGAGAACCATCAGGTGCTTTCTGTTTTCAACCTTTAAACATCTGCTGAAAGCTTTTCTATGCTGCTGCCAAGTTAATGCAGTCAATTAAGAAAACCTATTTCAGTAAGAGTTAATTGATGATCTCTGATATTAAATTTTATGTGGTTTTTATTTTATGCTTGTAAAATGCTTTGACTTTTTAAAGTAAATAGCAGTACACATTTTTTTAAAAAAAAGAAAGGAAGAAAGAAAGAAACAAATCATATGATTCTATTATGTAAAAGGCTTATGAAAGGCAGGCTAGGTCACTCAGGAAAGAGTTAATTTGTGAAAGCTACTTCTGAGCAGTTGCTTGGTAACTGAATTTTGCACACAGGCCCACCAGAAAGGCCACGATAGTTGCCTAGGTTGTGATCTATTGCTTATAACTTAATACATATTCTCAAAGAGCTTTGGCTGGATTTAAGTCAGACTGGAGCTGTTTGAGGGCATTTTTTTAAAAAAATATATAAAAGTATTTTCTAGGGGTTTAACTGATTTTTCAGTGCTGGGTGTGTGTTACAACTTTTTTGCTTGCTCTCTCACATTTCCAGCAAAGCTGCTTCAGTTGACCTGGTTTTGTTTGTGTTGCCTACTGCTGTAAAATCCAACAAAAATGAGGAGCGCACAAAAGTAACTGGAAACAAAAACAAAAGGCAATGAGAGATGCAACAAAGAGGTTTATTGATCCAGCATGTTTTGGGCCCTAATTGCAAAAGATATCCATAACTTCAGATCTGAAGCCTGCATTACATAAAAATAATAATAATGGGTTTTAAATATATATATATATCCCAGACAACACAAGAAGAGCACTTTGCTCCCCACATTCAAACCAAATTTTGTTCTCCTTTTCTAATCCGGAATGATTTTTTAAATGTATCATTCAGTTCTGCAATTATGCATGTTTTAAATTGCTTTTCTATTTACCTGAAGAAGGGCCAGTAGGGTCTGAAATGCACTGGATCAATAAACCACTTTCTTTGTCGTTGTCCCCCCCCCCCGAAGTCTTTTTGTTTTTCTTCCCATTGTTTTAAAACCCAAATAAAGGTACTTTGATTTTGATTTTGAGGTGAACTACATCACTGTGCAAGTGTCAGGGCCAGAGCTATCAGACAGTAGCCCAGGACCTCCTTAGTTCAGCTATCTGCAAACTGGGTGCTGAGTCGAGGGGGCACGGTCTCAAAGCCCAGTAAGCAAGGTGCTGGGCTTTGGAAAGGAGCCACGAGGCTCAGACAGGTCCTGGAGTCCTCCCACCATAGCTGTCAACTTTCAGATTTGAAAATAAGGGATCAGCAGCCAAAATAAGGGATCAGCAGCCAAAATAAGGGATCAGCAGCCTCATCTGTCCCAGGCACTCCTGTCTTCCACTGCCTCCCGCAGTTTGGTCAAACTCATGCTGGTAGCTTCGAGAACACTGTCCAACCATCTTGTCCTCATGGTTCAATGTTATTAGTGAGCAAAGTTATCCAGTCAGGATTTGAATCTTGGTCCTAACTTTTGGGGTTAAGTTTCTATTTAGCTGTCCATTAATACTGGCAAACCGTATCTCCCATTCATCTCTCAGATCCCCTTGTAAATCTAAAGTACTGACCTCACCACATCCTGCGGTATAAAAATTCCCCAAGTTAATTACACATTGTGTGAAGGTAAGTGTGTGAAGCTACAGCATTCCTACTATCAGCTTAAGTGACACATTCACTCTCTCTCTCTCTCTCTCTCTCTCTCTCTCTCTCTCTCTCACACACACGCACACATACACACACACACACACACACACACACACACACACAGAGCCCCTCCAAGCCAAAGGCAGAAAGCCCAGCCAGCAGCCAAACGAAGCCTCAAGCAGTGGTTCCCACAACGCAGCAGCCCGGCAAAGGGATACACCAGCAAGGAAAACCACACCGTCACCTCTCTGCTGGGAAGTACTGAAGCAAAGGCAAGTCCTCAGGCAACACAGCCGATTCGATTGGCACAAGGCATGCAAGCTCCCTCCCCAGTCGTTCTCAGACACCTTATTGGTGAGCAACTCAGCCGAGCAACACAGTTGAGGAGCCTCCCTGGCCGGCAGGGAGGGAGAGGAGCTGCTTCCTTTGAAATCTGGGAAATTTACGGGATATAAACAATCCAGGATAGCAGTGGGAAACGGCGCTGGAATTAGGGAGTTTCCCGCCAAATAAGGGAGGTTGACAGCTGTGCCTCCCACCTCCTCCCCAAAGCCGAGTGAGCACTTTCTCTCTTCTCCCTCTGACCATGCATTGTCATCCCACCCCCAATCCTCCCCAATTTTGAGCCTTCTTCCCTTGGGGGTTCCTTTGGGGAGGGTTCCCCAGCTGGTGTTCTCACCATTCCTCTGCATGCAGCCAGCCCATGACAACAGATTAGGAAAGAGAACACCCTTTTATGGTTCCTTACAATACCATGGGCCTCTGCTTTCTAGGGGCAAGCTATGCCAACACATCCCAAATCAATATCCCTCTTGTTGGGTGCTTTGCTGTACTGAATTCATACCTATGAAAGTCAATGGAAAGTACAGAAATATGAGCCACCTGTGCCACTGTTTATCCAATCCCCGATTTGGCTACCTCACTGTGCTTTTCTCTGTGACTGAGATGCACACCACAAAATAAAAATATGCCATGCCCTTCAGACTGAATAAACAGGGACTTAAAAGGACAAATTATAGCAACAGCTAATGACTATAATAGTTCTCGGACTTTTTTTTAAAAAAATCCATGCTTAATGCTTTGTAATTCCCAAATGAAAGCATTTATGGCATTATAGTGCCTTAATTAAATGGCAAAACAAAAACCTTTAATCATGGTTGAAGTTAACTGAAAACACCACTGGGGAGGGGCAGAATGAAGTAGGAGAATACATAAGAAACAGAGGAAGGGAGAGGAGATGGAAAAACGTTAACCGTAAGAAATGGAAATTCTCTTGCTACCTGTTGAACTGACTCTAGTTGGTTTTTTTTAAAAAAAGATCCTTTAAGTGTGTTTGATTTTTGCACATGTACATTAAAAAGTGTATATTGAGGATGTGCCATGTATTCTCTGTTCCAACAGCATCCCTGATCTCAAGTCACCATGTTCTCAGCTTGATAACTTGAGAACCAATGTGGTGAAGCTGTTAGATTCTTGACCCAGGACCTGGCAAATCAGTATGCCACTTTTAGGTCCTTGTAGGAAAGGTTGGATATAAATGTAAAAAATTAAAAAATAGCTTTTTAGTACATACGGTGATCCATGAAAAGGCTAGCAGAATTGGGAGTTTTGAAAACCTGGAATCAATGGATAGCTGAAAGCTGGTAGGAACATGGGGGGGGGGGGTGCTGCGGTATGTGAAACATGAACTCCTAAGAAGGGTAGGAAGTCTTCCTGAAACTTCCTATGGCAATTCCCACAACCTGACAAGTTGAATCAGAGGTAGCTGCTTTGCAGATAATTCCCTTTATGGCTGCACACGAACAGAAATCAGCGTTGCTGGTAGTCATTCCAAAATAATTATTTCTTTATGTCTTAAACATTTTATATCCAGCAATTTATGCCTCACTGATGGGAACTCCAAGGAACTGGTTGAAAATTCAATAGAAAGAAAGCCATGTATTTATTGTTATTATTATTATTTAAATTTCTCCACTGCCCTTCATCTGAGAATCACAGGGCGGCTTACAATACAAAAACACAAAATTACATACCCTAGTAACAAACAAAAACTGTACCCCCATAGCATTATGATTTATTACGATTTTAAAAAATGATATAAAGAGAGTATGCCAAATTGGCAATTTCAGGTTTGTTGTTTAGTAGTTTAGTCGTGTCTGACTCTTCGTGACCCCATGGACCAGAGCACGCCAGGCACTTCTGTCTTCCACTGCCTCCTGCAGTTTGGTCAAACTCATGTTAGTAGCTTTGAGAGCACTGTCCAACCATCTCATCCTCTGTCGTCCCCTTCTCCTTGTGCCCTCAATAATTTCAGGGTTATTAGTAGTCAATCCAGTAGGGGGTTCCTACTTCTTTCAGAGGATTTCCAGGTGAGCTCCCAAGCTATCAAACAGAACAGTTAATAAAGAGATGAGACGAGAGATTGAGTTGAATTTTGTCACCTGTGGCCCTTTTATGGATACAGGTGGTTGTTGCTGTTATAGCTCACCATTCCTCTCAGGGGAGTCTAGATTGGGCTATGTTCGCGTTAGTTACCAATTTAATTTATATCCTGTTTGCATATATTGTACAGTTGTTGTTGACCTTTTTCAGCTTCACTCTTTTCCTTCTTTTCCTTGTGATTCTATCTTAATGCATTTATTGCATTTTGAATTTTCTCTCTGAGCCTGCCAGCCAGCCACCTGAGATGCCCATTGCCAGGCAGAAAGCTGGCACATAAATCTTTTAAATGGATTGATTAGCTGTGCAGTCCCAGGCATCTTTAATCAGTCCTGTGCCAAACCCTGCTGTTTCTGGTGAAATCTTCATTCCGTGGGAAATAGGTGCTCATTTTGTCTGCCTCTTTTTCAAAGAGTCTGAGAACATGGTAAATTTTTAAGAGGAAAGGGGCAGGGATGTGGACCCTCAGCCCTCTCTGTCTGGCCACATCCTCTCTTGCCAGGCAAAGGAGACCTGCTGTGCCATCCTCCTTGAGCGATTTGACCTGCCTGGAAGGTGTCCTTGAAATGTGATATTGCTTCAGACTCACCGCCACCAGATGGAGGAAAGGGAGGGGTGTGTGAGTCTGTGTAGAAACACTTCTGCTATATAAAGGTAAACTCTACATTCATTGGTCCACATGAAGGACATAAGAACATGATAAGAACCTGCTGGATCAGTCACTGGTCCATCTAATGCAGCATCCTGGTCTCACAGTAGCCAACCAGATGCCTGTGGGAAACCTGCAAGCAGGAGTTGAGCACAAGGTTGAGTACTCTCTTCCTGTGGCATCCAGCAAATGGTATTCAGAAACATTACTGCCTCCAACTATGGAAGCAGAGAACAGCTACTGGGAGGTAGCCTCTGGAGGACTGCCCAGAAGGAAATGTGGGCCTCACTCTGTAAAAGGTTCCCCACCTGATTTGGAATTTGCCTACCTTTGGAACTGAGCCAGGTTTCATTCTCAAGAGGTTCTGCACTCATTTTTGGTGAAGGAGGAATATAGGAAGCTGCTTAATCCTGGGCCATTTAGCACATACAGTGTTTTACGCTGACTGGCAGAAGCTCTCCAGAGTTCCGGACTGGGAATCTCTGAAAGACCTGGAGATCTCAGGGATCGAAGCTGGGACCTTCTGCATGAAAAGTGGGTGCTGTACCAATGTGCTACAGGCACCACTCTCAGAGGTAATTGTGTGGGTGAAGCGTTTACATAGGGGCAGCCATGCTTGTTCCGCACCATTCCCTGTGAGAGTGACAGAACATTATCATGTCCCATGGCTCCCAGGGGGACTTGCTCTACTTTATTCAAAGTGTGCAATGGGCAAGTGGTCCCTAGGCTGGCCTCTCTAGGCTGCGGATGCTTAATAATAATAATAATAATAATAATAATGTATTATTTTTACCCCGCCCATCTGGCTGGGTTTCCCCAGCCACTCTGGGCGGCTTCCATAGAAACCAAAAATGCACTAAAATATCACAGATTAAAAACTTCCCTGAACAGGGCTGCCTTAAGATGTCTTCTGAATGTCAAGTAGTTATTTATCGCTTTGACATCTGATGGGAGGGCGTTCCACAGGGCGGGCGCCACTACCGAGAAGGCCCTCTGCCTGGTTCCCTGTAGCTTTGCTTCTCGCAATGAGGGAACCGCCAGAAGGCCCTCGGCGCTGGACCTTAGCGTCCGGGCAGAACGATGGGGGTGGAGACGCTCCTTCAGGTATACTGGGCCGAGGCCGTTTAGGGCTTTAAAGGTCAACACCAGCACTTTGAATTGTGCTTGGAAATGTACTGGGAGCCAATGTAGGTCTTTCAAGACCAGTGTTATGTGGTCTCAGTGGCCGCCCCCAGTCACCAGTCTAGCTGCCGCATTCTGGATTAGTTGTAGTTTCCGAGTCACCTTCAAAGGTAGCCCCACGTAGAGCGCATTGCAGTAGTTCAGGCGGGAGATAACTAGAGCATGCACCACTCTGGTGAGACAGTCCGTGGGCAGGTAGGGTCTCAGCCTGCGTACCAGGTGGAGTTGGTAGACAGCTGCCCTGGATACAGAATTGACATGCGCCTCCATGGACAGCTGTGAGTCCAAAATGACTCCCAGGCTGTGCACCTGGTCCTTCAGGGGCACAGTTACCCCATTCAAAACCAGGGAATCCTCCACACCAGCCCGCCCCCTGTCCCCCAAAAACAGTACTTCTGTCTTGTCAGGATTCAACTTCAATCCATTAGCCGCCATCCATCCTCCAACCGCCTCCAGGCACTCACACAGGACCTTCACCGCCTTCACTGGTTCTGATTTGAAAGAGAGGTAGAGCTGGGTATCATCTGCGTATTGATGGACACCCAGTCCAAACCCCCTGATGATCTCTCCCAGCGGCTTCATATAGATGTTAAAAAGCATGGGGGAGAGGACGGAACCCTGAGGCACCCCACAAGTGAGGGCCCAGGGGTCTGAACACTCATCCCCCACCACCACTTTCTGAACACGGCCCAGGAGGAAGGAGCGAAACCACTGTATAACAGTGCGCCCAGCTCCCAGCCCCTCTAGATGGTCCAGAAGGATGTTATGGTCGATTGTATCAAAGGCCGCTGAGAGATCCAGCAGAACTAGGAAACAACTCTCACCTTTGTCCCTAGCTTGCCGGAGATCATCAACCAGCGTGACCAATGCAGTTTCAGTCCCATGATGAGGCCTGAATCCCGATTGGAAGGGATCCAAATGGTCCGCATCCTCCAGGCGTGCCTGGAGTTGTTCAGCAACCACACGCTCAATCACCTTGCCCAAGAATGGAAGATTTGAGACTGGGTGACAGTTGGCCATACTGGCCGGGTCTAAAGATGTTTTTTTAAGAAGCGGTTTAATGACCGCCTCTTTCAGCGGATTTGGGAATGTTCCCTCACAGAGGGAAGCATTCACCACCCCGCAGAGCCCATCGCCCAGCCCTTCCCGGCTTGCTTTTATTAGCCAGGATGGGCAAGGATCAAGGAGACAGGTGGTTGGTTTCACGCGTCCAAGCAGCCTGTCCACATCCTCGGGGGTAACGGATTGAAATTGATTCCATGCAACTTGACCAGACAGAGCTCTAGCACTCTCCCGCCCCAGCCCTGCTCCCACGGTGGTGTCTAGCTCCTTCCGAATATGAGTGATTTTATCTGCAAAAAACTTTGCAGAATCATTGCAGGAGATCTTGGGGTCTTCAGCTCGATCACTGAACTACAGGCCTTCCGGTGCATCTGTGAGCAATTCCCCCTGCTTTCTTATAACGTAAGGAAGCTTGCTTGCCAGGAACATTGCCGGTGCCAAATGACTTCATCTCCGGTGAGCCTTGGATATGCGATTCCTGTTCTGGGGAAACATCAGCTTGTTGGTTTCTGTTTGTTGTGCGGCAACAGCTTGACTTCTTTATGCCAGAGCAGCAGGTGCCAAGTTAGTTAACACTTGTTCAGTGGAACAAGACAAAACAAAATCCTCCCAGGACTTGAGGCTGGCTGCGGTTTTTCCGAATCACAGCATTATGCTTCTGCAGCAGGTCTCTCCTCCCATTAGCATTTGCAAAGCAGCAGCTGGACCTGTCCCTGGAACAATTGAGGAAATCGTATTCTCAGACTCTGGGCGGGCTTAGCCAATTCCCCTTAGTGGTATGCTCTGGGAATGGTATAATCAGGAAGAAACTCTGCTCTTGTTTAATGGAAAGAAGGGGGTGTGTGAATCCAATGTAGCAGCACTTTAAATATTAAATATGCAAACATTAAGTAATCATTGAACAAATCCTTAATTTGAAGGTAATAAGAGACAAGTTAATCACAGTTAAGTGCTAGAATGATAGCAAAATAATCCTTGTTTCTGTTTACAAAGACACAGAACACTCCTGCCTGTGAAAGAATGACAGGCTACTAAAGTTGAACTAATATTGAGGGTGGCTCTACATGATATATTCAAAGCATAATGAATGCACGCTTCAAGCACACGACTTCCCCCAAGGAATCCAGGAAATGTAGTTGCCCCTTCATGGAGCTACCATTGCCAGCACTTTAAGCACGGACTGAGCAACATGTTAAATGCCCCTTGATTTCCTTTGTTTCTTAATAATGGTAAAACAGGCATGGCAACTTTGATCACACATGACTCTGGATGTGTTGATCTGTTTGCAGGTTGGCTAGGGAACCTTTTGTACTGGGAGCTTGTAAAATGTTCCAGATCCACAATGTTGAGAAACTAGGGACCCGAGCAAAATCTGTAGCAGTGTTGCGTCTTTCTTTGTGAAACAAAAGCTCTCCTCTAATGTTCTGAAGGAATTAGCAAGAGCATTGGGGTCATGATGGGGAGACGAAAAGGTAATTCTGAAATCGTAGAACACAGCAAGAGCCAATGCTGCTCAGAAGATATATTTCTGTATGTATGTTTTTAAAAAAATCCATTGAGGAAGAGGGGTATTTTATTTCTGGTTCTCTAGGATCTCAGAACATAAAGAGCAACACTTGGGAAGGTGTGGCAACCAAAACCAGTGTGGCTGCCTTGGTTATCTTCCCCAGAGTGGAAAGTTGAAACCCACACTGGATCCAGAATAGTCTGAGTCTGGATATTCCAATAAGCACCTACTCCAATATGAATCTTCCCATAGTTTATTTCCTAGTTGCAGAGCAGGTTCCAGAAGGAGGTACTTGCAGTGGGGAAGACTTCAGCTTGGCCCCTTGGCACTACTGGTACGAGGTCCCACAGTGCTCCATCTTTGTCTTCCTTAGATCTATATGAAGCTTCTGGATTAGATCATCAAGAGATTCAGGAGTGAAGTCTCAAAAGTATGTTGATGACCCTGAGCTCTACTACTTATCAGGTAAGGCCACTGAAGTGCTGAACTGGCTTTGTAATGGGTTAGTTGAGGGTCAATGAGAAAATGGGCTGGACATGGGTCAATAAACTGAAGCTCAATCCTGACATTATGGAAGTACTGTGGTTCAATGATTGCACTGCGATCAGGAAAGAAGAGGACAATTTGGGAAGATGGCATTTAGCTGGTTATTCCCATCCATGCTCCTACCCAAGTCACGTGAGATTGCGGAGCCCAAAAGACACACTTTTCCAGGGCCATGCTCACACAGCATCCCAACACATGCACTTTGAAGTGCTGTGCAAGATCTTGCCCCCCCAAGCACTTTTTTCCAGGCAAGATCACAATACCCAAAATGGCTGCCATGCTCTTGTGGGAGAAAATGGGGTGTGTTGTTTCTTTGGGGACAATTGCAGGGTATGATGTACGTCATCTTGATCTTAGAGAAAAGTATGGGATATAAATGTGATAAGTAAGTAGAGATAATCAGGTCTTGGTCTTGTCAGTGTCTAGATGGGTGAGTGTCTGGAACCTATATGATACTGAGTCAAGCTCAGTATTTTCTACCCTGACTGGCAACAACTCTTCTGAATTTCAGACAGGGGCTTCTCTCAGCCTGGAGAGGCCAAGGGATGAGGCTGGGACCGTCTACATGCAAGGCTCTACCACTGAGCTATGATGTTTCCTTCTGCTCAGAGTTTCTAGAGAGATCCAGTATGTGTGCTGTTTTGCGGACTCTAATTCTGAATCTCTAAGGCTGGCAGTTGCCCGTGTTTGGCATTAGTAAATATTGCCACAAGGAAAACAGCAGGGTCCCTGCGTTGCTCATGAGGGGACCATTATAATATTTTTTTTGAACTCTTGTTAGCAAACTGTCATATTATACTTGTCATTCTAATGTGTCTCTACATATTAATTATGGCCCCAAAGAGAAAACATTTTGTTCATTGTAATTGTAAGGGCCTCTAGTTTTCACTTCTGTGTAAAAGAAAGGGAGAGAGGGAGACAGAGGGGAGAAAGCCCTTATAGCCATTAGATTGGTTTCATTATACTGTGTAGAGAATGATTATGCTGTGTCCAGAATGAATGCCCTATAAAATATAACAGCAATTACAGCAAATTACGTTTGTTGGCAAAAACACACACACACGAAATCATAAAATATTTTTTAAGCTGGGCAACACACAGAAGATGCAGGGCACAGAATTCACAGTGAGATGCAAAGCCTCCAAACTTCTCTTCCCTCTCCATGGTGCTGAAACAAAGAGTGACTTCCACAAAGGGCTATGAAGAACACGACACAGTCCATGGCTGAGTTAAGCAAGTGTGAAGCCTTGTACCACTACTAAGCACCACGCACACCATTAATTTTAAAGCACATTCCGACTACCAAAAAATTCTGGGAGCCGTAGTTTACCACTCACAGAACAGCAGCTCCCAGCACCCTTAACAAACTGCATTTCCCACGATTCTTTGTTCAGGTGCTTTAAATGTGTGGAGTATAGTCAGCCTTACTCCTAAGTACCTGTGCTCAGGATTGCAACCTCGAGCTCAACTGGTTGGATCCAGTCTAACAGCACAAGGCTAAACCATGCCTCCTCAGAAGTAAGTCCCACTGAACTCATGTGCAGAAGGCTAGTATGTTGAAAGGGATCTTGGAGCCATGCATCCACCCCCACCCCCAAAGTCACACTGCTTGTCATCCTCCTGCCATCATGTTGAGGTCAAGATCTGTAGCAGGGAGACTTTTCTATACTCAGAGCTCCCTGTGTGATTAGAGCTCTGATTAGTCAGTCTTCAAAATCATGGGAGGTTCCAGCAATGGTCAGGCTTATTAACCTCAACCTGATGAGGACAAATATGGAGGCAGCTGGAAGGGCAATCTTTTCCACCTGCCTTGCTACACCCCATGCCTGGGGGGCAGTATGTTTTTTGCTGCTATTTGGGTGTTTTGTATTTTATCATTAAGCATTGTTTTAGTCTTCATCAACATGAGATGTTTGTCTGCCCTGTTGATAGTAACACGACTTTTTGTTTAAATTGTGTTCTGTGTTGCAATGGATAATGCAAATCAAATCAAAATCAACCAGATACAGGTTATAGCTAAAAGCATCTGCTAATGAATTATATTAAAATGTTCTGTTCTGTATGTTGTTGTGGGTCACTCGGAGCATGATTCTACCATTGAAAAGTGGCAAACAAATAAACTCATGGTCTTTCCCTCTGCATGCAAGTAACGCAGAGAGGGCTTTATTTATGCTTCAATGCTAAAGATAAAAAAAGGGTAAAGGACCCCTGACAGTTAAGTCCAGTCGCAAATGACTCTGGGGTTGTGGCACTCATCTCACTTTACTGGCCATGGGAGCCAGCGTTTGTCCGCAGACAGTTTTTCTGGGTCATGTGGCCAGCATGACTAAGCCGCTTCTGGCGAAAACAGAGCAGTGCACGGAAACACCGTTTACCTTCCCACCAGAGCGGTACCTGTTTATCTGCTTGCACTTTGACATGCTTTCAAACTGCTAGGTTGGCAGAAGCAGGGACTAAGGAATGGGAGCTCACCCCGTTGTGGGGATTCGAACTGCTGACCTTCCAATTGGCAAGCCCTAGGCTCAGTGGTTTAGACCACAGCGCCACCCGTGTCCCTTCAATCCTAAAGCTTACAATCCTAAGCATGTCTGCTGAGATGTGAGAGGCACTCTTTCTCCAATGGGACTTATTTCCAAGTAAGTATCTTTTTAAATATCTCTGCAGACATGCTTAGTATCTCTGCAGTATCTCTGCAGTAGTATCTCTGCAGACTTGCTTAGGAATGTATTGTTAGTCACTGGCAGGTTGAAAGTCAGAAGGCAGGCAGATGCAGGTTGGTTGACGAAAGACTGAGGTTGGTGGAGCTGTGATCTGTTCACTCTAACAGAGCAACCCCCACTGCTTTCAGAGATGCTGCAACCCATTCATGAATTTCTCAGAATCTCGTTCGTAGTAAGTGACCATTCCTTCAGTCCATTGTTAAAAAAATACCGGCTGTGCTTCCCTATCCCATGCTGTTCTTTTGGCCTTCAGAGTGCATTTTACAATGAAATCCTGTTACCCCTCCTAAGCAACCCCCCGCCCTCGAAATCATTACAATCCTTCCACTGCTGGATTGAATCACAAGCTTACCAGCTATTGCACAGAAAGGTTAATGAGTCTTTGGAGGCATGCATTTTTCATAAGGCTTTGGGTGAGTTGGGAGCCAGCATCTTATATACAATATTTTATTCATTAATTATCAGATGTTTACACATATTAAATATTGATAATATTCTAAAGCATGAGTAGCTGTCACTTCAGCAGCCCCATTCAGATACTAATGAGAAAGATATATACACTCTTACATAGGAATTATGTTGATTTATTTATTATTCTGTTGCTCTTTCTCATGCTAACACTCTTATGTCTGTTCTCCAGTCTCCCGAGCACTGTCCTTTTCTCCAGAAATGCCTCCTTTCTAGTTATTTTTTGTCTTTTATGCCAAACCCCTTCCTTCTCCTTTCTGCCTACTCTCAGATTTTGTTCTCTTATTTACTAACTTTTCTTCCAATTTTGCTTCATTTTCATCTCCTCTGGTAACAATGCATCCCTTTTAAATTCTGTTGGTTCCCATTGAATATGATTATTCCATTATTCATGCATCTTTTTCTTCTTTATCAATCGATGTGCAGATCTTATCTACCGTTTTGCAAGGGGATTCGAAACCCCTTACAGATACACAGTTCTCTCCTGGTGCATTCTCTGGCTTTGATGAAACCCATGTATCTTTTCAAGTTTCTTGCTATACTTTCCCAGCTGTAATTTGATGGAAGAGGTCTGAGCTTAATAGATTTGGGTAACTTTTTAAAGTTGCATCTCTGCTGTATGACAGCTAAGCAGAGCCACACAAATGTTTCCTTGAATCTGCAGTTTGGTCTGGAAACAGCTGTAATCAGGGTGATCAGCTACAGCTATGCGTGACAGCTCCTCTTCTCCTTATGAACAATCTAGTTTAACTAACCTGTGCACTGATATTGGAAAAGGGCCATAGCTCAGTGGTAGAGCATCTGCCCAGGTTCAATAAACAGTATCCCCAGGTATAATAATAATAATAATTTATTATTTATACCCCGCCCATCTGGCTGGGTTTCCCCAGCCACTCTGGGCGTCTTCCAACAAAATATTAAAATACAATAGTCTGTTAAACATTAAAAGCTTCCCTAAACAGGGCTGCCTTCAGATGTCTTCTGAATGTCAGGTAGTTATTTATCTCTTTGACATTTGGTGGGAAGGTGTTCCACAGGACGGGTGCCACTACCGAGAAGGCACTCTGCCTGGTTCTCTGTAACTTGGCTTCTCGCAGTGAGGGAACCGCCAGAAGGCCCTCGGCACTGGACCTCAGTGTCCGGGCAGGACGATGGGGGTGGAGACACTCATTCAGGTATACTAGACTGAGGCCGTTTAGAGCTTTAAAGGTTAGCACAAACACTTTGAATTGTGCTCGGAAACGTACTGGGAGTCAATGTAGGTCTTTCAAGACCAGTGTTATGTGGTCTTGGTGGCCGCTCCCAGTCACCAGTCTAGCTACTGCATTCTGGATTAGTTGTAGTTTCCAGATCACCTTCAAAGGTAGCCCTACGTAGAGTGCATTGCAGTAGTCCAAGCGAGAGATAACTAGAGTATGCACCACTCTGGCGAGACAGTCCGCGGGCAGATAGGGTCTCAGCCTGTGTACCAGATGGAGCTGGTAAACAGCTGCCCTGGACACAGAATTGACCTGTGCCTCCATGGATAGCTTTGAGTCCAAAATGACTCCCAGGCTGTGCACCTGGTCCTTCAGGGGCACAGTTACCCCATTCAGGACCAAGGAGTCCTCCACACCTGCCCGCCTCCTGTCCTCCAAAAACAGTACTTTTGTCTTGCCAGGATTCAACCTCAATCTCAATCTCAACCTCAATCTGTTAGCTGCCATCCATCTTCCAACCGCCTCCAGACACTCCCAGGACCTTCACCGCCTTCACTGGTTCTGATTTGAAAGAGAGGAAGAGCTGGGTATCATCCGCACACTGATGAACATCCAGCCAAAACTTCCTGATGATTTCTCCCAGTGGCTGCATGTAGATGTTGAAAAGCATGGGTGAGAGGACAGAACCCTGAGGCACCCCACAAGTGAGAGCCCAGGGGTCTGAAAACGCATCTCCCACTACCACTTTGTGAACATGGCCCAGGAGGAAGGAGCAGAACCACTGTATAACAGTGCCCCCAGGTAGAGCTGTTGATTGATTTTCATGAAGATTTTATAAACAAACAAACAAATCATGATCTGCTGCTAAAATGTGAATAACTGAGTGTGAGATAGGAAAAATGAGAAACTTCATAATCTCCACTGATGTTTCTAAGCCTTGTCTTGGATCCGATGATAAGTTAATGTGAAAATGTTCATGGAAAGAAAGTGTCTCATCCCCTCCTCCTCAGGCAACCCAGCTGCACCCCCAAAATCTCTCTCTGGAAGGTCAGGGATCCCTCTGAACAATGTAGAAGGGAGACTGATGCAGGGGGAGGAATTGCACCAGATTGAGTTTGGTTTCTAAGGAAGTTCACAGAATGAAAGTGTTCCCCCAGCAGCCCCTATGCCTGACCCCACATAGTTCAAGAGGCACCCTTGCCCATAAAGGTAAAGGTACCCCAGCCCGTACGGGCCAGTCATGTCCGACTCTAGGGGTATGCGCTCATCTCACTTAAGAGGCCGGGGGCCAGTGCTGTCCGAAGACACTTCCGGGTCACGTGGCCAGCGTGACGAAGCTGCTCTGGCGAGCCAGAGCCGCACACAGATACGCCGTTTACCTTTCCGCTATAAAGCGGTACCTATTTATCTACTTGCACTTAGGGGTGCTTTCGAACTACCCTTGCCCATAGAAGATGGCTTTTGGGGTGTTTATGTTGCAGATGGCTGTAGAAAGGGTAAATGAAAATGTTCCTTTTACATAATGGTTAGAGTATTGGGCTATGACCTAGGAAAGCAGGGTTCAAATTCCTACTCAGCAATGAAGCTCACTGGGATGGCCGCCTTGGGCCAGTCGCCCTCTCTCAGTGTAACCTCCCTCACAGGGTTGTTGTGAAGATGAAATAGGGAGGAGGGGAACCATGTACACCACCTCAAACTCAGTGGCATATAAATGTAAAAAATAAATAAGTACATTAATAGATAAATTTATCTTAAGATACAAACTGTTAATAGTAATGTTCTCTGCATGAGGTGCAATAACAAGAGAAGTCTGTAGATTAGGGAAAGAATTTCCGGAACTTTTGTGCATTCCTATATTTTGTTCTTTCTGGGAGACGCAATCACAAATGCAGGACAGGCTAACATCATGAACAGAATGCTTAAGCAAGCAGATGCCTTGTGGAAATATTCCATCAATTAACCTCTGGTCCAAGTGCAGGTTCTCTGCGCAGCTCCTTGCTATTAAACAATAGATCCTTGTCAGCTGTGTGGCATTATTACTTCTGTGCATATTCCAACCAAAACACACATTTTAACAAGTCATGAGTTAAGAAGAAAGGCTCCTGCAAAGTCACCTCTGAAAAAGCAAGTTTAAGCATTGCATCTATTTCTGGTTTTTAATACTGGATTCATATACATATGTTTTCAAATCCTCATATGTGAAACTTAAGCTACATAAGACTATCATCCGAATCCATTGTATGTAACCCTTAAGACCCAGGTTAGTGCAATTCAGTGCATACATGCTAGGGGCTGCCACCCCTTGCAAACTACAGCATGATGACATCATTACAATTTTATTATTATTATTATTATTATTATTATATATATATATATATATATATATATATATATATATATATATATGAATGAACTGCAGGTGTTTTGTGTGAATTTGTTAATATTTTGTATAATTTTAATGGTATAAATATTGTATTTATGTTTATGTTTTTAAATGCATTATAAGTCATTTGGAGACCTTTGAGCAACCAGTGGCTAATGTATAATAATAATAATAATAATAATAATAATAATAATAATATGGAACTTGCCCCAGAAACCCATGTATCATGACATAGGCTTTTGGGTCAAGCTCCCATCATTCATTGGGAGGGCATGCAGATGCTACAGAGCAGCAGTTTTCTTGGACTCTACTTCCTACCCCAGAGACATGATGTAATCTGAAAGAGATCATATTAAAGGAAGTCAGGTGTGGGGAGAAGAGAGCCATGATGACATGGGAGACCCACAAAATGTTGGAGTAACTGGACATGAGAAGGAGTTAATTTCCTTCATGAGCTAATCACAGGTGCAAGCTCAACCGAGCCAGTTGCTGTGGCAACAGCCCAGTGCCCCAACTATATCTATGATTAATGTATGTCAACTAATATGGTTGCTTGAATCTGTCTGAGTCTGTTAGTTGTCCAGCATTATATCTTGAGTTTTTTTGAGTTATTTAGAGCAACAGAGATACTTCATATTTGTATGTCTCTGTACATTTCTGTACCTACCAGAGCCTACAAGCTGGAACTTATTTGTCTGTATATAAATACATCCAGAGCTGTTTTACTGAGCCTATATCATCTACAACAGTAAAAATTTGGACCTTACTCTGCTTCTCTCTGGTGACTAGTACTGCGGTCAAGATCTGAAGGAGCATCTCCACCCCCATTGTTCTACCTGGACACTGATGTCCAGTGCCGAGGGCCTTCTGGCGGTTCCCTCAGAGCAAGAAGCCAAGTTACAGAGAACCAGGCAGAGGGCCTTCTTGGTAGTGGTAGTGAAACGCCCTCCCACCAGATGTCAAAGAGAACAACAACTACCAGACTTTTAGAAGACATCTGAAGGCAGCCCTGTTTAGGGAAGCTTTTAATGTTTGATGCATTACTGTATTTTAATATTTTGTTGGAAGCCTCCCAGAGTGGCTGGGGAAGCCCAGCCAGATGGGCAGGGTATAAATAATAAATTATTATTATTATTATTATTATTATTATTATTATTATTATTATTATTGTTATTGTTAGGGTTAGGGTTATGAATGTGTATCTCATATCAAATTCCCAACACAAAACCCTACTATCTTCCTTGGGTTGCTGCTGCCTGAGAAAAACAGGCAGATGGTGCAGGTGGAGGCGAGAGCTGAACCTTCTCCTCCACTCCATATGAGGATTCTGAACAATAATGGAGGAGTCAAAGGTGAGGAGACAATAATTCCAGAGCGATAACTTGGCAAAACTGCTGGCAGTTTCCTTCTTTAGCAAATTAACACCACAGATGAAAGGGTAAGACACCTGTGTCCTGCTGCTTGAGTGCCAATTTCAAGACCCCTGATGCTTTACAAGGACAGTTGTTTATTCACCCTGCAGACTCCAAAACCAACGAAGGAACACAACTTTGACTGAAGCATGTAGGCAGGAAAACTGCTGGAACCAAGATATAAAGCAAGCAGTAAATGAATGGAAGGAAAACAGGGTCTGGTTGGAATTTAACTTGGCAGATGAATTTGCATTGCAAAGGGCCATTGCTCAATTCAGAATCAGGGAGTGGAAAATCTCATGCGATCTGTCCTGAGCTTTCAGGAACCAGGCAGATTATCTATCTATCACCATTTAAGTATTCAGGGGAACAAGAACAGATGGGCATTTTTAAGCCATGAAGAAATTGCATGTTCTTACTGTAGCTTTGCTTTTTCCACCTGCTCCCGTTCCTTAAAAATAAATCAATAGTCTGCCACTTCTTGTCTCGCCTTCTCTTCAATAGACTCAGAGTAAGAGAACAATCTTCTGCATGTCTGCTCAAAAGTAAAGTGTGCTGTGTTTTCTAGGACTTACTCCTAATTATGTCCAAATAGGATTGCAGCTTTGGGGCCAGTGGGTACACTTGGAAAACTGATAAACTTCTATGGGCACCAGTCACAAAATGACAGTGGAGGGGGTGTGGCATAAAACAAAATGTGCCAAGATCCCATTCAAAAACACAATGCCAGTAACGCTTGCTTGAAAGAAAGAAAAACTTTATTCAGGCTAATAGCAGTACAGGTCCAAAATTCAAGATTCCAAGACACATAACTGATGTTGCTATAGAGCAGGCATAGGCAAACTCGGCCCTTCAGATGTTTTGGGACTACAACTCCCATCATCCCTAGCTAACAGGACCAGTGGTCAGGGATGATGGGAGTTGTAGTCCCAAAACATCTGAAGGGCTGAGTTTGCCAATGCATGCTATACAGTTACAAAGATGCCATTAAGCTACAAAGAAGTCCTCCTGACTCCCTGATGAGGCTCTGGGCTCCCCAAGAAGGGCAGTAGAATAGGCCAAGAGATCTGCTTCCTCCTCTTTGACATCTGGAGATATAATGGTTTGTAACCTCTCCTCTTCATCCCTGAGTGCCTGCTTTCCAGCCCCTCATCTTTTTTCCTTCCTCCTCCTCCTGTTGCATTTGTGAAATCACACCAGGTGCTTCTGGAACAGAGGCAGATGAAGCTGAGATACACATGACATCATGGCTGTCACGGGTAGAAGCGTCTAAAAAGAGGGCCCTATCTGCCTGCCATTATCCACTCCCACCAGCGGGGAAAAGGGACTTAAATCAGCCACCACTGTGCTAGCTCATGGAGAAAAGCTGTTTGTGACTCTCCTCTGTTCAAAATGAATGGGAAAGTGGGTGTCCAATTCAGGTACCAAATGTAATGTGACCATGTTTAAGTGGGGGATGTTCAGTGGATGAAAGGCTGAACCAATGCAAACAGGAACTGAGCAGGAAGAGCAAAAGCCTCTCATGCACTGTGGATTTGTGAGGGGATATTAAACATGCTGGTGGTGCTGTGGTCTAAACCACTGAACCTAGGGCTTGCCGATCAGAAGGTTCGAATCCAGCGATGGGGTGAGCTCCATCGCTGTTTGGTCCCAGCTCCTGCAATCTAGCAGTTCGAAAGCACATCAAAGTGGAAGTAGATAAATAGGTACCACTCTAGTGGGAAGGTAAACAGCGTTTCCGTGCGCTGCTCTGGTTTCGCCAGAAGCAGCTTAGTCATACTGGCCACATGACCCAGAAAAACTGTCTGCAGACAAACGCTGGCTCCCTTGGCCTATAGAGCGAGATGAGCGTGCAACCCCAGAGTTGTCTGTGACTGGACCTTATAGTCAGGGGTACCTTTACCTTTACCTATTTAACCAAGACTATTTGTAGAGGTGGTATGTTGGTAACCTCTAGGGTAGAGGAAAAAGGCTGAACAGAATACTTATTCATTTCAGTCAGCAATGAGGAATACATTACAGACAAAACAGCACTCCTCATTGTGCTCGGTTATTATCAATTTAGTTAGACCCTATATGAAGCCACTATCTGTGAACAGCAATGAAACAGAGAAATTGATTATAAAAAAAGCAGCACTGTACTAAGTGTCATCAGAATTTTGGATTACCTCCAGCTGAATAACCATAAACATCTCTCTTTACTACTGTTATCATCCAGGTAAGAGCTACAATTTGATGTACACCGTATCATTTCTGCCTTGAGTGCTCATGCTGAGTTGACGTTCAGAATTTAAGCATCATACAAACAATATGTGTAACAAGAACAGCCTTTGGAGAAAGAGTTTGTGAAACGTGATATATTCCCTCTTGAATCTATGATGTGGAATTGTCCCACAATGCTGAAGGTTGCTTATTCCCTCTAAGTCATGGCTTTAAAAACTGTAATGAATCTTCAATGCTAACACATTTCTGATTGATTTGAAATTTCCTGGTGTGTGGATCCCACTAACTCTCCACTACAAAAAATGCCTAACTTAAACACGTATAAACCTGTGCTGAAACAGCCTGTACGAATATTGCATAATACATAAATATTTGCTTCTGCTGCATAATTTATTCTACTGTAAGTGAGAGAGGGTTGGCTAAAGAGTCATGCTGAGGAGGGGTGGGCAGACTTTAGACATGTGGGATCTGCTTTTCTTCTTTTCTTTTCCTTGATCCCTGAAATCTACCCACTGGGGCCAAATATCTGCACAATGGCTCAATGGAGCAGATGTACACTTAGACCAGGGGTTGTTAATGTGGCACCCATGGGTGTCCATGTGCCTGCTGAAGGGTTCCCTGACACATGACAATTTCCTTCCTGTTGCTTCTTCTTCTGATGAGATTAGACTTGAAAGAAGTGTTCCCTTGTAGTCAGTATAGAAAGTTGTGGTTTGTGCATGGTTTCGTTGTGTGTGTGTGTGGTGCACTCATCAGTTTCTCCAGTTTCCAGTTTCTCCAGTTTCCAGGTCCCCAAAAGGTTGGCAGCCTTAAATATGGGTAAAGGGTACCTCTGAGCACATGTGCAGCCCTCCAGATTTGTTTTCCTAACCATACCTAAGCTCTCAGCCATTCCACACGAAGGTCCACTCCTGATTTTCCCTAAGTAATCTTCAGTCAGGATGCTCTGGGTCTGATAAACCATATTTTCTCTGTCTAGAGGTTTCCTTCCTTGTGTGCTTGGACTGCTCCCCCCCCCTGTCTTTTGCACCTCCAGCTCTAACAAATTAAGCTAAAGTCAGCACATGTAGCAGTGAAATAGTGTCATAAACATGACACTCTCATCTGGAGGGAACATGATGAAAATGCATCTCCTTTCAATAATCCTTCCGTTCTTCCAACAATGGTTGCTTTTGGTTTGTGTGGTGACATAGGTAGGTTTGATGAAGCTGTCACATTTCCCCTACTGTTTTGCAATTAGTAGTTAGGTTTTGCTTAGTGTGCAAAGTCAGGGGAACTTGACCCTGAGTCTGTAATATATTGTATTGTATTGAGATTGATATAGATATATAGAGAGGAAGAAAAACTTTGCTCTACTCTCTCTGTGCCATGCATAATTTTATAAACTTTTATCATGCTGTCTCTAACAGCATCTTCCATCCCCTTGATCATTTTGGTTGCACTTTCCCGAGCCCTTTCCAAGTCTACAATATCCCTTTTGAGAATCATAACTTATGCCCGGAAATGCTCTGAAACGCTTTGTTTCACTTTTATATCTGAGGAGAATAATAATTGTAAAGTTTCATAATCATCCATTGTATATTTATATATAAAGCAGCTCTGGCCTTTCTCTAAATAGAAGCTGGGAGGTTTTTTTTGGGCATTCTATTAATAAAAAAGCAAACTAAACTGGTATTCTTTTTTGGGGGGGGGGATCCTGGAAACTCACTTCAGCTTAATTGCAGGGCTCTATTGTTTCAGGGGGTGATGGAGTCACTGCAGGGAGAGTGTTTTTAATTGAAGGAAATGTGGTCATTTTTTGAAACTCTGCCATTAAACGAATGGTTTTAACTAAAAATAAACAACCACCATGACTACAATGTATCGCACCAACATGAAATAATGAATTAGACTCTCCTGCTTCCCCATGTTCCTAATCCTGAGTCACTACGGAAGTGAATAATTCTGGTTATATAAGGAAAAGGGCAAACTCTGAAGAAATACAAAGCATTAAGTACACATCCATTATCTTCTGCTGACTCCTCCTCTCTCAATACATTTGAAGATAAATAGGCATCTTACAAAGGCGGCACGAAATGGAGGTGGGGAAACTATTGGGAAAAAGAGAGAGCAGTCAGGACTAGTTCAGCTGGCCTCTAGCCCTCTGCAGCAGGAGAGAGGAGAAGCAAGACTCATTCCATCAGCAGTGTTGAAGAACCAGCTCCATCAGACCCCTCTTGTCCCTGAACTGTTTCCATTCCAGCTGGTCATTATGAGAACTACTGTTTAACTTGAATAATTGGTGCCTGAGTTTGCTTGTTTTCCTCTTCCATCCCCGATCATTTCCCCTTTTGTGCCATGTCTTCTAGAACCCTGCAGGCAGAAACTGTCCTGTTTTAATTGATTGCATACAAGCCATCCTGGGAGCTTTTTTTCACTGAAGAGCATGTTCTAAATAAAAAATTGATACATGGATGTTAAAAATAAACTACATACAACTACTTGGAATGACAAGTTCAGGGAGTGGTTGTCATTCCAGAAGCAGTGAAGAAGCCTTGATCTGCCACTGATATAGCCCTTGATCTGCCACTGATATAGTTGGCTCCCTGCATAATCTGGTTGTGACATCACAAGAGCTTCTCGAATATACTGTTTGTTCACATAACAAAAAGTCCCTGGTAAAAAGAAGGAACTAAAGGGGGAGAAATGACATAGATCTTCCCTTGTGTGTCTTTGATATTTCCCCAAATAAACGAATGCATTTCATTTCAAGTGGGAATGAATTAAGACCAAGGTAATCTTAAGACTGAAAACCACCAAGAATTCAATGGACAAATCCTGCATCTATGTTTTTGTGCAAGGAACAAGTAAGATCAAGTACTTTCATTTGAGACTAATTACCATTAATTTTGTAGAAGCCGAGAGCATGTTCCCTTTTACAAAGCACTTCCTTCCCACAAGAGTGATGCTCCACAGCCTCTTTAAAACCTAGAAAATGAAGACAATTGTAAGGCAGGGATGGGGAACAAGAGGTCTGCCAGATGTTGCTGGACTACAGATCCCATCATCCCTGGCCACTGACCATGCTGGCTGGGGCTGGTGGTGTAGAATCTACCACACAACATAGTCCAGCTAAGCTGGCAAGCACCAGCATCTATTGCTAAGATACTATATCTTTTGCATATATTTAATGGTAGCTGTATTGGGTGCCAATCTTGGCTGGAAAATGGGGTGTAATTTAAATTCAAAGAAATATAGTCATCTTGAGACCCATTAGGGAAACAAGCAAGTATATATAAAGATATAATAAAGATATAGTGATAACAGGTCTGGCCTAATGGTGAGTTCACTGTAGCATATAGCAACATGTTACACTCAGTGACGGCCCATTGGGTAAAAGAAAAGGTAAAGGATCCCTGGATGGTTAAGTCCAGTCAAAGGTGACTATGGGGTTACGGCACTCATCTCACTTTCAGGCAGAGGAAGCCGGCGTTTGTCCACAGACAGCTTTCCAGGTCATGTGGCCAGCATGACTCAATCGCATCTGCCACAACAGAACACTGTGATGGAAACCAGAGAGCACGGAATCGCCGTTTACCTTCCCGCCACAGTGGTACCTATTTATCTACTTACACTGGTGTGCTTTCGAACGGCTAGGTTGGCAGGAGCTGGGACAAAGCAACGGGAGCTCATCCCATTGCACGGACTCAAACCGCCAACCTTCTGATCAGAAAGCCCAAGAGGCTCAGTGGTTTAGACCACAGTGCCACCCGCATGCCCATTGGGACTGGTAGGGCGAAAGGCAGGGAAATGAACAGTGGATGGAGCCAGAGCCAATGACAGGCAGAGCCAACTGATTGTCATGTTGTCTCCATCTTCTTACCTGCTGGGTTCTACAAGGGACAACATGGAGCCTAATGAGGAGGATTCAGTGGTAGAGCATCTGCTTTGCATATAGAAGGTCCCAGATTCAATCCCTGGCAAACCCCAGGTAATGCTGGGAAAGATCCAGCATTGACAATGCCATGCTGGATGGACTAATAATCTTAGACTTGGTCTAAGGCAGTTTCCTAGATAAGGTAAGGTAAAGGTACCCAGTTGTGTCCGATTCTAGGGTTGTGCGTCCATCTCACTTAAGAGGCCAGGGGCCAGCGCTGTCCGGAGACACTTCCGGGTCACGTGGCCAGCGTGACGAAGCTGCTCTGGCGAGCCAGCACCAGCGCAGCACACGGAAACACCATTTACCTTCCCGCTATAAAGCGGTACCTATTTATCTACTTGCACTTAGGGGTGCTTTCGAACTGCTAGGTGGGCAGGAGCTGGGACCGAAAGATGGGAGCTCACCCCGCCACGGGGATTCGAACCGCCGACCATACGATCGGCAAGTCCTAGGCACTGAGGTTTTATCCACAGCGCCACCCGCGTCCCAGCAGTTTCCTAGGTAAGATGCGCCAAAAATGTATTGATCCAACAGAATCATCGAAGTTCATGGGAACTGCAAGTTGTACAGTCAATTGCTGCACCAATGTCACCATGAGATCAATGAAACTCTAATAAGCACTACATAACTACACCTGACAGCAATTATTCTCCTTAAGAAGACTTGGTAGG
Organism: Podarcis tiliguerta; assembly: GCF_965153285.1. Classification (NCBI taxonomy): domain Eukaryota; kingdom Metazoa; phylum Chordata; class Lepidosauria; order Squamata; family Lacertidae; genus Podarcis; species Podarcis tiliguerta. The sequence continues at coordinate 54,231,700 of NC_139543.1, read as the reverse complement.
CTTGAAATATTCTGAGACTTTCACTTAAAGCATTTTGTGTGTGTGTGTGTACCTTATGGTCTCCTTTGTATCTGTTTCAGACGACATCACCTTGTGTGGCCCTTTATCTCTTCAAGATAGGTTATTGTCGCTGATGTCAAAACTTGTCTCCAGCCATTTATTGTGCTTAAGCAGCTACTGCTGCACACAGACATTTCTGGACCAGAGCCCAGAATGCTCCATCCTTTTCTCTCCATGACACACCAACACAGCCACTATTTCTTTTATTTTTTTTTGGGGAAAGTTATTATAACACAGCGAAAATGAACCTTAAGAAAACAAAAGCCTTTTGTGAGTGCTCTCAATCAGATCTCTTTTGCTCAAAGAAAGGAAGAAGGATAAAGGAAAACAACATTATATCCCTACAGAGCAATTAACCTTGCCTAACTTTTACTGTTCACTTCCATGCGGTGGCACAGAGAAAGTGACAGTTCATTTCTGTCTGTTGTTCTTGGGATTATCGTACGATCCGTTCTGGAGGCTGGCTGAGTTGAGCTTTTTAATCTGTTTCACTTCAGTCTTTGGTCATCATCGCGGCTCGTCATCACCACAGTTTGCTATCATGTGTGCACATTTATTCCAGGATTCACAAGGACTAGAAGCTTTTCTTTTAAATGCACACACACACACACATTAGAATCTTGATGGTTCCAGCTCTACACACACACACACACACACACACACCCCCACACAAAATATGTGCTCTAAATTCTCAGAAAAACAATCGGTCCTCTGATTTCTTAAAGGTCTTCCTCCCTGAGGAAGGGGCTTTCATTTTTCTGCCTGAGTCTCAGGGCATTTTAAGAATTTCTTTAGAATTTCTGTGCATGCAGCAGGGTTTTGAGCTTGCCTTCTCAAGTGGTCAAGGGTGATGTGCATTTTTTTACTTTTCCAGTAAACACTTCTCCGCCACTCTGCACCCTCCCTGGCCGCCTGTGTGTCCTGATATTAAATGGCTCCATGGGTGTCTGGATAAGCTCAGAGAGCAGACCACTGGTGAGATGATTTGTACGATGATAGGAAGAACCCCTCACAGACACCCTTGGCTGCCTCAATAGGAAGATAACCACTGAACTCTGCAACTCACCCACAAGAGATGTGCAGATGGGGAAGAAATGGCACAGTGGAGAGGAGGGCAGAGGATGGCTCTTGAATACTATATATGAGATGAGAGCCTAGTTGGCAGCTGGATGGATGAATGGGCCAGTGGGGCAAGCAAGTAGGAGATCTGGGGAGGCACCTAAATTTGCTGCCCCTGTTGCTTGAGGCAATTGCTGGATGAGAGAACATGGAGAGAGGCCTCAGAAGATGTTCTTAATGACAAAATAGGTTCATGATGATGAAAAGTGGAGGGTTGCAATTCTGTGCATACTTCCTTGGAAGTAAGACTGGAAACTGAGAAACCACACATATAGTCATTGTGGTCCTGAGCTCCATAAGGCTTTATAGGTTAAAAACAGCACTTTGAGTTGGCCATAGAATTGGTTGCCACTGCAGTTGGGTTCCATGACAAAAAGAAGGTGGGATATATAAATGGAAGAAAAACAAATAAAATGAGTATCACACCCAGCTATCCAGCTGACACTGAGGAGATTTTCTATTAAGTAAGTTTGCTTTCTTTTCCTTTGGTAGAGTTGCCGTCCAATAGGGCTACCGAACTTCACATCAATAAAGTATCTAATAACTGTCACTAGCAGCCAGGAGCAGCCATGTCACTTAGGTAAAGGTAGGCCAACTTAATTTCTCACTGATTGATCAAACTGCAGAACTCATCATTTTCTCCTCATGCTGCTGTCTGACAGCACACCATGGTGTATGAAGAAGTGCAATTGGCTATACTTTAGGACTCTTTCCAGACGACTCTGAGAGGAAATGTCACCTATTTTTCTTCCGCTCGCTTTCTGTCAAAAAGGGTGGAAGTGTTTTCCCAAAGGGAACTGAAGGAATTATTGCGGGCTCTTTGTCTAAGCCCAACTTCCCTGAGTATCTGTCAGTGGTATTTCCCTAGGCATTTCTGCACTGGTAAGCTGTGTATCTGTGCTCCACACAAGGAAACTGAACTGAGGAATGGCAGTTGTTTCCCCTCTAACAGAAGAAAAGGCCCCTGTTTACATGACTGTATGAATTCTGCATCATTTACCTACGGTGTAGGCCAGCATCCACCAAGCTGGTGCCCTTCAGATGTTTTGTACTACAACTTCCATCAGCCGCAGGTTGGCTTTAAGACATAATATGGGGTAGGGAGAGAAAAGAAACTTGAGAATATAATGATAAATCACTATCAGATGCATTCACAACTATAGATACAATAAATATATAAACCATTGATTATGAAAATCCTAGGAACTATAGTTTGTTAAGAGCAGTGGCGTAGCGTGGGTTGTCAGCACCCGGGGCAAGGCAAGTAATTTGCACCCCCTAACCCGTGGATTTTAGCACTCGATTTTAGCACGCCTGGCACCCCCCCCCCCACAGTGGGCAGTGACCCGGCGGCTCGGATTGGATTCGCACAGCCAGCACTGCAGTGAGAGAGAGAGAGTGAGCCACGTAGGGGCAGAGAGCTGCAAGTGCGAGCGCCCCCCCCAGATGTTGCGCCTGGTGCGGCCGGGCCCCCTGCACTACGCCACTGGTTAAGAGTGCTGGGAGTTGTTAGGAGAGCTGTGTACCCCTCACACAGCTTCGCTTCCAAGAAGCAGGATTGATTTTTAAACCACTCTGAAAAATGCAGCTCTGTGAAGAGAACAGGGACCTCCTAACAACTCCCAGCACCCTCAACAAACTGCAGATCCCATAATTATTTGGGGGAAGCGATGACAGTTTGAAGTGGTATCATCGTGCTTTAAATGCATAGTGTGACTGTAGACAAAGACAGTTAATTGAATAGAGAGTAAGGCCTACTGAACACTGTATCACAGACATGCATAGATTTGGGCTGTAGCGTGTCATATTAAAAACAACGGTGACCTTTGTTTGGGCAAGTAAAGTATGAACTGACTGGCAGTGATGTTGTGAATCCTTCTTAAAGTGATTTGATAGCTCATTGCATCACTTTAATGCCTAGGCAACTGTGGTCTAACTATTGTGACAGATGAAGCTGTAAATACAGTTGCCAGGAATTTTTGTAACTCGTTTCAAGGAAGTGAGCATTTGTGCCGCTCCGATTTTTTTTTTCCATCCCCAAAAGTAAAGAAGCAGAAATGATACATGTCGCTGATTCCTTGAGCCTAATTCCTTCCTCCACCAGGTTCCCAAATGCAGGCATACATTCCAACATTACTCCGATGAAAATAGGGACATCCCATTCCATAATGGCAATTTTACTATTTATACCCTGCACATCTTACTGGGTTGCCCAGGACTCTGGGCAGCTTCCAACATATATAAAAACATTGAACTTCCCTATACAGGATTGCCTCTAGATGGCTCAGGGGTTGGATAACTTCATACCTGCCATGCGCTCTGGTTTCTATCATGGTGTTCCATTACACCAGAAGCGGTTTAGTCATGCTGGCCACATGACTTGGAAAGCTGTCTGTTGACAAAAGCCAGCTCCCTTGGCCTGAAAACGAGATGAGCGCTGCAGCCCCATAATCTCCTTTGACTGGACCTAACCATCCAGGGGTCCTTTACCTTTACCTTTTTACCACACGGAGGTTAGGGGAGCTCTACGTGCATACACTGGCATGTGTGTAGAGTCACTTCTCACAGTGGCTGAACATGTGATCTGCAGAGGGTGGGGCTGGAGGGTGTGCTTGCAGTGGGGGTTGGGGCTAATCTGCAGCACCTTCACAATGATTTTAATGCTTAAGAGGGTTTGCCTGAATACCCTCCTACCCCACACAAGTGAGTTCTTCAGGCGATTTCCATTGCATTTCTATGGATGCTTTTTCAGAAGTACATTCCGAAATCTCAAAGGGATTTACTCCTGCAGCCTGAATTGCTTTGCAACAAGATTAACAGTGCAATCCTAGACATATCTACTCAGAAGCGGGTATGTAAGAAGGCATTAATTAGCATTCCGACCCGTGTCCATCACATGCAATGCTGTTTCCATTCTTCTGCAGTTTGGACTCTGACAAAAACCCTAGTTATTCATCTTGCAGTCTGCTAAGGTGGAATTTTACATAATTAGTTATTTAACTAATTATGCAATTAATTACATCATTTGTTTGGATGCAAAGGCCGTTCACTTCCGCACAAAGAAAACACAATGCAAATGTAAGGTGGGGACACACCTCATTAATTTCAGGCTGAATTAATTAATTGCAGACTGAAAACAATAGCAGGAGATACTGATCATATGTGCTGGATTGATTTCTGTTCTGTAGATGGAATGGATAAATAAACATGAACAATTTCCACTCTAATTTCTTTCAGAATTCCCCAATATACTTAGTCAGAAGCAAGTCACATTGTGCTCAGTTGGTCTTAATTCCAGATAAGTAAGTCTGGGGCTGTAGCTTTAGGCTGCAAGCCTAAATGCTCTGAGTAGGAAGTAAGCTCTACCGAACTCATTGGATTGCCCAGTTATTTTATTATTCTAGCACCAAACTGATGGCTTTCATGTGGGAAAGGCCTATCACACATCAAACACCAACAAGAACTTTCACCTTGGCACTTCAATACCATTTCACACATGCAGCTGCCGTAACTGAATGCGGTGAAATGATGTACATGTACATATGTGTTATTCACCCAGGGGTGGGGAGATAAAAGAGTTGTAGCAGCTGATGTCTCATCGCTTACTGCCTATTGTCCCCATGCCAACCACCTGCTACTGCTGTTGCTGAAATTGCCCTGCTGTCACTCAGATGATGACTGGGGCCATTTTTGCAGCTTCTTTGCGATTAAGGTGAGAGCTGGCATCCTCCTAAGGCCACTAAACCTTCTGAATTGATGTTCACAGCCATCAAGTCCGACATTCACAAGGTGAGAAATCAAAGGCTTTGCTCTTTCTTGAACAACCTGCCATTCTCCATATACCACACAATGGATAAAATGTATCACTTTTTTTTTAATGCAGCTGCAAGTGTAATATTTCAAGCTGACCTTAAGCAAATGAGACACTTGTGATGGTTTCCTTTCTATCTAAAGGAACAAGTGTTGCCACAAAGGTAGGCATGCAGCAAAGCTTTCCTTAAACCTGTTTCAGGGTGAAAATCTCTTGAAAATGCAGACATGTTTCTTGCCCTTCTGTTAAATAGATTTTGAGCTATGGATTACAAAGAGGCAGAATTTTATGTTGGCAAATACTTGGAGCATGTGGAAACCCTGGTTCACTATGTGTCAGGGAATGGTTGGAACAGGAAGACTGGGAAGTGTGCACTTAGTTTGATCAGCTTCTCTCTGACGAAGAGGAGAAAGGGGAAGAATTGCCTAGTTATGAGATAGTGGAGGAGGAAGGGGAGGTGAGAGCGCAGCCAGCAGAGACCTCCCTGGAGAGTATGGGGGATCCTCCATCTCCATGGGCCCATCAGTCCCTCCACATTCTAGAACAGAGAAGGCATAGGGGTGGGACTCCTGAGACTTCCCGTTGGTGCTCGGGATGTTGATGGGAACAGAAAAGGAGGGGCTCAGAGCAGCCAACATCTCTCTTCGTGTGGAGACATGGATTCTTGTCTTACAACCATGATGGCTGAATAAAAAGGACTATAAAATACGAAGTTCTTGCCTTTGATGCTACCGGAGGAGGAGAGGACTCTCCAGCCTGACAGTAGGCATCATTTCCAGTAAGAAAAGCCCTGTTAAATCAGTCTAAAGGCCTATCCAGCACCCTGTTTTGGCATGCTTCTGAATGCTAGTTGCTAGTTGCCACAAGTAGGGAAAGTGCTATTGCATAGATCATGCTCAGGGTCAACTCCAGGTTTCTTGAGGCCCTTGGTCATGAGGTATCAGCAAACCCCTTGTCCCTTTCCTTTTATTGTTATAGTCTCACACCTATTATTATTATTATTATTATTATTATTATTATTATTATTAAAATTTGTTTGTCACTTCATATTGCCCAAGGCAACCCCAAACTATGAGCAACCAACCAACCAAATATACCATCCCACACAGACCCTTTAAAATATAGATGCATTAAAAACACCCCACCCACAATGCCTTATGATATTAATTTTGTTTTGTGAATGGCCCAGAAAGATTAGGCTATTGGGCTGTATAGAAATACATTAAATAAAAAATATAAACAATAAATTAAGTTAGGAATGCAGACAATGACCTTGTTCCAGACAACTAGCACACACTAGCTTCAGTGTTTTATTCTGTTTTATTACATTTTAACTTGTTTAACTAGGCACACTTAAGAACTAGTAGCCCCAGATGGAGAAAGCACATCCCAATTGCAAAGAAAAGACACAGCCAGCCGGTGTAATGGATCCTGGATGTGTCTTGTGAAACAGACGTGGCTGGAGATGCAGAGTACATATCTGCTTGGTGCTTACATAACTGCCTGCAAGTCTCTGCTGGTATCCCTTGCTGATACTGGCTGAATGATGTAAATCATATTTACAAGATGCATTTTGTTAAAGGGATGTTTTCCAGCCTGTGAGTTAGTAAATACCATTTAACAGTCTGTAAAGATGCAAAGCTTTATAAATATAGATATCTGGTGAATTTGGAAATCTGTGCCTGGGCAAAACATAGGAGACCTATAAGGGAGAAATTAAAAGAGTTTTGATAAGAGTAATGACATTTTCAGGGGAGCTTTGAACAGCCCTAGTGACTATCAGAATCTAACTATGGATATCAGTCTGTTGGTTTGCCACTGGTGCTGCTTGCTGACATAGAAAATGGCAACATTCAGAAGCAATTGGGAGAATATTTCCATCTCCCGAGACATTCTACTAGTCACACGAAAGTTGTCATTCTTCCATCTTAAGTTCAGTTCTCCATGTCTTCACATTTCCACATCAGCTTGTGATTTATTTATTTTGAGAGTTCTCATGAAAATTAATCAACAATCTTAGTGTGGATTGCTTTTAATAAACACATTTTTGTACACACATTTTTTGCAATGCAATTTCCCTTAATTTTTTAAATGTTATTTTCGCTAATATATACATTTTTATGCACACTTCGTGCATTTTTGCACACGTTACTTTAATGGAGAACTGCACTGAAAAATTCGGAGAGGTGTGAATTTTGAAGGACAGCAGCATTTTGGTTTATGTATTGTTTGGGAAAGTGCAAGTGATATCACAACCTCCCTAAACCAATCAACACGTTCAACTGTTTCCACCAATCTCTTTAATTTTGGCATGTTCATTTGGATGATTTCCATAGTACTCCTTCCCTCAGGACTGGCCTCAGAATTTTTGAGAATAACATTTGAAGGGTTATCATCAAAGCCTGAGATTCAACAAATCTTCCATGCAAAATGTATTATTATAATATTACCAATATGGATTCACTATAGATTTTCTGTAACAGGGGGCCAACTAGGGGGCGCATAGGAAGATGGCCCACACGGGGTAATTAAGAGGCTGTTATGGGAGTAGGCAGCCTCCCTTGTTGCCCCAAGGAAATGGCGAACAATGCCCTTGCCTGCTGTGCCCATAAATCACCCCCTAATTCGAAAGATGGGGGTGAGGGCCCTAGGCAGAATGCCCCCGTGTGGACCTCGGCTCTCCTGGATGCTGTCTCTGATCGCGCACTAGTTGCAGCAATTTGGAATAATTAATTACAAAAGAAGCAAATGCACATATTTCAAGTGAAGAAGGGGAGTGAAGTCTGCAAATTTAAGTGACCTCTGCGAAAGAAGACGATGGGCTGGAGAAACAGGAATATTTTACGATGAAGATACACCAAAGGCGGGGTATGTTGACAATGGGGCTGAATGGGGGGGGGGACCTTTTTTACTTTCCTTCTATGTGATTTACAAGAACCCCTCCTCATTAGAACCGTCGGTTGAACTGACCCAAGCAGGATGATTAAGGTCTCTGTGGAGATAAACTTTAACCAAAAGTATGCTTTATGGAGACCGAGAAGCAATAAGAGCTTTTGGGAATGGCGTAGCAATTAATTGCCAGTGTGGTGTAGTGGTTAAGAGCGGTAGTCACGTAATCTGGGGAACCGGGTTCGCGTCTCTGCTCCTCCACATGCAGCTGCTGGGTGACCTTGGGCCAGTCATGCTTCTTTGAAGTCTCTCAGCCCCACTCACCTCACAGAGTGTTTGTTGTGGGGGAGGAAGGGAAAGGAGAATGTTAGCCACTTTGAGACTCCTTAAAGGGAGTGAAAGGCGGGATATCAAATCCAAACTCTTCTTCTTCTCTTCTAATTCGGAGTCGCCATCTTGCCAAAGGATTTATAGCCGGGAGGAAGAACGGATTTGTTTTCAGACTGCATTCCTAGTTAATCTCCTCAGAGGTTTTGAGAAAGGAGGCAGATTGGTGAAGATTAATGACGCTAAGACTGTTTTGATGTATGGAAGTGATGTTATATGGAAAACGTCTGGATATGGCTACTGGATAAAAAAAATAATATCCACGCAGGATTACAAACTGTTCTAACCAGCTTGCGGAGATTATCAGAGGTCACAAAGAGAAAGGAAAAATATATGAAGATAACAACAAGAGATGTGGGAAAATAATAAGAAAGGATTGGATAGTACTGTGAACATCATAAGGTTAGATTTGTGGACATTAAAACAGCAGTAAGAAGCAAAAAGTTGATTGGATCCCTTCGGAACTTGAAATATGGGTACCCCCAACAAAAATTTAAAATTCGGCTGTGTAATTTGGAATTTATGTAATTTGGTTTGATTTGATGTGATTGGTCGGTTAATAAAAAATTATTCTTAAAAAAAAAAATCTGTAACATTTGTCTCGCCCTGAGACAGTGCTGCAGGCATCAGAACTCCAATACACACAGAGCACACCCTACTTACAATATGTTGTCCATTTAATTCAGTGCAAAATGCAGCTCTTTAGGTTAGGTTCTACTATATGCATCCCAGCTGTCAATATGTGGATTTTGTTCTCTCTCTCTGTGTGTGTATTTGCGTTTATTAGTTTTCACCTTGTTAACTTGGTTTATCCTCCAGCGCACCTCATTTTTCTTAATCTTCCTAATCAATAAGTTTCTTAATCTACTGCATAGATTTGACGAATTTTGGCAGGCCAAACTTGATGCTGCAATAAAAGGGTTGCTCTCAAGGACTATGCAAAATTACTTGGGGAATAGGTTCTAGGCATCTTTGTAGAACATAACTTCCAAATATGCATAAGATGGTTAAGAGTTTTGCATTTGTATCTCACACTTTCCTCCAAGAAGCTAAGGGCCAATGCTTTTCCCCACCACCAGGACGAATAACAGCTTATATGTGTGTGGATTTTAATCAGAACCTCCCCATGCATAGTGGTCCCAGTAAAAATGCCTCTCATATCTACTAATAACTTCTTCTTTTATTTTATTTTATAAAGAAACACAACCTCCAATGCGATTCCAAGTGACAATGTTTAGCATCATGTCTAATTAGGCTATCAGAATGGTATTTTTGTTTCATAACATCACTATGAGTAGGTTCAGCTGTGAGACAGTGTCTTTGCCCAAGGCCACTCAGTCAGATTGATAGCTGAGCAACTTATCTCTTTTCCCAAAAAACAAAACAAAACCACACACACAAATCCAGCTGTTCTTCACAATGCCAGTGGCTAAAATCCCCATTCCTCACAACAATAAACCCATGAAAGCTTGCAGAACTCAGGAGGAAGCAGATCCTCTGTGCCAGATGTGCAGTTTTGGCATCTCCTTGGAACACATGGAATCCACACAGCTTTGTGTTTCTGCACACCTGGCAGACAGGTAAATCAATGAGGGCCATGGCAGGCTTGAACCAATTACCTGCCTCTTTGCCATTCCTTCCTCTGGCACACAAGACAATAGGAGAATGCCTGGGAAAAGATCTGAGCTGCTCCGAGGGTTCTGCTCCTTCAATAGAGGTAATCCAACTGAGTGTTCCAGACCAGCTTCGGGGTGATTGCTGCCGAATGGCATCCTCCCACTGTGTTTTCACTGCTCTCAAATGTTAGTTGTGTTTTGAAATCACTTGGTCTCAGCAGGCAGCCTGATCAGGAGAGTGGATGGCATCCCACTGCTTCACACCCTCCATTGCTTTTAGTGCTGCAGAAGGAACTGTGATGAATTGGGCGAGGAACAGAAGGGTAAGGACAAAAGGACAGGCTGGGAAGAGGGAAACTTTTATGATCGGCCTCCCTGAATAGGAATAATTGAAAATGAAGTCTTTAAAAAAAAAGGGTCTTGAACAGAAAGGATCTTTAAAGACACAGTGATGGACGGGTGTCATTGTCACCCCCACTTCCAGGCACTCCAGAAATCCTGGCTCAATTAAGAATGGACTTAGGAAAAACCCAATCCTCTACACAAATAATACATTTCCTCCCTGTGTCCATTCAAAAATGTTCCCCTGTAATACTTCTTATCATGTTACCAGGACAATGGTGGGACCTGGGAGCTTCCCATATGCACCTTCTCCTAGAACTTACTTATGCAAAAGCAGAAGCAGAAACAGGAACAGATGCTCACAACAGTATCCCAGCAACCAGAGGGAACTGGAGCTCCTATGATTCCTGACCTCCCTACTAGGGTCTTTGAAATTCCCCATGGTTTCTGATGCCTGGGAAACTGTAGCAGATATTCCAATATCCCCCATTGCTCTAGATCCAGCACCGAGGGCCTTCTGGCGGTTCCCTCATTGCGAGAAGTGAGGATACAGGGAACCAGACAGAGGGCCTTCTCAGTAGTGGCGCCCGCCCTGTGAAACACCCTCCCATCAGATGTCAAGGAAATAAGCAGCTATCCTATTTTTGAAGGACATCTGAAGGCAGCCCTGTTTAGGGAAGTTTTTAATATTTAATGCTGTATTGTTTTTTACACTCGATTGGGCATTCCAAGGGTGTTCCACTGAGAAGACCCTCTGCCAGGTTCCCTGTAACCTCACTTCTCACAGTGAGGGAACTGCCAGAAGGCCCTCAGAGCTGGACCTCAGTGTCCAGGCTGAACGATGGGGTGGAGATGCTCCTTCAGGTATACATGTTAGCTTTCACAACCAACAACCAAAAAAAAGGGAAAATGGAATGTAGGAGTGACAGGATGCACTGGTGTTCAGGAGGGAATTCCCCAGCAACTCAAATAGCTTTTTAATGCTTTGTACTTTTTATTATTATCTAGCAAATAAACCTGTTAAAGGGCAACTTGGTGTATCTTTAATTCCCTACCTGAATCCTTTTGCAAGACAGGTGAGTGCTGGGGGGTTGAGGATCATTGTACAAGTCTGGATGTCAGCGTCAATGATCTCAGTTCCTTTCCATTTTTAAAAAATAGAACTCGGGTCATATCCAAGTAAATCCAAGGGAAGCTGGAGACATTTCATCCAGTGCAAAGTACAAAAATTGGGACAGGATCCCTATGTTATGCTTTGTGGTGTTATGGGTACCATTTCTTTTTTGGCCATTTTTACTTCATATTTGCAGAGCTGCGTCCGCTGCAAATCTGCTTCAACCACAGCAAAACTCTGCATTCAGCATTTGCTTCTGGCTTGTTCAGAACCACTTTAGACACTCAGACAAAAAATAGCATAGCAATTATAATACTTGGAAGTCACTTCTACTTTTCGATAGACTAGGAGGGCTAATGTCAACTGGCTCATCTAAGTACATTAATCAGAGCTTTTGGCCAAAGCCATTTAACCAACAGTGGAGGCTATATTTATTTATGGCTCTCCTGCGGTGTGACCAAGGTATAGAAATAAACACTGTATTGGCAAACACTGTAGGCATTAGATATATGAGATTTTCAGATAAAGATCCTCTGTGATGTCTGTTGAAAACATTTTAAATGTCCTTTGAATTACTCTTTGGCCGTTCTTCTTCTTCCATAAAGAAAATTAAGAATATGCTGACCTTCTGTTCCATTGAATGGTGCTGTTTCCTACAGGTATGGTACATTTAAAAAACAACAACACACACACAATCTAATGATGTGAGAATGATAGGTCTGTTTCAAACAGCAGCTTATAAACCAGCCAGCATATATTCAGAGGTCTCCATGTGACTATAGCAGTCCAAACTACCTGTAGTTGTCTAATCAGACAACAGCTGGTACAATAACCTGGAGGCTTCTGGGCACTGGATGGCTGTGTGATGGACCAACCATTGGGACGTCATCCTTGAGACCCTTGACCAATCAGGGCAGAGAGGAGAAATGGCCAATCAAGTGAGAGTGAGGTTGGTAAAGGTAGAATTTGACAGTTTAACTGCCAGATAGGGCCTCACTAGGGAAGTAGGTAGGGGTGCTTAGGGGTTTGTCAGACAGGATTATTTATTTACAGGGCAACACAGTCAGATGGGTGGGAAATGAATTAATAAATGAATGAATAAGACACCCCATTTCCATTGGAAAAAATTTGGAGGGTATGCATTTATGCCTTACTCCAGGCAGTATCATGCATTGAGCCATCACTGCCTGGGAGGACCCTGTCTCAGCCTTGGAACTGTGTCCACTACTCTCTTGTGAAAGCTTTCCAGTTTTGCTCCATAAAATTGAATGGGATCTCTTGAGAACCAGGCCCTATCCTATTTTCATAGACTAATCCTAGTATTGCTAATTGATATGGCCTAAATATTGGAGAGGAAGGGTTCTTATTGATCATCACATCTGGGGTGATCCATCACTCAAGACTATTTGCATGAGTAAAATTTAATTTGTTATGACTTTGCTTATACTTCCCATCAACAGACGAAGCCTGACATGGATTCCAGATGTGTCTCCCTGAGGAGAATCCAACACATCCAAAGAAAGAAGTAATTGGGATAAAAGGCCATTCCCAGTGCCGGATTTACGTATAAGCTAAAAAAGCTATAGCTTAGGGTCCCACTTTCTTGGGGCCCCCCAAAAAATTTAAAGGACAAAAAAACACCTGTATGTACATTTCCAAAATATAAGATAAAAAACACATAAAATAAATCCTACATACAGCAATAGTGTTTTGTGTTGTGCAGGCTCCTATGATGTAAGCAATGGGCCCCGCCTGCTAGTCTGCTACCTAAAATATTACTGGTTTGCTCATTTCTATAGATAGTGTGCCTACATTCTGCATGTGCAAATGGCTTTAGATACCTATTAGGTCCATAAATTACCATATAGCATATATTCAACCCAAAAAACAGTGGCAATTTGTTGTTGTCAAAGGACAGCTGGACATATAAAGGGCCCCATTACCTTCAGTAGTTTAGGGCCTCATCAAAACTAAATCTGGCCCTGGCCATTCCACAATCTGTTTTTTTCTTTGAGGAATTGCCATGGCAAGGGAGAAAGCTTCTAATTCTGGTGTGAGACACTGGGACAGAAATAATAAAATAGCTTTCAAACCACTTCGCCAACCCACTCTCACCTACAGGGGCATGCCATTTTCAAGACTGTTGTATTCATTCCTCATATTTGCTAATTTCTGCAGACCTTTCGATGGCTGCAGCAACACACCACTGCGATGATTCTCCGAGACATTTTCCACAATGACACCAAAATCAGTTTCTCATGCTAAAACTAATGCAGAACGCAGCAGGATCTAAGTGTATTTAGGATTCATTTCCCCCACTTTGCACATCATAGCTACTTTCATTTCGTTACATGTTTTGCGTTATTATGCACTTCTTCTTCACAATCCATTTTAGCCTGAACTGTTGTGGATAATTTTTAGGAAGTTTTGGGGTTTTATTGCTGTTGCTGTTTTGCACATTTGCGTCAGTAGAAAAAGCTCCTACCGACTCTGATGGCAGTGAGTGCAAGTCTTTAGTGTTCATTTCAAATCTGTACTTTTAGAATCAATAGATAAAATAAGGTATCTAAGATTCTGATTCATGCCAAGTGCTTCTTTTGTGTGGGTGGGGGGGGCAGATTTTGCCGGAAGCCAGAAGCCAATGTTGCCGCTGCAGCTACTTTTCCTTGCTTCTCTGGTGGAGAGGGGTGGGGGGTGGAGGGTCCTGTACTAAATCTGGGTCCACCGTGGGCACCTCCTGCCCCCCCCCACTGCCAGATAAGGAAGAAGTAGCAGTAGCAGTGAGAACCTGTGTAGATAACAGGAGCAGATGGGATGGTGCATTGCTGTAAGGCCGGCTGTGCAAGTGATACTGTCAGCCTGCTCTGAATGCAGAATGATGTGAAATACTCTTTGAAGAAGGGCCATTGATCCGTGGTAAGGCACATGCACACAAAAAAGTCCCAGATTCAATATCAAATGTCTCCAAGATGGGCATTTCTAGTGTATAAGATTTGGTACAAGGCTCCTTCCTATTTTCCTAGGTGTGGCATTTGCCTGTTTGTTTGAAAATGTCTGTACAGGGGGAGAGAAAGGGTTAATAGGTAGACCAATAGAAAAGCCAGAGGGGCGGAGCCTACCTGTTTATAAAAGGGCTTAGCCCGAGGTTTAGTTAGTTGGTTGGTTGGTTGGGAAAAGGCAGTTGGGAAAGCAGTTGGCAGACAGATGGAAATAGACAGTGCAATTGGTTCTTGTGTGAGGGGAGGTAGAAGAGTTAGAGACAGAATAAAATAAGACTAAGAGGGTAAAGGGTAACAGCGTTTCGAATGCATTTAAAGTTTATTTGTGTTCGCAATAAACTATAATCTTCATTGTTAACTTAAGAACCTGACTGGGACTAAGTGATTTACCGGGGAGGACCTGGTTGGTGGCAGCGGATTAGTGGTTGTAAGGGTATCAGGGGGTTGCTCGAGAGCAATCAGGGAAATGCCTCCCTGGTCGGCTGTAAAGCCTTGCTATTGGCACCAAAAACAAAACAAAACAAAACAAAAAAACCCTTTACCATGCAGAGCACCACTATTCCGTGGCTCCCTCATTCACTGGCAGAATCTGAGAGTGGGCGGTCCTTAAACCTTCCCCAGCAGAGTAGTTTCTTGACGCCCAGTCTGCGCCTCCCCTCTCGGCACCGAAGCCTACTGTGCAGGGAGGGTGTGGGCAATGGAGGACCTCTCTCCTCCCCGCTTTGCCCAGGCAAGGTGTCCTGGCACCGCCTCGCCTCCTCCGAGCCCTGAAGCTCCTCTCCACTGGAGGTGTGGTTACTCTCCTCCACTGAGGAGGTGCTGCTTCCCACAATCTTTGGGGGCTCTCTGTAATCCATCTGGCTTTTCCCCTCTCGCCCCTGAGCCGATGGCAGTTCCCTGACAGTGGTGTATGTGTCAACAGTCCGTGAGACGACCGGGGGCTCTGTACGAGCGCCACACTAGGTAATGCTGATGTTGTATGTAGGGAAGCAGCACTGTGGCAAACTATCTGCTGCTTTCCATTTAATATTGAAACCCAACACAGCAGAAGATGATGCACATGAAGAGGGCTGGACAGCCACCATGAGAACAGATGGGCCATTGGTTTGATCCAACAGGCTAATCTGCATGTTTTAAACAAGGCTATAGGGTCATTTCCTGCCTTCTTCTCATATATGCTTTCAAAAGCCCATCATGTTCTTAAATTGTACAAAATGCTGGTGTTTCATCATCCCATTTTTCTTTTGGAGTTTTGTTTTTTTTGGCAAAGGAAGTGTTCTGTATCTCAGAGGTACAAAAAAAAAAATAGTATCCTGATGTGGCAGTTACTATGGCAACTTGGCATGTTTACATAGACAGCTAAATGAAGAGTTTGGGGAGACTGCGGAACTGCACATTGTTTCTGTACCTCCTTGGTCTTTTTGCTATTCTTCTTCTAGAAAAGTTAAGCGTTACAGTCAGTCATATGCATGCACAACAGAATATTATCGAATGTACAGTTCCTGATGCAGTGTAATTACAGCTTCGGTAGCTCAAAAAAAAGAAAAGAAAAAGAAAAAGAAAATCTGCCATTTGCCAAATCAGACAAACAAGCAGTTAAATCACTTCTTTAATTATAGGCCCCTCAACAATGCTATACGGTTTTTTCTTTGTTAGTATTGCTTAAAACCCAGGTTGTGCAGTGGGCTGGATGTGCGATTAATTCAATCACATCCTATGGCTTCATGTTTTATGCTATGGATGTGGGTAAAAAGCGAAGGGTGCACTTACTGTCATTTTATGGGGTTCTCCCACCCCATAACTTTGCAGTGAATGTCAGATTTAGAAGTTTTAAAACCAACCCACAGTCCAAGGAAGGAAGAGAGTAAGAAGAACCTGCTGAACGAGGCCAACAGCCCATCCTGTTATCACAGGTGGTGCCCAAGGGAAGCCTGAAAGCACAAGAGCATTCTTCACCCCTGTGGCTTCCAGCAACTGCTTTTCAGAAGCATCACTGCCTCAGACCATGGAGGCAAAAGCATAGCCATCCTGTCTGGTAGCCACTGATAGCCTTATCATACATGAACCACTCTTGAGAGCTCAGGGAATGGGGGTTGTTCCTAACAACCCGCAGCAACCTTAACAAACAGCAGTTCCCAAGATTCCTTGGGGGAAGCACATCTGAAGGCAGCCCTGTACGGGGAAGTTTTTAATGTTTGGTGTTTTACTGTGCTTAATGTTTTAGTTTGTTGGAAACTGCTCAGAGTGGCTGGGGGAACCCAGTTAGATGGACGGCATATAAATAATAAATTGTTGTTGTTGTTGTTGTTGAATTAGCATAATAGTGCTTTAAATGTGTGGTGTGGATGTGGCCCATCCCAGTTTCACCTATGTTCATTCATAAATCAGTTCTATCCTGTTTCTGTATTTGTGAATTGTGTTTAATATCAGGTTAGCAAAATAACGGGTCTGGATGGACATTTATGTCCTATGGAATATGCCCATTGTATAGTATATGTAAGATGACATAGTTCAACATTAATATAATGGCAGCCAGGGCCGGCCCACCCCTGAGGCAAGGTGAGGTAACTGCCTTGGGTGATGGACTCCACAGGGGCAGCAGATCTTGATGTAGCTTTTTATTCCCCTCCTTGTTCCTGATGTGGCTCTTCACTCATCCCTTCTTCTCTAGTGGGTAGGAGGACACAATTTTGGGGTCCACCTTAGGTGCCTTCCTCAAATACTGATACAAAGACTTACAGGAATTCTGGGAACTTCTGGGTAGATGACCAAGAAAAATGATTGGTACCCAGTTCTCTATGCAGTTGTTTCTTGGATGTCCTGCTGCTGCTCTTGGTCTGCTTTTTTGTCTCTAGCAATTGAGCCAGTTTACCCATAACAAGAAGACCAAAAGAAAATGGTGATAAATACTCAATAATGTCTTGGGGTTGCATCAAAATCTAATTTACAGAACTGTCTGGTCCTACCCTACTTAATTCTTGGCAAATGTTTCCTTGTTGATTTTGTTGTGCACAAATCACCCATAAAATCACCTGATATCACCTATTTATATCAGGCAGGCACCTTCATAATACTCTCTTTGTCATCTGCTAAAAGCATTTTTGTTTCGACAAGCCTACTCAGATACCTAGAATGCTGGTGTGCTTTTAGTTTGTTGCTGGTTTTATTTTTTTAAAATATTTAAATGTTTTTACCAATAATTTTATAGTTCTTTTTTATTTTACAATCATGCGGTACATATGTTTTATAAAATAAATAAAAACAAAATACCCACCAAAAAAATCCACATTTAAATATTTATTTTACACTATTTTAGTGGAAACCTGTCTGAATGAATTTTCCTCCTGAAATGCATATTTTCAATTTATTCTTCATTTCATAAGATTTATATTCTGCCCGACTGTAGTAAAATAATATAAATGTACTTTACTATATTTTTGAGTCAAAAACTATGCTGGAACATTTATGCGTAAAAGTTGCTGGATAACAAATTTTGAATAAGAACATTAGTCTGGAAGGTCATCACTTTGTACTGAAATTCACCAACTTTGCCTGCTTGGAGACTCAAATTTCAAAACTTTTTTTTTTTTTTTTTAAATGTTCCACATTCAAAAAAACTTGAACTAATTCTGCAATTCTCTCTCAATTTTAATTTTATATGACATTTTGTTTCATCCCTAGAGTCTAGCAAGGACAAACAAGTCTAGCAAGTCCACAAAATTCTACCACAAAGCCCATGTTTCTTATAAACTACTAGGTTTTCCTCCATAGAAGTTTGGCAACAATTCTCCTTTATCTCCCCGGCAGTATTAGTCCTGATGTCAAATGTTGCTGCTGCTGTAGTCATTTCTGTAGTTGATTTCCCCAAGGAGGTTGCTTTCAGGAACCTTCACCGATCTTCTGAAATGGCCCTCAAATACAAATGACACCATGTAACGGGATGAAGAAGAAGAAGAAGAGTTTGGATTTGATATCCCGCCTTTCACTCCCTTTAAGAAGTCTCAAAGCGGCTAACATTCTCCTTTCCCTTCCTCCCCCACAACAAACACTCTGTGAGGTGAGTGGGGCTGAGAGACTTCAAAGAAGTGTGACTGGCCCAAGGTCACCCAGCAGCTGCATGTGGAGGAGCGGAGACTCGAACCCGGTTTCCCAGATTACGAGACTACCGCTCTTAACCACTACACCACACTGGCTCAAAATGGGATCCCATTTTGTTTACCATTTCTATAATGAGAACGGCTCTCTTTTCACGTTGCCTTTTTGGAGACTACAAAGCAAGGGGAAGGGGTATTCTGGCTGTTCCTGGCTGTTCCTGCACAGCTGTTCCTGTACTGATGCAATGGGAGCCTTTAAGTGATATACAATATATGAGAAGCCCTCCCTTTCAAGGACTTCACAGGAGCTCCTTCTTCAAAGCCGGCACAGGATACTGTTGTTGATGGAGGGACAACTTGAGAATTCGTAAACTGAAAGAGCTGTCCACAAACAAACTTTTCCCCCAGTGGTTTTTAAAAGATATCATATTGTAGGCTCACAAGTAAAATCGTGGCTCTTTCCTTCTTTCCACAACCCTGCAAGAGAGGTGGAAAGAAACCAAAGGCTCATCTAGGCCTGCAATGCAGGATTCACAGCTGTATGTCTGGCTTCTAGTGTGTGTCTGCAGCTTTGGAGGGCTTCAATGGAGGCCTCTCGGTGGAGGCCTTGGCCTGGTCACTGCTGCAGCGGTGGGGATGGGGCAACAGAGGGCATATCTTCCATAGGAGGTCTCTGCCCATGGGCTCATGGACATGGCACACTGTGTGACGTCACACGCACGACACATTGGGTTGCCCAGCCAGGCATCCACAGTGGAAATGTTGTGGGTGCTGAGGCCCCCCCAGAGATGGCTCCTGTGATATCTAATGTTTGTCCTATTAAAGTAGGACTCATAAAAGCAATGTATGAGAACCCTTCAGAGGTTTGTTAAGATAATACCTCCTGCACATGGTGACCTAAACCCTTAAAACAACCTAAGGTCTAATTTTATTAATGTAACAGGTATGAACGATAAATTTCCCCAGCAACTTCTATAAGAATACACCAAGAAGCTAACCCTGATGGACGACCAGCACGGTCTCGGTCCTGTATACCTGAAGGAGCGTCTCATTGCGAGAAGTGACGTTAAAGGGAACCAGACAGAGGACCTTCTCAGTAGTGGAGCCCACCCTGTGGAACAGATGTGAAGGAAATAAGCAGCTATCCTATCTTTAAAAGACATCTGAAGGCAGCCCTGTTCAGGGAAGTTTTTAATATTTCATGCTGTACTGTTTTTAACACTTGATTGGGAGCTGCCCAGAGTGGCTGGGGAAACTCAGCCAGATGGGTGGGGTATAAATTTATTATTATTATTATTATTATTATTATTATTATTATTATTATTATATTGCAATGCCATGAAATAACAAAAAACATGCAGCCTTATTAAATAATAAGAAAATCCACAATCTGGAAAAAGCCATAAATGCCCAAGGGTCATCTCTATTGTCAAAGTCCCAAAACAGCGAGGGGTCTCAGAGTGCTATATTAGCTGTGGCAATGCACCTTTCTCAGTTTGGCCTGAAGAGGATTGCCTGTGGAGCTCTCAGTGTGATGTCAAAAGGTTGTCACAGGACACACTCCTTGACAAAGCTTTCATATCACATAGTATTCTTCCGAGACATTCATCAGAAATGTTGGCAGGGCAGCAGGAAAACAGCGACTGTAATTCATGTCGCCCTGAACTCCCATTTCCAAGTGGCTAAATGTCCTTTGGAAAGCATTTTGCTGGGTTCCAGGGAGCGATCTATATTAGAAACAGGAAACCTTTTCCTTTCAGCCTGAGATCTACACTACCTCTAGCGCAAAGTTTCTGAGGACAGGCCTGCTGGTGGTGGGTGGAGCCAGATGCAAAAGTGGGCGGAGCAACAGGTGGGAATCTTACCTTTGTACAAAAGGCTGCATTACACTCAGGCAAAAGTCTATATACACCCAAAACCTTTTACCCACCCCTCCATCCTAACAAGCAAGATGAATGATCAGAGCCCAATGACACATTCCAGCCAAACAAAAACACTGAGCAGAGCCCATGTGGGGTGGGGCCTCAGTAGATGGGTGTGGTTAGGGAGGGGTGTGGCCTAGGGAGAGTCCTGAGGGGGAGACATAGAGGCTTGGGGGGCTGCATTTGGGCTAAGGTCCCCTGCCTCTCATCTATCTACATGCATACCTGTTTAACTCTCTTACAGCACAATCCAATGAACATCTCCTTGGAAGCCCTATTTATCTGAATGGAGCTTAGTCTCAAGTAAATTTATATAGCCTGTGGGGGAGACCATTGGCTTGTGGGCTGGCCCGGTCCTGCTAAGCCTTTCTGGACAACCCACCAAGCCCCTACCATTTTTGTGGCAGTGGAAGCAGAGGTAGTGGGGAAGAGAAATAACACCCCAACCTGCCTTTCTCTGCCCCTATGAGCAACAGTAGCAGCACTGGCAGCACTGATAATATGACCGGCTCTGGGAGAGGGAACCCTTAAAAAAGAAGAAGCCCTCAGCTGTTTTTGGAAGGGGCAAGTGAACACGCCAAGCATCCCCCTTGGCAAAGCTGCCGCCACATGAGGTAAGGAGAGGCCACTGCCTCAGGCGGCAGGAAACCCTGGGGCAGCAGATCCCGATGTCAATCTTTATTCAGGGTCAGCCCCCCCCCATGAGGCAAGATGAAGTGACCACCTCAGGAGGCAGGATCCACCAGGACAGCAAAACCCAGTGTCAATATCTCTTCCTAATGTAGATCTTCCCTCACTCCTTCCATCATCTCCTTCCATATTGGCGTCTGCCTTAGGTGCCAAAATGTATTTGTCTGGCCCTTCCCATTGGGAAAGGCCCCATTGGGCACCATATCTGCTGAGTACTTGTGGAGTGTGTTGGGAACTTTCCCTCCTGGCTCTCACCCTTCTTCAGCAGAAAAGAGGATGAAAGGGTGTGTGTTCTGTATGGGCCTATGTTGTATGTGCATGAGGATATATGTAAGCTGGTCCACCACGGGGCAAACAGCCACAGTTGGTCAAGGGTGAATACCAAAAACATCCCCCACCTGTGCTGTATAGAATTTCAGGCTTAATATTGCAGTCATATAATAATGGTCACACTGCCATGCAAAAAATGCAATTATATAGCTGGAAGGGATTTCGGAAGTCCTTGTTCAACCTCCTGCTCAATGCAGGATCTGTCATGCTTTAAATTATATACATATATGGATATCTAATTATTCCCACTTTAACTGAGTAAATACATTTAAGGTCAAAAACTTTCTGGTTCCTTAAAATAAACCAAAACCTGTCCAGTTCCCTTTTCTTAATAATGTGCTCCTGAAATAGGTGACTTGGTGGTGAACTGTGTGCGTCATATTTCATCTCATTAAATGTAACATTGTGGTTCACCCATGACATTACCTGGCAGTCATAATTAGAGGGAAAGAAATATTGGCATTTCAATACAGAATGTCCTTGTGGAATTCAAGAGTGGTCCAAAGAAAAGAACTCATCTAGCTCAATTTATTAATGTGAAAAGGTTAAGATTAAGAAAATAATAATCAGCAAGTCACACTGACATTCTTCAATCCGGGTACAGAGTAACATGTGATTTACTTAAACCAGGGGTTGCTCACTTTTCTTTGCTCTGGGAGATGCAATCACCCTTGGGTGTACTCTGCAAGGATCAAATGTCAGCAGTGGGCATAGTCACAAATGAGTGTGGACACACCACACACACTCTCTCGGGCACACAAAATGCACACAGGACAGTCACACACAGGTATACAACCCACACTTCACAGCTGATCCATCACCTGAAGAGGGGGCTGTGCATGGCCCCCACTCTGGTGAGACAGAGTGGTTTAACCATCATGAGGAATGCTGGGAATCATAGCTCTGTGAGAAGAATAGGGGTCTACACACAACCACCAGCACCCTTAACAAATTACAGCTCCCATAATTCTTTAGGGGAAGCTGTGACATAGGCAAATGGGGCCTATGTGGACTGTCTAATAATGATGATAGAGCTCACTTTGTGCCAGGAAACAAAGTCTTATGTGCAATTTTTCAGCCTTCGATTTTTTTCAAATCCTACCACATATGAAAAAACAAATCCTTTTCTTGACATCTTGTGTTGGTTAAGCAATTAACACAGTAATCAACAGTTTTAAAACAAACATGCACACTAAAGTTCCATGTCTGCTGGGTAGGCTTGCCTAACCAAAAATATTTTTAGTAGCTGTCGAAAACAGTATGGCAAAGGTGTATGTCAGATATTTACAGCATTATAGTATCATGAGATCACACATTTTCCTGCAAACCACACCATTAAAGAACAAGCCAGTAGGTCTTCCACAACTGACAGCTTCGTATGAGTTGTCTGGTTAATTTAAGCCTTACTCCTAACCTTAATCAACACTGGCTGCAATTGTATATTTTTTAGGAAGTCCGAATGAAATAATTAGGATTTAAGATTGGAGGAAAAGATGTTTAAGATCTGAATAATAATAGTTTTGAAGATAAGATACAAGATCAACCACATCTATCACTTTCTGGTTTATACCAAATTCAATACAAATGATTAACAGGAATTATGATCACCATTGCACCCCTAAAACATAACCCCCACCTCGTTTCTAGACAGACACCCTCTTTACTCTCTTGAAAGGCCACAACAACAGGAAATAAGCGTAAAACAAGACACAATATATAATGTCATGGCCTTGGATGTGCTGCTTAGGTCTCAATTCACCAGAGAAATCAAAACGACTGCTAGCATCTGTGCCAATTCAGTTCTACATTGCCAGTGTAATCACTTAAACCTTATCAGTCAACAATATAATGTCACAGTGACAAGGAAACAGGGGGAAGAAAGTTCAACAGTTTTATCTCTGTTTGAATTATGTCTACTTTACAGACTCCCTCTTTCTCCAGGCTATTCCTAAATTGAAACAAGTAGCTAATCATTGGTGAGATTAGTAACAAATGTGTCCTCTTATTCATTTTGTCAGATCAGAAATATTGGGTGTGCATTTCTAATATTGCAACTGATGTCTTTTAATCCACTGTGAATGTAAGGAACCCGATTTTAACTTTCTCCATCTAATCTTTCACTAAGGAATGGTTTCCTCAGGTCTGATGCAGTTATTGTGAAAACTTTGAAATTCACACTTCGCTGAATATTGGGATGTAGTTCCCCAATGGAAAAAGGTGGGGGACGGAATGCATTTACTAGTGGAAAGCGTGCATAAAAATGTATTATATCAGTTTAAATCACATACAAAAGCGCATTATATCAAGGAAGCTCACAAATAACAGATGTGGAAATTTTGCTAATTGAACTTAAGCTTCGAAAAATGAGAAACGGAAAGGAATTGCAATGGACAGATTCAACCATCTATAGATCTGCCTCCAGGCTGTTGGATCTCCTTCAGCCTCCCAGTGGCGTAGCGTGGGTTGGCAGCACCCGGGGCAAGGCAAGTAATTTGCGCCCCCTAACCCGTGGATTTGCGCCCCCTAACCTGTGGATTTGTGCCCCCTAACCCTAACCCCCAGATGTTGCGCCCGGTGCGGCTGGCCCCCTCTGCACCCCCCACGCTACGCCACTGCAGCCTCCAGCTCTTTGACTCTATGCCTGAAGCAAAAGCACAGAACTACATATATTTCCAGTTGTTTTGTTTTAATAAATGCCAACCATCTTGATATGAACAAAACAATTTAAAACAAAGAAAACAAAGAGACTGAGTGAGCATTGCCATTAGGTTCCCCATTCTGTTAATGAAGAAATAATGCCTGATGTTCCACACGTTTCTATCTGTATTCACCCTTCTCAATTTGATAGCTTCATCATTTCAACTGATTTCCATATTTTTATTCCCCAACAACCATCAGCACTAAGTGGGTTCTTATTTTTTTCAATTAATCATGACAAATATTCTTGCTGGTCCCCAAAGATTTATTATGCCAAACTCTTAGAGTTGATGGCTGTTGAGCGGGAGAGTTTCTGGTACTGGCGAGCTCAGATCCTCCCCCCATTTCATTTGAAATTAATTTGTTTTTCGAAAGTTCAACTTCTAAGTTTCATGTTTAGTTTTAATCGCTCTTGCAGTGTTTGCAGTGTATCAGAAGATCCTTGGGAAAGGGCCTGGTTCCCAAGTTAATCATACTTTAGAACCAAATAAAATGAAGATGGTGATGATGATGATGGGAAAGTGACCTTTTATTCCCTACATTTTAGAAAACAATCCAGGCCCTAAGGGAGGGAAGGAGGCAAAGAGAACACCAGTGCCTGTTTCAGTTGGACTGTCCCCGTATTGACCCACAGTGAAGAAGAAGACGAAGAGTTTGGATTTGATATCCCGCTTTATCACTACCCTAAGGAGTCTCAAAGTGGCTAACCTTCTCCTTTTCCCTTCCTCCCCCACAACAAACACTCTGTGAGGAGAGTGGGGCTGAGAGACCTCAGAGAAGTGTGACTAGCCAGCAGCTGCATGTGGAGGAGCAGAGACATGAACCCGGTTCACCAGATTACGAGTCTACTGCTCTTAACCACTACACCATTCTGGCTCTCTAAGTGAGACAACTTATAGGAACTTGCCCCTGTGGGAAGTACTAACTGAGGCTTGCTCCTGCTCCAGTTGGGCTGGTTGATTTGTTTGTTGAGCTTGTGGCTCTTGTTGGGTCTGTCCTCAGCAGCTGTGAGGGATTAGGCAAATTTATGGAGGAGAGAGCTGCTAGCCATCAGCGCTGGGCTCTGCCTCCACAGTTGGAGGCTGAGATGATTCTGAATACAAATTTGTGGAAACCACAGGAGGGGAGAGTGTTCTTGTCCTCCAATCCTGCTTGTGGGCTTCCCACAGGCATCTGGTTGGCCATTGTGTAAACAAGATGCTGGACTAGATCCACCATTGGCCTGATCCAGCAGGCTCTTCTTATGTTCTTACATTATTGTGTCCATCCTTATGCACTCCTGTACAGAAAAGTTTGCGGAGAACAATTTCACTTTTGATATGAGCTCCGAGATCCATATACTGGTGCCTCTCTCTCTCTTTCTCTCTCTCTCTCTCCCAATCTTCTTGCTGTCACAATTGTTCTAAAAATAAACAGGCCCATCAGCAATCCTTTTCCTAGCTGTCAATCATAATGGTTACCTGGAGGCATGCCGGAGCTCTGGATGATTGACACAGTGAACTGCTGAAAGGGGTGATGACTCAAAGCCCTCCTCTTTGTTACTCACATGGGAAGAGCTGAGTCTTTCTGAAGAGTGACATCCTTGATTCTGTTACTCATAAGCCTCCATTAAGAGAAACGCCTCCATGAGCTGTAGGCAACAGTCCTAATTTGGTCATGCATCAAAGAACCGAGCAAAGAAATAACCCTCAAATTTGCAATGCAATGAATAGAAGGCAGAATGGAAACATCAGGGCAAAGCTACTGCAATGGGTCTGAATGTGTCTGAATGTAAGTGCAAGAGCCCAAAGTAGACCTCTCTGCTAGATTACAAAACAGAGATTCCAGAACGTAACAGGACTAACTCTTGAGTCATTGTACTTTACTGCATAGTTCTTACTTGTCTTTCAATAGTTGCTTATAGGAAGAAAAAAAAGCAAGTTGGGAGGAAGAGGGGAAGAGAGAGAAGTCAAGAACCATTATTCATGGCTGAGTGTCATCACAACAGCCAGGTGAGGTGGGTTAGGCTGAAAGTTGGTCACTGGCCCAAGGTAGGAAGTGAATGGAAACAGCAATGCATTAAGTGCACACGCTCAGAGTATTTTCTTTCTGTTTAACAATATTGACAACAAAAGAAAAATAACCACCTGCAGTTTGCTGGGAGTGCTCAGGGCCTTGTTTTCATTTTTTCCATGAAATTTTATGCTGTTATAAAAGTGGTAGTCTTTAAGAAACCAGAAGACTATTTCTGTGATAACTTATTTCATGTGTTCCTTTTTTTGGGGGGAGGGGGTCCCTGTTTTGGGAACGGCATCAGGGCCCCCAACCACTTTAATCCAGCCTTGGTTGTATCCAAAGTTGGTTCTACTTAAGAGTAGATGTATTCAAATTGATGCACATGACTAAATTAGGCCCATTAATTTTCACAAATTAATCTGCTCTGAGTAAAACAACCAAATACTGCTTCCCTGTTTACCCAGTCTATACTTCCTTCCCCTGAACTGAATTTTAGATTGTAAGCTCCTTACAATCAGAAGAGAGCTGCCTTCTAGCCATCTGTAAAGCAATAGACACACAGCTTCAAGTTGGGTTGCCAAGTGGATATGCTGGGAACTGTGAAATAAAAGGGGATGAGTAAGTTGTTTCTACTAGTGAGCTGTCATGGAATGGCTGGATGCAGAGGAGTGGAGGGGGAGGCACCAGCTAGGAAACCCCCCTTGGGAAGGAAATGGGTGGAGGGGGAAGGATAGATCTCTACAGAGAGATAAAACACAAGAGGAACAATCCTCTAGTCCTGGGCTGCAGAACCTGTGGATTTCCAGCTTCTCTTGGCTGATATAGGGCACTAAGATACCACTTTAAACAGCCATAGCTTCTCCCACAGAAGTGAAGGAAATAAGCAGCTATCCTATCTTTAAAAGACATCTGAAGGCAGCCCTGTTCAGGGAAGGTTTTAATATTTAACGCTGTACTGTTTTTAACACTTGATTGGGAGCCGCCCAGAGTGGCTGGGGAAACTCAGCCAGATGGGTGGGGTATAAATAATAAATTATTATTATTATTATCACAGGACCACCCATGGAATATACTCAGAGTTGCAAAGTGATTTCATGCTCTTTATTCAGCTCATAGTGGTGAGGAGGAATGAATGAAAGTCCCCTCAAAGTATCTGCTTTATATACATTATTTACACAATGGGCTGCACATGATTGGCTAATTCTGGAAATCTACTGTAAGCCAATCAGGTTGTGGATTCACTTATATCTGGAGCATGATTGAGTGGTTCCTGCCAACCAATCATACTGCTGCATTGTTCTAGGACCAATCAGACTGCTGCATCCTGAATCCTATTGTTCTAGGACCAATCAGACTGCTGCAGTTTGGATCCTATTCAACTCAGTACATAACACCCCACATCAAGGAAAGGAGGAAAAGGGCTTCATTAAGCTATATGCTATTAGAAGAACCAAACACATTAACATGTGATTTATGGCATTTTGCATTAACATTTCTAAAACTCCAATTAGGATGCTGCTTCCATCATTAGTAAGCAATACATAGCCTCAGAAAAGCTCTTTATTTCAATCCCCGGGTTCTTGTTAAAATCCTGAGAATGAAAGAACCAGGTGTGGAGTGGCATGGGCATACATGAAATATGGCATCTGTCTTGTATGATGTCATCTGTAACGAGTACCATGAGGGCAAACGAGTGAGAAAAGCAACACAGAGACATTCCTTTAAAAAGTTAATTATCAATCTAAAACCCTCACGTGACAAATACTGGAAACACAGCGTTGTTTGCGTTAATTCTGATATCTCTGTTCCTCAAAAATATCAGTGTTGTCACGTCCAATCTTTTTAATTAGCTCTCCTCCATCTCACTTTCTTCCAGGCTTTCAGATAATGTTGTGATGAAAGCCAGCTAATCAAATGCAAAGGTTTTTGTTTGGGGGAACCCCCCCCACCTCCCCGGTTATTTGGATTTGTGGCAGCTGGGTCATTTAATTATTTAGCAACATGCTTCTAAACCTGCGATTTCCTGGAGGACCATTACCGGAGTGAATGGCGGTTAAATGACAACTGGATTGTTCTCAAACTGTGTATTGCAGTTTCCTGCATATTGTATGTGTGACCTATTAGGTTATGCACGGATTCAAAATAGCCCTCAAATTAGGACCTCTGAACCCAAAGGATCCCGAGTCACCGTGGCTGAAGGATTTGGTCTTGGGATAGCTTTCACTTTTGGAGAGCACTTTCTCTGCAGGAACATGGGAGACTGCAGCTCAATGTTAGAGCCTCTGCTTTGCATGCAGAAGGTCCTAAGCTCAGCATCTCCGGGTAAGGCTGGAATAAACCTCTGCCTGATACCCTGGAGAGCCACTGCCAGTCAGTGTAGACAATACTGAAGTAGATGTGCTGTTAGTCTGACTCTGTATTAGGCAGCTTGCTATGTTCCTAACTTTTCCACCATGGAACCCTGCGCATTTCAGAGACTTCTGCAATCTATTCAAATTAGGATTGCCAGCGAAAATTTGGACATTTGGCAGCCCTAATTCAAATGCACGCTTCCTGCGGGATTCAGTGTTGGGGCTTACAGAGAGTGACCTACGATATGAACAACAGCCCTCTGTTTCTTTATGGAATGATGTAGCTGGAAGGCACATTGTGGGCCAGTTAGCCCAACCTATGGCTTATTGCAGGACACCCATGACTAGAACATGCCCAACAGGTTGCTGCCCAGCATCTGCTTGAGGTCCTTCAATGATGGAGAGGTCACACCAGCTCCAGTTTAATAATAATAATAATAATAATAATAATAATAATAATAATAATAATTTCTTATTTGTACCCTGCCCATCTGGCTGGGTTTCCCCAGCCACTTTGGGCAGCTTTCAACAAGACCAAAAATACACTAAAATGTCACACATTAAAAACTTCCCTGAACAGGGCTGCTTTCAGATGTCTTCTGAATGTCAGGTAGTTATTTATCTCTTTGACATCTGATGGGAGGGCGTTCCACAGGGCGGGTGCCATTACCGAGAAGGCCCTCTGCCTGGTTCCCTGTAGCTTTGCTTCTCGCAATGACGGAACCGCCAGAAGGCCCTCGGCGCTGGATCTCAGCGTCCGGGCAGAACGATGGGGGTGGAGACGCTCCTTCAGGTATACTGGGCCGAGGCCATTTAGGGCTTTAAAGGTCAACATCAACACTTTGAATTGTGCTCGGAAATGTACTGGGAGCCAATGTAGGTCTTTCAAGACTGGTGTTATGTGGTCTCAGTGCCCCCCCCCCCCCAGTCACCAGTCTAGCTGCCGCATTCTGGATTAGTTGTAGTTTCCGGGCCACCTTCAAAGGTAGCCCCACGTAGAGTGCATTGCAGTACTCCAAGTGAGAGATAACTAGAGCATGGTACTGCTCCTAGCATTAAGAAGTTTCACCCAATGTTCAGCCAAAATTTACCCTCCTGTAATTTCAGTCCTAGGGGCTGAGGTCCCTTCAACCCCACCATTATTATTTTTTGAGGGGGCCATCCCCTGCAAAGTTAATGGGCACTGCCATTCAAATGGTGTGCATGCACCATGTCCTGTGATTGTTTATGCAAGGTGGGGCTTACCTGGACCCCCCAATATTTTATTCAAATTGGCACCCCTGTTTCATTCACTCTAGTTCTGCTCTCTAGGGCTGCAAAGTCTTTTACCTCTTTTACCTTTGTGACAGTCCTTCAGGTATTTTGAGAGTGCCAAACACCCACACACAGGATCCTAGGCACTGATTCAATTCCTATTTTCCATGACGGTTATAGAGAATCTCCAACAGCACAGGTGAATGAAACCACTTATGTCAAGTTGCTGGAGAGCAACAATAGGAGAGGACTATAACTAACTCTCTCTCTCTCTCTCTCTCTCTTGCTCTCTCTCATTTTATGTGTTTCAACTGTATAAAGAGAATAAACACATATTTCTAAATCTTAAAGTAGAATAAATGTATCTATGTGCATATTTAACGCAAGAAAATCTATTTGGACAATATTTCAGACAATAAACAACAATCCAGTTAGCAACTAAAGGGAATACAATTGCAACATAAGTGTGCATTCATTTATTATTGTTTGCTTATTTAACTAATCATTGTTCTTTCACTCCTCTGATTTTTCTTCTTATTAGGTTATTGTTATTAGAATTCACCCAAGAATGTATTTAATATTAAATTTCAGTCCCAAGTGTATATGCATAATGTCATTCTGCATTCTTTCATTGCAGTAAGCAATGAATGCACTCAGTTTTTCAATAACATTATTATCACTTTTTCTAGCCTGTCTTGACCCTGATAATATTTGTTAATTTGACCACTGATGCAATATCCCCAATTTTATATAACCAGTCTTCCATGCTAAGTGTTTCAGAATTTCTCCATGCTTGCACTATGGTAATACAAGCTGGAAGCAAGTTCTTGGTCCTCTTGGGTGGCTTTACTTTAATACATACAAATAATACCATTAATGGGTCATTTGATAGTTCTTATTCTATCATAGTTTTAATTTCTTTGAATATTTGTCACCAATGTTGTTTAATTTTAGGACCAGGTTTTTTTTAATATGGTAAATGTCTGCATCAGCATACTGACATTGCCAACAATTATTGCAAGAAAATAGTTATATTTTACTTAATCCTTTAGGAATGAGATATCATTGCTAATAATTTATGCTAAAAATATTTCTGATTCATATTGCAAGTACAATGTAGATCCTTTCCCATCACCAATTCCATGTTTCTCCTGGGGAGTTTGGTTTGCCATGTTGTCAAACAGCCATTGAGATTTGCATTTGTTAGTAATTCCTTGCATGGTGTAAGGTCTCAAAGTAAACAGATTTTCTTAATATCTGGGTTGTAATGTGATTAATCTGCAGGTATTCTGATACTGGTAAACATCTCTTATTCATAATATTTTTAATTTGATTATAACTTATAATGTTACCATTATTATTTAGCAATTTTCTTAATTCTATTAATTTTCCCAGGCTTGAATATCACTCAGCAGTTCTCTCTCTCTCTCTCTCTCTCTCTCTCTCTCTCATTTTATGTGTTTCAACTGTATAAAGAGAATAAACACATATTTCTAAATCTTAAAGTAGTTCAGAGGCATAAGATTTTGCTTTTAAGAACTGAAAGTCCTGGACTCAAATCGAGGCAGTTTCACTGTGCCAACTACTGACCCAGCCAGGGCCTTTAAATAACACTGCAGAAATCAGAAACCAGAAGACATATTCTGCAATAAAGAACGAAGGAAACCATCATTCAGATACCGACTTTCATCTGATAAGGTGGAGGGGAATGGTTGAAATTTCTTTCTCTACCTCATTCTGCAGCATAAATTGAATGGGGCTGGAAATAATTTACACTTAAAGCAAAACGCTGAAATGTTTTCATATTCCTTTCAATTGCTTTCTCTGTGTGGAGTCCATCCCCCACCACCCCCTGCTTTCAATAAACAAGTGTGGTAGCAAGGAATTAAAGGGTGCTTCTGAAAATGTTGAATTTCAATTGGGTTAAGAAGATCATTCCTGGATAGCTGAGTTCAAAGCTGCAGCTTCAAGTTATTTTGAGATCTAACTAGGAAAGCCTTGAAGGCCCGGGCTCAGAAGAGAGGCGAATACTTTGGACATAGTCCAGTCAAAGCTCAAGACTTTTAGGTCCCGTTGATTCTGGAGGGAATGAATTAAGCACATGCTGAGCTCTCTCATGGGAGATCTGCTAGTTTGTACCCTAGAAGCCCTCAGCCTACAACATGATCAGACTTGGAATCTCTCAAGCAAATCATAAACCTGGGGCGTTCTTTGTGATGGTGCTAAATAAAATGTCCTGATCCATTTGCCATCCTATTCACAGAGAGCAAGTTGTGGGCATTTTGGGTTGCGTGTATGAGAGATTCACTCCAAGGTTGTGATGAACATAGAGACCTATAAGCTCAGCCAACTAGCCAGGCTAGAGGCCTTGTGTCTATTGGTTCTTTGTAGTGCCTTATCTTGTGCTAGGAGCAGCTTTAGTCCCAGGGTTGTAAACAACATTCCTAAGTGTCTACATTTGACAATGAGACATGCTCTGCTCAAATGTCCTAACCCCCTCAGGTAGAAAGGAATGTATTGTGTTGTAACTTTAGATTGGAGGAAGTTTATGCGTATGTATTGCTTTAATAGATAACAGTTATGTATATTAAGAAGACCCCACCCTTTTTGGGTTGGCTCAGCTTTTGGAGAGTGATCCCACTGAGCCATTATTGCTAGCAATAAACACCCTTTGTTTTCTCACCACCGCTGGAGATTTCCTTCAGCCTCAAATGTTAATTTTGCTACAGCTGAGGGGTTGCTTCACCTGTGGTTGTGCAAAGTGATGGCACTCAGGAGTGGTGTCCACATCTAACATCTTTTGGTGGCTGCTACTAGGACCCAGAACTCTGTCAAGACTAATCCCTGCCCTGGCCCATTTTCCACGCTGTGAGCAGCACCAGGCAGCTCAACCTGTTATTTTACATTGCCGCTAGTTGTGGGAAGGTGGTCCTAAGACAGCCAAGGCTGCTGCCTACTACTGCTGCCAGGGCCCAGGGCACCCTTAGATCTGGAGCTAACCCTGACAGCTCTCTTACTCTCCTTCTGGGCTTCCCAAGAGCATTTGACTAGCTATAATTGGAGGCTACTATCAGAAGAGGCACTCCAAAAGGTATTTGGGTCCTGAGCTGCGCAGGACCTTATAGATGAAAGCCCAGCACTTTGGTTGAAGCCTAGTCAATGTTGAAAGAAAAGGTGCATGTTTTCCATTTGAGTTTACCAAGCAGACATCTTTCCTAGGCCTCACTCATTGCAGAGCAAAGCAGCTGAGCTTTTTCCAAGCCAACATATAGACACCCATTTGCTAGTCCATATCTTGCTGCCAGAGTGGTGAGCCAAGACCGCATTACAAATGTGCTCATTTTGTTTCCTGGAAGGTTGCCAAATACAGAAAGGTTAGCTAATCTGATTATCAAGGTTTTTGAGAGATCTCTCTTGTGCCCATATAAGCAAGAAAAATGCTGGGTGCTGCAAGCGGATTGCATTTATTTCCCCATTGAGTATTTTGTCAGCATTATAAACCTTCCTCACACAGGTGCACATTTTATGTTCAGAGAAATACGGATGCCATTTATGTTCTTTTCCTGCTTTTGTTTTCTGGCAGGGAGAACAATCCGTCCCCTCATTAAGAATGGAGCCAAAGGATACATTCTGTGAAATGTACTAATATGATCCCCCCTCCCATTTTTACTTAATTGAATGGCTAATTGAACTGCTGTTGTTATTGTAATTAGATCTTAATTTGAGAGAGATGTTTGCTTTGGTGCCTTGGATTCTTGACTGTTACTGTGTGCAGCCCGATTTGTCTGGCTTACATGATACAAACAGGGCTGGCTCATTATATTCTGCTGCCTGAGGTGAAAGAAAAGATGGCGCCCTCCCCCAAAACGCATGCAGAAAGTGCAAATTTGGCAGCTTTGCTTTGAAATGTGAGCTGAAACTCATTTTTCCACCCATCACTATTTCTACCATGCAAAATTAAGCATGTATACACTGATAATGAAAGAGTTAAGCATGATGTTGATTGCATGTATGCATACCCTCCAATATTTCTCCAATGAAAATAGGGACATCCCTTTCCATAATGATACCTTTACTATTTATACCCCACACATCTTACTGGCTTGCCCCAGCCACTCTGGGCAGCTTCCAACATATATAT
This sequence comes from Podarcis tiliguerta, assembly GCF_965153285.1. Lineage (NCBI taxonomy): Eukaryota > Metazoa > Chordata > Lepidosauria > Squamata > Lacertidae > Podarcis > Podarcis tiliguerta. The sequence continues at coordinate 54,197,889 of NC_139543.1, read as the reverse complement.
AAAACATAATAAACCAGTAAAAAAAATATTTTTTTAATTCCTATACAGGATTACCTTCAGATGGCTTGGGAGTTTGGATAACTCCATACCTTCCAACATTTCTCCAATGAAAATAGGGACCTCCTAAGGGAAAGTGGGGACGCGGGTGGTGCTGTGGGTTAAAGCCTCAGTGCCTAGGGCTTGCCAATCGAAAGGACGGCGGTTCGAATCCCCGCGGCGGGGTGTGCTCCCGCTGTTCGGTCCCAGCGCCTGCCAACCTAGCAGTTTGAAAGCACCCCTGGGTGCAAGTAGATAAATAGGGACCGCTTACTAGCAGGAAGGTAAACGGCGCCAGAGCAGCGATGTCACGCTGGCCACGTGACCCGGAAGTGTCTTCGGACAGCGCTGGCCCTTGGCCTCTTTGAGTGAGATGGGCGCACAACCCTAGAGTCTGTCAAGACTGGCCCGTACGGGCAGGGGTACCTTTACCTTTACCTTTAAGGGAAAGTGGGACATTCCGGGATCAAATCTAAAACCGGGACAGCTTCTCTAAATCAGGGATAACCCTGGAAAATAGAGACACTTGGAGGGTCTGTGTATGCCTCTCGCCATATGAACTGACCTGGACCCTGTGCCTATCATCTGAGCCCCTTCATCATGAGAGGTTTGGAGAGCAGCACCACGAGAACAGGCCTTTTCTGCAGTGGCCCCCCAGTTGTGAAATGCTTTCCCCAAGGAGGCTCCCCCGACGCCTTCATTACATATTTTTAGGCACCAGGCAAAAACATTCCTCTTCTCTCAAGCCTTTGGAGTATTAAACAATTTGTGGTCTTTTAAATTGGGTGGGGTGTGTTTTTGTTTGTTACTATGTTATGCATTATTGTGTTTTTCTATTGTAAGCTGCCCTATGATCCTTGGATAGAGCGCGGTATATAAATTAAAGTAATTGATAATAATAATTCTGCAATTAATGTGGAGATTTCCCCCTGCCCTTCATCCTGATGAAAAACTGCTCTCTCCAAAAAAAAAATAGCAACAGCCCATGTTCTGCATGGGGGAGACAATATCCAGCTTCAGGAAGGCAGATTATTTTTTTCTTCAGGACTCTGCAGAGCAGGAAATAGTTAAACATCCTGCCCCTTTCCTCCTCTCCATGGTCCCACTGTTCCTTAGCCTCCCCACCTCAGAGCATGTCAATCAACATTTGATGATCTCCTTCTACCGGTCAACAATAGAAATTGTCCTTTCATACTGCATCACGGTGTGGTACGCTGGTTTGACATCAACTGATAGGAAGTACCTACAGAGCGTGGTGAATACAGCACAAGATATCATGGGCTGTCCTGTGAATCCGCTGGATGAAATAGTGGAAGAACGTTGCCTCAGGAGAGTGAGGAAAATTCTCAGGGATGATTCACACCCTGGCCGGCACTTTCTTGATCTCCTGCCCTCAGGCAGAAGATATAGAATCATGATTAGCCACACTAACAGGGTAAAGAACAGCTTTTATCCGTGGGCTGCTGAATGAAAAGATAACAACAGGGCAACTGACTTTCAGGTTTGGTGGGTGTGCGTCAGTAAACGAGGGGAATTAAGACTAAGAGAGCTGAGTGGGGGGTGCTTGTGTAATCTCACTGTATACAAGTTGTACAAGTGACAATAAAGTATTTCAATCAATTTCAATCACCTGGAAGCAGCTATTTGCATTTAAAACATAAACAAAAAGACCTGCATTCAAGTGCAGAGCTTTAGAATGAAATGATCGGTTAGGGTGAGAAGTCTTAACAATCTAGTCAATTTCTGCTACACTCTTCCAGGCTAAAAGTGGGAGAGATAAATTGGGGGGGGGGGGCAGGGACAGCAAGCTGGGTTTGTTTATCCTCTCTAATAGAGTTAGTTCCTGGAAGCTGAGCCCTGGATCTCATCTCTTTATCCACAGCAAAGGAATGCCAAATTTGATTCTCATCCCGCATAAAGTAATGGCATCCCTGCTCAGAGACGCTCTTTAAATACCATGAGCTAAACACCTACAGATGTATTACAGAGCTTGCCGCTACCACATCCTCCAATGTCTGAAGGGATAAAGTCACATCTCTGCAAACTGATGCTACATGTAGCAATGTGACAGATCAGGTCAAACATTTAAAAACTGTCAGTTCGAATGATATCTCTGTGGCATGAGGCTCTGGAGCCAAGCGAATTTGATATTTCCGAGGTCACTTTGCATTTTGTAACATTGCCCTTTTGTAAATTCCATTGCAGAGAGGACATTCTTTCTTTGATTAAGCTGCTGTGACGCTCTGCTGTTTGGTAAAGATTTGAGAGGCATTGTTGACGTTTGCTTACACTGGCACAAGGGACTAAAATACCTGGAGCTAGAGATGATTTCAGGAGTGCTCAAGAACTGCTCTAGATATGCAGTCACACTGAAAGTTATGTCTTCACAGTCCTACAATAATAGATACAGAGAGGGTGTTGATAGCTCCACTCCAACTCTATGATTCTACGACCAGTGCAAATAAGTGCAATATAGTCAAAGAGTTTGGCCCCTTAGCCACTGCACTAAATTAAGCTATCAAACCATCTTCAAAGGCAGTCCCATGTAGAGTACATCATAGTAGACCAGTCTGGATATATTTTCCAGGCCTAGATTGCTGCAATAAAATCTCTGGAGACTAGATAGGGTTACAGCTGGAGAATCAGTCCACCAGAAACTGATATATGATGCTCCTAGTCACCACCACCACCTGTGATTCTACAGGTACTTTTTGTACTACTTAATTTTTGAGAGAGAATGCAACTCCATCCTGAACAGACAATATTCTGACCCACAGTGCTTCCATCTTGTCCAAATCAGGTTCCAGTTAGTTAACCCTTAAGAATTCCAAAAACAGTTTCCAAGCATCTGCTCAAGAGTTCTACAGTGGTACCTCAGATTACAGTTTCCACTAACCCAGAAGTAGTACCTCGGGTTAAGAACTTTACCTCAGGATGAGAATAGAGTGGCAGCAGCATGAGGCCCCATTAGCTAAAGTGGTACCTCAGGTTAAAAACGGTTTCAGGTTAAGAATGGACCTCCAGAACGAATTAAGTTCGTAACCAGAGGTACTACTGTACAGCCTTCCCGGAAAACACAAATGGGGAGAGTACAGTTGCCAGTGGTGTAGTGTGGGGGCCACAGGGGTGGTTTCCCCAGGTGCAGAATTACAACACTTGGTGCTGCCTCAATAAGGCTGTGTGCTTCCATTGATGGGATTCATTAAAAATGGTTTCTCCATTAGAACCTGAAAGTGACCTCTCCAGACAACGGAACAACTCTTCTTTTCTTATCTCTGTAGCTGTGGTCTCCTGGGTGACATAGCCACCCTTAGGCAGTTGAATGCACGTGTGTAATCTGTCCATTTTCCTCTCTCCCCCCAGTTCACCATGAGGCCCGGGCACTGGCAACCCACGCTACGCCACTGACTGTTGCAGCTGGGGTCTGCTTGTGGGCTTTCCCTAGGTTAGCTAGCCACTGTGGTTAGCCACAATTAGAACAAGATAGTGGAATAGATAGGCCTTTGGCTTTACCCAGTAGGTATATTTTTAGCTTATTTCAACTCTATCTTTTTCTCTTGCAGCTCACCCTTTATCCCAAATAATGTCTAGCTTTGCAGGTAAGAGTGAGGGTAGGATTTGGTGTGGTGTGATGGCATTCAAATACTGTACTATAATCAAGCTGTGTGTTACTTTACCTATGTATCAATGCCAGGCTTTTCTATTCCATAAATTTGAATACAGTGGTATCTCAGGTTACAGACGCTTCAGGTTACAGACTCTGCTAACCCAGAAATAGTACCTCGGGTTAAGAACTTTGCTTCAGGATGAGAACAGAAATTGTGCGGCAGCGGGAGGACCCATTAACTAAAGTGGTACCTCAGGTTAAGAACAGTTTCAGGTTAAGAATGGACCTCCAGAACAAATTAAGTTCTTAACTCAAGGTACCACTGTAGGGGATAATTGAAGAGAATGGAAATTCTCCACCAATGCAAATTACCAGTGGGGTGGTGATAGAGGGATATAGGTCAGGATCACAGTGGGGAGTAAAGGGCAAAGTCCTTTACTCTTTAGTATGAGGGTTCACACACAGATCCAGCATTTTGGTCTAATGTAATGTGTAGTTTGGGGCCTTCCACTCTGCCCTACTTAATTGAAGCTCCTCAGATGTCCTGTGAAAATAATAGTGGTCTACATCACATAAGTTGTTTTGATGACAAAGCAGAGAAGCAAATCTTTTTTTTTCTACTTTGAAGCTAGCAGGAGATTACAAATCTCGATTAACGGTAATAATAATATTCATAGCAGGTTTAACACCCACAGTGGATTAAGAGGTAAAATGTTATACAAATGTTTGAATTAAAGTTGTTATAGGGGGAGATGTGGTGGGGAGGAGGCAAACAGCTCACAGAGAATGGGGATGATTCACTGAATCCACTTGGATTTAGAAGTAACAATAATAACTCCCTGCATATCCTTCTGAGAAATGTTGCTCCATCTCAAATTATGCCTTCTGGGCTTCAGAATCTCTTTTTAAGTCTTTCAGTTTTAATATTTAAAACCACCTGCTGGATGGAACACAGTAGGGGACATTTTTCAAAGAGATACACAGAATAGGACAAATGTTTTCAAGGTAATGTGATAAATAATTCCTACCAAAATAAAATAAAACAAATAGAATAGAATAATTTTTAGATACCTAACTGCCCCTGTCCTTCCCCTCCCCCGCAGAATGAGGTGGAATTATCCATTGCATCACTTTGAAAACATCTGTCTTCTCAAGATGGTCAGATGAGATTCTGATATTCATTCATGAGCAATGAATGACAACTATTGGAACACCAAGTTCCATAAACCCCAAGCTAGAAATTCCATTTTTGTGGTTTCTTTAACACTGTACCTTTTCTAATCCCGCCTGTTATCTTTAATTTAAATAGGAATCCTCAATTCTGAGTCTGAGAGAGCTATCAGACCACGTCTGTCCACTTTAGTGCAATCACAATCAAAATCCCCCCCTCCCAACACCCACTGAAAAGAAAGCATTCGATGTTATAGAAGGACTAAAATGCCACGCTCATTACAGAACAATGTGGCATTAAATGATTTAATGGAACTTTGAGGTTTAGTTGCATTATTATCCATTCTTAATGATTGTGCCAACTGTCAGAGTTGGGAGGTGGAAAAATACCACCAAATGTTAATTCTGATGAACTTTAAAGATAGCCACATGGGGAGTGACCTGAAATCAAAGCCTCAGACTTCACTTCAAAGGGGGTTGGCCCAGTGGTTGGTGTTTGAAGATGCTCCTAATCTCATTTGCTTTGAATACAGAGAAAGGTGTTTTTTAAAAAAGAAAGGAAAGAAATGTGCATACATGCTCTCAAACACGCGGGGTTTGTAGCACATCACAGTCCTATGGGATTGTGTGCGTCAGTTTGTTTCCAGTGAAAGTCACATTCTTTAGAAATGATGAACAGTGCCAATGAAATATTCAATATTGTTACAATATATTGAATGAAGGCAACTGAACAGATCCTGATTAAAGTGAGTTTTTCACATCAATGAAAGGCCCCATTATTTCCTTACCAGCAACCCCAGGTGCAACACACTAAGAAAATCAATGCTAAAGTTGTATATATTAATTTGGGAGTGTTTCTTTTTAAAAAGCAAAAAAGCAAAAGCAAAATAAAAAAAAACAACCATTGCTTTGCTTTGAAGCTACTGTTGTGTTTTTATTATTTATTATTGTTAAAAATAATTTTTTTTGGGGGGGGGGACAGCCTCAGGTGGTTTGCTCAAGCTGGTCAGCTTCTTTTGTAAATGTTGTAAACAAAATCTGCCCCTTTTCCCTTATGGGGTATCCAAGAGCCCGCAGAGAGTCCTTACGTGGGTTCCCTATTGGTAGGAGAAAATAACAGAGGCCAACCAGAGAATATTGAGAAGCAAAGCAGCTAGTAAGCCTGATCTTTATTGATCTGTTGCAACAGGGTGCTCCCCTCACACGCAGGACAGGAGGAGGACCCAGAACAAAGGTGTGCCTGCCCTTATATAGACGTTTTAAATACCCTGCCCTGGAGCTCAAGACCACCCCTCCACACATCATACATCATACATACATCATACATACATACATACCCAAGACCACCCCCCACAAACATCATACCTACATCACAGAAAAGGTGGTCTACAACAGAAATTTGAATGTTGTTGTTTTTCCTGTCTGCCAGGTTATCTGATAATGCCTTATCTGATTGCCTTTCCCGATAGTCTGTCACCCTTTGAAATGGTGATTACTAAATTCCTGTAACAATGGGAATGCTCCCTGACTTCCTCCCTCCTTGCAGAGAAAACTTTTGATCAGTTTGGGAGTCAAAAAGGTTTCAGGTCGGTCTTCCTCTGCTGATCTATGTACGTGCTTGGTTGGTGCATTTATGAACATTTATTATATATATAAGACCTTAAATGTTATTATTACATAAAGCAGCCAGGTGGTAGCATTTGGGCCCAACTCATAATAGTTCGAGGCACTGTTGGCTTTTGGCCAACATTATACTGTTATACATAGGACTCCAAAGCCAATGAAAAGGAGGAATCAATGGACAAGCTACTCCTTGTGAGATTAGGAGGCAGGTAGAGGATAATAATGGAAAACCTGCTCACAGTTAGGCTACCTAAATCCTTTTAACTTGAATAGGAATTAGCAGCCCACTTGTGTGCAGGACTGCAGTCAAAATCTCCAACTGCAGCCAGAACAGCAGGAGGAAAGAGGAGAATGAGAAAAATGCATTGCACAAGGCCAGAGTTCTTCTTTTTAAAGGCAGTCTGCAGGTGCCAAGAACAATGGTTCCAGCTACTGCATGATCTGAAACAGCTTCCAGAAATCTTTGTGGAAATGCTGCAGCTATGGACAGAAAGAGGCTTGTGGGCCCAGCAAATGGGGGCTGCCCAACAGAATGCTGGGAACTGTAGTTTGCTAAGACTGTTGAGGGTTGTGAGGAGAACCCCTCACAAAACAGTCATGCTCTCCACCAAAGAGTCCTGGTGGGGGCTACAATTCCCAGAGTGGTTTAATCACCAGCCGCTTTCACCAGGGTGCTCTGGAATTATAGCATTGTGAGGAGAATAGGAGTCTCCTGACAACTTTCACCACTCTTAACCAACAACAGCTCCTGTAGGGGGTTCTTTGGGGATAACCACAACTGTTTAAACTGGCATGGTGTATAGTGCAGATTGAGCCCTGATTTGAGAATCAACGTAGGTTCCTGCCCCAATGGAGAAAGCCCATCACATACACAGCTGTACTTGCATAAGTCCTCCTCAAACCTTGGGACCCTCTTCCACTTGTGAAGTCTCCTATTATGATTTGGGAGCCTAGAAATGCAGGCTACACTAGAAAATGGTGGACCTGGAAGGACCTGCATGAGGGGAACATAAGAAGGTGCCTTATGCAGAGTCAGACCATTGCTCTCTCTAGCCCAGTACATTGATTGGAAATGGCTCTCTCGAATTTCAGATGGGGGACATTCCTAGCCCTACCAGGAGATGCCAGGGATTGAAGCTGTGACCTTCTGCACACAATACAGAAGCTGTACTCCTGAGCTGTGACCAGGTGATCCCAGTACTGTTATCTACTTGTCCTTTCAGAGCTCCTGTGCCTGAATAAGGTTTTGTTTGTCTGTTTGTTTAGATTTGGGGCCCAGAGATACCTTCAATATTTTGCAAACACTTTGAGACCCTAAGTTTGAATGCACAAGTATGAAGTACAAATGTCCTGTTTTCAACTTTTCTGTAATCAAGGGATCAAATTCTGGATCTCAGCATCATTCGGAAACAATTCCATGAATAAGATGATGAGTAAATGAAATCCAAGCACACACACACACACGAATGAAAGAACAGAAACCTTGGTGGCAGCCTTTTGAGAGTGTATTAAAAAGCTATATAGAAAGGTAACAGCAGTAAATGAATAAATGGTAAGCAACACACACATCTCACATTAACTTGGGTTTAAAATAAATAAATAAATTAAATTGGTTGCTTGAAATCTCAGCTGGAAAAAACGGATTAACTTAACAGCAGGATTCCAGTTATAATCAGGTCTCACCTGCTGTTACACCCCTGGCATTGAAGGAAACAGTCAGCCAGCAGTGAAGATGGAACGATGAGGGAACTGCAATGTACTGTTGAGCAGGTTCTAAAGTGACAGTGCTGTTAGACTCCAACTCCCATCTCCCTCGTCCAGCCTGGTCAATGGCCAGGGATGATGGGAACTGTAGTAGTGCAGCAACATCTGGAGGGCCACAAGTTCCCATCCCTGATGTAAAGGAACTGTATTAGGCAGCAGGTCTGGATGAACCCATATCCTAAGCGAGCTACATTGCATGGTGCAGTTATCTTGTCACACCTCTGTATGAACAAAGCCTAATAATATATAAAGGAGCAGTGCTAGAGTTCAAACCTGCTGTCTAATATAGAAATTTTGCCAAGTTTGGAATGTGCTTGGATTCTAAGACAATCCGAGGAAGTTTGTGGAAAGAAAGTCTCCTTTTGTCAGGCTTTGCCCAGTGGCAGTAAATAAGCAGATCAGATGAAAGGAGTGTTCTTTAATAATCACAGTGAGAGACAAAGGAATGCATATCTCTCTTCCAGTAAAGGTTTACCCCCTCCGTTCACATTAATCTACGTCACTTCTACGTCGGGTAATCTGGGCTTGTTGCTGCTGAGCTCTCTATTCTATCACTCTCAAAGCCCATCTAGTTTTAGGCGAAGTGGGGTCAGGAATGCTGTCCAAGAACCGACTGTTTCAAGAAGTGGCAGAAAGACATATCCAGATTTGTCTGGCAGGGCAAAAAGCCAAGAATAAAATTTAAAATATTAACGGATGCTAAGGAAAGAGGAGGCTTTGCCCTGCCAGACTTAAAACTTTACTATGAAGCAGCAGCTTTCTGCTGGCTGAAGGAATGGCTACTTCTTGAAAATACAGATATCCTGGATCTAGAAGGATTTAATAACGCTTTTGGTTGGCATGCATATTTATGGTATGACAAGGTTAAAGTGCATAGAATGTTTAAAAATCACATTGTCAGGAAAGCATTGTTTAATGTTTGGATTAGGCACAAAGATTTGCTCGAAAATAAAACCCCAAGGTGGTTGTCTCCAATGGAAGCAAAAGCTCTGAAAAGGCTCAATATGGAGGCCAACTGGCCAAAATATTGGGAGATTTTGGAGCAAGAGGGAGATAAACTAAAACTGCAGAGTTTTGAGAAACTAAAAAGCAAAGTCTGTGATTGGCTTCATTATTATCAGATAATGGAGGCATACAAATTGGATAGGAAAATTGGTTTCCAGGTGGAAAAATCAAAATTAGAAACAGAACTGCTAGAACCCAAAACTAAGATTCTGTCAAGAATGTACAACTTGCTGTTGAAATGGAATACACAGGATGAGGAAGTGAAATCTGCAATGATTAAATGGGCACAAGATGTTGGTCATAATATAATGCTGGGTGACTGGGAACGGTTATGGACCACTGGTATGAAATTTACGGCATGTAATGCCTTAAGAGAGAATATTATGAAAATGATATACAGATGGTACATGACCCCAGTCAGGTTAGCAAAAATCTATCATTTGCCCGATAACAAATGCTGGAAATGTAAAGAAGCTGAAGGTACGTTTTTTCACCTTTGGTGGACATGCCCAAGGATTAAGACCTTCTGGGAGATGATCTATAATGAAATGAAAAAAGTGTTTAAATACACCTTCCCGAAGAAACCAGAGGCCTTTCTCCTGGGCATGGTCGGCCAACAGGTGCAAAAGAAAGATAGAACCTTTTTTATGTATGCCACAACAGCAGCAAGAATACTCATCGCACAGTATTGGAAGACACAGGAGCTACCCACGCTGGAAGAATGGCAGATGAAAGTCATTGACTACATGGAATTGGCAGAAATGACTGGCAGAATCAGAGACCAGGGAGAAGAGACGGTGAAGGAAGATTGGAGGGAATTTAAAAAATATTTACAGAAATATTATAAGATCAATGAATGTTAGAATGACATCAGATTGAATGTAAAAGGTTATTAGTAAAAAGTTGTAAAGTGTAAAGATTTAAGGATTTAATATTGTAAAGAGATTAAGTTATATAAAAATGTTAAAACTAAGACAAGGTCTAATTGAGACAGAGGATAGGGATTTGCTGATCAAATAGGTGGTTTGGAATACAGTGAAGGGAGGTTTGGGGAAGTCGGGAAATAAGCAAATGAAAGAAATATTATAAAGATGAAATTCTTTTTATTAATGTTTTTTCTTTTCTGATTTGTTTTGTATTATCTTGTTTTATGTGTTTTTGTATTGTACATTTCTTGGTTTTTTTTCTTTTTAGTCTTGTTTTCTTTTATATTTTGTGTAAAAAACTTAATAAAAAATATTATAAAAAAAAGGAATGCTGTCCAAGGAGACTGAATCTGCCAGCTGTTTCTCTCCTGGTGTTTCCTCTTCTAGCTGTTCCTCACCCAGTATTCCCCGGCTTTCCCCCTCTGGTCTATGCCACTCTGCAAACCACTGTTCTAAATCAATACTGCCCTCCTGCCCTTGGGAAGGTTCGGGAGAAAGGGGGCAGGGCTCCCACCATTCCTCCTCAGTCTGGCCCCTGACATCTCTGCACCTTCATCTCATCAGAAGCAACCTGTGTCTCATCTCACATCCTTCAGGAGGGCTGCATCCCTCTTGACCAGTTTTCTGCAACTGCAGGGCAGCAGGAGGGGACAGAAAACTTGCCCTCTGTGATCTTCCTTAAGTAAACGTGTCTTAGGCCAATGACTGGAAACTGGGAAGCAGAAGAAGTTGGGCACCTCTGAAGACCAGTGGTAGACAAGTCCCATGTCTAAGGTTAATATACTGGTACATATGCAACCATATCACGTCTGCTGAGCCAGGAATCGTGACAGTCATGTAGCCCCAGAGAAGCAGCTAAGAGTGTGTTTCATAACTAAACCGGCTGCATCACAGCTCAGGGGTAGAGCATCTGCTTTGCATGGAGGTTCAATCCTAGGCATAGGATGCCTAGGTTCAATCCTAGGCATATCTACATAGGGCTGGGAGTGTCCCCTGCCTGATACCCTGGAGAGACACTGCCAGTAATTGTAAATAATGAACAAGGTGGTCCAACTTGATAAAAGACAACTTCTTCTTTTTATCTCCCCCCTTTCTTTTATACAAGCATACAAACATACATTTCATACAATCCTTAAAAATATTCAAACATACCTACATTCAGTCCCACAGATAATTCCTTTTCCCATCACCATCCACCACCCCTCACCCCACCTTTGTGTTAGACTTCCAATCTACTCAATTGCAATTTCTTTCCACTTCTATTACTTTCTTTCACACACCTTTAACCTAATCTCATGCTTCTTTTTCTATTACACATTGTTATCCATCTTATTTAGTATTTCAGTATTTAAAACGGAACTTGTTTATTCTAATAGGAGTTCTGATTTTCCAATATGGTTTTGCAAGTATCCTTTAAAGGCAACTTCTAATTATCATCATCATCAAACCTTTTATTGGCATCACATACAAACATCCAAAACAAATCAATATAGAATTGCCACTTCCCCAGTGGCACAAAACATTTGCTAAAAGAAAGGAGGCAGAGCAGTCTATCGTCACATCTCTAGGTCTCCAGGGAGATCAGACATCTGCAGTGTATTTCAACGACAAAAAACCAAATAGAGATATTTAGCCACTAACTTGGTGAGCTCCTGATCATTCCCCACTAATAGAAAATGTATGACCTTCAACTCTGTATCCATTTGGGGATACAGAGTTGATCTAGAAATTGCTGGTGGAGATCAGCATATAGTTTACAATTAAGAACCATATGGCAACTTCTAATGTTCCTATGCCTGTAGTCCAGCATTACAAAGGCCTGTTGTTTGGGACCTTTTAATCTCATTTGACACAAAGTGTCTGTCCATTTGCATCAAACTTGATGAAAGTTGCTGATACAATAGTCAGCTTTTGAGAGAGGAGAATATTCTGCTGGTCTCACCTTTTGGAGCTTTGGCAGCATTATCTTCTTACACAGATCAGATATGTTTTCCAGGGAGGGCTATGAAACCTTTTTTAATTTTAATAATTAGATACTGTTAATTTCCCTATATTTCATCGGTCTCTTTTCCTCCACAGGCTTGGTAGATTCTGCTTTCACCTACTGTTACAATACAACATATAAAAGAAGCTAGAGGAGAATTTATCTGAAAGCACCATTTTTCTGATGTAAGAGTTTTGATGAGAGAGAGAGCGAGAGCGCACACAAGCTGTTAGCATTTTTCAGGCCTGCGCCCCAGCAACAGGGATGCATCAAGGGGATAATTCATAGAAATAACTAAAAAGTAATTTCTGTACCGAGCCAAGAACTAAGTGCTACTTCACAATCCACTTATCCCATATTTTGAAGGCTAGAGTGATATGTAGGGCTTGCCTTGGCCTTCTGCTGAACAGGAGAAAAACTGGAGAATAGTATGTGTTTTTATTTTAACTTGCTTGTCAATAAGATGATAAGGAAAGTGGCAGCTGTAACTGGGCAACTGCAGAAAAACCTGCTCATTTTGAATAAAGTGGAAAGATCTATAAGAAGAGCCTGGTGGATCATATCAGTGGCCCATCTTGTCCAGCATCCTGTTCTCACATTGATATTATGGTCTGTGCTCTGGGGCAGCTTGTTTGATGAAGGGTGGTTGAAAATGAAAGAAATATCACCGAGCCCAGATGTATCAGATCTGGCTCTACTGTCCCAGTCCCAACCAGGGGTTCGCATAAGGAGGTTCAGAAATTGGCATTCTCTTTATGTTGTTGGACTGTCAGGCGGCTGTCAGGAACATGCCTTCTCCCTCTGCCAGCCTGCATCCTCCAAGTGCCAGTGAGACCCCTCAGAGGGAGAAGGAGGGGGGCAAGCTTCTTTACACAGGGAGAGTGACAATAGCCCTCTCCTCTCAGGAATGCTGGCTGCGGATTCCAAGGATAGCATGAGGCCGGCTGAGTCTGATTTGGGATTGGCCCAAGAGGGGAAATAATAATAATAATAAAATGTTTGTTTATACCCCGCCCTCCCTGGCCAGAGCCAGGCTCAGGGCAGCTAACATCAGTAAAATTACAGTAAAAACATAATAGGAAAAAAAAAAACCAATTTGAAATACAGGTTAAAATGCAATTTAAAATGCAGCCTCATTTTAAAAGTAGCCCATAGATCAAAACCTTAAGGGGAGGGAAACATTAGGGTCAGACTGAGACCAAACCAAAGGCCAGGCGGAACAGCTCTGTCTTGCAGGCCCTGTGGAAAGATGTCAAGTCCCGCAGGATCCTAGTCTCTTGTGACAGAGCGTTCCACCAAGTTGGGGCCAGTACTGAAAAGGCCCTGGCCCTAGTTGAGACCAATCTAACCACCTTGCGACTTGGGACCTCCAAAATGTTGTCATTTGTGGACCTTAAGGTTCTCCATGGGGCATACCAGGAGAGGCAGTCCTGTAGGTACGTGGAAGGGGAAGAGGGGAAGCCAGTTTTCCCAGAATCTCCTCGCAGTTGGTGCAGAAGCAAACCCCAGGATAGACGTCAGTTCCGCAGGAAGGGGGGTCTGGGTTGGAAGTTACTTTGTTGGGGGGGGCAAGCACGTGAGCTATCTAACTCATCTGAGGAGGAATGATTAAGGAGGGGCTCCAATTGAGCTACTGTGTAATTACCCAATAAATCCAAGAAACTATAAACCTGCCGACTGGCTGTGTCTTGGTGTGAGAGGAGAGTTATAAATCCCTAACAGAAGCAGTGGATCCAAACCCCATGGAAGGTTGCAAGGAACGCGTAAGACAAGGAAAAGTTCTTACCAACTGCTTTTTGTTCAATGTTCACAGAGAGAGGCTTGGACTTCTGCCTCTTGAAATAATGGTGTTGCCCTGAAGGAGTCTCCACCCTCTCCCTCTCTCCCTTCATGCATCCTTGTTATGGGTTCTGAGATGTGTCTTCTGCCTCTGAGCTCTCTGCTCTCCTACTATCAGTGCTAGCTGGGTTCTGGGAAAGAGGGGGTCTGGAATGCTTTCTAAAGACACTGTGTCCATCAGTTGTCCGCTCTCTGGTGCTTCTTCCTCCTGCTTTCCCATTATTTCCCAGCTTTCCCCCTCATCTGCCTCTGAGCTGTGATCTCCCTCAGACCCCTGTTGTAATTCTGAACTGTCTTCTTCTCTGGAAGGGACAGGCTGGGGAGGCAGTCTTCACCATTCCTCCTCTGCCCAGTCCCTGACATAGACACCAACTCCCATCAATTTCAGCCCATGTGGTCAATGAGCAGGGATAATGGGAACTGAAATCTAGCAAATATTTGGAGGACTGTAGGTTTGCTGCACTTGATGGAAGCTTATCGTTGGGTGTCAAGCCATGGTGACTTTTCACAGTTGCTACACTCCTTTGTTGATTTCCATAATGGCAATGCTATTTAAAAATTGCCCAGTTGCAGTGGTTGTTTTGAAAGGCTTGGACTTTTCAACTCTGTGTTTATGTGCAATTTGGCATTCTTGAGAGTCACGAGAACATGCTGGGCTTCAAATAGAGCACCCAAGTAGGAGATCATTTTCTGTTGTGCTGCTGCTGGAGTTCCACTCCCGAAAATGTAATTCCAGTGTTAATAATATAGCTGCAAAAGAAGAAACAGCGGTCATTTCCCCATTGCTTTTTTAATTGGTACAATGAAAACAAATTCTTGGTTTTATCTCAAGTTTGGGGACAGACCAAGAGCTGAGTGAAAGACAGTATGTCAGGAAGATGTGAAGAGCTGGCTAGCAGGTTTTAAAGAATTAGAGGCACTTCTTCATGATTGATCTATGGTTCTCATTGCCACTGGAATTTGCATTAAAAAAACCACCCCCCAAAAAAGCATAGCAGAAATTTTAGACCGGCTATTTCAGATGTAACTATACAATTTTTCATCATTTGTTGTTGTTTAGTCGTTTAGTCGTGTCCGACTCTTCGTGACCCCATGGACCAGAGCACGCCAGGCACTCCTGTCTTCCACTGCCTCCCACAGTTTGGTCAGACTCATGTTTGTAGCTTCAAGAACACTGTCCAACCATCTCGTCCTCTGTCGTCCCCTTCTTCTTGTGCCCTCCATCTTTCCCAACATCAGGGTCTTTTCCAGGGAGTCTTCTCTTCTCATGAGGTGGCCAAAGTATTGGAGCCTCAGCTTCACAATCTGTCCTTCCAGTGAGCACTCAGGGCTGATTTCCTTAAGAATGGATACGTTTGATCTTCTTGCAGTCCATGGGACTCTCAAGAGTCTCCTCCAGCACCATAATTTAGAAGCATCAATTCTTCAGCGATCAGCCTTCTTTATGGTCCAGCTCTCACTTTCATACATCACTACTGGGGAAACCATAGCTTTTACTATACGGACCTTTGTTGGCAAGGTGATGTCTCTGCTTTTTAAGATGCTGTCTAGGTTTGCCATCGCCTTTCTCCCAAGGAACAGGCATCTTTTAATTTTGTTACTGCTGTCACCATCTGCAGTGATCATGGAGCCCAAGAAAGTAAAATCTCACATTAATTTTTCATTATATATTTGCACAAACCAGGTTTGTGCAGTTCAAATGGAGCAGATGAGGGGGGTGAGGGACAAGGAGGGAGAGCACACCATCATTTAGGTTGCCCCATAGTCATTATGTGATGTGATGGCTGCACGAGTCCCCTTTCTTGCCTCAAATTTGACAGGTCTTATTCTTTGGAGGGGTATATGGATGCCTTAACAGTGCATGCCAAGGGGATGGAAAACACAGACATTACAGCTACTAAGTCTCTCACTGGGGAAAAAAGGAGAATGAAAATAGTGTAAGTTTAGTGAATGGATAATTTTTTTTATTTGATAATCTAATCTGGGTTCATATTTGCAGTTTAGCAACACAGCGGGATCAGCAGGTTAGAGCATCTGCAGTAACGACCACTGACTCACTGTAATAAAAAATGAACTAGTATTCATACACAATGCTTAATTCAGAGAACAATGCTTAATTCACACTGTATTATCTTCATGCTGAAGATTATATTGTGATCGTTGAAGAAAAACGTTAGCAGCATAAAGAAAATGTAATCCAGTACTTAGAAAATAGTAAGAATTAAGATCAGAGTAATTTAACTGAGAGGCTTGTTATTTCCTAACCCAACTGAAGATTTGGCCTTTTTCTAACTTCCTCCAGCCTACCTCGTTTTCAAGAAGAGTTTCAAAGTTTTGAAGCACTTTGGAGCAAAGTTCATATTATATGAATGAGGCTTTTAATAGCAAAAATTAATGGAGTAACGAAAGAAACAAAAAATCAACACTCTTTCCCAGGAGAGTCTTCTGACAAACAGCTTTCAACCTTCAGCTGTCTTTTTAATTCTGACACATGCAAACTCATCATCAGCAACAGGGATACTGACTTTCATAGCTGAGAGGGTTCTTTCCACGCAGCCTACTCATTCCCCTCTATTTGCATGCCACTAACGAGCCATTTTAACTTTGTCAGAGAAAAAAGAAGAAGAGTTATTGCTTTTCTTCTCCTTTATTTTTAAAACAGAGTTCTAATTATCTTCCGGAAACTGCAACATTTTTACACGAGCATGTAAATATGGTTATTCATTAGAAAGTCTAGCTCTTAAAAATGGTCCTGGAGATTTTTCCTGGCATTATGCTAAAGACCTAGAGAAATAAAAACCCCAATGGATAAAAGCCAGGGCTGAATCCCTCGCTCCTAGGACCTTCCTGGTTTCCAAATTAACTACCAAACTTTTAGAAGACATATGAAAGCAAGCCTGTTTAGGGAAGCTTTTAATGTTTAATAGGCTATTGTATTTTGGTGTTTTGTTGGAAGCTGCCCAGAGTGGCTGGGGAAACCCAGCCAGATGGGCGGGGTATAAATAATAAATAAATTATTATTATTATTATTATTATTATTATTATTATTATTATTATTATTACAGAAAATGCTCAGCGTCCATGGCAGCCTACAGTTCCTGAATCTCTTTAGTGGAAGTCATGACAGTTATGTTGGTTAACATTTGTGGTGCAACTTTACTGTTGTCCAATATGTTTTCAATAGCTATCAGGGTGGAATTCTTTTATGAGGGGTTGATGGGAAGATATGGTACGAGTAAGAGAGGGAGAAAAGTGCCAGCTTTGATTTCTCTCACTTTTCTAGTCTTCAGTTCATTTCATCCCATTTCCACACCAGTTTACTTTAAAAAACAAACACCCCCCCATACACAAATCAACATTCATGTGCATTTTCACACACATTTCTCCTATTATATGCATTTTATTCCATTTTGACCAATATATACTTTTTGTGAGCAACGTTCCCAAATGCAATGCATTTTTCTGCATTATTTTCATATATATATATATATATATATGCAGGTTTTGGTGTCCTCGGGTGTCTTCCCGTGTAAAAGTTGGGGTGTCTAGGCGACGTTTCGACGAGGTCTCACTCGTCATCTTCAGGCTGGTGCTTTCGGCTTCTTGTTACTGGAACAGAGCAGGATCTCAGTGTTTGAGTTCCTATAAATACTGTTGAGGAGGTGTGGTGTATAGCCTCCAATGTTCTGGGCAGAGAGGAGGTTCCCAGGCTAGTGTGCCTTTTCTTCTTTTGTTCCTTAATTACTTGAGGGATATCTTGAGTGATTTCTTGAGTGATTTCCTGAATCCCACTTAGGTGGGTCATTAGGTGTGGATTAGTTGCTAAAGCCTTCGTGTCTTGAACTCTTGAACTTTGTGAAGAGTTTTTCTGAGAAGATGGCTGTACTGCACTTGGTTGTGCTCTGGCTTGGCTTCGTGTATAGGGGCGAGCTGTGGTTTTGTGGCCTGTGCCAGCCAGATCTGTGTAGGGATTGCAGGGGGGTGCAGCATCCGGAGGTGCCACCCTGGTTTGGCTACTGGATGGTGTCTGTAATTTATCTGTGGAGAGGGTCTGGGTTTGGGTCTGGTGTGGTTGATTGGTGATGGCGTTCTGTGTGCCTCTGGATCTGGTGTCAGATTTTGTGGGGAGGGCTAATTTCCAGATGTCTGGCAAGCGGGATGTGTCGTCACGCTTGTTCATGTTGTGAGGGTGTTTCTCTATCTCGATGGCTTCCATGATTATTCTCTTGTGGTGATGTTCCATGTTAAAGAGCAATTTGGAATCTGCAAAATTAATTTCGTGTCCTGTTTCTTTCATGTGTTGGAAAAGAGAGGAAGTTTTTTCTTCTTTTTTGACGGCATTCTTGTGTTCTGCGATACGTGCATTTATTCGTCTGTTTGTTTGTCCAATGTACGTGGCTGGGCAGACTTTGCAGGGTATTTCATAGACCCCTTGGTTTTCCAACTGAATTTTATCCTTGGGGTTTCTGAGGATATTGGCTATTTTTTGGTTGGTGCAAAAGGCTGTTTTGATATTGTGTTTATGGAGGATTTTGCTAATTTTATCTGTAGTGCCCATAGACACACTATCTACCGGATAGACACACTATCTACCGGAAAAAAACACACACCAACCGCTACTTACATGCACAATCACACCACCACCCTGCACAAATAAACTCCGTAGCCAAGACTCTCATCTCCAGAACCAAACGCCTGGCTGACGAAGACCACTTGACAACTGAGTTACAGAATCTCTCAAATGTGTTAATTGCCAATGGATACCAGCAAAACAGGGTTACGAAGCTAATCCAAAAAGAAACACCCCCCAAAAACCAAGACACAGAAGAAAACAATGGCATAGCCCTCCTTCCTTATATCAAGGGCACTACAGATAAAATTAGCAAAATCCTCCATAAACACAATATCAAAACAGCCTTTTGCACCAACCAAAAAATAGCCAATATCCTCAGAAACCCCAAGGATAAAATTCAGTTGGAAAACCAAGGGGTCTATGAAATACCCTGCAAAGTCTGCCCAGCCACGTACATTGGACAAACAAACAGACGAATAAATGCACGTATCGCAGAACACAAGAATGCCGTCAAAAAAGAAGAAAAAACTTCCTCTCTTTTCCAACACATGAAAGAAACAGGACACGAAATTAATTTTGCAGATTCCAAATTGCTCTTTAACATGGAACATCACCACAAGAGAATAATCATGGAAGCCATCGAGATAGAGAAACACCCTCACAACATGAACAAGCGTGACGACACATCCCGCTTGCCAGACATCTGGAAATTAGCCCTCCCCACAAAATCTGACACCAGATCCAGAGGCACACAGAACGCCATCACCAATCAACCACACCAGACCCAAACCCAGACCCTCTCCACAGATAAATTACAGACACCATCCAGTAGCCAAACCAGGGTGGCACCTCCGGATGCTGCACCCCCCTGCAATCCCTACACAGATCTGGCTGGCACAGGCCACAAAACCACAGCTCGCCCCTATACACGAAGCCAAGCCAGAGCACAACCAAGTGCAGTACAGCCATCTTCTCAGAAAAACTCTTCACAAAGTTCAAGAGTTCAAGACACGAAGGCTTTAGCAACTAATCCACACCTAATGACCCACCTAAGTGGGATTCAGGAAATCACTCAAGAAATCACTCAAGATATCCCTCAAGTAATTAAGGAACAAAAGAAGAAAAGGCACACTAGCCTGGGAACCTCCTCTCTGCCCAGAACATTGGAGGCTATACACCACACCTCCTCAACAGTATTTATAGGAACTCAAACACTGAGATCCTGCTCTGTTCCAGTAACAAGAAGCCGAAAGCACCAGCCTGAAGATGACGAGTGAGACCTCGTCGAAACGTCGCCTAGACACCCCAACTTTTACACGGGAAGACACCCGAGGACACCAAAACCTGCATTCCTGTACCCGTGAAAATCTACGAAAGCATATATATATATATATATATAATCACACTCCTGTGTTTTTTTAAAAAATGTATTTTTGTAGGCCTTTTTTGGTTAGAGAATTGATTTTTAAAAATTCAGAGAAGTGCAAATTTGGAGAAGAAACAGCATTTTGGGTAGCATATTGAGTCAGGGTTTAGGCTGGTTCACATTAAAATCCTAACTGAATGAATTTCTTCCCTGGACATAGGCACCATATTTGCATGGGGAAAGCACAAATGCAGGTAGGTTGCTGGAGTCTGATATGCATGCATGTATTTGTGTCCCACTGCCAAAGAGACGAGCCATTTAAAAAGAAAGAATGGGAACTGCTGAAGCAAATACAGAAGGCTAAGCTTAAGCAACTGCGGGCCTCTCTCATTCACAAGTCTCCTTTGGGGTCCCAGTCTTTGCACAATCTAACTTTGCTTTTCTTGAATTCTGGGACGAATATAGCATCAGTGAAATTTCATACAGTCTCCTATCTAGTGTATTGAGGAGTTAACAGGAAGGAATGTGCTCATTGACAATCAATTAATCAATCAATCAATCAATTGCTTTTCTTATTTCTCTGTCCTGTCAATCTCAAAATTGCAGCTAATGAACCTCATAAGTGAAGGACTGCTCTATTGCATTTGGAGCAAGTTAAAAATAAGTTCTGTTCCGGGTATGTGACTGAGCTGTATTGAGATGTAAAGTCAGCCAGCCCAGACCGTATGCTTAGCAAGAGACGAGGAGGAAGGCACAGATCAAACTATGTTCACTTTTAAAAAGGGACCCGCTGTCATAACACATCAGTCTGTTCACACAACTGAACTCTGCCGTGATTTCATAGCTTGACTGCTAGTGAATCAGACGAACCACTGAGAGATATGGCACATTGACAGTGAAATAATACTTATGTAGTGCTATGGAAGAAATCTGAAAATGATTAACACAATATAAGGCTTCCTGAGAACAGCTGTCTGGGAGCAGTTATTTTAAGGTTCAAACCAAAAATGATTAGCAGGATATATATACAAAGTACTGATTGAACCAAATGTTCCCCTTAAGCTCCACATAATTACACCATGTATACCAGAAGTTAACTCTTTCTTCAACATCAAGCTTCAATGTACCTGAGGGCAACAGGCTAGCTTAGGAGGCACAGGGAATCATCCTGCCCTGCCCCCAGCTACTGCTCCCACAACCAGCTTCCTAGCTCTGCCTAATGGTAGAGCCGGTCCTGCTTGAGATAGGAGACTAAGAAAGAGATTGTGACGGGCTCTGGCTAAGAAAGAAAATGCTCACTGGAACAAAAGTCTGCTGAAATGTCTGCATGGTGCTTTGCTTGCGTGGGTTTGAATCCCACCTTTGTCGCCAGTGAAACATACTCAGTCGCTTAGTGATTTCATGCTCTTTATTGCAGCTCATAAAACAGAACCCCCCAAAACTCGAGCTTTATATACATTATTTACACAATGAGTTCCGTCTGAATGGCTGATTCTGCTACCCTCCTGGAGCCTGATTGGGCTGCTCCTGCAGGCCAATCACTTGTTGCATTCTAGGATCCTACCGGCCTAATAGGCTGATTGAAATATACTCGGAGTCGAGTGTGAATTTCATGCTCTTTATTCAGCTCATAGTAGCAATGAATGAAGCTTTCCCCAAAACGTCTAGCTATATATACATTATTTACACAATGGGCCCCGCATGATTGGCTAATTCCAGGCTGCTCCTGCAGGCCAATCAGGTCGCTGATTCACTTCCACCTGGAGCTGGATTGGGTGGCTCCTGCAGACCAATCAGACTGCTGCATTCTGGATCTATTGTTCTAGAATTCAACTTGGTACATAACACTGAAGAACTTCCTCCTGGGGTCTGATTGGGCTGCTCCTGCAAGCCAATCAGGTTGTTGAATTCTAGGATCCTACCTGCCTATTGGGGACGCGGGTGGCGCTGTGGGTTAAAGCCTCAGCGCCTAGGGCTTGCCGATCGAAAGGTCGGCGGTTCGAATCCCCGCGGTGGGGTGCGCTCCCGCTGTTCGGTCCCAGCGCCTGCCAACCTAGCAGTTCGAAAGCACCCCCGGGTGCAAGTAGATAAATAGGGACCGCTTACTGGCGGGAAGGTAAACGGCGTTTCCGTGTGTGGCTCTGGCTCGCCAGAGCAGCGATGTCACGCTGGCCACGTGACCCGGAAGTGTCTTCGGACAGCGCTGGCCCTCGGCCTCTTTGAGTGAGATGGGCGCACAACCCTAGAGTCTGTCAAGACTGGCCCGTACGGGCAGGGGTACCTTTACCTTTTTTACCTGCCTATTATTCTAGGATCCAAGCTTAGTACATAACACCAGGGAACTTCCAAGTCAGATCAGGAGCACCAACTCCATGGAGCTGAGGCCTCTGCAGCGCCCTAATGTCCACTGGAACGGGGCTCAGCTCCCCCAAATCTTGAGGGGGCCAAGGAGGCCTGACAATAAGTCACCCCCAGCCATGCAGCATCTCCTGACGTGGTGCAGCCTTGTTGGGTGAACATCTGGAACCATGAGGCTTAGAAGGTGAACCATCTTGAATCCTTCCTGTCAATTTGTCTAATTCTGCATAGTCCATTAAGTTCATTTGCCATTCTTCTTTCGTCGGTAGTTCTTCTTATTTCCATTTTTGTGCCAATAATATTCTTGCTGCCATTGTTGCATATAAAAACAATTTACAATATTGTCTATTAATATCATCTCATACAATGCCAAGTAAAAATGCTTCTGGTTTTTGAAGTAAATGTATATTTCAACATCTATTTCATCTCATTATATATCATCTCCCAGAAGTTTTTTACTTTCTTACATTCCCACCGCATGTGATAAAAAGATCCTTCTTTTTCTTTACATTTCCAACATTTGTTCCTTATTTTATACATTTTGGCTAATTTCATTGGTGTAATATACCATCTATACATCATTTTCATCACATTTTCTTTCAAAGCATTACATGCTGTAAATTTTAACCCTTCTTTCCAAAGTTTTCCCCAATCTCTTAACTGCATATTATACCCAAAATCTTTGGCCCAGTGTATCATAACCGACTTTACCTCTTCATATTTCAGATGCCATTCCAGCAGCATTTTATACATTTTAGACAATATTTTACAATCATTATTCAATACTTCTACTTCAAATTTTGATTTGAAGGCAAATTCATGGCAACATCTTAGAGCAGGGCGGTAGGAGCACAGGGAAATGCCTTACAGGGTTTTTTTGTACTGTTCACCTAGCCTTGCATCCTCTATTCCAGGCAAGGGAGATGCCCCTGTTCAGCTAAAGGGCCATATTCCTTCCTGGGAAACTTTCTAGGGGCCACATGCCAGGCATGAGCAGAGTCGGAGGCAAAAGGGGACTGAGCAGCAAATGCTGTTTTTCTGCAACAGGCCAGTTTCTAGACGATGTCACAGACCTCTCTCTATCGTTCTTCCAGGCAGACAAGAGGGGTTATCAGAGCTGAGGGGCATGCTCAGAGTGCAAAGCAGATCTTTGCACAGATGACAGGCACAGCAGAGTAGAGACTGGTGGTTATTTCGTTAAAAAAACAACAACCCTGATAATCATGGCTTTAGAAAGGATCTCTTTCCCATGGTATATTCACAAAACCAAAAGCAGATGGAATCTGTGCAAGCCCAGTTTATTATCATCCGCTTTGTGAAATGCTCTCCCCACAAGGAACGGGTGTGCCTATCGCCACAGATTTCACAAGGAGGTACGTTGTCATAGCTGTAAACATGCCTTAAGTTGTCATGACAACCTCCATCGCTGAAGCGTCAAAGAGCTTGGCAGAGAGGGGGACGGGCAACATCAGGCAGAAAACTTTACGAACATAAATGACTGGGAGTTCTCCTCCTTTCTACTCCTGCAGCATATTTCATTGGTAGAGTGTCTAGCAACTTTTGTTGGGAATCCCACCTAGCAGTATCTCTTGAAGGCAAGTCAATATAATATTTATTGATTTATTGATTATTGATGGGGTGAGAAAAGCTGCTTCCTCAGTGCTTCCCCGGTACATTTTTTTTTTTTTTGCCTTTAGACACTCAGGTTTAGGGACAGTGCATGAAGAACTAGGAAAGCAAAGTGGTGGCAAAAGCCACTATTAAGGTTTCAAACTCCAGGGTGAAATGACCAGTAATTTCTTCTTTTGGCCGACAGCTCCTTGGTGGAGGCAGCCTGTGCCCGGTTGTGTTTTTTTTTTTTTTGTACTTCCACAAAAACTCAGCGTTCCCCTGTGCATGGGTGGTGCCATTTTGGCTGCATAATGATCAGCACTCGTTTTTGCCCCCTTTGTGCTCTTGCTAGTAATGGCACATGCAGAGATGCAGATCCACCTTCCTCCTGACACCGGCATTGCGCCTGCTTTACCTGGATGGGGCTTTGGAGCAGATGTGGAAAGGCTGAGGCCATGCAGGCACACTGCCAGAACTTCTAGGGTGGTGGTCTTGCTGGCGCACCCATGCAACCCCAACCTTGGAGCCACCCCACCGTCACCCTGTTCAGGTGAGTAGCAGCAACACCAGTATTAAGAGGAGGGACCCTGGAAATTACAGGCTGGTTAGGTTAAAACATGTCCTGGGAAAAGTGGTGGAAAGCATTGTTAAAGATAAAATAACCAAGCATATAGAAGATCAAGCCTTATTGAAGCAGAACTCACAAACCTATTGGAGCTCTTTGAGAGTGTCAACAACCCTACAGATAGAAGTGATCCAGTTGGCATTATGCAGACTCTCCAAGTGTCCCAATTTTCCAGGGCAGTTCCAGATTTACAGAAGACGTCCCAGTTTCTAATTTGATCCCGGAATGTCCCGCTTTCCCTTAAGACGTCCCTATTTTCATCGGAGAAATGTTGGCGGCTATGCATTATGTACTTGCACTTTCAAAAAGCTTTTGACAAAGTACTCCAATGTGGTTTAAAGATCAATTCCCCTTTACAGGGATTGCTAAGAATTGTAGCTCTGTGTGGGAGGATAGGGGCACTGACTGATTAAAGTGGTATGATAACGCTTTCAATGTATTGTTCGAATGTGGCCTTTGCCTATGTTTCTGAGGCCTGTTACAGGAATAATATATGGTACAGATAAGGAGTTCAGAAGAAGACTAGTGGATTAGCTATTAAAGTCTTGTTCCCTGCTTGAGTCATAAATGACTGAAAATATAAAGTTCTGTGAGATGCCTTCACTTGCAGATGCTTTTGTTTGACATGCTGCAACCTTGTCTGTGTTCACCTCTGGTTTGTTAGCCTGAAATTATTAAGGCAAACAAGTAGACCTTTTCATCCACCTAAGCTCATATACAAGAACAGCTTCAGATAACAACAACAACAACAATAATAATATAATTTATTATTTATACCCCACCCATCTGGCTGGGTCGCACTCTGGGCGGCTTCCAACAAAACACTAAAATACAATAACCTATTAAATATTAAAAGCTTCCCTAAACAGGGCTGCCTTTAGATGTCTTCTAAAAGTTTGGTAGTTATTTTTCTCTTTGACATCTGGTGGGAGGGTGTTCCACAGGGCGGGCGCCACTACCAAGAAGGCCCTCTGCCTGGTTCCCTGTAACTTGGCTTCTCGCAGCGAGGGAACCGCCAGAAGGCCCTAGGCGCTGGACCTCAGTGTCCGGGCATGATGATAATGATGGTTCTGACTAATTAAAAGAACGGGTTTTGGCTAGCACATAAAGTTAAATGTCTGGCTTTGAAGTTGAAAGGAAACATACTGTTATCAGGCCAGAAGTGAGACTTTTTGTTCAGTTTAAGGAGTGCAGATAGAAATAGGGATTGGAGCAGGTAAATCATTTGGTTTGTAGTTTAACGAGAGTTTACCAAATTTTCACTTTTTGAGCCCAAACCAGGCCCAAGCAGCACTTTTTCCTGGGGGTACTCAAATGTGCACAGTACTGGCACCACCTCCCACCCAAAATGTTAAAAGTGTGGCACTTACTGCTGCAACTTCATGATGAGTATCGACATTCCTCTCCCCGCCAAAAACACTGGGCCCAAGTAAGGACAGATCCTTGATAACAACAGTGCGTTTATGTAATAGCCCTCAAAAATGCAAATCCTTCTGGAGGTCAGCATTTGTTTGCACCATCCTTTTGGAAGATGTACACAAGGTTGCTAGGCGACAGTACGGGAAGCAAAACATAACCTCATGAAAGGAAGAGATGAAAAGCGAGCAATTTCTCTTCTTTTCTTTCTTATTGGTAGGTATATAAAGCACTGCCACATTAGAGATTAGAGATGCCAGCCTGATTGCGTAACCTCTTATGGTTTGAAAACCACAAACAGTGCAAGCTACCACGATGCAGCTCAAAAGCAGCAGTGCCTGCAGGAGAGAGCTGTTTTGCAATAAGGAAAGTGATGCCTGTTGGTTTTAACTCGTATGTAACATTTCAAAGCACTCCACATCCCATGTTCTCGATAATCTTTACAACAACCTTGTGAGGTAGCTTAAATACACTCAAAGTACAGATAAGGAGTGAAGCTATATCTCTTTGCTTGTTTATATAAGGCATTTATTTGTTTCTAACTATGAATCGCTCCCTATTAACATCTCCAAGCGATTTAACAATAAAAGCACATATAAAACCATTCCAACAACACCTTTAAACCCAACAAAACAACAACTTTAAACCCAGAACAGACACAGACTGTGATAAAAAATATCCACTTAAAGGTCTGGGTTTGTGTTGTTGTTTACTGGGGTAACAACAATGGCAGCACATATTACAGCTGGTACAATAAAAAATAGGCCGAGTATACTTTTAAATGCAGAATAAAACAAAACTCATTGCTTTCATGCGTGGGATGAATCTTAAAGAGGAATGATATCATATATTATTGAATCAACCAAATCCATTGATGTGATTGGCTGGTTGGATGCAGAGGAATGGTGAGAATTACCAGCTGGGGGAAAAGGCTCAGAGCCCAGGAAGTGGTGGTGGAATCACAATGAGTGGTCAGAGGGAGAAGTGGGAGAAAATGGGGAGGGGGGGAGAAGGTGTCAGAGGCTTAATTGGTAACAGGGATTGGTGAGTAAGGAGACCCTGCGGCAGAGAGAAGCCCAGAATCAACAGAACAATATAAAAAGACTTGCAACAAGTTACAGATACAGGTAGGTAGCCGTGTTGGTCTGCCATAGTCGAAACAAAATTTAAAAAATCCTTTCCAGTAGCACCTTAGAGACCTGCTAAGTTAGTTATTGGTATGAGCTTTTGTGTGCATGCACACTTCTTCAGTTACAGACTTATGTATACATAAAAAGTTAAATACCTGGGGGTATGGTTGACAGCTAAGAATATAAACATATTCAAGCATAACTATGTAAATATTTGGAAAGAGATAAAGAGAAATTTAGAGATTTGGGATAGAATGAATCTATCTTTTTGGGGAAGAATATCAGTAATAAAAATGAACGTATTGCCAAGAATGTTGTTTTTATTTCACTTGATACTGGTGACTGGCAGTGCAGGACACTTCAAGGAATGGCAAAAAGATATTTCTGGATTTATCTGGCAGGGGGAGAAACTAAGGATAAAATATAAACTGTTAACAGACATCAAAGAGAGAGGAGGCTTCGCCCTGCCAGACTATAAACTATATTATGAAGTGTTCTGCATTTGCTGGATCCAGGAATGGATAATATTGAAAAATGCAGATATTTTAGCTATAGAAGGTCATGATAATAGATTTGGATGGCATGCATATTTATGGTATGAAAAAGCAAAGGTACACAAAGGTTTTCAGAACTATCGAGAGAAGTCCAGAATCAGAGGCAGAAGCTGAAGCAGGAGAGAAGGAGGAGGGAGGCCAAGAAGCAGAGATGAGTCAGGCTCGTGAAGAGTCATGGGTTTACCTTTAGGATGTTAGGATATTTCCGTTCCACCTTAAAAGGAAGCAGGATGTTTGTGTCACAGCCTGCGTATTTTCCTGTTTCACAGGATGTTTCTGTTGTGTCTTTGCTTTCGTTTCTCTCTCTCTGCCGGAACTCTGAAGCAGGCAGTCATGTTTTTCTTTGTTCTAATCAACGCAGAAATAAACTTGTAAATAATGCTCTCCTGAGTGCATCTTTCGCTGTGTGCTTTATCTGCTGATAGAGCGTGCATGGCTCTGGAATGTGGCAAGCTATTTCTGGAGCTCATGTCGCTAATTGCTGATACTGCGTGTCTGTGGGAGATCGATGGACGTCCGGAGACGACGTGCAGTCATGATGGACTTTATCTCCCTGGCAGTATCCCAACATAGGATTCCCTTTCCAGCAGAGTACAGTGGTATCTCGGGTTATATACGTTTCAGGTTACATACACTTCAGGTTACAGACTCCGCTAACCCAGAAATAGTGCTTCAGGTTAAGAACTTTGCTTCAGGATAAGAACAGAAATCCGGTGGCATGGCGGCAGCAGGAGGCCCCATTAGCTAAAGTTGTGCTTCAGGTTAAGAACAGTTTCAGGTTAGGAACGGACCTCCGGAACCAATTAAGTACTTAACCTGAAGTACCACTGTACTGTTATCACTTGGGTATATAAGGGGCGAGACAATCTTTCTGTATAGGGATGAGACATGTATAGTTCCTCATGCATGCAGCTTATCCAGAGATGGGGGGGGGGGGAATGGCTCACAATAAAACATTTAAAATTAAACATGTTTTTAAAAATAGCCTAAGCTGCTTAACACTGGAGCCGACTCTACCAATAGGTCAAATGAGGCAGCCTCCTCAGACAGTAGATGAGAGTAGGCAGTTTGGAAGACAGAGCCTTTTGGAGCCTTGTGGGGCCACGCAGCCTGCCTTCAAAGCGAGCTTGCTGCCCTTCAGATGCAATGGAAGGTGCTGTCCCCTTTTACAGTGCTGAAGTAAGAGAGATTTGCCAGTCTGATTGACATTTGCATGTGGAATGGGGTGGGAGGTAGAGGTGTCATCCTTTCCTTTGCCTCAGGCAGCAAAATGTCTTGGGCCAGCCCTGCTGAACACGACTGAGAGCAACAACATGAAAAATCACCAGAAAAAAGTGATTCCCCTCCTTCATGCAATTACAGCTAATTTCCCAAAATGCAAGCCCCAAAAAGTCATCTAGGATGTGATGAAGAGACCAGCTTGCCTCAGGCCGCCTAGCAGTTTGCATATATTATTATTTTAGAGTGAACAATGGCTACTGAAGTCAAAGTCCCCAAGTAACCCTCGTGATAGGTCTGCTGTCTGCATGGCTTTTCTCCCCCTTCAGTAATTATTGCAGTGCAGAATATCATTTAAATTGTAAATAAAATAGCTGTCCTGTGGCTGATTGAAGAGCAGCAAACATCCATGAGTGGCAAGCATGTTCCACATATTGTAGTCTGATAGATTGCTGCTGGATTGTTCAAGGTTAAAAACTTGTTGAACAGAAAGCAACCGCTGTTATCTGTCACAAGCAAGAAAAATAGGTATTCTGAAGAGCTCCAGGGTTTTGTAGGTTAGCTCCCACCCCCACCCCACCCCACCCCTGCTCCACCAATGCAACAGTATCCTGAAATACGTGAAGTGATTTGCAGTTTTAAAACAAATATACATAATAAAATTACATGACTGGGTAAAGGTAAAGGTACCCCTGCCCTTACGGGCCAGTCTTGACAGACTCTAGGGTTGTGCGCCCATCTCACTCAAGAGGCCGGGGGCCAGCGCTGTCCGGAGACACTTCCGGGTCACGTGGCCAGCGTGACATCGCTGCTCTGGCGAGCCAGAGCCGCACACGGAAACGCCGTTTACCTTCCCGCTAGTAAGCGGTCCCTATTTATCTACTTGCACCCAGGAGTGCTTTCGAACTGCTAGGTTGGCAGGCGCTGGGACCGAACAACGGGAGCGCACCCCGCCGCGGGGATTCGAACCGCCGACCTTTCGATCGGCAAGCCCTAGGCGCTGAGGCTTTTACCCACAGCGCCACCCACGTCCCATACATGACTGGGTAGTCTTGGCTAAACAATAGAGCTTGCCAGAATCAATACAGAGAAGGGGCCTGCCTGATATAAATAGGCAAAGTAGGTGCTGTCACATGGAAGGATTAATTTCTTGCTAGTGAGGAATGGACATTAAATGGCTCTTGTAAAAGTTCCAGCTCTGGACCGAAGTAGGCAAATATTCACATACAGAGTAAGGTGATTCAATTGAGCAGAACACAACCCCAAATCTGGTGTGTACATGTTTTGATGACCTTGCCTTCAGTGCCCACCCTTCTAAAATTCTACATGTTACTTTCCTAGGTGCACCTCCACAATGTATGCATTTTCATAATAAAACCATTGAGAAAAACATCAACAGAGAGGCAAAGAAATTCATTTTCATTGCAAAATTCACTGCAAATTTCGAAACAGCTTTTTTTTAAAAAAAATCCCCCCTAACAGTGAATTAAGGATGCACAAATCTTAACTTTTTGCAAGTTTAGACCCTGAGCTGAATTAGGCTGTCTCTGATGTGCTTTGGACTGAATCCTGCTTTTTTCGCAATGCCAAATTGGGTTCCAAACCAAATCTTTTGGTCAGTGACGAGCTCTGGCTTACTAATGCCAGTCTATTTTGTCATTGAAACCACTGTGTGAGCAGTACTGCTTTAACCTAATTGCGATTAAAATGTATGTTAAATGTAATTGTCACATTCCATACTTTCTGCTTTTTATTTCCCTCTGATCATATTGCTTACAACACCCTCATCTCTACACTGACATGTATACATACCTACGAACTGAAGATGACACTTCAGATTAAGTAGACTCTAGTCCATGAAAGCTTATGCCACAATATACTGGCTTGTTTTTCTGGTGCTATAAGACACATTGTTGCTTTTAAAATAAGTGAAGCACTTTGAGCACATCAGGAAAAAAAGCTGTGTGCATTCAAAGTATATCAGTATTGTAGCAAAATTTTCATCAGAGGCACTTAGTGCTCCATAGCTCTTTCAGAACATTCTCTTCTGCAGCTGTACCTTTGTGAAGGTTCTTACCAGAGTAAAGGCTGAAGGCTGAAACAGCTACACAGAGCTGAATGTACCCTATATCCTGTTACCGTAAGACTGCCACGAGAATCATCTATGTTGTACAAGTTGTTTTCTGTTATCATATGGTCTTCTATAACCTGCATCACAACAGCTTTATTGTGGCGATGTTAAGCAGTTTCTGATAGGCCACAGAAAAATACAGAGATAGAATGGGATGCAGAGACAGATGGGAACAGGGTAGGAGAACCTCAGACCTTGAGGCCAAACAAGGCCTCCTAAGTCCTTCTGTTTAGCCCCCAAGACTTTCTTCAGGTGACACTCCCCTCCCCAGCCCTCCCTTTTCACCCTCCCTGAGTGTTTTCCCTGGCTGCAATGTTTCCTTCAACTCTGTGAATGCCTCTCTTGTTTGTCTGGATGGAGGATTGAGAGGGGCATGTGAGAGTAGGGAAAAACAAGCCTACTGGACAAAGGTAAATTTTACATTCCTTGCTCCACCCAGGTTTGCCACTGGTCCTGGCCACCATTGGCTAGATGGTACCTCCAGCATCAGGGGCAACGTTAATCATTTCTCTTTCTTCTAACAACAAGTGATAGCATATTGCACTGCCAATTAGCTCCACAATACAGCTCTTGTTTCTTGCTCCAGAAGTGATCTGGGTAGGAGTGTATTTGCGTGGGGACCAGAAGATTGGCATGAAGCCACTTCTCTCACCCCCTCCTTCACTTTCATTCTATCCACAACATCCTGCCCATCCCTGACATCTCTAGGTAGGGTTGGGAGAGACTCCTGCCCCAAATCCTGAACAGCCACTGCTGCCAGTCAGTGTAGACAGTACTGAGCTAGCTGGATCAATGATCTGACTCAGTGTAAGGCAGATTCCCATGTTCCTATGAGGCTGAAACAGAGGCTTAGTATCTGGAGGCACAGTTAAGTTGAACAGTGGTATCAGAGACTTGCACATCAGGCTCTGTGGTCCATGGGGCAGGGTATGGATCACTTATGATGTTAACCTGTATCACTTGCATGGGATTTTGTGGCATCAAAGAGGCATGCATCAGGAGGACCTCCTTCTTCACCTTAAGGGTGTAGTAGGGGGAAAGGGTTGGAATGTTAGGAGACATTCGGCACAGAAACATGTGTGTATACCTTTAAGAAGTTTCTGGGATTAATTGGCTGCAGCTGGCCATTGCTATAAAGGAAAAAAGCTGAGTTTTGTAGCCCGCCTGCAGGATTAACACCCACCAGAGTTTGTGTTTATTGTTTTGTAATAAAGTCTTCGTTTTAGTTTGGGTTTTTACACCTATGTCTCCTGGAGTCACGCTGTCCTCGGCCACCGGCTGGAAATCCCCCTCCAACACGGAATTCAAGGCAAACGTTACTCCCTGCAAGCTAATCAAATCAAATCAAATTTATTAAACGGTCACAGACCAGGTTAACTTGTACAGCTAGTCAGCAAAACATAACACCAGAGAAAACAAAGAACAATTTCAATACAGATTAGGCCATAACAGCAATTTAAAATTAGGCAGCATGAGTAGAATTAGGTATTTGCCTGCATATTGACTTTGGAAAGCTTTAGTTTCCTGCGCCTAATAGCGGCTACGCAGAATTTGGCAACATTGATCGTAATTTCAGGAGCCTTATCTTCTACCAAGGCTCTCATACGTTGGAGTTCTGATTCATTTTTAAGCTTTTGTAGAACTGGGGCAATAAAGGTCAGGCGTAGATCCTCGTAGTAACTACAGTGCAGCAGTACATGCAGACTTGTTTCTACTTCCGATGAACCACATGGGCAAACACGTGACTCATATGGTTTGCCCTCATATCTGCCTAGCAGCAGGGCAGAGGGCAGGACGTTAAATCTAGCCAGGGTAAAGGAGTGTCTGTACTTAGGTATTCTCCCTGCAAGCTAAGCTCGCCCAGTCAACATGCTTAGGAGCCTGACAGAGCTTGGGGATTCCCGCCCATAGTTTCAGTTCCCCCCATGCAGTTGCATAAATTCATTATGTTCTTAAAAAAAAAGGTAAAGGGACCCCTGACCATTAGGTCCAGTCGTGACCGACTCTGGGGTTGCAGCGCTAATCTCGCTTTACTAGCCGAGGGAGCCGGCGTACAGCTTCTGAGTCATGTGGCCAGCATGACTAAGCCGCTTCTGGCGAACCAGAGCAGCGCACGGAAACGCTGTTTACCTTCCCGCCGGAGCGGTACCTATTGATCTACTTGCACTTTGAGCTGCTTTCGAACTGCTAGGTTGGCAGGAGCAGGGACCGAGCAACGGGAGCTCACCCCGTTGCGGGGGTTCAAACTGCTGACCTTCTGATCGGCAAGTCCTAGGCTCTGTGGTTTAACCCACAGAATAAAGTGGCCTGAGTTTTACACCATATTCAGTATCTTGTGTCGTTATTTCTGGTCTCCTAACGTAACATCCTTCCTTCATCATTCCCCCCAAAAGAAAAAGAGAGAGAGAGAGAGGCACCCAAATTGAGGTTTTGCGCATTGCACTTACATTTAATAAATCAAAGGTCAGCTACAGGATCAAATATGCATTTTTAAACAGTTGAGCACTGTACTATTCACCAACAGTTTCCACTGCTTTGAGGTTAATTTTATCAGCTCGAGAATTTTTATTCCTTCAGTTCATTAATCTTTTAGCCTTTTGTGCCAAACCTTGACTTATTTATAAGTTCTTCAATAGCTTACTCCATGAATAAATTAGAGGAGTGAATTTAGAGTCTTATGAGAAAACAACAACGCGTTTATGGCTGGCCTCTGCTCCTTCCGGGAAATAAACGAAATGTACAGAAGTCTGATAATTGGTACATTTGCTCTTGTTTACCCAGCTTGAAGGCAATATACACATCAAGTCCAAAGCTTTGGGTCAGTGATATAATTATGTTGAGCATTCCTTGCTCCAATTGAGCTTCAAGCGGGTTTGAAGTTGGACTGCAAATAGCATTTTTTAGACAGTGCTTCGTGGAATATTTTCCTGCAAACGTTTTCAGGATCAGGAGGGCCTGAGATATCCTCAGCCGTAACTTTTTATGCTCTTCTTCACAGCTTTTCCTCAACCTAGGCTGTGTTTCTTCTTTGGAACTCATTCTCAGGTGATCCCAAATAGTAAGAAATCTCTTAACCTCAAGGGCAGCCTCTTTCCATATGAAT
The DNA here is from genome assembly GCF_965153285.1 of Podarcis tiliguerta. NCBI lineage: Eukaryota > Metazoa > Chordata > Lepidosauria > Squamata > Lacertidae > Podarcis > Podarcis tiliguerta. The sequence goes on along the minus strand of NC_139543.1, from coordinate 54,163,850 downwards.
CTACCTGGACCCTGAAATCACCTTCTGAGGCCCTCCTTCGTGTGCCTCCTCCTCAAAAGGTCCAGAGTGTGGCAACACATGAGCGGACCATCTCTGCAGTGGCTCCCTGTCTGTGGAATGCTCTCCCCAGGTAAGTTCACCTGGCGCCTTCATTATACACCTTTAGGCACCAGACAAAAATGTTCCTTTTAAACCAGGCCTTTGGCTGATCTGATTTACATCCCATGCCCTTTTAAAATGTGGGGGTTTTTTGGGGGGGAGGGGGGCTATTGACCTGTTGTTTTATTGTCATTGAGTATCTTGCGGTTTTAGATGATTTTATTCTGTGAACCACCCTGAGACCCCCGGGTATAGGGCAGTATTGTTATTGTTTAGTCGTGTCCGACTCTTCGTGACCCCATGGACCAGATCACGCCAGGCATTCCTGTCTTCCACTGCCTCCTGCAGTTTGGTCAAACTCATGCTGGTAACTTCGAGAACACTGTCCAACCATCTCGTCCTCTGTCGTCCCCTTCTCCTTGTGCCCTCCATCTTTCCCAACATCAGGGTCTTTTCCAGGGAGTCCTCTGCTCATGAGGTGGCCAAAGTATTGGAGCCTCAGCTTCACGATCTGTCCTTCCAGTGAGCACTCAGAGCTGATTTCCTTAAGAATGGATACGCTTGATCTTCTTGCAGTCCATGGGACTCTCAAGAGTCTCCTCCAGCACCATAATTCAAAAGCATCAATTCTTCGGCAATCAGCCTTCTTTATGGTCCAGCTCTCACTTCCATACATCACTACTGGGAAAACCAATTATAAATTCAATAAACAACACCACCACCAACTGATATGATGGGACCTTGGCATCTAGAGATGCTTCCTCATTTCTCCCCATTTCTGAATTTAGATGTTTAGATTCACAGAACAGTGTGTTTCCAAAATAGATCATAGAGGGCTTTAAATGGGCAATGGAAAGAGCACCCCAGTCAAGATTCACATATAATTATAGGTCCCGTTCTGTAGCTTCTCTCCCAAACAGCCCTTCTTTTTCAAAAAGTGGAATCATTTATGCATATCTGTTTCTTTGTCATTTTTTTTAAAAAAAATCAGTTTATTAATAAACCAAATATAAAGAGCATAAAGAAATACCATTACAGGGGTTTGAGAGCAGCACAATGTTGGACATTATTGTTGAACTTTTTGTTTCAAAATATATTAAAAGAAACACAACATCAATTTTCTCATAAACGCACTAGGCTGGTTTGAATGTATCCTTTTGAGATGAGTTTGCTTAATCATAAGCAAAATATCTTTAAAAATAAAGTAAAACAAAGCTCTTTTGGTATTTTTAACGGAAGTAAATATTATACTTTCATATCCATGCTTAGATGTGAACTAACAATATGGGACCATTCTACTGACTAAAAATATTACCACGTCGTATGGCTGGAACTGTAAGCGACTCTTTTACATGGGGAAAAAAATCATTTTAATTGCTTCAGGAACAATGAGTTGATGCAAGAGCAATTAATTTTCAGAAATTAATTATAGAAATTTGCCTTCCCTATTTGGAGGACAGGCAATGCAGAATATAATGTAGAAGCATTACACAAAAAGAACAGGAGAAATCTCCATATTTAGTTACCATCAGACAAAGCCAATTTAGAGCGAAGGCACTGCTTCCACCTCTCATTTTGAATGGGACATCATGCGTCCATCCAGTGTTATAAAGCTAAGCAAGAGAATGGGTAATTGTCAGGGCTGGCTCCGGGTCCCAGCTCACCAAGGACCAACGCTAGCCGATAGTACAGTATCAAAGTCTTTATTGAAGAATAGTCTCCATTTACAAGTCTCAGCGTCCCAGCCCTACGTCTGGACTCTAGACCGGCGAAGCTCTGTCTGGATCTCCACCCCCTGTGCACCAGTTCAAGACTCTAATCTTACTCCACCTCTTCCTTCTCTCTCTCTTCCTCTGGGTCTTACTACCCCCCGGGGTCTCATTCCTCCTGGACTCTTCCGATGCGGAGCTAGACCCCTCTGACTCCTCCCCCTCTCTTCGGCGGGCTTTAGGACCTGGCTCCTTACCCGGGCTGCCCACCTTGCCGCCCTCCTGTACATTTGAACTTGGCGCGCGCGCGCGTTTTACTTTCCGAATGACCGTTTCCTCGCTCCCTGACGAGGGTGTGGCCACTCCTGCCTCACGTTCTCCCTCTGCCTGCGCGCTCCCTGATCCCGATGCCTTGGACTCCTCCCCCCTACTGCACTCTGGGGGGGACGCTGGTCCGGATTTCCAGCTGCTACTCTCTGAGTCCCCTTCTTCCCGAGGTGTCCCCCTGGGCACTCCCCTTGCCCTGACCATGGGGGCCCCTTTCTGTGAATCCTCCGAGTCACTGGAGAGACTCAGAGATCTTGGACTACTGTCGCCGCTGACATTTCCTTCCGACTCCTCCCCCTCGCTCTCTGTTTCTTCCCTCTCCAGTGACTCTGCTCCTGAACCCCTGACATCCATCCCCCCCTCGAAGCCCCCCCTTCCCCCCTCCCCTTCCTCCGGCGGGGGTGCTGGGTGCTCCGTCGTTGTGGGGGTGAATGGTGGATACAGTTCGTCCCCCGTGGCGTGCATCCAGTTAGAGAAATCCGGCTCGTCCTCCATGTCTTCGCCGACCTCGTTCTCCTCTGCTTCCATCTCCGTGCCGCCATGCTCGAACCCAACGTCCTCCCCCATCACGTCCATGTCCCTCTCACCCTCGTTCCCCTCTGGGTCCGTCGCCTGCCAAGGGCCCCTCAGCCACCTCTCCTCTCCTCGATTGTCCCACCAAAACGAGCGGTCTGAGGCAAACCCCGAGGGCGAGCCCTCCGGTGAACGTGTGTCCAATGCTGGTTCTTCGTCCGAGGTGAATCCCTGGAACGTGCTGGTAGAAAGCGTGGGTGTGAAAAGCCAGTCGTCGAAATACTCGGCTGGCATGGGCCTGTGTGGGAACAAGGCATGAAACTCCTCTTTGAGGAGAGGCTCGTCCAGGGCATAGTCCGGCACCCAACTGTTGGCGCTGGCCGGGGTACCTTCCCTTGCGAGAAAATATTCTACTCCCTCTTCCCCCCATCTCGAGTCCAAAATCTCTGTGACCTGGTTGATGGGTTCCCTTCTTGGCGACTCCCTCCTTGGGGGGATCTCCTTATACTGGTCTGGTGCCGTGCCCTGCGCCTGAAATCGGTGAGGTGCTTTGTAGGGCGTGAGCACCGACCTATGGAATACTGGGTGCATTCTGGATCCTTCCGGAAGTGTCAACCGGAAGGCCACCGGATTGATCTGTGCCTCAACTAGGTAAGGTCCTAGCTGCTTATGTCCGAGTTTCTTCTTAGCTAAGGATCTGGTCGGCACTGCGTGGGCCGCTAACCACACCCAGTCTCCCACCTGTATGTCTTCACCAACCCTCCTGTGCTTGTCAGCCTGCAGTTTGTATGCGTGCTTTGCCAGCTCTAACTGCCTCCTAAGCTGCTCGTGGACTTCCTGCAATTCCGCCGCCAAGACTTCCGCTGCCTGTGGCTCCCCCTCCCCCAGTCTCTCTAATCCCGGGAAGGTTCTGGGATGCCTCCCGTTGTTGGCGAAGAACGGCGTCACCCCTGTGGACACGTGCTTCGTGTTGTTGTAAGCGAACTCAGCGAGCGGCAGGTAGTCCACCCATGTCGTCGGCTGTTGATTTGCGTAGCATCTCAGGTACTGCTGCATGACGGCGTTGACGCGTTCCGCTTGTCCATTGGTCTGCGGGTGTCTCGCCGACGCTAGGTTGATCTTGACGTTCAGAAAACCCATCAGCTTCTGCCAGAAGCTCGAAATGAACTGGCGCCCCCTGTCGGACAAGATAGACCGTGGCAGTCCATGCACTCTGAAGACGTGGTCTATGAACAGTTTGGCGGTCTGTTCTGCCGTGGCGACCTTCGCGCACGGAATGAAGTGGGCCATTTTAGTGAACATGTCCACCACCACTAGCACTGCCGTTTTACCCCTTGAGCTGGGTAAATCCGTGACAAAGTCCAGGGCCACCCTCTCCCACGGTTCGCTCGGAGTCTGCAGCGGTTCGAGCAGTCCCGCCGGAGGTTTGTGGACTGACTTGGCCCTTTGGCAGGTGTCGCACCTCGAGACGTACTCCGCGACTTCCCCCCGCATCTTGGGCCACCAAAAATCTCTGGCAACGAGTTCTGCCGTCTTCTCCTTGCCAAAGTGCCCGGCGGTAGGTGCGTCGTGTAACTGCTGCAGTACCTTCGCCCGGAGGTCGTCTCCCGGTACGTAGAGGGCCCCTCTGCGGATGAGCAATCCGTCTCGTACTTGGAACTCGTCGTCCTTCACCGTGCCCTTGTGCACCTCCTCCATCTTGGCTTGTGCAAAGGGGTCCCTCTGCAGTGCTCGACGGACCGCCTCCAAGTCCACGGTTGCTGCAGCGCACGCCCACGCTTTCGGAGCGAAAATGTGCTTGGCCGCTGCTGGTGCCGCCTCTTCGAGGTATTGCGGCTTCCTGGACAGTGCATCCGCCATGATGTTGTTGTCGCCTGGGATGTATTCTATCCTGAAGTCGAAATCCGCGAAAAATTCCGCCCATCTGATGTGCCGCTGGTTTAGGAATCTTGCCGTGCGCCAGTACTCCAGGTTCTTATGATCCGTGCGGACCTGCACGGTGTGCTTGGCCCCGACGAGGAAGTGTCGCCACGCCTTGAATGCTGCATGAATGGCCAGCAACTCCCTGTCCCAGATGGTGTAGTTTTGCTCCGACTTGCTGAGCTTCCTAGAGTAGAAGGCACACGGTCTCCAGTTCCCATGCGGGTCCTCCTGCAACAGTACGGCGCCCACGGCTCTGTCTGAGGCGTCTGTTTCAACCCTCATCGGTTTGCTGGGATTCACATGCAGTAGCTGCCCTTCGGACGAGAAGAGACGCTTAAGGTTCTGAAAGGACTGCTCCGCTTGCTCCGTCCAGATGAACTTCTTCTTCTTAGAGCTGAGCGTGTCCGTAATGGCCGCCGTCTGCATCGCGAACCCCTTGATGAACTTGCGGTAAAAGTTGGCGAACCCCACAAACCGCTGGACCTCCTTCCGATTGCGCGGGCTCTTCCAGTCCAACACTGCGCGAACCTTGGCGCTGTCCATGGCAAGCCCCTTGTCCGACAGCTTGTAGCCTAGGAAATCCACCTCCGTCCTGTCGAACTGGCACTTCTCCAGCTTGGCATACAGCCGATGCTCCTGCAGTCTCTGCAGAACTGCCTTGACGTCACCTTCGTGGGCCTCCTCCGATTCTGAGAATATCAGGATGTCGTCCAAGAAGCAGACGCATGTCTTGTAGAGGAGACCCGCCAGGACGTGATGCATGAAAGCTTGAAAACAGTGGGCGCCATTTTGTAAACCGAAGGGCATAACTCTGTATTCATATGTGCCCAGGGGCGTGAACATGGCAGTCTTCCACTCGTCTCCTTCCCGTATGCGAATCAGGTTGTACGCCCCTCGCAGATCCAACTTTGTAAAAACGCGTCCTTTCCTCGCCGTCGCCAGCAGGTCATCTATCTTGGGCATGGGAAAGGCCGCGGGCTTGGTTCTGGAATTTAAAATTCTGAAGTCTACCACAAGTCTTTTTTGGGGCGTGTCTCTCTTCTTCACAAAGAATACAGGACTGCCCCCCGCTGCCTTCGACTCCCGGATGAAACCGCGCTTCAAGTTGAGGTCTATGAACTCCTTGAGCTCCTGCAGCTCATCCTCAGACATGGAATACAGTTTCCCGGCTGGCAGCGTCGCTCCTGGCAGGAGGTCAATCTTGCAGTCATAGGGCCTGTGGGGGGGCAGCTTGTCCGCTTCCTTCTCGCAGAAAACCTCCAAAAACGCTGCATACTTGCGAGGCACTGCTTGCAGCGTGCCTAATTGTAGCTGCGGGTCGTCCCCTCCTTCTTCCGGGCTAGGAAGGATGCAATGTTCCGCGCAATAGGAGGAGCCGAAGGTCAGTTGGCGTTGGTACCACGCCAATGCTGGGCTGTGCCTGTGCAGCCAACTCATGCCGAGGACTACCGGCGTGTCCGACAGGTGTGTGACATTAAAGCTGATGACTTCTCGGTGATTTCCAATCCGCATCACCATTGGTTGCGTTTGTTGCACCACCTGCCCCCCTAACAAGTCTCTGCCATCCACCGTGACAACGTTCAGGGGCAGCGTGGCTGGTAGCAGTGGTATACTGTGCTGCTGAATGAATTCCAGTCCCATAAAGTCAGCGTTGCTGCCGGAGTCAATGGTGATCGGCACCTCCATAGTGCGTCCATTGGGCAGTTGGAGAGACGCTGTAAGCTGCACCACTGGTTTGGGTGGGAGGGGGTCTGTGGGTTGCAAAAGTGCTGGGGATTGTTTCATTGACTTGTCTGACTGGACCCCAGTGCCTCTTCCTCCAGCCAGACTCTGTCGTTTAACTGTTGCTGCGTTTTCAATTGAGCTGCTTCAGCGACTGTTGCGGAGGCTGCAGTGTGCTTGTGGAGCCTCTGGGGACACTCTTTCGCCATGTGTTGAGCACTGTCGCAGATGTAGCACTTCCTGTTCCCTCTAGGAGGCTTCGTTTTGGCTGCTCCCGGTGTTAGGGCTCTGTTAGCTGACTGAGCCCTGGCACCTCCTATCTCCATCGGCTCTTCTCCCCCTCCCTGCGAGGGTGTGGAGTGCGCACGCGCTGCTTCTCTGGGAAAGAAGGGAGGTGCTCTGGCTGGTGCCCTTCCCCAACGCCCTTCCTCCCTGTTGCAAGGACGTTCTTCCAGATGCACCCCGATCTCCAGAGCCCTCTGGACTACTTGCTGGGTGCTCCTTGGTCTCTCCCCTCTTCCAATCTCCGCTTTTACATCTGCATTCAACCCCTCCCAAAAGAGGTCTCTGACTGGCGCAGAATCTTTTTCCCACCCCAGGGCATGAACCAGTCCGAAAAATCGAGTATGGTACTGCCGCACGCTGGCTTTGCCTTGTTTAAGTCCATGTATGTCCCTCCTGGCAATATCGACGTCTACCTTTGATAAAAAGCATGAGTCCATTGCTTTAATAAAAGCCTTCGCATCTTGGAGCGCTGGATCATTGTCCCTCCATAGATTCCGCAGCCACGTCTTGGCTTCCCCATGCAAATGGGACAAGATAAACCCCACTCTCTCTCTCTCATCTCTAAAGTCTTTGTCAAGTAAATCCAGCGCAAACAGCAGGTCTGCTCTGAAGTTGGGGTACTGCTGCAAACTCCCGTCGAAATGCGATACAAGGCTTCCTCCCCTTCTCCCCAAACCTATGCCTTCTGCCTTGGCTCCCGTTTGCCCCTCTTTGGAAAGCACGTCCAACCTGGCCTGGAGATCCCGGCAGGAGGTAACCATCTCCTCCTCTCTCTTCCTGGATGCAATTACCTCAGTGCTGAGTTGTGTCACCGCTTCTTGCAGGGCTTTTATCTTCTCTTCCGTCGTCATCTTGCCTGAGTTTCGTGAGCTCTGTAAGCACCCCTCCTCTGTCCTCGCTGCGCCGACTCACGTGGCGAGGTTCTTGGTGCCAAAACTTTAAAATTGGAGACAGAGCTTACTGTCAGGGCTGGCTCCGGGTCCCAGCTCACCAAGGACCAACGCTAGCCGATAGTACAGTATCAAAGTCTTTATTGAAGAATAGTCTCCATTTACAAGTCTCAGCGTCCCAGCCCTACGTCTGGACTCTAGACCGGCGAAGCTCTGTCTGGATCTCCACCCCCCGTGCACCAGTTCAAGACTCTAATCTTACTCCACCTCTTCCTTCTCTCTCTCTTCCTCTGGGTCTTACTACCCCCCGGGGTCTCATTCCTCCTGGACTCTTCCGATGCGGAGCTAGACCCCTCTGACTCCTCCCCCTCTCTTCGGCGGGCTTTAGGACCTGGCTCCTTACCCGGGCTGCCCACCTTGCCGCCCTCCTGTACATTTGAACTTGGCGCGCGCGCGCGTTTTACTTTCCGAATGACCGTTTCCTCGCTCCCTGACGAGGGTGTGGCCACTCCTGCCTCACGTTCTCCCTCTGCCTGCGCGCTCCCTGATCCCGATGCCTTGGACTCCTCCCCCCTACTGCACTCTGGGGGGGACGCTGGTCCGGATTTCCAGCTGCTACTCTCTGAGTCCCCTTCTTCCCGAGGTGTCCCCCTGGGCACTCCCCTTGCCCTGACCATGGGGGCCCCTTTCTGTGAATCCTCCGAGTCACTGGAGAGACTCAGAGATCTTGGACTACTGTCGCCGCTGACATTTCCTTCCGACTCCTCCCCCTCGCTCTCTGTTTCTTCCCTCTCCAGTGACTCTGCTCCTGAACCCCTGACAGTAATGAATTGCTGTTTTCAGCCCCCTTCAATTGCCCAATGGGGTTGTTTTCTTACTGCTAATGGGAGCTTTGGTGGAAAATTCTCCCTCCCCAACAACCTCAGGCTTATATAAATGTTATACTGATGTGCTTTTACTCCATTTGGAGCACACATTTTGAGTGCCAGTGCTTAATCCAGTCCTCTATCTCCTCTTTAAGTGATACCTTTAAACTACCTGCTGATTTCATTGTCGAAGGCTGTCACTTTTGACCCTGGCGAAAAGCAACCAAAGGAAGGAGGCCACAAGTATGAGCAAAGGTGATTATTGCCTGCCAACACGAAGCTGTGGAAGCCAGTTGATTCACAGCTGCACATCTGACTCCCCGGACAGATTAAATAGCAGCATAAAGCACAAACATTTCACTGCTGGCACAAGTCAGATAAGCCAGTGGACAGAAGTGGGTTTATGGATCACCTTGACAAGTTTCAGAAGATCCCACTATCACAGCTGAGAACCAGCCTTATCATTAGGCAGAGTGAGGCAGCTGGCTCGGGTGGCAGATCTGAGGGTCACAGAGCAGAACAAGCTGTGAGCACCACTCAGCTTGCCCTGTCCCATAATACCTCTGAAGGAACTCCAGGGTAGGGCAACAGCCTGGCAAGGCAGACCTTCAGCAGGTACAGCTGCTTCTCAACTTTTGTTTGTTGTTACACTCTCCTTCAAGCTGTAACACCTCAGGATGCAGCCATGAACTGGACCAGTGCTGGATTTACTTATAAGCTAAACAAACTTTAGCTTGGGGCCCAACTCTCTTGGGGGACCCAAAAAAATTTAAAGGAAAAAAAAAACCTGGATGTACATTTCCAAAATATAAGATAAAAAACCAAATAAAATGAAACCTACATACAGTAACAGTTGTTTGTGTGGTCTAGGCTCCTATGATGTAAGTAATGGGCCCCCAATCAATTTAAGTTAGAGCTTAATAATTATTTCACTATTAATATAATTCTTCTTAATTGTATTTCATTTCAACAATTACTTTGATAAAATACATATTTTGTTATGTGCAAATGGCTTTAGATACCTATTAGGTCCATAAATTACCATATAGCATATAATCAACACAAAAAACAGTGACAATTTGTTGACAAAGGACAGCTGGACATATAATGGGGCCCCATTACCTTCAGTAGCTTAGGGCCTCATCAAACCTAAATCTGGCCCTGAACTGGACCCAGTATTTTCGTATCCCCAATGGGAATTGTATGACATCTTCCTCCAGAGGTTGCACTCAGCCCAAGGACTGGGCAAAAGCCTGGCACCACTCCTTTAACATGGGGGTCTATTGAGTTCGGTTCCAAAGAGCACTCCAGACTCTCCTCTTCAAGACACTCCCTTCTATATGAGGTGTCTAGAACAGGGTTGACAACCTTTGTGGCCAATGGGTATGTCTGGAATTTTCATAAAGTGCTGTGGGCACTGGTCACAGGATGGCAGCCATGGGGGCATGGCCTAGCTGAAAACAGGTGCCATGGGGTGTGATGTAACAACAACAAAATGGCTGCCACAAGTAAAAGAGCAGAAAAAGAGACAGGAGCTCAGAATGGTTCAGAAATGGCTCCTCACCACCCCATTGTTCCATCAATGGGGGGAAAGCACCTATATTAGCCACTCACAGAGAGAAGCTATGGGCATCTCTCCTCCATTCAGAACAAATTGGAGGGTGGGAGTCCAATTCTGGCATCCAATGAGACATGGGCATGTCTGGTGGGAGAGAGGCTGGGCCAGTGCAAAGAAGAGTAGACAGTTTTTTGTTCTGTGGGGATTTTGAGGGCTATTTATTGAGAGCTTTCATGGGCACCATTTGAGGTACCGGGGCATGCTAGTGCCTGTGAGTGCCACACTGGTGACATGAATATGCTATCCAATTACAATCGCTTGGTACGCAGTTACAATCACATGTTCCTGATTACAATCACATGCTACACAGTTACAACCGCATGTTCCCAATGACAATAGCAAAGGCTCAACCTCTTTTCTGGAAGCACTGCATATCCTTCAAGTGTCCTGATTTTCCTGGGACATCATGGAATTACAGAAGCCACACCGGCTTCTGATTTGATCCAGGAATGTTCCTGTTTTCCCCCTCCAGTATCACCACTGCTGAGCTCGAAGAAGACCTTGGGGAAGAGGATGAGGTGGCGCTTGGTGCTGGCATTTGCAGTGGTGTTGCGCTCTCACGAGAGTTATCTGGTTCCTGCAAGTGCGCAGCATCAAAGAAATGTGTCCCGATTTTCATCATGGGAATGTTGGAGGGTATGGCATCGTAATGCTTTGATATCCCTATTTTGATAAAGAAAGATACCTGGGTCCCTTACTCCACAGTGGAATAAAATGCAGATCATTTTCAAGCTAATAGCGCAAGCTGAGATACTTGTAGAATTATATTTTTGCTGGAGCAGTTCCATTCAAGGATGGAAAATGTGATGCCTGAAAAAAACAAGTTCAGTGAACTAAAAGGCAATTTACACCACTGTGACTGAGTCAACTAATGCAAGCTAGTTCTTTTGGCATGTTTAAATAAGAAACCAGTAATGAGAAAACTGTAGCTAAACAATTGAGACCTCTTGTCAAGACATTGTACATTAGCACATGAGCTGATGCTAACAAAAGTTTATTGGCAAATAAGCAGCAGGCTCCACTTTTGCTGCAAAGGTCACTGACAAATGAAAGGATTGTGTAATTCTCTGCAAGGGCCTCGATACCAATTTGGTGAGTACCGCCCCAAGCTTTTACATGACTCGAGACTAGATTGCAGAAACAGCAAAGGATAGTGAGCGATAAGCGCAATATCTGTAGACTGAAGTTGCTGCTAGAGGAAGGCAGGACAGCGATGCAAACTTAGTATGCTAGATGTTCACATCATCCCAACCAATTCTCCCCCAAAAGGAATATAAGCAATAAGCCATCACTTTGATGAAATTCGAATTGTCCCCCATCATCATCATCTAATAAAATCCTTCCACAGCTGACCTTTTACATTTCTTGGAAAAAAGTTGTGATCTCCCATTTATAAGACATAAGTTGGCATCCATCTTCCCTGATGCACACCTGCCCTCTGCTTTATCTGAAAGTAAGCAGGGATTTTGAAGAACAAGCTTGGTCACCCACCCAGCATTTACTGCACACAGATAAGTAGGAAATTATACCTTTTATAAGTTCAGGCTACCAGGTTTAATAGACTCCACAGGAACTGGATGGATCAAACAAGAGTACAGGACATTCCATCTCTCAAATGCTTTTTCTTTTGCAGGAAAGAGAGCCAGTGAGTAAAGTGATTTGAATGATAATGACCAGCTGTTTTTTTAAAAATAACTTCCTACAGAAAGGTGCATAGGAACCTGCCTTATACTGAGTCAGACCATTGATCCACCTTGCTCAGGACTGATCACACTGGTTGGCAGTGGCTCTCCAGGGTTTTAGGGTAATGTTTCTCCTAGCCCTACTTCCCTACCGTGCCCTAAGAAAACATATTTGTAATTTGACTCAGTACTTTTAACTCAGAATTGGCAACCAGCTGTCTCTTTCCTTTCCTCCCTGCTTTCATTGCTTCAGATTGCATCTCCTGGTATGCCCCGCAGAGGACCTTAAGGTCCACAAATGACAACATTTTGCAAGGTGGTTAGATTGGTCTCAACTAGGGCCAGGGCCTTTTCAGTACTGGCCCCGACTTGGTGGAATGCTCTGTCACAAGAGACTAGGGCCCTGCGGGACTTGACATCTTTCTGCAGGGCCTGCAAGACAGAGCTGTTCCGCCTGGCCTTTGGTTTGGACTCAGTCTGACCCTTATGTTTTTCCCTCCTGTTACAGTTTTGATCTATGGGCTACTTTTAAATTGAGGCTGCATTTTAATTTGCATTTTAACCTGTATTTTAAATTGGTCCCCCCTCCCCATTATGTTTTTACTGTAATTTTTCTGGTGTTAGCCACCCTGAGCCCGGCTCTGGCCAGGAAGGACGGGGTATAAATAAAATTTATTATTATTATTATTATTATTATTATTATTATTATTATTATTATTATATTATTGCCAGTCAACTATATGGAATTCAGCCCATTTCACTTTAATACACACGACTGCAACTAGGAAGTTGGCTAGATCGGATGTAATCCAATGGGTCTGAACTGTCAACAGGAAGACCAATATTTCATCGTCTCTCTTTTTCTCTTCCCAGTAAGCGTTTCTGCCAGCACTTTGCAGCCTCCCCAACTGCCTGTGCTTATTAATGTGAAAATACCACATGGAAGGAACTGTCTCATTGAAGAGTGGACACCCGGGTAGGCAGCGGAGTGCAAACCGCCAACGAGACAGAGAGATGTAGATGGGACGTTGTAGAAGGAACGACAGAAAAGATTCTCCTAAGCACACTTGTGGGAATTTCACTGAAATTTTATCTACCCTTTTGATAGTTTTTGAATGTAGTTGCTTTTCTCATTCACTGATGGAGGGTGGTTGTAGGGGGGAAGAGGGATACATTTGTGGCACAGCAGCACTAGAGAAAACACACCCAGCAGTGCTTACTGGGAACTTTCCATGGTGCTGAATCTGAATGTGTATTACAAGTCAGGGCACACTCTCCAAAATCTGACATTGTCTGACGTGACCTTGCTGCGACGTCCACACCATCTATGCCAGACATTTAAAGCACAGGGCTTCTCCAGAGAATCTTGAGGACAGTATTTTACCTCCCACAGTACTACAACTTCCAGGACCCTCAACAAACTACCGGTCCCAGGGCTCTTTGGTGGATGCCATATGCTTTCCATGTGTAGTGTAGATGTGACCTTTACCTGGCATGACCATTCTAGAAGATACTTTACCTTATGTAGCCTTATCCCTTGTGCATCAGAAGCCCCAATGGAACAGGTGGCTTCTCCATGTCCTTGCTTCCTCCTAGTCCCTACAATGTTCCTTAAAACTTTCCTGCAGTAGCCCTGCTTTTGTGACCACTCTAATATTCCTATTTACAATGGACCCCCCCCACAACACTAATTGCCTCACCCAACATAATTGCCTCACCCTCGTCCCACATTGGTAGATGCCATGTGCTGCTATACACATGCCTACATGTTCCCCACTCCCCGGGAAAATCTGCAATGACGTCTACTCCTTTCCTCTGAACCTGTCAAGGTTGGAGAGCCAGAGAGGTCTAGGTCTAGGTCAAAGAGGGAAGAGGCATTTTTTTAAAGAGAGAGAGATTGCAACAGGTGCAGTAGGCCAATCAGGCTGCTCTTGCTGATGTCATCAACCTATGACATGCTGCTCTTGCTGATGTCATCAACCTATGACGAGGGGCACCTAGCTATCCAGAAAAGGTGCACTTGCATGGAGCTGATTGAGACAGCACTCTGCCACCTCCTGGTTTCTGTTAAAGATGGAATTCATTTTCCCTTCCTCAGTCGCCCTGCAGTGTTGGCCAGTGGTTCATACTAGCAAGCCACTTCGCTGGCTGCTTTTGGGGATAATAAAACTGACCAAACTTCAATGATGTGGGAAAGCAGTCTACAAAGACTTACCCATCACTAACAGTAGACTGAATTTGGAGCCTGGGTTGTAATGGCGTGAACTAATTGCATCAAACGTGGCCCAGTGCTTATGCTTTGATATAAAGAAAAAGATCCTGTGGTCAGCTGGAAGAAATATGCAACAAAACAAGCAAGCAAGCAAAAGCAGGAATAAAAACTCCCTGTGCAAAGAGTTGGACACGACGAAATGACTAAACAACAACAACATGCTTTTTGACTAGCAAAAATAGAATTCTGCAAATTGACATAAAAGAAGCAGGGAAGAAAACAAGCAATGACAGAACATGCTGGGCACTGTGCTGTTTTTGGTTCTTTTTTCATTGTAGCCCTTGCAGAAACAATAAACATTTCATTCAGAAGGGCTGTAGGTCCCTGGAGTACCAACTAAAATGAACAAAGAAGGCTAAGGCAAAACATTTGCTTTCGTTTTGTCTTGAGTCTGAGTAAATATAACAACTGGGAAAGACTCAAAGAATAGTGCCGTGCCAGGGACAAACAGCAAGTTTTTGCTCCTCCTACCGTGGCAACTTAGGACTGCAACACATTCTTCTGAGAGATAAAGCAATTCTCCAACATCTATACAACACCTATACAAGGTGCTTTGCACAGAGTCAGATCTGTGGTCTATCTAGCTCAGTATTGTCAACATTGACTGACAGCAGCTCTCCAGGGTTTCAGGCCGGTATCTTTGCTCAGCTCTACCTGGAGACACCAAGTGCTGAATCTAGGACTTTTGAATGCAATGCATGTGCTCTACAGCTGACCAAGGCCCTTCCACAAAAATCTCTCTTCCCAATCTCTATCAAATATGAATGCAACTTTTACAAATGAAACAAATGCACATACGTGCAATGTGCATTTGCACAATCATATCAAAACTCTTTTCACTTGGAATTCCTCATACCTGAGGAAGGACCCCAATGTTCGCCAGCGTTGACCCATGTATTTGAGAAACTCATTCCTGCTTCAAGGGGAAATCTCTAAGCAGAATCTTAAAAAACAAACAAAAACAACCAACCAAACCCTAGCCTAACAGTTCAGCAGTGTAGACTATCTCCAATGTTTCCCGTTCAATCCCTGTTTGTAGGCAGCCCCAGTGTTGGCGATGAATAGTACAGTTGCTTCCACTTGGTGAGATGGCAACACAATTAGACATGACCTGATCGCATTCATAACACTAATTAAAAAGTCCTTGGCAAAGGCAATCAAAGCATGTAAGAAAGCACCAAGACACAAAGAAGATGTTCTTGAGCGCTACAGCCCTCTAATGGAGGAAAGAGTACCAACATTTCAAAATTCATCAGGTCATCACAAGCTGAGAGAGATGCACTGGCTGCCAATTTGCTACCAAGCCAGGTTCAAAGCCCAAGACAACTTGGGTCCAAATTACTTTGAGGACCAGCTGGTTCCTTATGCTCCATCTTGATCACTGAGATCCTCCGATGGGACACTTCTGGTTGTTCCCTGCAACCCCAAAGTCCAGCTGATCATCACTAGGGTCAAGCTTTTCATGTGACAGGTCCTGCCCTGTGGAACTCCCTACCTGTAGAGGTTCAATGAGAACCATCCCTATTTCTTTCGGATGTCTCTTGAAGACTTCCTAGTCGGGACAGGCCTTTGGACCATGAATTTTCTTTTTAAACCAGTCAGCATTCAATGGTGTTTTTAAAACTATGTTCTTATGGATATCTTTGCTGGTTTTCTTTTTGTATGTTGTGTTCCATCACATTTTCTTCTGTGTCCCTACCAATCATGCCTATGATGGTGGCAGGGCCCAGAGAAGGGCCTCCTCTGAAGATCTCATAGAATCATAGAATTTTAGAGTTGGAAGTGGCCCCAAGGGTCCAATCCTCTGTAATGCAGGAATAACCTGGGCAGGTTCATATGAAGGAATGTTGTTGTTGTTTAGTCGTTTAGTCGTGTCTGACTCTTTGTGACCCGATGGACCAGAGCACGCCAGGCACTTCTGTCTTCCACTGCCTCCCGCAGTGGGGTCAAACTCATGCTGGTAGCTTCGAGAACACTGTCCAACCATCTCGTCCTCTGTTGTCCCCTTCTCCTTGTGCCCTCCATCTTTCCCAACATCAGGGTCTTTTCCCTGAAGTGGCCAAAGTATTGGGGCCTCAGCTTCACAATCTGTCCTTCCAGTGAGCACTCAGGGCTGATTTCCTTAAGAATGGATACATTTGATCTTCTTGCAGTCCATGGGACTCTCAAGGAGTGAAGGAATATGAAGGAATAGAGTCTCTCAAATAGCTTGGACCCAGGAATTCTGTACTACATGGGATTTTGGCCTCTTGGCAATGTGAAAGGAGCAAGACGTCCTGAGATGCACCCATTGCACATACAGTGGTACCTTGGGTTACAAACACCTTGGGTTACAAACACTTTGGGTTACAGACTCCGCTAACCCAGAAGTAGTACCTCGGGTTACGAACTTTACCTAAGGATGAGAACAGAAATCGTGCGCCGGCGGCATGGCGGCAGCAGGAGGCCCCATTAGCTAAAGTGGTATCTCAGGTTAAGAATGGTTTCAGGTTAAGAACGGACCTCCAGAACAAATTAAGTTCGTAACCAGAGGTACCACTGTACTGGAGATATGCCAGTGTCTGTATCACACCATTTAGATTACGAAAACATTCAACTCCACTTGCCATGACACAGTAGTATATCAAAACGGTCATGTCGTCCAGAGACACAATCATTGCCAACTCTCATCACAAGACAGATGTGGGGCTGATTGCCTCTTTGTTTACTGAAAACCGAGGATGGCAGAAGCAATGTTTTGCCATCCAAAACCTATTTCAGGCGGCAGGTGATGATCTCCAGCACAAATCAAGTTGTTGTCCCTGGGGAAGCAGGAATTCATACGGAAACTTCATTTCACTGCTATCAGGTATCTGTATGAATTAGTCATCTGGAACAACCTCTCTTGATTTATCATGCACGATTCTTTTAGCTGTAACGCTTGGCGCTACAGCCAGGTCCTTCAGTCCCCCTCCATCTCCCGCCCTTTACAGAAAATTTTCAGATGAGAAATTGTAAGGCTGAGGTTTTTTTGCAGCTCAATTTCCTGGTTGCCATTAGACGTTCCCACCAAACTGCTGCAGTTTGAAGTAGGAGACCTCCGTTGCTTATTGGATTCCAGATCTCTACAGAGGAAGGCAAGAGGGAAGTGGAAGGAGGAGGTTTCTCATTCTTAGAAGAGAAGAGAATCGTGTATTTCATTTTTTGCATGAATGCTTCCCCCTCCCCCCAATTCCTTCCTCAATGCCTGATGGGATTCTTTTTAGTTTCCTTCAAAGTTATTAATGAAAAGTCAGGAAGTTATCCTGGTCAAATGTAATTTATGACTGGGCTTCACATCTGGAGAAAACAGTATGTCCAATTTGATTTGTACAAATGCCATGCACAGACCTCAGACGCCACATTATTCCCTACTCTGCCTTCAGTTGAGCAGTGAAGGTCCCCCCCCAATCCAAAACAAGCATGCAAATAGTCAGGAGTATCTAGTGCTTGTTTTCCAAATGCAAAATATTATGTTGCCAATAGGCTACTGTAAGGAAAAAGGATAACTCCAAAAGCCCAGAAACTTGACCTGCTGTAAGAGATTCTGAGACGGGAGGAGGGTTAGAAGAACACATTTTTAAAAAGAGAACATCTAAATCAAAACCTTTACAGAGATGATAGATAGATGATAGATAGATAGATGATAGATAGATGATGATGATGATAGATAGATAGATAGATAGATAGATGATAGATGATAGATAGATGATAGATAGATAGAAGATAGATAGATGATAGAGGATAGAGGATAGATGATAGATGATAGATGATAGATAGATAGATAGATAGATGATGATAGATGATAGATAGATAGATAGATAGATGATAGATGATAGATAGATAGAAGATAGATAGATGATAGATAGATGATAGATGATAGATAGATAGATAGATAGATAGATGATAGATGATAGATGATAGATGATAGATGATGATAGATAGATAGATAGATAGATGACAGATAGATGATTAAAATTGATAAGTCAGGAGAGAAGCTGCAAACACACTATACATTTAAAGCGCATGACTTGCCCTAAAGAATCCTGGGGGCTGTAGCTTATGCTACACAGAGTTGCAATTTCAAGCAGCCATAGCAAACTACAGCTGCCAGGATTCTTTGGGGCAAGTCATGTGCTTTCATTGCAGCCATAGTTAAAATGTAACTGGAATGAAGGTGCTGGAATGAAGCACCTACAGGTCTATCTTTCTACCTGGATCAACACAACTGCACGTTTTTAGGGTCTCTCCATGGGTGTGAGGCTATTGGAGCTGTCAGGAGGAGCTGCCGCACCTCAACATTTTATCATGACGCAACTGCTGGGCGTGCTGGAGCTAGTAATCTAAGCCCCACTCTCAGTGGAAAAGCACACTCTGCTGGAGAGCCACTGCTTCAGGAGTGCCTCCTGCCTGCCTTCTTTTTCTGGCCTAATGGTAAGCAACTGGGTGAGTCATGTACCAGAGAAAATGTCTTTTAGCTATTAAGGTATGTTGGAGGTGCCCTGCTTGTTTCCCCAGCCTTAGTTTCTCCTGGGTAAGTGGCAACATGAGACAGGGATTTCTTGGTGGTGGCCCCATGATTATGTGACATTCAGTTGCCCCATGTTGGTATCACTTAGGCATAAGGTAATAACTTTTCCATTTACCCAGGCATTTGGAACACAACCAACCTTCTTTGATGACTCTGCTACTTTTCCTGTCTCTACTGCTGCGGTGTCTGTCCTGATTTCTTTTCTGATTCGTTGTACTGTTAAAAGGACTGAGGTGTATGACATCAGGTGTGGGGCAGGTGAAGACCTAGCTCGGCCCAAAGGGAGTTGCTGTGATCAGCTGATTCACCTACCTGCAAAGGGCACATAGGATATAGCCTGGAAAAGAGAAGACTGAGAGGAGATACAATTGTTGTTGTTGTTTAGTCATTTAGTCGTGTCCGACTCTTCGTGACCCCATGGACCAGAGCACGCCAGGCACTTCTGTCTTCCACTGCCTCCCACAGTTTGGTCAAACTCATGCTGGTAGCTTCAAGAACACTGTCCAACCATCTCATCCTCTGTCGTCCCCTTCTCCTTGTGCCCTCCATCTTTCCCAACATCAGGGTCTTTTCCAGGGAGTCTTCTCTTCTCATGAGGTGGCCAAAGTATTGGAGCCTCAGCTTCAGGATCTGTCCTTCCAGTGAGCACTCAGGGCTGATTTCCTTAAGAATGGAGCGGTTTGATCTTCTTGCAGTCCATGGGACTCTCAAGAGTCTCCTCCAGCACCATAATTCAAAAGCATCAATTCTTCAGCGATCAGCCTTCTTTATGGTCCAGCTCTCACTTCCATACATCATTACTGGGAAAACCATAGCTTTAACTATATGGACCTATATGGAGATATGATAGCCACCTTCAAATATCTAAAGGGCCAGCACATGGAAGATGGAGGAAGC
The DNA here is from genome assembly GCF_965153285.1 of Podarcis tiliguerta. Taxonomy (NCBI): domain Eukaryota; kingdom Metazoa; phylum Chordata; class Lepidosauria; order Squamata; family Lacertidae; genus Podarcis; species Podarcis tiliguerta. The sequence goes on along the minus strand of NC_139543.1, from coordinate 54,144,498 downwards.
TTGTTTCCTCCTGCCTTGGAGGGTAGGACCCATCTGCCATGGGTGCTTTAGCTAAGAGTCCTGAACTGGAGGGGGTTGCACTAGATGACCCTCAGGGTCCCTTCCAACTCTACAATTATATGATTTATTAACTTTCTGCCCCAGAGAAGTGCCCAGAGAAGGTGACTTCAAAGTGTTGCACACCTTGTCAAGTAGAAAGGGCATGCATGCCTGCCTCTTTAAAATAAAAGGAACCGAGTCAATATGGGAGACATCAAGTGCAAATCTGCCTTGGGATTCTGTAATACACTGAGTAGCTGGACTTCTTAGTAAAAGAAAGAAAGGAAAGAATTTTGTTTTTTAATTTGAGATGCAGAGATTACTTAATAAATGATCCCAGTGGACTAGAACTCCAAACAGCTGTGCAAAAACTTTCCAGCAGCTCTTAACATATTGTTATCTGCATGACTTTTTCTGAAATGAAAGCCAGTGAAATTGCTGTCAAAAGAGCAGGGCAGCACAATATAATAATCAAGGGCTTAGCTCTGGGTTTCTGGAGAAGGACTTCGAATTCTCAGTAAGCTTTCCTTGTACACCCATTTAATATAGCCAAAGACATTCTCAAGGCAACAATACTCCGTCTGACTACATTTTGCAGGTTTTAACCTCTGCAATAAGTCATCATGGCTTAGCTAGGCTTTTCCTCGATGTCTCAGGGGAGACCCTTGATGGATCGAAGACCCTGGGCTTTTCAAGCAGATGCATCTTAATAAGGAAATACAATATTAGCTCCTCTTCTTGTCAGTCTTTGGACATGTTTATTGCTAAAAGGCGCAGTGTTTTGAAGATGTGTCTAAATATAAAAGATCCATGTTGACCTGATTGCTAGCCAAAGTGCAGACTGTAGAGAGACGGAGAAAAGAAAAGGGACAGATTTTTATTTATTATCTATTCTGTTTCTATACCACTCTTCATGCGAGGATCACAAGGCAGTTTACAATATAAAAACACAAAAATAGCAGCAATAATAATAACAATGTAGCAGCAATAATAATAATATTCCCTTCACAGTTTAAAAGACCATAGATTGCTAAATCAGCCAAGGCCCTGGGAGAAGAGGGATGCTTTTGCCTGGTGCCTAAAGATATGTAATGAAGGCGCCAGGTGAGCCTTCCTTGGGAGAACATTGCACAAGCAGGGAGCCACCACAGGAAAGGCCCGTTCTAGTGGTGTCACCCTCTGGACCTCTCACAGAGGCAGCTTCACGCCGCAGTAATCTAACCTAGAGGTTATTAGAGCATATACCACAGAAGGTAGGCTATCCCTGTCCACATATGGCTGCAGCTAGACCCCCAGCTGAAGCTGATGTCAGGCACATCCACTGCCACCAAACATAAGCAAACAAACAAACAAACAAACAAACAAACAAGGTTTTCAAATGGATCGTGTGATTGTGCTGTGCCAAAAATGGCTGAAGTAATGCCAAAGGCACATTTTGGTCCGCCATCTTGATTTAAAATGGCGGACAACATCCAAACATCGATGAAGACGCCCCTGAAACTTGGGAACTCTTGTGCCAAGTTTGTTAAAGAGATACCCCACATTTTCCTTCTCCAGTTTGTCCCTGTTGCATTTCTCCTTCCCATTTCACAGTGTCTTATTTCACCTTCCTTTGCGTACCTCTTTCAGTGTGAATAGCTTCCTCTTGATGGGCAGACAGATGCCCAGCTTCACAGGAGAGCAGCTGCAATCTCCAGCCAGCAAGCCTTGCTGCAAAGGAGGAGAGAGGCCGGTCAGCGGAATGGAGAAGTGTTTTGGGGAGGGGGCAAGGAAGTAGCGTCACAAGAGCACTTGTGAATGGAGGATAGGAAAGGATGTGCATAGATGAAGGAACTGCCCCAGGGAGAATGAAGCATTGTCACGGCAAGCAAGCAGGAAGGAGGCAGGGAGGACAGTCCCCGGATTTGCGAATAAGTCCCCGGACAAATTCCATCCCCGGAACGTCCCCGAATTTCATCTAATGTCCCCGGGAAACGCAGCAGCGGCAGTCTCTGCAGCCTGGAGCAGTTGGCTCTAGCTGGCTTCAGGAGCTGCTCAGAAGTCCCCATATGATGGTGGTGCAGGGGCTCTAAGATGCAGCTTCTGGGCTGCCTCCACCTTCCCTGACCCCAGCAACTAAGCTGTGAAGGGAGGCTTCATGCTGCCTATCGGAGCAGTCTCCCAACTCCTACTTGCGTGCAAGCAGGAGCGGGGCGGAAATCTATCCCTTCCCAGCTGAGGGATCCCCGCCCCCTCCTGCTTGCACGCAAGTAGGAATGGGATTGGGGATGCTCCAATGGCCTCACCGCCACTGCTCTCGGCCCTCCTTCTCCACCTTCCATGCCTGACCCACTGCGCACTGCTTCCCCACCACCGCCACTGAAGAACCAACAACTCAGGGGCTGCCCAGGCTCATGGAGAAAGAAGATAGACACCTCAGAGGAAGGGGAAATGTGGCAGTTGGGGCCAAGGAGGCGGCTGCCCCTCTGCTACTACCATCGCTGCAGCATCAATGTCCCGAACGTGTAGTATTTATTTATTTATTGTGTCCCCGGATTCATTGAAAAAAAATCTGGTAACCTTACTCTGAGCTGTCAGTCATGTATGGTTTTGCATGAAACTTAGAAAGCAATGCTGTATAGCTGAGCAATAATAACCGATTAATTGAAATACCATAAGCAGACCAAACTCTTTCATCCAATAAATCTACGTTGGAACAACTATTTCAGAGCAGAAGCTATTCTCTGCTTTCACAAGGGTGCGGGGGGATGTAAGGTTAGACTGAGATCATCCCAGACTTCAAAGAGTCCTTATTGATTGTTTGCAATAAGAACCAAAAGGATTTAAAAGCATGCTTGGAGCAAGACCTTTGCTTGTATATAGTAATGGCACAAAGACACTTTGACAGGGAACTAGAAAGCAAAAAAAATAGATTCATGATGTTCATGAACGAAAGCCTGCGAGATGTGATATTCTGCATCAGTGATCCCAGACAGGCAACTGTTTTGGGTAGTATTTCTTTTTGCCATCCAGTGTGATTGCTGTGGGATTGCTACATGGTTTTATTCTAGTCTGCTGAATCCAAATAGACATCATTTTGACAAAGATGCTTTGAGAGAGCAAAAGAATACAAGGTGGAAATAAGAGTGAGTTCTGGAAAGGCTTTGAAGGCCCTTTTAACAGGGCTGCGTCCAAGTGGCTGCTTGAAATTTTGCCAACTTTTGAGAATGTGGTATCTTTTTTTCCAAATTTTGCAATTGGGAATACGGACAGCAAGATGAATAATGTGGTTTTTGGAGGAGGATAAACAGCAGCGTAACAGAAACCATGCTGCATGCAACACATACAGAGCAGAACAGAAAATGAGGGCTTCTGGCATCCCTATCACGACCCACAGCAGGGCCACATCCTCATTTAAAGCATTCTTATATCACTTTAACAGTCATGGCTTCCCCACAAGAATCCTGGGAAATGCAGTTCATTAAGGGTGCTGGGAATTGTAGCTCTCTGAGTGGTCTCCAAGCATCTCTCAGTACTCTTAACGAACTACGGTTCCCAGGATTCTTAGGGGGAAGCCACCACTATGGTGAATGCTCTAAATGTAGGGTGTCAATGTGACTGAAGATTCTGCTTTCATCCTTCCAAGTTTCTCTTGGAAGAACCAGATAGTGACACGAGGGCAACAACTGGGCACGAGAACGATACTTTGGAGGGGAGAGTCAAGGTGGCTCCAAATACAAGAAACACACCTGCAATTCTCATCCCTCAATGGAAACTGTTAAGTTGTGGGTGAACATATCAGACGACACAGCGATTCTCCAAACACCTCTTGTTTATTCACAGGTCAGAACAGAACTGAAGGGTTCAGCCAGCCTGCTTATATAGAGCTCCAGTACAACGTAACTGTAACAACTTTCTGTAACTATCCAATCACTGAACGTCACTTTCAATCCCTTATTTGCATATGTGGACCTGAACTATCGACAGTATCCCCCTGCTGGCCTAGGGTAAGAACTTCAGAACATAACACCAACAGCTCACTCCGTTTGGAATCAGGCTTTCACAATACATTTCTGAACTGTCCAATTAAAAACATGTTCTTTATGACATGGACATTTTGTTTAATGCATTCTCAAGCTACTTTCCCTTGACCTCCCCCCCCCCCCCAGTCCTGGTCTACTGTGTCTACAAATACCGAATATTTTTGCTATCCTGCGCCAACAGATCCACATGTCCACGTTGTACAAAACTACAAGTGGGTTGTTTCTTTGAATGCAAGGGCATCCTTGCTTCACCATCTGCAACTTTCCCTGTGGCTCATAATTACGATCTCATCAGAATCCTGTTGTGCATTGTTAACGTCTGCAAAGCTGCCTGATTCCCTGCAGCCCTTTGCTCTTCCTGTCACGCTTTATTAATTAGAAGTGATTTTTTAATTACTCAGGAGTTATGAGCACATCTGGGTGATCTACACGTCTTTTCTCAAGGTAAGCAACACTGCTGCATACACAACGCATTCCCCAGGAATCAAATTACAGTCCTTTTTAATCTCTCTTTATAAAAACTTTTTATTTCAAAAACTAAAACAAATGGTGGGTGCAAAAATGATCACAATCTCACTACAAAACACACCTTTCTTGCAAAACAAATATGGTTGCCTCTGATCTTGAAGAGTGATATTCCAGTACTTAATAGATAAGATCAGTGTCTGCCAATCTTTTAATAAGGGCTGAGGAACTTTTGAACCTCCAGATGTTGTTTGACTACAGCTCCCATAATTTCCAACAAATGGCCATGCTGACTGGGGTCAATAGAAGGTAGCATCCAGCAACATCTGGAGAACCATAAGTTTCTCATCTCTGGTAAAGGTAAAGGGACCCCTGATCATTAGGTCCAGTCATGGCCGACTCTGGGATTGCGGCGCTCATCTCACTTTATTGGCCAAGGGAGCCGGCGTACAGCTTCCGGGTCATGTAGCCAGCATGACTAAGCTGCTTCTGGCGAACCAGAGCAGCGGACGGAAACACCATTTACCTTCCCGCTGGAGTGGTACCTATTGATCTACTTGCACTTTGAGGTGCTTTCGAACTGCTAGGTTGGCAGGAGCAGGGACCAAGCAACGGGAGCTCACCCAGTCGTGGGGATTTGAACCACCGACCTTCTGATCAGCAAGTCCTAGGCTCAGTGGTTAAACCCACAGCGCCACCCACGTCCCTTGTCATCTCTGGTACAACATGCCAATGGTCATCCAGAGAGTCTGCTTAAAATGTCACAGTGCAAAGCACTCTCCTGTGGCTGAGGTAACATGAGTATTCCTCAGGGACATCTTCATTCCTAGGGCATGTCATAGAAATCTGACAAAAACAGAAATGGGAGTGGATAGAGCCCAGTGTTCACTGGTTTGCCCCATGTCTGCAACTCAATCCAGTGAATGTGATGGGTATTCACTGCTGCTGCTTTCAGCCTGCAAAAGCTATGAAACTGATAATATTTCCCCAATTTGCATTGTGTTTTCTTTGCCATGAAAGGAATCAGATGGAATAACATAATAGCAGTGTAATTTACGTTAATTCCATAATTTTGCTACAGCAGACAGACCAATTATGTAGTTTGGGCAGAAGACAAACAGAAGCAGAATGGGCAGGTACAGGACAAGAATGAACGTAGTTATGATGTATAAAAAGCAACCAAGACAAATGCTCTTTAAAAAAATTTTTTTTTCTTAACATCAAAAGCCGACAATAAACATGAAAAGAAAAATGCGCATTAAGAACAAAATAATGTAAATACAACACGGAGCTGTTGATGATGGAGTCTAAAAGTCTAAAAAAACTGGGAGTAAATGAACTGGGAAAAATTATAAATGGGGTATAAAAACATAACTTGCATTATACAATGAAGGAAATGAGAGAGTGGGGAGAGAAGTTTAGGGAAATTTTTAATGTTTGAAGTTTTAGTCTGTTTTTGGTGTTCTGTTTAATAATAATAATAATAATAATAATAATAATAGGCCTGGCCTGTTTACAAATGCTGCCATGTAAGACCATATGCTCTTAATTCACCCAGTGGGTCAATTATTTTCTCTCTCAATCTCTTAGTCTACCACAACTCAAAAAGCTGCTCTTCATCAAATTACAGTTTGATGAAAACAGAGACATCCTAAGGATATTCCATAATCAAATCAGAAACTGGGCGGCTTCTGTTCCTGGAGAATAAGGACGCTCGAAGGGTGTGCACCCTTGGGCGGCTGCTGGGACCCAAAACTAGTGACATTTGCCCCCCACCGCCAGTTTGGTAGGGTTGCTAAGGTCCGGAATTTCCTGGACATATCCAGAATACTGCAGCCACAAGCAGTGTCCAGGCAAAAATCACCAAAATGTCTGGGGAAATCCATATGTATGTCAGCAGTTAGGAGGAACATCATTTATATTCCCCACATGTGAGCCTTCCATATCTGGATAGAACCATCCGAATGTTTGTTATCCTCAGTAGCATAGCTCATAGCTCCAAAGATTTTCATGCTGAGCCATACAGGAATGCCGCAAGTTAGATTTCCTCTGGGACATTAAATATGCCAGTCAGAAGTTAAACTGAGCTTTTCAAACATTTCCTGGTTTACTCAAACCCTTCATGATTTTTGCTCTAGCTCTTTAAATCATAAACCTCTCTCCCTTCATTTTCCACCTGGTTTGTCCTTTCCTCCACAGTGTCCCACTTGAATTACATAAATTATGATTGGTAAACTGTTCCCGAAGCCAAAATCTCACCGTTTATCAAGCATTATGTGTCCTCGTTTTGTGAATCCAGCTAATTAATTCTGCTACTCAAGTTTCTCAGGATTTTACGTGCTTTTGCCCTCTGTTTAAATATTTTCACTGGATATGATAGGCAGAAATTAATTTAGGTTTGTAGACCTGGAAGGCAAAAATGGCCTAATCTTGCCGCACTCCTGCTGGCCTCATAATTGCTATTTTTTAAGTGTAATTATATTTTATCCTCCTTCATCTTAATATCAGTATTATTTTAAGCTGTTTTGTAAGCACAGCGAGTTTGCCTTGGGTGATGAGCCTGCTCAAAACTTGCTCCGTGCTTCGGATAAGAAGAGTAAAGCTTTTGCCAGCTTAAGAACAAAGCTCAGCCTGACTTAAATGTCACCTTCGGATGTTAGAAAGGTAGCAGATTATGAAGATAATGAAAAGCTGCAGCCTGTTGCTATGTTACGAGTCACTCAGAACTGACATGTCAGGACAAACAGCAATGAAATGAATTCTTACTTAATGACCCTCCCAGGGCCTCGTGCTTAATATTCAGAGGTGTGTCAAATAAAGAAATAATTAGTTGATGTTTCTTAGAGTATGTAGCTGTAAAAATTTGCATCCTCAAAGATTTTCAGTATTTCCTGAAAAAAGGTTCAGATTCAGCCAGTTCTGACAGGCTTTGCCAGTCTGGAACTCTCCAAATGCTTTGGATCACAACTCCCAGAAGCCCCGGCCACCGCCATGATGAATCATCAAGATGACACTTAGCAAAGGTTTACAGTGACGCCACAGCACTTTTCTCATGGCTTCACCACTTTACTTGGCAAGAACAATCCTCTGTCAGCTTCTGGTTCTATTATTGATGTGGAGATTTCATATTATTGTTAATTTTCACCTGTGACTCAGTGTGCTCGCAAACAGTGTGGATCAAATGCGTATGTACTAGACATTGCCCAAATCCAGCTCATCATATTATTTCCTGAGGAAGAAACCATGTTTCTGTACAATTCTGCTTGTATAACAACAACAACAACAGCAACATATTATTTATACTCCGCCCATCTGGCTGGGTTTCCCCAGCCACTCTGGGCAGCTTCGAGCAAAATATTAAAATACAATAATTCATCAAATATTAAAAGCTTCCCTAAACAGGGCTGCCTTCAGATGTCTTAGAAGAAGTCAGATAGTTGTATGACTGGACAAGAGACATTAGAGTGCTGTTTGGTGTAATAAGCTCTCTTTTTTCAATGTTTTATTATTATTATTAAAGTTTTCTTGGTTTACAAAGGTATGTGCAATGTCTCTTTTTTCAAGTTACATTTTCCATAGGTCAGTTTCATTTGTTGAGACATTAAGGTTACATTAGGAAGAAGGGGGGGGGGAGAGGGGGGGAAAGGCGAGTGGGGGTGGGGTGGGGTGGGGATGTTTCTCATTTGCTTAATGTATGTGTGGGGTTTTGTGTCAGGCCTTGGGTAAGCATCTGGAAACCCCGGAATCTCCCACCACTCAGAGATTGGGGTGACGTGCATCAGTATAAAACCCATACATTGTGTGGGGCCATATTATTCTGACCCCTGGCCTGCAGCTTTGAATGGAAACAGTGGCATAGCGTGGGTTGTCAGCACCCGGGGCAAGGCAAGTAATTTGCGCCCCCCCCCCCGCTGCACTGTCCCCTCCCCCAGATAGTCCCTCGCTCTCTCTCCGCACCGCACCGCATGCCTGGCACCCTCCCCGGCTCGGATCGGATTCACACAGCCAGCACTGCAGTGAGAGAGAGTGAGTGAGCCAGGTAGGGGCAGAGAGCTGCGAGTGCCCCCCCAGATGTTGCGCCCAGTGCGGCCGGCCCCCCCTGCACCCCCCACACTACGCCACTGAATGGACTGCAGCACAATTCTATACATCTCTACTCAGAAAGAATTCCTAATATATTCAATGAAGGTAACTTCCAGGTTAAATGGGTATAGGACTGCAGGTTGAAATCCTCTGCTAACTCACCTGCAGCTATAAAAAGGCACAAAATTATAGCATTGTTGCTGTTGTTTAAAAAAAAAAACATATTCTGAGGAGCCAGGCAGTTAGGAGCCAGCTGAAGGCAGACATGTAACATATAAATTCTTCAAGATATATTGAAATAAATCAAGTACAGTCATACCTTGGTTTTTGAACAGCTTAGTTCTCGATCGTTTTGTCAAAGAGAAAAAGCTTATTATTTAAGATTTATGTCATAAGAGTGGATGCCAAGTGCTCTTACACAAGGTCATTCAGAGACCCATTGTTATTCCACACATGAAAGTGTTAACTGTGCTTCATTAGGAAGGGTCCCCCCCCCTTTTATTTGGGTTTATTTCCTGTTTGCTTTGCAGCAATTAAGTATTGCCTGTCCGACCTGTGCAGAGAGATTTGTCAGCCTCAGAACTATTGTGATGGGTTGGCAGGCCATATATAACTTAATAAATAAAATAATAAAACGAAACAGCCAGTAAGAGAGACAAGGCGAGCTACTAAAATTAAATCATAAATCACACCGAGTAGAATTTAGTAGGATGCAACCCAGAGTCGACCTGTTGAAATTAGCAGACATAAGTTAGGTACATCCGTTCATTTCAAGTGCTCTACTTTGAGTAGGACTAACATACTGGCTACGACCCACTGTCGCCTTCATAAAACAATAATTTCTTCAACAATTCTCAGAACACTGTTAAGTCAGCTGCATTTCTTGGGTCAAGGTGTTCTGCGATCTGAGAGCAGTCACTGAGATGGCCTCTTCCTCCTCCTCTTCTGCTCACTTGTGCTTCTGTGATTACAAATACAAAGGAAGGCTTTCCATCAGGTCTTTGCAAGCAGGCAGCATCATTTGGGAGAAAAGTACCGGGAATCTACGCCATTCAGGGCTTTGAAAATTGCACACCAACAACTCTGAATTGTTCCCAGAAACAAAATGTTGAAACCTGGGAAATATACTGTTATTATTTCATTTATATATTTATAAACTGCACCTTCCTGTAAGATATCGCAAGACTCAAACCACCACCTTGCAATGAAAGCGTCAAACATCTCAATAAGAGCTAGTTGGCAAAGAATCTCAGGTTCCAAAGGCCTGTCTGAATGATAGTTTTTAGGAGGCATCTAAAAAGGGGCATGGATGGACCTCTATTGGCAAGGAGTTCCACAGGGTAGGACCTGACACACTAAAGGCTCGGTCCCTGGTAAAAGCCAGGGACCACCAATATGTGATTTTTTTTCCTGACAATTTAATATTTTTTGTTATGGCTGATCAATATGGTTGGAAGTTAAGCGAACTTCATGCTGCTGAAGATGCCTTATACCTAGTCCGGCTGCTGGTCTGTCTAGTTCAGTATTGCCCATATGGCATGGCAGCAAATCTCCAGGATTTCAGATAGAGGACCCACCCTCATCGCCCTATCTAGAGACGTTGGGAACTGAACACAGTATGCATGCAATGCAGACTATGACTGTTCAGGTAACGATGCTCATGAACATTCAGTCAGTTAAGATGTCACAAAAGAGCTGTTTCCTCCTGTTTGAGAGAGAAGGCCACTTGCACCTCTTCTAAGATCATGCTTGTCATCTGTAGTTCTGTGAACGTGTGTGTGTGTGTGTGTGTGTGCCAGATTAATCAGCGCACTTGCTTGGTCAATCAAAAGTTTTATATACATACGTCCTGATGAATCCAACTGCTAAGTGCTTAGACGATAACATATTTTGGTTAATAGAAACAGAATGATACCAAGAACACAGGGCTTCACAGTGTGATGAGAAAATTACTCAGGGGCAAGGACTTTGGAAATGTAACTCACGCTGCACAACACAATAAGGCTCATTATAAGCTGAACCCTGAATTGCGCAAAGCTGTCGGGTTGTGTTGAGTGCATTTGGAAACCTGCAGTGACTTCGCACCAGGCAGCGAGCAAATGCGAAGCTCTTATGGATGCTGTGCTGCCAAAATAAAATGAAATAAAATAAAATAAAATCACAATTGAAGCCCACTTGCTTTCATTCCGTTGATACGCAGATCTCAGTTCCCAGCTTGCTGATAATTGTGCCCAGTTTCTGCTGCATCACTAATAAATCTTCATGTTCGATTTGAGGTTGCACGGCTACTGTTAAAAAACCACACACTGCCCATGGTCCCATGCGACTCCAGTGAACAAATTTCAGCCACTTGGATTATGTAGCTACTTTCCAAGCAGTTTTGCAACTTGGAGAGCATCTCCAACAATCCAGACTTGCCTTTGAAGCAGCTATAGAGGTTCCAGACTTTTCAGATCTTCTAGGAAGGTAGCAAAGCTTTGGTGAAGTTGGCTGAGTCACAGTCAGTTAGTTCTTGCAGTAACTTGACAGTATCTGTGCTCCTTTTATGCGATACTCTTGACTGAATTCTCTGCATCTGATGACTGGCTCTGTGGAGTCCAACATAGCTCTGAATTGTTTAAAGAAGAATGGGAACCTTTTACAAAGTACTTAAAGAAACAAGAAAATGAACTGGACTCCTTGGGAGGTTTTGAATAAATATCCACAAACTTCTTATTGGTAATATATAGATAGATAAATTAAGGATCTTTACAATTTTATAATATGCAGAAATTAAAATGTGCTGAAAAACCAGAGAAAGGAGCTGAGGGAAGTATGGGGGGGGGGTATTTCTTTTTTGGGAGGAGGGAGGGAAAAACGGGGGGGGGATGAGGATGATACGTTTTTGATAAATTGTTATGTTGAAATTCCTAATAAAAATATTCAAAACAACAACATAGCTCTGAATTGTAAAAAAATAATAATAAAAAAATGTATCCCCCTTTTGCTGGGGAGGGGCTGCAGCCGAGTGATAGAGCTTTTACATCACATGGAGGAGGAGTTCCCAGGTTCAATCCCCACCATCTCCAGGCAGAACTCTTCCTTGAAATCCCAAAAAATCACTGCCAGTCAGCGTTGACAAGAATGAGCTAGATGGACGAATTGTCCAACTCTGCATAAGACAGTTTCTTGTGTTCCTATGGTTCTTCTGCATCGGATACCCACAATTCATGAACCATTTGAGCCAAATGTAGCTGAACTCCATTTTCCCCCAGTCCAAGGCAAGCAACAAAAATGGAAGGCTTACTGCAGGGCTTTGAGGGCCACAGTGAATGTTCACCCAACATTCAGCACCTGCACACACAGTGGAGGGGAGCACACACAAACGTTGGAAAGCTCTCCCTTCTGCCATGGGAGATGCTCCTTCTATGATTGGTTTTACACCTATTTTATTTGCCCTGGCTTTCTCAGACCATGAGATGTGGTTGCTAAATTTGTATTTTGTTTCGTCAAAATGATATGGTTAGTAATGCTTCCCCATTGCTGTTATTCTATATTGAGATTTGTATACTGCTTAGAGACTTTGCTTGAATGTTAAGCAGGTTATACATGAATAAACAAACTCCCCTCTGCCACACACACACAGAGAGAAGCATTTTTACTTTCTAGGGCAGCGCTGGTGTAGGAAGGTCCAAAAGCAAAGCACCGTTTGTCATTGCAAAAAGGAATAAACATAAATCTAGTGTGGTGCCATGGCTGGGAGATCTTAGAGCACTTCTTCCTGCTACCTTGGAAGTTGAACGGAATAAGTTCCGGAAGTCCATTCAACTTCCAAAATGTTCAGAAACCACTCTGTGTAGAAGCCTGTAGAATCATAGAGACATAGAATCGTAGAAATGTAGAGTTGGAGGGACCACGAGGCTGGTATAGTCCAAACTCTGCAATGCAGGTGTCTTTTTTACAAGGACCAAACCAGGATGTAGAAACAAAGAATAATCAAGCATATAGGACAAAACATGATAGCTTGGTGAAGACCACACATCTCATGCAAGGAAGTCCTTTCCAGGGACTTCTTCTCAGGCCCAGCCCTGCTGTTATGCAGAGTGATGTAGCTACCTCAGGCAGCGGATTTCGGGTTGCATGAAAAGGCAGGAAATAGTTCATTTTTATTGTATTTTTTTGGCTCATGGAGGGAGACAGCAAACTAAATTTAATTTTTGGCAACCATGAGCGCACACACTCTTCCTTGCTGATCCAATTGTGTGCATAATTGCATTCTCAACTGCTACCCCCCCATCCCCTGCCACAAAACACAGTTTTAATATGCATGAGCAAAAAAAGTGTGCAGTTAAGCTGGTGGCAGAAAGAAAGAAAAAGCCAGATGAGCAATAGAAATAGAAAACTGCCCATGGCAATACTAAATTGAGAATATGGCACTTCCAAGATCAGTTATTTGCTTTGCACAGCCAGAAGAAATGTGGACTCTGGATCTAGTTATGTCACGGAGATGGAGCAGAACAGGGGGGACCAGTCCATTTATTATGTTGGGTCAAGTTGCAGCATCTTTGAAATGCCTGATGCTGGAGCAATTAGACAAATTGTAGAAGTGTACCACCCTATGCCCATAATGATTTGCTGCTGGAAAAAGGAATCTGCCCACCTACCTCAGTAATGCTACACTGCCTAGCAGAGGCGTATCGGTTCGTTTTCCTTTATTTTATTTCATTAACTTTATAAGCCACTGAATTGTAAAAACAAATCTCAAAGTGGTTTACAAAAAGACAAGGCAATAAAATCGAGACGGATTTTCCGACCCTACTGCAAAACGTACAAAAGTTAGAATACTAAAACAGATTAAAATCACCTCAACTTTCTAAGCCTCTGGGGTAGGCTTGTCTAAACAGGAATGTTTTTAGCAGGCACTGAAAAGAGTATGTTGAAGGAGCCTGCTTAATCTCAATAGGCAGGCAGTTCCAAAGTGCAGGGGCTGCCCAATGATCAAGTTCTTACAAATGAGGAATGAGAATTATGTGGCACCTGTAGTGCCAATTCTGTTGATCTTAATCAGGCATAGGCAAACTCGGCCCTCCAGATGTTTGGGGACTACAATTCCCATCATCCTTGACCACTGGTCCTGTTAGCTAGGGATGATGGGAGTTGTAGTCCCGAAACATATGGAGGGCCGAGTTTGCCTATGCCTGATCTAAATGGTCAAGTGGGTACGTGTAAGGTGATCTTGCACCTGGAGACATCAGGGATTGAGCCCGGGACTTTTGGCATGCAAAGCAGAGGCTCTGCTCCTAAGTTACAGCCCTTCCTCTTAAATAAGGACTGATTTAAACAGGAACGTAAGATCATCTTTGGTTCATCTAGCTAAATATTACACACACTGACTGGCAGTGGGTCTCCAATGTTTCAGAGTGGGTTCTCTCCCATCCTTACCCGGAGATGCTGAGACCTTCTGTATTCAAAGCATGTGCTCTACCACTGAGCCTTTCGTCCTTCTCCGCAGTCAAAGGCCAACCTGGATAAATAATTTCATGGGTGTAAGGTGAACATTGCCAATCAAATACCAGCCAAAACCAAAGTAGAAAGTGTGTGTGTGTGTGGGGGGGGGGTCTTCCTCAGATGAATACCACCCGAGGAATTTGGAAGAATACCAAATCACTTTGCATAAGACCAGTGAAATTTCCCCAGAGGGATCTGCACATTTGCTAAGTCACTTCAGTGATGTGTCGCTGAATACCAGAGTTATTGATCTGCTAGGTTCAAGGAAGCCGGCAGAACAAAGTCTCCTGTTCCAGAATAAACAGAAAGTCTGGTGTGGCTTTGGGAAGGAAAGCACAACATATTTCAGCTGTTATTACACTTTACCATCCATGTATGTGAATTGCAAAACAAACAAAAAACCCAGAACTTGAAAAAGCTGAACATGTTCCTAATTATTGTGGAGGAATGATTAAACTATTTGCAAAGGGAAACATTGCCATCTAGCTTCCATTGCCCAAAATGTCATTGTGCTAGGTTTATTTACAAAGTTTGCTTATATCAATTACTGAAGGATATAAGCATGAAATGAAAGGGGTTGATGGGAGTTGGAGTCCAAAAATTCCTTGAGAGTCACAGGTATATAGCTGGATGGGGAAATGTTCAAATTTGCCCCCTGTAGATTGGAGATTATGACTCCGTTTCTGTGGTCATTAAATGAATAAAGTATCTCCACTGAGAAAAATCCACTAATGTGGGTCTCTGGTGCCATCTTGTGTTTGTTTTGTAAAATTTCATTATTCAACAAACTTGAATGCATTTCTAACAGCTAAGACAAAACATGACCATTTTGATACATGATTCCCGTTTATCAGCTATAATAACAAACAACTTCCTCTGTGGCCTCCATTGACTCATTCAACTTTGTTGAAGTAGCAAGGCTACGTCCATTCAAAAATGGGAGATTTGTGGAATGTAGTGGTGGAACGAAACACACACACACACATTTTATTCTGTCATCAGCAAAATGGCATTGTTTCATTCTACAATTACAAAAAACTTTTATTTTTAACAAGTTTCTTGATTGGGACAGTAAAGCACATTGTTAACAGAAACACACACACTGTTGTTGTTGTTTAGTTGTTTAGTCGTGTTGGACTCTTTGTGACCCCATGGACCAGAGCACGCCAGGCACTCCTGTCTTCCACTGCCTCCCCCAGTTTGGTCAAACTCATGCTGGTAGCTTTGAGAACACCGTCCAACCATCTTGTCCTCTGTCGTCCCCGTCTCCTTGTGCCCTCCATCTTTCCCAACATCAGGGTCTTTTCCAGGGAGTCTTCTCTTCTCATGAAGTGGCCAAAGTATTGGAGCCTCAGCTACACACACATATAACTATAGGACAGATCCTGAAGTTGAAACTCCAATACTTTGGCCACCTCATGAGAAGAGAAGACTCCCTGGAAAAGACCCTGATGTTGGGAAAGATTGAGGGCACAAGGAGAAGGGGACGACAGACGACGAGATGGTTGGACAGTGTTCTCAAAGCTACTAACATGAGTTTGACCAAACTGTGGGAGGCAGGGGAAGACAGGAGAGCCTGGCATGCTCTGGTCCATGGGGTCACAAAGAGTCCGACATGACTAAACAACAGATATGCATAGGATTGCATGGCTGCAGTTCTGGTCACCTTGCTTCCAAAAGGCAATTCTAAGAGTTGGGAAAAGTTCTGAAAAAGAACCACCAAAATGATGAAGGCTGGCTCCCTGCTTGTGGAATCCTCTCCCCAGGGAGGCTCATCTGGCGCCTTCTTCATTAGGCAGCAGGCAAAATATTCCTCTTCTCCCAGGCCTTGGGCTAACTTTCTATGGATTTTTAAACTCGTGTGTGTGTGTGTGTATCATTATGATTGTTACTGTTATGCATTTTTGTGTTTTTATATTGTACACCTCCCTGCGACCCGCAGGTGGTGGTACTGTTGCTGTTGGTAACCGTCTGTCTCCTGAGACATTGCCGTGCGCCTCTGGGGGGTGAAGTCAAACCACTGCGCCAGCAGCACCCAAGTAACTTCCTCCCCAGGATGCAAGCCTGGGAATTGCGCGTATGGAGGTCCTGGCCAAGCAACGTGACGGAAGCAGCTCGGTCGGCGCCGCAAACTGAGCTTAGCCAAGCGCCACCTTGGCCGCTGAATCATCAGCCTGCGCGCGCTTCCTTCCCGGAGTTACGAGGGCAGAGAGAGGAGGAAACAAGGTTGCCTAAGGCGCGCGCCGCCGAGCTCAAAGAGCGCCCCGGATAGGGCTCCTGATAAGCCCATCTAAAGGCTCAGCCAGTGAGGGAAGCCGGAGTTGGGTTGGGAGGCGGGCACCCGGAAGAGAAGATGCTCTGTGCTGCGCGCGAGGCTCTCCAACTGGAAACGGAGGGGCGAAAAAAGGCGGCTGCGCGCAGGCACCATGTTTCAGTTTTTGGTGAGTCTTTTCCCAGGGGCGCAGAGGCTGGTTTGGCTTGGGGCAGGGGTGGGCAGGCGTCAGGATCCAAGGTGCCCTTTGGATCTCTCTCTCTCTCTCTCTCTCTCTCTCTCTTTCTCTTTCTCTTTCTCTCTCTCTCTCTCGCTCAGATCCCCCAACCAGGGCCGAGCGCAAAAGAGCACATAGTTAGAATGGGCACAGATCCCCGTTTTCAGTTCCAGAACTTGAACTCAGCTCGCGGTGCTTTCAGGGGAAAGTGTAACCTTGGTTAACTGTCTTCCTTTCATTACTTTGGAAGGTCTCTCTGTTGCTGCCACTGTAAACCAGAGTGGGAGTCAAGAAACTCTTACCGATTTGCTGTACAGTAGTAGGCCACCCGGATTTCGACCAGTTGATCCCGCGATCTAGTGAGGGCAGAGGAGGAGAGGCGAATTTGCTGTCACATTGGGCCTCTAGAAGAGAAAAAGGGTGGTTTGCCTACGAAAGACACCCCCACCTTTTAAATGAGCAGAGGAATAAATTAAGGCATCCAGAGGGCAAGTCTGTAAGTGGGAGTAAACCCCAAGAAAAGCAGTGGGCTAGGTGTGTGTAGGATTGCACCGTAAAACATTTATTTGGGAGTGTGTCCCTCTGACTTCAAACTTCTGAGTAGATACACAAAGAAGGTTGTGTTGTGAGCCTGGAAACTTATACAGTGGTACCTCGGGTTAAGAACTTAATTTGTTCCAGAGGTCTGTTCTTAACCTGAAACTGTTCTTAACCTGAGGTACCACTTTAGCTAATGGGGCCTCCCGCTAACGCCACGCAGCTGGAGCACTGTTCTCATCCTGAAGCAAAGTTCTTAACCCGAGGTACTATTTCTGGGTTAGCGGAGTCTGTAACCTGAAGCGTCTGTAACCCGAGGTGCCACTGTATATCCCTTCCCACGCCCAAGGTCTGCTGTTGTTTATTAAATTTGTTGGTCGCTTTCGTCTTGCCCAGGCCAGCTCAAAGCAACTTACAAACAAACAGAGACAAAAACAGAGGCATCTAATGTTTCCCCATCCCAATTGTTCTAAGGATGAAAGCTTTCTCCTGACCCACATTTGTGGCAGCTGTCAGCAGCTCAGTAATATGGCATCTATTTGGTAGTGTCTGTAAACTGCTGTTGTAATGACACTGTTCAGTATTTTCTCAGCATCATTTCACATGGGTTAAGTGCTCTTCTGTTCCACTTACAAATCATAAGGGCGGAATAACTGCTCTGAGGAAGGTCTGGCCAGCCTAATGTTCTTTTTCCATTAGTGATGTCTTTGGAAACTCACAAGCAGGGCATCAAGATAGCAGCCATCCCCCCTTGCTTGTTCCTAGCACCTTCTTGATACATTCCTGGGCTTATTTTGTCTTTTCAAACACAATCAAGCTGCTTTCCCACACTGTCATCTTTGTATGCCCTCTGCCTTAAGCTATCTATTTCATGCAGCCTGACAACGCTTTCCAGAGGCCATACAACCCCTTAACATATCTCAGAAAACAACACTGGTTGTTGTTTTAAATAAAGCCATTTAATTGTGTCCTGTATATATATTGGAACTATTGGTCCTGTGGATCGCCAGATATTGCTGAACTCCATTTCCTATCAGCCCCAGTCAGCATGGCCAACAGCCGGGGATGATGGGAGCTGTAGTCCCAACAATGTCTGGAGGGCTATAGATTCCCCACCTCTGCCGTGCTGGTGGCTGCAGTAGGCTAGATCATGCCTGATGTGTTCAATAGTGCATCTCAAAACCGGGTGCTCCACCATCTTAAGAGTGTATTCCTCATTATTGAGGACCAACACAATTACAGTGGTACCTCGGGTTACATACGCTTCAGGTTACAGACTCCGCTAACCCAGAAATACTACCTCGGGTTGTGAACTTTGCTTCAGGATGAGAACAGAAATCGTGCTCTGGCGGCGTGGCGCCAGTGGGAGGCCCCATTACCTAAAGTGGTGCTTCAGGTTAAGAACAGTTTCAGGTTAAGTACAGACCTCCGGAACGAATTAAGTACGTAACCAGAGGTACCACTGTACTATTTGCCTGTCAAATTTCTCCTTGGGATTCCCTGGATTTTGATCCATTGGGGGCCTATGCATTTCCTTTTAGATCGATGCAACAATATCTTTGCATCAATTTTGCTTAAGTGCTTTGGTGATAGCGCCTGATATTTGTTAATGCATTTTGACATATTTATCCCTGTGACCTTTCACACAGCCAGGCAGTTTGCTGGACCAGTTGTTGTTAGTGCCCACAACATACCAGAAGTTTCCAAGTTGTGGGTTTCCTTTTTCTTTTTCTAATTGTCTCTAGAAAAACAAGATATTAACTTGTCCATATCCAAAGTTCAACTCGTTTCATGCCTGATAAGGTGCATGCCTTCCACTCTTCCCCTGTTTGTTTCACTGAGCCGCTGCTGCAATCCTAGACCCACGTACCTGGGAATAAACCCCATTTGAAATCAGTGGGACTGAACAGCATAATTCTGTGCATGTCATCTCAAGTTCTTTGGGAGAGAGCTGTTGTGCTCCGGTCCTGTTTGCTTGCAGGCTTCTTGCTGGCAACAGATTGCCCATTGAGAACAGGACGACAGAGTAGATGGACCTATGGGCAGATCCAGCAGAGTTTTTCTTATGTTTCAACCTGGATGTTGAATTAATGGAACTTCAGATTTCTAAATATTGGCTCAGAAATGTAGTCACACGCTCATGTGGATAGGTAAATCAGCCACATGTATCAGTGCACTGCAAATAATGTACAGTCATACCTTGGGTTACAGACGCTTCAGGTTGCGTGTTTTCGGGTTACGGATGTGCCGAAACCCAGAAGTACCAGAACGGGTTACTTCCAGGTTTCGGTACATGCGCAGAAGCGCTGAATTGCAACCCGCATGTGCACAGATGCGGCGCTGCAGGTTGTGAATGCTGCAGGTTGCGAATGTGCCTCCTGCACGGATCATGTTTGCAACCCGAGCGTCCGCTGTATTACATCTATATTAGCAAATGCAAATCTTATGCACATTGGTGTTCTCTCTTGCTGTTTACCGTGATGCATAGTTGCTACCCTATTGCAAAACAACTACTGCTTGCTCCAGTGCCGTGTTAAAAAGGAAAGGTGGGATGCTGGAGATGGAATGGTTTCTGGCCAGGGCATCTGCACCAAGAGCTGAACAACTTCCCAGCATTTTCAGCTGAAACACTGAGAACCGGAATCACAGACTTGTAGAGTTGGAAGGGACCATGAAGGTCATCTAGACCAACCCCCTTTTGATGCAGGAATCTTTTACCCAACGTGGGGCTGAAACCCATGGCCCTGAGATTAAGAGTCTTATGCTCTACCAAACAAGCTATCCATAGTCAGTAGAAGTCTGGATGTCTGCTAGGTAAAGGTAAAGGTACCCCTGCCGGTACGGGCCAGTCTTGCCAGACTCTAGGGTTGTGCGCTCATCTCACTCTATAGGCCAGGAGCCAGCGCTGTCCGCAGACACTTCCGGGTCACGTGGCCAGCGTGACAAGCTGCATCTGGCGAGCCAGCGCAGCACATGGAACGCCGTTTACCTTCCCGCTGGTAAGCGGTCTCTATTTATCTACTTGCACCTGGGGGTGCTTTCGAACTGCTAGGTTGGCAGGTGCTGGGACTGAGCGACGGGAGTGCACCCTGCCGCGGGGATTCGAACCGCCGACCATGCGATCGGCAAGTCCTAGGCACTGAGGTTTTACCCACAGCGCCACCCGCGTCCCCTGGATGTCTGCTGGTTGGCCATTATAAGCCAGGCAGGCCAGAGATTCCCTGCAATCACCTGATTACTCACCTCCCTGTCAAGATCTTGCATAATGGCTCAGGATACTAATCCTAGCCACCCTTGAGCCAGCCACATAAGCACTTTAAAGCCATTTCTGTGGGGAGGGGTCAAGCATATGCTTAACTGTCCCATTGAAATGAACTGTCCCATTGAATTTGAAATACGTGCTTTTATTTTCCACTGGATTGTTCCTGCTGTATTCCTGGGACTCCCTTGGGCAACTCACGACATCCCTGATTCTTACACTTCTTGAAATACAGTGCCACACAGATGTTTGCTTCCTGAGCTTTGGCTATATTTTGATCAGGCATTAGTAAGATGCATGTAAAGTTCAGAGGTTCACATGTCTCCTTTGCAGTAAACATTAGGACCATGATCCCATAAACAGAGCTACCGGGTTTCTTATTGAAAGACATTCTGTGTGCTTGAGCAAGAGGCAATAGAATTGCATTGTTATTCCACCCTTCCTCCTGGGAACTTGGAACACAAAAGGCCATAGGTCAGTGGAAGAGAGCATGTTTTGTATGCTGGTCTCTAGTTCAGTCTTTGGCACCTCCACCTACGGTTGGGAGATACACCCGTCTGAAACCATTGAAAGCTACTGCTGGTCAGCATAGATAGATCATACTGAGCTAGATGGACCAGTGCTCTGACTCAGTCTAAGGCAGCTTCCTATGTCCCTGCCACAATCCTGCGAGGTAGATCAGGTTGAGAGTGAGTGACTGGCCCAAGGCAACCATGAGATGAGCCTGCTGGATCAGGCCAGGGGTCCACCTAGTCCACCTTCCTGTTCTCACAGTGGCCAACCAGATGCCCAAGCAACATAATCTCAGCATAACCATTAAAAAGGATTCCTGAATTGACATACAAATTGCGAGACAAGGACAACTGTGACTTCAAGGAAGAATGGGAACTGTATACAAACTATTTAAAAACACAACAAAATGAATTGGACTATTGGCAGGTTTTGAATAAACATACATAGATTTACTGTTGATAATGTAAGGATTTGTATAATTTTACAATATGCAGAGAATAATATGTGCTGAGAAATCAGAGAGAGGAGCTGAGGGATGTCTCTGGGGGAGGGAGGGTTTGAGGGGTGGGGAAAAAGGGGGGGAAATAATAAATGTGTTATGTTTTGATAAGTTGTCATGTTAAAATTGCTAATAAAAAAAAAGAATTCCTGAAAATACAGGGAAGTAGCATCCTCTAAAATGTGCAAGAGTTCCGTGGAAGACGCATAGGATGGCAAACTGATGTGCAGTAGGTTTTCGAAGTTTGGGCAATCTGTGCATTGGGTGTGGCTGCACATTCCCTTTGAAATGCACTCCCAGTGAACATCAGACAAGCACCTAGTTACTGGCATTTAGGCACCTACTTTAAACTCATCTCTTCACCTAGGCTTTCCCTGGGAGGTGATCTTACTATCTTCTTGCAGCATGGTTTGGAAATCACAGGCCTACAAATCAGCCCCCAGGCAGCACATCTGTCTGTCCATTTTAATAAAGTTGCTCTGTGTGGAGGGTCTACATGTTAAAGTTCTGTTTTTCATGGGCATTGTATGTGATGCTCCTGGTGATTGTGGCTCAGAGATGTGCTTAGAGAGTCTTGCAACCTTTAAAGCTACTTTCTCTAACCAGGTTCCTCCAGATGTTTTTTGGACTTCATCTGACCACTGGTCATGCTGCCTGGCTTTGATGGGATCCGTGGTCCCAAACATCTGGAGGACAACCAGACTAGGGAAGGCTGTTGTAAATGGCATCCTGTGTCCATATTTAATTCCAAGTCCAGACTTTTAATTAAATTATTGCGGGTGTTTGTGTAATTTTACAGTAAATCAGACTTTAATTTGTTTTTCTCTTTTATTTATACAGCTACCTAGCTCAGATGCTGATCTTTGTTGAGAGTCGGCCTTTTGTTGTTGTTGCTATTGATTTTCTTTTTTAAACGCTTCACAATCCAAAGCAAAGTTGGAATCGTTCGAAGGACGTCTCTTATTTCTCTGGCTTTGTCTCTTATTCCTCTGACAAAACGACAGATAAGACTCGCAACAGAGGGCATCCTTAAGTATTCTTCTTTGATGGAGTAGATGTCTGATGTTCTCTTGCGTTGCAAATCCACAATAAAAATCACTTCTGTAGAAGACTTTCTGATTAGTGTCTGAGAACCGGAAGAATGGAAGAGGGAAAAGCTGACATATTCAGCCTTGCCTTCTCTTCCCTGTTTTGGTAACTTACAGTGTCGGGACTCTGCGCCTTCCTAGTTAAGACTGTTGCAGGCAGATAAAGGGATAATCTCATAAACGGGGCTTTTGTTTTTCAAAAGACCAAAGTATCTATGTGCTTTTTTAAAGGACTGTGCATAAAATTAGGATAACTGTGGGAAGCCCTATACATTCCAGCCAGTGTTTTGCAGTCCTCACTTGGCATGCAAATTGCCGATTGTCAAACGGGCTGCCAGCTTTTTCCCTCCTAAGACTATTTAAATCCACTTGCAGATGCCGCAGCAAGTAAAAAGTACTTTAAAATAACGGAAAATGAGCTGTGTGTAGGCCCCACAGGGGGAGGGTATTTTGCTTCAGCAACTGACCTTTTATGAACTCCGAAATAAATGTGCCAGAGTACATGGTTGCCACTACCTTAAACTCTGAGGGTGGGATTCAGTGTTGTGCTGTGATGAACTTTCCATCTGCACAAAGCATCACAGCTTGCCAAATGGAAACACCACCCCTTTCCCCACCCACATGCTCTGATATCAGGCTTCACCTGACACAGAATGCCACAGAAGAGAGAATCAGGATGCAAGATGGCCTTAACAGAATGGAGAACTGGGCCAAAACTAACCACTGGCCTGATCTAGCTGACTATTCTTATGTTCTTAACATGAAGATAAGGTAAAGGTAAAGGGACCCCTGACCGTGACTGACTCTGGGGTTGCGGCGCTCATCTCGCTTTATTGGCCGAGGGAGCCGGCATACAGCTTCCGGGTCATGTGGTCAGCATGACTAAGCTGCTTCTGGTGAACCAGAACAGTGCATGGAAACGCTGTTTACCTTCCCGCTGGAGCAGTACCTATTTATCTACTTGCACTTTGAGGTGCTTTCGAACTGCTAGGTTGGCAGGAGCAGGGACCCCTTTGTGGGGATTCAAACCGCCGATCTTCTGATCGGCAAGTCCTAGGCTCTGTGATTTAACCCACAGCGCCACCTGCTTCCCATCAACGTGAAGATAGGTGTGTCCAAATAAACCGAATGTCAATGAACAACAATTCCCCTCTTCCCTGGCTGCTGGGAGTTGTAGTTCAGCCACATCTGGGTGGCCAAAGTTTCCCCCACGCCTAAAATAGACAGAGCCAGCTGAGACCATGTTGTTCTCATATAGATATTTGATCTGTGGTTAGCTTTGCCCGTTGACATGCTCCAGCAACTGCCTCAGAGCAGTCAATTTTTCCGACCACCAATCGATGGAATGGTGCCGGTACGCATTTTATGTTCTGTTGGCCTGAAAGCAAAAGAGGTGGGGGGAGGAGGGAAGGAGGAGTGAGTGGGTACTGCTTTTGAGATGCAATCTGTTCCCACACCACACCCCTCAGTACCCGCAAGTACATGGCAAGCGAAGCAGGACACTGAGGTCCATAAATCTGTTTTCTAAGAGTGGAATGGTAAGCATGACTGTGTTGGAACCAAGATAAATTAGGACAGATGTACCGAAATACTGGATGGGCAAGGAGGAGAAGTTTGGATTAAGAGCAAGGATGGATATATATATATATATATATATATATATATATATATATATGGAGCTGGATCATGAGATGGAAATCTTGTTAGGATGTTAGTTAAAAGAGATACGGTGCCAATGTGAAGCATTTTTTGAGAAGAGTTGGATGCAAATGATGTCTTAGCTTCCAGCTAGACTAAATGTCTCTTGGCCTGTTTCAGGCACTGCACTATTTCAGAGCAAGGAATGCGGCAAATAACTTTGGGGTACACTGTGTGTTTTGTGACGGCACATTCATATGCAGCGGAGTCCAGCAAATCATAAACAAGGCAATGTTCTTTGTTTAATGTGACTGTAAAAAGAAGCCAGTGACTTGAAAAACAACAACCTATTTTACTTTTGAAACTCAAAGAGTGTTGGTTTTGCTGTATGAAAGAGAATGGCTTTTTTTGTTTGGAAATTGGCCATTGTGTCCTGGACTGTTCTGAGACTGTGATCCCTAAGTGACCTCCAGACCATGCAAGCCACTAGGGGTGTTTTTTGAGAGCTGTAGCAGGACAATCAGACTCGAGTTCTGGCACCGTCCTCAAACTGGCTTCATTCATACATATATACACAGAGCATCTTCAAGGGTAGCAAAAGCAGCATATATGCATAAAATAACATATTACACAATGGGACACGGGTGGCGCTGTGGGTTAAACCATAGAGCCTAGGACTTTCCGATCAGAAGGTTGGCGGTTTGAATCCCCGCGATGGGGTGAGCTCCCGTTGCTCGGTCCCTGCTCCTGCCAACCTAGCAGTTCGAAAGCATGTGCAAGTAGATAAATAGGTACCGCTCCAGCGGGAAGGTATACAGCATTTCCATGTGCTGCTCTGGTTTGCCAGAAGCGGGTTAGTCATACTGGCCACATGACCCGGAAGCTGTATGCCGACTCCCTCGGCCAATAAAGCGAGATGAGCGCCGCAACTCCCGAGTCTGTCACGACTGGACCTAACGGTCAGGGGTCCCTTTACCTTTATCATATTACACAAAATAAAATGGATGTAATACAAACTCATTTTTTTAAAAAAACAAGACAATTTTATAGGAGCTATTATCAAGCACATGGCCATGCAACCTGTTTGTTTGACTTTCAGCATTGAAATGAGTATTAGACCATGTTTATCTTTGTGTAGCACTGAAATTAGTATTAAATACTATTTAGCTGCATGTAGCATGTGTTAATTAATTAATATCAAAACACCCACATTGGGGGGCGGGGGGGGGGCGGAAGCTTTGTTAGCTTTTCAAGTAAAATTTAACCCGTACAAGAAAATGCATAACAAGAGTGTTGCCTGTTAATGTGCCAATTGACAAAAATAAGTGCTACGTGCCATCCTCCTGAAAAGTCATATATTAAGTTAATAACTGATGGTATGGAAAAGTGAGCAACCAGTTTTTAATTTTCCATAGAACCTTCTTAATCACTGTATTTTCCCCAAAAGAATGTGTTTTGTGACCATGACAGAAGACGCCGGCTCTCTTTATTATTCTGTTGCGTGCTTGCTGCCTTGTAGCCGGATGTTAATTAGGAAACAAGTCATACTTTATTATTATTTCTTAAAGTTGGCATTCCGATATTGGCACACCAAGCTCCAATCCACAAGCAACTTTATGTGCAAGATTTTAAGGGTTAGGCAGATTGTTTGCTAGCAATCTGACATTTTTAAAATCTCTTCTGCCCTGAGACATTGTTGGGAGAGGAGGCACACTTCCTGCCACCTCCCCTTATTTCTCCTCTGACCCAAATCCTGCCTCTTCTTCTTCCACTTCTGCCAAGGACTTGGAAGATGACCACTTCATTCCTTGCTGGAAGAAATGATACTCTAGCAAGGTGGGAAGAAACCCCATTTGAAGGCAGTTTCTCCCAGGACCTAATGGCAGCAGATTAAGAAGTGGTGGCGCCAGAATCTCCAGAGGGGAAGCAGCACAATGCAATCAAGTGAATTGGGCGGAAAGAGAAGTTCCCATCTTCCTCTAGCGTAGCCTTCTCCTTCCACCCATGTGTTAAGATGCTATTGCCAACCCCAATCCCTAAAATCTTGAACAGTGAGGACTTCACTGCATACTTGTTCTTCTCAGATGATGGCTGGAGAGGCATTTAGGTGCCTAGCGTGAGGGTAACATGTATGGTTTGTAACCTATAATTTCTTCAAGCCAATCTGGTGTAGTGGTTGAGAGTGTTGGACCAGGACCCAGATGACCACAATTCAAAACCCCATGCAGCCATGAAGCTTTACTGGGTGACCTTGGGCCAAAGGGGGTTGTGAAACTGAGTTTTTCATGGTGCACACAATCCGAAATTGGCTTTGCTCTCCTGTTGCAAGCACTAGATTGTCTAGCTCCTACAAAGTGTGATATATGAATTCTCAGCTCCTGAAATAGTGCCCCCACTTTTCCAAGTTTAATTGTTTAAGGCAATTTTAACTTTACTGTACATATTTTTTTATTCCACAGCTCTTTCTACACCCAGTGGCAATAAAATCTGCATTTCTTTTGTGGCTGAAAAATAGATCCTCTTGTGGTTAAACCAGCAACCACAGGCATTGAAATATTTTCACCACTTGGCGACACATTTATCCATTTAACATTGCAAGATTTGAGGACTTTATCATCCAGATGGAAGAGGTTTACGAGGCCCAAGCTCTCAGATGCTGGATTGGGAAAAACAAAAACCCTTTTGCATAGAGTGGTCACTGCTGGGTTAGGATAAACCTTTAGTCTGTCTTAAGTCAGGGTTTCGGAATCTTTTCAGCCTGAGGTCCGTATTTCTTCATGGGTAGTCTTTTGGGGGCTATATACCAGTGGTGGTTGGGAGCGGATGCAAACGTAGGCAGAGAAGTGGATGAAACCTTTGTGTGTTTCTACCACACAAAAGTCAATATGTGTACAGACACTTTTCTCCGCCTTCCTTCCAGGAAACCAAGAGACCTTGTTGATGTTTAGTGGCACATTACCAGCCAGGCAAAAACACTCAAGGAGGATGTTCCCCGTGAAAGATATTTGCAGCTTGGGGAGAGTCCTGAAGGCCACATTTGGCCTCTTGAGTCTGTGGTTCCCCATCCTAGATCTATGACAATTTCATAGTGGGCATGCAGTCATATTGGATCCAGTGTCAGGGGTCAGGGCATGGCATGGTTGGACATCCACTAAGGTCCATGACCTGGGAAGGCGCCCACCACAGGGACGCTGCCTGCTCTACTACCCCTCAGTTTAATATTGGCACCCCTTTGATAGCTTGTGCTCCAGCCCGCAGTGGATGAGTTGGTGAGAGGCAATTGCAGCAAAGAGGAAGCAGCAGCTTTCTCCTTTGCAAGCAGCAATGGCAGTAGGGAGAAGGAGGGAGACCCCCCCCCCATGCCTTTAGCATGTTACATAACATCACCACTCCCATGAAAAAAATCCCCTGGCGCTTGTCAAGTGCTAGGAAGTGTTTGAAATTTTTACAAAATTCCTGCATTTGTACTGAAAATCATGACTGAAGGAATTAATTACAGTATTTGCTACGTAGCTTAACTTCCGAAGCAAGCATTATGAGCAGCAGAAACCACTTGGCAAAAACCAGCAGCTGAGAATGTGACAAACACTTTAATGAGTATCAGGTTTGTTTTGAAACTGGCAAAAAGTTGTTTTTTTTGTTTTTTGTTTTAAAAAGCTTAATGGAAGAGAAGCTATATCCTTAAGCACATTCACCAGATGGGAGAAAAGTATAATCCTTGTCTATCCTTTTTATTTCTTCTTTAGGTTGGTTTTGCACTTGGCAATGTAGTTGGGATGTATCTGGCCCAGAACTATGATGTAAGTATTATTTTGCTAGTTTTCTACTGCTGAGCTTCTGTTAACATTGTTTATGGGGTTGCAGTTTTGTGGTAAGGCAGTTCCATGTTCTGGTTCATACCATTTTCACATGTTCACTTAGAAATCCACTCTGTCCTGTTTCCTTGTTAATCTGATATATTTTAAAAGTCAGTACCAGTTGTCTATCAGCAAATTTTGAAGTGCAGGAGCCCATCGTGACAAACCCTATATCCATACCCCTATGGAGAGTCCAAAAACGGAGTCAGCTGCATTGACCCTTATCTAACACACATAAAAAGATAAGAAGGGCCTGCTGGATCAGGCCAGTGGTCTATGTAATTTAACATCCTGTTCTCACAGTGGCCAACGAGATGAAGCCCACAACCAGGACCTGATGTAGGTGCTTCCCCCCTCACACAATTGATGAAGGGAGGCATGCCCACACCATTTCATTGTGCAGTATCTTTTTCTGCTCTTTTAGAGTTGGCAGCCATTTTGTGTGATGTAGCCTCCACAGCAGCCATTTTGTAGCAGGTGCCCACAGCAGTTTCTCAAAATCCCAGTGCTTCCACTGGCCCAAAAAGGTTGGCAATATCATTGAAATTCTATCAATGTAACCCAGACCAGATTCCAACGTATAGTTAGTACAGTAACAACTTAAACACGTTGCAGGATTCCCCAAAAATAGACCAAAGGCAATTGTATTTCATCCAATAGAGCTTTACTGCTACTGAAGGCAAATAAGCATAATGGTCACAAATCCAATACATACAGGATTGGCACTGTCCATAAGAAATCCAGTTGCAGCAGACTTAACTTAAACTTACAATAACTTATAATAAGTCTAAACCTTAACACTAAGCATACTACGTATAGAACACCAGAACAAGAGAGAGACAGAAAGAGAGAGCCCTGTTGTAGGGTTTCAGAAACCAAACAATAATTCTCTTCCCCCTGCCCACCTGCCAAACACCCAGCCTTTCTTACCACACAGACTGATGAAGATAAATGGAAAGCTTGCTCACTGCATTGTGGCATTTTGGTTGGCCTACTGATGGTATTGCCATGCTACAGACAAAGAATTCTGTGAACAGTAGAAGATTCTGATATCCTGTTCTGCTTTCAAATAGGTTCCGAACATTTCAAAGAAGATTGAAGACATCAAGAGAGACGTGGAAGCTAGAAAGAAGCCTCCGAACGACAAATGATGTTTACCTAGCCGTCTCTGTATTAAATGTAGATCATGTAGTTTTGCCACTAGGTCGCAGATGCCAAACCTTCATGTGGCTTTTCTGGATTTCCTTCAGATGTGTAGTCTTGAAAAACCAAGCTGCCCTCAGGCTGAAGTGTCACCACATCCAAGGGACCTTCTAGCACTTTCTGGATATTTGACTTCTTTTTCTTTCTTTCTTTTTACCCCATGTGTAATAAGAAAAACCATGCAGGGAGAGACTAAGAGATTGGACTATTGTTCTCAGTGTTTGTTTTCAATAATATTTTCTATTCAGTATTAATTTGATTTCGGAGTAGAGTAATGAAATTAATTATTCCAGTGTGACAATCAGTAATGGTCTGGCTGTAGAAGTGACTCATGAAAGAAATTAAAATGCATCAGGAATTAGCATCCAAAGATTTTTAATGGTATTTTAAAAATTAATTCAGTATTTTTTTGTACAACCTATTTGTAATATACTAAATCACAGATAAAAGTCCTCCTCTCTTTCCCCCCTCTGAAGTGAGAGGCTTTTTTATTTTATTTTAACCTTGTTGATTCTTGTGCTGTGTATTTTCCATGCAAAAGGAGTGTGAATTATTGAGCAAATCAGAGAACTCTGAAATAGTTTCCGGTCTTGCTTTCACCCGTTTTCTTCTCTCAGGCATTTTGTATGGTTGCTCCTTAGATTCAACATTGGTTGCTTTTTTAAAAGTCTTACAAGATGCCCAATAACAAAGTTGTTCCCTGTGAAGAGGAATTGTCTCTCAAACTACTTCGAGAATTGTAACTCTTTGAGGACAATTTGGGTCTCTTGACGACTATCAACACCAGTAACAAAGTGCAGCTCCCAGAATGCTTTGGGGGAAGCCATGGCTGTTTAAAGTGGCATAACAGTGCTTTAAATGCATGGTGTGAATGTGGCCTAATTCTTGTTTTGTCCCTGGTCTGCTCTCTGCTGAGTTCCATAAGGGTGCCTCTCCTGAGATATATGGCAAGTTAGCAGGTATGAGGGGGTAAGAGCAGACTGAGGTGGGTAGATCAGTGCCTCATTCACCCTAATGAACGAGTGTCCACTATTCAGACATTCACTTACATGCAGTTAATACTGTGCGAACTGGGAATACAGGGCCATGGGTGTTCGGCCCATGCTTGCCCCTTCCCAAAGTTGTAGATACAATTGGGAGGGTATCTGCATCAAGGTGGTCCATGGGATCCCTCTCTGCAGCAGTCACCATGGAAACTCATGGGTTGCATTCCACTGGACAGATTTCTGAGGCATTAGCATGGGTACATTGGAGGTCGGGGGTGTGGAGCCTGAGGCCTGAGAGCTAAATGTGGCCTCTTTGGGGCTCTTCCCATACCTTTCCTCCCATATCAACTTCTTTTATTGGCTGGAATGTGTCCTTGAACTCTGACAATTCCTTCCTAGAGGGAGGATGAAGTATGTAAGTGTGATGACGCTGGGGGCAGATGCTCCTTCTTCAGTGGGTGAGGTTGTGGACTCCACATCAGAAGGGGAGCTGCACCCAGGATCAGCCCCAGACAGGACAAACCCATAGTGTCATTGCTCTGTGGCCCACGGATTTATCTTTTCCACTCTCTGGCTCCAAAGATCCCATCACAGAAGCCCGAGTACAACCAGAGTCTTGCCATCTCTGTAACCATTGTTGATGTTCTCATGGACTTCTTGAAGACATCTGGGTGGTCATGGTGTGTGTGTGTGTGTGAGAAGTGTAAATATTGAAGTATGGTGAGCTATTTCAACCAATAAAATGTGTTCACTTCACAGTGAATGAACCGGGAGATTATTCCCTTGACTGGAGCTTGAGGTATATATTTATACAACCTTACATACTGAAACCAGCAATTCTCTTGGATTATGTCCTAGAGCAGACATCCCCAACCTGTGGCCCTTCAGATGTTTTGGCCTACAACTCCCATGATCCCTAGCTAACAGGACCAGTGGTCAGGGATGATGGGAATTGTATTCCAAAACATCTGGAGGGCTGAAGGTTGGGGATGCCTGTCCTAGAGCTTCCTTTTTTTCTTTTTACTATA
This sequence comes from Podarcis tiliguerta, assembly GCF_965153285.1. Classification (NCBI taxonomy): domain Eukaryota; kingdom Metazoa; phylum Chordata; class Lepidosauria; order Squamata; family Lacertidae; genus Podarcis; species Podarcis tiliguerta. The sequence continues at coordinate 54,113,305 of NC_139543.1, read as the reverse complement.
TTTTGAGTCTGTGACATACAGGTGCACGCTGTTATGCCGTGGTAAGAAATCCCCTCTTCAAATGAGAATTTTTTGCGCTAAAAGAACTTGGAATTCCTTCACAGGCATTTTATCAAAGAATGTTTTTGCTTCCTTTCCCAGAAATGCAGAGTGTCCATTCTGTATACAGTACAAGGAAAAACAGGGGGGTCGCCCCGACCTCATTTTTAAGGTTCCTGCTTATTCAGATCTGCCAAGCAATTAACTTTCAGGCAAACAAAGCTGGTTCTAAACAAAGCCAAGAGACATTCTGATGTCAGTACCCATTAATGTGAATTGAGCGGACTTCTTACGTCTCTTTTGAGATCTGCAGTCCTTTGTACATCAGCGGCGATGGCTTCCGAAAGTCACTAATGGGTTTCTGAAGTGCCATAACTATTTGGGAAGGGCACCCTGGTCTGTGGTGCTGACATAATTGTGAAGGTTCAAGTAGTAGCAAACACAGACCAGGATTAGCATAAACCTCCATCTACTTCCATGCCTGCAGGCGGAGATTCTCCCAGCCCTTGGTCCATCTAGCTCAATATTGTCTACACTGACTGGCAGCAGATCTCCAGGGTTTCAGGCAGGGGGCATTCCCAGTGCTACCTGGACATGCCAAAAACTGAACCTGGGCTCTATAGAGAAGGTGCTCTTAATGTTACCAGTTTTGTTGAAGAGTGGTTCTACATTGCTCCTCATTGCAAGAAAACAAACAAACAAAACTGTAATACCAGGGATGTTTGTCTACTTAGAAGTCCGAAAGAGGTATGCTTCTCTTCTAGTCTATTGGCAATGCCCATTTCTATGAAAAGGGAGGCAATGGAGATGTAAAATGTCAGTGCTGAATTTGTGGTTGAAATCACATGCATTCAAAGCAAGAAAGGGAGCAGGCAGGGTTGAGGATATGTATGTTGTTATACTTTAAAAAATAATGATCAGTGAAGATAATTAAAAACTAAAATAAATGTAGGTCAATACGAACACCAGTTTTTCCCATGCTGTGATTTTTCATCTGTGAGGGTCTAGCAAGTGTAGCATCTTGAGCAATGCTTGCAAGAGGTACTGATAGATGATAGATAGATATAGTACTTTATAGCAATACTCAGGACAGCTTATAATGTAGGAAAAGAGGATACTTGGCTGTATGAAGGTTCTTTTTCTGCTGTCTTTGACCAAGGTTCAGGAGTGTATTTGTGAATCTGTAAAATAGCCCACAGTCACTGGTAATGTTGGAAAGGTTCTGGCTCGCTGTGCTTTCTGCGAAGAAGGTCCCAGGTTTAGTTTCTGGCATTTCCAGGTAAGGATGAGAAAGAACTCACTCTGAAATCCCGAAGAACAACCACTACCAAGAAGTGTAGACATGGCTGACTAGATGGGCCAGTAGTCTAACTCAGGGTATTGGCAACTTCCTATCAGCCTCTGTTCCTAAAACACTGCAAATCCCAGGCCTGAGTGCTTCCATCTGTACTGTCATGTCTGGGTTACTTCTTTGCGTGTTCTATCAATGCAGCTGAATGAGGAAAAGATACCAATGAAGCTGAAGGAGAAGTTGTGGCCCTCTAGATGCTGTTGGATGATCATTCTTTCCCCCCATATTAATTTCCCCCCATATTAATTGTCTCACTGGGGCTGATGGGAGATAGTTCTTCATCTTTGAACTAAATGGAATGGGAGAGATCATCTTGTTCCTGCCGCACTCCAAACATCAGATAAAAACTTGCTGCTTTAATGGAGCTGTGGAGTTATCTACAATCAATAACTTACAGTTGTCACACTGAAGCAAATTCGGTGCTCAAATCCAGTTCTCTCTCTTAGCAGAATGGTAAAATTATTTCAGATGCACTTAATAGAACGTATTTATTTGGGCAACAATGGTGGCATTCTGTGTCCAGCTGGGACAGAACTTTAGAATCTGGAAATGGTTTGCCCTGGAATTGCCTCTTTAACTTTGGGATAATCAAAACAAGTGTCCTAATAAATTACCCAAGGCATTTCTAATTCTGTTGCTTTCCTGTATATTCCTCAAGACATTAATAGTTTAGCTGTTTTCCATTTTGTTGTTGTTTGTTTGCAACTTGGTCTATATGCGCAGAGAATTTTCTTTGTTGTCAATCATCCACTTAAATTAACAACTAAGTGGGTGGCCACTTCTACTCCTCCCATCATGACTGCCAACTCCCTTCTGGTCACGGACATGCCATAGACCAACAGAATGAAGTTCACAGCCCTGGTTGGAGAACCCTTGACGTACTGAGTGGGTTCATGCCTGAGTGCCCATTTAAACCTGGGTCTCTCTTCTACATGCTGCTGGAATAGTGTGGGAAGAAGTCACTGTAGGGGAAGTGGATCCCAGGATGATGAGGTGAAGTGTGAACTGGGTCTCCATCACTTACCAAGCCAGCCATCTCTACATGTGGAGGCTTGCGGCACTGCTATGTCATCTCCACAGAGGGCTGCAGAGCAGTGTTCCCCCACAAGAAGGTACTAGATGGTATGCAGTACTGGCACCTTTCTTTTTTGTTTTGTTAAAAAGTTTGTAGCAGCTTCACAGTGAATACCGGCACCTATTTTTCTAGGGAAAAAAGCACTGCCGCAGACTACTCACTCAGGCTTTCAACATCTCCATTAATATGTCTACAGATCACAATAATTTCCAAAGCTTGAATAATTTATTTTATTCACAAGCAATTTCTACAGCATAGACATTTTTATTAGCATCAGAGGAGCCCTCCCCTTTAATGGGGAACCCTCCCCGCAATAAAACTGATCCTAGTACAGTTACTGTGGTTAACAAAGGCTCTATTTATTTCTGTACACATCCAAGAGTTTCTGGTTACATCAGTTATTAAAATAATATGCCTATTGTAGAGGCCTGGTATTTAGTTTGGGAGAGATTCAGGTGTAAATTGTTCTCTCTGGGAGTCTGGTTTGCCACCTCAAGGCTGCCCCTGTAGTGTAGTGTAGTGTAGTGTAGTGTAGTGGAAGGAGAACAGAGATCTAGGAATGTATATATATTTAGAACAGGAATGATGCATCATCTGCAAGAGTGCCAGGCATCTGAAGGGCGCTCCTTGCTCTGGCAAGTGAATGTGGTGTTGATGAAGCTTTCAAGTTTTACTTGAAAAAACATCATATGCCACAGAAGGCAGATGAACATCAAAGTTGGAGAATGAGGAAAATAATTAGCCAGAGGCTGGATATCTGCCTCCCCAGGTTTCTCTATCACTGGGTTCCTTCTTCGTGCTAACAGTTTGCTAACACTCCATCGCAAGAGTGCATAATGCAGCCTGATGCCCTCTGGCTGTTTTTGTTTATTATAACATTTATGCCCTGCCTTTCTTCCAATGAGCTCCAGGTGGCCTATATGGTTCTTTCCCCTCTTTGTTTTATCATTTCAAGAACCCTGTTAAGTTAAGTTAGACTGAGATACAATGACCGGCCCAAGATTACTCAGTGAGCTTCACGGCCGAGGTGGGATTTGAACCCTGGTCTACCATGGACCTGGTCTTCTCCCTGGACCAAAGGGCAGCTGTGCAGATAACCCTCTGGGCTTGAGCAATTGGCTGATCTAATTGGTTCTTCCTTGTTACCAAATAAATAACTCCACATACAACTTTTAACTTTTTCTTTTAAAAAAATGTTCTAGAGATATATACATATAGATACAGTCTTCAAAACACACTTTGGATGTTGGGACTGTGGGCGCTGTGATTTATGTATCAAGTAAAGAAGACAAAATTGTCTGAGTGTTCTGTAGAACAAAAATGGGTTTTCTGTGGAAAAGACGGGGGAGTGAGGAATCAAAGCAATTCCATGGTATTGCTGAAAGACAAGAATAATACATGCTTTCCCCAACCCCTTCAGTACTAGATGGCAGAGATATGGTGATCGTTAGGGAAGCTTCCAACAGAGTTACTTCTTACTTAGTTCAGGTTAATGGAACAAATATACACTCAAGTGTTTTCCTTTCTTAACAGCTGTGCAAATATTTTGCTCCCAACTTGCTGTGAGCCAGCAAGTTCTGTGGATGCGGACTATGATGGGCCAGTGACATTGCTGGCTGCTGCCCAGTCTGGAAACTTATCCAAGTGAAAGAGTCTAATTCCCCAAGTATTTATTGCCACTGTAACAACCACTAGACCAATCAGATTGACACCAAAGCCAGCTTTGATCTATGAATGAAAAAAACAAGGGAAACAGACCACATTAATTGTCATCAGTTAAGGTAGGACTTCTCCTCTCAAGGTAGCAAGGGGTACAGGTAGACATGCCTTCAATGAAATTATGAGATTAATCATTTTTCTAAAATGGTCTGGACAAAATCCTCAACGTTAGCAAGGGGTGGTAAGATTTCAGTTCATCCTAGAGCAGGTGAGAAATCTCTTTTGTACTGTGGTGGTTTTCCACATTTTAACACAAGCGCATCCACAACCACACCTTCCTTTGGCCCTTCTCCATCTGATCCAGTCTGCTTGTAAATTGTGCTAGTAACTTCATTGATGAAGCTGCTGATAATGGGGTAGGATAATTCTCCTCTTGGTTTTGCCTTTGTGCCATATCCAAGTAACTCATTCTGCACAACACCTGGCTGAGAACCTGACTCTAAGTATTGCCTTATTTCAGGAAACCTCAGACCCAAGGTAAAAGGTATACATGCATTTAAACCAACACATGCCTGTCTCTATGCTAGTGTTTTCATTGCTCTCGTAGAAGTGCGTGTTGGGGTCATGGGCATGTGGGTTCCGACATACACATGTAGCAGAACTGGGGTAATATCTGGATGGAGGGGGTGCATGCATAGAAACCTTTGGCACTTGTGTAAAATTATTTACCCTATTGTACAGAGGTAAGAGGCTCTTCCTTGGTCCTTAGTCAAGATTCCTCAAGCACATTCCTTGTGCAATTCACAGAAATGTTGACATCCAATCCGAACTCACAATTGAAATGATAGATGCTATCCAGTTTCAATTTTTGGGGAAAGCCATCATTTAAGCACCACAAGAAAACAGTTGCAGTGTTAACTGATTATTATCACTGCCCCTTATCTAACCAATTTGATCATTGATCATTCTGGATGCATCGCTCTTGGTACTTACCATATCTTTGATCTGGCAGTGCCCATAATTGAAGACAATGGCATTTGGGGGGTTGCCCACTGGCAGCATCACCGCAAAAGAGATGCACATGGTGACAGGGATCAGGGTGTACAGAGGGTTGATTTGTAGGGTTTCCGACTGGAAAGAGAAAGGGGAGATATGAGCATTTGTAGTCAAAGAAAGTAGTAGACTACCAAAACCTATTCCTCGCAGGAAACCATTGTTTTTCAGAGCCAATGTCAGGTAGTAGATAGAATAAGGTAAAAGGTAAAGGACCCCTGGACGGTTGCGGTGCACATCTCACTTTCAGGCCAAGGGAGCTGGCATTTGTCCACAGACAGCTTTCCGGGTCATGTGGCCAACATGAGCAAACCGATTCTGGTGCAATGGAAACCAGAGCACACAGAAATGTCGTTTACCTTACCGCTGCAGCTGTACCTATTTATCTACTTGCACTGGCGTGCTTTCAACCTGCTAGGTTGGCAGGAACTGGGACTGAGCAAAGGGGGCTCACCCCATCATGGGGATTCAAGCTGCCGACCTTCTGATCGGCAAGCCCAAGAGGTTCAGTGGTTTAGACCACAGCACCACCCACATCCCTTAGTGGATAGAGTATTAGATCAAGGCCTCCAAAGTGGTACCTGTAGGCACCACTGCACCCAAGTCCCCTTGTCCTTTCATTTTTAAAATTTGGGCTGGCGGGGGTGCAGGTTCTGGTTGTTTGCCCTGGGGGAGGGGTTGCCTTAGGTTGGGGGCAGAACGTTACTTTTTTTGGTCTGTGTTTTATTTGTTTTGTGGGAGGGGACTTGGTGTTTTGCCTTCTATTTGGGAGGGGGCGGTTGAGCACCATCCATTTTTCTTCTGTGAAATGGGTATTTTGTAGTGTCCACAACAGTTTCTGGGTCCTAAAACTTTGCTGACTCCAGGACTCAGGCAGCAATCTTATATCCATTTACCTGAGAGCGCTTACTTTTAGGTACGCACGTGTAGGATTACTCTGCAATAATATGCTTGTTTCTGCAAGTTTTAGGGTCTTTGTTTTTTATTGTTTCCAAACTTATTTTCAGTTGCATTTGTACTGCCTTAAAAACCATTTTAGCTGTTTTTAAGACATGTCTGCAAGTTGCCTTGAGACATATCTGTAACTAGGTGATTGATTGATAATAAATTGATCCAAAGTCTGTACTCACCATGCTGCATAAAATAGGTAGGAAGATGGTTATAGTTGCTGGGTTACTAACAAACTCTGTTACTATGGAGACCAGGACACAGGCCAACAGACTGACAGCCCAAGAGGGAAGGCTACTCAGGGATAACATTTGTCGCCCAATCCACGTGGAAAGGCCGGAAGTCTGTGGGGGAAAGACATTGGGTGAAAAAAAAACTGAAGTTGGACACCTCCAGTCCATCAGCATCTTTTCATGACATCAGTCTCACTACTCTGCAGGAATACATAATGGACTGGCCACTACACTGAGTTGAGCACATATAACTGAATACAGTGGTACCTCAGGTTACAGACATTTCAGGTTACAGACTGCTAACCCAGAAATAGTACCTCGGGTTAAGAACTTTACTTCAGAATGAGAACAGAAATCATGCAGTGGCGGCATGGCTGCAGCAGGAGGCTCTATTAGCTAAAGTGGTACCTCAGGTTAAGAACAGTTTCAGGTTAAGAATGGAATTAAGTTCTTAACCCGAGGTACCACTGTACCAAGTTGGGCTATGTGGCCTGGGTTCAGCTAAATAAGCAGACGATAGCACAAGGACTCTCAATAACACAATTGTGTCATCTCTGCCCCCACCTTCCAAATGCCCTGCTTGGAGATACTTTCTCCGATACCTTCCTGTCACAGAGCAGGAGGAGGCAGTGGGCTTGATGCCTGGTGGAGAAAGAGAGTTTACATGGGCCAGAAGCCAGAGAAAAGGCATTGGTTACTATAGTTCTCTTAATAATTGCAGCAACAATTATATTTAGATTAAAATGCTCACAATAACTTTTGTTCCCTAAGTAGGTTTAGCTCATAAATTTAAGATGACCCTACAATTCTGATTTGGCAATCCCTGTACAGCAATCTATTTCTGCAAAACTGTATGTGTGTTCTTAGTATAGTGCACTCTTGCATTTTTTATTTTTTAAAAAAGTTGTTCAGAATAGTGAGTGGGGGATCTCTCATCATAATGGGAGATTGCTGAAAGAAATGGTCTTCATGTTGCTTCCACTTCAGTATGCTTATGTTAATCTTGCCTTCAGAGTAGAGTAGGGAAGCGGGGGTTATTGTTTTGCTGTTCTGTTTTAGCTATTTACTTGTTTTTATCCTGTATTTTATTCTGTGAACCACCCTAAGATCGTATGATGGGTGGTATATAAATCTAATTAATAAAATAAAATAAAAATAAAAATAAAAATAAGGATTGAGCCTGGGGCCTTCCTGCAGCCACCAGGAATTCTTTGGCTTCATGCTTTTGGTCTATTGTGATTTTACTAACTGGATTGCATTAAAATTTATTTATAAATTTTGCTCAATGCATTTTTATGTATTGCTGGAACCCATCCTGGAGATCATGTCAACATGATGAAGGATGGTGTACAAATTAATAGAACTAAATCAATGTTTTTGACTCACTCCTAAATTCGGGAGGGACCGAGGGTCTCAAACTGGGGTGAGGATTTTCAACTGCAGGGAATTCACTGCAGTGCTGAATTCACTTCATCTCTAACTGTGACTAGGCCCCAATATTACAGTGAAAGTCATCCAGGCATCAGTCTTCAGAGTATAATTTCAGTCCAATGTCATGGGGACATCTGTAGATGAAATATACTCGAAGTTGAGAGTGGATTTCATGCTCTTTGTTCAGCTCATAGTGGTGAGGAGGAATGAAAGTTCCCCCAGAATGTCTGCTTTATATACATTATTTACACAATGGGCTGCACGTGATTGGCTAATTCCGGGATTCTCCTGTAGGCCAATCAGGTTGCGGATTCACTTCCATCTGGAGCTGGATTGGGTGGCTCCTGTGGACCAATTAGACTGCTGCATTCTGGAGCCTATTGTTCTAGGACCAATCAGACTGCTGCCTTTTGGATCCTATTCAACTCAGTACATAACAGTAGAACAGGAAGGAGAAAAAGAGAGAGGGAGGAAGCTCAAAGAATAATAGCTAAGGAGGCACCAGAGAGAGTGAAACTGAGTGAATAGGGTGTGTGTGACCTGAGATAAAACAGCATTCTCTTGAAGAGAGTTACATCATTGTTAAGGAGCTCCGACATGTGTGGATCCCAGTTTTATAGCACAGGGGGTTATCTGGGGATAATGGTGTTACCTTGCATCCAGCTGCTAAAGCATAACCTCCTCCAACCAAGACCACAATCTCCCAGGGCATGGTTTTCTCAAAGTCCTTCCAGGTGATTATTGGTTCCCCTGCTTTAACATTGGTGGAATTCGGAACGTCTCCTGCATCAAAGGAAAACACACATAGAAAAATAACATTGTCGTTTCCCCAGGTTCCTTTGCAAACTCAGATTGGCGTGGAACACATTGTCAGGAAATGTTCACAAAGAAACACAGAGTCCTGGAACAGGACTGACAGGAATGAAGACATCCTCCCTCTGCATTGGTTGCTTGCTCTGAACTTTTTTTAAAAAACAAAACAAAACCCACAAATCTAGTTAGAAACTGGAGCCTATATGAAACCGCATACACTGAGGATGTGCCAAAAAAGAAGGCTTGAGTTAAAAGTGGTCTCACTTAGCAGTCGCAAAAGGCCAACATTTTCTTCTGAGGGGCAAATTGTTGTTCCTGTTCTGCTTTCAATTTGTTGAAGTGAGTGTTTGAAGCAAACTGTGATCATGCCCAGCTGAAACAAGCCTGGAGAATCTGAGGTAAGGAAGAGGCAACCCCTAAATTGTGGAATCCCCCCCCCCCAACCAAAAGGTTTGTTTAGACCTTTAGCTTCTGCAATATGCTGAAGATACACCTCTTTAACCTGGCCTTTGACATTATATATTGGGAGGGGAGGCTGATGGGACAAAAGAGCTGAGAAAATGGAAGCTGGCCCCAGCCAGAGTCTAGTGAAAAGAAAAGCCTCAGGGAAAGAGGTCTGGCCCTCCTATAAAAAGTAAGAATTTATTAATCTATCAGAAGACCACTGCCTTCTTTTACAGCAGCCTTACCCAACGTTTTGGACTACAACTCCCATATAGCTTAGCCAGCATGGTTGTATGATGCTGGGGTTGATGGGAGTTGTAGTCCCAAACATCAGGAGGGCATCATTTTAGGTAAGGCCAGTGTCAGGGAACTGCCATCAGCTCAGAGGCGAGAGATGGAAGGGCAGTTGTGTTACAGGGAGCCTCCGAAAATCTTGCAGTTCCTCTTCCGGTGAGGAGGAAAGCCCCACCTCCAGTGGAGAAGAGGTGCAAGGACCAGGGGATGCTAGGGAGAGCCTCAACACCAAGCCGAGCAAACCGGAGAGGTGGGAAGCATGCCCCTGCCAGACCCATTCTGTGCAGTAGGCTCTGGTGCAGGGAGGGATGGAAAAGGTTGGGGGCGACGTGACTTTTATGCTGGGGGAGGTACAAAAACCAACCACTCCCAGATTCTGCTAGCGACTGAGCCAGACATGAACTTACAACGCTCTTCACTGTAAATAGTTTGCACCAAGAATAAAGTCTGGAAAAGACAGGTTGGAGTCTTGCTTGTTTACTCTCAAGCAACCACACCATCATCTGACAGCCAGTTTTCAGGAAAGCCTCAGAGTTCACAAGCAAACTAGAATGCAAATGGCTGGAATTGCCCCCATGTGGTTAATCATCATACATCATTGCCTCTTACCTACGTATGTTACGCAAATGCTCCCAATGGGAGCCAATTTGGAAACAAGTATTATCTGAAGCTCACTGTTGTGACTGATTTGAATGTGTGAACTCCCCTGCAGGTACTTTGTGTGTGGCTGGAGACCAAAAGGAGCTAATACAAGATGTGTCGAGTGCTCTTATGTTTGAGTCCCTCATACCTTTCCTCTTCTTTCCAAAGCATGGCTTCTTTGCTGGGATCAAGAAGAGGAGGAACCCAAGGAAAACAGAGACTGTGGCATCGGTCCGATAGCCTTTCCTAGGGAAGAGACATGGGAGTTGTTTTATAGAAGGCAGGGAAAACAGGCAGCAGAGATCTGTGTGGCTCCTCCTGTTTCCTCTTAATGGTTTGTTGCAAGTTTTACTGGCATGCTGCTCATGTTCTTGCAGTTCTTAGACTCCATGTTACATCCCCAAAACACCACGCCATATATTTTATACATGTTATAGGAACAGTAACACCAGGGTGGGTCCTAATATATATCTCAAGTGTCAAAGGCCATGACAAAGAGATGTGTCTTCAAAATGCTAGGAAAACTACAAAATGAAGGTGCCAAATCTACCTCTGTGGGGAGGGAATTCCACAGCATGGGGGCAGCCCCAAAAGATGCCCTCTCCTGAGTTGTCATCCCTCAAATCTCTGAAGGTGGTACAACAACAAAGAAGGTCTCAAATCTTACAACCTGAGAAGGCCTGGAGGGAAGGAGATGTTCCTTCAGATATTTGGGGCTGAAGCTTCACATATGTATCCTCAGAAAAACTGAAAAACTACGCTTGTAAGCTGTGGCAGTGCATTTATTGCCATAAATGGCTTAAGTGCAGCATAGACCGAAGGCCTTGCCCACAAATTTATTGACAGCTGCACGCATTATTATAGCTAGGAAGTGGAAGGGGCAAGTATAATTTAAATGGAAGAATGGCCTCAAGAGGTGTGGGATATAGCTATTAATGATAAATTGACATGTGTCATTAAGGTAAGACAGGGAATATGCAGGAGGAATGATTTTGAGGAGATATGGAGGGTGCTTGTAGAATTTGTACTGTTAAAGTGGAAAGGGGTCAAACCATCGCAAGAGGTGTTAACATTTTGGGAGGTTGGATAGTTACAATGGAATGGTCTCGGTGGTGGTGGGGCGTTTGCCTGACACCAAATGTGGTGCTGGAGGCCTCGTTGACATTTCAGTATTAAATATGGCACCAAATATTACACTCTGCCCCTCCCAACTCCACTTGGAAAAGTTATTGCTACGAACTAGGAACTTACTTTCCAAAGAAGGATGACCAGCCTGGGACAAATCCAGGCTCCCTTGTAAACCAGAGCAAAGTCATCAAGATGAAAAAGAACGCTGTCACCCACTCTGGATAACTAGAAAGGAAATGGGAGAAGGGGAAGCATTTAATACTAGAGAGGCCAATAAAGAAAGATTTTACCAATTAGCAGTTAGCTCTTTTTAGTTAAAAAAACAAACACTCAGCTCTTCAGTTGACAGCTGTGCATGTGTAGCAACGGGCAATTTTCCCATCCTCTCAGTTTCTCATTTTCCCAATCTTAAATTCTCCACATTAGTTTATGATTTTTTCAAAGTAAAGCGTCTGCCTGAAAATCCATCAGAATTTATTCTAATATGCACCTTTTTGTAAGCAATTCTTTTCTAGTATGATCGTTTCTACAAAGCAGGTTCCCCTAATATAATGCATTTTTGTATGTCATGTTCATTAATGTTAATTATATGCTTTTCTAGCTGCACTCTAACTTGACACATGCATTTCTGCTTGGCTGGAGAACTGTACTGCAAAATTCAGAGAAGTGTGAACTTTCAAAGAACACCTGAGTTTTGCTTCATGTAATGTTATAGAAAGTACAAATTATGTAATTTTGCCTTTAAATGCAAATTGAATCAAATTCTCTGATGCCTATGCATGAGAAGCAAAACCTATACAGTTCTTCAAATATTTAAAGGACTAGAAGACAGAACAGACTCAAGAGGTAACATAGGCAGTTTCTGTATACCTAGCCAGACCATTGGTTCATTGAACACAGTATTTTCTACGCTACTTGGCAATGGCTTTCCAAAGTTCCAAACAAGGAAAATGCTCAGTCCTACCTAGAGATGCCGGGGATTGAACCTGGGACCTTCTGAATGCAAAGCAGGTGCTCTACCACTGAGCTACAGCCCTTCCCCTTGGGTGGAAATAGAAGGGAAGCAGATTGTGGCTGAAGCTCAAGAGAAACTTCCTACTGATAGGAGCTGTTTGACAGACTGACTTGGGAGGTGGTGGATCTCTCCTTTGCTGTAGATATTTAAGCAGAAACTAGACAGGATGCTGTGAGTGCTAAACCTGGTGATGTTTAATGTCCTTTCCAAAGCTATGACTCTATGATTTTACCTAATATTTCCCAGTTTCTCATATTCTTCCTGGATTCTCTTCTCAGACATCTCTTCCCGTCTGGTCTTCTTCTTCTTGCTTAGTGAACATGTCTCTTTAAAACTGAAAATAATGTGAGGCATGGAAACAGAAAGCAATTAGAGTTGTGTAACTCGGTTTGCACCAAATATTCTCTATTTTCATCACTCAACTTGAAATCCATATACTGGATAAAGGTGAGCCAATTACAATCCCTTTCTCAAACCCACCCAAACTGTACCATTTTTGGGTGATAGTGAAAATAAACAGGGGTAGATCCCCTTCTGCATAGTTTCCACTGAAATGTGGTTTCTCTTCACAGGTGGGGAACCTGTGGCCTTCCAGAAGTTGCTGGACTACAACTCCCATCAGTCTTAGCCAATGTGCCCAAAAGTCAGGGATCATGGGCATGTAAGGAAAAACTGTAACTGTGAGTAAACTAAGAAAATCTCTTGCAGATATCCCACAGAAATAAATGGGATTTGCAGAGCAGTGTGCAATATACAGTGTACTTTTACGCAAAGACTATCACATCCCCAAAGTGAAGCATGGATGACAACACTTCTGTAGATGATCTGCACAAAATAAGGCAGGGTTTTTTTGCTGTTGGCAAACTTTAATTTGTTTCTTTGCTCATTCCCAATATTTCAGGGCAAGCCCTCCTGATGTATCTCTCACACATGATGAAAAACATAAAACACACCTAAAAACATATTTTAACAATTACAGAGATAACCATTTCAACCAGGGGTAGTCAATGTGGTGCCTTTCAGATGTTTTTGGATTCCCAGCTCCCCTTGCCCCAGCCAGTCTGACCAATGGTTGGGATAATGGGAGTTGTGGTCCAGCATCACCAATCCAGCCCCTTATATTACATGTATTTGCATGACTAGCAACCAAAGGATGATGGGAGTTGTAGTTCAACAACATCTGACTAACATGTTGGCTACCAATAATTTAAGTGATTAAAATACCCAGCCCAGCACCTTAACTAAAAGCATACTGAAACAGGGATGGCTTTTCAGATGTTCTTGGAGTCCAGCTCCCACCAGCCCCAGACACAGCAGCCGATAGTCAGCACTGAAGGCAGTGCATCCAATATCATCTGGAGGGACAGAGATTCCTCACCTCTGAGCTAAAATGAGCTGGCCCCTACATGTCTACCACCTGTGCTTTGCAAGAAATGGTTCTGAACACAGCATGAAAAGCTGGTGCAATCTGCACCTGAGCAAAGAGCATATCACAGTAAGCCCCACAGCACTCAGGTCAGGACTCTAGCAACAAGACTCTATCGCAGCAGTAGCAGCTTATCAGAAGAAAGTACATCAAGCCAGCTGGCCGCCGTTCTTGAATACTGCTGATGCAGCTGGCCAAAAGGCAGAACTTCAAACATAATGCCGCTGTTATTCTCCAAACTCCACTGACTCAGCAATCGGTCAGGTGACTCGTGGAATCAACAATACTTCTCCATTCACGATAAACCTGTTCTTGCTCTTTAGCCTCCTCAGGAAAGGGGCAGCTCAGTAGCAGAGCACATGTTTTGCATGAAGAAACCCCCAAGTTTGATTTCCACTTAAATGGTCATGGAGCAGACAATGAGAAGGACTTCTACTGGAAACCTTCAAGAGCCACTGCTGGTCAGAGCAAACAACAAAGGGCTAGAGCAGGGATTGCCAACACGGAAACTGTCAGACTCCAACTGCCATTAGTCTCAGCCAGCATAGTCAATGGTCAGAGATGATGGGAGTTGCAGTCCAGCCATCAGGAGGAAACCATGTTGGCTACCACTGAGCAACAACGTGGGATGACACAGCTTCATGTGTCCTTCTTTCTGAGCGCACAACTTATTGGGAAACAAGGCATCCTTTGGGAGAGCCAAGACATTCTATCTCCTAGCCTCTGACTCACTCACCCTCAGTCAGCGAGTCTGTCATCACAGCCAGAAAATATATATTCATTTCTCTGAACCAACAGCACCAGGGAATCATAGAATCATAGAGTTGGAAGAGACCACAAGGGCCATCGAGTCCAACCCCCTGCCAAGCAGGAAACACCATCAGAGCACTCCTGACATATGGTTGTCAAGCCTCTGCTTAAAGACCTCCAAAGAAGGAGACTCCACCACACTCCTTGGCAGCAAATTCCACTGTCGAACAGCTCTTACTGTCAGGAAGTTCTTCCTAATGTTTAGGTGGAATCTTCTTTCTTGCAGTTTGGATCAACTCTTGGCTAGTTTTGAAGCTTCACAGGAGTGACCCTATTTACAGGGTAGCTTCCTCCTCTGGTGCGTCTTTGTTTTTGTACCTCTTTGTACTTCTCCAAGCAGGATTCCACCACAACCCCTGCTCCTCCATGCTGCAAAGAGCAGCTGGAACCAAGGGAAAGTTGCCCTTGGTGCAGCCTCCCACAAAGTTGGCTAATTTTGTGGAACCAAGTGCTGAAATCCAGTTACACAAAGTACCTGGGGACAAGGACATGGAACATAAAAAGAAGCTGCTGGATCAGACTAAGGGCCAATCTAGTTCAGCATCCTGTTCTCACAGTGATCCACCAGATACTGCAAGCAGGAAGCGAGGACAACAGCACTCTCTTCACCTGCGATTCCCAGGAAATGGTACCCAGAGGCCTACTGCGTCCAACAATGGAAGCAGAACCTAGCTATCATGTCTAGTAGACTCCAATAGCCTTATCCTCCATGAATTTGTCTAATCCTTTTTTTAAATCACTCAAGTTGGTGGCCATTACATATCACCTATAGGTGCAATAGGTAAGGTAAAGGGACCCCTGACCCTAATGGTGACAACTGTGGGGTTGCAGTGCTCATCTCGCTTTACTGGCTGAGGGAGCCGGCGTACAGCTACCGGGTCATGTGGCCAGCATGACTAAGCCGCTTCTGGTGAACCAGAGCAGCACACGGAAGCGCTGTTTACTTTCCCACCGGAGTGGTACCTATTTATCTACTTGCACTTCGTGCTTTCAGACTACTAGGTTGGCAGGAGCAGGGACCGAGTAACGGGAGCTCACCCCGTCACGGGGATTCGAACCACTGACCTTCTGATTGGCAAGTCCTAGGCTCTGTGTTTTAACCCATGGCGCCACCCACATCCCTATGGTGCAATAGTTGTAGTTTAAATATGTGGTTCTCAGCAGGGTAAGTGACCTACTCAACTAGGGCTCATCATCTTCAATTCTGGGTATTGCCATGCAAGGTCCAGGTTTCTTTGCCTGATCTCTGGGTGGCAGGTGAATCAAGCAGGGCATCCCAGCCTTCTTTCTCCTAACCTGCCTAGCCTGACTTCTTCTTGTGCTGCATTCACTCTCTCTTGCCTCCTGCCCTTCAGTTTCCCTTTCCTCTTTAAAGGGGTCTGGCCTCACCTCTGGCTCTGCCCTCCACATACTTGTGACAATTCCAAAGCCTCTTGTTGTTATCTAAGTCAATCTGAGGTAGGAAAGAGCGAATCTGTCAATTCTGGTTTCACTCAGTTTCTCATTTTCCTAGCCTTAAATTTAGTTTTCCACATGAGTTTACAAATTCTTTATAAGTTCTCATGAAAAGTTATACGCATTTCTTCTAGAAACATTTTTTGCAAGCAATTTTCCTTAATATAATGCATGTTTGTATCAATGCACAATTTTTTATGCCCAGTTTACCCAGCATATGCATTTTTGTATATGTTTACCTGACTGGAGAACTGCATTGCAATATTCAGAGAAGGGCAAATTTTTAAGGATGACTATGAATTAGGTCAATTCACATTCAAATGTGAACTGAATTGAATTTCTTCCCCATGATGTCGCTCATAAATGACAGTGCCCATGCCATACTGGGTTGATGCTGGCAATGCCAGGATGGCACAGGGGCATCTCACCAAACCCTGACACTGTCACGATAAGAATCAAGCTTCTGCTCAAACAAACCGTGTTCCAGAGGACCTTCTTGCCCCCATCTTCTCCCTTGCTTTGTCCTACACTTTTGACCCACTGTCTAGGTCAGAAAGAATAGTCTTTGGTGTCTTCACATATTCCCTCCTCTTGAACTATTGCAGCATCAGGTTTCCAGGGGAATATATTCCTGAATGAACTGCAGTAAGCAGGAGTCAGAGATTAATGAGCCTCAGAATCCACTAATGTTTCATAATAGGTTACTAACGCTTTAATTCCCTTACGGATTTTTTAAAAAACCAACCCTTGTTAGAGAGAATATTTGGAACTGTAATGTGGAATGCAAATGCTCTTTGTGAAAGAACTGTGGATCATGTTAGAACTTGTCGTGGGATTATAAATTATTTTTGATTTACTATAGCCCCCCCTTTTTTTTTGCTAGGGAACAGACAACTTATGGGACTGAATGGTAAAGCACATGGAACAGATCCATATTTAATGCCAGAAAAAGCCAGGGGCAACCAGAGGTTTTTAACATCTTCCAGCTATTCATGTACTAGCATGGAAACTATTTCTTTATTTAGCATAGTTCTCAATGTGACTTGAAGAACAGAAGGCTCTGGTTTTTTTAAAAAATAAAACCTCCAAATATAATTGATTAATAAACTCAGGGTCATGAGCCCCACATTGGGCAAAAGATTCCTGAATTGCAGGGGTTGGAGTAGAGGAGCCTCATGGTCCCTTCCAACTCTACAGTTCTATGGTTCTAAGGGAAATCTTCACCTGCTAGCAACATGAGGACATGGAAGTTGCTAGGCAGATATCCTTTGGCAAAGAATTCCAAAGAGTGGGTGCCAACGCAGACAAGGTCCTACCTTAGATACCTTCCAATCTTTCATCTGAGGAGCAAGGATACATGAGCATCTCAACAGTCAACCAGAACAAAGCTGCACTTTTGCAAGCACATGGTGCCCGTGAAAAGCCAACAAACAGGACCTGGGAACAACAGCATGCTTCCCTCCTGTGATTCCTAGCAACTGGTATTTAGAGGCATACTGCCTCTGACAGTGGGACCAGAGCTTAGCCTCCATCATGGCTAGTAGCCATCAATAGCCCTCTCCTCCATGAATTTGTCTAATCCTCCTTTAAAGCAAGCTAAGTTAGTGGTTGTCATGGGCCAGGAGTCACCTTCATCTGCTGAGCAGTAGCCTGCAGGAGCAGGAGGCAAAGTGACTCCACCTGCTACTGATCAGCCTTCTTGCTCCTAATGAGAACCAACTGGCTCCAGCTTTCTTAAGCAGGGTTTCGAGCCTCATTCAGTTGCTGGAAACAACATTTGTCATTACTGGCCAAACTTTGCTGATTCTTGCTTCTCGTGACCTTGGATCCTCAGCTTTCTTGACCCCTGGACCGTCTGACTACATTGGCCTTTCTCAACTTGTTGGTCCCCAGATGTTGTTGAACTACAACTCCCATCACCCCTAGCTAGCAACGCCAGAGCTCAGGGATGATGGGAGTTGTAGTCCAACAACATCTGGAGACCCACAGGTTGACAACCACTGGACTACATGAACTGAGATACTCCTGACCTTAGGACTGGACTGGACCTTGTATACGGACTCTGCCTTCAGGCAAGTTCCCCCCTGAGACACAGCTGGTTGGCTGGTTTCTCCCTCCACTAAGCTCTGCTGTGGCTGGCAGCACAGGACTACGACAGTGGCTATTACTGCCTCCTGTGGGAGTGAGTTCCATGGTTTAAGTATGCATGAATCTCCCAACATTCAGCTCCATTAGATGTCTTCCCACGACAAAAGTATTGGACATCCAATGATGCAAAATGGTGGACGTTTCTGTGAGCTTCTGCATGCAAAACATATGCTCTACTGCTGAGCTGTGCTGAGCTTTTACGAAGATCTTGCAGACCCCACTTACTTGCATCCAAGGAAAAGCCAATGCATCCAAAACCAGGTCAGGACCAGCATGATGAGGGAGATGGGTAAGCTGAGTAAGAACCAGGTTCCAAAATTCACCACTTCAGCATTGGGATAATGGCTGTAAGGAAATCAAAAACAGCCACTTTGTAGTATGCTTTTTCAGGCAGCATCAGGGACCTATACGATGCTTTCCCCTTTTCAAGTTCACCTTGTGTACTGCCTGCTTCAGGATGCCTTTAAAGTACCAAGTAAACAAACGAACTGCCCCCAAAAAGATTAGTATAGCTCAGTTGGTTAGAGCACGGTGCTAATAGCACCAAGGTTGCAGGTTTGATCCCCATATGGGACAGCTGCATTGCAGGGGGTTGGACTAGGCGATCCTCAGGATCCCTTCCAACTCTACAATTTTATTATTCTATGAAAAGTCTTCATCTGCCAGCATCAGGAGGATAAGGAAGTTGCTATGCAGAACTCCCTTGACGTAAGTTCCATAATAGACAAGTCAGAGCATTAGTTAATTTCGCTCCGTATTGGTGACTCCGACTCTCCATAAATCTTTCCCAGTCCTACCTGGATTGAACCTGGCTCCTTTTGCATGCCAAGCATGGGCCATAACACCGAGTTTCAGCCTTGGGTGTGTAATCTGTGAAATGGCCTTCAGGGTAACCTGAGAGATAGCAAGTTTTGGCTCTTTGGTTGGCTGAGCAAACACAATAGGTTCCATTGTGGAGAACTCTATATAAGAGATCTTGAGGGGGCGGGGGGGGGGGGATTCAGAGCACCGTCCTTAAATTCTGTTTTCCCCTCTCAGGCATTTTATTCCCTACTCCTCTCCCCCCCCCCTTGCTAATCGTTAAACAGTAAATTTGCATGAAAATATTCATAAAATCAGATCGTTTTTCTTTTGAAGTAGTTTAGGCATGCCTTTGGCTTCATTAATTTCCCATCTATTGTTAACATAATTTGCTACATTAAAAAGCATAATGATGTTGCACTTGGAAGATTATTACTTTGCAGGGGGAACAAATCACTAGAACAGATGGAGCCGTCCCAGAAACAAAAAGATCCCCCCCTCCCTGCCACCACCTCCCCTTCAATTCCAGAGCCTGTAGTGATAAAGAATTAGAGAAGAGCGTAAATAGAAATGAAAAAAGAAGCCTGTTCCGTCTAGGGTACGGTTAAAAAAGCGGTGACAAAGTCCGCCGGTTCAAATGTGTACTTCAGTGAGAACTCTCTTTTGAGGAGCCTGAAACAAGTCACTATTTCTCAGTCTTTACTTACCATCTGTTATACT
This sequence comes from Podarcis tiliguerta, assembly GCF_965153285.1. Taxonomy (NCBI): domain Eukaryota; kingdom Metazoa; phylum Chordata; class Lepidosauria; order Squamata; family Lacertidae; genus Podarcis; species Podarcis tiliguerta. Next base: position 54,093,820 of record NC_139543.1, on the reverse strand, counting down.
GGGACTGTCTTTGCTTCCTTTCAGGGCTCTTATAAGGGTCACCAGGAACCAGCTCCATGGTGAAGGAATGACCGCCAGATGTGGAGCACACTTCCACCCGCAGACAAGCCATAGCTGTCTGAACACCATGCCCTCTATTTAACCTTTGCTCTCTTAGTGGTCTGCCATGCCCTGTCTGTGACCTTTGTCTCCTTCGCTATACATTGTTCAAGGGGAAAATGGGGCGGTGAAAACAGGTGCCAAAATAACTTTGTACCACCCCACAATCTCGGGATTGGAAGATGTGTAAAGGTCACAGTCCAAAATGTATCTGACTGGTTTTGCATATTGTGCTAATAAAAAGAGCCTCAGCAGAGCTAGCTGGCAGCTTGCTTGTGCACAGCTCACCTGCATTACCAACTCCTGCCATTCACTTCACATGGCTTGTAACCACACCAGGTTACCAGGTCTATACACTGGTCTTGCTAAATGTGCACTGCGCATGCATTACTCACTTGTTGAAATACTCCAGGAAGATGAGGTTTGTGGAGGTGCCGATGATGGTTGTGAGTCCCCCAATGGTTGCCGCGTAGGAGATGCTCAACGAGAGGCACTTGCAGACCATCTGATCGTGCTTGGTTGGGTACCGAGGCTTACTGCTTAGGTCTAAACTTTGAGGCTGAGGTGGCAGAACAAGGATCTGAGCCTGTAAAGAAACCACATCATTTAACACATGTTTGTATGTTGTGACTCTTTGGTGTTGTAAACTGCTTTGAGACCTACACCATGAAAAGCAGGGTGTTCGTTTTTAAATTGAAAGCAAAATGCAGGGCGGTCCACACCAACCAGCACTGCAGAAAATCACAGGGCAGATATTGTTAAGCATAAATGGTTTAATTCACACTGAAATGGGAATGGCTATGAGTATTGGTGAAAGGGTTTAACTGGAAGTTTCTACTGAAGCTAAGTTAAGAGCGGAAAGGGCTCTCTGAGCTTCATTGATGGGTTGATAAATATGCTTTCTGTGTACCAGGATGCCTGTGTTCTGCAGACAGCTTATTTTCTCTAAGAACTAGAAAGATTCAGAACAGGTGTCTTCTCCAGTTCCCTGAAAACTGCTTCGTCAGTGACAGAAATAAAGGCTCAACAGTAATCAGGCTGCTGAGCCACATGCAGCCTTGCGGGAAAGATTCAGTTCAGACAGGTTTTGTTAGGAGCTCATAATCCTCAAATCACGTGAGAAGTCCAGGGCAATAGTTGGCAGACTTTCCGCCTCAAATTAATCATGTCTGGAATGGTCTAGGGCAAATTGCTCTCTCATTCTCTCAATCTAACATTCATCTCTCAAATGGGACGCGAGCCAAGCCTAGCGCCACATGAGCCTCAACACTTCAGCAGGGGCTGGCATTGAAATGGGTCTCTTAAAATATTTTAGTCTGATCAACACTGGGTGACCAAGTCTTTCAGCTGCCATTTTAGTTCTCCGCAACACTTAAGAGTGACACTATAGTATATGAGAGAAAAATCATCTGGTGTTGATGACTAATTAGGAACAGTGTTGCGGCCACAACGTAAGTCAAAGAAGGGTGGGGTTATCAACACAGGAGAACCCTGCAACAGGGCACTTTGTCAAGTCAGGATCCAGCACTACACACTGAGGGAAATATCACTTTATGATAGACTGTTTAATATAAAAAAATAGTAGGAGTATTATGCATATGAAAAGTAGTGGCATATCGCACCACTTTCCTGGTGGAATCAGACTAGAAATGAATGAAACTTAGGACAAGGAGCTTAGTGCTTGCCAGGGTCAAAGGGAGTCAGCAGACACCAAGAGCCCTTCCAATATCATCACCCAGGGCGGTGTCCTGCTTGAGGATACTATCAGATGCTGGGTGTGATGTTTTTGATGTATTTCTATTCCCCTTTGGTTTTAATGTATTTATGTGGGGGGTTGGGACGCGGGTGGCGCTGTGGGTAAAAGCCTCAGCGCCTAGGGCTTGCCGATCGAAAGGTCGGTGGTTCGAATCCCCGCGGCAGGGTGCGCTCCCATTGTTCGGTCCCAGCGCCTGCCAACCTAGCAGTTCGAAAGCACCCTCAGGTGCAAGTAGATAAATAGGGACCGCTTACTGGCGGGAAGGTAAACAGCGTTTCTGTGTGCTGCGCTGGCTCGCCAGATGCAGCTTTGTCACGCTGGCCACGTGACCCGGAAGTGTCTATGGATAGTGCTGGCCCTCGGCCTCTTAAGTGAGATGGGCGCACAACCCTAGAGTCTGTCAAGACTGGCCCGTACGGGCAGGGGTACCTTTACCTTTACCTGTGTGGGGGGTTGTTGTCTGTTTGCTTGTTTAGAAGTCACTTTGGGTTGCCTTGGGCAAGATAAAGTGACTAACCACTTTAAAAAATAATAATAGGGTTGGAAGAAGCAAGTTGCCCTCACTGGTTTCATCACCCTGCTTTGTACCCTGCAGGATCACCCCGAGGTACAGAGGTCCAAGGGAAGGAAAAGAGCTGGAGAACAGAGCTGGAAGCACAGTGCTTCTCTGGCAGCATCTCAAACATTCCCGAGTCTTATGCATGAGGAGGAAGCAGGGCTCTAAAGGCACATGTTCTGGATCAGGACTCTGAAGATCATAGCTGCCAACGTTTTCCTTTTTTTAAGGGAAATTCCCTTATTTTGAATAGGATTCTTCGCAAGAAAAGGGAAAAGTTGACAGCTATGCTGAAGATAGGTCAGGTAAGGTAGGGCCACAATACAATTAAGCTACCCAGGCGCAGCCGAAGCATCGCTGAAACAACATCTGTCTTGCTGTGCTCCCTGGGGCTCTACACTGGACAGCTCCCATGCTAAGCTGAATGTTCTTATCCTGGACCCCTGGGGACAGCTTTCGAACTGCCTAGCTGCAGTGGCAGGAACAGAGCAAGTAGGCCACAAACACAAACAGTGCCTGTCACCAAATGTTCTGCTTTTTCCAAGCAATGGTGATAAATGAACCTGGGGTTATTCATTGTCTCTCTCAATAGTGGAGAATGTTCTTACCTGAGGCAGATGCTGCCCGTTGGTTTTGGAGCTCACAGTTCCAATTGTGTTGGCAATCATGTGTACGCCGTTCATGTTCTATATATAGGAAGAGAAATCCCCCTTCATTAGACAACAACTCTTTCAGGGCCATTCCAGGACACCAGTTGGATGGAAGCCAGTTTGAAATTCCTGTGTGGATATTTCATGTTATCGGAAATATTCTGTGCAATTCACTGGCAGAGGAACGAGGGGGGGGGGAGCGCACCTCCCCCGCACCATCAGGGAGGGGGGGTACCATCGCGGCTGCCCCCCTGGACACGTGCTGTGCACCCCACACTGCGCCGGGTGCCATGCCCCTGGGACACATGCCACGCCCCCCCAGGACGCACACCAGCCACACACCAGCCTGCTCTCCGCCCCCGGTGCCAGAGCATGCAGCTTCGCCACTGGTGCAATTACAGAAACACTATCAAAGCTGCTGCCTGCTCCAGTAAAAAATAAGTTTTGATGTAGAGTAGGTCTTTTCAAGTCAAGACAACACTTACCAAAACAATTAGGGCCAAATAAAATGTTATTCTTGATGCATACCATGCAGCTACATTGACCAGGAAGTCAGTCAGTGAATCAAAGTGCATGAGAGGAGGAGGGGTTGTGTGAGTGCAATGATTTTATGTAATGCATGGGATGGCAAGACATGTGACTCTCCCTTTGCTACTGAAGGGGGGAATTTTTTCCCTCTGGTGTGGACAGGGCATGAGATAGCCAGCATCAGCACATCCTTTCTCCACTTTTGCCCCAAATAGAAAAGGTACAAAGAAACTGGCTGCTCTTCAAAAATTACTTCCTTTCCCATGCTTCAGGAGATATGTTTGCATTTTGTATTAAAATTCTACATGTGGGTTTAAATTATAACCTAAGCAGGCATCTCTACTTTTAAGCACCAAGGGATCTAGAAGTGGAGTGCTAATGGGGACAGGATTAAGCCACCTTCAAGTGTTTGCTAGTACAATTCTTTCGAAAATCGGCTTTTGCCAGCCCCCTCACAGAACCACTGCTTATACCCAATGTTAAGTATTGTAATTATCAGGTAGTCACTTGATCATCTGAAACCTTAAACACCTGGTGACTCACAACAAGAGAGGTTCCCCTGCCCACCCCCATCTCCAAAGAGCAATCACTGCCTATGAGAAAAAAATGCTTCCGTTTGTGGATGGTTTGGTTAGTGGATTAAAAGGATTGTTAACACATTCCCTGTACATTAGGATCAGAGGCTTCAGAAGGAATCGGATTCAGTTCCCTGACCACTGGTAAATCAATCTACCCACACATTAATGCACACTGCTTGACCCAAAGGACGGGGGCATATGAAAGGTGTTACTCCCAAGTGAATGCAATGTTAGCCGGCCCAATAAAAACATTGTGTAACTGGCTTTCTCTCTCAAGCTTTGTGGTACCTGCAAGCTTGCTAATGAGAGTGTTTACATAACCTCAAACACAATAAATTTCAATGGGGGAAATTTGTATATTCATCTGTTAAGCGCTAAGAGCAGTAAGCAACTAAGAGATCAAATTTTGTATATGAATCTGGGAATTGGAAACCATCAACACATTCTATCTCCACAATGGTAGTAGCACCCCATTAATCAGTTGATGCCCTCCAGCCTAAAGTAAAACTGTAGCACAACCTGGGGAAGATATCAGGGCACCAAAGAAATTGTGTTAGACCAAGTCAGGTCACTGATCCTTACGGGAGGCCAGATATGTCAGTTTTGTTCTCAAATCAAGTCATTTCTCCCTAAAAGGCAAACAAATATCTTCTTCACCATCCCTCTCGGCCCATCTTGCTTGGTATTTTTTTCTCTATGCTGATTGGCAGTGACTTTTCAGGGCTTTGGGCAGGGGTCTTTCGCAGCCCTGCCTGGAGACGATGGCGACTGCACCTGGGAGCTTTTGAATGCCAAGCAAGTGGGTTCTACCATTGACCTCTGGTCTCCCCCTGATTCACACTACAGGCCTGCGCTGTGCATGCAGCCACATCAGACCTCTGTAAGCAGAACAGAAGTGCAGCATTCCTCTAAGCATAGAATGTTGTCCTCCTCCAGACACATTAAAGGGAAGAAAACCATGCAATCCTGTGTTGCTTTCTGTAGAATCAACTTGTTATTTTACAGAGTGGATTCAGCCTACGAAAATATACCTTGGAATGCATCAGAGAGCTGAAGTCAGCAGTTGTAGCACTGCAAAAAAAAGAGAGGATAATTAATGTTGATTTGCCGCTGTACAATTGCATACCATGCAAATGAAATATGGCATTCTAGATGGGGCCATCCAATTTATGCTCACAACTACCCAGTAAGGAAGGCTAGGCTGACAATGATTGGCCCAAAGGAGTTTCCTGGCAGAGTAGAGACTTGGTTCAAGCCAGATCACCACTGTGGTTCACCCAGGTGTTGTCCAGTTCTGAGAAAGTACAATGCTGGAATGGGAAACCAGTTGCTTCACGTGGAGTGGGGCTTCCAATGTTGCTGGACATGGCGGGAAGGAGTTGCCCTGCACCCGTTTCCCCACCACTGAGACTAACATCAGAATAAACCCTTATACCGTAGTTCCCAGGGTTCTTTGAAGAAGACCATAGCTTTATATGAACTTCCGTAGATTGGTAGGTTAGAGATATGTCCATGGCACCACCTCTTTATTTTACAGGAAAGTCACAGGTTGAAATACGAGAGGTGCCATAGCTTTGCTTCTGTTTGCCTAGCTCTGGTTCTTAGCCTGCTGCACAGAACCAGTATGGTGAGTGAGGAGCTTGCCTGGGCAAGAGAAAGGGAGAATGGAGGACTGGTTTCATTTCTTCATTCTTCTCCTGGGCTTTCAGTGTTCCGTACGCTGATTGGTAAGTCATCTTTAAAGAGAATGGGAGAGTGGGCTTTTGGAATCAAGATAAGGCCCATGGGAAGGGGAGCTAGTACTCCCCAGTGAGCTAGTACTTAGCTTCTGTGCATCTCTCAGGATTCCAACCTCCCATCTTTGGCAATCACCTGTGAGAGGTTTTAGTCCAACTGACAATTGTCCCTGTGCTCAGAGAAGCTTGACTGCAAACTGCTTCATTCTATAAGCAAACTGAGCCCTCCAAGTCATCCCACCAGCCCAGCCAATTGGTGTTTGCCACCACAAACACATAAGGTATATACTGACTGTAGGCATTCATATGTATGCATTCACCACCCTGGGACCTTCTGGCAATGGGCAGACTACAAAAGCTCTAAAATAAGCAAATGATGTGAAAGAAAAGCAAATTACTTGGCTGCATCCACACTATACCTTTAAAGCACACTGGAAGCACATTTCCCTCCCTCAAAGAAGTCTGAGGTTTGTTAAGGGTTGCTGGGAATTGTAACTTTGTGAGGGGTGAATTACAGGGCCCAGAATGATTGTTTGGGGTGTGTGCTTTGAATGTGCTTTCAAAGTATAGTGTGTACACAGCCTTAATTTCCACCTGAAATAATAATAATAATAATAATAATAATAATAATAAAAGTTTTTGCTGTTGATTCAATGTCTATACCACCCTTCATCCAAGCATCACAGCATGGTTTACAATACAAAAAACCACAAAATACATAAGCTAGTAACAAACAAAAACAATAGCCCCCCCCCCCAATTTTAAAGGCCATAGATTGTTTAATTAGCCAAAGGCTGGGGGAAAGGGGAGTGTTTTCACCTGGTGCATAGGTTGTCACCTATGTAACAAATGAAATGCCACTTTGCACACAAAATTCCAGCCGCCACCACCATGAACCATTCCTGAGTGTGTCTGCTTCATGTTATACATCCCATTATATATTCCCTTAACATCTAAAAACCCTTAAAATAAAATAAATCTTTGTGATCATGCCATTTGCTGCTCCTGCTTTTATATTTTATCTCATTGTGACCTGAAAGGGTTCAAATGTCCATTAGAGCTGGACGGGCTTCATTCTTACTCCTCGTTGATGAAAAAGAGCTCCAGGGACGTTTGCCCGCGCTTTTCGCCAAGACCTGTAGCAGGAGAAAAAGGGGTGGAGTGGTGGCGCCTGTTTCTCCTATATGCATTTCAGAATTTTTGTACGCTAGAATTGGACTTAGCCTTCAACCCTTCCCTCCCCACTTAAAAATGCATTTAAATAAGTAAGATAAATATAATTATGAGTTACTAAAAAATAATAATAATCAAATGAATAAGAGAGTGTTAAATTATTTCAAAGACTGCTTATCCCTATATAGACCTGTAAGATCATTTAGTTCATCTAGGGAAATTATACTCATGGCACTACACCCTACAGAATATCACAGAGTGGTGACCCCAAAATGAGCATTTCCTGATGTTGCCCCTGCACTGTGAAATGACCTTCCCTCTGCCATATGTGGAACAGCTCCAGACATCTTATAAAGACTTGACTTTTTGCCCAGGCTTTCCCAGTTTGGATCCAGTTTTACAAGTGTCGAGTCCTCTGAATTTCTGTTCTGTTTTTATACTGCCGTTTCATTAGTTTTGCACAGGAACACAGGAAGCTGCCTTATACCGAGTCGGACCATTGGTCCACCTAGCTGAGTATCGCCCACATTGATTGGTAGAGGCCGTCCAGAGCTTCAGTCCAGGTTGTCCCTCAGCCCTACCTGGAGAGTCAGAGGACTGAGCTTCCTGCATGGAATTCAGTTGCATTTTTGTTTCTGTTGTAATCATATATTGCTTGTTTTTTAGACCGACCGCACACTGACTGCTTAGAGATTTTTGGAACATGAAGCGGTGTGTAAATGCTTATAAATAAATGAACAGAAGTGGGTGTCACTATCATGTACCTATAGTCTCCCGTTCTTCCAGGATGGTGTTGCCAGTGGTACCATTCATCTCACGGTCATCTTCGGCATTCACTAACTCCTGCAGCACTGCTTCCACAATGGGCATCACCATGGCTGTGGTGGATGTGTTGGAAAGCCACATGGACAAGACAGTCGTGCAGCACATGAAGCAAAGGAGCAGCCTAGAGAACGGGAAAGGAAAGCCCTTTGGGGGAAACTGCAGATTCATGAAGGAAAGCCTAGTTTAGATGCATGTGGCTTAGAATGAAATGGGGGTGGGTGGGGATTTCTGGAAGCTCTGAGTGAATTCATGCACTTTTGAACTTGCCCTGCACAACTTAAAGAAGTGTCAAAGAGGAAAAAGGCTAGAAACCTATAGGCTAGAAACATGATCATCATCATCATTATTACCCTCCCCAACTGGCTGAGTTGCCCCAGTCATCCTGAACTGAGAGCAGAAATTAAAACAGAATCAACAAAGCAATGAGATGACAGACCAAAGAGAGAAGAAGTTGGCAGGAAGAGGAAGGGAAGAATATTTTTATCCTATTGAAGCAGACTCCACACTTGTCCTAGTGATGTATCTGGAAACCTAGTGACTTATTTATTAAGTGTGTGCCTTGCATTCTGTCAGCCCACTGGGCTCCTGAAGCAGTGCTCTTGATGGCTAATAAGCACCACTTGACACTTTAATGACAGCGCTGTGTCTTTTTTTTCAACTGCTCTCCTTCCCCTCTCCCTCTTTCTGTCATGGGCCAGGAGTCGGCTTCACCTGCTGAGCAGCAGCCTGAAGGAGCAAAAGGCGAAGTGACTCCACCTGCTGCTGGAGGGCCCATGACACTCTTCCTCTCTCCCTCCATGCTGTGAAAAAGCAGGTTCACTCACATGCCTGGTTTCGCTCCGGCCATCATCACCATGCGCAAGGCGATCCGTTTGTGCAGATTCCATTTCTCAACAGAGGCTGCCACACAAATTACACCCATGAGGAGCAAGGTGGTGTTCTTGATGTATTCAGCAGCTACCTGCAGAAAAGACGAGGTGAAGGTTGATAAACCTCTAGGGAGAGCTGACTGCTGGCAGAGAAACATCCTAGGAGCAGGTGTAGAAACAGCTAGAAAAAGCTTTTTCCCTCCCCTGCCTAGACTTTCATTCATTTTTATTTTCCCCCTGTCCCCTATGTCCCCTGTTCAGTCTGATTCATAAACCACAGCAGAATTAGACTTCTGTCTAGAGCTGGAGAAATCTCCTGGTTTGGGTATCTTTCAATTTCTCATTCTCCCAGTCTTAAAATCAGCTCTCCACGTTTCTGCAACAATTTCTGATTTATTTTTTTAAAGAAATCCTCTAGAAACAGGCTCCAACATAACCTTTAGAGTCTTAATAGGCTTCCAACCCCAATATCTAAAATTCTGCCTTTCTCCATATAAACCTGCCCAAACCCTGAAATAATCATCTGAAGCCCTTCTCTATGAGTCACTCAAAGGACCTTGAAGAGAACAGGCCTTTTCTTTGGTAGTTCCTGATTTATGGAATTCTCTCTACGGGAAGGTCTACCCAGTGCCGACTTTGTCATCATTTCGGTGCCAACAAATATTTTTTTAATATGCATTTTCATTACTGTATCACATTCTTGGAAACTTCTTTAGGACTTATGGAAAGTCATCCATAAATCCAATCAGCAAATCTGCAGAGCCACCCACCCCCAGGGGCTCCCAGGCCATTGCTGGCAATGTGTGAACTGGCTACCAAATAAGCATGCTTACAATGGGTTGGCAGCTTCCCCCCCCAAAAAAAACTGAGGCTGCGTACACACCACATATGTAAAGTACATTGCACCCCGCTGCAAGAATCCTGGGACCTATCGTTTACCCCTCTCAGAGTTCCAATTCCCAGCATCCTTGCCAAACTACAGTTCCCAAGATTCTGGGGGGAAGCCATGTGCTTTAAATGTGCTCTGAAGGAATGCAGCCTCAGTAGCATCAGCACACGGCAGTTCTGGAAAATCAGAGCCAAGTCACTATGGTAAACTGGAAAGCATGACGAAGGTTTTCTCCCCATTCAAGCTGGAGAAACCTGCTGCCTATTGCACAGAGCCTTGTGCTTGTAAGAACATTAGTCTTTGTATCTGCCACGCTGCAAAGAAGTATGAAAGGGATAAAGTGGAATAATAAAGGCTTTTGTGCTTCTGGTTGACGTGGATTTTTTTCTTTCCATTCAAGAATACGCTTATTAAAACAATGGTTGCATGTGCTAACCAGGGGTTGGGGTGGAGGTCGGAGAGAAAGTTTATGATGCAGACACAAGCCAAGAAGAGTGAGAAAAGAACATGAAAGTGTCTGTGAGGAACCTTTTTAACTAAGGTGCTCTATTTTCATGTTGCATTTGCACATATTTTTTAAAAGAAACTCTACTCTGAGAACTTGTTGTTAATGGGAAGCATAAAAACAATGTAAATAATGAATGAAGTGTTCTTTGCTCTGTCCAGAAATACAGATTAGTCAAGGAGCATTAATTTTGCAGTGCACATCCCTTAGTCGTAAAAGCAGGTGTTATGTGTTGAAAAGAAATGTGCATGCCTGCTGCTCTCCAGTACTAGGGAGAAAGTAATGCAGTTGGCCCCAACCTTCAAATACAAAGTCACGGAATGATCTGACATAATAGAATCACAGCATTAAGGGATCAATTAACCCAGCTCCTGTGCTCAGTGCAAGATCTGCAATGCAGACTACAGCCTCAGTATTCCTACCCCCGGCCAATGTTTAAATACCTGCAGCAGACAGCTCTCTCTCTTCCTCCTGAGGCAATCTGTTGCCCTGCCAGATAACTCAGACCATTAGGGGGTTGCTCCTAATGTTGAGCCAAAATCTGATTCCTTGCCATTTCTGCCCACTGGTTCTATCCCTGCCCAACAGAGAGCACAGCTTCTCCATCTTTCTTGTGTCTGCCCTGCAATTGTGTGAAGGACCTGCATGCACAGGTGACTCAGGCCCCAGTAGCATGGATAAGAAAAGGACACGTAAAGTCTGACCTCGCTGGATTTCATGACTCCAAACAGTGGATAGAGGAAAGCAGGAACAAGGGCTGCTGCCCCAAGTGGCACTGCCTCCGAAACCCAGTACACTGCCGTCACGATCAGCACATAGCCACACGAGGCTTCCTGAAAGAAAGAAAGGGAGGAGAAAGTCAATTGAGCTGTAGTGAAGCAATGGCATTCTCTCTCACAAGGTACAGTGATGGCTTAGGCAACTTCATGGAGGAAAAGGCTATCAGTGGAAGCTAGACATGGTTTATTGATTGGTTAATTTCCAATATTTATAGAATGCTTTTCGCTATACAATGGTACCTTGGTTCTCAAATTTAATCCATTTCGGGAGTCCGTTCGACTCCTGAAACGGTTCGAAAACCAAGGCACGGTTTGTGATTAGCTGCAGGAGCTTCCTGCACTCAATCAGAAGCCGTGGAAGCTGCGTCGGACATTTGGCTTCCGAAAAACGTTCGCAAACTGGAACACCCACATCCAGGTTTGCGGCGTTTGGAAGCCAATTTGTTCGGGAGCCAAGCTGTTCGACTACCAAGGCACCACTGTAGATGGTTGCAAGTTGGTTTACACAACAATCGATAGAATAATCCACCAATCCAAATTATACAGTGTTTAAAAGAAACAGAAACTACAGGTCCAAATGCAAGGACAATAAATAGACCAACCAACTGAGAGCATCCTCTAATTTATTCCTACAAGGCATTCCTATCTACTTACTCGGCATGTTTAGGGGAGTTACTTACCAGGCAAATTATTCAGGGCTGATGGTGCTGTGGATGGAAGAAGGACTGAAGATCTGTTGCAGGCAAATTGCTCAGGGGTTTTATTGTTTATTTATTTAGGTCAGTGATGGCCAAACCTGGCCCTCTAGCTGTTTTGGGACTACAATTCCCATCATCCCTGACCACTGGTCCTGTTAGCTAGGGATGATAGGAGTTCTAGTCCCAAAACAGCTGGAGGGCAAGTTTGTCCATCACTGATTAGGTGATTTAAATCCTGCCCCTCATCACTCGGACTTCAGGGTGGGTTACAGCAGTGTCAAACCCAATAAACTTGAACATCTCCATCTATTCAATATATAACTCAAGTATCTCTTGGGCTCGGAACTGCCCACTCAGAAGACCAGGTGGAAGAAAACAGTCTTCATCTGGTTGCCAAAAAGAATATACAACCTAAGTGCAGTGGGGAGAGTATTTGATAACTGGCTGCTATTGCTGAGAAGACCCTCCATTGAGTTACAGTTCCTTCTATGCCAGCATTGTTGAAAGAACGTCCCAAACCAACTTGAAAGCCCTGGCAGGATTATATAGGGAGAGATGCTCCTTCAGTCTACATTGATGTAGAAAGGAGAGATTCTGGTGTGCAATCCACTTGCTAAGGGGAGCACATCTCTCCCAACATCACCACCACCTTTATCCTGGTCCAGACAGAAGAAACTGGCTTCATCGCTTGTGTAGATGAAAAACCAGGCCAGGCTGCTCTAGTGGCTGCAGCTTTAGACATGCACACACAGCCACTCTTGGAAAGGTACTATAATCTTCCATCCTTAACTTTGTTTTGGTACTTAGCCATTATGTAACTCTGATTCAAACGGTTAAGCTCTCCAGCACAGGGTCCATTATTATTCCTTCGTTAGGGGATCTGACTGTATTAAAGAACAGAGGCCATTTCTCAAGCGCCTGTAGAAGCAGAAGCAATCAGAATTGGCAGCTGCTGTGACCCAAAGCTCTGATATGCACGCATGAAATAAAAGCGTGTGAAAATCATGGGTTGCCCCATTTCATCCAGTGTAAGAGAATGCAGTCAATGGGCCAAACACAATGGATGTTTAATAAACTGGCAGGAATGCCTTCTACTGATTCAGGTTATTTGTCCATCTAGTCCACTGTTGTTTGCTCTGACTGGCAGCTTCCCACCAGCTTGAAGCTGATCATTTGTGGACATCGTAAATAAATTGCTGTTTATTCTGTGTATTGGATGTTTTTGTTGGTTTTAGGTATGCTTTCCTCTGCCAGTTTTTGGTAATTTTCTAGTGGTTTTGCTTTATATTTTGCAGCTGTTGGCCACCTTGAGCACAGATTGATGGAAATAATAATAATAATAATAATAATAATAATAATAATAATAATAATAATAATTTAAACCCATTTGGCTGGGTTTCCCCATTCACTCTGGGGAGTTTATAGCATATATAAAAACATAGGAAGGATGGAAATTGAACAAATGAATAGGACTGCACTCAAAATAAGGCTAAGGAGATCATTCCATAACTCGGAGTCCAAAAATATTTGGAGGGCACCAATTTGGGGAAGACTGATTTAAACAATTGCCATTTCACTCCAGAGCACCTGACTCTATCCTTACAGAATGCTAACCAGGTTAAGGATGTGCAGAGCATCCCCAAGATATGTCACTAGTGTCACTGAAATCCTTCCCCCACTTTGTCTTAATAATCCTCAGAAGTTTCACAACCAAGCAGGAAATTCCAAATTTGCCCTGGGCTTCAGGGCAAAACTTAGGTGGAATCTACACACATATAAAAAACACACGCTGTGGCAATGCTTTTTTTTTAAACACACACACCGTTTTGAATAATATATTGTATTTGCCATAGCTAACCATCGCCACCTAGTGTCACATTTCTATATTGCACTTTGCAACACACTTAAAACATTTGATTTGCAGCTGTATATCTGAGTCCTTAGTGACCATCAAGGATCTACAGGATTCTTTCCTACTGCCCTCAAGACATTTTGCTGTTTAAGTGTCTTTGTTTCCCTTGGATTTTTCATCTGAACAGGAACCTTCAAGTCAGCGATGGGCAAGCAGTGCCCTGCCAGTATGGTCAATAGTCGGAAATGATGGAAGTCCTAGCTCAACAGTATCTGAGAAGAGTGTGCTGGCCCATCTAGTCCAGCATTCTGTTCTCCCAGTGGCCAAACTGTTGCCCTTTGCCCTCCTGCGATTTCCAGCAACTGGTATTCAGAGGCATTTCTGCCTCCAAGCATGGAGACAGGGCATAGCCACCATGACTAGTAGCCAGCGTTATTCTTTATCCTCCATGAAGTTGTCTAATCCTCTTTTAAAGCTATCCATGTTTCCCATTTAAGTGAAATTCAGTGGGAACTCCTGCTACATGTCCACAACTGATGGTGATGATACGCCATCAATGTACATCTGATGAAGATTATCCCCAAAACACACAGCAGGGAATATAAATTATTTGCTGCAGACATTTCTTCCTCTGATCTTTTGAACTCACTGTTAGCACTGATGACTTGGTTATGTGGGTGGATATTTACACTGGCTGTGATTCAGGAAAGCACATGGCTTAGAGCTGTGGACGCCGCAGAATATTCTGCTTGTTTTCCAAACAGCACCCTCTGACTCTACTGCAAAGAATTGAAATCGGAGAGGAGCTCCAGAGCAATTTGTCATATGGAGTTGAGCGATGGGATGGAGGTTTGCTGTTTGAAGAGCGAAAAAGGAAAACAAAAGAGGAACACAAAAATCTGGCCGAAGGAGCGCAAGCTGACCTTAAGGCAAGCGGAAAGATATTTTGAATGTAAACAGCTTTATTCAAAAATATTCACAAGCCACCTTTGCACTGTGCAAACCGCACTAAATCAAAGCATGAAGACCAACAATGAATCAGAAGCAGGGAGGCATCTGGACCTCTAGATGACAAGGGAGTGAAGGGTGTGCTAAAATAGGGCAGGGAGATTGCAAAGGAGCTGAATGAATCCTCTGCAGTTACAGTGCAGATTCTAGGAGGTGGGAATGCATCAATTCTGTGTGTGTCAAATAGTGAGGCAAATCTGGGTGCTTCTGGGCAAACTCTCACATTGCTCAGTTAGGTGGTAATGTTAGCTAGGACCGTTTTGGAGATTCCCCAACTTTCAAGACAATATTATTATTATTATTACAACCAATTAAATTCATCAGTTGCTTTTTCGCCAGAATTGACTTACAATATATAACCAAACACATACATTGAAACTGACATAAAAGAAAAATATACAAAAGACAATCCTTTTGTTTAAAGACAGGATTAAAACATCCCACCCCCACTAGGCCACAGATAATTAAGAGCCAAAGGCCTGGCAATAAAGAAACGTTTTCATGCATGGCCTCAAGCTATGTAATGATGGTGCCAGGCGAGTCTCCCCAGGGGGAGCATTCCACAAGCAGGAAGCTACCACTGAGAAGGCCTTTTGTCATGTTGCCACCCTCCTGACCTTCCAAGGCAGGACACACATATGATGATTGTAAGGTCTCGGTTGGTTCACGTGGGGAGAGGTGATCCTTGAAGTCTTGAATGTTGCCTCATCTCATCCCCTCGCCTCCTTCTTTTCTGGGAAATGAACCTAAACTGAGTGGGGAAACGCCTAGAACTTGAGAGCAGAGGGGTGCAAAGGTGAAGGATCCATTCTCCTGCCATGCTGTTGTGGAAGCACCCCCCTGCCCCCCCACCCCAAAGAGGGAGGATAAGGTTGGATGTGACAGAGAATGGATCAAGGGGCTCATTAAATGGCAACAGATAATCAGGGGAGGGGAAAGACTCATTCAGCCAATGTTAATTCAGGAAAGACTTGGCAGACATGGATTTTTAGAAGAGATTTAAATGAGGCTTAATGTATGCATCTTTCGTATGTAAACAATGGATATTCTACTAGCAAAGCAGCTTATGAATGTCAAAAATGAAACAATAAACCAAAGCAAGGATCAAAGTGGCTGAACATAAGAAGACCCCAACTATCCTGCATAAAGTAGGGCTGCCATAGGTCTGGGATTTCATAGGTGAAATTGATGTCCGGGGGGGGGGGATTTCTGAAAGGTGGTGCTTGTCCTGGATTTTAGGCAAGTCAATCAATTGAAAAATCTTGCTTTTTTGGGGTGTTTTTGTAAAAAAAGCTCAACAATTGAAATCAATATGGCAACCCCAGCATAAAGATTCAATACTTTTTCTACTGGTTGCCAGATGTCTAGTGATAGTATCACTGGAAATCCCAGGTGGAGCTACTTCTTGAGATGTGATTCAATAATGTTTGGGATCTGGCTAGTTCAACTGGGCTTAGAATTGTGAATGGAAGAAACCTGGTCTTCCTTCCTTCTTTTCATAGGTAAGAAAAGAAGAAAGCAAAGCTCTCCCACCAGCCTCACAAACCTGTCTGTGGAGAACCTATACGGACTGCCAAGGTTTTAAGATCATGTAAGTTGACATTTGCCTGGCACCTGCTTCATATAATATAGGCAGGTGGTTTAAAGAGCTACATTTTCTCAGGTTTTAATCAACACAATGTGGCTGGTTTTTTGAGCAGCTTTAGAACTGCTATGGTTAAAGGCAACAACAACAACAACAACAACAACAACAATAAAGCACGCTCTTACAGGGAAGGACTGATGCTCAATGGTAGAGTGGTCTTGCATGCAGAAGGTCCCTGGTTCTGGCATCTCCAGATTTGGGAAGAACAATTGGGAAGGACTCCTGCCTGAAACCTGGGGAAGCTGCTGTCCATCAACATAGACAGTGCTAGATGTGCCAGTGCTTTGACTCTGTATAAGGCAGCTTTCTACATTCCTACATAAGACCAAACCCATGACCATCTCATTCCCACAGCATCTAATCAGGTTCCTCCAGGAAGCTCACAGTCAGGGCACGAGGACAATAAACCTCTCCCATTGTCTCTTCACAGCAGCAGCTGTCCACTGCCACACTACTTTTGGATCTCAAGACGCCATGCAGACATGATGACTAACAGCCAAGGGCTGACTGGCAAGCCGTCAGGAAGAAAAGTGATTCACAACAGCCATTTTATTAATCTCAGCTAAACCATAATCGGCCTCCGTGGGGCTATTTAATGATCAAGTAACTAGGCTATCGGATAACTGGGCTATTTAATGAAGAAGTGCTTAGAAACCAGCTTGTCGTGAGTAGGCACTCTGTGCTAATTTCTTTCCATTCCACTTGATCCACCGAGAAAGACCGCAGGGTTTTCTTTCTGATTGAGTTACGCAATGTTAAATTATTGTCTGTGCTTCGATTCTTCGTGCAGAACACAAAAGGATCAGTTTGATTAGTCATTCTAAACTGCAGCTTATGATCCTCCAGAGGGAGGGGAGCACTGCAGCCGTGTTTCGCTACTAAAGATGGTGTTTTGGAAACCAGTGGACACATGGCATACTTGGGTGCTGGTCCGATGCCTTATCATTCAGCCTGAGTAAACTGCCGATCTCATAGAACTGTAGAGTTGGAAGATGCAATGCTGTAATATTCAATAAAAGGGACTCTCCGACACATGGTCGAGGAGATGCCTCCCAGATGACACCCACTACTCGTCTGTCGCTTATTTCAACCCAACATCTGGCGACCACAAAGGGATGCCAGATGTTGGATTGAAATAACCCAACATCTGGCATCCTTTCGTGGTCACCAGATGTTGGGTTGAAATAATCCCCAACCCCTAGTCCAACCTCCTACAATGCAGGACTCTCAACTAACGAACCCATGGCAGACATCCATCTGTTCATTTCAGTTTCTCATTTCTCCCAAGTTCAGTTCTCAACATTTCTGCATCATTCTGCATTTTATTTATTGTTTTTGTTTGTTACTATGTTGTGTATTTTTGTGTTTTTATATTGTCAACTGCCCTGTGGCCTTTGGATGAAATTTAATAAATAATGATACGGTAAGCAATTTCCCCTAATATACACATTTTTTGCAAATCTACATAACCCACATAATATAACAGTAAGCCCTGCAATTTATCTGGGAATTACATTCTGGGGATTGTGCCTAAAGCCAAAATGGCATATTGTCAAAACATATTGGGTTCAATAATGGGTGGGATTGCCAAAGTCATTTTTCCCAGATGCCAGCCTCCTCCCCTTTAATCTTTTTTTTTTTTTTTTGCCAAGCATGTAAAGCTGAATGCACACGAGTTAAAGGCACATAAGTTGTGGGTTTACTATATATTATATTATTTATATTGTACCATCCTTTATCCGAAGAGCATGGGACAGTTCACAACATAAAAAATACAAGATAGGAACACACTGTCCCTGCCCTGCAACTTTCTCAAGTGTGTTTGTTTGGCTGGAATGTGTCCTTGAAATATTATAATATCTCTCACATGTCTGGATGGAGATATGAGTGGACCTTGTAGGAAGCTCTGAGAGAGCAAAGCATGCAAACATCCATCTTGTGTTTTGTTCTGTGCAAGAGAGACATGCATGGTGAAAACTGGAGGGAAACCAGGAATGGTTTAATTGAATTTTTAGGCTTTTACAAAAGAATCAAAGTGAGCAGGGAGTGAGAAAGTTGAATTGAATCCGATCAAGCACATTTAATAGCATGATATTTCTGAGTTGAGTTACGGTTCCCAATCCTAAGGCCACCTTTTCCAACCTGGTGCCCTTCCACTCTCATTGGCACAGCTTCAGACGATTCCATGAATCCGCAAAACCACAGAGAAGAGGTTTATTACCACTTTTCTGCATTGATAGCCTACCACTCACATGTGGCCCTCAGAATGTTGCCCAGGAGGGAATGTGGCCCTTGAGCTGAAAAGGGTTTGCCACTCCCAATTTCAAAAGATAGTTTTAGAGGAAAATACACATTTAAATATGAAGTGCAGATTAATGCAGGAGTGGAACAGAATTGTGGGCAAAAGCATACAAAAGTAAAATGGACTGGAAGCAAACCTGCCCATCCCTTATTTAGTTCTATATTAAGTAACTACCTGCTGGCTAATTTGATTTTTTAAATTCATCATGCCGTCATTCCATCTTCATCATCGCACCAGGTCTGTAAGCTTGTAATTGCTTAACTCTTGTCAGCTCAAGAGAGGCAAAAGGAAAGGAAAAAAACCTCATTTATCTTCCTTTGCCTCGCTCTTCGTTTACTTGTTTAATGAGGTTGAAATTTGTTTTAGCTGACTTCGACTTTGCCTAATTTGCCAATTTGTTCATTTGTTCACTCCAACCCTGATAAACAAGGGGACACCATTAATTAAACAAGTTGCAAACAAATTAATCAAAAGGTGCAACTCGACTTCATTAAAACAAACACCGCCAAGTCAGCGACGCTGCCTTCCTAGAGAGCATTTGCGGCAGTGCAAATTCATTTGCGAAAGGAAACTCGTCTCCAAAATTAATGAGGAAATTTCACCTGCCTTTTCCTTCAGTTCAAATGATAATGCAACTCAGCTTCATTCTTTGATTAAGATTATCACAGGAGAACATGGAGAACTGTTTCCCTCTCCTCATGTATTTTTGCACTCACAGCTGCATATTTAAATCTAGAATCCAAGACTGTAAACAGGACTTAATTGGAAAAAGGCACATGGCCGCTCAGCCCTGCATGTAATCACAGCATGTTTCTGGGCATGTGCAGAGCACATTTTTTCTCATTATAAGTATCAGTATTGGATCTGAAATGGTTTTTATATATTTGTTTTAGCTTGCAGATGATAGATAAATAGATAGGCTGGCAGACAATGAAAGCATCAAACAGCACGTCAAGCAAGTTTGCTGAACACGTCTGAGAAACTACGGATAATGCAACAGATCCAACAACGTGGGACACATTAACACCACATGGCCTCAACCTCGAACAGCCTTTCTTAACCTTGGGTCCCCAAATGTTGTTGGACTACAACTCCCATCATTCCTGCTAGCTAGGGATGGTGGGAGTTGTAGTCCAACAACATCTGGGGATCCAAGGCTGAGAAAGGCTGACCTAGAATATAGTACATCACTTAGCTTCAGTGACCAAAGACCTCCTGAGCATTCTATCCTCAAAGCTCTATAACGTCTTCAAATATCTGAAGGGCTGTCACTTGGATAATGGAGAAAGCTTCTTTTCTGCTGCTCCAGAGGACCTGAACCAATGGATCCAAATTACAAGAAAGGAGATTCTGACTAAACATTAGGAAGAATTTTCTGACTGTAAGAGCTGTTTGGCAGTGGAACGGACTGCTTCAGAAGGACTGTCTCCTTCACCGGAAGATTTTAAACAAAGCTTGGATAGTGATCTGTCAAGGGTTCTTTGAGCCCCTTCCAACTTTACATTTCTATGAGTCCACCCTGGAAACAGCCTCATTTTCATTGGAGTAAAGCTGGAATCCAGAACAATTTGCTATAAGAATTTAATTTATATATTTAAAACTGTTTTTAATTGTTTTATATATGCAACTGTTTTAACTCCTTTTGCACACACAATTGTCTTAGAGATGTTTTTGTTGCATTGCGAAGTTGCTTCGAGAAGTGATTCCTCAATGAAATAAATAATCAAGGCTGAGTAGCGTCCTATGGAGATCCTATGCAACAGAGGCAAAGGGGCTGCCACCTTAATGTTGCATTCGAACCCCACTTATTCAGTAGGGCTTACTTCAGAGTAGAGGATTGCACCGCAACTCTCCCTGCTCCCCCACATGCACCTTCCTGACCGCTTGCCAAGAATGCTTTGCCTGGTTGGCCTGCTAACTCTTCTCCTTGAGCACATTAATTTATTTATCACAGTTATAATCCACCTTTTCTACGAGGAGCTCAAGGTGGCGTAAATAGTTCTCCTCTTCCCTGTTTTATCCTCAACACAACCCTGTGAAGGTAGGCTAGGCTGAGCTTGAGTGACTGGCTCCCAGGTGACCCAGTGAGTTTCACGGCTGAGAGGGGATGGGATGAACCCTGGTTCTGGTCCAGCACGCTAACCACTATACCAGACTGACTCCCAATCCAGTTATGGTGAAAATGAGAGGGTGGGGAAGCAAAGTACTTACACTGCTGGGATATAAGAGAGGCAAAGGAAGCAACGAGAGTGGAATCAGGATAACCAGCAACAGGTTTCTGGCGCGGAGCAGCTCCTTGACTACTGTCATCCTTCTGTTCCTGGTGTATCTCCTTGATGACCCAATGGGAATCCTCAGGGTCTGCCTCCAGCCCTGGGAAAATGGTTTCCTCCTTCTGTGGAAGAGTTATTGGCGGCTCTTGCTTCTTTTCTCCTTTAAGGGGACGTTGCGAAATGCATTGGAGAGTCTCTGCCTTTATGTAGGGCTGACTAGTGCCTCCTCATGACCATCGCACCACAAGTGTCTGAGGAACATAATGTTCTTCCTTCTGACCACCACCAGGAAAATCACCAGGCGGCCTCCGTGGAGCCCATTTTCTTTTCGCCTCCCATCACGTTTGTTTGCTTGGAGTATGAATCAGGTAGGCAGAAACCCAAACGTTTTTTGAGCCTCGCTTTCTTCTTCTTCTTGCAGGTATGCCCACTTTCAGGAGCACCTCAACTAAAGAGTTAGCATTCAGTTTAGCACAAATTAAAATAGGGAAGAAAATCCACAGCTTAAAGAAAAAAGAAAAAAGTATTTTCTCTCCCTCTCTCTCCCTTTATGCTTTTTGCATTCTTTCCTGTAACATTTCTCAACTGCTTAAAGATTATCTTTCTGCTCCTTTCCCTCCCTACCCTCAGATCAGCAGTTCTCAGGGAATGCACAGAGAAGCAATTCTTACACAGATTACCTTCATCTTGAGATAAAAATTTGAGAGGAAGTCCCGACCTATTGCAGCTCACCAATGGGAGGGATGGAAAGGAGCCCCGGCTCCGCCTGCTAAGAGGATGGCATTGGAGGAAACCAATATCCTTCCAAGACAAGTGCTATTCCCTCCCTCCCCCCAACCCCTGGCCCCACCACCCACCTCAGCTGCTGGGCAGTGTGACTGCTTCAAGGCCAAGGAACGGCTGTGAAAATATAAACTCCCCACTGGCAATGCGAAATGGTTCACTTTTTACCTCACGTTGTTCGCCAGTTGCAACTTTAGCCATTAAAACCGATAAAGCAGGCCTGTGCAAATAGTGGTGCCCATAATATTAGTCGGGCCATATTGTTCTATAACCTTTGGCTCCTGCCTCAGGTTCTAAAGCAGTTCAATCTCTGTGGGAGACGATTATAGTAGAGAAATATTTGACGAAGGGCCACAACTCAGTGGTAGAGCATCTGCTTTCAGACCCTATTTTCCAGGGACATCCCTGATTTAGAGAAACCATCCCAGTTTCTGATTTGATCCCGGAATGTCCCACTAAGGTAAAGGGACCCCTGACCATTAGGTTCAGTGGTGACCGACTCTGGGATTGTGGCGCTCATCTCACTTTATTGGCCGAGGGAGCTGGCGTACAGTTTCCGGGTCATGTGGTCAGCATGACTAAGCCGCTTCTGGCGAACCAGAGCAGCACACGGAAACGCCATTTACCTTTCCGCCGGAGCGGTACCTATTTATCTACTTGCACTTTGAGGTGCTTACGAACTGCTAGGTTGGCAGGAGCAGGGACCGAGCAACGGGAGCTCACCCCGTCGTGGGGATTTGAACCGCCGACCTTCTGATTGGCAAGTCCTAGGCTCTGTGGTTTAACCCACAGCGCCACCCGCGTCCCCTAATGTCCCACTAGGACGTCCCTATTTTCATTGGAGAAATGTTGGAAGGTATGGAGTTAGCTGATCCCCGAGCCGTCTGAAGGCAATCCTGTATAGGGAGGTTTTTTTTAATAGTTAATGTTTTATTATGTTTTTATATATGCTGAAAGCTGCCCAGAGTGGCTGGGGCAAAGACGTGTGGGGTATAAATAGTAAAATTATCATTATGGAATGGGACATCCCTATTTTCATCGGAGAAATGTTGGAGGGTATGTGCTTTTGCAGGTTCAATCCCCGACATTTCCAGGTTGGACTGGGAATGTGCCCAGCATGAAACCTTGGAGAACTGCTGCCAGCCACTGTAGACACTACTGATCTAGATGGACCAGTGGTCTGACTCAGTATGAGAGCTTCCTATATTCCGATGGGCTTGAAAGTACGCTGAACCCTGGTGCATGGAGTCAACTGCAGTTCACCCCTTGAGGGATGGGTTTTCCTTCCTTCCAGAGCTTGAGTCCTGTTCACACACGCTTAGTAATGCTACTGAAAAAAGCTAGCTAGCTTTTCTTTTCTTTTTGATTTGTTTAATGTCCACACCACACTTTGCCTGTTACCCTGAAATTTACTCATTCCTAGCCTGGGTGTGGGGTGTAGGCCGGGATGGAGGAGAAATTCAATTCAGTTCACATGCAAAGGTGAATCTACCTGATTCTCTCTTTCTCTCTTTCTGAATGTGAACTAAAACACAGCCCCTGATCGAAATTTGAACTTTTCTGAATCTTGCAGGAAGACTATGCCTAGGAGAAATGTGTATATTAGAGAAAATTGCATGCAGGAATGTGTATGTTATGAGAAATTTCCACAGAAATGCTGGTGAATTTTCTTGAGAACTCTTTCTTTTTCTTTTTAAAAAAGCAAACTGATGTAACAAGGTGAAGAATGGAATTGAAGATTGAAAAAGTGAGAGAGTGAGAGAAACCAAAAGTGACGGATTTGCCCAGCCCTACTTGAGGGCAATGACTTTCCCCCTCTGGGAGCCTTTTCTGGCTGGAGAGTGGGATAAAAATCATGTAAACAAATGCATTTATTAAATGTATAGATGCATAAATGAGACCTGCGACTCCCTTAATGGCTTCCTTCTTTGTTCATGTGCCCGAGGTTTTTAATGTACCAAAGAAGAAAGGTTTAAAAAACAGTTCATAGCAAAAAGATGTGAAGTGGTAAACCTCCCCATCCCAAAGAGGAAAAGTACTAATATATTTTTAAAGTGACTCCCCCACTCCCAAGCAATGAGTAGATGAGTTCATAGAGGACTGGCATTTAGTTAGAAAATCAGTGAAACTTGAAATTGGGGTTGTTTTCAACTGACTGGAATTAAAAACAAAATAAAATGCTGTGCTTGCTGCCAGAATTATGTGTGCAACTGCATTAATGGCCAGAATCTGGGGCACGTTGCCAAAGTGTTGTTGTTTTTGAGTAAAATCAGAATCTTTTGACTGGAGGTCAGCTGCATCATTGTCACCTCGTGTGCATGCTTCTTCTCAAAGTAGGAAATCCAGAGGAACCTACCTGAAGACCCCCAGCACTGGACAGCTCATCATCCCTCTAGGTCAGTAGTCTTCAGCCTTTTCTGATCTGGGATCCACTTTTAACCCAGAAATGCATTTGG
Organism: Podarcis tiliguerta; assembly: GCF_965153285.1. Classification (NCBI taxonomy): domain Eukaryota; kingdom Metazoa; phylum Chordata; class Lepidosauria; order Squamata; family Lacertidae; genus Podarcis; species Podarcis tiliguerta. Next base: position 54,069,860 of record NC_139543.1, on the reverse strand, counting down.
GGATAGAGAGAGGTGCTGCTGTTGCAGGATCAGGCCATGATCTGGTAGTGGGTCCACCTATTAGTCTAAGACCAATGCTTTAGATAGTTGGTTGCATTGTCAAGTGACTCTTACCATCAAGAAGTATCTTACAACATTCAGCTGACATCTACCTTTCTGTAACTTAAGCCTGCTAATGCCATTGCTGGATTTTGGACAAGATGGCCTCTGTGGAATTCCCTTCCCTAAGTTCTATGTTCCAGACCCTCCAAGTGTCCCTATTTTTCAGCGACGTCCCTGATTTAGAGAAGCCATCCCAGTTTCTGGTTGGATCCCAAAATGTCCCACTTTTCCTTAGGACATCCCTATTTTCATTGGAGAAATGTTGGAGGGGATTTAGTTATTCAACTCCCGAGACATCTGAAGGCAATCCTGTGTAGGGAATGTTTCCCCCCCATATTTAATATTTTGTCATGTTTTTATATATATTGGAAACTGCCCAGAGTGACTGGGGCAATCCAATCAGTTGTGTGGGGAATAAATAGTAAAATTATCATGGAATGGGACGCCCCTATTTTAATTGGAGAAATGTTGGAGGGTTTGCCTGCATTCCTGTTCTAAGGATATGCTTGGCGACCAGTTCATTATCTCTTGGTTGCCTCTCTAGCTTTTCTGAGCACCTGGAAAGACTTTTCTTTTAAAAAGAAAACTAAATTAGATGGTGGTGATAAGGGCTTTTAAATACCTTGTGTGCACTTTCTGCTGGCCTCGTTGCTTATCTCCACTGATAAATGTACCTTGAATCCAAGCGTGCCTCAAAGCACGGGTGTTTTGCTTCTTCGTTAGAGATGCTTTAGTAAATAAAATAGACCTTTATGGATGTCATTCCCATATTTTGTGCTTCTGACATTACCCACAGTAAAAGAGGAGGGTGGAAGCCAACAAAGCTCTATTTTACAAGCAGGAAGCAGAGGGTTGTAAGAGTTATTTCTAAGGTTCATTGATCCACTGGGAGCCTGAGGGTGTTTTATGCTTTGTTTGTATATGTATTATTCAGAGAGCTAGCAACGCTGGCTCTTAAATCAACAACACTCCACTTTGACTGTGGGAGAAATCCCACTGTGCTGGGAAATGTGCTTTAGAGTTTAACAATGGCTCTCTATATAAAGAAGGGGTGATGAAGCCCAGGCCTGAAGGCCAAATGCCTCTCTCTGGACCTTGGCACTCTCCCCCGTCTTTGCACCCCCCCAAAGTGTTTTTGCCTGACTGGAATGTGTCCTAGAACTTAGATAATGCCTCTTGCTTTCCTTGATGAGGGATAGAGGGGTTTTATGAGTTTAAAATATACATGTGTTGCTCGGTCTACCTTTGGCTCTGGCCCTGCCCAGCACTGGCATGTGAATCCCTGTAAGATTGCCTAGAAGGGAATGGCGCTTCGCAGCCAAGGAATACACATGGCAGAGAGTTAGCTCTTTATTGTCAATGGGAACACTTGCAGTCGCTTTGACACCTCTGAATTCCTGTGCACACCAATCTGGCATCTAGGCAGCTAAGCCCAGGTCTATGGAGCAGTTTCAGCAGAGTCAGCACCCTAGTGGTGGCGATTCTTGTATTCTGCTGACCTGGGCTGTTTCTCTCTCCTAACTGCCTTCTTCGAATGCACCACAGACAGCATGTTTAGGTAGGGCTGTCATACGTCTGGGATTTCCCAGATATGACCAGGATTTCAAAGGTGGAAGTGACATCCAGGGGAAATTTCTATTATTATTATTATTATTATTATTATTATTATTATTATTATTATTATTAAATTCAGTTTTACATTTAACATTTGCATTCACATGTAGATCATAATCATATACAAACAGGATTCTCTGAATCACCAGACTTCCCTCCATTTCCCCTCCATGCGTTTCATAGTTATTCTTTTCCAACTGCATCATATAAACTCAGTTCATACCATAGTTCTTGTTAATTGCAAGTGTTTTTTTAAAATCCTGCCAATGTTTTTCATTGCTTACAGTGTTCTTTTAAGCAACTTATAATTTCCCCCCATTCTTTTTTAAATTTATTATCTGCTTGGTTTCTGATCTTCCTGGTTATTTTTGCCATTTCGGCATAGTCCATCATCTCTGTTATCCATTCTTCTCCGGTAATCCAGTGAGAATTTCTGGAAGGTGGTGGTTTGTCCTGGATCTTCAGGAAGTAAACTGAGAAATCGGGGTGTTTGGGGTTTTTTTGCGTTTTTGTAAAGAAAAGCTCAACAATTTGGGTGGTTTCCTGGTTTTTACTTTTTGAAATAGGTTTAGGAAAGACCCCCTAACCAAGTGGGCAGACAGAGGGACAATTATCCCTGGCAGGCTGTACATTCCAGCAGGCAATGTGTGAGCAGCTGCACTGGTCTACTCCAGGGACATCCGAATCTATAGAGATGCGATCTACTCCCAGTACAGTGGTACCTCAGGTTAGGTACTTAATTCGTTCCGGAGGTCTGTACTTAACCTGAAACTGTTCTTAACCTGAAGCACCACTTTAGCTAATGGGGCCTCCTGCTGCTGCCGCGCCGCCGGAGCATGATTTCTGTTCTCATCCTGAAGCAAAGTTCTTAACCTGAAGCACTATTTCTGGGTTAGCAGAGTCTGTAACCTGAAGCGTATGTAACCCGAGGTACCACTGTACCTTGCAACATGAAAAGAATGCCACCCTCTGCGCACACACAGGTTGCGATTCGCCACTTCTGCGCATCTGAGTGACATCATTTTGCACCTCTGCGCATGTGCGAGTGGCGAAATCCGGAGGTAACCCTTTCCGGTACTTCCGGGTCACTGCGGGACGTAACCTGAAAGAACATAACACGAAGCGGACGTAACATGAGGTATGGCTGTATAATAAAACTGGCAGTGATTTACCCATTGTCATTGCTCAGAGTTGTTGAGCTTTATTTAGGAAAGGGTTGCATAAAATCACTCGCCAAGCAGTCCACAACCATCCCTCCTTCCCCCACTCTACCACAGACGAGGGGAATACAAGTGGCGCCAATGAAACATGGCGCTGGGTGCGGGGCACGTCACGATTGCTCAGGAGCAACCAGACAACCTCTTTTTTCACTCCCACGATTGATCTGGAGAACCCTGGCAATTGCAGTCGACTGGTTCGACATTGCTGGTCTACATGGTGTGACACACGATGGCAATGGCATGTTGTTGCATTAGTTTGAGTGGACGTTGAACAGAAGCCGGGCAGAGTGGTGACGAGGAGTGAGAGGGCAGAGCTGTTTCTGCCTGGCACCTCCAAACTGGTATTTTACTCTCTGAGATCCAATGGAGCGTGCTGTCCCATCACTGGAGTCCGGTGACACAGATGTGGTCCTGCTACACACATGTAGTCGGATTCCTTTCCCCGCTGCATGTCAAACACGATGAGCTGCCTGCTGTTGGTTCTCTGACTGGCTGACCAAATGCGACCTAAACTAAACTATTCATTCTGCAGGGGATGCAGCAAAATTATGACTCACGCCACAGAGTTACTCAATCACAGGACAGGAACAGCCAGGAATGGTGTAATTACACAGCTAGTAGAATCTTTGATCTGCCATTGCTGAACAGATGTCTGAGCCCACACAGAGTCAGCTCTAGGCTTGGAGCCATACCAGGACGTTGACGCTGCTTGGGCCCTTTCAGTCTGACTGCGAGTGCTCTGTTTTTGGAGATATATATAAATATTAGTGTTCCTAGAAAATAAATGCTGACTCTCCACCGTTTCTGTGCAAAGGGGCTTCAAAAGCCACTGTTGCTAAGGTTCCTCGTTTAATTTGCAGAAATTGTGGGATTATCTCCCCATTACTTTAATATCATCTCCAATCTCTAAGGAAAGTGAGATCTGGATAACTCAGTCTTCATCTCTTATAGGAGGTAACACAAAAATAATTGTGTCATCATCTCTTAACCAAGCTAAACCAAAAGTATGTTCTAGGCATGTGAAGCAACCACAATATTCATTTTGTATCTGTATCTAGCAATGCGAAAGAGCCTGATCTGTTTCAGATCTGCTCTGTGTTGTTCTGGTTTGACATTTGGGTCCAAATCTGACCTTTTAAGTCCGAAGCTCTGTTTAGCCCCCATTGACTAGAATGGGAAATCTAAAAGCGGCTATGACTTCTTTTCACACAAGTGGATGTAATTTGTAGGCTAAATAGCCCTTGCAGAATGGATCAAGTCTGCCAAAGTTCAAACAGATCCATCCAGGGATTTCCATGCAGGGAACATTTAAGGTGGTTTGTTGTTTGTTTGTTGTCTGAAAGAAATAAAGTATTTAATTGTTTTATTTTATTCCAGAATTGGATGCAAATTTCAGGCACAGTTCCCACTTCTGAAGGAACGAATACTGCCAAATTTCTGACAGGTAGCTACAGCAGTTCTCCTACAAGGTCAGACTACCATTTTCAGGTGGGAAAACAAAAAAGAATCACATTCCCTCCCCTAATTTGATCGGGGGAATCTGTTTGAGAAATGGGGACATGAGGACAGTTAAGTAACCCGTCAAAGTTCGGACAAATAGTTCCAGGGGCTATCATGCTAGGGGATTTTATCTTGTTATAACAAAATAGAAAAGTCACTGTTTTTTCTCCCCACTCCCCACTTCCTAGAAATATCCCCCTTGAAGAAAAAAGAGGGGGCACTATGATTTCTGATGGTTTGTTAGGAAAGGGGATTATTTTCTTAGACCCCAGTAGTCTAACTCTACTGCGTATGCCCTGTTCTTGCAGCCAGAATATGGAGGAGAAAGGCAGACCGCATGTTTACTTCAACATTCCTCCTCCAAATCACTGACAGTGAAGTGCACTGGGAAAATAATTCACTGATTAAAAGATAATCAAAATGTCCATCAAAATGAAAGATCCCCCCTCTCCCCTCTCCTATATATTCCCTCTCCTCTCAAGTGCTAGACATTTTACCATTCAACTTGATTTCATTTTTCAGGAAAGGAAAGGAAGGTCATGCACAGAAATTTTGGGGGATGGAGGAACCGAGGCAACAGAACTACTTCTTTGGGGATTCCCTAATTCACCTGTTAATAGCCTGATCTAACTCAGGAGCATGACATCGTGGCCGGAATCACCCCAATTTGCCTCATTACTTGAGGTGCACACAGAGCCATTGCATAACCCTATCATTCCCTGCTGAAAAGCTAATGAATTCATCAATGAGAATTTTATTGAATGGGTATTTTCTCCACCGTGGATCCTAAACATTCACCAGTTTTCAAGTCAGGAAAAAAAAAATAAGGCTGCGATTCTATGCACGCTTATGAGGGGCAAGGACCCATAAAATACAACAGGACGATCCTGAATAGACATGCTTAAAAATGCCCTGCAATGCTGTTTGCACAAACAACTCTGAGGCCTTTTGACCCTGGATGTATGTGTATCAAAGCAACTGCCACACTTTGTATGCACATTCACATAAACCTAGAGGGAGTAACAAGAGGGAACATCAAAGAACCAATGATTCATTCACTTAGAGTAAAATGAAGGTACCCTAAAAGTTAGGATCAGATTAACTGATCTCGATGTATAAGTCTATGGACATTAATTTTCCCTATACAGATTTTGCATGGTTTATACTGATTCCACTCGCCAGTGAGTGGGAGAGAAAATGGTGTTTTGGGCTTTGTGGCTACCATAGTATCTGAAAACCAAGGGGCATGTTGGTTGCCAGAGAAATGTCCTTGGTTCTTTACATAAATTAATGTCAGCTGGGATGGACAGATTGGTGCATCTGTCCATTTTGTTTTCTCCCACTTTCTCACTTACCCAATTTTAAGGACAGTTTGGTGCATCGTTTCAGAAAATGTGAACCAGGTAGGCTTGCATGAAAATAAGAAACAAACTGAAGCAGGCCTAGCCTGGGATGGGACTCCAGGATGACACCACTCTACAGAGAAGTAATATGTGAATAAGGTTGGGGAGGGAACAAGGAAACAGAGCAATATTCCCTTCTCTCCTTTGCCCTCCCCATTTGGTCACTGATTGTCAGACAAAGAAAATGAAGTGTGTCTGGGGGTTGAGGTCAGCTTGCAAGGAGAGTTTTGGGAGACAGCAGGCTGGCAGGACTGAGATGGTGTTTTGAGTCCTCAGACTGGCTCCGCAAAAAAAAAAAAGGTAAGGTGCCTCATATTTCCTTCTGGGAGAACTCAGTTAATTTCCAAACTAATCTGAGCGGAGCTTTGGGGAAATCACTTATCTCCATGAAAGGCTGTGGAAAACTCTACATTCACTGTGCTTCATACAAAATTCGGATTATTTAAAGGAGAAAAGAATAAGAAAGGAGGATTCTTAATTCATTGGTTCCATTTCAGAAGCAGGCACAGGCAATTTGTAACTCCCAAAATCCAGGGAGAAATTCAGACAAGGAGAAATTTCAGAAGCACGTAAGAGACTTTTCAACAGGTGCCCTCTAGGAGGAGCTAGAGAATAAAGAATCTTTCCACGCCTGCAGTCCTAAACTTTTTATATATACAAAAACAAAGCAAAGAGGCAGATGTGCTTCCTATTAAAGTAAATTTCTGGACTACAAAGTCCGTTGAGATGAGGACGTCTGGCTGGTTGAGAATGTCAAGTCGTGCTTCAGGGCCTTGTAGAGACCCACAAAGGATTCAGCCCATGTGTCTTTCTGGTGACCTTGGGACTGAGCTGCCCTGTAGGCTGTGTAGACCATGGTCAACACTGTCCTTTCAAAATCTTCTTTCTTTAGCACCCCAGGGTGGCCCAGCAGCCTGGCATTCAGTCGGCGAATGTCCGTGATGCTTTTAGGGATGACGTCATTGCAGAGAGTGTCAAATGCAGTCGCCTTCCTCATCGAAGCCAGCTCCTCATCTTTGACAGAGATCTTCAGGTTGTCGTTGATCTGCAGCTCACTTAGAAGAAGCTGGGGCAGAAACACACAGAGGAGGAATGAGGCAAAGTTGTCACAAAAGACGGCAGGGCAACTGTATTTTGGAGTGGTACCTTCCAAACAAAACTTGGCTCATTTGCTGCTTGGGAGAACCCAGCCAGCCTCCCAAAGGAACAATGCATAACATTTAGGTTAAATTTAGATTGTTTTTATTGGAACATAAAGCAGACAAAGGGGCTGATTAGTTTAAAAATAAAATGGCAGGAGGCAGGTCAGCAGCCCTTACAGCTGTAGTCCATCACTCAGCTGTGTCTGAGACCACGTTCTTCTGAAGCCAGCATCTAACCCACCATCTACTTGGTCTACGATTTCTGTTAAAATATTGCTCTGGGGCTGGGCCACGGAACCTGTGGCTTTCCACATGTTGTTGGACTTCAATTCCCATCAGCCCCTGCCAGCATAGCCAATAGCCCGGGGTGCATACCCATCAATATCTTGGAATCCCACTGTATTTGATTGCTTGTATTTGATTATATGTTGTTCTTATATTCAACTAATAAAACATTCAAAACAACAACAACATCTTGGAATCCCAAGATGTGTGTCTTCCCACCCATGTTCCTGTATGAGTCACGGCACCCAAAATGGTTGCTGTGCTCTCGCGTGAGAAAACGGGATGTCCTGTTTTTTCCAGGACATTTGCAGGCTGTGCGGGACGATGGTTCCCTATTCCTGCTTTATGGTGACAACTTTAAGCATGCTTATTGAATTCAGCAAGGAAGCTGCAGATTGACAGTGACAACTTCACAGTGATTCTGTGATTCTATATTTGATGTGGGAGAGAGCCTTTCCATATGCCTCGTTCTCTAATCACAGTAAACGGATTCTTCAGGGTTTTCCCCCTTCCCCCTAATGCCTGTAACTTTATTTCAGCAGCGTGGACGGCTGCTCTTAAACATGAGAGCAAAAGCCTGCAAATAAATGCCATGGCATCTTTCCGCCAGTAGCATAGAGCAGGTGAGCAGGTGAGTCACTGCTGGTTACTGAGAGGAGGAGGATGGGTGAGACAGCAGGAAGGCAGCATGGTGCAAACACACTGGCGGGAGCACCAGGTTGGCTTTGCCAGTGCATTTGTGCTGTGCCACCTGCCCTGCCACCTCACCCATTCCCTTTGTAAACAGCAGTAAGTCAACAAGTGCTTCTGTCCCACCAGGCTGTCTGACACCGCTCTGCACCAAGCTCCTTATTCTCTGTGCTGCCTTGAAGATATTGTCATATCTGGTATATTTCTACACAGAAAGATGGTTCTCTGGTGTATACTGAACCTCAAACAGAAGGTCCACATCATCCTGAGACTTCTGAAGCACTGGGTTGAGGAGAGCTGCTGAAGACCTCTTCACTCGCTGAGCGGATGGGAAGAGCATCGCTGGGGAGGAAAGGAGAGATAAGAAAGAAGCTGTTGCGCTCACTGTGCAGCTGCCCCTGCTACCCACCCCAGCCTCGCAGGACTGCTGTTTTTCAGAGCTGCTGCTCATCAGGCAGAAATGCAGCCTTTCATTTAAACCATACCTTTTGAACTTCTGCCCGGCATTGTTAATAAATCTGGTATCTGAGCTCTGACAAGCCTTGGCTCAAACTGAAATAATTGCTCCCTTTTTAGCCATTTTGTACCTTCCTTCTAACACCATATTCCAAGACTTTCCTTCTTGTTCTAATGGGGAAGATTATTCAGTCTGAGGCCCAAATTCCCCTTTGAGCACAAGGCATTATGGGAATTCAAGGACACATTCCTGCCAGGCAAAAACACTTGGGGTGTGTAACAAGAGGCATAGAGGGGTGTGCTTGAGGAGAGGGGGTGTGGCGGGTGGAGAATTCTGAGGGCCAGATGGAGAAGGCAGGGGGCCGCATTCACTTCATCCAGGCCTGAGGTTCCTCACCCCTGTAATGGGAGCACAGTAAGAACATATGAACATAATGTTCTGCTGGATCAGGCCAATGGCCCATCTAGTCTAGCATCTGTCAGTTCAGCCTACACTCATGTAGGAACCTGGCAGAGACACACGCCCGACTGACATGTTCCCTCCCTCTTGGTCGATAGTTTGGGAGCTTCAAAAGCTTTCTTCTGCCCGAACATCACAGCGACCGATGCCAACGGACACTGGCACACTTAGGGATCTGCAGAGTCTTCGCATCATTGTGTGACAGACCTCAGCAACTCAGCATTTTGGCTAATCTACTTTGTTTACATATAAACACACATGGAGCACTGCAACATGGCTCCCTCTCTCTCTAACATCAGACAGCAAAGAGAAAAAGGACAAAGGACATTAGTCCCACTTCACTGAACACAGTAACACAAACATCCTGTCTCCGTCACTTCCCACTCCGTGGAGGCAAAACATATACTGACATATGATAGACAAAAATCCCATGACTGCAGTCATGGAGCAGGAATTCTAACAGCATCTTGTTCTCACAGTGGCCAACCAGATGCCTGTAGGAAGCACATATGCAGGATCTGAGCGAAAGAGCACTCCCTCTTCCACCCAGTGGTTTCAAACAGCTGGCATTCAAAAGCATGACTGCCTTTCAGCATGGAGGCAGAGCGTGGCTGTCATGACTACTGGCTGTCAACAGCCTTATCCTCCATGAATTTCTCCAATCCTCTTTAAGAGCCATCCAAATTGATGGCCATCTCTATCTCCTGTGGGAGATAAAGATTTTGCCCATTGTTTCAACCCTTTGGACCCACTCTATGGAGGTGAGATCTTTAAATCAGAAGTCTTTTTTTATTATTCTTTATTTACCTGGTTGGCCACTGAAAAAACAGGATGCTGGACTAGAAAGAACTGAGGTTGATCAATGTCCATCCGCCCCCCCCACCGTGTCATCCTCACAATGGCCCTGTGAGGAAGGGGGTTGCAATCCAGGCCTCCATTTCTTCTCCTCCTCCTCCTCCATTCCTTTTAGGTTCTGCTCTCCTTTGCATTCCCTTCCCTCCTGCCTAAGCTGCAGCACCTTTCGCACAATGCTCTGCCTTGAAATCTTGAAGTGTTAATTGCTTAGTAATTAAAACTTCAATCACCCAGCAGTTACAATGTTTATTTGCTAAACAACCGCTGGCAGGGATCCAGGCTACAATGATCAAATTAATAACTTTTAAAGCACCGTTCTTTGGGGAACATAGCTTATGGAAAGGTCTATTCCCGAGGGATAGATGAATTAATCCATGGCAAAACGACTAAGGGCTCACACAGATTTCCTTTCATGCCACCGCTTCCAGACCCTCTAAGTGTTTCTATTTTCCAGGGACAGTCCCAGATTTACAGAAGCCATCCCAGTTTCTGATTTGATCCCAGAATTGTTGGGTATTCCCTGGCTCTCGAATTACTTATGGCTTTTATTTTATGGCTGATGAAAGGCGATCTTGAAAACCTCATGCCCTTCCATCCCAGGCCACAGGGCACGTTAAGACTTCTATCTCCTCCCATTTATGCACGTGGTTTCTTGTTTTGTTAGTTTGCTCTTCCTTAGGCTTTACTCAGTAAATGCATCATCACCAATTGCCAGTGATTCATTTTGCAAATTGCGCAAAAACAGTATTGAGATGGAGAAATCTGTGCCGCCAGTATTTGGCCCAGTGTTTACAAAACCATGCAGAAACTTTTCTGCTGACTCGGCTTCCCCCTACACCAACGCAGAGCTGTGACACTTGTTCCGTATCAGAGAATAGGATGGCAGGATTAATGCGATTTGCCATCTCCATCTTCTTCCCCTGGAGGAGTTTATGTAAAACAATTATTTCATCTCAACATGCACTAATTTATTTTAATGATGCCTCCGACTCACATCATGTACAGTAATTGTGACTGCTTGGGAGACAGGAGATCCCTGATCCAGCATAGGACTGGATTTCAGAATACACCGAATTGGGAAACTCTCAGCACAATTAATGATCTGCTTTGCTTTGGACCACATCAATGAGTCCAAAGGGGGGAGGTCTTGCTTTTTGGGCAGCCCAGGACCTCCACACATGATGCCCAAGATTGCGTCCCAGAGAGGTCACTTCAGTGCTGGTCACTTTAGTGCTGCTATTGCAGCAAAAACAATGCGGGAGGCAGCAGTTACTATGACTTGCAATGGCTTTCTGGGATCTCCAGCATATAGTCTTTCTCATCACCAGCTGCTAATCCCTATGTTAATTGGGGAGGGCAGGGACTGAACCTGGCTGTGCCCTTCTGCTGTGCCCTGACCTCACTGCTTCTTGGTGGTTTTCTTACTGTTCTAATATTTTAACCAGATGTGTGACCCTCCAGGTGTTGTTGAAGAACCTCCCTCAGTCATGCTATCTGGAATTGATGGGGTTCGGAGTTCAAGAGCATCCAGATAGCCATAGGTTCCACATCCATACTATAAGGAATGTCTGCCTGTAGGCAGATCGAACAAGCCCGCTAAAGTAGGGATGGGGAACCAGTGGTTACCCTTACACTGGAGGACTCCAACTCCCATCAATCCCATACAACATGGCCAATGACCCAGGCTGATAGGATTTAGAGTCTAGCAACATCAGGTGTAGCTTGCACAATAACCTAGAACAGCTCTGCTGCTTCTGGTTTCTTTCTTTTTACTATGGAAGGAGGTGGTCAGTGGGTGAAGGCATGGTGGGTGCTTTCAATTTGGAAACAAGCCAGCACTTCATCCTGCTGCAGCCACTGCCAGCCCGCTGCTGTGCTGTACACTGTGTGAATCCTCAAATGGCCCTGGGAAATTGCTTAATTCAAAGTGCATTGGCTTTGCTGCCTGCCAGGCACACAGCGAAAGAAGACAAGCAGTGGGAAAGCAGCATGAAAGAGGATAACTGGCCACTCTTCCTGGTGGGCATCACATGGAGATGCTGGTTGCATCAGACAGTACTTTTAGGTGGGGACTGTTGACATGGCCTCCACTATTTGTGTTGGCACGGTGACAGAATCTGACCATTGCAAATTCCAATGCAAACTGCTTTTAACTGCACCTCCTGAAGGGGAATATAAACATCCACTGGATTTTCCACATCTCTAAATGTTGCAGTATGGCATCCCAAAATACATCCATTTCCCCCCCCTTTTTTCCAGTATTTAAGGAATTTTTATTAAAGCAAGAATCTCATAATCCAAATTATGGTTCTTTGCTCAGCTATCAATTCCTACTGTTAAAGGACAGGTGATTTTCACTCCCATGGAGAAGATAAATCTACCTTCCACTCTCGGCACTAGGTCGTCAGCACCCTGACCGTGATCTCACTGGTATTATGTCATAGATTATAGGCATTTTGCTGGGGTGCCTCTAGACTGTCACTATTTTGCAGGAAAGATTCATCCACACACCAAAACTTTAGTTTTCCACACTCAAAATAGATCAAATTGCTCTCTTGCTCTAGCACAACAAATCCACTTTTAAAAAGAATCAGGCTTCTTTGCAGTTTGGAGAATGACAGGAGCGTGCACTGAAAAGTGTGGAATGACTGAATGACCAGCAGGCATAAACACCTTGCAAGCAAAGCAAAATGAATGAAGGACAAATACTCATTGCCATATAACCACTCAGCAAACAAATCAGAACAAATGCTCAATAACTACTGCATATAATCTCATCTCTGCTTAAGCTTTGCGCAAGAAAATCGGAATGAATGCTTGATAAACAGGGTGTCTGGAGCGGGAAGCTAGTCGTATATTTTAAAAGGGCAATCGTTTTGCTTAGAAGTTAATGCTTCTAAGAAATAGAATGCAAGAGCTGGTCTTGACTAGCAAAAATGTGTTTATATGTCTGCTGATGCTGCCAGGGCAGGATTTGGGGGCACAAGCCCAGGAACCCAGTCAGCAGAATGGGCAAGAGCTGAATGCAACAGGACTGGTGTGCCACATTTTGAAGGAAGTGGTGTAATGCAGCAGTGGCCAGGGACAATGGGAGCTGTAGTCCAGCAAGATCTGGAGGGCCATAGGTTCCCCATCCCTAATCTAAAGAGAGGCCATTAAGCCCAGTCTCAAATTACCTAAATACACCTAAGTTGCTATTAGATGAAGTGACCATGCAATATCCTTTCAAAGGACGGAGAATGGACAAGGAGGAAGAGAATTATCCCACATACCATATTTTTCGCTCTATAAGACGCACCAGACCACAAGACGCACCTAGTTTTTGGAGGAGGAAAACAAGAAAAAATAAATCTGAATCTCAGAAGCCAGAACAGCAAGAAGGATCGCTGCGCAGTGAAAGCAGCAATCCCTCTTGCTGTTCTGGCTCCTGGGATAGCTGTGCCTCCTTCATTTGCTCCATAAGACACACACACATTTCCCCTTACTTTTTAGGAGGGAAAAAGTGAGTCTTATAGAGCAAAAAATACAGTACTTCCCAAATTCAATCACAGCTGCAATTTGTAGAATGCTTTGAAATCTGAAGACGCATATTTAAAGATGAGGCCCCAACTCCACTTACCTGGGCATAAGCCCGACTGAATTATGTAGGGTTGTGCTGCAAATCCTTTGAAACAGCACAGATGTATGCAAAATTGTTTCACTGTAAGGAATTCATTCCAAGCAGGAGGAAACACTTGACGTCATGGGGCAGTTTGGCTCAGCAGATGAGCCCCACCGTCATGGAATTAAGGGTGGGGTGCCCCCATTTCCCAGGAAGTCTAGAAAGGAAAACCAGACTCCACCAAATGATCTCTTCATAAAGCCAGACTCCAGACAGAGAACAAGCGATCTCTCCAAATGCCACTCTCATTACAGTGTTCTCTGCTCTTTTCCTCTTAAAGAAGGTGAGGCCCTGGCAATGAGCCTAATGGCTAAGAGCCCTCAGGCTCTCGTGCGTCTGGTAAAAATTGCCCTTAGGTGGGTTTGAGAATGGGAGTGGTCAGCAGGCTAGGCTATTGCGGGTGGAATCACTCCCTCTTCTCCCTCTAGAAGGAGGAGGAGCAGATTTTATGCTGCAAAAGGAGTCTACTGTCTCCTGCTTATACGAATTCAGCTCTTTCATAATCTTAGAAAGCAGTACTCTTATTTAAAAAATGAATCAGAATAATAGCTGGTCTGTGGAACTTCACTGAGTGCCAATTCTAGCTAGGCATGATTTGTTTTTATTCTTGGGGCAGAGCCGTGGAAAAGATAATCATAACCTCAGGCAAGCCAAAAGTGTGACCCTGTAGACAAGAAGCTTCTGTAAGTGTCTGCGAATGTTTGCATTTATGTGGAATTAGAGGTATTGGGTTTGATCCAGACTGATCTGGGGTTAGATCCAGACTAAAAGTGCAGGCCTAACTCTGTCCACTCAGAGGTATTTCCTACTGAATTCAGTGGGATGGGTGATCTTATTCCCAGGTGCTTTTAAAGCAGAGATTGGATGGCCATCTGTCATGGATGCTTTAGTTGAGATTTCTGCATTGCAGGGGGTTGGGCTAGATGACCCTCAGGGTCCTCAACAACTCTAAACATTTATGATTCTATGATTCAGGTAGGGATGAGTAAATCTGACAATCATCTTGCCACATAAAGATGGGCAAATCTGACAATTTAGGTTGCTCCCTGTCTCTTCTTTTTCCAATCTTAAATTCAATCCTCCACATTTCCACATCAGTTTGCAATTAAAAAAAAAAGCCTTTGTGAAAATACATCTGCATTTTAGTGCAAACCTAGTCCAAATATACACTGCTTTGACTGCATTTTAGCCTAATGTAACCTTTTTGCAGGGGACGCGGGTGACGCTGTGGGTAAAACCTCAGTGCCTAGGACTTGCTGATCGCAAGGTCGGCGGTTCGAATCCCCGCGGCGGGGTGAGCTCCTGTCATTCGGTCCCAGCTCCTACCCACCTAGCAGTTCGAAAGCACCCCTAAGTGCAAGTAGATAAATAGGTACCGCTTTATAGCCGGAAGGTAAACGGCGTTTCCATGTGTGGCGCTGGCTCGCCAGATGCCGCTTCGTCACGCTGGCCACGTGACCCAGAAGTGCTCCCGGCCTCTTGAGCGAGATGAGCGCGCAACCCTAGAGTCGGACACGACTGGCACGTACAGGCAGGGGGGTAACCTTTTTGCAAAGCTTCAGGATACTTGAACCAGCCAAATGGTTGGTTGGGATAGAGATGGCCTGAGAAAAAACAGCTTCTTCTTGAGATTTTATTCCTTTTCCTAGGGACACTGAGAAGGAGGCTAAAACCTTGACATTTGGCAACCCTAGCCAGGATTGGCAGACAAGTCGTTCCAAAAATATCTACCACATCTCTGTGGTTATTTCATGCTGCACTTATTCACAATGAACCCTAAATGTTAATAATTAGCTGGATTTGCCATGTGCAGGCAACCCATTTTTTCAGATGTCACTGACCGCATAGTCCTCATTCCATGGAGAATGCTGCATATGGCTCATTAGAGACATCTGTCCTTAATATATCCTGCCCTGATTCAACTGACAATGGATAATTATTGTTCGTTTACAGTTTCTTGGGGAGGGGGGGAGAAATACATTTCTTTAAGCGTTCAGATTAGTGCCGCACCAAATTTTGGTCACTAAAAATATGGGGGATAATAATATCCCACCCACCCCTTCCCCACACTGCACTGCAACCAAGCCATGATGTCTCATTAATTCAGCAACAAGCTTGGAATAAAGAAGGGCACTGCACTTTGAGAAGGACATAGAGCAGGGGCTGATGGGAGAGGTAATTCAATAACATATGGGGGTCACAAGCTCCCCATCTTTGATGTAGACAAAGTGGTCCAAAGGAGGTCAACAAAGATGGAAATTGGGAAATAGGTCTTGTGAAGAAAAGAGGTAAAGGAGGTCAGTATGTTTAACTTGGAGAAGCGGAGCAGGGTGAGGCGGAACTGTTAGAATTCCTGCTCCATTATTGCAGTCATGGGATTGTTGTCTTTCACATGACCGTATATGTTTTGACTCCACAAAGTGGGAAGTGACAGAGACAGGATGTTTGTGTTACTGTGTTCTGTGAAGTGGGACTATTGTCCTTTGTTCTTTCTCTTTGCTGTCTGATGCTAGAGACAGGGAGCCATATTGCAGTGCTCCATGTGTGTTTATATGTAAATAAAGTAGATTAGCCAAAATGCTGAGTTGCTGAGGTCTGTCATGCAATGCTCCGAAGACTCTGCAGATCCTTAAGTGTGCCAGTTGGGCATGTGTCTTTGCCAGGGTCCTACTCGAGTGTAGGCATACTTTGGATATCTGAAGCATAGAATCATAGAGTTGGAAGGGATCCCTAAGGATCTAGTCCCAACTCTCCAAAGGATTCCACCCAGAAAGAGGGCAAAGACTTGTTTGTTGCCCCAAGGAACAGCGCATGATCTAAGGAGCTTAAATTCCAGGATGAAAGATTTCAGCTGAACAGTAAGATAACAGCAAAAAGCATTATGGACAATGGAATCAATTACTCACTGGTAGGGATGGGGGGGGTGTTGAAATTTGATCCAGTTTGCATTGAAAGGGGAACCTGCCAAATTTCTCAGAAACAATGTGTGAACACAGCTATGCCAGATCTGCATTCTCTGAGACAAAGGTATCCTTCAAAGTTCACAGGGGAAAGTGCATACAAAAATGTTTATATTAGGAGAAATTTGCATGGAAAAGGTGAAGGATTTTCATAAGGACTAAATCCGCCCCCCCACCCCCACCCCACAAAGTGATATGGAAGTGCAGAGAACTGAATTTTGAGATTGGAAAAATGAAAAACCGAGGGGGAAATGAAGTTGACAGAATCGCCCATCTCTAGCTAGCGAGTGAGTGAGTGTATGGACCCTCTGTCATTGGAGGTCTTCAAGTGGAATGGCACTGGGCAGCGGCTGTGGTCCTCTAGATGTTGTTGGATTCCAACTTTCACAAGTCCCAACCAGCAAAACCAATGGACAAGAATGATGGAAGTTGCCATCTTGTGACACCTAAAGGGTGTCATCTCTCTATCTCTGGGTTTCCCGCAACAATCAGGGAGTTGGACTAGTTGACCTACGATACCCCATAAAACTGTATAATTCTATGGACAAATTTGTTTCAAAATATCTAAATCAGGCAAAGGCTTCCTCTCTTTTAATTTTTTAAAAAATTACAAATTAAACTTGTCCTGTAAGCCAAAGTTCTCTTGAAAACCTGTGGATTTGGGGGCAGTCCCAACAATCTTGGCTAAGAAGTGTTTTTCTTCTCCATTACAGACAGTGCAATCAAAGCAAACACAGACCCAGTGCCAAATAACAGCGGAGAGATCAAACAGGTTAGGACATTATTACAGACTTCTTCTTTTTTTCATTTTAGCCACCTCAAAGTAACCCA
Source organism: Podarcis tiliguerta (assembly GCF_965153285.1). Lineage (NCBI taxonomy): Eukaryota > Metazoa > Chordata > Lepidosauria > Squamata > Lacertidae > Podarcis > Podarcis tiliguerta. The sequence goes on along the minus strand of NC_139543.1, from coordinate 54,052,681 downwards.
TGAACTTGACTTTCCCTATTACCTAGCAGTGCTTAAAGGACTCCTGGTAAAATGCCATCTGGAATCTGCTAATTTACAAGCATAGATGCCTTTGGGCACCTTAAGGAAACTGGGGTCTCTATGGCCTTGAAGCGTGATCAGTTGCCCTGTAAGCCACATTTTACATTAAAAAGTGGGAAGGGCAAGCAATCTGGGTCCTGGCCACCCTTTAACAATGCCCCCACTATTAATCACCAGCAAAACGAACCAGATATTGCCATATTCCATACCAAGCTCTAAACATTTCCAGGGAGCTTTTTCGAACGCAGTGGAACATTTTGATCCCAGCAGAAACGAAAAGGGAAACTCCCGTTAGTTAAATATCCAGTTCTCTAAGGGGGATCTGAGGACACAGAAGCACATCCAGATGAAACTCATCTGCTTCCCAATCTACGTCTCCGGATGTGCCGTTTCATGCAGACGGGGTCAGGCATTCCTATTTGGGGCCATCGGTTCTTGCACATGAGTAGAGATGGATCCGGCCCCCTGTATATGAGCAAGATGATTATTGCAAGTGGTCGTTTGCCTGCCTCCATAAACAGTACAACACACAAATAAGTTACCATGCTTTTTTATCTCTAAATGATGCTCACAAATCCTCAATAACCCTAAGAAATGAACGTGTACGGTACCCCAACACTGGGAGTGATATGGAGTGACAATTGAAGGGGTCCTGCTAATATTCCTTAGAGACAAGCAAGTCAAAAGGGAGGCTTTTAGCCCCTGCCACTGAACGAGAGGCCCAGTGTGCTTGCCAGATGGCGGCACAGTGGTTAGAGTGTTGAACTAGGACTTGGGAGACCAGGGTTCAGATTACCACACTGCCAAGAAGCTTGCTGGGTGACCCTGGGCCTGTCACTCTCAGGCTAACCTACCTCACAGGGTTGTTGTGAGGATAAAATGGGGAGGAAGAAAATTAAGCATTCGCCCTTGAGATTTTTGGAGAAAAGGTGAGATATATATGTATTAAAAATAAAAATAAAGAATATACTTTAGCACCATGCAGGAGGGCAACTGCCAAGCGCACCACAACTCTTGTGAAGGCCACTTATGCCATCACTGCTGTGTACTCAGGAAGGGAAGTGGAATCTCAGTTCCAAGGGCCAAATGTGGCCCTTGGGAGTCTCCCCAGCTCACACACATCACTGCCCCGACTCTGCATCCTCCTTGAGATTGTGGGGAGCGGTTGGCCTGACCAGCCCGTGACCTTGGACTCTGATCCTGCTTTTGGCTTAACTGGATGGCATACTCTCCAACATCTCACTGATCAAAACCAGGATGCTCATTTTTCTTTTGCCCCCCCAAGTTCTCGCGGAAGCCAGCTGACTTGCACCAGAGCGCTGGACCAAACAAATGGGACATTCCGGGATCCAATCAGAAGCCAGGATGGGTTCTGTAATTCTGAGATGTCCGGCTCAAGCTGAGATGGTTGAGGGGTATGGGATGGTGTGATGGGTGGGTGGGTGTAGAAACCAGCCTATGGTACGAAGGGGGAACTGACCTTTGTTGCCCTGCCCACTTTTGCATCTGGCCCCACCCACCACCAGCATGGTTCCCTGGAAAAATGCCCAGAAAGGAATGCAGCCCTTAGGCTGAAAATGGTTTCCCATCCCTGCACTCAAGTGTAAGAGCCCCAGCTGCTGGATCTCCTTTCTCCATTCAGAATTCCTTGGCACAAAAACTGGCTGTCTACCAGTGAGTCACCAGAAGAGCCATTGATGGAGCCAAAGCTAACCAGGCTAGCCCCCAGCATGCTCTCCAAATTGGTTCATGGCCACCCAAGTGGCGCGGAGAACACTGACTCATGCGTGTTAAGCACCATGGCTCCTGCATATCACTTATTCACCTTCTACACATGTGTCTGGCCTGACTGATTTCTGGATAACCTAGAAAGGAATGTAGATCTCTGTGTTGCTACAGATTAATTTTTTTTACATGTATGTGATGGCAACAACCCAGGCTGAACCTAGATTAAGTAAAAAGTTCTCATTCTGACACCTGCACTTTTAATAGTAAAAAAGTATTATCCATTTTTAAACTCCCATTGGCTTTTAAGATTCCCAGAAGGACTCCAGAAGCTTTCTATGCTGTAGTTGATCATTTTAAGGTGTGACGTATCAGTGCCATGAGAAATTGTTATGCGGCAGATGAATGGACGCACAGAGGCAGGGCTGGGAAGGTTGCACACCATAACCAAGAGTCATTTTGGCTACCTGGAGCAAATGCCTTTGGCACTATGCTATCACCTTCAGAAGTAAGTCAACTTTTATTATCGGAACTGATAGCAACAAGCAACACAGCAGGATAAGCTTTGAGAAGCATTGAATGATTCTGTTGGTTTGCAGGCATACAATGCATTCTGTACCACCACTTTGCATGAAAGCATTCTGGTTCTGGGGCAGATTCATGTCCCACCTGATCCCAATTATGCAGGACTGCAGCAGCATCCTAATAATATGTCAATCAATCTTCCCCCCAACTAGCCCATGCCGTATGTTGTGCAAATAATGGCCATTGGTGACTGAGGCTGGTGGGAGTTCTAGTCCATAGTATCTGGAGGGCACCAGGTTCAGAAAAATGGAAGACCATGTCAGGGGAGTTGTATGGCTCAATCCCAATTGAGCCTTGCCTTTTTTTCTGCGCTCACACCTAGGTGGTTACATCTCCACTGTGAAAAAGTGAAAAAGTATTATCCATTTTAAAACTCCCTTTTTAAATTCCCAGAAGAACTCCAGAAGCTTTCTGGAGTCCTCCTTTGGGACAGCCCAAGTATATCAGCAAGTGAATGTATTAGATGAGTACAAGGATTGCCACAGCAGCACAGTGTTTGCAACCAGAACCCACAACAGGAGCCAATCTGAAGTATTGCTCTGGTGTCATCAAATGGGGCAATGCTATAGTTGACCATTTTAAGGTGCAATGTATCAGGGCCATTGCCTGCCTTTCTGCGCTCACACCTAGGTGGTGACATAGGATGAAGCTATGGGGAAGTTGCTTCTAAGCTGCTGCGGTAATATATGAATAGAGGTGGATGAATAATATACACTCCTCTTTTAAGAAATGCTGCTACTTAGCTTTCCTAAGATGAGATGAGGCCCAGAGCTGGGTTTAAAGGCACATGGTACAGAGACCCCTTGCTGAAGCTAAGCAGTTCTGGCTCTGGTTTTGCAAGCTTCTTTGAGATCAATAAAAGAATGGTGATATACATATAATAAATATACATATAATAAATAATGGTGACAGCCGGGTGCGTGTGAAGTTAAGTTGAAATAAAAGAGGCACGGCAACATTTCTTTAAAAGAGGAATCAACCGTTCTTCCTTAATTTCCCTTTACATTGCGAGAAAAAGCAGAGCTCAAGATAGGATTCCACCGCAATGTGTTTAAAATCAGCCAGGCTCAAATGCACATCTGCATGTGGTTGAGAGTAGCAAAAAAATTCAGTTCAGGTCTTCGGCTTGGAGGGTTTCTGTTTGTGTGAACAGAGTCCATGTAAAAACATATGAGACCAATTAGTAGTGTTCGTTTACAGGACTTAATTCCAGATAGGGACCCTGTGGTTTCAATGTCCACCTTTTACAGCTGGAAGAGAATCTACATTAAAGTTAATTTTTTGCAAGAAAGAAAACAGGGGGCTGTTGTATGAAGTGGATGAGAATAGACGAACATAAGCAAACAAACAAATATGCAGACCACTCTCAAGAGCTGGTAGAGGGAGTTGAGGAAAGGGAGCCCTCAATTGATCTCTCCTGTGCAACACCTCTGTTTCTCTGCTGTAAGCAATTTATATTTATAACTCTTACCTCGGTTCCACCTGGGAGGCACAGTGGCATGAACATTGTAATATAACAATAGCAGCAGCACCGTCTTCAAGTGCATCCTTGATTGTCCAAAAATAGTGCCCTAGTTGTGCCTATAGGTTAGGCCTTTCTTCCCAACCTTCTCCTTGTATCTGTAACAGCCAGCAAATTCTTCTCCTCTTCCCTCCTGGTAGCAGGAAAAACTTGCTGAGCGCAATTTTTTTCCCTGACAAACTAGCGGCACCTCGCCTTAAACCAAGTCTCTTTGGGATCAGGGAATTCATTTGCACAGGCGGGCTCTGTTTTATATCCACATCTGGAATGACTCATGACGCATGTGAGTTTGCTGGCAGCTGTGGGGGTATATAAATATCATTACATTTTTGTATTTCAGTTCCATTCAGTAGTCAGGCCAGTTGGAATTTCCCTGTGTCAACAGACACAAGTAGCTGTATTAAGGAGCACTATTAAATCTTTAGGGTTGCAGTCTGCTATACGCATGTCCTCGTGATCAAAGCCTGAGCTCTTGGAGTGACATATTGGATGCATAAAGGAGGGAGTGGGTCGTGCTCATTGAGAGAATGCTCTGTTTTTCTCGGTGCCAATTTATTTTATAGAGAACACTGGAAGAGACTTCAGCCAATCAGGTCGCTACTGGGTGGAAGGTGTGTAGAAGTCAATCCTTGACTTGGATTGATGCTCTTGTAAAACAATATTTAATAACAAACCGGACACATTTATGGAAGATGTAGTGAGCTTTTAGTGAGACCACATTCATATTCTCACAGCATGCAGTTTGAAGAATGAGCATGATCCAGCCAAAGTTAAGTGCTTTTAAGGTTTGCTGTTTTTGATGGCACATCTTTAAAAGGTAAAGGTACCCCTGCCCGTACGGGCCAGTCTTGACAGACTCTAGGGTTGTGCGCCCATCTCACTCAAAGAGGCCAAGGGCCAGCGCTGTCCGGAGACACTTCCGGGTCACGTGGCCAGCGTGACATCGCTGCTCTGGCGAGCCAGAGCCGCACACGGAAACGCCGTTTACCTTCCCGCTAGTAAGCGGTCCCTATTTATCTACTTGCACCCGAGAGTGCTTTCGAACTGCTAGGTTGGCAGGCGCTGGGACCGAACAGCGGGAGCGCACCCCGCCGCGGGGATTCGAACCGCCGACCTTTCAATCGGCAAGCCCTAGGCACTGAGGCTTTAGCCCACAGCGCCACCCGCGTCCTGGCACATCTTTAAGCAAGGCTTAATTCTCTCCCATTGAATTCATAGCACCCTCCAGATTTTTGGGTGTGTGTGTGTGTTGAACTACAATTTCCATTGTAGTTCTGTCCATTGGCCATGCTGACTAGGGTAATGGGAACTGTATTCCAACAACTTTTGGTGGACACTTCATTGGTAACCCAGGGCTAGATTGCTCCAAATGTTAAGTGCCATTATGAAAATGGATTTAGACACCCCCTGCAGATTTTTGGCGAATTCTATAGGAAATAATAAGCCTCCATTCTCTACTTCACTCCTCCTCAGCCTCTGATGATGCAGCATCTCTGAGAACCCCGTCTGCCATCTTGATGTCGTTCACAGCACCATGAGTCAGGGGCCTAGTGAACTGTTGCATGACAACAGCCGTACATGTTTATTATGTGCAAAATATACACATGAAACAGAGGAAGGTTGCTTTTCTTGAAACCATGTGATTACCTTGTGGCATAATTTTTCTTTCCTTTTCAGTGCAGAGTACAAACAGTGTCTGGATCTTAGTCAATTTTTGTAGAGGCAGTTGTAAAGATTGTTGACATGCTGTTCAGAGTGTAGCCGGGCAGAACGTAGATTGGGATCTACTGGCAAATCTCTGGGTGATGTTTGTTAGATTGGCAAGGCCTTCTGACTCCCTATTCTCTAACAACAGCAGCAAACCAAAACTCCCCACACCTTCTCCCCCAGATTAGATTGCTGGGGAAAGTATACTGTCCTGATCACAAATTCCCTGAGTGAGTATGTATTCAAAGGCACCCTCACCCTTTCTTCTTAATAAGCACCATCAGTGGAGTAGACCCACTGAAATTAATAGCCAAGAGTAATGTTGCTCCATTAATTTCAGTAGGTTTACTCTGAGTAGCAGTTAGTTGAATGCAACCAAGCTGAGCCACAATTTTGGACTTGGTGGGCCTCATGGTTCTAGTAAGAGCCAAAGCAGATGCACAAATCTGAATTGTGTCGGTGCCTACTCCTGGTCTGCCATCCTTCTACAGAGATTCAGCTGAAGAGGGTGCCCTATGCTGGCTACTGAGAAGCGTTGTCCCAAGCAGCAGTCTAGCTACATTTTCCCCCTGTTAAAAAACAGGGGTGGAAAGGGGAAGCCACCACTGCTCACCACTATTTCATTTAGCACAGGCATAGGCAAACTCCAGCCCTCCAGATGTTTGGGACTACAATTCCCATCATCCCTAGCTAACAGGACCAGTGGTCAGGGATGGTGGGAATTTTAGTCCCAAACATCTGGAGGGCCGGAGTTTGCCTATGTCTGATTTAGCACTTATGTACTGTTTAAGATAAAAACACCGAAACACCATACAGTATAAGAATATACCACAACAATCAATATAAAATTTAATCAGTGGAATATACAGCTGAGGTCAGTCACCTTTCTCTCCAAGCAACTCAAGGTGCAGCGCATGATTCTCCCCATTTTCATTTTCACTTCACAAGAATCCTGTGAGCTAGATGAAGTGATAGTGTCTGGCCCCATGAGCTTCACAGCTGAGCGAGGAGCTGAACCCCAGTCTCCCAGGTCCTAGTTGGGCCCTCTAACACTATGCTGTGGATACCTGGCATTCACACAGAAAATGCCTTGTACATGAAAAAAGCTCCTGCCTTCACCAAGCCTCCAGCACATGCTGCGCACGTAGCTTGATCAGTGTTGGCAGCACCATGTAAACAGGCGAAACCATCCTTGGGCCAAGAGCTACTTTGGAAACACCCTCTGGTGAATGAGCCTTCAGTCTCTTGATGCAGCCGTTGCCTGGCTACTCCGCTTAGCATATAGTCTCGCGGCACTGTTCTATTTGGGGAATCCTCAATGAGGTGTGTACATTTTAATGAAGGAAATGCAGCTCTGGAAGCATGAAGTCATCGCAGCTAAAAATACAAGAAGGGGAACGTTTCCCTTTGCATGGAGCCAGTGTAAATATACGTGTGTGAATGCATCAATGGTCCCAGCAAGCCACGTGATGCTAGTGCAGTTCGTTCCAGATCACACCCCAAAGACATACCTTTTAAGAACCATCAGGTTAAGAAATGGTCCACAGGCACTTGATGTAGTTCTATGGCTGCAGTTAACCAGGTTTGGCTCTTCTACCTTCCTGGATGCCACTTTGAGCTCCTTGCAAATAGGATTTCTTTTAGTTATATTAAGTCAGACTGTGGCGCTGTGGTTGAAAGCCTCAGCGCCTAGGGCTTGCCGATCGAAAGGTCGGCGGTTCGAATCCCCGCGGCGGGGTGTACTCCCGTTGTTCGGTCCCAGCGCCTGCCAACCTAGAGTTCGAAAGCACTCCCGGGTGCAAGTAGATAAATAGGGACCGCTTACTAGCGGGAATGTAAATGGTGCAGTGATGTCACGCTGGCCACGTGACCCGGAAGTGTCTCCGGACAGCGCTGGCCCCAGGCCTCTTTGAGTGAGATGGGCGCACAACCCTAGAGTCTGTCAAGACTGGCCCGTACGGGCAGGGGTACCTTTACCTTTATTTGCCTGTTTTGGTCCAGCATTGCCTATTCCCCCGGGGTCTTAGGCAGAGGTCTTTCTCATCAGTTGCTACCTGATCTCTCTCTCTCTTTTTAACTTGAGATACTGAGGGTTGAATCTTGGACCTTCTACTTGCAAAAATCACCTGCTCCACCACTGAGCTATGGCCTCTCTCCTCATCTTCTTGGAGCCCTTGGGAAACAAGCAAGGCACCCTCCTTAGTTATGAGGAAAGCAACAACGCTTGCAATAAGTTACCTGAACCAGTCAGGGGCAATAGTCAGAAAGGCAGCCTATCATTTTCTTGTAGATTCTTCCTTAAAGAACTACTGGTACTTGTTGATATGTGGCCTGGGTTCTCAGGCTTCCTTCCTTCCTACTTCTTCTCCAAGTCCACTAGTGTTAGCAAGCGTTAGTGTTAACCTCTTGACTCCATATTGGCCACCTATAAGCTTATGCACAGAATGACTGTTTGCTATGAGGAATAGACCTTCTCTATTCTTTCAACCTGCACTCTTACTAGACTCTCTATTTTTGCACTCTACTGTGATGATACCAAACTTCAACATTTTTTACCTGTTGCTTTTCAGAAGCGAGTGTCTTTGTTCTTTTGTCAGAACAAGTGGGTAGGTTGGTACAGTGGTGTACTTGGTCATAGATGAATTTCATTTCCAGTTCATGTCTCCAGGCTCATCTGCCATTTTCCATTTCAGCTGCTTCCCATTGTGTCTCCATGCCTCCAATGTGTTCTCAGTTGCATTCTTTAATCAAAGGCCTCGTGCTCTTATCCACATGCAAAATTTCTTAAATATTTTAATGGCATGAACTTGCACTCAATCCTGTGCATTCCTGCTCAAGTTGCATCATGGGCTTTGTGGTTTTAAGGCTGCATAAACAATAGTTAGCAGTGCCTTGGAAGGAAGCCTCTAATTCTTCAATTCCTCTGTGGCTCTTTAATTGCTAAGTATAGACCACTTTGGAGTGTCAGTGTAACTGGAACACATTTAATAGTACCAGCTACTTGTACATAAGAAAGTATACCCTAAATCCAGGCTGACAATCTCTTGGATGCTGGTGATAAATTTTTGAGATCCCCCCAGGAGTCCCTTCTTTAAGAGTTTTGATCCAACCTCCCAAAGACAGAACTCATCTCTGCAGGAGTTTAGCACACCAAACTCTTTCCCAGATGTCTGGAAATTTGGGAGCTATCCTGTGAGCCCAAGTTACAGAAGCAAAAAACAGTCATTTGCTTGTTGGAAAGCTGGATAGGTTGTTTGGAGTACAAGCAACCTTCTCCTAGTTCAAGAAGGTTCATCCCAATATGGAACAAACCCAGACCCTTTCAAATTTAGGCCTGGCCCATATTGGGCTTCGCCTGTCATTTCTGCCAGCCTGCTTCTCTCAAATCCATCTGGAGGCCAAGACACCAGTAGGGAATCAGAAAGGTGTCTCTGGAAACTGGTGGGATAATTCTCCCTCCCTGGTAACTAGATTGCTGTTTCAGCGCCACTAAAGTGCTACTAACCCTGATGGTCTGCCTTTACTGCTGGAGGCAGCATCCTTCTGAATACCATTTGCTGGAAACTGCAGGAGGGGTCCTGCATATGGGCTTCCCATAGGCATCTGACTGGCCATTGTGAGAACAAGATACTAGACTAGATGGGCTACTGGCTTGATCCAGAAGGCTCTTTCTATGTTCCTAGCAGTGTTCAATCATCAGAGAACCTGGGAAAGGTAGTTCTCTAAGGCATCTCAGTCTAGACCAGCTTTCTCAGCCTTGGGTCCCTACAACTCCCATGATCCCTAGTCAGCATGGACAGTGGCCAGGGATGAGGGGAGTTGTACTTCAAGAACTTCAAGAACCCAAGGTTAAGAAAGTCTGGTCTAGACTAAGGTCTTCTATTATGGACCCAGATGCTTCCTGGGATGCTATCCGTGAGAATACTCAGTGCATTCACTTCAGTAAAATGGTTTTGTTTAGGCTCGACGTGACCTCAGAGCCCTATTATTCACTGGAAGGTTCTGGCCAGTCCTTTATTCCTCCTGGAAAAAGTTGAGGACTCTTCTTACTATAGGGCACTGCCACTTATCAAGCACAGTGTTTGCCCCTTTTAAGTTACGGAAGCCCTTACGATTCTGCTCCTCTAATCATGGAGTTAACTTCAGTCCTCTTATCAATTAAGCATATTCTCCACTTGAAATCAGTTTTCCTTTTCCATGGTGGTTCATGGGTCTGGTATGCTTCTGTCTCTAGACATCAAGGTCAGTTGCTCTCGGCGTGTGTTCAGCCTCCCCCAGCTGCACCCTCTCCTTATATGCTGCTGGGGGAGAACAGAGCAATGACATGCCTCAAACAGCATCTCATACTATCTCGGCATGAGAGGAGGAGGAGGAGGAGGAGGAGGAGGAAGAGGAGGAGGAGGAGGAGGAGGAAGGGAGATCTCACATGGGACTTTGCTGCTTCCTGCTTCTGCCTGGAATGTTTTGGCACACAGTATTGAAACAAGGAAGCCTGCTATGTAGACCCCTGCTGAATGGGACACTAGAAGGGTCTGTGCCTTGGGGAGAGTGCTGGTTAAAGAGCCGTGGTGGGCAAGATTGGGCCTGCAGATCAAAAGCCCACTATGCCTTATTTAGATGGTTAAGAGCTATAGCAAAGGTGTCTTGGTCAGATTGTGCCACTGTACAATTCTGGACTCACATTTTGCATCAACGACAGAACATAGAGAGCTGCCTTATGCTGAGTTAGTCTGTTGGTCCATCAAACTCAATACCGTACTGACTGGCAGCAAATGCCCAGGGTTTCAAGCAGGGGACATCTGAAGTTGCTGGATACTGAACCTGAGACCTAAAACCGGGCATAATCTCCAGGTGCTACCTTGGACAAGGTGCTTCTTCTACCTCTACCAGTGTCAAAGCTGGGTGCAGTGCAAAGCATCACTGAATTCTCAGGAATGCAGGCTGCTGAAAAAAGGGGTCAGTTGCCCTAACTATAATTAAACTTAACTATTGCTTTATCTGGGTCAGATATGGTTGGTACTGTGTTAGTTACATCACTCTGATTAGAGGGTATGCTTGTCTGAATGACTTTCAGGAAAACATACAACCCAAGTGGCAGTAGAGACTGATACAGGAGAGACATGTTTAGTTGTAGCTGGGGCAGATGAAGGTGTCTGATTCTGCTGCTGCATTTCCTCACTCTGCGCTCCCCACAATCAAATCATTTATGACAGGCTTCCTCAAACTCAGCCCTCCAGATGTTCTGAGACTACAGTTCCCACCATCCCTGACCACTGGTCCTGCTAGCTAGGGATCATGGGAGTTGTAGGCTAAAAACATCTGGAGGGCCGAGTTTGAGGAAGCCTGATTTATGATAATGACTTTGAAAAGCTGGGGTGAGAAAACACTAAGGCCCAGGGGCCCAATGCACCCCTCTGGGCTTCTATCACTGGCCCTTTGAGCTCTCTCATAGAATTATAGAATTGTAGAGTTGGAAGTGACCCCAAAGCTCATCAAGTCCAACTCCCTGCAATGCTGGAATTTCAGCTAAAGCATCCATGACAGATGGCCATCCAACTTGAGCTTAAAAACATCCAAGGGAGGAGAGTCCACTACCTCCCACAGGAGACCATTCTCAAAGCCTCCTCCCCAAGCTACTCCTTCTCTCCAGAGGCCACAACTTTCGCTGGTCTTGATCCTCCTCCGCACCTCTCAAGCGCTTTGACATACTGAAATGTGTTATTGAGTTGCATTAATGCCCCTTGCTTGCCTGGAAGGCTGGAGAGGTGTGTGTGAGGAGTGGAAGCCCTCCTACACCACCCACTGCCTCTGGAAGACTAGAAAATGCAGGCCTTGTGATGAAATATGTTCCCAGCCTCTGAGGTTAAGCCACGGCTCAAACCCAAGACTCCTGCGTTTTTGCACTGGCTTGATTAGCTGTACCTCTTCCAGCAGCATCAGCTTGGCTGAATAAACACTGGGAAGAGGATCCCCACACCCTCCAGATGCCTTTAATGAGCCCAAAGGCAACTTTTCACCCCTTAAAAGGATGGCTCACAGACTTCCAAGGAAAAGTTACTTGAAAAACAGATGATTGGCAGCTGAATCTTGTTAGTAACCAGGGGCTCTTGGTTGTTGTTGTTTTTTGGTCTCGGCCTAAAGTTGCTCGCAGTAAGTGTTTATATGTTGAGGGAGAAGCTGAGAAGCTCGTACAGTGGTACCTCGGGTTACAGACGCTTCAGGTTACAGACACTTCAGGTTACAGACTCTGCTAACCTAGAAATAGTACCTCGGGTTAAGAACTTTGCTTCAGGATGAGAACAGAAATTGTGTGGTGGCGGCACAGCGGCAGCGGGAGGCCCCATTAGCTAAAGTGGTACCTCAGGTTAAGAACAGTTTCAGGTTAAGAATGGACATCCAGAACGAATTAAGTTCTTATCCCGAGGTACTACTGTACAAGAACTCCTAAGAAGCTGAATGGATCGGAACGCCCTTTGAACATTTCTTGTTTTGTATCCTTGTTGGGACAGTTCTTCAATATGTAGGGAGGATTCTTCAAGCCACCTTGATGGCCCACAAACTCCAGGTAGTTGGGAATGTCTGTGCAGTGATCACACATATGTCAGCCAGGTTGCCATCACTGGGAAGTGGAACATAGGAATGCAGGTTGCTGCCTTATGTGATGGCAAACAATTGGTATATCTAGCTCTGTATCGTCTATACTGACTAGCTGTGGCTCTCCATGAATTCAGGCAGGACATCTGGTTGGGAAAGTCTGGCTAAGACACGGACTGCTGCTTGCGTCTTGCATCCTGTGAGGATCACTCCCGTCTCTGTATCCACTGGGACGGTGACAGTCCCCCTTGTTTTTGTGTATGGAGGTTTATAAGTTCTGAAGTGCAAATCTGCTACTTGGGATCCTCCACAGCCCCCTAGCAAGAATCCAGTGGCCAAGAGCCAATCCAAACTTTGAGGCCACAACCCATCACTAAATAAAAGAGAAGGCTGCTAGGGATATTATGGAGGGAACATGTTCCAAAACAAATCAGACGAAGCTCCATGCCACAAAATGCTGCTAGAATCATAAAGGAAGGTCAACAATGTGAAGAATTTCCTGCCTTGCAGCTTGCAAAGTCAACAACCAGCACTCCAAATGTTCACAGATGAAGGATTTATGATTAATTCTTCAGAAGAGCACCAGCGTGTCTTTTCAGTAAATGCTATCAAGCAGGGTTTTTTTTTTATTTAAAAGAATCCAAAGAAAGGAGGTCGGACCCTTAAAAGTGAATGGGATTTGATACTGTAAAGACATACTAAGTGGTGCCTTTTCTGTAGCAGTGAAACCAGGTTGAACAGCAACAGCAGCCTGTGGCCAGATTATCAACAATTAGGTTGGTTAGTTTGACTTCTTCAGCCTCAAGGGGAAAACAACAACAACAACAACAACAACAACAACAACAACAACAACAACAACAACAACAACAGGAGATGCTAAGTGTGAGGATGGGGAAGATGGTGCCAGGGTTGAAGCAAATGCCTTGAATAGTACTGCTAACAGGGTGTTTCACAGAGCTCAGAAACAGCATGGTCGCTGCTCCAGAGAATTTACAGTCTACACTAGATTGAGATTGTTCTGTGATACACCCAAATAAACAGTTGTCACACTCTCAGCATAGAGCAGTAATTCTTCAGAGGGTTTACCATGGCGTGCTAGTTTGCCACAAGAAAATTTGATTGACTGGTTGGTTGCATTTATAGCTCACCTTTTTCTCCCACGAGTCCACAGTGGCCTAAATGGTTCACCCCTTCCTCATGTAATACCAACAGCAACTCCATGAAGGATGTTAGGCTGAGAGGTGGTGATGGGCCCAAGGTCACCCAGCGAGCTTCAGGGCTGAGTGGAAATTTGAACTTTGATTTCCCAGGTCCTAGTCTGACACTCTAACCACTACACCACACTGGCTCTCAATTACATGGACGGTAATGATTTGGGTCATCTAGAAGACTGAAACCAATTGCAGAGATATATGTAAATGCTTGAAGCTATGTATTTCAACTGTATGTGCATATGTACAAATACAAACCATATAGTCTAGAATACGAGCAGCAAATCCTTTGCACTGTCTTACTGGGGGAAAGCTCGTCCTTTGTGAAACTTGAAATATGTGTGGCTTAGTGTGCTCACTCTAACACAGGGTTGGGCAGCCTGTGGCTACCATGACTAATGGTCAAGGCCAAGGATGGTAGGGTTTCAACAACACCAAGATGACCACAGGTTCTCCATCTCTCCTCTAAGGTTACCATAATGTTTTCAGGAGCTATACATTAAACTCTCAGAGAAGATTTACTCATTTGGGCATTGGTTAGAAGAGTGAATGAACGAGCGTTCATTGGGTGTTGCTACGCATTTTTTTGGCAGGACACTAAAATACCTTTCACATTTCAGGGGTGTGTCTGCATGATCATTTTTCTTAATATACATCCTCTCTGTCTCCTCTCCAAGCCTTTTCCAGCCTAGCCTTTCCAAAGCAATGGAAAGAAGAGAAAATACCTGCCTTGTTTTTGTCCCTGCATTAAGCACATACATAGCTGGATGGAACATTGCTAACGTCCACACCCTTTGTGGTAGCTAAAGGCATCCTTGAACATGTCAAACATGGAAGGACACATCTCGTCTGACCTGCTTCGTCTTCTCTGCTGCTTCTTTTCATTTTTGATCTTTTCTGTGCATGCTTTCAGGACTCATCTCGGATTTAGACATTCTGCTGAAACGACAGCATTTCAATATTAGATTTTGGCTCATGGATGATGTGGCAGGCAGGACTGGGTGGGTTCTGCTGTTCTCCACAACTGTACTCTGCAAGTACAGGATGAGATATTTAAGGAGAGAATGCAGTGTTCTTTCATGCTCTCATTTAATCATAAAACATAAAACCATAAAACAATAAAACAAAATAAAATGCAATTTTTTTTAAAAAAAAAGCTAATTGTGAGAAGTGGCCATATTTTAGTGGCTAAGCACATACTTTGCATGCAGAAGATCACAGGTTCAATCCTGGCAACCTCAAGGAAGGATTGGGAATGTTATCTGCCTGAAACCCAAGGGCCAGGCAGAGAGATGTAGAGACATCTCATTTGTGTCTCTACCCCATCCTAGATGTCAGAATTTAAGAAGAGTTACAGTACATCTTGCTCTGTTTTCATCAGCACCCAAACAGCAAGCATTATGGCTGCTCTGCCTTTCACTTTCTTACAACTGTTTGCACAAACCTTTCCTGGAAGCAAGTGAAGAAGAATTAAAGCTACAACGTTCCGTCTTCTACCTTTCAAGAATGGATGTCTATATTTTATTTAAAGGGGGGGGGGGGCAGAGAACACGAGAGAGGGATTACGCTACAGCAGATGCCAGCTATTCTGAAAGTGAGATTAACTATAAACATTAGCAAACCGAGAAAGGAAAGGGAATTTAACATAATCCTTTTTGAAATTATAAATTAAAGAAGGATGATCCCTTCTTTTCTCCCTCCCATTCTATTTCATCTCCTATCTTGCCTTCTTATTTTTATTTTGACAGTAAGCCCAGCGGAAAACACCAACAGCTGAGCTACGTCTCCATTGCAAGAGGGTGGGGGAGCCCAGCATTTAGAAGGGCATTTTGCAAGATTCACAGGTTATGCATCCAAAACAATGGGTTCTTTTGTCCCGTCCTTGCCATGAAGAACGTGTCTATTCTCCTGTCTTTAATAGCTAGAAACGGGAAAGAACTTGAGAGATAAAATAGGCACAAGCATATGTTCCGGCAAGATAATACTTCTGAAGTTCCAGTTTTCTCCCAGACAAACTATGGACTGCTGTCACTGAAGCCTTTTATACAGCACAAGAGCTCTTACTGATGGGAACAACCTACTGGGAGGACGGCGTAAATGGAGCTGATCAACCAAGAGAAAATGATGCTACTTCAGAGTAGAGTGCTGAGGACACAAGGAGAAGGCTGAAATAAAGAGCCTGTGCTCTCCCAAGCTGCAAAATGGAATAAAGCAAAGTAAAAGCATGCAGGTTGCATATGAATTTGCACTACGCGGAAGTACCTTTTTTTAAAAAAAGAAATAAATCAGAATTTGCCCTTACCATGGAAAAGCCAACAGTACTTTGTTAAGGGTGTTGGGAAAGTGTGAATGGGACAGCAGCCTTGGTGTATAGCCATAGAGAATATTCAATAATAGCAGTAACAGGCGCTAACATAATCATTTTAGCCTAGCTAAATGTTTTAACGTATGTGGCAGGACAGGAAACCCATTGTCTCTATTCAGACCCCAGTGAATGGACCCAAACTCAATTACTAAAACTAGTTGAAATTAAGATTTGGAAAATGCACATCTCCTTTTAAAATGGCTGGTGTGGAATCATTTTGAGCAATAACAATACAGTGGTGCCTCAGGTTAAGAACTTAATTCGTTCTGGAGGTCCGTTCTTAACCTGAAACTGTTCTTAACCTGAGGTACCATTTTAGCTAATGGGGCCTCCCACTGCTGCTGCACCTCCACCGTGCAATTTCTGTTCTCATCCTGAAGCAAAGTTCTTAACCCGAGGTACTATTTCTGGTTAGCAGAGTCTGTAACCTGAAGCGTCTGTAACCTGAAGCGCTTGTAACCCAAGGTACCACTGTACATTGGTATGTTTTAAATGGTTTATATATGTATGTAGTTTAATTCTAGTAAAAAGGTAAAGGTACCCCTGCCTGTACGGGCCAGTCTTGCCAGACTCTAGGGTTGTGCACTCATCTCACTCTAAAGGCCGGGAGCCAGCGCTGTCCGAAGACACTTCCGGGTCACGTGGCCAGCGTGACAAGCTGCATCTGGCGAGCCAGCGCAGCACACGGAACACCGTTTACCTTCCCGCTGGTAAGCGGTCCCTATTTATCTACTTGCACCCGAGGGTCCTTTCGAACTGCTAGGTTGGCAGGCGCTGGGATCGAACAACGGGAGTGCACCCCGCCGCGGGGATTCGAACCGCCGACCTTTTGATCGGCAAGTCCTAGGTGCTGAGGCTTTAACCCACAGTGCCACCCGCGTCCCTAGTTTAATTCTATCAATGTTTATTGTGTTTTAATTATCAGTTTTCCTGTTTTTAGCAGTTCTTCTTTTTATTTGTAAGTTGCCTTACAAATCAGGGAGAAAGGAGGGGAGAAAGAAAGAAAGTAAGTAAGTAAGTAAGTAAGTAAATAAATAAATATATAAATATTATAATTTTAGGGGAGGGGATATTCCTGCTCAGACCACCCAAAGAACATTTTTTGTGATTTACTGAAAACCTCTGAAACAATTGGATTCCACAAACATGTTATAATTCACAATGAATACGTAGCATTTCCTGAACTTCAGCAGTTTTGTTTAGCTGGGAAACATGAGTTGCCCTTTGTCATTCAGGATGCCGGAGAACAAATGACTGCAGCAAAATTTATCTTATCCCTTTGACAAGAAGTCACCTTAAAGTGCACTCTGGTGAGACAAGACCATGGTGAAGAGAATGAATTATTTGTCTGTTGTCTGGAACTTCGTAAACTCCCTAAATTTTAGTGCTCACAATGAGTGGGAAGAATGCACTTGTTTAAAAACTAATTAAGACGCCCATATAAGGGAGGTTTCACTCCTTTATTTTCTGGAGGGCTCATTTTCTCTCTGCACAGGGCTCCCTACAGTATTTGGTTCATCTCAATCAGGATTGTCCACAGAACTGCTAGGAGAATCTCTGGCCCTCCAGATGTGGTGGAGCTTTCATCATCCCTGGCTGAGGCTGCTGGGAGTTGCAGTGCATTGACATCTGAATTTATCTTAATGCTGCCAATGTTTTCAAATGTACACAATTTCCCCCCATATATTCAATAAACCTTTTCCAATCTTCTTTAAATGTATGTTCTTATTGTTCTCTTATTCTATGTGTTAGGTCTGCACGCTGTGCATATTCCATCAGTTTAAGTTGCCATTCTTCTTTGGTTGAGACCTCACTCATTTTCCATTTTTGGGCTAACGAAACACGGGCCGCAGTAATGGCATACAGTGGTACTTCGGGTTACAGATGCTTCAGGTTACAGATGCTTCAGGTTACAGACTCCGCTAACCCAGAAATAGTACTTTGGGTTAAGAACTTTTCTTCAGGATGAGAACAGAAATTGGGTGGCAGCGGCACGCTGGTAGCGGAAGCCCCATTAGCTAAAGTGGTGCTTCAGGTTAAGAACAGTTTCAGGTTAAGAATGGATCTCCAGAATGAATTAAGTTCTTAACCTGAGGTACCACTATACATAAATAACATTTTTTTGACACCTGGGAATTATCCCCAACAGAAAGGACTCTGGGTATTGTTTTGTTTGGAAAAGTGCTTTTAAAGATTTTTTTCAATTCATTATAAATTATTTCCCAATACTCTTTTACCCTTTTACAGGTCCACCACATATGAAACCAAGGGTTCAGGCAAGAGTCTCTTTTAGAGGATTGAACCTGGGACCATCTGCATGCGAAGTAGTTGCTCTACCCCTGAGCTGCTTCCCCTCCCAAAGCAGGATGTGATGTCACAGCAATGAAGAAAAGCAATAGCACACATTGAGAAAACTCCATGCGGCAGCTGCTTAGACAGGTACAAGTATCCACTATCAGCCCCACCAAGCAGGAAAGGACTGGTAGCAAAGGTTGGCATGATTGAGGCCCACACTCCAGTAAGGGGCCCACTGCCAACTATTACAGAAGTCTCCTGGCCCTTCTTCTGCTCTTTCCTCTTGCTGTTGCTGCATGTTTAGCTGTCATTTCCGAGCAAGAAAGCAGGCACAGTAAAAAAGAGAAATAATAATAACCTCCACTTTTCTTCAGTGGTGTAACAAGGTCAGGTGGTACCCAGTGCGAAAAATTTCTTGTCACCCCCCTCCACATTGAAATTTTATTTATTTTTACCTGTAAAAATGTTTTGACTTTATTTCATTTGGGGGGGGGGGGAGCCAGAGCTGTTGAGCTTTGTTTTGCAGAGATTGCATGCCTTGCAACGAGGAGTCTGCCGGCTGCCCTACAGCTGAGGGGGAGCCAGCAGGAGGACCGTTTTGGCAGCAGGTAGCCTGCACATGCCCCTTCATGGATCACTGCCTTGCCGTGGCGAAGGGGCTTGCATAACTCAGAGAAGCTATGAACTATGCCGAGCAGGGAACCCAAGATGGACAGGTCATAGTGGAGAGTTTTGACCAAATGTGATCCACCTAGAGCAGGAACTGGCAAGCCACTCCAGTATGGAAGTGAGAGCTGGAACATAAATAAGGCTGATCTCCGAAGAATGGATGCTTTTGAATTATGGTGCTGGAGGAGACTCTTGAGAGTCCCATGGACTGCAAGAAGATTAAACCTACCCATTCTTAAGGAAATCAGCCCTGAGTGCTCAATGGAAGGACAGATCCTGAAGCTGAGACTCCAATACTTTGGCCACCTCATGAGAAGAGAAGACTCCCTGGAAAAGATCCTGATGTTGGGAAAGATGGAGGGCACAAGGAGAAGGGGACGAGAGAGGACGAGAAGTGTTCTCAAATTTACTAGCATGAGTTTGACCAAACTGCGAGAGGCAGTGGAAGACAGGCGTGCCTGGCGTGCTCTGGTCCATGGGGTCACAAAGAGTCGGACACGACTAAACGACTAAACAACAACAGCAAAAGTCTGCACATGCCAAAGCCACAGCGTCTCTCACAGATGTTGAGTGCTGCACAGCATTTTTTCACCCCCTCGGAGGTGACACCTGGGGTGGACCTCACCCACCGCACCCACCTTGCTCTGCCCCTGCTTTTCTTATCCTGCTTTCCCCAAGAAGTATTGCTGCTTGAATCCAGAAAAAAACTGCAAGTGACTTGACAGCATCCCCTCCAATGTGAAAATGATTTGCCTGGTTTTACGAGCTTGGACTTGCGGACTCGAATTGTCAAAGCCTTGGAGGAGCTAGCGACGGTCCTTCCTGCCACGACCATTTTTTGGTCACAGCTCCTGGGAAGGCGCACATGGAGCAAGAGTTCATGCCCAGCTGCAACGGACAGAGCCAGAAGGCGTGTTGATCGCACTGCTTTTCGGAGGGTGCTTGCTTTGGGTGGCAGGCTGATTCCGCACCCAGCAATTGCTTTCAGAAATGCGGCCCTGTTTAGGGCGGATGGTGTGCGCCTGTCGGATGGCGGTAGTGATGTATGGCTCACTGGAATTGTAAAAAGTTTATTAGATTGGTTGTGGGAGTGAGGGTATTGGCGGCAAGCGATTGGCTCGTGTGGCGGTTAGGCATTGGCTTATGGTGAATGGGGGAGGGGAGGTCGGCCCCTCCATTTTCAAAGGTATTCTGTTAAAGGAAGCCGGGGCCTGGTTCCTGTCCGCTTGAGGGTGAGGGCCATGGCAGGCCTCTGGGAACACCAGGGGAGATGCAGGCGGGTTCCCCCGAAGCAATTTCCCTTTGGGTGGTTTACCCCTACAGACTTCCTGCAAAGGGGGCAGGAGTCAGATATAGTCTTGCCAATGCCTAAGCCAATACCGCTCTCATTCCTGTAATCAGTAAAGTTGTGGCCAAAATATTGCCCAAAAACCTTAAACAAAATATCTGTGTCTGTGTGAATTTATTTACCCTAATGGGGGTCGGCTTGAGGGTCTTGCCAGGCAACTATGAAAGCCATCCTGGCTTCTGATTTCATCCCAGAATGTCTCTATTTTCCCCACCAGTGCTGCCACCGCCGCCGAGCTTGGAGAAGAGGATGAGCCGGCACTTCTCCCCTAGCAGCGGTGGCAAGGGAGCATTCTGTGGCCTCTCCATGGCTTCCACTGCAGGCCTCCTCCCATGGGCAGCTCATAGTGGCTGCTGTTTAGCGGGTGAGGAGGAAGAAAAGCTGCTGCCATGGCCCAGCCTGACATGATGCCCCAGTTTTGAGATGCAGGCAGAGGGCAGGGCACCCCGGGGTGGAAGAAAGAGGGGAGTGGAGCGGAGCACAAGGAGTCTTGATCTTTTTCATGCTTTGTGCCACTGCAACTAATCTTGCCCCTTTCTAAATTTCTTTTTATTGGTGTGTGTTTTTCTTTTTGTAAATTAGAAGATTTACAAAACGATTTAGAAGAAGAAAATAAAATAACATTGGGATTGAAATCGGGATTTCTCTGGACAGTGGAGGGCATGTGTGCTGTGCCCCATTGGTGGTGAGACTTGTCCATCTTCTGATAGGAAATGCTCTGCTGGAGGCAGGGGCAAAAAAAAAAGGGCGGTCAAGGTGGGTCAATTGTTGGAGAGTGAAAAATGCCCCTATTTTCATCTGAGGAATGTTGGAGGGTATGGAGAAGAAAGTGGGCCAACTATGGGATGAGAGACATTGAATGCATGTTGCCCAAGAGCACAAGGCAGTGGACATACAGGATCAGTTTTCCTTCCTTCCCAGGTTGATGAGCCCCATCTCATCATCATCATCATCATCATTATCATATGCTAACAAGTACTAAAACCCAGCAGCAAGCATTTAGTGTCACTAAAAGTGGTAACAACAATATTATTGAACACAAAAGTGAAAATCTCCAGTGCAAGTCCCAAGTTTTCATCTTTACATGCCCTTTTATTTAAGAACCCAGTGTGAAGACATTCGTTTCCAGTTGCTTGGAAACCTTCTGCCTGGGGATCGCTAAATGAAGTCTGGCCTCTGACCCAAAGAGAACCTTGTCAAAGCAACAGCGGAAGCACCTCGCTGCTGAAAAGACTTTCAATGGACAGCAGAGCAGCATTTAATCTGGTGTTTGCTCAGCGCCCCTAAACACATTTTAATCTCTCACATTAGTTAACAGCTGGGCTATGCAAAGGAGCCGAAGGCCATCTTTTATTTACACTGCATCCCCATTAAAGGAGAAGTTGAACTTCGGTGCACATTTCTAGTATATTAGGACTGGTGAAATAATGCTGGCGATTTAATTTGTTTGTTTGTTTAAAAGAGGGAAGAGTTTAGCGGCGAGTCAAGGCAATTTGCTAAGCAAACTCTGCAGCAGGGGGTGGATGGTTGGAAAGCCTTGTAAAACATGTCTTGAACAAGGTTCAAGGGAAGAACATCCTGAACAACACCAAGTAGGGCTTTATTTCAAAAAAATTATTGGTTTTCCAAAATTTTTGAACAAACAAACATACATCTTAACTGTACTTGATCCAATTTTAGTAACATTGTTAAGTGACTTCCTCAAAATCCCCCTGGCTGAATTTCAATGTACATCATTGTAACAGTTTTCCAAAACCAATTTTCTCATAAAATTAACTTAATCACTTAACATCTTAACTTTGTTTTCATTTTGACTTTAAACCTATTATTCTCTAACATCACATAATTAAATCCTAAGCCTATCTGGTATTTGCAAGTTTTTCCAATTAAGTTATCTTAGCATATTTAACTAAATAGTCTTTGAATTTCATCCATTCCTCCTGGTACTCCTCCTCCTTCTGGTTGTGGACTCTTCCAGTCAGGCCGGCTAGATCCAAAAAGTCCATCATCTTCATCTGCCATTCCTCCACTGTCGGGACTTCTTGTGATTTCCAATTCTTAGCTTAAAAAATTCTAGCTGCAGTTGTGGCATACAAAAACAATCCAAACCTACTATTCCAAGAAGAAAGGCCTCTGGTTTTTTAATAAATGTATATTTCAACATTTTTTTCAATTCATTATAAATCTTCTCCCAGAAGTCTTTCACCTTGGGACAGGTCCACCACATATGATAAAAGGTACCCTCTTTTTCTTTACATTTCCAGCATAGATTGTCACTATTATGATATATCTTTGCTAGTTTTACAGGAGTTTGTAAAACAGTTTGTCAAATCCCTCTAAGTCTAAAACATCAGCATCATCTAGTTGTATCCATTCCTTAACCCAGCAAAGAGCTGCTGCTTCAAAATAAATCTTTAAATCTGGCAGGGAGAATCCCCCTCTTTCTTTTGAATCCGTTAGTAATTTATATTTAATTTTGGGTTTTCCCCCCTGGCAGATAGATCTAGATAAAGCTTTCTGACATTTTTAAAACATTTCACATTATCAATAATTGGGAGGGCTTGAAACAAAAACATCTTTGTCAATATATTCATCTTAACCACAGAAATCCGGCCCATTAATGACAATTTTAAATTTGACCAAATCTCTAAATCTCTCTTAATTTCATTCCATAATTTCTCATAATTATCTTTATATAAATTCAAATTTTTCACCGACAGATTAACCCCCAGATATTTAACTTTTTTCACAGAGAGTAGGCCCGTCTTTTCTTGTAGTGATTTCCTTTCCTCATTGTCCAGATTTTTCTCTAAGACTTTGGTTTTGCTCTTATTTAGCTTAAATTCTGCTACCTGTCAGAACTCCTGTATCGTCTCCAGTGCTTTTACTGCACTGGAGTCTGGATCTTGGAATGTCAACACCAAATCATCTGCAAAGGCTTTTAATTTATACTGTTTGGATCCTACTACTATACCTTTAATTTGTTCATCTTTCCTTATCATACTTAACAAGACTTCTAGGACCGAAATAAAAAGCAGGGGGGAAAGTGGGCACCCTTGCCTGGTACCCTTCTCAATTATATTTTCCTCTGATACCACATTATTTACTATGATTTTAGCTTTTTGTTCATGATAGATTGCATTAATACCATTTAAAAACTCTTGACCAACCCCAATACTTTCTAAATTGTATGTCATAAAACTCCAAGATACATTATCAAAGGCCTTCTCTGCATCAATAAACATTAACATTGCTTTGCAATTTTTCTTGCTTCCAACTTTTCCAAAATATCTACAATATTTCTAATATTATCTTTCATATGTCTTCCAGGCAGAAAACCTGCCTGGTCCTTATGGATATATCCTGACATAACCTTCTTCAGCCTGTTGGCCAATATATTAGCAAAAATTTTATAATCCACATTAAGTAGAGAGATTCGTCTATAATTTTTTTACATTTGATCTATCTTGATCTAAGACCAAATAGGGTTTTATGCTCTTTTGACCAGGGGCTGGGCTGCTTGCATATTTTGATCAATACCTTATCAAAGTCAAAGCTAACTGAGAACAATCTTCTTACGTCCATGCAGGCCTCCTTGTAAAGTTGCCAAGCTGAGACCTGAATAACATGTATCTCTAGTTAAAATCTCTCAATGAAGGGAAGTCAGCAGAGGTCTTTCCCACTACCCAGTCCTTTTTAACTGGTAATGACAGGGCTTGAACCTGGGACCTTCCACATGAAAGCAGGTGTTTGACCACAGAGCTATGGTCCCTCAGCTATCTTTCTGCATTGGCCATGCAGCATACCTGAGCCTCAGTCAGTATGAGAGAAGGCAGACCACGACTGGGGTGAGGGGGACAGTTGGGCCCTTGGGACCCTAGCATTAGGAATAATTAACTATTATCTTGACCCATGTAGGACTGGGCCTTAAATGGGTTGGCAGCATCTATACTCTAGATATAACATACTCCCTCACAGTCTGTTGAAAACATTATGATCAAGAGACAATACTGCTGTGGCTGTACCATCTGTGTGCCATTGGCACCACCGGAGCATTTAGGAGAGCAATCGCCATGACTGTTTCGTTGTTGTTTAGTCATTTAGTTGTGTACGACTCTTCGTGACCCCATGGACCAGAGCACGCCAGGCACTCCTGTCTTCCACTGCCTCCTGCAGTTTGGTCAGAATGACTGTTTTACAACATGTGAATATCCCAACAGAGTCTTATGAATCATTGGATTCTGAGCATTTCTCAGAAGCTCCAGAAGATGTTCCCATTTGGTCTAGCTGGTACCAGATGTGGATATGATGGTAGGGAGCTATTTGGTTTGTTTGTTTGTTGCACTTATATCCCACCTTCCATCTGCCATGCAACCCCATGTGGCAAGCAGGCAGTTCCCTTTGTGGTCAGCCAGCCACTGACCAGACCCACTTAGCTTTAGCAAGGTGATGGCCCTATGTTCCTTCAAGCCATAACCTGAGACCAGCTTATGGTTTCTAAAATGAAGCCTCACAGAAGCAGATAAGATGCATGAATTTTGTACAAATCAATACTGCTTCTCCCCTACCCTCTCTACATTTATCTTTACCCTATCCCCCAACAAAATGGCTGTTGGAGCTATTTTAGCAACCGGCAGACTCTTTGAAATGAACATCGTGGCAAGTTTCAAAGAAACACAAGGGAGAGCATGGCAAATATGCCACAATCTGTTTGCTTCTGGCAGCCAAAGCTATTTATATTATGGTAGCGCCGTGTCCCCTCAAGCGCTCTTTTACTTCTTGTGTTTTAAATGGAAGCCGCAGAGTCCCCCTCTGGCCTGCTGCTTTGCTCTTTGATATGGCAGAAAGACTGAGATTCTGAACGGAGCCTTTTCCTTTTTCTTCTTCCAAATCTCTCTGGTAAGTCCCATCCGCATTCCACAGTCTCGTCATTCCCATATTTCATTTAAAGTGCAGCTTTATCTAGATAATAGAAAGCGGCGAAAGGAATCGCTGCGCAGTGAAGAAAGATTCAAATGCCACTTAGGCTTCTCTTGTCATAATGCTTATTTCAGAGCAGCTCTTTTAGGGACGCGAGACATTCAGAAGTACTGCCAGCCTTCAGGGTAGATTGGGGAGCTTTCTTCAGCTCAAGGTCTGCATTCCTTACTTGGCAACCTTCGGTGAGAGAGGCTAGTTTCTACACATGCTCACATACCTGCCTCATCCAGGTAAGCACATTCTGATACCCTCCAACATTTCTCCAATGAAAATAGGAATGTCCTATTACATAATATGGGACGCGGGTGGCGTTGTGGGTTAAACCACAGAGCCTAGGACTTACAGATCAGAAGGTCGGTGGTTCGAATCCCCACGACGGGGTGAGCTCCTGTTCCTCGGTCCCTGCTCCTGCCAACCTAGC
Organism: Podarcis tiliguerta; assembly: GCF_965153285.1. NCBI lineage: Eukaryota > Metazoa > Chordata > Lepidosauria > Squamata > Lacertidae > Podarcis > Podarcis tiliguerta. Next base: position 54,027,199 of record NC_139543.1, on the reverse strand, counting down.
AGTTCAAAAGCACGTCAAAGTGCAAGTAGTTACCGTGTTTTTCGCCCCATAGGACGCACTTTTTCCCCTCCAAAAATGAAGGGGAAATGTGTGTGCGTCCTATGGGGCGAATGCAGGCTTTCGCTGAAGCCGGGAGAGCGAGAGGCATCGGTGCGCACCGACCCCTCTCGCTCTCCAGGCTTCAGGAAGCTATCCGCAAGCCTTGCAAGCCCTGTGGGAGTTCCCACAGGCTCACAAGGCTTGCGGGCAGCAGCCTGCCGCCCGAAGCACGGGGAACCCTCCGGAGGACTCCCCGTGCTTCGGGCGAGTGTCCCCAAGCCTGGCGCGCCCAACGGGAGGTCCCGCCGAGCGCGCGAGGCTTGGGGCGGCAGCCTCCCGCCCGAAGCACGGGGAGCCCTCCGGAGGACTCCCCGTGCTTTGGGGGCGTGTCCGCAAGCCTTGCGCGTCCGACGGGAGGTCCCGCCGAGCGCGCGAGGCTTGGGGCGGCAGCCTCCCGCCCGAAGCACGGGGAGCCCTCCGGAGGACTCCCCGTGCTTCGGGGGCGTGTCCGCAAGCCTTGCGCGTCCGACGGGAGGTCCCGCCGAGCGCACGAGGCTTGGGGCGGCAGCCTCCCGCCCGAAGCACGGGGAGCCCTCCGGAGGACTCCCCGTGCTTCGGGGGCATGTCCGCAAGCCTTGCGCGCCCGACGGGAGGTCCCGTCGAGCGCGCGAGGCTTGGGGCAGCAGCTTGCCGCCCAAAGCACGGGGAGCCCTCCAGAGGGCTCCCCTTGCTTCTGGCGGGTGTCAGCAAGGCTTGGGGCGGCAGCCGCAGCTGAGGGGGGGAAATAATTTTTTTTTATTCATTCCCCCCCCCCCCCAAAAAACGAGGTGCGTCCTATGGGCCGGTGCGCCCTATAGGACGAAAAATACGGTAAATAGGTACTGCTTCAGTGGGAAGGTAAACGGCGTTTCCGTGTGCTGCTCTGGTTCGCCAGAAGCGGCTTAGTCATGCTGGCCATATGCTGTAAGGCAGCTCCCTCGGCCAATAAAACGAGATGAGCACCACGACTGGACCTAATGGTCAGGGGTCCCTTTACCTTTTACCTATTACATAATATAATAATAAATAATAAATTTTATTTATATCCTGCCCTCCCCAGCTGAAGCCGGGACTGTAATAATGTTGTTACAGTCGTACCTTGGTTCTCAAATGCCTTGGTACTCATACGTTTTGACTCCTGAACTCCAAAAACCCTAAAGTAAGTGTTCTGGTTTTCTAACGTTCTTTGGAAGCCAAACGTCCGACGCAGCTTCCATGGCTTCCCACTGAATGCAAGAAGCTCTTGCAGCCAATCGGAAGCCGCACCTTGGTTTTCTAATGGTTCCAGGAGTCAAATGGACTCCCAGCACGGATTAAGTTTGACAACCAAGGTACCACTGTATTTATATCCCGCCCATCTGACTGGTTTGCCTCAGCCAATCTAGGTGGCTTCCAACATGAATAAAAACATAATAAAACATTTAAAAAAAATACTTCCCTATACAGGGCTGCCTTCAGATGTCTTTTAAAAGTTGTGTAGTTACTCATCTCCTTGAGTAACTCCATACCCTCTGATGAAAATAGGGACACCCTAAGGAAAAGTGGGACATTCTGGGATCAAATCAGAAACTGGTACGGCTTCTGTAAATCTGTCCCTGGAAAATAGGGGCGCTTGGAGGCTTTGCATTCCACCCATGCAAAAGCTGGAGGGTGCAAGGAGGGTGCAAAGCAGAACTGGTGAGGGATGTGGTTTGGGCCTGGAAAGAGTCTCAAGGGCCAGATAAACAGGCCTGGAGGCCCACATTGGATCTCTGGCTTACTTAAGAATGTAAGAAGAGCCTTGTCCATCATCCTGTTCTCACAGTGGCCAACCAGACACTTGTGGGAAGCTTACAAGCAGGACCTGAGCGTGATAGCAACCAGTGAGGCAGCACAATGTTGCTCTCCCAGCTTCCCAACTGGGGCTTACTGGGAGAGAGGAGTGAGGCACAGAGGGCTTGATCTGGTGTGGCATGTGATGGCATAGTCAATCCAATGCTTTTGGATTGGATTGAGGGTGTTGTTGGGGGAGATTTGCTGTTATTGATACTATTTTTTTGTATCTTTATTTTAGATCTTACAATTTACTGTATTTTTCAGTGTATAACGTGACCCCATGTATAAGACGACCCCTATTCTGGAGAGCCCAAAATTACTCTACCTAAGCCGAGAAGAGCAAGCAAGCAGCCTCCTCGTCGACGATCCCTGCTCCCGCCATGGCTCCCGCCCTCACTTACTTACCATATTAACCCGTGTATAAGAGGACCCCCAATTTATCACTAAAAAGTTTCAGGGGGAGAAAGGTTGTCTTATACATGGAAAAATATGGCATGTGGAGATTCTTCAATTTGGTTGTGGTTTTTTGATGTTTCACTTTTTGTTTATGACTTCTTTTGCTTTGTTGCAATTATGAACTGTTTTCATGGTGTGAGCTGCCTTGAGCATGGTTTGAACTATGGAAAGGTGACATGCAAATAAATTGATGTACCGTATTTTTTGCACCATAACACTCACTTTTTTCCTCCTAAAAAGTAAGGGGAAATGTCTGTGCGTGTAATGGAGGGAATGCCTACGGGTGGCATGCCTACGGATTTTCCTCCTCTAAAAACTACGTGCGTGTTATGGTCAGGTGCGTGTTATAGAGCGAAAAATACGGTATGTATGTATGTATGTATGTATGTATGTGCTCCCATTGCCATGAACCACACTGGGCCTCACCCTTCCCCTCTCTCTTGATAAGCACTAGTGACCTATTATGTTGGGAAGCTGGGAGAGCAATTGTGCTGGTCCCGGGGGCTAACCGAGAGGCGAGGTCCGAGTCCAGTCCGAGGTCGAGGGTGCAGTATAAAGGCAGTCCAACAAAGCTGAGGCTGGGTCCAAGGCAGGGAGTCGGGTGAGGTCAGGAGCTCCAGCAGGACAGGGTTCAGGCAGGAACAGGCTACCAACAATGTTGCTCCCGCAACTTGGGACTGGGGCTGGCTGGCTTTTATCTGCCCCGAGGCATAGGGCGGCCCCGGTCCACAGGTTACTCACCTCTCCTGGCCTGGAGGCGAGCATTCCTCCTGCGGGAACTTAGTTCCCTCCGCCTCTCTGCCCTGAGCCTCTGCGGCTCAGACCCAGAGGCAACCTCAGCTTCCTCTGACTGGGCTGAGGGTGGAGCACCTGCAGGCAATGGGTCCTCCACCCCCTCTGGAGCCGGAGGAGACTCAGCTGGTGCCTGCACCTGAGGATCCAGCACAGGTGAGGAGCCTTCAGGCTCAGGCCCCAGCCCCGGCTCAGCTGATTCTGTGCAAGCTGGGATTCCTCAGGTTCAGCCTCTGAATCTGATTCCCAGGCCATCACAGCAAATGGTGTTACACTGGCAACATCTTACCAGCTACCACACTTCTTACTTTTGATTCCCAGCAATTCAGAAGTTTACTGCCTCTGACCGTGGATGGCATAGTAGCCATTATTAGCCTCATCCTCCATGAATCTAATTCCCCTTTAAATCCCCTTTAAAGTTGGTGGTTTAACTATGTGCTGTGTGAAGAGGGACTTTCTTTTCTCTGTCCTGAATCTTCCAACATTCAGCTTCATTGCATGTCCACAAGTTCTAGGCTGAATACGATTTTTTTTTATAAAAACAACAACCCAACACTTTAAAATATATATGGAATTTCCCATTAGCTTACCATGCCATCTAGTGTTACATTTGCATTATGCACTTAAAACACACTCAAAGCGTTATATTTGCAGATGTATAGCTGAGTCCCTAGCGTTATGAGGGAGAAAAACTTTTCTGTATCCACTTTCTCCACAGCATGCAGAATTCTATACATTTCTATGATGTCACTTCTTAATCTATTAATAGATTGATCTGTTATTAGTTTATTATCGATTAAAGTTTGCACTTCTTGGAACTGGGAAAAATAACAGCTGAAATATTTAAGCCAGAAGTTATGGGAATCGCTGTTGTCTTGGGTAGCTGTTAGCATATCAGCATCACACCAGCTGCAGTTGTTTTAGTGCCAGCACATAAACAAGACAAAATTGTAATCTACAGTGAGCAGAAGATATCACTGTACCAGGAAAGGCAAAACTTTATTATGATCTAAAACATTTATACAAAAAGTGTTGCTAAGAGTTTAAAATGCAGCCTTAATTGAGAAATGCAAAATCAGCTATTCACATGCATTTTTTGTGTTACAGTATTTATCCCGCCTGCCACAATACCATAATCTCCAGATGTTAACGCATATTTTGATCGTAAGAGAAACAAGAAATATGAGCTTTGCAAACTTCTGTCGCAAACCAGCATATGGTCACAATCCTTTAACTACTTAGAAGCTTGTTAAGTCACACCAAAGAAAATAAGAGCAGCTGATAAATAGGTCCCCAAGTCTCCTAACGTGTATCTATTTAAAAGTAGGAACATCTGTAAAAATTAAGTTTGAACTTGTGAAGGAGCAAGTTGGTCTATGACTTTCTCATAATTCTGAATTGTGCCAAAACTGATTCCCAAGATAATAAAGCAAAGAAGGGCTGCCTAATGAATGCCTGTGTGGTAATAATTAGTGAAGGTGTCAAAATCTGGAATTGGGGAAGAAACAATAAATGCCCTTCAGTTCAGAAAATAATGAGCTACTATGAGCCAAACTCAAATCTTCACAGTCCTTAGTCCTCTTTCTTAGTGGGTCACCCTCACACCAGCCTGATAATTCAGGGTTCTAGAATCAGAGTTAAGAACCCATGAAGGATTCTGAGCTATTCAGAAATCAAACACAAGTAGAGCATCTCCATTGCAGAAGTTCAGCTTGAATACATGGAAACCTGCAGAGACAGGCCTCTGAGAACATAATGGAGGGCAGGACCAAAGATTGACACCCCCTGACAGTTGGAATTGCATGAGAGGGAATGATTGAATACGGCTTATAAAGAATGAACGTTACATTCTACCACATTTGGTGGGCGTGCAAGAAAACAAATGCATTGTGGGAAATGATTTACAATGAGTTGGAAAAAGGGGTTTGGGGAAAAACCGGAGGCTTTTCTACTAGCTATTTTAGATGCAGAGATTCTGAAGGAGCAGAAATGACTATTTTTGTACACAACGACAGCAGCGCAAATACTAGTGGCCCAGAGATGGAAAGACGATAAAGTTCTAACCAGAGACTAATGGCTGATGAAGATGATGGACCATGCCGAAATGGTGAAATTGACTGGGAAAATCAGAAACCAGGAAGAGAAGAACTTTAAGATGGAATGGGACAAATTTACAATATACTTAAGTGAACACTGTAAACGACTAAAAACTTTGGCAGGATTTGAGTAATGCTTGTAATATACAAAGAACTAATGGTAAAAATGGATTATTTGTTTAAAAAAATAGAGGAAATAAGGGAGGCAGTTGGAAAAAAAGATTGATAATGATAACCATGGAAGGGCAGAGGGGAATCAAAGGACTCAGGGAATCCTAAATGATTAATGTTGATGTGTAATGTTTGAATTCAAATTTGTTACGTAAAACCCAATAAAAATATATTTAAAAATAAAAAAATAAAAATAAAGAATGAACATTTCATTCTTCTATGTAATGAAACATTTGTGATGATAGAAGATGGCTGAAACTCGCTAGAACATAACGGGATTGTGTTAATGCCATAAGAAAGGCGTAACTAATTATCTCCAGAGTAGAAAACAGTAGCTTTTGCCTTGTGATAATAAAACCCAGATGAGAGAACATGCCAATTGTGTGCCCACTTCTTGAACCCCTTCAATAATTTGGTATGATCTGAGTAGCTTTGGTACTCATTTTGAAAGTAATTCACATATTTTAAAAAGTTCAGTAGTCTGACACTCTTGGCATAATCTCAAAAATCAATTTGAACTTCTATTTTCTTTTATTATTATTCATGTAAAATTAATTCAACGGCACCAAATCCAAGAGCAAGCTAATCATTTTTGTTCTGTCTGATCAAACATTTTCTTTATAGCTTTTTTAATGAGTTTAGATAAATCTGCTTATTTACCGATGGGCTGATTAGTTCATTTATAGCATACCTTATTCCTTTTTGTCGTATGGAAGGAGTAGCGATTTTCTAGTTTCTTCGCAATATTCAAAGGGTTACCTGGGGTGGGCTCTTCCTTTCATAAATGAAACGGGTAAGGAAAGCTGGAGCAGCATCTCAGCTTGCAATAAGGCTTGCTCATTGGTAAATTCAAGATGATGTTGCAAAAAATGTGTTCTGGAGACTAATCCTGATGCTCTGATGTTGCCTGATGGAGGGGGGTAAGGATATGATAGGAGGACTCATCTGTCATTGGGAGGTGGGGCTGTCTACAACTGAAGATGCTCCTGCTGTGCCCACAGAGAACTTGGCAAGATGGACAATTTGGCAAGACTAACCACAGTTTTTGCCCCAGCCAAAATGATCTGGCAGGCTTCTAGATGTGGCAGTACCTCTGCTACATTGCTCCTCCTGATCCTACTTAGAATTGCTCTGTTTGAGAGCAGGTCTATGCATGGCTATCCAGAAGGAGAGAGGTATGAATCTCAGTTTCTCAGCATTCACCCAAGCTTAAATTTAGTTCATCACATTGGCAAGTAAGATGTGACGTTTTAAGGATTACTTGGCTGGTGAGGAATGCTTGCCCTGTTCCCATCCACCCCCTGAAATGTCACTACGTGTTACAAAGAAAGGCTTCTCCCCATTCGGATAAAAGTCTTCAGTCTTCTCGATATGTTTTGCTTGTTTTATGAGTGGAAGCAGAAAATAAAAATGTAAAAAGATACCTTGCTGACTCTATAGCTGATTCAAATAGTCAGGGAACAGTTACAGCTCTTCTATATGGAGATCATTGTGTGTGTGTTTCTGTGACAGTAAACCTGTGACTCTACTAGTGGGGTGGCATGCAGAAATTTAAAAGATGCGGCTTGTCCTCATCACCGCATTGTCATGCTGGGAAAAATCTGTGCCTGTTAAAACTGCTTCCTGTGATGCAGTTACTAATTTATCAAGAGGCATAGGAGCCCTGCCACGCTTCCAAAAGATGACAACCATGTGACTTTATTATATCAGACACTGATTCGACATTTGCAATCCTTAGGCAACTGCCAAGGGCTACAAGGCTGCCCCCACTGCTGGTGTCTGTCCCCTGTTCCCCCTTTATTTATTTTATTTTCCTGCTCAGGGACTCCAAGCCGCACCAGGCAGCTGGATCTACCCATCTTTTTAAAATTCACAGTCCTGCTCCTGTCTTAGCATTGCTCTGGGGCATTGTGGGAAATTCAAGTGTGGCAGATGATCTATGTTTATCCATGCGAGTTTGCGATGAGATGTTTGTTTAATGTTTCTGTTTTGGATTTCACATATTTCATGAGGCTAGTTTAGCCTGAGGAAAGCAGGAGATTAGCAAATGTTAAGTTGTCATGGGTGAGGCAGTTTTGGGCACACACGGCAACTGTTGCTAAGGGGTTTGGAAGGCTGGGAAAGTTGGGGAATCTAGCCAGAGAGGGCAAAGAGATGGAGGGTTTGTTGTGAATGTATGGAGGGCATCTGGTGAAGCACTATGGCGTCATACAGGATGCACTATTGGCATCACATGTTGCACCAGCCCCTCATGCGCCCATGTGAAAATGACTCACAGTGCAGAACTTATCACCTCGGAAACAGAGAAACAGCTCTAGCCTAACATTCTAGGGGATGATTTTTCAAACTTGTTGAGGGGTTATGCCTTGATCGCTTGGCCACCATTCCTCTGAGTGGCTGTTACAGATTTGGGAGCTGTTTCGAATTAACACCTTGATAAAAAAAGATTCAGGCTGCTGGCGTACACTCTAGACTTAAGTTCAGCAGGTATTCAAAACAAGATAGTGTTTTGCTAGCTACGAAGACCAGGACAAAAGCAATGTTTGGAACATTCCAGTTACTGCTGATGGCCAAGACAAAGATCCTGATGACATTGTGAGATGTTGAAGAAAGTGTCAAAGGGTTTGTTTTTCTGCTCGTCTGTGTAGACAGTGTTTTGGATTCTCAGCTGCCATTCTAGATATGATGCTTGCCCCTTGCAAAGCTGTAAAGCAGAGAGTTGTGGCATCTAGTGCTGATTTTGGCAGTCGCCTTTTGCCCACTCATGCTGTAAGCAGGATTTCTGTTTTGATCCACAACAAATGGGTAAAGGAAGGTATGCTGGCACCAGTAGTATGGGGCTGTGTGCACACACTGTACCTTTGGAGCACAGTCTTTCCCTCAAAGAATTCTGGGCACTACAGTTTGTTTAGGGTTGCTGGAATTGTAATACTGAGGGGTAAACTACAGGGTCCAGAATTCTTTGGCAGAGAGAATAAGATTGGAATGTGTTTTAAAGTTATAGTAGCTGCTGCAGCAGCAGGAGCTGCTGCTGCTGTTGTTAGATTTTATATACTGCCCTATAACCGGAGGTCTCAGGGCAGTTCACAGAACAAAATCAAAATATAAAACCATTATAATTTGTTTAAGTGACCACTGTAAGCAGATGAAAACAATAGCAGGATTTTAATCTCACTTGTAATGTAACAAATGCTATGGACAATATAGTTAGATATAAAACGTAGACTATAAAATAACATGCAGTTGGAAATGTTGACAGTGTGAAATGGGGAGGTCTTGAGATTCAGAGAAATCTCATTTTTTGAATATGTATTTGGTACTGTAATTAATTTACATTTGTAAAATCAAATAAAAATGATTTCAAAATATATAATCAAAATAAACACACCAACCCAATAACACCCCCCAAAAAAGAACCACATTTTGCAAGGGCATAATATGTACATCACCTGGAAGTGCCATCTTCCTGATTGCCAGGTGGACAGGTAGCAATGCCTTTGGTTTGTGATACCCACTAATATATATTTGATCAAGTCTAGGAATAAGAAACCTGGTTCCCCACAGATCCTTGCCTTGTGCTCTTGTGATGCTTGCCTTGTCTTCTTCACACAGCGCATAGTTAAACGATGAAACTTCCTCATGCAGGAGGCATTGATGGCCGTCAACCTAGATGGCTTTAAAAGAGGAGAAGACAATTTCATGGAGGAGAGGACTATTGATGGTCTATAGCTATGATGGCTATCCTCTGCCTCAACAGTTGGAGGCTGAGATGCTTCTGAATACCAGTTGCTGGAAACCAGAAGAGGGGAGAGTGCTCTGTGCTCAGATACTGCTTGTGGGTTTGCTAGGGGCATCTGGCTGGCCACTGTGAGAACCCACCAGGCTCATCTTGTGTTTATGAGTGGGGAGTTCCTCCTGTTGCTCAGTCTCACTTCAGTCTAAGCCCATCCCTCCTAAGACTTCATGCTTCTGATGTTGGGGGGGGGGGAGAGAAAATAAGGATCGAAACAGTCACACTGCATGTGTCACCAAGGAATGACTATGTGTCCTTTGGTGCTTTCACAGCAAGGATGGGGGAGGAGTGCAGGAGAATAGAGCGCAGGAAGTGAAATAATCCCAGAGTGCAGCTAGGAAGTGGAAGGTAGGACATGGGATTACACACACCCTGCTGATGCCAGAGATTTAGGAGCAATCATTTCCTTTGTATACACCTGGGATTCACCACACACTGACAAAGCAGACAGTTTTCAAATCAGAATGAACCTATTTTGGGGAGGAACCACATCAGAATGCAGAAACTCTGAGATACGTGTGGATCTTGGCTAACATCATGTTTACATCGACTCAAAAACCAGCAGTGGGAATGTCAGGTTAACCACTAGTGTGTATACTGTTTAAGTACTTGGAAAGCATAAATTGAAAGGTTTAGGTTTTTCCGAGTTGAAAACTGAAGTCTCACCCCAACTTCTCCAGCTGTTAAAAAGTTCCAAATCCTAATTCTATCCCTCCCAAGCTGAAGGCTTGGGAGAGAGAAATTGGAACAGTGTCTCTTTTTTGTCCTCAGGAAACCTACTGCAGAAAACAATCTCCGCCGATCTCCCTTTCCGCACAGTACACAATAGCTCATAGTCAGGAAAAGGCACATCATTATCAGTGCTGTGCTCTGAGGAATGCCTCCTGCAGTGTGGCGCTGGCTGGTGAGAACTGATGGGAATGAAAACAAGGCTGCCTCCTTTTTTTCTCACACCAAGATCAACTACTGATCATACATTTGCAAGTAAAATAAAAAGAAAAATCCTCACACACCAAACATTACCAGTTCATCATCTTACCTTTACTTTGCTGTGCAGTATTACTGTAGTACCTCGGGTTAAGAACTTAATTCGTTCTGGAGATCCGTTCTTAACCTGAAACTGTTCTTAACCTGAGGTACCACTTTAGCTAATGGGGTTCCCCGCTGCCGCTGTGCCGCCAGAGCACGATTTCTGTTCTCATCCTGAAGCAAAGTTCTTAACCCGAGGTACTATTTCTGGGTTAGCAGAGCCTGTAACCTGAAGCGTCTGTAACCTGAAACGTCTGTAACCCAAGGTACCACTGTATTATTATTATTATTATTATTATTATTATTAGTTAATTTTTTATACCATCCCTCATCTCATAGATCTCACAGCAGTTCACAACATAAAAATACGAGATATAAACACAAAATACATTCACAAACCAAAATAAAACAAAACAACAATCCCCTTCCCCATTTCCTGGTTTCCACACAATTCTCTCCTTTTGCCAGAGCTGCAGGTAAAGGCACACACAGTTTTGTCCCCAGCCTAAAAATCCCTCAGGTCATCAGGTCAAAATTCACTGTAGTTCAAACCCTGGAGCTTGAGACATTCTGAGTTTTATAGCTGAGTATTACCAGTGGGTAGGTGATAGTGACATTTAGGGCATACCAGGTGAAGGTCTAATCCTAATTCATAGGAACACAGCATACACAGATTATTTGTCTACCTAGGCTGCTCTAAGGCACAGGTTATTCCTGTCATCTGCTACCACCTTCCATCTGATATTTGAAGATGGCTATCATGGTATCTGCTCTCAGTCTCCTCTTATCCAGGCTGAAGATGCTCAACTCCCTCAACTGTTCCTAGTAGGACTTGGTTTCCAGATGATCCTTGATCATCTTGGTTGCCCTCCTCCACGCACGTTCCAGCTTGTACATCCTTCTTAAATTGCGGCGCCCAGAACTGGACACAGGATTCCAGGTGTGGCCTGAGACTAGAAAGGGCTAGAGAAGATTAAAGCCCTAGATCAGGGATGGAGAATCCTCCAGATGTTGTTGCACTCCAACTCCCACCCATCTCACTTAGCGTGGTCAGTAGTTGTGGATGGGGGGAGCTGTAGTTCAGCCCTTTCCTTGTCCCAGACAACATCCACCAGTCTCTGTACGCTGTGCTAGGTAGCCCAACTATCTGGCCTGGGGGAAAGGCAGCTTTTTGTGCTCTTAAAAATAAATATCCTACTGAAAACCTTGTTCTTTAGGCATTACATCCCCAAATATATATTCTTCAAATCCACATGGAAAGGGAGTGTGACTTTGACACTTTATCGCTGCTTAGAGGAGGTCTGTCAGTGCTGTCAAGTTCTGTGCTGAGTTCTGTACATTTTTCTAATAGGCAAGGTTATAAAAATAAATTCCCTCGAAAGGATTTTAATGTTGACTGATACCCGCAACCTGCAATTATTCTCAATGCATTTTGCGCAACATAATTAAATGTTAACCTGGGGGCAAGCAGATCAAATGAGGCATGCGACAGAATAAATCAGAAGGCTGAGGCTCTTTGTCCTCCACGAGATGGCACACTTTTCTTAGGTTAACAGGAGAGTATGGATGGAAGCTGGTCATTTGCTCTGTTAGAAACATTACATGCTTAACATGACTTTTGTTGAGTGCTTTCACAGCTGCATTGGAAAGCCAGATCTTCACAGAATGTGCTTTAGTTGGAGGAGCCCAAAAACTAAAGGAAACACTCCTGCAGTCCATGGGAATGGTCATAAGGATCCATTTGAACTTACCTCATCTTTGTCCTGAGTGGGCTACTGTCACAAAGGCAGGGATGACAGACATCACCCCTCCTTTCACCTCCCTAGAGTTTTCCTCCACAGAGTTACAGTTCCCAGAGTTCCTTGGGAACAGGGGTCTCCTAACAATTCTTGGCACCCTTAGCAAACTACAGTTCCCAGGATTCTTTGGGGGGAAGCCATGACCGTTTAAGTGGTATGAGAATGTGAAGTACAGATAGGGCCATTGCCTTTGTTTATTCAAGCTTGCTACTTGATCGGTTTTTCACAGCGCAATCTTATGCAAGTACCAATCCTATACCCACTGAGTGTCCTATACCCTTGGAAATGTATGCCCACTTACCTGGGAGAGAGCCCCACTGAACTCAATAGGATTTACTTCCTTGTGAGCATGTATAGGACTGAACTGTAAGAATGCTGCATTCAAAAATATAACAATCAGCAGGAACACCTTACCTTCAGGACTATTTGCGTCGCTCAAAATGTTTAGAAAGTAAAGCACAGATAAGTTGAATTCCATTAGGAACAAAGGAACAATGATCTATGGGAGAAATCAATCCTTGAAGTTACTGGAAACTATGACTGAAAATGTGATTGAGTACTCTAATCATTCTGATTCACCCTAAATAAAGGTTTGAAAATTATATTCAATTGAATTCAAAAAATAAGAATGAGAAGGCTCACTTAGATAATTTCTCTAATTGCTCATAATTGCAGATGAAGGTAAAATTACTCATTTATTAATCTGTTATGACAGTTTGCTACTGAAGTCCTTGCAGTAAATTTCTTGAAAAATATTTATTCCTGAGTTGGTAGTGGTATAACTGCCTTGCTCTAATCCACCATCTGGGATTTAAGCGAAGAGTTTACAAATCAGATGATCAGGTTTCTACAGGGCCGGATTTAGGTTTGATGAGGCCCTAAGCTACTGAAGGTAATGGGGCCCTTTATATGTCCAGCTGTCCTTTGTCAACAACAATTTGTCGCTTTTGTGTGTGTTGAATATGCTATATGCTAATTTATGGACCTAATTTATGGATGCGGGTGGCGCTGTGGTCTAAACCACTGAGCCTCTTGGACTTGTGATCAGAAGGTCGGCAGTTTGAATCCCCACGACGGGGTGAGCTCCCGTTGCTCTGTCCCAGCTCCTGCCAACCTAGTAGTTTGAAAGCATGCCAGTGCAAGTAGATAAATAGGTTCCACTGTGGCGGGAAGGTAAACAGTGTTTCCATGCACTCTGGCTTCCGTCACAGTGTCCCGTTGTGCCAGAAGCGGTTTGGTCATGCTGGCCACATGACTCGCAAAGCTGTCTGTGGACAAACGCCGGCTCCCTCAGCCTGAAAGCAAGATAAGCACTGCAACCCCATAGTTGCCTTTGACTGGACTTAACCATCCAGGGGTCCTTTATCTTTTTACCTTTACCTTTATGGACCTAATAGGTATCTAAAGCCATTTGCACATAGCAAAATATGTATTTTATCAAAGTAATTGTTGAACTGAAATACAATTAAGAAGAAGTATATTAATAGTGAAATACAATAAAGAAGTATATTACTAGTGAAATAATTATTAAGCTCTAACTTAAAATGATTTTTTATTCGTAACAAACTTAATAACGCAAACACTTTTTTCCTTTAATTTTTTTGGGGCCCCCCAAAAGAGTGGGGCCCTAAGCTATAGCTTGTTTAGCTTATACGTAAATCCGGCACTGGGTTTCTAACCAGGTTTGAGAATGACTTCAGCATGGAAGACTCCTATGACTTTCTTGTTGTTCTCTCTCCACTTTTGTGAGAGGGTGCTGCCATGCCCACACTGCACAAAGCATCGTTTGTAATGTAGCAATTTTAGTTGCATTTGCACCCACCATATTTCATCCATACCAGGGGGCAGAGCATGGTGGAACATGCCTGTCCCATACATGCTTAGACATTCCCCTTTCTCCCTGCTTCCCATCCACTCACAGCTTCATCCTTCTAAGCATACTCACAATCATGGAACACATTTTAAAATCCTTCATCCACAGGAGGCCTGTCTCTTTCTGCATGGTCGGAATCAGGTGTTCCTCAGGGATTTAAAACTAATGTACCCATATGCCCAACAAGGAAATAAAACCCTATCCCTGAAAGTGCTAAGACAACACGCTCCCCACAAATAATATAAAACAATACAAGCTGGGAAGCAAAGTTTCCCTCTCATTTCTAATTCTATTTCATGTATAAGTGGGAAGAAGGAGAAACTTTGCATGGAAACCGTTTTCTGGGGAGCTATACACAGAAATCAAGTTGGTCCTTGCCCAAGAAGAAGAAGGATGTTTGACTGCCTTTCGTTGTTATGCAGGTTTTGTTTCCCTTATCTCTGATGAGTCTCCATTTGGCTGCAGCGTTTATGCAGTTAGTGTAATAACCACAGATTTCAGAATGATAAAGCTCATGCGCTTCTGTGTGACTGATGTCCACTGCCACCCCTTTTACCTTGACGGAGATTAGCATCCCTTTAGAATGCAAGCGGAAAGACAAGATTGCAAGAACCTGCTTGAGAGTGGAAAAAAGAAACTTCCCAGGGTCTGGCTTCTTTCTAAATTCTTCTACTTTGCCAACATGTATAAACTTTAACAGACATTTAAGTGAAAGTATGCACATTTTATGCAGATCAGCTGCCTCTTTTTGTCCTCTTTTGTGTGATGCACTCTTTTTTTGTAATGTGTGAGTGCCCCCCCCCTGTGTTTCTGAAAGGGTTTCCACGCCTTCTTCCATTGGCAGAACAGCCGGACAATTAGCAGAGCCGGCCCTGCCATTTGACAGGGTGAGGTTGCAGTCTCAAGCAGCTGATTTGGGGTGTTACGAAAGGGCAGAAAATGGTTATATTATATTATGATTGTTTATTCTATTTTTACTGTTGGGGAGAAGCATTTGTGGGATTTTCTGCCTCATGTCCAGCACTAATAATAATAATAATAATAATAATAATAATAATAATAATGTGTATCCTGCCCATCTGAATGGGCTGCCCAGCCACTCTGGGAGGCCTCCAGCATATACAAAAACATCATAAAACATTAAAAGCTGCCTTCAGATGTCTTCTAAAGGTTGCACAGTTCCTTATCTCCTTGACATCTGAAGGGAGGGCGTTCCACAGGGTGGGTGCCACTACCAAGAAGGCCCTCTGCCTGGTTTGCTGTAGCCTCACTTCTCACCGTAAGGGAACCACCAGAAGGCCCTTGGAGCTGGACCTCCATGTCTGGGCTGAATCACAGTCACTTGGCTGGCCTTGAACACTACAGTGGTACCTCGGTTTATGAACTTAATCTGTTCTGGAAGTCCGTTCTTAAACCGAAACCATTCTTAAACCGAGGCACGCTTTCCCTAATGAGGCCTCCCACTGCCGGTGCCCTTCCACTGTTCGGATGCTGTTCTTAGACCGAGGTAAAGTTCACAAACTGGGACACTACTTCCGGTTTTGCAGAGTTCGTAAACCGAATCATTCGTAAACAGGGCTGTTCTTAAACCGAGGTACCACTGTATGCACTTAAACAGAGGTATAGGGGGAAGGGAAGTCCCACCTGCAGCAAAATGTCTTGGGTCAGTCCTGACAACTAGGAATGCTGAGGATTTATTTATTTATTCGGGGGGGGGGGAGCAACTTTGTGTAGGTTCTAAAGCAGTGGTTAATTTTCAAAGAAACATCAAATCTGCCTGCCAGGCATGACTCTGGTCTGGAATGTTAGTATACTTGTTTATTTGTGTATTGGAATGGGAAAAAAAACCTCTGTATGTGTATTGCTAAATATTTAACATTGGAAAATTCCATTGAAACTAAGCAGGAGCAGCAGAGTACCTAAGAAGTTTATAATTACGGTAACCAAGAATTTATCTCTGCTGCTCTCTCATGACGTATTTAGCTTATATCATGTGGGATATTCAGTTGCAAATCTTCGTTTTGTGTGAGTTGGTCTTTGTTTTCTCTCTGAGGCACTGGAGAAGAAAGGATGTGCAAATGATTCTCTCCAGGAACAGAGCCTCAGGCTTCTAATGGAGGCTGTGAGAGAGACAGAGCTTTGATTTCAGTTCCAAGATAAAGCTATCTTCTATTTCTAAGATGCAGTACCTGTGCTTGGATAAGCACATAATATTATGCAACTATTTGGATGTAACACTGTTGTTTTAAGTGTCTGTTTTGAAACAAGTTCTGTTGGTAAAGCTTTTGAATTATATTTTTGGACTGGACAGCTTTTATTCATACTATTTATTGCTTCCAATAACAGAAATATGGAAGCCATTTCTCCTCAGTCTAGATAAGAGAGCACAGCTATGTTAGGCAGTAGAGAGGAAAAGCCACTCCACACATGCTAAAAGCACTCTGAGCCTTAGAGACATGGAGTATTCTTATGAGGTTAAACTTAACAAAGGCAGGCTTAGTCAAATTAAATCCTCCTCCCACTAGAGCAAAGAGATTTTAATTAGTTTCTTTTTTGGGTGATGTATTTCCTCTTTTCCTGGCTCTGGCCTGGTGGAACGCTCTGCCTCATGAGACCAGGGCCCTGCAGGATCTGATTTCTTTCCGCAGGGCCTGTAAGACAGAGTTGCTTCGCCTGGCCTTTGGCTTGGAGCCAATTTGATTCCCTCCCTCTCTTTCGTTTTTTCTTTCCTTCTCCTCCTGCGTTGAGGCTACATTTTATTTTAATGTTGTAATATTTTAATGTTGTATTTTAATGTTGTTTTTAAGTTGTAATCATTCAACTTGTTTTTATTATTGCTTGTAAGCCGCTCTGAGCCCGGCCTTGGCTGGGGAGGGCGGGGCATAAAAAATTATTATTATTATTATTATTATTAGACCTATTGTTTACTCAGAAGGAAGCTCCATTATGGTCAATGGAGCTTACTTCCAGGGAAATGTAGATAAAATTTCAACCACAGAAGAACATATTGTTACATGCCACCCCAACTTCCACAATTCCATGGGTCCCAGGCCTGGTAATTAGGCACAGCAAAGACTGTGGTGCCCTTAGGATATATGGTTTATTTACTCAAACAGTGAAACCTTGGTTCCCGTACAGCTTAGTTGACGAACAAATCAGCTCCCGAATGCCGCAAACCCAAAAGTAAGTGTTCTGTTTTGCAAACGTCTTTCGGAAGCTGAATACCCGTTTCGGCTGTTGGCATTGTTTCCAGGGCCAAATAGCCAATCAGAAGCCACGGCTTGGTTTTCAAACGTTTTGGAAGTCGAATGGACTTCCAGAAAGGGTTGAGTTCAAGAACCAAGGCAACACTGTATATACAACCTGAGCCTACTGTGGAGGGACTCACAACATTCACTCCCTAAAAAGGTCTTGTTCCTCTCAAAGCCGCAGTATTGGATCCAATCAGAAATCCAACATGCTTCTCTGACGCTCTGCAGCTGACAGCATTTTGAACACTGCCCTGTTCCCCCCCCCCCAGCTCTCATCCCAGGAAACCTCTAAAATTCTACTCCAGAGGCTTTTGTTTTCCTAACTAATTCTGAGTTGAGAGAGGGCCCCTTCCCATTTGCCCTCTGGCACACAGACAGTCCCTTTGTCCCAGTTAAGGACCCATCTTAACAGCCATCGCCGGTCTGGTTCCTGGCTTGTCTTTTTAACATGCTCAATTCAATGTCTTGCGCCCAGGAATTAGAAGAGTCCCACCATAAACCTAAAACAATATTGAAATATTCCAGAGTCAAATGCTCTTCCTATTTTCATCACCCACTTCCTGTATATCTGACCACTGGGAATTAACATTTAGAGGAGGTTAATGGATACTGGCAGATTTCATCTGGCTTCTTCTGGTGCTATTATTATGAGGCGGATTTTATTATGGCTGTGTTTCATCTCACGGCAAAGTTTCTTTTTAAGGCATTTGTTCTATATTGCTGTACTCCCAGGCACCTTGAGCGACCTTACAGGGCAGAGCTGCAGTTTTATAAAGCTAAAAATAAGTAAGTAAAACAAATAAACTCCATCTGTAAGTCTGCTTTCCAGAACCAGGGATGCAAATTCAACATAGGGAAGCAATCTTTCAAACTCCACCAGCAAGATAAATGGTCTAAATCAGCAAATAATCTGCTCTTGTCTCCTTGTCTAGGACAGTAGCCAACTCTGAGATGAAATGTGGCAAGACACGACAAAAGTCCTACTTGGACGATATTCCCTCATGTGAATAACATGACCTTCTTCCCCTTGCATGGGTGGCAGGGGGCAAATCCAATGGGGTTGTGGAGGTGGGCCTACTGGATGGTGCTCCCCTCTTCCCCTCTTTTGATTGGCTGCATAGGTGAAAGAGTGGAGCCCCATCCACTGGCCCCACCCTTACATCCCCATTGGCTCTTTCCCCTGCCTGCCATCCATGCAAGGCAGGAAGGTCTAACAAGGGAATCCTGACCTTTGGCTGTTGGTTCCCCCTGTGATGCAGAACCCTGTGCAACCTCCTACTTCAGGTGCCCTAAGATGTTACTGGACATCAGCCCCAGCCAGTCTGGCCAATAGCCATTGTGTTCCAACAATATCTGGAGGGCACCACGCTGACTACCCCTGCTCTACTATCCTCTCTGGGTGATTCTTTCTCTTCCCTTCTTTCTCACTGTAGGTTCCAGTCTCTTTTATTTCTGGATCTGTTACATCTCCTCCAATCTCCCTCCCAATCTCCCTAGACCAAACCCTTCCCCCCACCTTTCAATATATTTTTATTATTTTCCTCCTTAAACAACATTTTCAACATTGCAAAATTACAATATCAAACACAAAACCTCTCTGCTCTGCCGAGCATACGACTTCCCTCCTTCCCTTGAGCAGGTTTTCCATTTCTAATCCAATCACACAATTTACATCTTTAACCTATTTGTCCACATTGTAGGATTTATTTCAATCCTGCTAGTGGTTTCAAGTTTTTACAGTTCTTACTCAAATATGCAATAAATTTACTCCAGTCCCCTTGGAATTTCTGATCGTCCTGGTCTCGAATCCTGCAAGTCAGTCTGGCCAGTTCTGTAAAGTCCATCATCTTCGCCTGTCACTCAGCAATGATAGGCACCTCCTGTAACTTCCACTTTGGGGCCAATAAAGTTCTCGATGCAACTGTGGCGTACATAAACAATCTTTGATCTATCTTTGCAATTTCCTCTCCCATCAAACCTAGCAAAAATGCTTCCGGTTTTTGGGGGAAGGTGTATCTTAACATCTTTTTTAGTTCATTATAGATCAATTCCCATAATGTTTTTACCTTGTCACAGGTGCACCACATATGATAAAAGTTACTGTCTGATTCTTTACATTTCCAGCATGTTTTATCTCTGATTCTATACATTTAGCTAACTGGTGTCAAATACCATCTGTACATCATCTTCATTACATTTTCTTTTAATGCCATACCTGCTGTAAATTTTAAATTTTCATTCCACAATCTTATCTCTGAATCAAATTCAATGTTATACCCAAAATCTAGTGCCTATTTTATCATAACTTCTTCTACTTCCTTATCTTTAGTAAAGCATTCTAAATCTCTAAACCATCAAAATCTCTTCATATGTAGCCCACCTTCCCTCCATATTTAATTTTTTAACCGTCAATACCTCCATGGTGTTTTATTTTCCAATAATTTTTTATTTCTTTCCCATACTTCATATGGGAAAGTCTTTAAAGGTACCCCTGCCCGTACGGGCCAGTCGTGACCGACTCTAGGGTTGCGCGCTCATCTCGCTCAAGAGGCCGGGAGCCGGCGCCGTCCGAAGACACTTCCAGGTCACGTGGCCAGCATGACGAAGCTGCAGCTGGCGAGCCAGCACTAGCACCACACACGGAAACACCGTTTACCTTCCTGCTATAAAGCGGTACCTATTTATCTACTTGCACTTAAGGGTGCTTTCGAACTGCTAGGTGGGCAGGAGCTGGGACCAAACGACGAGAGCTCACCCCGCCGCGGGGATTCGAACCGCCGACCTTACGATCAGCAAGTCCTAGGCACTGAGGTTTTACCCACAGTGCCACCCGCGTCCCGGGAAACTCTTTAGGCCCCTGCAATAGCTCCTTAGGAGGGGAAGGGCTGTGTCCTAGGCATACCACAGAGCTATCCAAGGTTGCAGTAGGCATCAACAGTAGTTCCTGGATGGAAACTGGGCCCAGCAGCAGACCAAGGATGCTGATACAAAGCCTGACACACCCTGCTGGCAAAATGTCATCTTCTGAAACAATACTTTGATCGCTGGATATGCATCACTCAAGCATCCACCTGAGTTAATGAGCAACACAGGGCACTTCTAGATGAGAGCTTAATTTGCAAGCAGGTCACTGTGATATCTTAAGGGATCAAAGGGATGGAAGAGGAGGAGGAGGAGGAGGAGGAGGAGGAGGAGTTTGGATTTGATATCCCGCTTTATCACTACCCGAAGGAGTCTCAAAGTGGCTAACATTCTCCTTTCCCTTCCTCCCCCACAACCAACACTCTGTGAGGTGAGTGAGGCTGAGAAACCTCAGAGAAGTGTGACTAGCCCAAGGTCACCCAGCAGCTGCATGTGGAGGAGCGGGGAATCAAACCCAGTTCACCAGATTATGAGTCCACTGCTCTTAACCATTACACCACACTGGCAAGTGCCCTGTGAGGAAAGGTTGAAGTGTTTGGGACTTTTTAGTTTAGAGAAATGGTGAGAAGACATGACGTGACAGACGTGTAAAATGATGGTGTGTGGCACAGAGAAAGCGGATGCAGAAAAGTTTTTCTCCCTCTCTCATAACACTAGAATTTGTAGACATCCAGTGATGGTGACCCTTGGAAGATTCAGGACAGAAAAAAGAAAACACTTCTTCATGCATCACATAGTAAAACTATGGAACTCCCTCGCCCAGGAGGCAGTGAAGGCCACCAACTTGGATGGCTTTAAAGAAGAATGGGCAAATTGGATAAGTTCAAGGAGTGACCAAAAATGGCCGAAGGGTGGTTTGCAAAAATAAGGTAATATAAAAACATAACACATAATCAACAGAAACATTAAAATAATTTGCATGAGTTGCATCGTTAATGACAGGATTGTTTGCAACAGGCTTTTTTTAATTGATGAGATTTTCTCTGAAAAGTGCAAATCTGGGAGATCCGTTGTTGTTTTGGATGTGTGGACGCTGCAGAAAGCTTGCATTCATGAGGACCATTGGTCTCCCCCCCCCAAATAAATAAATAAATACTAATATCATTCCCCCTTCCACTTCTGTGTACAGCCTTTATGATAAAGAGCCAGGGCTTTTTAAGGCCTTCGAAGACCCAGAGCCGAAATGAAAAATCACTTCATATCTCGGAAGAGAGACAGAGAGAAAGTTCAACTTCTTCTCCAGGCCCTTATTCATCATTTGGCTGAAATATTTAAAATAAATATGAACTCAGAAAGAGAGAGAGAGAATGTTTCCAGAGCAGAAGGGCATTCGGCTGTCTGGGGGAAATGAAGGGCAATCTTGGGAGATTAGGAGAATGCCAATGATGAAAACTGAAGACAGAAACAGAGAAGAGGAATGGCTGCGGATCTTAAAACTTGCTGACAAATTATTCTGCATCAATGCCATTTCTCTTTTCCCCGAGAGTTACGAGAGTTACATTCCTGAAAGCCTGTTAGAAGACATTATTCCTATCAAGCAAAGAACACTGTGCAACCATGCTAATGAAGAGGAAAGAAAAAAAGAAGAAGGAGCGAGCTCAGAATTCAAGGAATTTCATTCCAGCCCAACTGAGAAGTGCGCACCAGGCCAGAATCAAAGGTGTCTTTCTTTCAAATCAGGAGTGGATATCGTTGGAGGAATGTTAATCAGCTTGTGGCTTACAGGAGAAACAGAGGCCTTGAACACTCTCGGGGGAGCAAAAGGCTTTTTTGGCATTTGCCATTGGTAAAGCCATGTGGTAGGAGGGGGATCTGTGACACAGCTGTAAAGTGGGAGATGGAGAAAGGAAGGGGTGTTTTAAGGCAGATGACTTAAAGGTGGGAGAGGGGTGCTGAAGTCTTCTCCTCCCAGTTGTGCAGTCCCTTCACAGGATGATTTTCTCCAGTGCTATTTTTCTAGAAATAGAGGTGCCAGAACTCACCATGAACACCTCCCTTGTTGGCGCCCATCTGAGAGGTCCCAAAACTGAGTTCTGGTGAGTTCCAGCTGAAAAAAACCCCTATGATTTTCTCCCAGCTAGACTCTGTGAGAAAGCTCTGTCAGGAGAAAGGCAGCTGGAAGGAAGTACATAAGAACCCAGCTGTGTTCAGGCCAAAGGCCTATCTAGTCCAGCATCCTGTTCTCATGGTGGCCAGGTATTTGCCAAAGGAAGACCATAAGCAAGACCTGAGGGCCACAGCATTCTCCTTGTTTGTGATAACCAGCACCTGGTATCTGGAGGCAAATGTGTCTTGTGAAGAAATGTCTGAAGTACAGTGGTACCTCGGGTTACATACGGTTCAGGTTACATACGGTTCAGGTTACAGACTCCGCTAACCCAGAAATATTACCTTGGGTTAAGAACTTTACTACAGGATGAGAACAGAAATTGTGCAGCAGCGGCGCAGCGGCAGCGGGAGGCCCCATTAGCTAAAGTGGTGCTTCAGGTTAAGAACAGTTTCAGGTTAAGAACAGACCTCCAGAATGAATTAAGTTCTTAACCCGAGGTACCACTGTATTTTAAAAATGTTTCAGGGAGGGGAAAGACCTAAGGGAAGGAAGACCACTAAACAGTCCAGTGAGGACGGAACTGAATGCTGTCTGACTGCTGTAGGGAAAAACCAGAAAACCAGCAAAGGCTTGAGGTGTGTGTGGGGGGGACAGATAGAATGGAATCTCCTGGAAGAGCATGTGGCTTCTTTCTCTACCCTTCTCAAAGGAAGTTGTCAGGGACCGAACCTGGCTAGGTAAGGGCTACTGGCCTAGAACAGATCTGTGAGAAAAGACCAGAGGTCCATCTAACCAAGCATTTGGTCTCCAAGAGTGGTCAACCAGATGTTTGTTGGGAGCTGAAGAGCAGAGCATGAAGGCATGGAGCTGTCTCTGCAGTTGTCTGCTCCTGGTATCTGAGGTAACTGTCTTTGAACTCCATTTAAAGCTATCATGTGCCATGGACACTGGGGAATGGTGGGAGGCACCAGCTGGGGGAACCCCCAAGGGAAGAAGGCTCAGAGCCAAGGGATTGGTGATGGGATGACATTGAGTGTTCAGAGGGTAAGAGAGGGTAGACTGGGAGGAGGAGCTGAAGCGGTAACAGGGTTTAGTGAGAAGGAAGAGGTTGTGGCAGGGGGCAGTCCAGAATCAGAGGCCAAAGTGGAGGCTGGAGAGAAGGGATGCCAAGAGGCAGAAATTAGTCAGGATGGTGAAGAAGCCAGGGTGAGGAGCAGGAGAAGTATGAAGAGGGAGGAACAGAGTCAGGTGTGTCGGCATAGTCTCAGATTGTTTGGGAAGGAGCTTGGGGTGGAGGAGATTTAGGCAGCTGTGGGAAGGCGGGCAGCTTCAGCCTCCACAACTGCCTCATAGGGACAAGACCTACTGAGAAGAGTTCTATTCTCATTAGGCCTGGCACTACTGAGCAGATCCTATTTCTTCTAATAAAGAGTTAACTTTCCTTACTCCGCGTAATTTATTCCTGACACCCACTTCTGGCACCATGATTAAGAGCCATTTATAGACTTAGCTTGCTTGAATTTGTCTAATCCAGCGGTTGAGGAACCTTTACCCCTTCAGATGTCATTGGATGCCAACTCCCATCAGCCTCAACCAGCGTGGCAAATGGTTAGGGACATCTGGAATCCCACAGGGTCCCCACTTCTGGTCCACAATATGCTGCTGACGGTTACAGCAGAGATTCCTCCCACTCTTTCCCCCTCCTGCTGGGCCACCAGCCCCCCACGTAAGGCTGGGCGATTGTTGCTGTGTCTTTCAAATTGCAACTGAATGGAAACAATTGTTTTGCGACTTGCCGCATCCCTGTTTTGCAAAACAGGCCATTTGAGAGAAGCCCACACCGAGAGGACACAACGCTGCTATTATTTGCTTTATTTTCCTATCTCCGACAAAAGCTGCCGCGTTGCCCTGACACTTAACCCCGGCTAAGAAGAAAAGGCTCGATCAGGATGTGTCAGGGATCATTAAAAATAATTTGATTCCAGCCCCCGTTGCTTCTCCTTCTGCCTTAAAAATGAGTGGCAGCCTGACTGACAGCCGTGGCGGAGGAAGAGCAGAACTTGGGAGTGCCACCGCTCGCTGCTCGCTCCGAAATTAATTGAAGAGGAAAGCACCACTCCGAAAGAGGATGGAGCTAGTGGAGGAGAAGCAGTACTGGGGTTACGGTTCTTTGGCTCCCTCCGTTGGCTTCCAATTAGAAAGCCCCACCACCGATGTTGCAGGTCAGCTGTGAAAAACGAAGGGGGCCAGTGACCCCAATGCCCCTTGCCCAGAAATGCAGCTTGACGACTGGCTGAAGGCTGGCGATTCAGAAAGCGTTACAAGAATTAGTCAAAGCAAGGCCAGGCGGCAACCAAAGGCCACACTTTTAAAATTTATTTAGTCTTTTGCATAAGAGACTCGGGACATTTCCCAGTGGCATTTTTAGGACAAGGCGCCTTTTTGTTTTCAAGGCAATCAGGAGAAACAATTTGCTCGCGTCCTTCAGATAGCAGGCAGCGTGGGAAGCTGCCTTATTATACCAGCTCGGGCGATGCCTAGATACATGCCACACATTTCAAGCGTGTTGCTTCCCTCCTCCCTCCCCGAAAGCTCCCAGAAACAGTAGTTTACACCCCTCAGAGCTACAGTTCCCAGAACCCCAGAGAAGCTACCATACCCAGGAGTCTTTGGGGTGGGAGCAATGTATTTTAAAGGTATGGTACAGAATATATCTGCCCATTTAAGTCCTGAGCTCTTTTGACTCCTATGGGATACCAAGTGTGGGGCAGGTTAAAAACCTGGCTCAGTCAAAAGGGGGCTTGGAGGTCCTAATGATCAGTTGATTGGTAGTGCCACCTGACTGTCAGGTCTTGCTGAGTCCCTTCCAAAGAGACTTTGCACAGGATTTTGCAGGTACCAGCGTTCAGCTGATTGGGGATGCCTGCAAAGTGCTTTGACTCAGTCAGACCCGACAATCAGCTGCATGCCGTGGGTTGCCAAGTCTCTTTCAAAGCACACTGCAAGGTAGCAGCCTGAACAGCAGCTTCTCAACAAGACTCTCTCCCAGCTCAAACCTGCATGCAATCGAGAAACTCTTACTGCTCAACTACAGCCCTTCCTTTTCATTCCTATTTGTAAATCGTTTGACTCGATCAGCCTTCTGGTTATGTACTTAGAACGAAGAAGTTCTACGGAATGACATCTGAGCCAAAACTGTTTCTTGGGGACATTTCAAATCAGAAGAGAAGGCAGACCTTAAAAATAAAAAGCACTAAGGAGCTTTTTCAATCCCATGTCCTTTTTTGTGTTTCCCTGAGGATGTAATGGTTGGCCTCAAAGTCTAATGAGGTCAAAAGGAAATCACTCTCTCTCTCATTTTCATTACTTTGCTCACTAGCAAAAAAACCAACGCAGCAGGCAGACCTAATGCAAGACACAGCACATCCCTAGGCAAAGCCTCCACCGCTCCTTGCCTGCGTGGCTGAGCTGGATGTTGGCCCATGGCAGGTCACACGGGCTGCAAGTCTATCTGGAGCAAAAGCTCAGTTTTCCTTTGGACATTCTCCTCAGCCCACAGGCTTGACTGAAAACAGAGGGAACCTCACAGAGCCATGAAAGCTGAGAGTTGCTTCTGCAGTTCCAGTGGGATGGGGGTGGAGGGAGTGGAACTGTGAAGGGCATGGCTCAGGAATCAGAATAATAAAATTGTAAAGTTTGAAGGGACCCTGAGCCAGTGGCGTAGCGTGGGGGTTGCAGGGGGGGCCGGCCGCACCGGGCGCAACATCTGGGGGTTAGGGTTAGGGGGCGCAAATCCACGGGTTAGGGGGCGCAAATCCACGGGTTAGGGGGCGCAAATTACTTGCCTTGCCGCGGGTGCTGACAACTCACGCTACGCCACTGCCCTGAGCGTCATCTAGTTCAACCCCCAGCAATGCAGGAATCTTAACCAAAACATCCATGACAGATGACCATCCAACTTCTGCTTAAAAACCTACCAGGAAGGAGGGTCCACCACTTCTTGTGGGAGTGTGTTCCACTGTCAAGCAGCTCTTACTGTCAGAAAGTTATTATTGATGTTTCGCGCCCTACCCTCTGGCGCAGGAGAATTTTTTTTCACTGCACCTTCCATGTGACAGTCCTTTAGGCATTTGAAGATGGCTATTGTATCTCCTCTCAGTCTCCTCTCATGCAGACTAAGTTCAGTAGTTTAGTTTAGCTGGAGAAGCCTCCTTTCTTGTAACTTGAAGAGAAACCTTTGATTTCAGTTCTGTCTGAAGTAATTTAATATTACTAAGAAGCCGAAGCTGTGCTTGGACTAGCAAATGGTTTTATGCAACTATTTGTATGTAGCATTATTTATCTTTGCGTCTGTTTGAAGAAAGTTCTGTTAGGGACTAAAATTCTGTACCTCTTCATACAACAAATGCATTTTTTTGGGGGGGGGCGAGTTGTAGCATGAAGAGGAATGATATATGAATGGCCCAGTACCAACCCACCACTAATGCACTATTAATACATCAATGATATGTTGCAAAATATCCCTGCAAAAAACCACCCAAGACACACCAGGGTTGGGGGGGGGGGGCTTTGAGAAATACAGCGAAGAAGCAGTCACCTTCCTGACCATGGAACAATTTACAAGTCAGCTGTTATTCCTCGGGTATGTTTTTTTCATGAGTTATGTCAATGGCTGAAGAATAAATCTACTTTTTAACAAAAGCTCAGGGGCATTTTGATTGAGTCATGCACTATTTTTTTAAAAAAAGGTGAATCCAAGTTCATGTGCGCAGGAGTTTTAAAATTATATGCTTAAAATGAAAACAACACGTATTCTCAACAACATTTATTCCATAAACAAAGGCACACTTGCACTTCCATTACCAGCAGCAGCAGTAGCAGCAGCATGGCATATCTCTTACAGATTCAGGATAAAAGTGATATATTAGCCGAGCACAGCTTTGGGAATAGGAAGCTGCCTTATACTGAATACTATTGGTCCATCTGTCTGTACCCAGTGTGTGTGTGTGTGGGGGGGGAATAACCAATGGTTCATTTGGTGTCCGAAGAGGTTCTTTTGTGAGCCTTCAAGACTCCCTCCCCCAAATTTAAAAAACACCAAATACATTACTTCTGTGGTCCCCCCGCTGTAATAACATGATTTTGTGCCCTCCCAAGTTCCTATTTTAATTTTCTAAAATACTGACTGCTGTGATGCTCTGGATGACAAAATGTTTTAGTGAATCCTAAAGTCCCCATATCCCCCCCGCTGCAATTTAAGAGGTCGTAGCCATGCCTCCAGGCAAACCCAATTGGCCGGCTGGGGGGGCATGATGTGGCCAGGGTTCCTGCTAATGTGGGCTGCGATACTCCGCCCACTGCCAGGTCACTGCGAGGACCTGGATTCCCACCTGCAAAGCAGCCCCTCCAAAAAGGGGGAGCTGATTTCTCTTTGTACTGCTTTTCTACGGCCAAAGGGGGACACGCAAAGCCTGACACTATCTATCTATCTATCTATCTATCTATCTATCTATCTATCTATCATCTATCTATCTATCATCATCTATCTATCTCTAAATATTTGCACTAGTTCATCATCACACTGTTTTCATTGGCTGCTTCCTAAGGTTTTAAATTCAGGAATGGGGAAAGGAGGACGGGGGGGGGGGAGAGAAAAGATGGCACTCGTGAGTGTCATAAATGACTGGGGTGGGGTGCATTTAAGGGAACGTGATGGTGACAGAAGGTTGGGGTGAAACCCAAATGTAAATCTTCATTTTCCTGGTTTTTATGCACTTATCTTCTGTGGTTTACCCACCTTCTGGAAGCAAATGAGTTTTTCTAATGGAATGGCTAATTGGTCCATCTTATATTTAACAGGGGGGTATTGGTGGCACTGTGGTCTAATCCACAGAGCATAGGGCTTGCCGATCAGAAGATTGGTGGTTTGAATCCCGTTGTTCGGTCCCAGCTCCTGCCCACGTAGCAGTTCGAAAGCATGTCAAGTGCAAGTAGATAAATAGGTACCACTCCAGCGGGAAGATAAATGGTGTTTCCGTACGCTGCTCTGGTTCACCAGAAGTGGCTTAGTTATGCTGGCCACATGACCCGGAAGCTGCCTGTGGACAAACGCCGGCTCCCTTGGCCTATAGAGCGAGATGAGCACTGCAACACCAGAGTTGTCCACAACTGGACCTAATGGTCAGGGGTACCTTTACCTTTTTTACATTTAACAGGGGAGGGAAAATAACTTTAGGCATTTCTTTTTTGTAAACATTCACTGGGCTTCTCTTTGCATTCTTATTCAGATTTGTTTGGACAGTCTTTGGGCCAATTATTCAATTAGAGGGGTGGGTGGTTCTTTAATAGCTGCCAACAGTAAAACCAGTACTGCACACAAGTCCTCAAGTGAATCATGTAACCAATGTAAGGAATTACCCTGACCTTTAAAGCACATTGTTCTTGAGCGATGGCACTTGGGAGCCCTCCAATTAAACATAAAAGTAGTTGTTGGGTTTTTTCTTTTTTAAGAAGACATTTTTCTCAATTTTGTTCTACTGAGTTCAGCAAAACTTTCCCTTTTGAAACAATTACGCCTCCCAAATTCCTTTGGCGCAGGTCCATCCAATTATGGCACAGGTTATTTGACAGGCTAAGTCTTACATTACAGGTGAAACTCAGCTCTCCGTTACCGTGGCTCACATATTTGCTTTGCCTTCTAATACAAATCTCCGACTGGGAGTGCAAAGCAATTTGCAGGGACAAAGCAAACAATACAAATGAACCCAAGGCTTGTCCTTCCTTATCAGCTGCTAATACAGTCTCGGTCTGATCCGTCCTGCAATTATGGAAGCAAGGCTGCTTAGGATGCCTTGAGGACACTTCCTCCGTGCCCCCTCCTCCTTCGTGACTCAGCGACACAAGACCTAGGCCTACTTTACAAGCAAAGGAAGTCAGGCCACATGTCCAAACAATGAACGTTCAGACAATTTCTCCCTGTGCTCCTCAAATGATAAACCAGAGAAGGAAGGAAATGAGGACTCTGGAGCCAGGGCTACAAAACTAGCTGCTAAGACCCTAGATACCCGAGGCATTTCTAACTTGTTGTTATTTTCAGATGGAATTCAATCACATGCCAGTAAATTCAGGTTGCAGAATGAAAGATGATCTTGATCTCTTGCACAACATACCCGATTCCCTGAAATATCAGATTTTTTTCTGCAGTAAGGAAATACACTGGAAAGTGTGGGAATAGCACTTGCTTGATGTTAAGGGTGCTTCCTGGAGGCCTGTTCATTGAGCATTTGTCCTCCTTTGTTTGCAGAGAGATTAGACAAAAATAGCTATTTTTTGAGCATGCATGATTGCTTGTGGGTAGGTTGGATGATGGTTGGCCCGAAGCAAGCATCTGCTTTTGATGTGCATCTTCGTGATCACATTGATTCATTCTATAGGCAGGGACTTTGACTTTTAAGAACATAAGAAGATCCTGCTGGATCAAGCCAATGGCCCATGAAGTTCAGCATCCAATTCTGGGCTGCATCAATAGGAGTATAGCATCTAGATCAAGGGAAGTAATAGTGCCACTGTATTCTGCTCTGGTCAGACCTCACCTGGAGTACTGTGTCCAGTTCTGGGCACCACAGTTCAAGAAGGACACTGACAAACTGGAACGTGTCCAGAGGAGGGCAACCAAAATGGTCAAAGGCCCGGAAACGATGCCTTATGAGGAACGGCTAAGGGAGCTGGGCATGTTTAGCCTGGAGAAGAGGAGGTTAAGGGGTGATATGATAGCCATGTTCAAATATATAAAAGGATGTCACATAGAGGAGGGAGAAAGGTTGTTTTCTGCTGCTCCAGAGAAGCAGACACGGAGCAATGGATCCAAACTACAAGAAAGAAGATTCCACCTAAACATTAGGAAGAACTTCCTGACAGTAAGAGCTGTTCGACAGTGGAATTTGCTGCCAAGGAGTGTGGTGGAGTCTCCTTCTTTGGAGGTCTTTAAGCAGAGGCTTGACAACCATATGTCAGGAGTGCTCTGATGGTGTTTCCTGCTTGGCAGGGGGTTGGACTCGATGGCCCTTGTGGTCTCTTCCAACTCTATGATTCTATGATTCTATGATTCCTCTTCTCCCAGTGGCCAACCAGATGCCCATTATGGGAGACCCAGAAGCAGGGCCTGAGCACAAGAGTCCTCTCCCCTCCTGGGGTTTCCAGCAACTGGTATTCAGAGGTATTGCTGTCTCCAAGTGTGGAGGCACAGCAGAGTCATCATGGCTATGCTGAGAAATCATGGGAATGGCACGAAATAGTTGATAAAACATAACCGTTATAATAACATTTTGCAAAAGCTTTTCACACACTGTAAAAGAGGACGAAACGCATGGGTAGAAGTGAAGTTTAGACTCACTGCAGAGGGTTAAATGTGACTTACATTTCAAAAAGCCTCGAATTTGCTTGGCTGGGTAATTTGATCTGTAGGCTAAATTGAGTCCTGTAAAGGATTGATTGAGATGTCTTACATTTCATTAAGATCGTCCCATACGGACTATGTTCCAGATCTAGGAATCTTGTTCATATCACCCTCCCCTGTTCTTCTGCAGAACAGCATCGTTCATAGATGAGTAGAAATGGTGGCTCTCATATAGGTGTCAAGATAAGCTTGACGTATCATCCTGCAGGAAGGGAATGCTGATTGGGTAGACTGGCAAACGCAATGCAGGTGTGTGCTTGTGCGTGATTTGCCGGCACAGTCAGACGCAAGGCACAAATTTGCATGTGTGCAGAGCAGAAGCCTGGGCAAAAACCAGACTGCAGAAAGATATCTGGTGCAGACTTTTAGCAGTGCTAATGAATTGGGGGGAGAGTGGGATTGTAACTAGCAGCCATACCCCATCAACTGGGCCAGGATGAGAGGAAATACAACCCATTAACATCTGGGTGCACCGTATTAGCTATACCGACCTAGTATTTCAAGGCAGAAGTGAGATTCAAGCAAAGTGGGACTGCTTGATTCATAACTCAAGTCTTTTAGGCACTATATTACACCACTGAAAACAACTACTTCTCCTAATCACCCCCACAGGCCTTTTCCTACATGCTGACTGCTTACTGAAAAGGAGAGGGGAAAGTAATCAATATATAGTAGAGAAACATATTGCCGAATCACTCTCCGGCACCGTCTGTTTTATCTTGCCCTCCATGCTGAGCTCTTTCAGAGAATAAGCACCATTGTCCTTAGAGGGATTCTGCATGCTTTCCCTACACACCGTTTTTCTTTCTCTCCCTCATTAAATAAGTTTGGAACTTTAATTTTGAGGCTAGGAAAGTTTCATTTCAGGGTAGGAGAGCCAAAGGAAAGATAGGGCCGGGGAGAGGTGTGCGTTGGGAAATACCCCCGAGAACGTCACCCGCTCTGATGGGTAACAATGTAATTACCGTAAGTGTGGCTGACAGGAAACAGTTCTCGTTGCCCGTTTTCAGTAGCCCCGTGCAATTAGAGAAGAAGCAAGTGGCAAATGCAAGGGAGGCGTGAAGCGGAGGGGAACCGGAGACTTGGAGCTGTCAGTGGGAAATAAATTGGTTGGTTCTACCTCCTTACACCAAGTTGTCAAGTTGAAACATCTCAAGCTCCCCAGCTGGTGGCTGCTGGAAAACAGTGGCCTGGGGGTCTCCCCTTTCCTACCCATCAAATCACTTAATCTCTGCAATAGTGCACTATTTCAGCATGGGTTCAAAGTGAGGAAGCTTCTGGGAGGTGGTGAAAGCTTGGGTACAATCCACTTGTACGGTAGTTTCTTCTGTGCCAAGTCCCACTGAAACAGAAGGGGGTTGCTCAACACCGGGGCAGGAAACCTGTGACCTTTCAGATGTTGTTGGGCATCCATTCCCATCAGCCCCAGCCATCATGGCAAATGGTCAGGGATGGTGGGAGCTGCAGTCCAGCAACATTTAGAAAGCCACACAGCCTTGGCTAAAGACCACAAGTTGTTGTTGTTGTTGTTGTTGTTGTTGTTGTTGTTGTTGTTGTTGTTCCTGCTCTTCACCAGCAGGTCCCAGGGTGGATTGCACCAATTTAAAATTCAGAATTAAATGCAGTTTAAACACAGTAATAATAATATTAACAACAACAACAATAACAATAATAACAATATTTTTTTATTTATACCCCGCCCTCCCCAGCCAAGGCCGGGCTCAGAGCGGCTTACAAGCAATAATAAAAACAAGGTGAATGATTACAACTTAAAAACAAAAATAAAATACAACATTAAAATAATGGAACATTAAAATATTAAAATATAGTACAGTCACAGGAATAGGGTGAGTCTTGAAAACACATACCTCAGATGTCAAAGGCATAGGAATTCCACATAATTGGCCAAATCCACGTATTAAGCAAGTAACTTTTATATATTCTAGGAAGAGAAGTCAACTTCTCATGGCTCACTGCATCCCTACCAGTAACACAGATATTGCCAAGAAACACTGAAAGTGGGGGTCAGACAGTCACGGGTGCCTGTTGAATTCATCATCACCACAGCTCCAACTATCATCACAGGGAGTGTATTTCAGAACTGGCCTCTTTCAGGCACAAACAATACATCCAGACTTCCGTCAGTAGCTGAAGCCATCCAGTGCCTGTTGCTTGTTACTAGCATTTGTTTCTCTCGTTTCTTTAAATGGGGTGGACCCCGAGGCACCCCTTGGAATTGGAGCCTGCCATTTGGCTTCTCAAAAATGGCAGCTTCTCATGAGGGGATAAACAACACCTTAAGAGGGTGAGAGACACTAGGAAGTTAGGTACAAATAATCAGTGCATCTTATTGGTAGCTGGCCTCTGTATGGTCAAGGATCTGATTTTCTCTGATCTTCTGCAGCCTCTTTGGGATCAGGGGACGCGGATGGCGCTGTGGTCTAAACCACTGAACCTAGGGCTTGCCAATCAAAAGGTCAGTGGTTTGAATCCCTGCGGCGGGGTGAGCTCCCGTTGCTTGGACCCTGCTCCTGCCAACCTAGCAGTTCAAAAGCACGCCAAAGTGCAAGTAGATAAATAGGTACCACTCCGGCGGGAAGGTAAACAGCGTTTCTATGTGCTGCTCTAGTTTCGCCAGAAGCAACTTAGTCATGCAGGCCACATGACCCGGAAAAACTGTCTGCGGACAAACATCAGCTCCCTCAGCCAGTAAAGCGAGATGAGCACCCAACCCCAGAGTCGTTTGGGACTGGACTTAACTGTCCTTTACTTTACTTTTAAAGTGGGAGCAGGAAAGAACCTCAGGCTCAGGGCCAAATGCTGTCAGCTTCCAGCATCAGTCAAAACACTCACACAACACCCTGGCTATTGTTCTCCTACCTTACAAGAAGATATCACTTCCAACTGGGGGGGGGGTGTTACTCCAATTTGTCTCTATGGCAACAGGGCAACCTCTTTCTAATGTAAACGACAGTACTTAACTAGCTAGCTTAGTTCCCTATCTTCACAAAGGAAGTGACGTGGCTCCTTTCCCACTTATCAATTCTACCGCAGCTGCACAGGTTTGGAAGGTATCATCCAGACTGACACACACACACCCAACCTACAACACTATATTAGTAAATGTATTATAGCAAAAAGCAACTTATGAAGGGAAATTGCTTCTCAAAAATGCTGTGAGAATACATCTCACTGGACCAACAAACTTATGCAGGTAGAAACATACACTCTCTCTCACTGGCTGGGGAGAGCAGACTAGGCAGGGGTCAGGATTGGCTGGGGAGAGCAGACTAGGCAGGGGTCAGGATTGTGCCAACAGCTCCTCCCTGTTTATTTCTCTGTAGGTCTGCTCCCCAGTTTTTACTTCCTTAGACCTATGGGTACTGGTTACCCACAGGCTATTTTAATTCTGTCTTTGTTGCTATCTCTCCTGATAAGCCTGCTAGGCAGCTGGGCAAGGGAGGGGAGGAAACCCCTGGGTACCATTTATCTCTGGAGAAAGATGAGGGCCTGAGTTCTCTCTATATTGCATCCCAGGGGGAAGTGTGTGTGTACTTATATATAGAAATATAGATATTCTCCTTGCACCAGCGATTAATAGGAAGGGAATAGAAAACTGACTGTGATTTGTAAGGCCTGGCTTGCAAACCGTGAGCATTCCCTGTCTTTCCCTTCCCTTCGTTGTTTTTGTTTTGTTTTGTTTCGAAAGCCTTTTCTCATGTTTTATTGTGTTAGCAGAGCAAAGCCAAACAGCACACAGTAAGACCCGCAACTTGCAAAGTGAGCCCATGCCAAATCCATCTATCATCCTGAGAAATCAAAAGAATAATAACAAATCATCTATTAAAAGTAAATTGCTTTTGAGGGTTACCACGCCGTTTCCTTTGCTTCCTAGCTTGGGGGGGGGGGGCTAATCAATTTATGCTGAGATTTCCCCATTCGTTGGCTGCCTGACCTTTATAGAGCACGACTCCAAGGGGTAGCAAGATGAACAACCTCTTCAAATGTAGGACTTGCCAATATATTCAGGTAACGCTTCTTCTAATCTCTGTTCGACAGGGCTCCCCCCTCTTTACAATGTCACAGATTAAAGTGATGCAAAGAGCAAGGACATGGAATACTTGGGCCTGGTGTGTTTTTTCAGCCGGAGTGCAGTTCTGGCACCTCTCAGGTGGGTGCTGTTATGTACTGAAGTTCTCACCCTGGGCCAGCAGGGGGATACTGTAGATAGTTATGCAAATAAGGGATCGAAAGTGACGTTCAGTGATTGGATAGTTTTAGAAAATTGTTACAGTTACGTTGTACTGGAGCTCTATATAAGCAGGCTGACTGAACCCTTCAGTTCAGTTCTGTCCTAGCCTATGAATAAGCAAGAGCTGTTTGAAGAATCACTGTGTCGTCTGATATGTTCACCCACAACTTAACAGGTGCCATTGTGGGCCGGTGCTCTCCCCACCTGCTTCCTGCCTTTACGTACTTCTGCCCAAAATGAACTTTTCAAGTCAAAATGGCAGCTGGCCAGCTTGCACCAGTCTACACTTTCTTTTAGAGCTATAACTCCACTAAGCTTCTAGCCGCTCCTAGTTGCAATTGGTCAAGTTATGGGGCAAGGGCAATTTGTATTTCCTTTTCTTCATTCCATCTCCCCCGTAGCGGTGGCAGGTTTTAAGCTTTCAAGTCAGGCCTCTCCCATTGCACGTGCATGTGTTTGTGCAAAAGCTATCCTAGCCATCCACCTGAATCTAAGAGAATGAGGGAGGTGGGGGCCCATTAATTTGACCTGCACCAGAACCAGAGATGACCCCCAAACCAGCTAGGGAGATAGCTTGCTTTAGTTTTCAGCGGGAGGTGAATGTGGCTGTTGTCCAACCGGTATCTGTCCGGGGCTGCCCTGAGTCTCCCAACTGTAGCAGCTTCATGGTGATTTCCAGCACCTATTTTTCTGGAAAAGCAGCACTGCTTGGGTCTCAAATCTGGGTGGGCACAAGGGAGGAGGAGCTTCCATTGAAGGAGGGATGCAAGATGAGGCCCCATGGCACTCTAGAACTGCTGGACCCCAACCTCCATTGTTTTTATTTAGAAATATATATATAATGAAATTTTGCAGGTCAGAAGCAATCCCCCCCCCAATTTTTAAGCCTTTCTAGGCTTAAAAAACCCTATTTGCCCACAGGGTAAGTTAACAGAACCCCCCACCTTCTGGCTTCAAACTTGTGCTGTGAATCTTGACTGCCCCCCCTAAATCTAAATGAGCTCTCCCCACTACTCTGAAATGGGACAGAGGAAGAAAGAAGGAAGTACCATATTTTTTGCTCTATAAGACTCACTTTTTCCCTCCTAAAAAGTAAGGGGAAATGTGTGTGCGTCTTATGGAGCGAATGCAGGCTGCACAGCTATCACAGAAGCCAGAACAGCAAGAGGGATTGCTGCTTTCGCTGCGCAGCGATCCCTCTTGCTGTTCTGGCTTCTGAGATTCAGAATTTTTTCTTTCTTGTTTTCCTCCTCCAAAAATTAGGTGCGTCTTGTGGTCTGGTGCGTCTTATAGAGCGAAAAATACGATAATTTAGAAGGAATAGTGTGATTTAAAAGTTTAAGGAACCTGCATTTTGTGGAGGTTCCTTCCCTTCCCACTTTGAATGTAATTAGAACAAATCAGCAAGCGATTCCTTTGTGTAGTCTAGTCTAGACCTTTAGCTGCTTGTGCATGATGTTTGCCTGCAGATCTCCCCTGTCACTGCAAGGTCACTTCGCTTTGGTCCACGTGAGACTATCTTCCCGCAGCAGACTTGTTCTTTGCCATCTGCGGCACTTGGTCCCAGTTTATTCATGTGGGGCGCAGCCAGTTCTCATCATTGAAATGCACATTAAGAAGTTGACTCTGAGCCTCTTTGCGAGACATTCTGCCTCTCTAAACAAAAGGCACTGTGATAAGGGACAAAACTGAGTTTCCATTTGTGAACAACTTTCTATTTTGGCTCCTGTCGTTTCTGAAGCAGCAATCAGAGTCTGCTAGCCAGCCCTGGCCAATCGCAAATCACTTCAGATAGCCAGCCCCCAAACCTTCAAATTACGTCTCTCCAAAGTAGCCCTAATCTCCACAAATTGCTTTCAAGGATGGCAAGTGCAAAGCCAGCCTTCTCTTCTTGGTGCTTGCTATAACAGCTGTGGCAAAGGAGTGTGGGCTGATGCAGAAATATTGGGAAAGAGCATTCAACTTTTAGGGGACACTTTTGAGGACTAGTTCAATGTCATAGAATCATAGAGTTGTAGAGTTGGAAGGGACCCTGAGGGTCTTCTAGTCCAACCCTCTGCAATTCAAGAATCTCAGCTAAAGCATCCATGACAGGTGGCCATACAAGCTCTGCTTAGAAGCCTTCAATGAAGGAGGCTCCATCACCTTCCGAGGGAGTCTGTTCCACTGTCAAACAGCTCTTACTGTCAGAAGATTGTCTACATGTTTCCAGAGAAGGGGCCATCTTAGTCTTGAGCAGCAAAAGGAACTAAGAACCAACCATTTGATCATGTATTATGGACAAGGTTTGGTGGGCTTGAGCCCCAATCCTCAGACGCACAAAGTGTTATAGCAATCTATGTGGTCGGGTGATGGGGGGCTGTCAAAAGTAAAATGCAGAATATTGCAGGCACCGAGGACTACATGCATAACACAAAACAGTTTTTGAGGAAAGGTTACATGCCGGCATTGGTAAGCCTATTGACACAGATAAGGTGCTAAAATTCCTTTGTTAGGTTCACTCCAGAAGTGATAGCTTCAAAACTCTTGATGTATTGTAATTCGGCACTTTCATGGTGCAGTCTCCCTTTGAAGTATCTTGGCTCCAGGGTGTCCTGGAAGGCTGAACTGTTCTGCCACTGTCTAAGAATGTGAATTGTGAGCCAAGAAGTTCAAAACCAGGCTTGACTTATTCATTTTGTATACCCTGCCTTTCAACTGAAACGGTTTTCAGTGTGGCTTACAATACAGCAGGTTGTAATAATGGGATGAGGGGAAGGAATTCTATCTCTCTCTCTCTCTCTCTCTCTCTCTCTCTCTCTCTCTCTCTCACACACACACACACACACACACACACAGAGAGAGAGAGAGAGAGCTTGCAGCCTTTAGTCCTTTGATGGATGGGGTCAAAACATAAGAGGAGTCAGCAGTCTCTTCTGATGTTCATAACATGCTTCCCTTTAGTTCCGCAGTCCCAGGGCAACTAGCTGTCGGATCAGCGAAACACAGGAAGCTGCTTTATACCAAGGCAGGTCATTGGCCTGTTTAGCTCAGTATTGTCTACACTGACTGGCAGCATCTCTCAAAGTTCTCAGGCAGAGTTGTCTCCCAGCCCTACCTGGAGATGTTGGGGATTGATCCTGGGATTTTCTGCATGCAAAGCAGGTGTTCCACCACTGAGCTGTGGCAACTCTCAGCTCTCAACATCCTTAACTTCGGGATTCTTTGGGGAAAGAAGCCACGGGTGTCTAAAATGGTATGGCATGGCTTTAAATCTGTACAGTGCAGACAGGGCCTCTTCAAGTCACTTTCTGATGTTCCAAGGAAGCTGTATCATCCCTGTTACAAGGGACATAGGTGGCACTGTAGTCTAAACCACTGAGCCTCTTGGGCTTGCTAGTCAGAAGGTCGGTGGTTCAAATCCCCACAACAGGGTGTGCTGCTGTTGCTCTGGTCCAGCTCTTGATAACCTAGCAGTTCGAAAGCACGCCAGTGCAAGTAGATAAATAGGTACTGCTGTGGCAGAAAGGTAAACAGCATTTACATGCGCTCTGGCTTCCATCACGGTGTTCCGTTGCACCAGAAGCGGTTTAGTCATGCTGGCCACATGACCCAGGAAGCTGTCTGTGGACAAACGCTGGCTCCCTTGGCCTGAAGCGAGATGAGCTTCGCAACCCCATAGTCGCATTTGACTGGACTTAACCGTCCAGGGGTCCTTTACCTTTTTTACCTATCATCCCTGTTGCAGCTCTGGTCTCTGCAGTTAAAAACAAAAAAAAGCAGTGCAACTTGCTTCCCATTTACTTGTACAAAGTTGCAAGCAAAATTCACCTGACCATATCCTGCAAAAGGAAACAAAACAATCTCCTCTTCTGCCTTCGGGGTGAGCACAGAGAACTCAAGAACCTTTTAGTATTCAGTATCAGCAGGATACTTCCTTTGTCTGGAAGAGCAATATTTCCAGCAGGGATACTCCTGTTGATGGATTACCCAATCTTGTTGTCCAAACCATATATATATATATATATATATATATGCTTTCGTAGATTTTCACGGGTACAGGAATGCAGGTTTTGGTGTCCTCGGGTGTCTTCCCGTGTAAAAGTTGGGGTGTCTAGGCGACGTTTCGACGAGGTCTCACTCGTCATCTTCAGGCTGGTGCTTTCGGCTCTGTTCCAGTAACAAGAAGCCGAAAGCACCAGCCTGAAGATGACGAGTGAGACCTCGTCGAAACGTCGCCTAGACACCCCAACTTTTACACGGGAAGACACCCGAGGACACCAAAACCTGCATATATATATATATATATATATATATATATCGTTCCTCCTCCTCTCCTATGTAATTTAGAGGTGTCCCTGACACCCCCAGATACAGGGCAAAAGTGGCTGATGAAGCAATCAGGTTGCTGCAGAGAAGGGTGAGCAGGTGGAATTTTAAGTTACAGGATAAGGCAGCAGCAAGCTTGTGTTGTTGTTGTTGTCGTCCCCCGTCGTAGGGATGGTGATGTCAAACCAGTGCAGCATAGCCAAAATTACCACTCAGGAGAGGGGATCACTTCTTTGCTGAAAAGGAAGTTAGGTTTGGAATTGGGGCTGGGGGAGCACTGTTCGCCTGCTCTGATCATCTGCAAATCCTCCTGTTAGGGAAGAGAGAGGTCAGGCAATGACAGGTTTCTGCTGGTCATTAGATTGCAGAGCATGCAAAATGAGCCAAGCATGAAACAGCCTGTTGTAGGACGCCAGGACGGATTGGGAAGTGACCTCTCTTCTTGGAGTGATGATTCGCACAACCCTCCCGGGTCTACTTTCTATGGATTTCCTCTCTGCTTAGGCGTGCGTCTCTGACACCTGCAGAGAAGCGACAAGAAAGTTGTGTGCACATAACATGGACCGTGATGAAACCTGTCCCTCAGCATCTTGAAAGTGTTCCTCCGCCCGTGAAAGAGGCTTGTTTTCCCCGCCTCATTCTCAGGATGCTTTAAACAAGAACGTGGAAACTTTTTTGACCTTCCCTCTTCTGGGAGCCACATTTCGGTGGTTGCCGGGGCCAGGGAGGAAGTGGGTGGAGCAATGGAAGTAATTTACAGGGTGGCACTGTGGTCTAAACCACAGAGACTAGGGCTAGCCAATCAGAAGGTCAGCGGTTCGAAACCCCATGGGGGGGGGAGCTCCTGTTGCTCGGTTCCTGCTCCTGCCAACCTAGCAGTTTGAAAGCACGTCAAAGTGCAAGTACACAAATAAGTACTGCTCCGGCGGGAAGGTAAACGGCGTTTCCGTGTGCTGCTCTGGTTTGCCAGAAGCGGCTTAGTCATGCTGGCCACATGACCCGGAAGCTGTCTGTGGACAAATGCCGTCTCCCTTGGCCTATAGAGCGAGATGAGCGTGCAACCCCAGAGTTGTCCGTGACTGGACCTAATGGTCAGGGGTCCCTTTACCTTTACCTTTCAAATACACAAAAGTCAGAAAAGTATTCTATACAGAGACATACCTCTCTCTGTCCATGCAAGCCAGAGGTACTATCAAAGTTTCCTGCCAGCCAGGGAAACACACTCGCAGAGAATGTGTAATAGGGGCAGTTAGGGAGATGGCTATGGCCTGTGGATGTCCTTTTTTGCCAGGATTGGACTCTCGCCCTCCCTTCCAATCTGAACAAAGGAGAGACACAAAGAGCTTTCCTTAGTGAGTGATTGAGCTGGTAGCTAATTTAGGCTCATTCCCCACCATCACCAATAACTGGGGTGGCTCTTGGGGAGAGGAATGCTGACACCATTTCTTGGTCCTCTGTTTCTGCTCTTGATCTTTGTATTTATAGCCCACTCGGAGTCAAGTGTGAATTTCATGCTCTTTATTCAGCTCGTAGTAGCAATGAATGAAGCTTTCCCCAAAACGTCTAGCTATATGTACATTATTTACACAATGGGTCCCATGTGATTGGCTAATTCCGGGCTGCTCCTGTAGGCCAATCAGGTTGCGGATTCACTTCCTCCAAGAGCCTGATTGGCTGCTCCTGCAGGCCAATCAGGTCGCTGATTCATTTCCACCTGGAGCTGGATTGGGTGGCTTCTGCAGACCAATCAGACTGCTGCATTCTGGATCCTATTGTTCTAGGATTCAGCTGAGTACATAACACCACCTAATCTCCAAGGAGCTCAAGGTGGGGCTTATGGTTTTCCACCTCTCCGTTCGATCCTGGCAAAAGCCCTACGAGGCTGTGACTGGCCCATGGTCTCCCAGTGAGCTTCATGGGGATTTGAGTGAGGATTTGAACTCTGGTCTCTCTGGTCCTAGTTTGGCGCTCTAACCACTACACCACAATGTGCGGCCTAAATCTTGAAACTAGCAAAGAAGAAGTGCTTGCCAAGTTTCTTACCAAATTATTGGGCTGCCATGTGAAAAAGCAAGGCTGTGCAGGTGGAGATTGGCTGGGAGGGTGGGATGAGAAGCAGGCCCGAGGTGGAACGAATGGTATGTGGGCCAATGTTGCTTGCTTCCCTGCTGAGAACACCAAGTCCCACTTCCAACACAGGGGAATAGACCAAGGCAGAAAGTCAGATAAAGAATGCCAAGGGAGTTGGACCTTCATCTATTTCCTTCTCCAACATTCATCCCCTTCCGTCTCATTAAACAACCTCTCTCATTAAGCCTTAATTTTATTTACAAACTGTGATCTCCAAAGCAGCATCCCATTAGCATTCATTTTGTCATTAAGCAGCTATTTACTCACACATGCATCGATTCCTGGCATGAGGTATCTGCTTTCCCTGTTGTTTGTGAACTACTCTGGTGTCGGGGGTGGGGGGTGGGGAGTAAAATTTTCCAGCTAGCAAAACATTCCTGGAAATGCTACAGCTAAAGCTATGGAAAAATCAGAAGTGGAGCATTGGAAACTAAGGTTCTGTGCACAACAACAACAACCTTTTATTGCATTTATTTAGTTATGCTTACACTACAGCTTGGATCCTAACAAACTCTCTGTGAATCGGAGGGCCACCTTCCATTCATGAGGAGAAGTGGGATCCAGGGGGTGTTCTTGCTGGAGTGCAAGTGGGGTGGCCCCCCCCCTGCAGCCCCCTATGCTGCTCTGGAGGGTCCTCCAACTCTCCAGAGAAGATTTTTTTTAATTAAAGATTTTCTTGATTTACAAAAGTGTGTGCAATGTCTCTCTCTCATATTATTATTCTTTTTTCCATGTAACATTTTTACAAATCAGTTTCATTTGTTGAGACATTAGGAAGAAAAGGGGGAAAGAGGTGAGGGGGAAAGAGGGAAAGGGGGGGAGAAAGATGGGTGGGGGTGCGGTGGGGTCGGGTGGCTATGTTTCTATTTTACTTAATATATGTAGGGTTTGGTGTCAGCGTTGCTTGTGCAGGTTCTCTGCTGTTCACTTGTGTTCCTTTGGTGGTGAGAAAGGTTGGAGTTGGCCTCTAGGGTGTGGTTGTTTATTTGTGGTTGGCTCTGGTGGTCTTTGTTTTTGTGTGTGAGTGGGGTGGATTTCTAGCAATTTCTACCAACGTACACAGTTTTGTAAGCATTTTTTTTTTTTTGGTGTTTTTAAAGCATTTTTGCATGTTTTTGTCATAATATATGTGTTTATGCAAGTGTCTCCTGATATACTCATTTTTGCACACATGTTTTGTTTGGAAAACTGCATCACAAAATTTGGAAAGGTGTGGATTTTAAAGGCTAGCTCTGTCTCAGCTCCTGTCTGGTTTCAGGAAATGCAAATTAGGCAGGTTTGCCTGAAAATGGGAACTGAACTAAATTTATGCCCCATCCTTTCTTAAAAAAACTGAGATGAACTTGAAAGACCAAACCGTTCTGTCTGTCATCACTCTGTGTCTGCTAAATGCTGCCGCTGCTACCACACTTTCAGCAGTGTTCCAAGATGACATTTCCTGCAGCAAGATGATGTGTTGAAAGATGCCACTAAAATCTCATGCGATACGAGGCAGGCATTAAAAATGAACAGACGAAAACAGGCAGCTCAAAGCTGCAGCCAAAGCTTTCCAAAGCCACACATTCCAGAACTTGGTTTTTTAAAAAAATAAAAATGTTTACATTAGTATTTAACTGGTACATTTCAAAACCTCAAGTGTGAGAGAAATTAATGTGTTAAAGCCGAATGAAAAATATTGTTCACTTAAATGATAATATGAAACTGTGGGGTTTTTCTTTCTTTTTTAATTAAAGTTCTCAAGCATAAGCTCATTTGTCTGTCCGTCTCTCTCGAGTAGCAGCACAAACAGCCTCTCAAGTGCAGTTGTCACATTATAGCAAACTAGTTAAAGTCCTTTGGTGCAGAACCTGGCCTGGCAGTGTAAACTGAAGTTCATTAGCAAGGGCACTGTAGTGGAGAGGACTGGGGGCCCTCAGCTTTCCATTTCCATACATACTTTTTCCATTGAGTGCTATATATGAATAGAAGAGTTAAATGGATAACTTTTCAGTGTGACAGAACCTGCAAATCTTTCTCTTTCTCTTTCTTTCTTTCTTTCTTTCTTTCTTTCTTTCCTTTTTACAGCAGCTTAATTGTTATCAATTCAGTATCGCTAGAGCTTTATGATTTCCCCCTCTCCAGCCTGCCCCCCACTGTAAACACACAGAATATTAGCACTGTATGGATGGATCATTGGGCCATACGGCAATCATTTTGCTATAATGAACTGCAGCGCTTATATTAAAGGCTGATCTGGGTCTGTGAGCTGAGACGGAGCAGAAGATGGCAAAAACCCTTTGGTGGAAAGGCTTATTGCAATCAGAATTTAAAGCTGATCTCAGGGGGGGGGGGGAGAGAGGAGCTAGTGGGTACTACAGTACTATAGGAATATAGGAACATACTGAGTTGGGCTAGTGGTCCACCTAATTCAATATTGTCTGCATCGGAGATGGAGAACCTGTGGCCCCCAGAGGTTGTTGTGCTCTAATGTGCTGACTGTGATCCATCCACTGGTAACCTCTAGACTTGATCACTGCAATGTGCTTCATGTGGGGCTGCCCTTGAACTTGATCTGGAAGCTGAAGTGGTACCGGTGGGAGATTCCGGCAGCATGGTTGATCTCCTGGGGCCACCTATCAGCAGCAGGAGACCCCCTCTGTTTGAAAGTGGCTGCCAGTGGCTGCTACCAAGCTGGATACAAGGTTTTTTCTACTGGTATCATAAAGCCCTGTATGGTTCTG
The DNA here is from genome assembly GCF_965153285.1 of Podarcis tiliguerta. Taxonomy (NCBI): domain Eukaryota; kingdom Metazoa; phylum Chordata; class Lepidosauria; order Squamata; family Lacertidae; genus Podarcis; species Podarcis tiliguerta. The sequence continues at coordinate 53,983,209 of NC_139543.1, read as the reverse complement.
GGCCAGGGCTTCTGAGAAGTCACCTCTCCCTCTACACCCCACCACTGTGGGTGAAGATTTGTCGATCGGCCACACACCCCTTTGCTGTGAACTGAGCCTGTGTCTTCAGCCTTGTGGCACCAGTTCTCTGGAATTGTGTCTGCATAGAAGTGAAGCGAGTCTCAGCTTAGTTCTGTTTTTGTTGAGAGCAGTGAAGGGTTAACCTGCTGTGCCTCGGAGCTGAGGGGAAGGGCTTACCAGCCAGGATGTGACGTGCTGGAATGCAGTGTGTGTTCAGTGGGAACCGAAAGCAGTTGTTGAACTGCGCAGCTCCAGAGAAAGGAGCAGAGAAAATGCAGTTTCATTCAGATGGGTTCTGATCTGTGTAAATATGTGTTTTTCGGAGCAATAAAGAACTTTAAAGAAACAGAAGCTGACGTCTCGGGATTCTTCCCTTATCACACGCGACGCTGCGCAATTCTGCTGATGATTTTATGACCTACAGAGGCCCGCGCAGAGAGAGTGTGCTGGACGCCATAAAGCAATAAATCTGTCCGAACAGATTTATTGGCAGAGGTCGAACTTAATTTAAACAACAGTTTTTTACATACTTTCCCTCCCTCCTTCCCTTTCCAAATCAGTCTGTTTTATTTCAATTCTTGTTGGTTTTTATACTATATCAGTATTTGCATTGTGTCATATATTCTGTTTCCGTACCCTACTTTTTAGGCCGATTCATTCTTTAGCTGTTCCACATTCTGTCATTTTATATGCATGTTTTCACCAATGATTATCAGCTGCTTTGTGGAGGAATGCAAGAATGACAGAGCCCTGCTGGATCCAGCCAATGGTACTTCTTCCTGCAGCGCATAATCAAACTATAGAACTCAGGAGGTGGCCGACAACTTGGATGGCTTTAAAAGAGAATTAGACAAATTCATGGAGGAGACAGCTATCCATGGCTCCTAGCCACGGGGGCTATGCTCTGCCTGCAAGGCAGCAAAGCTTCTGAATACCACCTGGTTGGAACCACAGGATAAGAGAGTGCTCTTGTGCTCAAATGCTGCTTGCGGATTTTCCCCAGGCCACTGGTTGGCCATTATGAGAACAGGGTGATAAATTAGATAGGCCATTGGCCTCATGCAACAGAATCTTCCTGTTTTGGCTGACTGCTGCATTAACTCAGGGGCAACCTGAAGAAGAAGAGTTTGGATTTGATATCCCGCTTTATCACTACCCAAAGAAGTATCAAAGTGGCTAACATTCTCCTTTCCCTTCCTCCCCCACAACAAACACTCTGTAAGGTGAGTGAGGCTGAGAGACTTCAAAGAAGTGTGACTAGCCCAGGATCACCCAGTAGCTGCATGTGGAGGAGCGGAGACGCAAACCCGGTTCCCCAGATTACGAGTCCACCGCTCTTAACCACTACACCACGCTGGCTCTTTGTGGTAGGTGGGACCAGAGCCCAAAGTAGGCATTGCTACTCTATTTTCTCTCATTCTGATACCCCTTTCTTCCTTTTCCTTCTCACCCAATTGGCTGCAAGGGGAGGGACAGTTGGCTCAAACTGATCGACTTCCCTCCTGCAGGGCCTGTAAAACAGAGCTATTCTGCCTGGCCTTCAATTTGAATTAGCTTGATCCTCTATTCCCTTTTCCCTTCTATGAAGAAATCCTTTCTGGAACCCCACATTTAAATTCTTCCCTGATCTCCTTGCTGGCCCTAGTAGGACCAACTTGGCCAGTTTAGCCCTTGTGATCATTTCATGTCTACTGAATGGGTCCCCTCTCCCCCAAAATGATCTCTGAATTTTTGAATTTTATTGATATTGATGCTGCATTTTATGTTGTATTTTATGCTGTTTTTAAGTCGCATTTTAATCAATGTTTTATATTTGCTGTTAGCCGCCCTGAGCCTGGTTTTTAAACCAGGAAGGGTGGGGTATAAATAAAATTTATTATTATTATTATTATTATTATTTGTTCCATCTGTTTTTTTCCTCCCCCCTTCTCCCCTCCGGGTTTCCCCCACTTGCATAAAATTAGTTCAAGGGCCATGGGTTGCCTTCCGCTGAGGTAAGTTGCATTAACTTTTTTCACATTTCCATAACACATTTCACAGTTAAATGACATCCCTGTTACTGTAATCTTACATGCTTGCTTGAGAGCATGAACTCAGTGGGGTTTACTTTTTAGTAAACCCAGAGGACCGGATCTGCCACTGGAAATTACATTAAGAACAGCTCTGTCAGTATCCCCCACCCCCGCCGACTTGAAAATCGCTGAGCGTCTTGGCAGACTGCTTAATTACCGTATTTTTTGCACCACAACACTCACTTTTTTCCTCCTAGAAAGTAAGGGGAAATGTCTGTGAGTGTTATGGAGCGAATGCCTGTGGGTGGCGGCGGGGATCTGCTGCAGTCGTGAGCAGAGGATCCATGGTTCCCCTTCCTTCCCTCCTCCGTGGCTCGCTTTGAAACAGCAAAGCGGGAGAAGAGCCGCGGAGTGGGGAGGAGAGAGGGACAGAGAGCCTGCTTCTTTAAAGGAGCAAAGCGGGAGGGGAGAGGAGCCTTCTCCCCTTATACCCCTCTTCTTCATTATTAGCAGCATCCTTCTCCACACACCCCACGCGTGTTCCTTCTCCCTTAAACTCCTCTTCTGCATTATTAGCAGCATCCTTCTCCACCCACCCCACGCGTGTTCCTTGTCCCTTGAGTGCTTTTCCTTCCTTCCCCACTTAAAACGTGGTTACAAAGCACGGATCCACATGGATCCTCAGGATTTTTGCACTGGGTCACCCCAAATTCACCATCAGATCACATAGCATGTCCATGGCTACATCTTGCACCAAAAAAATCACGCACCCACTGTTGCCTGGGGCCTCAGTGGTGCAAAAACGTGGTTGCAAAGCATGGATCCACATGGATCCTCAGGATTTTTGCACTGGGCTACTCCAAACTCACTGTCAGATCGCATGTCTGTGGCCACAGCATGAACCACAAAAATCATATATCCACTGTTTCGTTTAGAATATTTTTTTTTCTTGTTTTCCTCCTCTAAAAACTATGTGCGTGTTATGGTCTGGTGCGTGTTATAGAGCGAAAAATACGGTATTTTTCCACCTGTTGTAGCCATTGTAATGCACTGTGCTAGATGCTGCATCATTTAATTTTTTTTATTGCTTTCTTATATTTCGTATTTTACTGTACTGCAGTTTGAATTCAAATTGTAGGGCCACAAAATGCAATATATGAAACAGGAGAGGCAAACAAATTAAAAATCAATTTGACTATTTAATGCGATGAAAGTGCCATCTCCTATCTTCAACCACAAATCCACAGGCACAGCATGGGCCACATGTAGACCACTGGTGATGTGCAGACCACGTTTTGGGAACCCCTGGAGCATTGTGCTTGTACTCTAAAGAAAAGAAAAAAAGTTGAATTGCTCAGATTTGTATCATTAAATTGACTGGATTAAATTCACATCCAGCAGCTGCGATGGTTAACCACACACACACGTATAAAGATGAAGTCAGAGAGGAAAAACAGACTAGCCATGCAGAGAAAGAGCTGTCGAGCGTTGTGACACATTGCGCATAACCTTTCGGTGCTCGGGAGAATTTCCTCGGAAGAAGATCTAACATTGTTTTCCTCTGCACTCTCTATTTCAAGCTTTGCTGAATTCTTTCTAGATGGTATTTGCTCACCCTGTAAGCCACAACTCTCTGAAGCTAAGAACCACCAAGTTGTGCGCAGGTTGTTGGATTTTTTAGGTGACGGTTTTCTGCCTAAATGACCATGAAATTATTAATTGGTTCTCACCGCTGCTCCTGGGAAAAATGCCATCTGGAAATTTACATTCTGTCACATAGCTGTCCTCTGCAGGAGAGACACTCAGCCCACAACAGCCACCTCAGAATTTATAGGGCCCTCCCAATTTCTGCGTTAAAACCGGTTCTTCGGAAAGTTTGCAAGAAACGAATTCCATGATTGGTGCTCATGCACTCAGGGATGTGCATGAACTAAAGTACAGTCATAGCTTGGATCCCGAATGCCCTGGAACTCGGACATTTTGGCTCCCAAATGCTGCAAACCCGGAAGTGACTGTTCCGGTTTGCGACTGTTCTTTTGGAATCCGAATGTCCGACAGGGCTTCTGCGGCTTCTGATTGGCTGCAGGAGCTTCCTGCAGCCAATCAGAAGCCACAATTTGGTTTTCAAATGCTTTGGAAGTCAAACGGACTTCCAGAACAGATTCCGTTCAACTTCCAGGGTACGACTGTACTCCATAGTTTGAAAAGCGATTAGGATTGCTTATGTTATAAGAATGTCAAGGTCAAAGTGGGAAACCTCCCCATTGTCTCTTTCCTCAAAAATCCTGTCCTCACAAATCCTGTCGTAAGGGCACAGTCAAGGTATGAACAGCATGTGGGCCTCTGACCCACTGTGACCTAGATTCAGGAATTAAGTAGTTATAATAACAAAGAGTGGCCAAACCCCAGATAATGCAATCAGATAACTTGCCAGACAGGAGATAAACAACGCACTCAGATTTATGTTGTAGATCGCCTTTTCTGTGATGTAGGTATGATGTATCTGGGGGGTGGTCTTGGGCTACACCCCTTCTGCGATGTATGTATGGTGTTTCTGGGGGTGGTCTTGGACTCCAGGCCCCATGGCTTGGGGTCTTCCTCCTCTCTCCTGTGTGTGGGGTTGCAACAGTTAATAAAGATCAGGCTTACTAGCTGCTTTGCTTCTCACTACAGTGGTATCTTGGGTTACAGACGCTTCAGGTTACAGATGCTTCAGGTTACAGACTCCGCGAACCTAGAAATAGTACCTCAGGTTAAGAACTTTGCTTCAGGATGAGAACAGAAATCGTGCGGCAGCAACGAGAGGCCCCATTAGCTAAAGTACCTCAGGTTAAGAACAGTTTCAGGTTAAGAATGGACCTCCGGAACGAATTAAGTTCTTAACCCGAGGTACCACTGTATTCTCTCGTTGGTCTCTGTAATTTTCTCCTACTGATAGAGAACCTACAGAAAGACTCTATATGGCAGCGGTTCTCAACCTGCGGGTTCCCAGATGTTGTTGGACTACAACTCCCATCATCCCTGAGCTCTGGCCTTGCTAGCTAGGGGTGATGGGAGTAGTAATTCAACATCTGGGGACCCACAGGTTGAGAACGGCTGCTATATGGGTTCTTGGGTACCCCATACGGAAAAAGGAGCAGTTTTTTTTACTTATATCACTTAGCATCTAAACATCAAAGTCTCACTTAAGAATATAACAAGAGTCTACTGGATCAGGCCAATGGCCCATCTAATGCAGTGTCCTGTTCTCATAATGACCACTCAGATGCCTCTGGGAAAGCAGCAAGCAGGACCCAAGCACAAGACCACTCTCCCTTCTGGTCGTTTCCAGCAACTGGGCATTTAGAAACATTGGTATTCCACAATACCAGGCACTTCACATTCATTCATATCCATATTGCAGACCCTCCAAGTGTCCCTATTGTCCAAGAACAGTCCCAGATTTACAGAAGCCTTTCCGGTTTCTGATTTGATCCCAGAATGTCCCAGTTTTCCTTAGGAAGTCCTTATCTTCTTTGGAGAAATATTGGAGGGTATGGAGTTTTGCGACCCCTGAGCCAAGGAGATAAGTAACTATACAACCTTTAGAAGACATCTGAAGGCAGCCCTGTATAGGGAAGTTTTTTTTAATGCTTAATGTTTTCTTGTGTTTTTATATACATTGGAAGTCACCTAGAGTGGCTGGAGCAACCCAGTCAGATGGGAGGGGAATAATAATAATAATAATAATAATAATAATAATAATAATAATATGGATAGGACATTCCTATTTTCATTGCAGACATGTTGGAGGGTATGTTATTGGGTCGTATCCAACTAAGCGATACTCAGAGCATCAAATGACCTTGTGAGCAATTTATCTGAGGCTGTCTATAAATGTAATATGAAATATAAAAATGCCGCAATGAAAGGTCCAGTCATTATGCGGGGGAACGGATTGGATTTTTCCCCCTTCCTCCAAAGGTTTTCCTTTGCACTTCTCTGCAAAGTTTCCTTATCGACAGCTGCCCCTGGAGACATCAGCGTGGAAGTGCAAACTTTGTTTTACACCTGCACTACGCTCCAGTGCAAGATGTCAATTAAAAAGCAAAAAAAAAAAGGGGGGGAGCAGGACAGGCTTTCCAGCAGACTCAATCTGTTTTAATGTGACATTAAAGTTGATTGTGAAAAGAAGCTGACAAGTGATGACTCCATCGCTGCTAGAGGAATGACATCCTCTTTTGTTCAGGGAAAGAGTGGAAAGAAGATCTCCGGGCCTTTGTTCCACCTGAGCAGCAGCTGCTTTGCAGCAGCTGCGAAACTGGTATCTCCTGTACATGGTTTCCAAGTTTGCAGAGTTTGTTGTGTACTGAAAAGTAAACTTGCATTAGAAAAAGCCCTCTCTTTTATATTGAGCCAGTCCAGGGGAGGCAGGTCCATCAGGGCAAATGGTGGGCAGACCCACAAACCTCAGCCTGCCCCCATCCAGTCTGCCTTCATACTCACGAGTCCAGTGGGTGGGGGCCTGGCTGTCAGCTTCCTTTAAGTCTCACTTTTGCCCTTGTATCTAGATTTAGGTAGGTAACCGTGTTGGTCTGACGCAGTAGAAATATATATATAAAATAAAAAAAATGTCAAGTGGTATCTAAGAGACCAAGTTTGCTCTTGCACATGAAAGCTCATACCAAGAACAAACTTAAAGGTAAAGGGTAAAGGGACCCCTGACCATTTGGTCCAGTAGCGGACGACTCTGGGGTTGCGGCACTCATCTCGCTTTACTGGACAATGACAGCTTCCAGGTCATGTGGCCAGCATGACTAAGCTTCTTCTGGCAAACCAGAGCAGTGCACGGAAGCGCCGTTTACCTTCCTGCTGGAGTGGTACCTATTTATCTACTTGCACTGTGTGCTTTTGAACTGCTAGGTTGGCAGGAGCAGGGACCGAGCAACGGGAGCTCACCCAGTCGCGGGGATTTGAACCGCCGACCTTCAGATTGGCGAGCCCTAGGCTCTGTGGTTTAACCCACAGCGCCCCCTGCATCCCACAGAACAAACTTAGTTGGTCTCTAAGGTGCTACTGGACATTTTTTTTCTTTATTTGCTCTTGTAGGCAGCAGTATAGTGTCAGTTGTTGGGCAGGTTGTTGCACATGCATGCCAAGCAGAGGGGGCGCACACATTGGGGGGCAGGACACTAGCCCAGCCCCTGCTGAGGCCAGAGGGACCTCACCCCAACTGGAGCAAAGTGGGCCTGCACTGAGTTGTCTGCCTGCTCAACACAGGGAGGGAGGAGCCTGGCAGGCTGACATGGCCCTTGGTTGGCAGAGAGGAACACTAGGTCAGGCTGCACTGGGGGCACCTCTGTGAGGGTGCTTGGTTCGCTGCCACTCAAAAATTGTGTGCCTGGGGTCACGGCCCCCCTGGCAACCCACATGCTTCACCCCTGCTTGTAGAAAACAGAAGGAAGGAAGATGGGGACAGAACTAAGAACCTAACAACAAAAGAAAAGCCTACTGGATCAGGCCAGTGTGGTGTAGTGGTTAAGAGTGGTAGACTTGTAATCTGGGGAACCGGGTTCGTGTCTCTGCTCCTCCACCTGCAGCTGCTGGGTGACCTTGGGCTAGTCACACTTCCTTGAAGTTTCTCAGCCTCACTCACCTCACAGAGTGTTTGTTGTGGGGGAGGAAGGGAAAGGAGAATGTTAGCCGCTTTGAGGCTCCTTCGGGATATCAAATCCAAACTCTTCTTCTTCTTCTTCTTCTTCTTCTGGACCAGCATCCTGTTCTCACAGTCAACAAACAGATGCCTGATATCCGTGCTGTATACCTGAAGGAGCGTCTCCACCCGCATCATTCAACCAGGACACTGAGGTCCAGCTCCGAGGGCCTTCTGGCGGTTCCCTGCCTGCGAGAAGCGAAGTTACAGGGAACCAAGCAGAGGGCCTTCTTAGTAAGTGGCTCCTGCCCTGTGGAACGCCCTCCCATCAGATGTCAAGGAAATAAGCAACTATCTGACTTTTAGAAGACATCAGTGGCAGCCCTGTTTAGGGAAGCTTTTAATGTTTGATGTTTTATCATGTTTTTAATATTCTTTTGGGAGCAACCCAGAGTGGCCAGATGGACAGGCCATAAGTAATTATTATTATTATTACATGAGTGAAAATCACTGCACCTCTGGCCTTCTTGCGCGAGGGGTAAGACTTGATGTTGGTGGCCGTGTATTGTACTTTACAGAGGAGAGTTCTCTATTTGAAAGTTTCCATTTTAAGGGCTGTCTGGTCCAAAGCTAAAGAACTTCAATTGAGGAGGGAGAGCAACAGAGCCATTGAAATGATCAATCTATAGTTAGGGCCTGGGCAATAGGTTGAGCATGTGACACAGACCACCTGATCACAGTCTTCCCCGCGATTGTGAGATGTATTCTGTTTAAAAGTACACTGACACCCGTCTAACTCTCCAAGTATACACATCAGCATATTTAAATATTATGCAAATCTGCACCCTCTTTTGCCCTCCTTTTGGGCAGTGCATTTCCTCATTTTGGGTGCTGCATAAGTGGTCTTCCTTCCAGGAGAAAAAGAATGGCAATATCCCTCTAGCTAGATTGAGTATTTGTCACCCTCTGGAACCATTGCGGTACAGTACCTCAGAGGACAAACAAATTCTAAAAAAAATCAAGTCCCATAGACATTAGGGACCGAGACCGTGGCTCTGGAGAGCAACACTAATCAAAAGCATTAGAAGAATTGCATTTCAAAAAAATCTCCATAAGCAGCCTTTGACTACCACCAAAGATCATAAACATTTCCCTCATTCTCCAGATTCTTTGATTTTATGATTGTCACTTCAGGCTTGTGGTTGGTTTTTTAAAAAACAAAAACAAAAAACAAGCCGGGCTGCAATCTGTCACTGTGTCAAAAGATAACGGAACTGCATTCTGTGTATCTAATGCAATTCCTTTTGTTCTCAGAAACCTCTTTTCTCCTCCATTTAAGTCAAAGAATCTCCCGACCCACTTCCAGGTGAGATGCAGATTGTAGTGGGATAGTTGTTCACAGCAGGTACAACGCAGTAGCTTTGCATACTAACAATAACTTCCAAAGGCAGCTGTTTTTCAGCCTCTCTAGAAAGGGAAGGAAAAACCCCAGATGGGATAAAGTAAAGTTTTGAATGCTGCAGAAATGAAAAAAGAGAGAGGAGGAGGCGGCAAGTGAGGAACAGTGTGAACGCTACAGGTCAACCCAGGAACGCAGAGAAAGGATGCAGTTGACAGAATCTCATCTCTGGGAAGCGCACAGGGAAATCTTTGACATTAATTTGCAGCGCATTGTGCTACCTGCCCCTCTTTTGGCGAAGCACCTCTGACAGAAAAACCTTTTGAGCTCTGCAAAGCGGGAACGAGAGAGCTCCCTGCTCCCCAAGCAACTGTCTGTTAAGTGAGCGCTGAATTTCCTTAATAGACAAGAGAGAAGAACCAATTTGTGAGCCAACTGTTTGGCAAATCCTCATTATTTATACAGGCCAAGCAGCTGGAGAGTTCTCCACCGCAGGCTTGCTGCTGATCTCAAGACTGTGATGTAATAGAGATATAAATATGAAGCCTCTAGCCACGTTCCAGCAGTCAGCTAAATTGGAGACCACTTCTGAGATTTTCTAGAGCAAGGGTAAGTGGAATCTGTGGCCCCTTCAGATGTAGCTGGACTATCCCATGCTGACTGGGGCTGATGGGAGTTGCGATCCAAGAACATATGGAAGGCCACAGATAACCCATCCCTGATCTTGAAGCAGGGGTGGTTAGGTAATCTTAGACTCTGGACTTAATGGAGCAATGAATGTACACATCCTCATCCATTCCTCTCTACCCTCCACCCAGGGAAGCAAGAGGCATTATCAAAATTCCACACCATATTCCAGCTAGACAAAAATATTAATGACCAGTTAGGCGTGAAGTCTTGAGTTTTGAAGACCAGACAGAGGAGGCTAGAAGGGTACCTTGGCCCTGAGGTTCCCCAACTCTGCTGTAAGAGATCTGTTCTCTTATCCTATGATGGCTGTGTGCTCACAAACCTTTGTTCAGAGATTTTCAAATGCCCAAGTATATCATGCCTGTTGCAATATCCTTACCAAATGCTTGTTGACACTTTTGAAGATCTTGAAAAGGTTAGCGAGGCGGGACTTACCTTTCCAGAAGCCATGTCGGCAATTTATCTGCAGCTAGGACTTCTCATTCAATAGGCAAGTTCAAAAATACCCAGCTGTCTTCTGCAGAGTCCTAAGGGAAGAGAGTCAACCCTAAAGAGAAAGCCTCTGGCCAGGCTTTCTGAAATGGAGAACCACGTCAGTCACTGACAATGGCGACAAGGATGAAGAGCTCGATCAAGCACCCTCCAGTGAGGACTCTAACAGCCGTCAAGACTGATGGAAGAAATGTGTGGCAGGATCTGCTTTGTCTTCCTGGTTTGGACTTGGTCATCAGCTCTGATCCTAGATCTGATTGGGGGAGCAGGGGTGTTCCAACAGCCCAATCCACCACGGACATTGGTGATGACTTGCTGCTCTTTTAGAAGGCCAGAATCTGCATAGACAGAACTCTATAACTGCGTTATAAGAACTATATCATGGGGTGGCAAGCTAAGGCCTGCGGGCCGGATCAGGCCCAGTTGCCTTCTAGATCCAGCCCGCGGACAGTCCGGGAATCCAGGCAGCTGGCATAGCGCACGCATGCAATGGTTTTTGCGACTCAGCCAGGCTTGAGGGTCAAAAGTGAGGCCCACGACAAGCCCCTTCTCCATCTGTCACGCACGTGCACAGCAATCTTTTCTTCCAGGGTGGGGGGGTGGGGAAGAGGGAAAAGGAGCCACAGTTTGGATTTCCACCATGGAGCTGCCGGTGACTGACCTCAGGAAGGGCAGTTGTGGTGGCAGGGGCATGGAGGTGCCTCGGGAGCGATGACCGACTGTGTCTGTGGCGCTCCCCACCAGAGGAAGCGGAGAGCACCTGGGCAGCTCCACTCCGAAGCAGTTATGCGCTCTGCTGGGGAGGCTGCTCATTAGTTACACGGTGCGAGCCATGGAAAGGTAAATAGCTGCCGCCACCTCATCTTCTCTCACATAGGGGAAATAACGTTTTTGCTTGAGCAGCACCGGCCTGACTTAGCGTGGCCAACGGCTTTTCCCTTTGCCCACGCATGCGTACATGCCGACCAGGGCTGACAGGAATGGTGCGCTTACCTCAGCCCCCCACCCTACCTTACAAGAGAAATAATAACTGTCAACGCATAAAACACAAAGGAAGCAGCATGGGTGTATGAGGGGAACCCCCCCCCCCAAAGCACATTTGGGCAATGTTGGGGTTGGTCCCAAGAAGGCTTTTTGCCAAAAATGCGGGTCATAATCATGGCAACATATAGTCCGGCCCCCCACAAGGTCTGAGGGACAGTGGACTGGCCCCCTGCTGAAAAAGTTTGCTGACTCCTGAACTATACCTTCAAGAACTTGTTCCTAAGGTTGCTTTCACCTCCTCCCTCCCATTCTCTTTTTCCTTGTGTGTCATGTGCGCCTAAGGGCAGGGACTGACTCATTACTGCTTTTCATAAGCTGCTCTGAGAGCCTTTTCTTTGCTAAAGGGCAAGGTATAAATGCCTTTAAAGTGAACTTCAAAGCAACACTCAAGGGTGCTACTACCCAAAGTGAAATTTCGGGTGCTATTTGGGGTTGTGGTAAGGGCAACATTATACCCCAAAACTTGTGAGCTGGTATCTGTACTGTTTTCCTCCGACCCTTGCCAACTTCCCTGTACATCACCATCTTTCCTACATTATAAAAGCCCTAGATGTGTTCACTCCGAACACTCATTTCAATTGGAAATACCAATTGTGAAATCATTATTCCAAGACTTTTGTATCCTCTTCCATTGTTTTTTGGGGACAATATGGCCAACAAAAGATTAAAAACAAGCTTCCCTGCAGCGAAGTGCTAAGGGTCATAATGAGAGAAATCAGTGCCATTGTTCCTGCATGTGCTTGAGGGCAAGTTGGGTTAATTACAAGGGAACTCATCAGCCTATTACAAAAGGACATAATGATATACCTTCTACTCTCCATTACAAGGTAAAGGTACAAAACCCACAAAGTGCCGTAGCTTTGCCATATCTCTGCACTGCGAATTAAGAGTGAGCTGTCTTTTCTCACAGAAGGGAAGGGGTATTAAATGTACTGGAAGCTGGGTGAATGATAAGAAACTTGGTTTGGAAAAATCCCCGCCCCCCCGGTCCAAATTTAATTAAAAGTCAAGAGTTCTGTCGGAACAAGTCTAAATGCAATATTGGTAACCATGTGCTAATGGTGGTGCTTGTTATGAATCATTCCAATTAAACACAAGTGTTTTTTCCAAGTCCTGATTTGAATGGATCCACAAAGCCATTTGCTAACAACGCAAGAACTGTGTGCCTATCTCCCCAATTTCAGCTAATCTCCCTATACCTGTCACCTGAAGGGGGCCCTCAGCTCCCAGGAACTGATTTCTGGGAGTGTAAAGATGTTGCAGTGGGAAAAAGTCCCCTTTGCACAAGCTTGTGGTCCTCGGAACCTCAGATCTCTTCTGGTCTCAACTCTGCCCTTCTTAAAGTGTTTACAGACTACTCCCATTACTTTATTCAAAAGGCAGGGCTGCATGTGTGCCACACGTTTTTTGTCTTTATAAAAAAAAGAACTGCACACAAAACCTTTAATTTTTGTATAAACTATGCACATTTGCACAACTGAATTTGCAATTTGCTGCTTTGCCTGATTCGTTTGGGCTACACAAATCATGAAAAGAGGCACGTTCAGGATGCTGAAACCCAGCACACCAACCACTCAAGACATTTCACTGCCTCTCTTACGAGAGAAGGTGTTGCCCACACTCTCTTTGCAGCCATGAAAACTGGAAACCTTATTTTTTTTAAAAAAAAAAATAGGTGGCTATATCCTGGGGGAGCTGCATTACGGCCAACTTCACATTCTGTATCCCCACCGAACCACACTTCTAGGGGGCAACCATTTGGTACTTCTCAAACACACATTGGTTTTTGAATTGTGCTGCATACTAATCAATAAAACGTGCAATTCTCTGGAAGCTGCACTTTCACACAGACTCAGGTAAGTCACCAAGTTAGAGCCACATCTTGTACTCTTCAGTGAGCTATACTGTACCATTTTTAGAGGCACAACCCTTCATAAGAGCTACTTATGGTGAGCTTCATGGGTTGCTGATGGGAGTTTCCTGTAGCTAGAACAGAGTGTGAAATCTATGCTTTTCAAATGATGTGTGTAAATAATATGGGAAATTGAAAGAATCTGTTCTGTCAGTGAAATAATTTAGAAGGAAAACTGGACACAGTGCAACATGTCTTTTTAAAGGCCCTGCTGTGAATCATTATACACTGCAGAGATGGAGGCTATGGTAGCTTAACTGGAAAAACTATGAAGAAGCTATTATAATTCACAGACCAAAAGGAGCCCTGTGTGTTTCCCAGCTACTCTTAAGAGAGAGGGAGCTCTAGGCCCTGGAATTTCTTTTAGAGTAGGGGCTGGTTTATGTTTACAACAAGAACACTGCCTAACTTCACCACTTGCTAAAGCCATCATTATTTCTTCTTTTTTTTGCATGGGGTGTGTGTGACAAGAGAATCATGGGAGTCAGGTTAATTGCAGATACATTCATATATGCAAATAACTATACTCAACACCAGATGCATTAATCCTCAGTGCTCAGGCATACTCTTCAAAAACAGAAATTTATTGCTGGGTTGAATGCCTGAACCTGCCCAGGCACTGGGTAATCAAGTAATTGCAATTTAAGTGAGGCATATGCATGCATGTATTCTGTATTCACACATCCCTTTAATATGGGAATGTTTCTTTTCAGAAAATTAAGAGTTGTAATGTAGAGTTATGAGCATCCCCCAAAATTGTAGGTTTGCTGATCTAGGTAATGTGTGTTAAGGGACATGTTCTGCATCCTCATCTAACTATGAGAGAAGAATCAAACATAAAATCAGAGGCAGCAGGATTCTAATTTTGAGCTGGGAGCTTCAAAGTACTTAATCAAGATAGGCCTTTCCCAAAATATGAGGTTTGCCATTTTAACTACCTTAATATCAGAGTAAGAGTGGGGTACACAAAACGGGTTTTACAAAGGATTTTAATGAAGTTGCAAAGTGCTCGATGCAGAGAATTATAGTAGAGCTATAATTCTATAAGGTTGGCAGTCGAGGGAGAACAGCGTGGGAAGTATACAGAGGCAGATAAAGCTTCAGATTTTTCTATAGCACAATTCAAGTTTATTCCATTCATTCTTGCAACACAAACTTAACACAGTATCATTTAGCAATCCAATTTCTATGAACCATGATAATGATAAACCAAACTGTGTCAAAATAGTTACATTGTGGAAAAAGGTCAAATATCAAAATGCACAAAGCACTATTTTTCTTCCATCAATTGGGTAGAAAGATGTGATTGTTTTCCCCATTTATAAAATATAAGACTGTTCAGTTTGAGATTTAGCATGCAACACTGCAACTGCTCAACTAGGACATTCCACTCTTACCAGCTTCTTCTATCCATCAATTAACCCATTTAGTACTGCATTAAAGAACTAAGTTAAGAAAGCAATGCCTATACAAAGGGGAGCAGAAAGCTTTTAGACCGCAAGTCATTATTTTAAATTGAAATCTGAAATCTGAAAGTAAAGGAAGGATATTGGTGCTAGAATCTGATTTCTAGAGTGCTAGCTTTGACTTCTCTTAAGTTTCCTACCTGGAAAAAGAATTTACTCCAAGAGTTTTCACTATCTAAGAGCTAGCATGAGACATTGGTAGCCATCATTTTTCTCCTGAAAAGCAGGATATGATATGAATAGCACATGATCTGTTCACACAAAGATCTAAAGTTGGGTTTGATTTCTTGATTTCTAAGACAGAAAACAGTGGGTGGACCTTTTATGCCATAGCAAATTCAGAAACATTAGTTTGGCTTAGAGCAAACTCTTACGTATTCTGACCCAAGTGGCTAAAATATACTTTATTATAGCCACACATCAGAATCCATCTCTAATTACGAATAAAGATGTGCCAGAAAAAAAAGAACTGTGCAAAACGCCAACATGATAGTTTTTAAAGAAAAGGCAAGCAGGCAGAGCCTCAAATGTTTGGGCAACAAACTGCACGAAAGAGGCTCAAAGTGATCCAATACTATCTAAGGAGGATTGAAGGCGAATGGACACAGGGTTATGAAATAGCCAGTCATGAAGCACAATTTCAATTTCTCCTTCACTTGATCCATCAGACCTTTCATTTGACTTCAGGAGATATTAAGTGGATCATGCCTACTATGACTAAGAACGTTTGATTTAAAATTAATCTGAACATGTTCATTTACTCAATTAGCATCTTCATAAGCAACGCCTTTCGTGTCGCATAGGAAGGTGAACATGTGACTACACAGACTCTGCATGCAAAGCTTGCTATTTCTATATCACATTCCTGCACCAATACAAAAAAACAAAACCAGATGAACATGGTTCTACTTTTAAGAAAGCCTTTAAAGAATCTAGTTTCTTCCCCCCCTTTGCTGCTGAATATTTGAATGTTGGGGGTGGTATCAGTGCTAATAAGGGACAAATAAATGGCAATTTAAGATGTAACGCTAGCCTGCAATTTTGCATTGTCTATAGAGGCCTTATTCCTAATTCTGTTTTACTAGGGTATACAGAGGGTTTCCCCATTTAAATGAAATGCTTTCAAAATTGAAAAGGTACATTCAATACTATGAAATGTGTATACAAAAGCACACGCCAGTTACCTGGATGACAATGAAGACATTGTATTGCACATCTTGATGCAAAGTCAGTAGAAGCCTCAGTGGGAAATTTTTAACATGATACAAAATTTATCCATAGTTTCTGAGGAAGAATATCCAAGTGCTATTTGCCCCAGCATCTTCTAATCAACACATTAGCATATTACAAAACCCTATGCCTGAATGTTCTTTAAAAATGTCATCTTGAAGAGTTTTTGTGAAATGTCACGTAGAAAGAAGCATCCTTTATTGGGCAGCAATAAAGGCAGGGTTTCCTTTGGAAACATGACTATTTAATCTGTCAAATTACATTTTTCATAGACAATGCCATAGCAGTGACTCAAATCTTATTTCAGAGACATATGCATTTTACAAGATCAATGTGTTGAGGATGAAACTAGGGCAAAGGAAGCTCCTGCCTTCTTTAAAAGAATGAAATTAACTTAAACTGAGAGCCATTCCTTCTTTAGTAATTAAGATACTTTGAGTCTAAATCTTGAAGGGCAAAGTCATCATCCTCTAGCACCAATAGGTCTGGAGCTGTCACTTTCTTCCAGTTAATATTATGATGTGCTGGGGTGAGGAAGTTCCAACTGGAAGTCTTTGAAGAGCAAATCTTACCCAGAACTAAGCACTGTCTATCATCTGGCTGGTTCTTCACAAAATGTTTGGATGGTGGAAAAACCCCCACACGATTTTGATCATCCCTTGGCACCCCGTTTTGAGATGCATTCCTGCTATCACTGTATATTCCATGTTAAAATAGGCAGCCAAAATTAGTGTGGCATCCAACTGTTAAATACCGGGGAATGATAAACCAAAGCCTTCAGCATTGCACAACCTACGTAAGGCACAGGGATACAGTTATCCCAGTGCCTTGACTGGGAGATGACAGCATAGCAGCACAGGGCTGCTACTGCCTTTACAAGTTAGAAAGTACAGGGATGGAGCTTCTGTCTGACAAACTTCCAGCAAGTCTTAGAAGAACAAGGAAAGTTTGCAGACTAAATTTCAGACTCCATTCTTCGCCCCTTCTCCAGCAGAGGTTCAATTTTGCTAGAAATGGGGAAAAAATTGTACCCTGAACAAAGTCCTAAGGAGAAACCAATTATATAGATTTCTACTTTCTCCAAGCAGGTTGTCTTTTTGATAGAGGTACCTAACTAGTCTGATTTACTGTGATTTTTTTTCCTCCCTCCCCAATATTTAGCTGAAGAAGCTGGAAGATACAAAGAGTGACAGACAGGCAGCAGTGTGAGGCCACAGGAGAGACATTAGATCTCAGTCCATCCGTCACTGGAGAAGAGCTTTGATTGCCTGATTGTCAGTGGCTTCAAAGGCAGTCAGACCATCTGGCCCTCTCACAGTCTTATCAGCACCCTGTAAAGAGATGAGAAGAGCTGTCACTTTTAGAGAAAAGGTGGAATTACATGTACCAGAAGCAGTTTCTCGTGAGAGGGTCCTGGTACGTTTGTTTTCTTACTTTACAGTCTATATAATTTCTTCAACTAGAGTCACATTGGCTTGACTAGGGTGTGTGCGTTAATCAAGAGAGATCATTTTCAATTCATTCACCATTAAAAAGACAGGCTTTAAGTAATATCACAATCCAAATAGCACATTTAAGTTATAGAAAGCTTCATGCTCCCATGAAGACACCTCAGCCTCTTGGGCCCACTTGAATAATAGTATTTTCAAAGTATTAATATACATTAAAGTTTCCAATCAAAAGACTCAGTTCTAGTTATCTTAAGACAAAATGCCAATTAAATCCAGGTGAAACCATGGTTCCCAAACCTTGCCTACTTGACTCCTCCTCTGATTCAGAGCCACAGCCTCAATCCTGTTCCAAAGCCTTTACTGGCTTTGCATATACACTGGAGTTTTACCATACACCTTTAGTGGCCTGGGATCCATTCTGCTAAAGACCTCTCACAGCTCCAGGGTGGAATTCAAAGTGATTGTTCTGTCAGTGCAAACATTTCTGCTTGCCTGATGGACTGCTCTTCTCTCTCCTCCCCACAGGTGGTGGTCTGGGGTTTTCCCCCCGACACCTCCCCCCCCCCCAGTAATTTTGGGTGAGAGGAGGAGGATGGGTAGCCCTGTTGTATTAGCAGGACTCGTGGTGGTTCCTGCTAGTGCAACAATTTAGTTGAATCTGGTCCCAAGTGTTGCAACTTTTGAAGGAAAAGGAAATTAAAGAACTCTATATGACATTGACCTGTACGCCTACAAGTAACCTTCTGGAGCTTTATATATAGGCGTACAGGTATATATATATATACATGTAGACGTACATATATGTAGGCGTACAGTGGAATATAAATATCAGACTTCGAGAGCATTTCCTCCACACCCACATGCACCTCTACAAAATGTTGGAAAAGGTTACGCTCTACAACAGTTACTATTCCTAGATGCAGTCATTTCAGAGATAAAAGAATTGAAACTCTGTCTAGTTAAAAACCTACCATATTTCCTCGAGTCTAATACACCAGTGAATCTCACGCACACCTCAATTTTCAGAACCTTGAAACCAAATGAAGTATTTGCTGCTGAATGTAAAAGTGCCATCGAATCTAATGCAACGTAATTTGGCCAAAAAATGTGAGCATTACATTCGAGTAAATGTGGTAGTTAAAAGCACTTTAATTATTGCAGGCATTGGCCTAGAATAAAGGTTGATGTACTCCTTCAAGTTAGACTGTCAACTTTCCACAGCTTTGTCTGTCTTTTAAAGGGAATGTCAGGTGGGTCTGAAGTACCACAAGCACAGAAGTATGGCCCAAAGATGCTTAATGGCTCCACTCTGTCAAAGTCAAGGCTGTAATAGACTATAGCCAATCACTATGATTAGTATGTCAGCTGTGTCTGGGAACACTCATTCACTTGAAATCGCCACACTCGAAAATTTTCCAAGTACACCTTAGTTTGAGGTAAAATAATAAATCAATTTGAGCATGTCAGTCTCCACATTATTTGGAGTACATTTGAGGAAAATGGCATGAGAAAAGAACACAAAAGGGGAAGAGGGCAAGAAATGACGTTTGGCTTGAGTGCTCCTGTACTACTTGCAGAAGGAGGAAAATTAAGGAACAAATGTTTTCTTTACTGAAGATGCTACAGGGGTCTTAATGTTCCACAAGATTAGTAAACATATATGTTGCATTATGAAGCTAGCATAGATTTAATTTCTTTTTAACCAGCCTGCAGATTGAAATAATGTGTCTTGCTTTTTGGGTAAAGGGTTGAGGAATGTTTCCTACTCAAACTAGAAACTCAAGAGGTTTTGTCAAGATACAAGGAAAAGTATAGAAAGAAAACCAACAGTACTTAAAAATAAATAAATCTCAAATACAAACAATGTTTCAACTATAGGACTAAAAAGATTGTTAAAATGGGGGAGAAATACAATCATGCATATGCACCGATGCCATCAATTCAGTGTAGGGTAATCAAGGCAGGTCGATCTAAAACAACAAAACATTTGGCAGCAAACTTATGGAAGTGATCAGCAGGTGAGGGGAGTTTTAGCACAGCAAGCCACATTTCAGTGATCCAGGATCCACTGAGATCTAAACATTGTAATTGCTTTGCTTTTTCTTCTTCCTTTTTAAAAGTAATCCACACAATCAACTCATTTGTGATAGAACAAACTCATACTGATGTGATCAAATATACTTTCTGAATCAAAGGCAGAAACTACTGGCATTGACAAAAAAATAACCTCGAAGGTCTTCTCCAAATTTTCCCTTTGTTCTTTTTATACCCTTCCCATATACTCAGTACCAGAGTTGAAAAAGCGCAAAGTGACACTAACTAGCTTCCAAGCCTTTATTTTAAAGTCAAAAGATGAATCTACAGACTTTTGACTCCACAAGTACTTTAAGGACAAAGAATACAATTCATAACCTACTTCTGCTGGCTTGAAGTTTTAGTATGAGTGAATCCTAGCAAGATCTCTCTATATTTTTCAGACAAACAGCACGTAAACACACACAATTTTAACTCAAGAGAACCACAGCATTTTGTTATCATGAGATGGTATGTGTCCTATACAACCTCCGAAGGGGAAAAGCTCTCAGAATAAATTGGCTTTATTTTCCTTAGTTTGAGAATGTTAAAGTCAACCAAATACTAGGGCTGTGTGCATTTGCTTCAGACAAATTCCAAATCCAGAACCAAAGTGGGACATTTCATATATTTGGGAGTCAGCCAAAGCAAAGCAATTTCCTTCTGAACTGTTCCAAGGCAACTCTGTCTGTTTCCAACATTTCAGAACCTATTCAAATGCACAATCACTGAAAATTCGTACTCTCGTACCCCTAGATGCTCTCCCTGTAAATAAAATACCAGGGAAGTGGGGGTGTACTTTTGTGACTGACAGCTGTAGCTCTCAACCAGAGGATTTTACAGGGCACTTTTTTTTTAACTTCCTGTCAGTACCCAAGGTGGAACTTACCAGAAAGTCTTCCAGTGTTTTTCCACTGCTTTTTGTGACTGTGTGTCAAATAGCAGCAGTACTGAAGGCTTCAAATAATGGACTGAGAAGCACCAATAATTCATGCTTCACACCCAGTCTCCAAGGCAGACAGGAACATGAAGTCCCACTGAGTCCCCATAACCTGAGTCAAGCTCTCCCTGTGCTTTCTCCCTGGCTGCTGATACAAGGAGGGCAAGGCACCATTTTCTGGCACCATCATAAGCCTGCAAGAAGCTTATGATGGGTAAAAAGATATAGGTACCAGAGTTTGTGGAGGTGCTGGGAGATAGCTGCCCTTGTCACCTCTGCTGCCTACTTGGTCACTGCTTATAATAAAAATGCAAGTGATGAGCAGGGCTCCCATCCCCCCCCCAAAAGGAGGATACTCCCCTCCCCTCTTGAAATAATATGGGGAGGGATGTGTGCAGGAAGAGCTTTAGATGCACAGATGCTCTTACTATAGAGCCAGTGATGAGATCTGGGCTTCCAAGTTCTGAAGCAGAGAAAAGAGGACACACACATACACCCTCTTTGCCTGAAAGAAAAGGATTTTGGTGGATCTCTGGGGGCTTTACAAGCAGGTAGGGTTATATAGTTATATATAAACTGTTAGGCTGCCCAACACAACTCCTTATTACACCTGTCAGCGTGAAATATGGCAAGTTTCGTCCTATAGAAGAGACTATTATGTATACAAGTTTTATCTCATTATGTCAGAGAGCAGAACAACTATAGCTATTTGTTGATTTCCCCATTGTAGTCGCTGGGGGCACCAAGTTTCAGATTTTGCCACATTCCAGATTGTCTATCCAGTGTGCTAAAAAGCATGTAGCCCAAACTTTGTAACAGAGCACATCCTTTGTATGCAGGAGGCTGAAGGCTGACTCACCAGCATCTTCATCTATGTAATTTCAGGTAACAGTATTGGGAAAGAAACCATGAAGAGCCAGTCACCAATCAGATTCGCCTGTTTTGTGCAGTACAATGGTGTGACAAGCTCTCACTTAGAACAAGCTTTTATCTACTAAATATGTGGCTCTTCTAAAACTTCCTGTAGGAAGTTTCTCTCCTTGCTTGATTAGCCTCTACTTTGTAGTCACATTGAATCTGGCTATCCTTCTCACTGCAGTTGCATTTAGCATTCTATAACATCAGAACAGCTCAGAAGATAGCTACCTAAGGGGACTTTCAAGACTAAATCATAGCAAAAAGGAAGACACTGTTGACTGTACGCTTAGATTTTCCCAAGTTATGTTAAAAGCCTTGTCCTTAGCTTCTCTTCTTCTGTCTCTTGTCTGTTTTAATATTGTAAGCCTATGGGCACGGATTTCCATTTTTCCATTTTTGTATAGTGCCCACTGGGTAATACTGACTAAGTAATAGGAAAGAGCCACTGAGATCAATAAGCAACTTAACAGAGAGGAGAAAATTGCAGGGGAGAAATAGTAGACACAGGAAAGGTTAAGCATCCTTACCTCTCACCTGCTAAGTCATAACCAATGTAAGTCCATTGATTTCAATGTGTCTACTCTCAGCATGACTTAGCTGGATTCCACCCAATGAATATTAGGCTTTAAAAAAAATAAAAATGATGAAATGCTTGAAGGCAGTGTGGAATTTGTTAAGTTGCTGAATGATTAACAAACCACCAGGCAGGTCTCCGTTTCTTACCTTTGACAGGAGTAACTTCACACAAGACACATGGCCTTCATAAACTGCTGAAAGGAGTGGAGTGATATTGTGTTTGTCTGGAGCCTGTAAGAAAGAGAAATGAAGTTACACAATAAATTCCATCTACAATATACTATATCTAATAATGCTCAGATATCACATTCTTGGCAGGTGGGTATCTGCCAAAAATGGTACTATTGCACACAGAACATATTTAGCCAGCTGCAATGTTGCTAAATGAAAGCAAGTCCAGACCTACACTCTACTTCTGCAAAAGCATGTCCCTAATTTTCCTGAAATGGTTTATAAATGCTGTTAATTATTGGAATTGGTTACCAAATGGAATTACATCAGGCTACAGCAGAGGGCAGGATGGGAGGCAAGGCCATTCCAAAAGAGTAGCTCCTTTAAGTCTCCTATTCTCCCTGAAGTGTTTCATCTCAGCTAGTCATCATAGGAACTTCATACATTTAAGAATTTGGGCATGGATTTTCTTGATTTCCTCTTTCCTACAGACTCTTTCCCCCTTTTGTATCATGGCCTTTAGACTGCAAGCCTAAGGGTAGATGTTGCCCTGTTTGTTAGGATATTTTTTGGTTGAAGAACGGGGTGAAAATATTTACATAAAAGCTTAGTATACAAAACACATTAGAAAACTGGCAGACTTTAACCTGAATAGAAGACAGTTACTGCAGACAGCAGTTTCTAAGATAATACCAACTACTATTATCTTACTAGAATACTAATAATGAAGCAGATTTATCCTCTCATAGGTCTAATATGAACCAGACAGAAATTGCATTGTATCAAATAAAATGGAAGTGTAAAAACTCACTTCATACAAATTGTGTAGTGAACTGTTGAATCATTCAAATGTCGGAGCCATTCAGATTAACCAGATTAGTTATTTTTAATTATCGGCCAGTTACTGAAGACTGGAGACATATTAGTTTTCACAGAGCTGAATGTAGCATAAGAGGCATTTTACTTATGGATGCATCTCATGATCCCTTCTAATGAATAGTCTGTTTTTGTCTTGTTTAAAATACATGCAAAACCTGTTTGAACAAGAGGCAACGGTGGAGCAAACATTGCTGCTGCTGCTACTACTACTACTACTAATAATATGCACATACATCCAAGGACAACTATGCCTCTACATCATTGTTTTGAAATGCACAGAAAACTATCATTTGTCTTCAGTCAAAGACAGAACTAAACCAGAACTAGACAGAGTTTTAATCAACATACATACATTCATATCAGCTCCTTTTAGTAGAAGGAACTCCAGGATCTCAAGCTGCCCACAGTCTGCAGCATAGTGAAGAGGTTTCCTCCCACCTTCCAGTGTCCGATTAACATCTTCACCCTTCAGAATTAAAAAAGTTAATATTTTTATATAATTCTACATCAAATTTAGCTCTGAGATATAACTATGGTCATTACTCAAACATAGCAGACAACACTTGCTTAAAACTCTTGCTCAAAACACTTGCTCAAGACATTACAGCAATATGGGGAAGGTAGTCTGCAAAGCAATGCCTCATTTCAAGAACCAGGGGTGTCAAAATTTATATCGATAGTGTTTATTGCAAAGAAATTTGTTTTTACTGTTCCATTCATCCCTCTACACCTCCTTTAACTTTCCCAAACTTTGATCTGTTCATAGCTTGAAGGTTCACCATTATTAGGACTAATAATGTACAACAGGTGGTATTAACGTAGAAGTGAAATCTTACTAATACTATTAGAAGTTATTTAAGAAGTAGATGTTTTGGAAGCATGACATCTCAGTGGCATGCGAAGACATGGCGAATCGCGACCCGCGCATGCACGGGCTGCGTTCACTTCAGGATGTGAACAGGGCTCCAGAACAGATCCCGTTCGCATCCAGAGGTACCACTGTATAGTCCGGCCCCCCACAAGGCCTGAGGGACAGTGGACCGGCCCCTGCTGAAATAGTTTGCTGACCCCTGTTCTACATCATGTTTCTTCCATAGGCCACAAGATGCTTTGTGAAGCAACCAAGAAGTCCATAAAGGCAACTGGCATTCCCTGGTACAGTACAGTGATTTTGAACCTAGAGGTTCTACACAACTATTAACAGACATAATATCCACAAAATTTATTGTTTTTTCTTGATTAGAGTAAAAGCTACTACCAAATTCTGTATACAGCGGTACCTCGGGTTACATGCGCTTCAGGTTACAGACGCTTCAGGTTACAGACTCCGCTAACCCAGAAATAGTACCTCGGGTTAAGAACTTTGCTTCAGGATTAGAACAGAAATCGTGCTCTGGCGGTGCAGCAGCAGCAGGAGGCCCCATTAGCTAAAGTGGTGCTTCAGGTTAAGGACAGTTTCAGGTTAAGAATGGATCTCCGGAACAAATTAAGTTCTTAACCCGAGGTACCACTGTACTGTCCATGTCTTTTGTTTGTTATACTTTCAAGTGTTATATAGAGTACTTATAGCAAGCACTGTATAAAAATTCTGAAGGATCCACACACCACAAACATCTTAAAAGATTGCATCATGTCCAAAGTTCAATGACCCAATAAATTCCTTAATTCAAATAATTAGAAGTTTCCAAGAATGTAGCAATTTACTCTATCACAATATACTTTTTGGAATACTTCTGGCACTACAACAGTATTTCTAAAGTACTAGTAGCGACTTTTCTTTTTTGGTTCAGAATTTTAGAACTGCTGAATGTCCCTTTCATTTATTAGAACTCAAAGGCTTCTAGACCATATAGATACTGTGCTTCCAGCTCTGAATAAGACTCTTGATAAAGTCTAATCATTTAAATTCCTCCATTCATTTGCATCTCAAATTATAAGACTGAATTAAATTTTTATTGTCTTTACTCATTTGATGCACCATGACATCAGAACATTTAAAAAGCACAATGAATAAATTTAGTGATAAATCTTTTAATTGTGCAACTCTAAGTTTATAATTTAAAATGTTCATTGCTTTTCCTTCTGATTATTAAGCCAAGCCAACTATCTTTGCTTTTGCCTGTCTTTTGCATTTCCCTTTTGTTACACTAAAAGATTATTTCTTTGAATACTGAATTCAGTCAAACTGTTACAGAATGCTCATCAGCACTAATGCCCTAATCACTTGAGACCACTGAATGCACCTCTTGTTCTGATAATACCAACTCCTATCCTGAACAGCAATATAAAAATCCACTTCATGTACCTTCTTCTCAGCTTCTAACTAATAAGCACTTAAAGGCTCTTTTCAGGTCAATATTACCTCCTCTATTCATACATGTAATGCATAACCTAAGGGAAATATGTGTCAGTATAAGAAAACCTATTTATTCATTCTAAGAAAAGGATTCTTATAGTATATCCCTTCAAGAAGAAGTAAAAATGAAAGTCTAGATTCCAATTAAAGTTTTTGAAGTGTCTCAAGACTGAAAACGTATCCCAGAAGTCTTATATTTCTTCACGGTGAATGTAAACCATCAGATAGTGGAATAATTCTCTCACACACTAAAAGGTTCTGGGTTGGCTGCAGTTACTTAGGAAAAAGATCTTGAAGATGAAAGCAGCAAGCTCTCAGAAGTCAGCAACTTGGCTTTCTTAAGACCAACATTATTCGGAAAGGAACTGAGAAGACACAAAGTAACAAACCCCTATAAAATATAAATCTAAAGTTCTCATATCACACAAAGAACTCAAGACAAATTTCAAAAGTCCTCTGCAAGTGATCTTCTCCTGCTGGGTAGAAAGCAGGAGGGAAGGAGAAAGAGAAAGAGAGAGAAAGGGGGGTCTTCTTTTGGCTCTGTCCCAGTCCAATCCTCCAAGTCAGCCCTTCTCACAATTGGCATGTGCCCAAGACATTACTCCCGAAAGAATGCAGGCCTCAACAGAAAAAGAAAGAAGGAAAAAGATTGCCCACTCTGATCTACAGCAGGCTGATTTTTAGAACACCTATTTGCTCCAGTTTCTTTATGTCAAAAAAAGGAACCACAGAAAGTAGAGAAAAGAGCAACTAAATTATCTGGTGAGAAGCATAAATTTGCCCAGAGAAATACAAGACATAGATTTGAGTTTTTTCAAAGTTTCGAAGACTCAAGGAATGTTACGATGTTTAAAATTAAATGCGCTGGTGGAAGTTAATAGAACTCAACCCAAGAACTGTGGTTACCTTGATGAAACTGACAAATTATCTGATTTAAGGCAAATTTAAGATCTAGGACATCAAATTTGCTACATTCCTGTGGTGAGTGGTAAACAAGGGAGAACTGATTAAGTGTTGTGTATACTGCCCCGTCTAGCTTTTTAAACAAGAGAGGCAGCCAATGAGGAAATGTGAACTCTGGACCAGGCCTCCTTAGTTCTGGAAGCAAGAACATCTCATCCAGGAATAGCTGGCGACATGGTTGAGCCTTTCTGTATGTCAGTGCGCTCCTTTCTGTATGTCAGAGTACAAGAATCTTAGAACCACAATATAATCATTTTGATACTGAAATGTTCACAGCAAACAGGTACATTAATCCAACACAAGTACAGGCCCAATAGAAGGGAGAAGAGTTGTCTGAATTGGGCCTTGGTTTTAATTAGTTTTTCAGTTCTTTGCTTCAGACTCTCCAACCCTTAATCTCTTTGTCAAATCTGCCAGAAAAACAGGAAGCTGATGTGCTATATGAGCAGGCAAAAACAAAAGTCTCCCTGTCTACTGAATTGGCATCAGGCTCTTTTATTGTACTATGGTACCTCAAGTTACAAACGCCTCAGGTTACAAACACTTCAGGTTACAAATTCTGCTAACCTGGAAGAGTTACTGTCAGGGGTTCAGGAGTAGAGGCACAGGAAATGGAGAGCGAGGGGGAGGAGTCCGAAGGAAATGGCAGCGATGACAGCGGTCCGAGGTCTCTGAGTCTGTCCAGCGAATCGGAAGATTCACAGAAAGGGGCTCCCAGGGTCAGGGCAAGGGGGGTGCCTAGGGGGACACCCCAGGAAGAAGGGGCCAGAGGGGACTCAGAGAGCAGCAGTTGGAAATCAGGACCAGCGTCCACACCAGAGTGCAGTAGGGGGGAGGAGTCCCAGGCATCGGGATCAGGCGGCGCGCTGCCAGCAGGAGGACAGGAGGCAGGACTGGCCACGCCTACATCGGGGAGCGAGGAAACGGTCGAGAGGAAGGTTGAAGGCTGGGCGCGCGCGCCAAGTTCAAATGTACAGGAGGGCGGCGCAGTTGGCAGCCCAGATAGGGAGCCAGGTCCCAAAGCCCGCCGAAGAGAGAGGGAGGAGTCAGGGGGGTCAACGTCTGCGTCGGAAGAATCCAGGAAGGAAGGGACCCCGGGGGGTAGCAGGACCCAGAGGAGAAAGGAGAGACGGAAGAGGTGGAGTAAGGCTAGAATCTTAAACTGGTGTACAGGGGGCGGAGATTCAGATGGAGCTTCGCCGGTCTAAACCCTAGACGTAGAGCTGGGGCGCTCCGGCTTGAGAATGGAAACTGTACTTCAATAAAGACTTTTGTACATTACTACCGGCTAGCGTTGGTCCTCTGTGAGCTGGGACCTGGAGCCAGCTCTGACAGTTACCTTGAATTGAGAACTTTGCCCCAGGATGAAAACGGAAATCGTGTGCTGGCAGCGCACCAGCAGCAAGAGGCCTCAAGTTAAGAATGGACCTCCAGAACAAATTAAGTTCATAACTGGAGGTACCACTTTATTCTTTTTGGCACCTGTTTAAAATATTTTTGTTTAGGGATGCTATTCAGACAAGTAGATGTTAATGCGTTTACTGCTGATTGTAATTGCTTTTTAAACAAATGTTTGAATTACCTATTTTTAACTGTTTTATTTATAATGGTAATATTTCTTATAAAATGCTTAGGCTTTGCTACAATCAAGCAGCATATAAATCTTGTTAACAAAAGCGTAATATAAAATGTGGCCTTCTACATATTGTTGAACATCTAGTCCCATCTGTCCCAGCCATCATAGCCAATGGTCAAGGATGAATGGAGTTGTAGTCCAACACCTGAAGGACCACAAGTTTCCTATCCCTGGTCTAACCAAAGTCTCTAAACAGGAAGTCTGGAAATAATGTTCGGGGTGGAGGAGAAAGGGACAGTTGAAAGAAAAATGTTTAAAGTGAGCACTAGAAAAATTTGAACATGAAACCAGCAGAGGCTGCTATCAGGAACTGACACAGATCAAGCAGAAACAGAAAGGATCTACTGTAGTGTAGTCCAACACATCTTTGAGTACAGCAGATAGCACCAGAAATGCATGGGCTACAAGACACAGAGGGATAGTACTATTTATCGGGCTAGTTGAATATACTCATGACTCAATTAGAGCTGATGAGACTTTCACACTGAGAAAATTGAGTTCAGGCAATAGGTTTTCATAGAATCCTACTTGACCTGAGTTGTGCTCTAGACCTACCCATTTGTTGCAGTGAATCCAGAGCTAGAGCATCCCTAACAGATGGCTATCCATCCTATGCTTGAAGAATTCCAGGGAGGAGCTCATCAAAACCCCAGGTGACTGGCTCCATTGTCATACTATTACACTCATTACTGCCTCCAGGCAACAGAGAACAAGGCTTTGTCCCTTTCTACACAACAGCATTCCAAATATTTGAAAAGTGCCCCTTCTTAAACTTCTCCTCCTCTTCAAGCTCAACAAACCTGGTTCCTTGAAACTTTCTTCACAGGACTTGTTTTTCATACCAGTGACCATCTTTGTTGCTCTACTCTGAACCTTGTTTGAACTTGTTCACATTCTTCTGATAGTGCAGCACCCAGGAATTCGAAAAAGTACTCAAGATGAAGTCTGACTATTGATTAATTTATTATGAATCAAGACCTGTCAAATCAAACCCCATTATAAGCCCATTCACATTTTTAAAGTATTTGTGCCTAACTGCAGTCAATTGTACATGCATGGCAAGCTGATTAGCTTCTCTTGTCACATAGGTTTATCATAGAATCACAGAGTTGGAAGGGACCCCAAAGGAATTTCAACTAAAGCATCCAAGACAGATGGCCATCCAACCTCTGTTTAGAAACCTGTTTAAAAACCTCCCGAGGCAGTCCGTTCCACTGTCAAACAGCTCTTAAGTCAGAAAGTTATCCCTGATGTTAAGTAATGTGCTAAGTAGACATCTGTGCAATTCAAATACAAAAAATGGAACCTAGAACCAGCAGATTCATACCTTCAGAACTCAATAGAAGAGGCTGAACATCTGTTTATGACTACTTCACACAAATATGATCACCACTATAATGTCCTGTTGTACCATATACACCATAGGATCAGACAAAGACGCATTCCATATTACTAATTGCACCCTAGGGAAGGCAGCTTTCTTTCTTTTATTAGCCTAGAGGAGGAAGATGAAAAAGTAGATGACTGCATCTCTCTTAACTCTCTGTT
Organism: Podarcis tiliguerta; assembly: GCF_965153285.1. NCBI lineage: Eukaryota > Metazoa > Chordata > Lepidosauria > Squamata > Lacertidae > Podarcis > Podarcis tiliguerta. Next base: position 53,953,761 of record NC_139543.1, on the reverse strand, counting down.
TGCATGCTAATTCAAGCTGGAAAGAACCCCACAGTTGTAGCTATTGCTATTGTTATTTAGTACAGTATTTAATACCTGCTTTTCTACATAGAGTACCCAGGGCACCTTAAAAAAATAGAAGTGTTGTTAATATATAAATTGATTAACATGACCACCACCAAACCCTAACACAATAAGGATATTGTATACAAATCAAATTTTTAAAGTGATAGATGTCTATCCTGGAATTTGTACATCATTTACAAATGTCCTACATAGGCTGCCTAAATTCTTCACCAAGTATTCTTCAGTACAGGTATCAGTCTACAGCAGACACCTTGTTCAAAATTGTTTGCCAGAGCCTACACAAATCTATAGCTACAAGCTTGGCGAAGTGATTTTGTTGTAGATACACTTACTTTCCCTCTTCCCTGACATTCAGGTTTTATGAAACCTACATCCTTTCATCCTATAAGACTTTTGTGAAGTAGAATAGCCTACTTCTATAGTATATAAACCAACAACACTAATCAGACCAAAGGTCTACCCAGCTAAACAGCATACTTTGAAAGCAACCATACTTGGGTACTTTCCAAAGTTGTTACACAGGAAGGCAGTAGTTTCATGGATTTAAATACTGAAGTGTCCCAACTATTTAGTGAATGAGTTGGGCAAGTCTATGTAATTTAAAAGCAAAAGGGGAACACTGATGAGGAGGGCAGAACTTTCCTGCCTGCAGCTTCTATCCTCAAGTGGTTTCCTCCTGGCGCTGTGGGTTAAACCACAGAGCCTAGAACTTGCCGATCAGAAGGTCGGCGGTTCGAATCCTTGCGACGGGGTGAGCTCCCGTTGCTTGGTCCCTGCTCCTGCCAACCTAGCAGTTCGAAAGCACGTCAAAGTGCAAGTAGATAAATAGGTACCGCTCCAGTGGGAAGGTAAACGGCATTTCCGTGCACTGCTCTGGTTCACCAGAAGCGGCTTAGTCATGCTGGCTACATGACCCAGAAGCTGTACGCTGACTAATAAAGTGAGATGAGCGTCGCAACCCCAGAGTCGGACACGACTGGACCTAATGGTCAGTGGTCCCTTTACCTTTAAGTAGCCTTAGCTGCCAAAAATGCCTTAACACAAGAGCCCCACGGGGCTTCAGTGTCCTCACTTCTTTCTACATGATAAATGTGAAATTGCCCCTAACACCTAGAACTATTGCCCTAACATCATTATTGCACCCAACTTCTACCAAAACTTCACTGCCTTCCATTTCCAGGAACCTGCACCTTGTCCAAGGACACCCAATTTTACAGCGAGGCTTTGGTAGTTGAAAGCCACCATTTCTATCCCATCTTTACTCCAAGAAGCTCAATTTGGTGTATATGGTTCTCTTTACCTCCATTTTATCCTCACAACCACCCTGTGAAGCAGGCTAGGCTAAGAGACTGTGGCTGGCCAGCGTCACTCACTTATTTTCATGGCTGAGCAATGATTTGAACCCTGGTCTCTCAGGCACTGGTTTAACACCAACCACAAAACCAAACTGGCTCTCTTATAAATCTGCCTACCCTATTTCTGATCTCAGTTACACCACTAGCCCTGGAGGCAGAAGGCTCTGCAGATCAGCTATTTGTTTATTTGGCCACCAGAAACATGAAAGTAGACAATGAAATCCTTTTGTTGACCAGCTCTTACTTCCACCCTTGCACGGAACAGCACAAGAGGCTGTCATGCCCACTTTTTAATAAATGTTTGAATAAGAGAGAATATATAACTGAATGGCAAAAGGTGCATCTCACCATCATGCATGCTTCTCCAGTTCTAATGAGATGGATTAATTAGTTCTTAACACAACTTAACTAGTTATACACTCTCAACCGGACTGGCTAAAGAATACTAAGGTCTTAATCCTCCACACTTACTTTTTCCAATGCTACTTTATTTTATCACCTTTGGCTCAATAAAAACCTAGTGGGTACTAAGGTCTTCCATTCAATGTTTCCATTGCTATTTTAGCTCATCACCATTTGCTCAATTAAAAACCCAGCAGGATGTTGAGACACCTATCTCATTTCCTTCACACACTTATCATGCAGCGATTATATTTTGTTCCCTGCTAAATAAAATAAAATACAAGTACAGATACAGATACAGCAGGTAAGGACCACACATTGAAGAAAGGGTGTGGCTTTACGTTTGCAGCATACAATTCACCCAATATAATTTTGGAGTGGGGCAATTCTGCCCTCTAACCCTTTAAGGGGGGGGGGAGGTTCAGAAAGAGGGAACTGGGGAAAGAGGGAGGATGCTTGAACCTCTATAAAACCGACGAGGGACGATAGCACGCTCTGCACAAGCAAGCTCAAGCATAAGGGTGGGCGGGGACTAGGCCTCTAACAGGAGGAAGAGGCAAAGCCTTCCCTTCAGCTTCCATCACGGCGTCAGGAAAGATGCAGCTGCACGACGAAGAGGGGCGAGCGGGGAGGGGGTCACCCACCATCCAAATCATTTCCGGTGCCCTGGAGTGAGGCAAGAGCACCCCTGAGCATGTGTCGATTGCGACACCGACACACACACACGCGGTCTCCAGAAAGTAGCAGGGGAAGAGCTCGGGCCTGAGCCCCGGCACCTTTAGTTTGCGAAGCAGATGACGGCGGGTCCTGTGAGGAAGAAGGGGGAGCCCCGCCTCAAGGCCAGGAAGCGGCGCCCAGGCTCTCCCGCCCTCCCTGCCTGCCTCCCCGCCCACCCGCCCCCGGCGGCCTTACCTTGGCCACGTAGTCCTTCACCTCGTCCAGGTCTCCGTTCTTGAGGGCCCACATGAACTCCTTGTCGGACATAGCGGCTGCCGCCCTGACAGGGGACACGGCGAGAGGGCCTGGCAGCGTTCGCGCGACGAGGGGCGGGGGAAGAGGAAGAGGAGGAGATGGGCGGGGCTGGACCGGAAGCGGGCGCGGCGTTGGTGGCGGCCGTTGGGCTGCTGCCTCTCGCGGCGGTGACGGCCGTTGCCACGCCAACGCCGCTCGCTGCGCGCGCCTTACTCACGGAGAGGCCGGCAAAGGGGGAAACTTAGCGTCCGCCATTAACTTTTCGAGTCGTTTATACTTTAAACGAAGTGTGCTTTTAAACTAACAATAACCCAAAAAACCCCCGCCTTTCGCATCTCTCCCCACACCGCTTTCGCTCGCTCGCCCCGCCCCCACAGAAAAAAGAAAAGTGAGACAAGCCCGCGGAAGCGCGCATGCGCCATGGGGGCGGTATCCGGTCCTCAGCCGCTTTAGCCGCCTCTTTTTTCCCTGTGCCTTGGGCGCCGTAAGGAAGGCACGGGCTGCGGAGCATGCGCAAGGAGGAGCGTCCAAGTCGCTCATGGAAACGAGAATGGACCGGCGGATTAAAAAAAAAAAAAAAAGCGCGCATGCGTGTTATTTCCTCCAGGTTAGCTCGTTCAAACTTAAACCGGATAAATTGTTGGGTAGCTTTCGTGCTCGCGCATGCGTAGATGGTGTTGGCTGTGATGGGCGGTGAGGCTTTCTGATTCACCAATAACTTAAGGTCTCGAAAGCAGCTCGATGCTCTCAGGGTTTACTCTGAAGTAACACCCCCCCCCCCACAGATTTCAACGGGGCTTGTTCCCCTAAGTATACGTGCAGGTCCTACTTAGAACTAGGTCCCATTGAGTTCAGCAAGGCTTACTCTCAGGTAAGTGCAGCTTTAGGCTGCAACCCTGTGCACGCCAGTAGCTCAGTAGCCATGCCTACTCAGAAGTAGGGCCTGTTGAGTTCAATGTGGTTTACTCTTGGGAAAGTGGGGTTAGGATTACAGCCGTACTCCTCTGACACTCAGTGGGACAGGCTTTTGAGTAGACACGCTGTGACAGGACAATCCTATACAAGGCTGCTGAGGGGTAATCAAGCTGTTGAATTTATAGCTCTTCAGATCGTAGAACAAATGCCAAAACTTCAAGGAAAAAAGGAGGTGGGAATATTTTCTTAACATTTCTGCTCCTGTTACCCTCTTTAGTAGAGGTGCATTTAGTTTCTTTTCCCTGAGAATTTCCTCCTAAGGAGACACAGTTGGCACCCGGTAGAGTTCCCTCTGTTATCCCAGGCATTTTAACATTTTACATTTGGGGAAGATTGCTGTTGGTTCTAGTTTACTCTTTAGTTGTTTGGGCTTTGATTTGTTTTTATCTCTCCTTTTTTGGCTGATTTTAAATTGTACCTGTGTTTTGCATGAATTAGTTCTTATTCAAGCTTTGCCTGATTTTTTTTCCTCATGAAGGGCAGTCAGCAAATATTTTTAAAGTCCAGGGTTCAAATACCTACTCAGGCATGAAGCTCACTGGGTGACCTTGGACCAGTCAGCATCTTTCAGCTTAGCCTACTGTACCTCAAAGGATTATTGAGAGGATAAAATAGGGAGCAGGATGTATGCCATTGCCAGCTTGTTGGAGGAAAGGTAAGATAAAAAATGTAATAAAATAATTTGTGTGTTCACTTACTTGGGTTTAAGTCTCATTGAAATCAACAGGATCCCACTTTTCATCCAAACAGGCTCCCTGCATCTTAACAGGTCAGTACCAAACAAAAAAAGTTTACAGTCTTAACAGGCATGACACAAAAGGAATAAGGGTTGGAGAGGGAGGAGGCACATGAGTCAGTTGATAATGTTGCTATAATTTATTGTGTTCATGTAGTACATTTGTTACCATTGGACAGGACAGCCTCTGCTCACAGAAGCCTTCAAGTATATTGCTTATTTATATATTGCATAATAAAAACCCAAGCAGTTTGCATAAAAGCAATAAAAATGCAACAATTTTCAATGTTTCCTTTAAAATGAGATAGAAGCAAAACTATATAGCACAAAGAAAGTTGAACAGCATTGAAAATTACGTGTCAGTTTAGGAAATATTTGGTAGACATAAATGTTTCTAAGAGGCAATTAAAGGTGATTACTGTCTCCGCCTTACAAATTGCTTAAGGGCATTCCATAGGTTGGGTGCTGTCACCAAGAAGGTCTGCTTCCCTGTTGTCACCAAGTGACAATCAATTGGCAGAGTCCCCTTGAAAGATCTACCAGGGATCTGCTAGCTGGTTTGCTACATATTGGTGTTGTATAGAAGGTGGGTCATCCCTAGCATGTATAACCTCTGTACAGCGTCTTCTAAGTAACAGTGGTAGGGAACAAAATGTTTTGTGAGTAGGTGAACAAAGGAAAGTTTCTGGGGGAGTGCCAGCAAAGAACTTAAAGCTAGGGCAGCAGGAATTGGAGCCAAGTTTAGTCATCAGAGTATAAGAAGAGCCTTGCTGGATCAGGCCACTGGTCCATCTATTCTATTCCTCCATTCTAATCTTACAGTGGCCAACCAAATGCTTATGGGAAGTCGGAGTTGTATAGTGCTGAACATTTTCCCCCACTTTTCAGTCTTTTGTGGCATCATTTTTACCAGTTTGTAGCAGCAAACAGCGCGGTGTCACTTTCATTCATGTGTGCTGTTCCATGACAACCAAAAAAGTATACTTTCCACCTTCCAAGGAAAGTAAAATGAAAGTATTTTAAATATTATTGAAGCTGTGTGACCTATTATGAATCTCAAAAATTAATACAGTTCGGTACAGCTGCATGATTATGAAAGGCACCATTAATATAGAGAGACCTGCCAGCAGTGCCTCATTAATGGAAGGTAAGCATGTTAGAGGATCCTTGGGTTTTATTTCAGTGACTTTCTCCTTTCGCCTTTGTACTGCTGAACCTTGAAAATGTAAAGAGCTTCAAGAATTTTTGAAACAAAAACTCCTGACAGGGGTTAAGTGCTCATTAAAATTAATAGGACTAGCAAAGGAGGTTGCTTCCAAGAAAATAAAAATCTGGGAACATTTTGGCCTGAATAATGACTGATTTCACTAGTAAATGGAGAGGTGAGCAATACAATATTTTTCTGCAGTCTTACCCCTTTTTCACTTAAGAAAATAAAACTTTTTTAAAAAAAGGTATGAGGCATAACCTCTCAAATATGGTTAATGTTTGAGTCTGGCACCCTAATCCTATATATTTGTATATGCTTATCAACATACAAATATCCCAGAGGCACTGGAATAATACAAATTTTTATTTTTTTAAAAAAATGACATTCCACTTTCCCCCTTGATGTAGGTTCACCCAAAGCGGCTTACAAATATAGAAGCAAACAGAGACCCAATAGCCAAAATGCAACAGATCAAAGAGCCATGCAAACACAGTGAAGCATCATTGATACATAAAAGTGGCAATAGAATCAAAACCGTGCTTAAAAGGGGGGGTATTTTCAGTTTCCAGGACATCTCCCATTGCTAGGAGGTCAGAGCACTCATGGACTACAAGAAGATCAAACCTATCCATTCTTAAGGAAATCAGCCCTGAGTGCTCACTGGAAGGACAGATCATGAAGCTGAAGCTCCAATACTTTGGCCACCTCATGAGAAGAGAAGACTCCCTGGAAAAGACCCTGATGTTAGGAAAGATGGAGGGCACAAGGAGAAGGGGATGACAGAGGACAAGATGGTTTGATAGTGTTCTCGAAGCTACCAGCATGGATTTGACCAAACTGCAGGAGGCAGTGGAAGACAGAAGTGCCTGGCGTGCTCTGGTCCATGGGGTCACGAAGAGTCGGACACGACTAAACAACAACAATGTTTCCTTTCAATGGTGCTTTGTAAGCAGAGGTGACTTGTGCAAGGAGGAGGCACAACCAATTTTGCCATGGGCCTAAGCAACTTCAAGCATCTTGATAGGCCTGATTTGGGCTGCGGAGGACATTAGGATTGCATTTAGCCCCTAGAGCCCTCTGGCCTTATATAGCTTCCTGTTGTCCTAACCCATCACATAAATCAGGACAAAACCTCCTGATGACAGATCCTGTTATCCACGCAAGAGCTATGCTTTCTTTCTAAATGCCTTACATCCAAGAATTCTAACCGCAGAGGGCCTTCTTGGTGGCTGCACCCCTGTTATGAAACACCCTTCCAACAGGGATCCTTTTAGCATCTACTCCTTTAGCAGTAGGTAAACACTCCTGTTCAACCAAGCTTTCTGATTATTCTGTTCTGCATTACTTAGAGGGCATATATTTTAGCGTAGTTTGCTTATGCTGGAACAGCTTTTTCTGTTGCTTTTACTGCTCTTTTTGAGACATTGTTCCTAATCTGGAGATGGTCATTTTTGTTTTTGTTTGAAAATGGTTTTTCTTTGCATGAGGTGCCTTGAATACTACTGTGTATCAGAAAGACAGCACAAACATATTGTCCGGTGGATAGGAAATATTTGTTTTATTTAGCAAAATGTTATACTGCATAATTAAAAAGAATCTGCTCAGTGATTTGCATAAAATTTTTTAGAACTTTCATAAGAATTTACCAATAAAATCAACAGTTCTAAAAACAATGAAATAGAATAAAATTACTGGTCTGGGTATAGGGTTGTCTAACAAAACTTTTTAGCAGGCATCAAACACCATGCAGCTAAGGTGCCTGACTAATGTATTAATATTGCTATGTTTGCAGTGCAGTTGATAAGCGCCAGGGCGATCTCAACTTGGATGCTGCTTCTGCTGCTGAATAGCTCTGACTCAAATCCAGTGTGCACTTTCATACCATTACTGACTTTGACTGTGCTGACAGCGGCAAAATCTTTTGCCAGTGAGCAAACAGGGCTTGTCCACTTGCAGAATTGAGACAGGAAGTAGCAGATGTTTTTCTTCTGAGTAGGATCTGTCAAAAACTGTACAAGATATCTGAATCTGTTTCACTTCTGATTTTTGTAAGCTGCTCTGGAATTTTTTTGAGCTAAAAAGCAAGGTAAAAAAATCTTCCAAATAAAGAAGGGAGCAATCATGACTCCCACCCACCCAGCCCAGTGGGGCTTTATGGAGTACATGGGTGACTTCCACATCTGCAGCTTGGCCAGAGATGGTAGCCAGGGCAGAAGGTGGGTAGGAAGTTTCATTGGGCCCAGTGCCATTATGGAATGGAAGTGAGCTCAGTTTTGGATCCAACCCCTAAAAATCATGTAAATTCACAGCTAAATAACTTGGATGGATTGTTATTTGCATCTTTCATTGGGCTGTACTTACATGCTTTCATTTTTTTAAAAAAAAATCCCATAGAAGGATTGTCTTTAAAATATTCCCATATAGCAACCTTCCCCAACCTGATGCCTGCCAGATGTTGTTGGACTGCATCCCTCATCAGCCCTAGTCACTATGACCCATGGTCAGGGATGATGAAACTTGTAGTCCAAATTGTTGGGAAGGCTGTTAGTGGCAGGTCTTTGGAGCAGGGAAATGCAGCAGGGTTGACATTTTGAAGTAATACACATTTGCATTTAGAGAGCTCTCCCCCCATTATATTTAGAGGGTTGGATGCGGGTGGCACTGTGGGTTAAACCACAGAGCCTAGGACTTGCCAATCAGAAGATCAGCGGTTCGAATCCCCGCGATAGGGTGAGCTCCCGTTGCTCAGTCCCTGCTCCAGCCAACCTAGCAGTTCAAAAGCACGTCAAAGTGCAAGTAGATAAATAGGTACCGCTCCAGTGGGAAGGTAAACGGCGTTTCTGTGCACTGCTTTGGTTCGCCAGAAGCGGCTTAGTCATGCTGGCCACATGACCCAGAAGCTGTATGCCGGCTCCCTCGGCCAATAAAGCGAGATGAGCGCCGTAACCCCAGAGTCGGCCACGACTGAACCTATTGGTCAGGGGTCCCTTTAGCTTTACCTTATGCAATATTAGTCAAGAGTGGACATATTGAAGCTAATGCACATGGCTAACGTAGATCCATTCACTTCGATGGGTCTACCTCTGAGTAGTAGGTAGCTGGATACAAGCCGGAGTCTACAGTTGTCTAACTACACGTCTGTGTCATCCCTACATCTTGTAATACGTCCTGTAAGGTTATACATTTTGTGAAGAATTTTCTTTTCTCTGTCCAGAAACTACTGCTGATTACTTTCACTGACTTCTATTGTGTGTGTGTGTGTGTGAGAGAGAGAGAGAGAGGGGGGGGAGCAGTTTCTCTCTCCACACAGTTCATAAATTTATAAACCCTCTTTCTTGCCCCTCCTTCGTCATCTTTGTTTTGTTTCATTAATCCATTTGTCACACTTAACTGTCATGACTAATAGCCCTTGATAGACCTATCCACCATGACGTTTTCTAATCCTTTTTTGTACTAGTGAAGACAGATGCAATATTTAAGGAGCGGTCACAGCGGATTCTTCACCCTTGCATGAGACCCTCTGCAAAATTTGCATAAGAAGCATATGTGCCAGTACAACGGTTCAGCCACTGGGTTTAACCCGCACCCTTTGCTTCAGTCAGGCACGTGAAGATTTATTCATTTATACTTTCATCCTTCATCTTAGTAAAGAACAAACCCACAAACGTTTTTAAAAGATGCTCTTGGGGATTGTAGATGATGTAATGGAATAGCCAACCAGTGCCCTTCATAGCCAGCTCTTCTTTGGTTAAGAATGAATCACGCTGCCAATTTGTGGAACACATTTTCTAGAGCTCTTGCTGGGAGAAAAAGAAGATATTACCTTTGGATTGAATACTGTAATCATGGACTAAATTTTGAAGTACAAGAACTCATCATTGTAGCCCCTGAAGTCCTTAACCACACCCCCAAGGAAAGTCCAAAAATTCAGGCAGATGTGCTGATCCATTAAAACACACATAAACAGAGTAGCAGTATACAGCATTATACCCAGTTTAATTAGATTCATTGTCTGTACTTTTGTTCATCAAGTATTGGGGAGTAAACTCCATTGAACTCAGTGCTTCTTCTGACTGTACAAGTTTGAGATGTACAACAGGTGGAAGGTTAACAAAAGCCCTTCAGCCTGCTGAATTGCAACCTTTAGTTTTCTGTTAGAAATGCAGATAGGCTTGCAAAAAAACAACTAGTCTTGCAAAAACAACAACAACATTTAAACTGCTAGTTTGAAGTAGGAACACTGAAAGAAAAGGGGAGAAGAATCTAGCCCATGCTTGATTGCTTTTCCTCTCGTTCTCTGACTTTCTTGATGCTGAAAGTGTAAATCTCACCATATCTTCCTCAAGTGCTTGTGTGTTTTTGTGCGTGTTTCCCTCTCTCAAATATGACTTGGCTGGAATGTAGTGTTGTACAAAGGTACAAAAGTTGCTCTGCCACTTTTGCTTCTGGCCCTGTCCCCTACTGGTGCGTGGCCCCTGGAAGGAAAAAATGTGGCCCTCAGGCTGAAATAGTTTCCCCACTCCTAGTGTAGGCAATATTGGCCCAAACACACAAATAGCTTGACCTGGCATAAGGCAGCTTCCTGTGTTCCTTTGCTGCTGCCGTGAGGAAAGCCCAGCTCCTATACTCTCCACATGTGCAGAGTGGCTGTCTACATTTCTGCATTGATAACATATTTCATTTCAGCATTGGACTCTTGTTAGATTGCCATGTTTTGTTTAATCTAGCACAGTTTTTTTTTTTTAAATTTCAGGGTGATGTTTTCACCCGGACCTCCATATTCTCTCATATATATATTCAGAAACTGCTTCTGTTCACATGTGCCACAAGTCTTACATAACCCAGACAGGCGGTGGGAGCAAGCGCGTTGCTGTGACATTTATTACACTGAGCACGAGGCTTCTATTCTGGTCCCCCTCAATACCAGGTGCCACTCTAGGTGGCAGGTGGTAGGTTTTAATCAGCGGCTTTGCATTGCTTCATATGTTAGCCTTGTTATTTTTATCTCTTTTTGGGGTATGTTTTTGCTCTATTCCTTATTTGAGCAGCTTCTAAATTACTTGATAATTAATGCGGCAACTCGTTGCTTCCCCTGAATGCAGAGCCCGAGCCGGTGCAATCCTTTCAGTGACAGCTATTTATACATATATGTGCGGCATGGGCTGTGTTTTCCTCCCCCATCTTTCAAAGCAGGGTACATCTCACTCCACCCCCAGTGTGTGCATCTTGGTTTCCCTAATATGCTTTGTGCAGCTTCCTGCATTGTGTCTGATGAGAAGCTCGACTCTGATCCAGATGGGGGGAGTGTTGCATTGCTCTGCTCTTGCTCCTTTCCCTGCGAAAGCCTTGCCATGCTGCAGCCAGATATCGCAGCCTTAATTACACCTGCTGTGCCTCCCAAATAATGTGAATTCATGTGGGGCGGCAATGTGAAGAGGTGCCTTACTGTGATTGCTAATGACTTCGGCTGCTGGTCAGTTGCATAGCTGCCCTCCTTTCACTTATGAGATTTGCTGCTGCAGCAGTTTAGCTCGCCAGTCTCCCCGGGACTGCAATTTATCCTGATGAGGAGCTTGCCTTTTCTGTATGGAAACAACAGTTAAGGCTCATCTTCACTGAAATCATAAGGGTAGGTCTCTGTATAATCTTATAGACCCTGCAGATTCTTGAAAAGGATTGAAGAGCTCAATGGACTAACTACACAGTAAATATTTTTCAAATAATAATAAAAAGCATTGCCACTGGAGTCAGATGACCATTGTCTTTGCAGTGATTTTCCAGAATGTAAAGGTTGTGCAGAAACAAGCACACAGGCAAGTTCCACACTTGTGACATCAGTCCGGCATTCTGAAATCCAAACTAGTACAGTGTATTATCTGACAAGACCATATGGTGCTGGCCCAAGAGCAATTGGTTTCAGCCAGCATGTCTGTGAATGAGGGCTGATGGGACATGGAGTTCAGCAATATCTTATACCCTGTCTTATTCTGAATCCTTAGTCAATAGAACCCACCACTGTTAGATCCCAAGGCTACATAGAGATGGATGTTGGGAGTTCTTTACATCTTCCATGCAAAGTTCCTGGTTGAGAGCATCCAACTAATGATCCTGAATGACTTCTTCACAATATATCGTTTCTGTAGAACAAAGTGCCTGGGTGTCCAGAGTGAATTAAAGGAAAAATACACATGTTCATTGTGTGTGATTTTAGCAGACTGCATGGTGAAGCAGTTATTGAATAGTTGTGCTGGGGAGGTAAGTCACTTTTCAACGGAATGAAATAAGCAATTCCCAACCCCCCGCTACTAGCTTAATTGCGGAAAGGTAGTCAGAGAATCTGGGCTGCTTGCAGGAGCCTGGAGGGAATGTGAAGAGGAACCACCACAACATTGTCCTAGAAGTGACAAGCAGCAGCAGCAATAACAACTCCAGGGACTCCTGAGATAACTTGAAAATACAAAGTGCACAAGCTTGTGTTTGTAAACCTGTGATTCGTTCCTTCATTAGGAAGCAAGGGTTGTCTGTGGCTCCTTGTCGGGTGTTGGTTTGTCAGCAAAGCTGGCTTTGCTAGTGCATGATTTGATGGGTAAAAAGGAATTTAAAAGAGGTAGACTGGCAAGAAAAGTAAGCACAGCTACAGCATCTGCCATGTCAAACAAAACAGCTATAGCCTTGAGTTGGCCACCATATGCTGGCCCCATTTGCACATCACTTTAGACCATCATTAACTATGGTTTAAAGAGCACATATGCTGATGCATGAGACTCATACTGTGGACACTTGTCCCTTTCCTGTTCCTGCCACACACTGCCAGGAGCTAAGCAATGGTTTGGCTTAGTGCAGGTTAGAGTTCAACTAACATCTTAAGTCAGATTTGCAAGCTACAGTGGTACCTTGGTTCTCGAACTTAATCCATTTGGGAGTCCCGAAACTATGAAAACCAAGGTGTGGCTTCCGATTGGCTGCAGGAACTTCCTGCACTCCAGGGGAATCCGCACTGAACGTTCGGCTTTTGTAAAACTTCCGCAAACCAAAACACTTATTTCTGGGTTTGTGGTGTTCGGGAGCTGATTTGTTTGGCAACTAAGCCGTTCGAGAACCAAGGTACGACTGTACTGCAGAAAGGTAGAATTCACATTTCTCCCTCTGCCCCACCCAGAAGAGCCTGCTGGATGAGGCCAGTGGTCCATCTAGTCCACCATCCTGTTCTCACAGTGGCCAACCAGATGTCAGTAGGAAACCCACAAGCTAGACCCAAGCACAAGAGCACTCCCCACTCCATGGGTTTCAGAGCATAGCCATCATGGCTAGCAGCCATTGAGAACCTTATCCTCCGTGTGCCTCCCGGAAGGCACGGAAAGGAACCTAATATGTATTTCTCATCCCTACATGGTTGGGGCAAGGACAAAGTTTTGCCTTGCTGCAGTGCTTGAAAGAATACAGGGCCTCTTTTTGCATCCTGTCAGCTTATAAAGCCAAAAGGGAGTCCCTGATCAGGTCATTTATCTTTCTTAACTTTTTTTCTAAGCCTTGAAAATTGTCAAATAGGGGAATGTCTCTTTTGATCAGGGTGCACGATACCTTCTTACTGTTAATCATTGCTATCTCCTTCCTCCTCCTGCCAAGCAATTGGTATCCAATGCTACTTTCCCATGCCTGTAATGATTTATTCATGCCATGTTTTAATTTCTCAGCAGAGCCAGGGATATTGATTGCTCAGCATGGCGACAAGGGGGAGGAATCCATATTCATTCTGGGGGGGGGGGTATTTAAAGAATTTGTTGCTGCAAGAAAATAGCTACTTCATGCATTGCTTCAGTGTTTACATCCTTTGAAGTGAATGTCACCATTCTGATAAGTTTCTTTTATTGCTGTTTTTTAATGGCTTTCAGCTGTCCCTTGATAACCCCTCACACTTCTAGGACTTTATGCTGTGCTTACATTGAAAAATAATTCTGATGTCCCAGGTGGATACATTTCTTAGCTGGTCCAGGGCTAGGTACATCTACAATCCATTCTAGATCATATTTTTGATAGCGTGAGGCAGTGTGTAAGGAGCTACTGGCTCTGCAAGCAACCCCACCATGTGGTGGACAGTTGCATTGCAGGTGGCAACTTCTGAATAAAGTACTGTACAGTTATGTCCTGGACAAGAAAGAGTATAAAAGGCTTCCCGTTCCAGCTGAGCTCTGCTTGAGGTCTACCTGAGTTCCAGGAAATTTCCTGAAAGCTTAGTTAATGTTGTTGTTTTCTGGTCCTGATTCGTTCCTCACTCCTGTCTCACAGTTTATGTCAGAGGTCAGCAAACTTTCAGCAGGGAGCCAGTCCACTGTCCTTCAGACCTTGGGGGGGGCAGACTATATATATATTTTTTGGGGGTGATGAACGAATTCCTATGCCCCATAAATAACCCAGAGATGCATTTTAAATAAAAGGACACATTCTACACGCTGATTCCTGGACCGTCTGCAGGCCGGATTTAGAAGGCGATTGGGCCGGATCCGGCCCCCGGGCCTTAGTTTGCCTACCCATGGTTTATATTCTCTCTCTATCTTGTTCTTTGTTCCTGGTTGGACCTACAAGTTTTGGTACCTGTTCCAGCTCAGATCGCTGTTCATGGCTCAGTCCTGACATACAAGATGAACATAGGACAGGGGTCTAGATTCAGGTAGGTATCCGCGTTGGTCTGACACAGTCGAAATAAAAAAATAATATAAAAACATTGTCCAGTAGCACCTTAGAGACCAACAAAGTTTGTTCTGGGTATAAGCTTTCATGTGCACGCACACTTCTTCAGATACACTGAAACAGAAGTCACCAGACCCTTATATATAGTGGGAGGGTGGGGTGGGTTTTTCCTCAGAAGGCTAGTAGGATATGGGTGATTGACTCAATGGGTATGGTAAACCTGTTGACGACTGTTAATAACTGCAATTAGTCCTACAGGAAAAAGCAAGGGATAGTATGCAGATGGCCAAAAATACCTTTAGCATAGGACAGGGGTGACTCACCTGCACCCTGTGGTCAATATCCAGCCCCTTGGAGGTGTTTTGTAGCACATATTTTAAAGTCATTTTAACTGTTCTCATAGGGTCCCCAGTGCAATGATACTTTGATTCCAAAAGGTTTTTGGGTGTCGCTGAATGTGTCTAGGTTTTTTAAAAAACTCTCTCCCTCTCTCTCTCTCTCTCTCTCTCTCTCTATGGAATATAATATGACCACTCGCAGGGAAGCCATGCTGAGATTCTGTAATGCCAAAAAGTTTTTGTACTTAAAAAACCCCACAGTAATAAAAAATACATATTTTACTTGACCATTCCCATGGATACACCTGTCATTGACAAGGTCAGGCAGGAATGTGCTGCCAACAAGCCCACCTCTGTGGACATGCCTATCACCTGCTGTGCAAGGTTCACCTGAAAGAGTTTCAGGAGAATGGTTAGCTTGAAAGGGAGCTGTTAACCCAGAAGAATGGCAGCGGAGACTGAGACTTTCATAGCTAGTTCCTCACTTATCAGGTTTTCTGCTGGGTTATTTTGAGGGACAAAACCAGGGCTTTGCAAGGGGAAAGGCCCACTGCATTATCCCTACAAGTCCCCATCTTCTAGTGCTGCAGCAGAGATGTTTGAAGACTGGTGCTGTTGAAAATGTAGATCAGCCCTGAAGGCTACAGAAGTCATCCAGACGTCCTCTTGTGTTAACCTCCCATTGAATATTCTGTGTTCATATACATACCTTACTGCATATCCTTTAACCAATATGTCTCACTTCATGTCTTCTGTCTTCTGCCTTTCTCGAACACGCTGGCGCTCATCCCAGTTAATTTTTAAAGAGTTGCTCTCAGAATATTGGAGGCAGATGCTGCTCCGAGTCGAGAATGATTTGCTCTTGATTTTAATAAGTTCTTAAGAGCACACCAATTGTCAGATGCCCAGTTTCTGAGCATGTACTTAGCGCTGTGCTTGCCACGAGGTACCTTTCCCACTGGAAACTGCAGCGCTGTGTCAAACTCAATACCGTTTCTCAGCAGAGACAAAGGTAAATGTCAAATTTCACTTGTCGCCATGGTTTGACACCTGCCTCAGTCTCTGCAAGGAATGTGCCAATCATCTTTACCCCTTTCCGGTTTGTTTCATCGGAAGGTGTTAACTCTGGTCAACCATTTGTCTGCGTTCATGAGCTGATTCTGTGAAAGGGGTGTGTGTGTGTTGTGTCAAATGAAGAGGTGACCTCTTCTCTGGCCTTGTTTAGCTAACAGCTAAAGATGTTTTCTTTCAAAGGGTACAGATGACTAGGAGATGCTTGCTCAATAAGCATTGCTGGCTGGTGGCCGATAGATAGTTTTACGTCTTACCTCCTGGGCTGGGGGAAATGTGAAGGAGAGAGAAGTTTTTGCAGCTGACTGAGGGCATCTAAGGGAACACTTTCCTCTGGGGAAAACCTAATGTTCCTCTTAAGATGAGCAGTGCCTACATATTGGCCTGCTTTCCCATTCTCTCTCTCTCCCTCTCTCTCTCTCTCTCTGCATGCGCGCGCACACACACACTCACATGCAAGGAGATGGGGGAGAAATACGGTTTTGTTTGCATTTTAATGGAAAACTACCCAATCCACACTGCTCAAACCAATATGTGAAAGAAACACAGCTATCCTTGCAATTTGTACTCCCCCCATATTTAGTAGTGCAGTTCCACAACCCAAGCAGTGTGTATAAGGATGCATATATTAGGGACATGAGTGCACAAAAATGCATATGTTGATGCAAATGGCAAATATGCTTTGAAACGAGGGGAAACTGCTTGCAGAAATAAGTAACTCAATCAAGCCTGCGTACAACGATGCCTTTTGAAGAAATTCACAGTACAATACTGTACTGATGAACTTCAAACAACAACACCCGAAACCCCTACAACTTTCTGCAGAAGTGTGGAGAAACTGAAACTGACATATTTGTCCTTCCTTAGCGATACAGCTGTGGTTCTCTAGCCTCACAAAGGAAACTGAAGAGAGGCTGTTCCTGAATTTTCCTACTGCTCAGGAAAGTGGGCAGCTCCTAACTAGAGAAAAAGTAGGACACTCACCCTGCCGCTCATTAAAGTGGGAGAGGGAATAAAAGTGAAGAGGATGGTTCTTTGACTGATAGAAAACTGAAATTTCACACACATCTCATAAAACATACCTGGATTACTTATTTATTTATTTAAATAAAGCTTTGAAAGATTGATATTTATATCTCTCTTGCTTAATATGCAAAACCCTTTCACATATAATGTATCCTCATGTCTAAGGTAGAGCAGAGCGGTACCACTGCTCCCACCCCTTGAGGGGTATTTAAGCACTCCCATGTGAGTGGGATCCCTGCATGATCAAGGTGTCATCATATGTATCCTCCAGACTTCCATGGTGAACCTGAAGGTGCCAAGGTGCTGTACCAGTATCAGCAAACAAGGCCCTAAATGGCCTGGGACTGAAGTTCCGCGAAGTGATTGGCCAGTGGGAACCCAAGGGGAGGAGTTAGAGTTGGAGTTGTTGGGAAGTCAGTTGGAAGTTGGAGAAGGAAGAGGGAGGATAAGTCTGTGGGTTGGTCGAGTTTTGATGTGAGAGAGTGAATGTAACTGTTAGGAGGAGGCAGATAGACAGTTGGGATAATCAGAAGTATTAGGAAGGTATAGGCCAGTATAGAAACTAAGGATAAGAAACTGACAAGAAAAATTAGCTGAAACCATAAACTTGTTCATGCTTATAAAATAAACCGATTATTTGTTTTAATATTAACAACTGTCTGGACTCAGTGTGTACCCGAGAGAAACGGGTTGGTGGCAGCGGGGAAGTGATCATAGTGGGATCAATATACAGGGATCAATAGACTGTCTGGGGACCCTGTGTGATCGCCACAAGCACCTTCCCCAATATCAACTATCTCAGGCCTTCCCCAATATCAACTATCTCAGACCAGCAGGGGAGGCTCTGTTGGTGGCACTGTCACTAGGGGTTGCCCAGTTGGCAGAAACCTGTGACGGGGCTTTCTCAGTATTGGTCCCCCATCTGTGAAATGCCCAACCTCCTGAAGTGTCTCAGTCTCCCTCACTATTGTCGTTTAGGGAAAATTTGAAAACATTCCTTTTTACCCAGGCATTTGCTGGTGGAAAGATCTGTCCCCGGTGACCCTGAAATTATTAGTTTTAGGATTGTTTTTAGGATTTTTACTGTTTCTACTGTTTTTTGAAGGTCATTTCTTACTGTTTTTAGAAGTTTGAGTGTAGTGTTGACACCACTGATTTTAGATCTGGAGAAGGAGCGTCTTTATCCAAAAATAAAAACCCTTCACCCTAGGGTGCCAGGTGGAGAACACACTGAATTATTTGAGATCCCTCTGCAAAAATAAGATGAAGAAGCTTTTCGGTTTTACTGTCTCTCTTTCTCTTAGATGAGCAAAAGAAAAAAGACCTGTTAAAACTTTTTCAAACTTTTTGTTTCTAGCATTCAGTTTGAGTTATAGACTTTTTCTACTTTGCTTGCATGCTCACATTGCTCTAAACCGCTCTTAGAGTCACTGTCTGCAGATTTCTTGGGTTTTTTAATGTATGAATTTTTATGGTGTGAACCACTTTGAGTTTATTTTTCAAAGAAAAACAGAATATACCTTTCTAACTATGGCCCCGCTGTTTTCTGAGGTTTGCTTAATGGTAACATGGAAGAGAGCCTTTTGAGTGTCCCAGCTCTGGAACATCATCCCCTCTGAAGTTTGAGTGGTGTTGATGCTGTTGAGCTTTCAGCATCAGCTAAAGACCTGGCTTTTTGCCCAGGTCTTTGCTGGAGTTTAATGTCGGATTAAGTGCTGCCACCTCTCTACTACTGGCATTGTTGTTTTATGTGGGCATATTTATCTTTGAACTTGTAACCCACTCTGAAATTGCTTGCAATAAAAAGCAGAACACTGGCAAGCCTTAGTCAGGCCACACCTGGAATACAGTGTCCAGTTCTGGGTACCACTGTTTAAGAAGGATGTTGACAAGCTGGAACATGTGCCGTGGAGGGCAACCAAGATGATCAATGGCCTGGAAACCAAGCCTTATGAGGGCGTTGGGTATGTTTAGCCTGGAGCAGACCGAGAGGCAGTATGGTAGCCATCTTCAAATATCTTACGGGCTGTCATAAGCAACTTGCTTTCTTCTGCTCCAGAAGGTATTGCAAGGGGTCGAGCCAGATGGTGTAGTGGTTAAGAGCGGTGGACTCATAATCTGGTGAACTGGGTTTGATTCCCCGCTCCTCCACATGCAGCTGCTGGGTGACCTTGGGCTAGTCACACTCCTCTGAAGTCTCTCAGCCCCACTCACCTCACAGAGTGTTTGTTGTGGGGGAGGAAAGGAAAGAAGAATGTTAGCCGCTTTGAGACTCCTTCGGGTTGTGATAAAGCGGGATATCAAATCCAAACTCTTCTTGGAGTTCTGTTATGATTTCCCCCCCTTAATGCTTGTCATGCTATTATAGCTGCTAAGTCAACTTCAAGTTTTGTTGTTAAGATTTAAAACATCTAAACAACTTGGGACTATGAAAGCTAGCTGACCACCTCAGACAAAGCTGATCTTTAAGATCTTCAGAGGAGACCCTTCATGGTTGTTCCATGGCCAGCAAATCTTTACCTAATTGAAAATACAGAAGTAGGACTTCTCAGTGATTTCACCCACCCTCTGGATCTCCCTCCCTTGTGTAGTTGACCTTTAAACACCTATTGCTAATGCAGGACTTTGGTAATACACTGTCCTGAGTGAGGACAAAATTTGGCAACCCCCTCCCCCCAATATTATTTATTTTCACTATTGGTGCAGTTTCCATTTTTATGGATCTTTTCAGCAGGCACCAGTATAAAAATAGGTATTATTATTATTATTATTATTAATTTTCTGCCTGTATTGCTCGACCCCTGTGTGGAAAAACCACCCACACCACCCAAAATTCAGTGCTGGAGAATGTATCTGTTTACCCAAGGTTCTCTGGACTCTGATTCTTAATTTTTCACATGACTCAGTTTTATTTGTGCTGTGCAGATGCATCTTAGTTTTTATGAAGTTTTGTTACATGTAACATTTTTATTATGTGAACCCCTTAGATTTTTATTATACTAAGCAGCATAGTAAATAAATGAAAACCTGGTCAACAAAAGTATGTTCAAGAGCTATCTGCAACTTTCCATTTTCTTTCTAGTTACCTCATTTAGATTAATGCCTAAATTTACCCTAAAAGGTATTTATCAATTTGTGCTATTTTGGAAAGAAAGAAAAATGCAGAGCCAGAATCTCTATTATTTTACATAGACAAATCTCTTTGCAACCACAATTTTGCTCAGCAGTCATTTTTCACTACCTGATAAAGTGTGATTTGTCATTAAATGCTGTAGCAGGCTTCAATAACATGCTTTTGGGTTAGTAAAAAAGAAAAGAAAAGGTGTTTTTATGCAAGATGCTGTAGTTCACAACTGAGCAATATGTAATATTTTTCTTCTAATTATTCCCTTTCTTTGCAAGATGGGTTCACCATGTAATGCTTCTTGCTGAAGCCATCTCATCTGACCTCTGCTGGCAGTTTGAAGTAAACCACGGAATGGCCTTAAAATTATCATTCTGCATAACTGTTACCCATTTGTGTAAATTTGATCTGGAAAAATTAAATGTATTGCAGGGGCAATGTAGCAACATTAATTGGGAACAACCCTCAAATCCAAAGTCTGATCTCTATGGCTTCTCAAACTATAACCTTTCAAAGCCTCCATCCCATATCCCCTTTTTACAAAGGAGGGAAATGTAAGCCTTCCTCCTTCAACAGGCATTTGGCTAGATTTTATTTCTTTGCTGGCATGTGAGTTTGTAAATGAACATAACCTTTCATTGCTTGTATTGTTTTTATTAGCTGATTTAAAACTAACCAACAAACTGGCATTTTCATGTTCATTTTCATTTTAAGACGTCTTGAGCAGTATCAGGGAAAAGGTGGGAACAATGATCCTGTGTGCAAGGGCACTATGCTTTTTTTGTTTTTCTGTTTATGTGCCACCATCATTTTTAGTGGAGTAAATGTACATTGAAAGCATAGTTTCTGCGTTAGGTTTTTCTGTGAGAATATTCAGCTTCTGCTGGATTGGGTCCTGCAGAGCAGCAGTGGGGAACCTCTGGCCTCTGAACCTAATTAGCCCACCTGGTCTTTCATTTTGGCCAAGCCACACCCACCTGCACTGCACCTGATGACATCTTGGAACCCTCCTATTCTCCAACTGACAGATGCCTGCTGCTCCTGCCCCATTCATCACAGCAATCACAACAAAGAAAGCCTTTGCAAGCCCTGACAGCTAATCCTTGGCGCTTCTGTGAACAGCATTAGGCAGTGTTAGGATTGTCCTACTCTCGTGTAGGACCTTGGCAGAGACACATGCCCGACTGGCATGATCTCTCCCTCCTGGTCGATATTTCGGGAGCTTCAAAAGCTTTCTTCTGCCTGAACATCACAGCGGCTGATGCCAACAGACATCAGCACACTCAGGGATCCACAGAGTATTCCAGTTCACGTAACAGACCTCAGCAACTCAGCATTTTGGCTAATCTACGTTTATTTACATATAAAACACTCGGAGCATTATGACTTAGCTCCTTCCTCTTTCTCATCAGACAGCAAACAGAGAGAACAAATGATCCTATTTCACGGAACACAGTAACACAAACATCCTGTCTCTGTCACTTCCCACACTGTGGAATGAAAACATACACTGTCTTGTGATAGACAACATCCTCCCCCGATTCATGCACTGTGTTGCAGTCATCAGTGTAACTGCAACAACCATACAAATGTCATACACACAGTGTACCCCTGTATCACCCGTTCCACCCTTGGAACTACCTGCAACTGGACTG
This sequence comes from Podarcis tiliguerta, assembly GCF_965153285.1. Classification (NCBI taxonomy): domain Eukaryota; kingdom Metazoa; phylum Chordata; class Lepidosauria; order Squamata; family Lacertidae; genus Podarcis; species Podarcis tiliguerta. Next base: position 53,932,143 of record NC_139543.1, on the reverse strand, counting down.
GCCTTGGGCCTTACCATCTTGCACTTCTGACTAATCTTGGCATCATAACCCTTCTGACTACCAGGAAGTCTCACACTTGGCAGTCATCTGATGTTATTGTGGCATTGGGGGAATTAACAGTTGGGTAGCCCAGCCACCTATCACACAACCTGCAGGAAAGGTAAAGATCCATCCCATTGGCCAAATGGGTTCCCCTGCTTGAAAGAATTCCAGGCATGGTCACAATAACTCCAAACATTTAAAGTACTGTGATACCACTTTCAATGGCTTCCACAGAAGAATCCTAGGAACTCTCGTTTGTTAAGGATGCAAAGAGTTATTTGGAGACCCCTGTTCTCCTCACAGGGCTACAATTCCCAGAGTCCACCATGAAGAAGGATTGATTGTTAAGCCTCTCTGTGACAACTGTAAGTGGCATACAAACTGTTGAGACAAATAAATGAAGCTTTTATTTAGATTTAAATGAAACGAGTTGCCATTCAAAAGTAAAAATGAATGTGAGGTCCCTTCTTCTGGCAAAACACCTGATATATTTGAATGCACCACCCATTTTTATGATTATGAAATGAACATTTCATAAATATTAAAATGTTTTAATAGATTTCATGCATTCCTAGGTTTGCCACCAGGTTTCACCTAAACTGAAATGGGAAAGAAACTAAGATAATATGCCTCTTGGAGAATAAGAATTTTTGAAAGGAAGCCAAGAGATTTGATAAGATAAATGAATTGTTTTGGTTGAGGGGAGGCTACTTCTATTTTGTGTGTCATCTACATGATCAGGGATGGGGAACTAGCAGCTCGCCCAATATTGTTGGACTTCCATCCCTGTAAGCTCTGATTTATTGTCTGATGTCAGATCTTACAGGGCAAGGCAGGCCAGGAGTTGCAAAGCCTCGAGGGAGCAACTGCCTCTGACAGAGCATGAAAGCAGACTGGACCTTTTAAGGCCTCAACTGCCCACACATCCTCTCCCAGGTTCTACCCTCTTGTGGAACTATTAGATCTTTAAAGGGCTGACTTCCTGGGATGAAGCCCTACATCTTTCCTACACTCTGTGGCCTCCTGCCCTGCACCATTGAACTGGTGAGATGATGTGGAAAGCCCTAGGTTCTTCAGAGCCAGAGGGAAACTTCTGTGAGGGTTATGATGACTCCTATAGTTTGGTTCTATAGGAGGTTGTCCTGTGGTTTATCTGTCAACTGGCAGGCCCAGGGGTCTCCTGAACAGCAGCAGGCTTAGAGGTCTGAACTTGGTCCGACTCCCTAAGCTGGTGCCTCTTCAGCCTCTGACTCCATGCTGGACTCAAGGGTCACGACATCCAAACAGCTTGGTCAGTCATAGGAGACAGTGTAACTTTTGGAGGGCCACAGGCTTTCCATCCTTGCCCAGAGACTAAGCATGGGTACATTTCAATTTTCCTGCTCGTCAAGTGTGAGCTGTCTGCCAAAAATAGGTTGCTCAGGAGCATAGCCTTGGAGAAAAGGAACTATGCTTTCAGACTTGCCAATAGAAATAAGTGTTAAAATACAGTCTTCTCATTAGAAACCACAATGTGCTACGAAACGAACAAAACTGTGAATTAGATCTTGGTAGATCAGGCGATGTCTTGCCAAATTAATGGCCTAGCTCTTGAGGAAACTGTGCCACAGGCCCTTAAATGAGGATTGCTATTATTATTGCTGTCTTGGTTTCCCAGGTAACTCTTCATAGTCAGTTAATAAGTAGCTGGTGCAAGGTCCATTGCCTGAGTGCAAATCTGAACACTCTTGCTTTCCCCAAAATCTGCTGCTTATATTTATGAGCTTCCACAAGTTGAGTACCAAATTGCTAGGCGGCCATAGTTTCTGGATACTAATCCCTTTATCAGTATTCCTTCTAGGAAAAACATTGACTAATTTGTAAGCACATCTTTTGTCGGTTGGGATACGTTTACAATACTTTCAGCTTACTGGAGAATGTACCTGCTTTTGGGAGGCAGGTATGGAATGAATTTGAGCTACGAGTAGAAATAATATATTGTTTCTCAATGAATGATCGCCGGAAGCTAGACAATGATGTTCAATATCCTTCGCTCTTCCGGAGAGAGAGATGTAGAAGTTCAAAACTATACCTTGAACTCACAGACTCAGCTCATGGTGAGGTGAAATGAGAAATTAGAGTGAATAAATATTTTCCCAAATGCTGTTAACCTGCATAAATAAAGGTTAGATCTCAAGAATCTTTATTTCTTGCTTCTCTCATGATTCTGCAATGAGATAATCAATGCAGTGCCCTCTGCAGGTTGCTGAACTCCAATTCCCATCAGTCCAAGCCAGCATGGCCAATGGATGATTGGCATTGTAGTCCAACGACATCTGGAAGGTACCACAGTAACTACTCCGACACAAAACTTCCTTGCTGAATTTTATATTTCAGAGTGCTTTTCCTTCATGATTTCATGAATTGTGGCTGGAAGGCATACTTTCACAACAGAAGAATGGCCGAACATTTCAGATGAGAGTGGGAAATGCCAAGGCTTTTAAGGAAGAGCTATTTGCATAAAGCCCTTTGGATTTGACAGGTTCTACAATTCCTGTGCAGTATTTTGTATACGGTTTTGATCTTTGATATTTTCAATTGCTAGCTTAGATTTCACACCGTGCATCACAAATGCTCTGTAGCCAAGACATCAATAACACCAGTGCAGGCAAAGCATTTTAAGTGCGAGTCTCTTAATTCCGGTAAAGGTAAAGGACCCCTGACAGTTAAGTCCAGTCATGAACGACTCTGGGGTTGCAGCGCTCATCTCACTTTACTGGCTGAGGGAGCCGACATTTGTCCGCAGACAGTTTTTCCGGGTCATGTGGCCAGCATGACTAAGCCGCTTCTGGTGAAACCAGAGCAGCGCATGGAAATGCCGTTTACTTTCCCACCGGAGTGGTACCTATTTATCTACTTGCACTGGTGTGCTTTCGAACTGCTAGGTTGGCAGGAGCTGGGACAGAGCAACGGGAGCTCACCCTGTCGTGGGGATTCGAACCGCCAACCTTCCGATTGGCAAGCCCAAGAGGCTCAGTACACTTTAAATACTCTCTCCCCCCCCCCATTTAACAGTCATGGCTTCCCCCAAAGAATCTTGGGAACTGTAATTGGTTAAGGGCATTGGAAATTCTAGCTCTCTGAGGGGATCCCCTAACAACCTCCCCCCTCAGCAAATATCTGGGATCAGGCAGAAGGATTTCCAGGTCAATAGTGTTTGTCATAAGCATGGGGATTGTGTGGAAGATCAACTGTGTGTCATCAAGTCAGGAGGTTAAAGAGCTACAAGGACAGTGTACAAGCAAATCAATAGGTTGGTTTATCTCTGGTCCCAATATATAAAAATGGAAATTCCTTCCCCTCATTGTGAAAATTGTCCAAATATCCTACACTCTGCTTCCTGTATCTAGTTTCTAATCCAGGCAGAAGGCCTTCTTGGTAGTGGAGCACCCTCCCTTCAGATGTCAAGGAGATAAAGAACTACATAATTTTTAGAAGACATCTGAAGGCAGCCCTGTATTGGGAAGTTTTTAATGTTTGATGTTTTATTATGTTTTATATATGCTGTAAGCCACCCAGAGTGGTTGGGGAATGCAGTCAGATGGGTGGGGCATTATTATTATTATTATTATTATTATTATTCAACTTTTCTTCTTGCTCCACGATTGCTAACTTTATGCAGGCACCAAGTTTAAATTGCTGCGTTTACCCACTCAGGTGAGGGACTTTGTTGGGAATTCTTAAGTATATATCATCTACCACAGGTATGGGAAACCTTTGGCCTTCCAGATGTTGCTGAGCTAGAACTCCTCTCATCCCTGGCTACTGGCCATGCTTGCTAGGATTGATGGGCGTTGTAGTCCAGCAATATCTGAAGGGCCAAAGACTCCCTGCTCCTCATCTATCAAAACATCCTTATCCGCATATCTGTTGACACATCCAATGAAGCCCACAAGCCAGAATTTGTGGAAGCCATGCTGAGCATTCCTTAGCACAGCTTGTTCTTCTACATTTGATGAATTTAATAATAATAATGTCCACTGATTTAAACATAACTGATGTTAAGCTAAGTGACCCCTACATTCTTGACGCCACACTTCCCTGAATACCCATATAAAGAAATCAGCATCACGTTAAGAGATCAGCATCACATTGGCTACTTTCCAATCCTCCAGCACAGAATCTGGTTTTAGTGACAAGCTGCATCTTTTCTGAGAAGAAGCAATTTCACATATGAGTCGTCTTGGGTGGATGCCATCCAGAGTTGGTGACTTGTTAATTTTTAATTTGTCAATAAACCCTGGGACGTCATCTCTTATCACTTCTACTTGACTCGTTTTGTCAGATTGTTCCTCCTGAGAAGATTGGTTCAGGCAGCGGTATCTGTCTAATGTCTTCTGCAGTGAAGACAGATGCAAAGAATTCATTCAGCCTTCCTGAAACCTTTTAATCCTTTAGAAATCCTTACACTTTTCTGTCCTCTAATTGTCCAAATGTTTCCCTAACTTGTTTCCTTTTACCTAGTTGAAGGTGTGTTGGTTTTGGTCCTTGTGTTTTTGGGAATTCATTTATTAAAAATTATTCCCTGCTTCAATCAATCAATCAATCAATCAATCAATCAATCAGTGGCTTGGATACATTGATTGTAATCATCAGGAGCCATGCATTCCATATTGTGGGCCCAATGCTGGGGTACACCCCCCTGAGATCAGACAGACCTCTCCCCATCCCCTGATTTAAATTGAATTTCCAGCACCTTGTGAAAACATCTTAAATTTCAGCAGTTATTTTAAATATCCCCCCCAATTGAATAGTGGGCTTTAACTGTTTTTTTTTTCTTTTTTTGTATCTTGTTAACCTTATAATATGCTGCTTGAACAATCCATTTATTTAAATAAATAAGATTTTAAAATTTAAGCTTTTAAATCAGTGCAGCTGAAAATGAAATAAAATACATTTGAAACAGAATCCAAACGGAAAGGGAGCAGAATTTGTTTGTTTCAAAAAAGGAGAGATTACATATGAATTACAGTACAGAGAAAGTACAAAAGCAAAATAAAACAAATATTTTATATATTTCACAAAATTTACACACAATTTGATTGTAATAAAACCTCAGTGCTGTTTACAAAATAGCAGCCAACCAATAGAAAATGACAGCAGCAGTGGGAACAGCCACCACTACCCATAAGACAAAACTTGATTTGACAACAGAATGAGTTTAGGGATGGGGCTAGGTGGGCTTCCTTGGCAAGGAAGTTCCACAGTATTGGCACCACCACAGGAAAGGCCCTGCCTCTTGCATTAATACCAAATTCTGTGCCCGATTGCCGGCTTACATTTGTTGAACAGCTGTGTTTAATATATCTTAGTAACTCACCAGGAAGATGGCAAGGAAAGGGAGTGTACACACTAATCATGGAACTGGGAGCCCCGTGGCTGCCATTGATAGACGTAGCTTTACATTCCCCCCTTTTCTTTCCTGTAATCACTTCTACTAATAGTGAACTCAGGTGGTGAGCATTAACTGAGAAACAAGAGGCAGGTTTCCACAAGGAAAGGAGGCCTTCAAGGTTTGCAGTTCACAAAAATCTACCTCCAGACCTAATTGAATAATCAAAAATCAGCACAATGAATACTGAGTATGCTTGTTAGTGTTGGACCATTCACTGTGAGTTGGAAGATAAAAACTGGATGGAGGGCATTGCTGATTGGCTGGTAATCTATTTAGAGGTGAGTAGCCTGTAACATTTTGTTGTAGATCTCCTCCGTGTCCAGTGGCTAAATATTACCCGCAATATTTCATGGTGTACTCGAGAACAAAGTTGAATTACAGTACCATTTGTAGTATTATCATGGTACTTTGAAGTGGACATAAAACTTTTTCATCTGTTTAATTTTTAATCTATGTTTTATAGCAATATTGGAGATACGGGATAAGCTTACAGTTACCCCAGCGATTTCATGTTGACATCATCGGTTTGTAAAGGCAGAAGACAGCTCCACTGACTTATTACAAGGTTATGGGATTTGATGATGTAATGTAAGGCAGATGCTGTGGAAATAGCATATCAAATAAATGATAGCTTACCATGATTTCTTTCTCCCCCCAACTGAAAAATAAATTTTTGAAAGCCTTAAATACTGGGACATTTCAAACAAATGAGTTTGTCTGTGCTCAGATCTGTGGGGTGCAACAGAAAAACAAGGAAACATTAAATGAATAATAATAATAATAATAATAATAATAATAATTTATTATTTATACCCCGCCCATCTGGCTGGGTTTCCCCAGCCACTCTGGGCGGCTTCCAAAAGAATATTAAAATACTGTGATACATCAAACATTAAAAGCTTCCCTAAACAGGGCTGCCTTCAGATGTCTTCTAAAAGTCTGGTAGTTGTTGTTCTCTTTGACATCTGGTGGGAGGGCGTTCCACAGGGAGGGCGCCACTACCGAGAAGGCCCTCTGCCTGGTTCCCTGTAACTTGGCTTCTCGCAGTGAGGGAACCGCCAGAAGGCCCTCGGTGCTGGACCTCAGTGTCCGGGTAGAGCGATGGGGGTGGAGACGCTCCTTCAGGTATACTGGACCGAGGCCGTTTAGGGCTTTAAAGGTCAGCACCAACACTTTGAATTGTGCTCGGAAACGTACTGGGAGCCAATGTAGGTCTTTCAAGACCGGTGTTATATGGTCTCGGCGGCTGCTCCCAGTCACCAGTCTGGCCGCTGCATTCTGGATTAGTTGTAGTTTCCGGGTCACCTTCAAAGGTAGCCCCACGTAGAGCGCATTGCAGTAGTCCAAGCGGGAGATAACCAGAGCATGCACCACTCTGGCAAGGCAGTCCGCGGGCAGATAGGGTCTCAGCCTACGTACCAGATGGAGCTGGTACACAGCTGCCCTGGACACGGATTTAACCTGTGCCTCCATGGACAGCTGTGAGTCCAAAATGACTCCCAGGCTGCGCACCTGGTCCTTCAGGGGCACAGTTACCCCATTCAGGACCAGGGAATCCTCCACACCTGCCCGCCTCCTGTCCCCCAGAAACAGTACTTCTGTCTTGTCAGGATTCAATCTCAATCTGTTTGAATTTCTCTGGAAACAAAACAAAACAAAAAAAAAAAAAGGGGGGGGGAATGCTGAAATTGTCAGCTACAGAAGTAACTTCACAAGCTGTTTTTATGAATTGTCCTACGTTGTCTCCATGCAGAAAAAGAAAAAGAAATCACATTTAAATGTTATTTTGTTGTTATCTAACGTCTAACCAACTCAAGAAAAATTAAAAGAATGGGTATAATTAATGATAAGCTGGAAGGATCTCCAGCTGAATGCAGACTTTTTCATATGGGATGTGTGCTTGAATGCACATTCAAATGTCTATCCACAGTTCTGTTTCAGTGTGCATTCTGCCATGGCCAAAGCTGGAGCAGGGCTTCACAAAGAGGGCAATGTGATTGGTTTGCCTTCCCTGACATCATCATGTAGACAAACCCTCATAGTCACTGTGTAACCCAAATTGGTTGTGATCCCTTTGTGAAAGTGGAAAAAGAAACCTTGTTGAAGTTAACAAAATAGCTACAAACAAGTATCGACTGGGAAACAATGATGACCCAAAGGCAGCGGTGGAGCAAGCCAATTGGGTGCCTGAGGCGGCACGCGTGCCCTGCACCCAGGGGCAGGGCCAGCCGCCCATGGGGCGGGGAGAGCCAGGGCAAGAGTCTCCGCAGGGCCTCTAAGGAGTCTGCTTGGCTCCTCCCACTCAGCCGCCCTACAGCTGATGGGGAGGAGGCGGGTGGACCATTTGGGACAGCACAGAGGCTGTGGGTGCCTAAGCCACTGTGTCACTCCCAGGAGAGACGTGTGGCTTGGGTGCGCTGCAGGCCCCGCGGTGGGTGCCGCCTGGCATTTTGTCACCCGCTCAGTGGTGAGACCCGGGGCAGACCGCCCACACCGCCCCCTTCCTCTGCCCCTGCAAAAGGATAGGAGAAACTGTGCAAAATGGGAGTTTGCAGGACACCATTGGCAATGATATATGGCAGTGAAAGCTGGACCATAAAGAAGGCTGATCGCCGAAGAATTGATGCTTTTGAATTATGGTTCTGGAGGAGACTCTTGAGAGTCCTATGGACTGCAAGAAGATCAAACCTATCCATTCTGAAGGAAATCAGCCCAGAGTGCTCATTGGAAGGACAGATCATGAAGCTGAGGCTCCAATACTTTGGCCACCTCATGAGAAGAGAAGACTCACTGGAAAAGACCCTGATGTTGGGAAAGATTGAGGGCACAAGGAGAAGGGGACGACAGAGGACGAGATGGTTGGACAGTGTTCTTGAAGCTACCAATATGAGTTTGACCAAACTGCAGGAGGCAGTGGAAGACAGGAGTGCCTGGTGTGCTCTGGTCCATGGGGTCACGAAGAATCAGGCACGACTAAACAACAGCAACAATTGGCAATGGGACTTACTTGTGAGAAAGCATTTCAGAAGAATTTTGGCCAAGAAGAAGGGTATTGTTGGATCATATAGTGCTATGCTAAGTGATGTGTGGAGCTCCCATCTCTAACTGCGGGAAAGCCATGCCTCAGCAAAGCTAAAGCAAAACTGCCATCTGCTCCTTCTTATACACAGTCTGCTAAGCATTCCTTTCCAAAAGCAGCCCTGCAGGTGAATTGCTTATTCAGGGGACCATCTACAGCCATCGAGAGACATTAACATCATTTTGTCAAGTCCCAGGCTGGAGTCAGGCATTGCTTTAAGGCAAAAACCTTAGTGATAAGAACCATTCAAAGCAAACCCATTCCCAGTAATCAGACAGCAAACTTGCAAATTTGAAGGCTGGGACCTCACTTAACTTATAATTAGACTGTAAGCCTGTGAAAGGGCCCGTTCTTAATGTTTAATCTAGCAGTTTTCGGTGCTTTATAAATATTATGATGAACTTTTCTAGGAATAAAAATGCATGGGATTGGACTGTAATGGCTGTATAATGTCCAATGCACAGGCAAACAAGTGCAAATTTCTACCCAAACTGTAGCTTCTAAATAATAATATTAATATACCCTGCCCATTTCCTATAAATGTATTCTGGTGTTTTTGTGGTGTTTTTTCACTCTAAATGTAATATAATGTTATAGATAGAGACTAACTTCCTTTGATCAATATTTATTATCTTGTCACTTGCCTTGATATAAAAAAAAATGCAGCTGCTTTGATAAATGGATTTGAAAGGTTATCTGGTTTCACATAAGCTTCTGTAAGTTGCTTCTGTATATTATTCTGCTGTAATGTTATTTTGGAGCTTCTTAAAGCTATGCTTCAGGGAGGCAGGGGGAGAGAATTAGATCCTTTGAGGCAGAAGGGGAAAACGATCGCTGAATCATTATTCACTCTTTCCTCCCCCCTACCCTTGTTTAGAGATGGTGTGCAAGAGTATAATCCCCTAAACAGAGAGAGAGAGAGAGAGAGACTTCTGCACAAAACAGGGTGCTCTACACCAGTGTTCTTCAATCTTGGGTCCTCAGAAATTCTTGGACTACAGCTCCCATCATCCTCAAGGTTGGGGAACTGGTGACCCTCAAGATGTTGGTGGACCACAACGCCCATCGTCCCTGACTACTGGCTGGGGCTGATGGGACAGTTGGAGTCCAATGACTTCTGGAGGGCTACAAAACCCCAATTGCTGATTTCGCAACTGGGGCTATGCTGAATCCTTGAAACTGGTTAGCAACTGCACCCTCAGTGGGTTAAGCTCTTAGCTCATATCTAGATGGATGTCTGTCTGTACATGCAATCTTTGCTACCACTGGACAGCAAGAATGGGGATATGCTTAAGATAGATATGTGTGTGTGGAACCAAGCCTTATGAGGAGTGGTTGAAGGCTGGGTATGTTTATCCTAGAAAACAGGAGACTGAGAGGAGATATGATCTCCATCTTCAAATATCTGATGGGCTGTCACATGGAAGATGCAGCAAGATGGCTTTCTCCTGCTCCAGAGGATAGGACTGGAACCAATGGCTTCAAGTTACAAGAAAGGAGATTCTGACTCAACCTCAGGAAGAACTTTCTGACAGTAAGAGCTGTTCGACAGTGGAACAGTCTCCCTCAGGAGGTTGTGGACTCTCCTTCCTTGGAGGTTTTTAAACAGAGGTTGGATGGTCACCTGTCATGGATGCTTTAATTGAGATTTAGTTGTGTTGCAAGGGGTTGGACTAGATAATCCTCAGGCTCCTTTCCAATTCTGCAATTCTATGAATCAACGGAGGCTGCCTTATACTGAGTCAGTCTCTTTGACCATCTAACTCAGTATTGCCAGGTTTCCTTCTGTGAAATGAATACATTTTTGGTGCCATGAGAGTTTCAAACTCTGCCCCCCCCCCGATGCCAATAGTTTTTTGGGGGGGCCCTGACCTACATGCTTCAGTATCCACCAGTCCCAGTTTCAGGTTTGGGGGGAATTGTGACGTGCCCTCAGGAGGGCTCCTGTTCTGCCTCACCCCCATTCTAAGGCTTGAGAGTGTCAGGAGTGCCTGCAGGAGTCAGGCCCTGTGACTGGTAGGGCTTCGTAGGACTGGGGCTTTCCTAAGTTTGTTCTGAAGAGGCAAGGTGCGGCCACACAGGTGAGGCCGACTGGTAACTCACAGCACCTGGTGGCAAGAGCCAGGAAGGGATATAAGGTCAGCATTTCCCTTTGGCTATTTGCCACAGCAACATGCTTCCTGCCTTGCTGCGTTTGGCTTCTTGACTCCTTGCTTCCTGATCCTCGGACCCTTGGCTTCTTGACTCCTTGCTTCCTGACCCTCGGACCCTTGACTCCCAGCTCTATGACCCTCGGACCCTTCGCTTCTGGACTCCTGGCTTCCTGACTCCCGTTCCTGCTCCCACCTGCCGTCTTGCCCCCAGTGCCGATGTCCTCCGCCAGGACTTTGACCATCCATGACAGAGAGTGAGTGTTGGTGTCCAGAGGCAGCCAACACTTCTTTCCCCTTGCTTGTCCTCTCCTTTTAGGTCTGTCAGTGAGGATGAGGAGGCCTGTGAAGCCCATTTCACATTGCCCAGAGGGAGAGAGAAGGCAGCAGTTGCTGCTCTTTGGACTGGTATTTGAACGAGCGGAGATGGAATGGCAAGTGCTTCCTGTCCACTGATCCTGGATAGGAGAGGACTGCATGTGGAATGGATGGGAGCTGATGGGGAGGAGGTGGAGACACAGCACAGGTACTCAGACCTTTTTGGCACCCAACCTTTACCACTGCTGATTGGGGCAGTTGCTGTTTTTCAGTAGTGGCTTAGCAGGGATCAGTTCTGGCAGACCCTCCTAAGGCACTGGGGCCTTAGGATAAAAAGGAAAGAAGAGCCCAATTGGATCAGGCCAGAGGACCGGAGTACTGTGTCCAGTTCTGGGCACCACAGTTCAAAAAGGACTCTGACAAACTGGAACGTGTCCAGAGGAGGGCAACCAAAATGGTCAAAGGCCTGGAAACGATGCCTTATGAGGAACGGCTAAGGGAGCTGGGCATGTTTAGCCTGGAGAAGAGGAGGTTAAGGGGTGATATGATAGCCATGTTCAAATATATAAAAGGATGTCACATAGAGGAGGGAGAAAGGTTGTTTTCTGCTGCTCCAGAGAAGCGGACACGGAGCAATGGATACAAACTACAAGAAAGAAGATTCCACCTAAACATTAGGAAGAACTTCCTGACAGTAAGAGCTGTTCGGCAGTGGAATTTGCTGCCAAGGAGTGTGGTGGAGTCTCCTTCTTTGGAGGTCTTTAAGCAGAGGCTTGACAACCATATGTCAGGAGTGCTCTGATGGTGTTTCCTGCTTGGCAGGGGGTTGGACTCGATGGCCCTTGTGGTCTCTTCCAACTCTATGATTCTGTGATTCTGTGATTCTGTGACCATCTAGTCCAGTGGCCAACCAGAAGCCCACAAGCAGCACCTGAGTGCAATAGCTCTTACCCCCCTGCAATAGCCTTATTCTCCATGAATTTGTCTGCTCTTTTAAAGCCATCCAAGTTGATGCCCATCTCTTGTCGCCGCTGTCCGACAGTGCCAACTCCTGATGCCAGTCCTGGTATTCATTTCCCATTTTGTCTCAAAGCTCATTTGACTTTCAAATGACTTTCAAGACAAAGATCGAGAGGGCAGCTGAGCATGCGGGAAGAGGATGGCGAGTAACTGTTAGCTCTCCCTTCATTTACAGGTATAATGATATGCTATCTTGCATCTGCAATTAACCTAAGCTTTAAACTCTTATCGGGCAGAGGGGGCAAGAGAGGCTCCTCATCTACGGTGAACTGAGTCTGCCGTGAGCCAGGTAGTTGCTGCAAGGACAACTTTTGGACAGACACAGAAAATGGTAACGTTGCATTTCTAACCATGTCCATTCAAAAGCAGTTTGGTCGTTTTTAGTTGAGACAAAAGACAAGTAAGAGATGACATGATAAAAGCTTGTAAAATTTGCAGGGCATGGAGAAAATGAATAGAAAAGTTTTTTTTTTAAAAAAATTAAATCATTTTTTTAAAAAAATATTTTTATTAAAGATTTATTTACAAAAATATGTGCGTTGTCTCTTTTTTCAAGTTGTGTTTTCTAAAGATCAGTTTCATTTGTTGTGAGTCATTAGTGTTACATACAGTGTTAGGTTAGGAAGAAAATGGGGAAAGAGGGGGAGGAGGCATGGAGAGTGGGGTGGGGTCAGGTGGTTATGCTTCAGTTCTTCTACATAGTGTATGTGTGGGGTTTCATGTCAGTGTCATTTGTGTGGGTCCTCTTACTTTTCGCTTGTTGTATTTCCTTGGTGGTGAGAGAGGTTGCGGGGGTGGCATAGTTTGTGGTTGGTTGTCTTTGGCTGGCTGTAGTGAGATTTGATTTTGTGTGTGAGCGGTGTGTGTGTGTATTTGAATCAGGTTAGCCAGATTGATTTGTATGCTGTCGGTGGATTCTTGTTGTTGTCTTCTTGATAGAAAAGCTTTTCTCCCTCTCATAATAGCTCAGTTGGTTAGAATGCAGCACTTGTAACACCAAGGTTGCAGGTTTGATCCCCTTTTGGGACAGCTGCATATTGATGCATCGCAAAAGGTTGAATAAGATGATCCTCAGGGTTCCTTCAAACACTACAATTCTATGATTCTGTGAGAATTCGGGGACATCCAAGCTGAATGTTGGAAGGTTCCAGACGGATAAAAGAAAGCACTTCTTCACACAATGCTTAGCTAAACTATGGAACTTGCTCCCACAGGAGGCAGTGATGGCCACCAACCAAGATGGTATAAAAGAGGATTAGACAAATTCATGGAGGAGAAGGCTGTCAATAGCTACTAACCACAATGGCTATGTTCTGCCCCTATGGTCTGAGGCAGTGATGCTTCTGAGTACTAGTTACTGGAAAAACAGGAGGAGAGAATGCTATTGTGCTCAGGTCTTGCCTAAGGGTTTGCTAAAGCCATCTGGGTGGACACTGTGAGAAGATGCTGGACTAGATGGGCCATTGGCCTTACCCAGCAGGCTCTCTTTATGTTCTTACATTTTTATGTCCTATTAAATCCAATGGACCTTACTCCAAGGTACATGGGGTTAGGATGGCAGCCCCTAGAATCATATCCATGGAGCATAAAGAGCAACTGGGTGGACATGCTGAGTTTGCAGAGACTTTGAATACGTTCTCCCTTTTTTATTTTAGCTGGACAAATGTTAAACTTTAGCAGCAGCAGCAGCCCTGTAAAAAGGAAAGCTATTGAACAGAGAGAACAGGAAGACGCTGGCTTATCTGAAGCTGGGTATGAAATGTTATTTCAGGGCAGTGCTAGCAAATTCCTATTATATTTCTCCCCCTCCCTGTCAGCTAATCCTTGGAGATAGAATGATGAAGCTGCTGCACTGAAGGGAGACATCTCCAATTAGAGGTGGAAACAAGAAAAGGGCAAAAGGGGAGAAAGGAAAACAGGAAGATTATTTTGGAAGCAAGGTACTGAACCGTAGCTTATTAAATAGACTGTCATTTTTATCTATCCCATTAACACATTCAGCTGGGGATGGATCCGTCGGCCGGAGAGTCTTCTGGATCTCTTTGCCAAAAGGGTTCTGGTGCTTGGTTTTTACTCGCAGCAACTCCTGGTTGCTTCAGATCCTGCAGTTGTGAATTTTGCTTTTTCATGGTAACTCTCTGTCCTCATCTTCAGGGTTCACCCAAACAAAGCCCCATTGGTCTTGAGCACCATGCGGTTATTTGATTTCTTGCTTTGATTCACAGAATTGCAGGATTGGTGGGAGTCTGGTGGGACATTTAGGAGGAAATCCAGAAAATCCCCATCTGATGTGAACTCAACCTTTGCTTGCAGAGCTCCAGCAAAGGTGAAGCCACCAGCTTTCTGGGTAACTGATTTGATGAGTCATGCCTCTTTAGTCTTACTCAGCTTCCCATCCTTTCCTTCCTCTATTAGTGACTATCGTATTTTATCCTTTCAACAGCCCCTTGAGTTAATTTAGGTAAAGATAAAGGATCCAGTTAAAGGCGACTATGGAGTTGCGGTGTTCATCTCGTTTTCAGGCCAAGGAAGCCGGCATTTGTCCACAGACAGCTTTCCGAGTCATGTGACCAGCATGACTAAACCGCTTCTGGTTCAATGGGACACCACGACAGAAACCAGAGCGCACGAAAACACCATTCACCTTCCTGCCACAGTGGTACCTATTTATCTATGTGCACTGGCGTGCTTTCAAACTGCTAGGTTGTCAGGAGCTAGGACAGAGCAATGGGAGCTCACCCTGTTGTGGGAATTCGAACTACCAACCTTCCGACTGGCAAGCCCAAGAGGTCCAGTACACTTAAAATACTCTTACCCCAATTTAACAGTCATGGCTTCCCCCAAAGAATCTTGGGAACTGTAATTGGTTAAGGGCGTTGGAAATTCTAGCTCTCTGAGGGGATCCCCTAACAACCTTGCCCCTCCCCCCTCAGCAGTTGCAAATATCTGGGATCAGGCAGAAGAATTTCCAGGTCAATAGTGTTTGTCATTAGCATGGGGATTGTGTGGAAGATCAACTGTGTGTCAGCAAGTCAGGAGGTTAAAGAGCTACAAAGACGGTGTACAAGCAAATCAATATTGTGGCTTAATCAAGTGGCACTACAGAAGAAGCAGAATAGGTTAAAACTACACAAACATGGCTTAGTTTCCTGTCATTCCAATGAACAGTGTGTGCTTCAATACCCCCCTCCCAAAGTGACAGATGCAGTTTTGAACCCAACCATGCTTACTTTGCAGGAATCTGAAGGGGACAACAGTTTTTACATAATGTAAATCACTACATTTCCACATCAGTTTGATATGTGATATTTTGGGGAAAGCCCTCATAAAATTTTGTCAGCTTCTTAGTGTGCATTTCTCCTGAAATACACATTCTTGCAAGTAAAATTTCCGTAACATAATACATATTTGTATGTTATTTTCATTAATATATACATTCATCCATATAATGCATACATTTCTCCAATACTGTATATGCATTTTTGCCAATTTTGTGGGGTGGGGCGACGACACTGCAAAATTTCCAGAAGTGCAAATTTCAAAGGATAGCTGTGTTTTGGTTTGTGTATTGTTTCAGGAGGTGCAAACTGGCCAGTTTCGCATGAAAAGGCGGACTGAGCCAAATTTTTGTTCCTCTCTGGGAGCAGGCATTGTCATTTCCTGAACTGCCAGCAGTAAACTGTTTACACCTATAGGCCTTCATGAATAATGAACAGTAGTGATTAACATTGCTCTTCTCTATGTTTTGCTCACAGGCTACACTGTTTTCCAGAGCCGTGGCGAATGAGAGTGCGACATGTCATTACAATACATTAACAGGGGTGATGGTTGGCCCCGATTTGCTTTCAACAAAGAGTTGGCCTTTAGTTACTTCCAGCAGGCACTGGCAATTACTGAATTTTTAATACCCAAATTCCCAGATTTCACTTTAAATGCCATTTCAGGCCACGATAGTGCCGAAAATGGATTGCCATGCTGTAAATTCATCGTGAGGAGAAATACTGTAAGAAAACGGGGCATTGTGAATATATATACACACACATCAAAATACAGCGAAAGGTATAACCTGACTTTCAGGCAACTCTTGAAGTTTTTTTTTAATAAAAAAATTGGATTAATTAGCTAACCACTTTAATTACTATTTGCATAGTTTTTGTTTTAACTATTGTACATCAGGCAGATATTTTATGATATGGCAGCAGAGAAATACTTTTATAATTATATCAATAAACAATAGCTTAGAGTAGACCCTAACTCATCTGGAAGTAGCTTTAGTTAGTATTTTCTCTGTTTTTCTCATCCTTGACTTACCTTGTTTGTCTTCCTCCCCTTACTCTTTTCATTAAAATTAGATGTTAAAGCTCTTCCATTGGGTTTTTTTAAATAAATACGTTTTACTAATATATTCAGTATTGTAAAATTTATATTTACGCTATTTCCCCCCTTTTGTATACTTGTGTCAGTGGTGTGCCTTTGTTGTCTTTTCCTTTTAAATGATGTATACCCACTGAATCAAAAATTAAAATTAGTAATTAAATGACTATTTAAAAAAGAGAAAGATTAGACTTGAGAAACACCCACCCACAAATTGTTGGTCACAGGGGGAGCACTTCTGCACTTTATTAACACAAATATTCACATAGCCTTTTAAAAAGAAAAAGGGAGAAGTTGCTCCCGTCTCCTGCATCAGTTGATTGCATCCAACTGAGTCCCTGGAATTGTGGAAGGACTTCCATTCATGCAATGAGATCTCCATTGCAATGCCCCTCCTCTGCAAATCCGCCCTAGAGGGTTGAGGAAGAGAAACCTCAGAGCCATTTTAGTTGCTTGGGCACACAGAGGGAGGGGAGAAGAAAGTCCATTGCATTGAGTAGAGGTCCTTCCATAAGCAGAATGACTTTGTTGGATACAACTCAACTTCATTCCCAGTGCCCTATTTGCATATAAGCTAAACAAGCTATAGCTTAGGGCCCCACTCTCTTGGGGCCCCCCAAAAAAAATTAAAGGAAAAAAAACCTGGATGTACACCTCCAAAATATAAGATAAAGAACAAATAAAATAAAACCTACATACAGCAACAGTGTTTTGTGTTGTGCAGGCTCCTATGATGTAAGCAATGGGCCCCACCTGCTAGCCTGCTCCCTAAAATATCACTGGTATAGGGTGCCTACATTCTGCATGTGCAAATGGCTTTAGATACCTATTAGGTCCATAAATTACCATATAGCATGTATTCAACCCAAAAAACAGTGACAATTTGTTGTTGACAAAGGACAGCTGGACATATAAAGGGCCCCATTACCTTCAGTAGCTTAGGGCCTCATCAAACCTTAATCCGGCCCTGATCATTCCATAAGTGTTGCTTTCCTTTCCTTAACAAGTACCATTCATGCACATCCCCTGTTGCTCCATAATGACAGCACCAACGTCGTCCTCTTTCTATTTTTCAGAAATGTTCTTATTTCATTTCCACAACATAAATATAAACAGCATAATCAATGAAGTGCAGCCTTAGCACATGATGAGAAAATGCCCCATTCCTTAAAAAGAAAGAATTTGTTCAAACTTTTAGTGATCTGAAACTTTTTTTAAAAAAAAGACAATATAAGACAATTTTTGTGTGTGTGTGTGCAGTCTTTTTTGCCTTGTGTCCCCATTTTGTGGACTGTTTAAATAATGCACAAGCATTCTGGGCCAAAAAACAAAACAAAGGTGGCATTCTACTCGCTGCTACCTTTGTTTCTGCCTCCCTTTCTCAAAAGGAATGGAAGACAAAAGCTCTCCTTTGTGTAACATGAACACACAACAGGGGAAGGCTGAACAACAGAGGTTCAGAGAGCCTGCCTGCTTGGTTGTCCCCCAGGAATTGAGCAGATGTGAAGAGCAGGAGCCTTTGCTGCTTGGGGCGATAGATCCACTCTGCCTCTCATGCTGTTCCTCTCAAAATGGGCAAAGAGGTGGCTTTGGAACAGAGCCTGAGATGAAGCAGCAGCAGCCTGCTGCCACGACTCTCAACCTGTTTGAGTGCATCTCTTCACAGATGGGGACACTTGTGCATTTTGTAACGACACCAAGGAGTACCCATCCCCCCAGCCGCTTCCTTTCTGTACAGTGGTACTTCTGGTTATGAACTTAATTCGTTCCAGAGGTCCGTTCTTAACCTTTCTTAACCTGAAGTACCACTTTAGCTAATGGGGTCTCCCACTGCCGCGGCGGCGGTGCGATTTCTGTTCTCATCCTGAGGTAAAGTTCTTAACTCGAGGTACTACTTCCGGGTTAGCGGAGTCTAACCGAGGTACTACTGTACTTGCAAAAATTATATTCCATGCTGGTGCTACACTTTGGAAGTCTCTTTAGAAGACCCTATTCCATGGAGCCCGCTCCTTCAGTGAGGCACCATTTGCACAACAGTTTGTTCCATTTCCCCTACCTTTCTTGTGCTTTATTTGACAGTGGAAGCATGGAAGTGAAAATTCAAATATAATGGGAAAATTAATAGTTTGGGAACCATCGGGAAAACAAGAATGCACTGCTGTGTGAATGCAGCCGGAGTTTACCTGAATCTTCCCAGGAGCAAGAGGACAGCATAGAATTGGAGCAATGGTTTGCAGAGGGGCATAGTTCAGAAGGCAGAAGCTGGGAAATACTGGATGGCGAACAGCTAGCAGAAGAAACAGCTAGCAGAAGAAACTGGAAGAGAGTGAGTTAACAGATTCAGTCTCTGGATAGCATCCACCTCCCTTCCCCAAAGTCACTGAGAACTCAGAAAGTGTCAGAACAGAAAGCACAGAGGCTACAAGCTCAGATTACAAGACGTAGGAGTGACGTAGATTAATAGGGGTGGAAGGGGGTGTCCCTTAATTGGGAGCACCACTATTTCTTGGAGATGTGTTCTTTGTTCTCTCGCTGTGATTATTAAAGATTTCAGTATTTTGGGTTTAAGCCACTAGAAATTATTGCACATCACAATATTGCACATTACACATTACTTTCCTTCTGGCTGTGCAGTGCACATACCATACCTTTAAATCACATTTCAGCACCACCAGCAAAGAATCTTGAGAGCTGTAGTTTGTTAGCGGGTGCTAGACATTGTAGCTCTGAGAGACCTACAGTTCCCACAATTCTTTGACATGGGTGGATGTGCTTTAAATGGTGCGTGCACAGCCTTTGTTTACATGCCCGTAAGAATTATTTTGGTGTTTGATTCTCTCTTATTTAAGTGTTGAGAAATAAAAGCCCAAATCTCCAGGAGGAAGAAGCAAAGTAATTTATTTAAATCACACATTTGTACTTTCCTGTTCAAATGTAGCGTGTTATAGCATAAAATCCTTAGTGCTGTGCTTGAAGGAGTTCTACATTAAGTTTCTGTTGCTTTTGTGTGCGCATGTTGCCGTTTTACAGCTGCACAGAGCACCAGGTGTATTTTCAAAGAAGATTAAGGTACTGCATCGGAATGATTCCATTTCTAATCAGCAAAATCCATTGTAGCTGGGGATTTCAATTTAAATATCATTGTGTTGTTTTAGAGGATGAGGAAAAGACTGGGGGTGAGAAATGAAAAAGAGCAAGAATGCACAGCATCACTAGGAATATAGGTGACTTCTAGATGGCCTGTGTGTTGAGCATTCATCATGCTTTGTTTGCACGGAGATTAGATGACTTTGCATCATAGCAAGTGTTATCTCACACATTTCCCCATCACTTTCCTTATCACAAAAAGTCTGATCCCTTGGAGAGGCAGGCCACTGCAATCGCACAAGCCTAAATATGTGGCATGCAGTTGAGTCCTGCTTGAAAACAGCAGCAGTCTGGAAGCACCTATAATGAGAAGGGTGACGTCTTGGAGAGACAACAACCCACAGCTCATTTCCCGATAAAGGCCTCATCTGTGCTATACATTTGAATCACTATTACACCACTTTAAACAGTCATGGCTTCCCCCAAAGAATCCTGGGAAATGTAGTTTAAGGTGCTAAGAGTTTTTAGGAGAACCCTATCCCCCTCATGGGACATGGGTGGCGCTGTGGTTTAAACCACTGTGCTGCTTGGACCTGACGATCAGAAGGTTGGCGGTTCGAGGCCCCGCAACGGGGTGAGCTCCCATTGCTTGGTCCCTGCTCCTGCCAACCTAGCAGTTTGAAAGCACATCAAAGTGCAAGTAGATAAAGAGGTACCACTCCGGCGGGATGGTAAACGGCATTTCTGTGCGCTGCTCTGGCTTCACTAGAAGCAGCTTAGTCATGATGGCCACATGAATTATAACTCTTTGAGGAGGATAAAAGGTAAAGGGTAAAGGGACCCCTGACAGTTAAGTCCAGTTGCAAACGACTCTGAGGTTGCGGTGCTCAACCTCAGAGTTGTTCACGACTGGACTTAACTGTCAGGGGTCCCTTTACCCTTTACCTTTTATCCCCCTCATAGAGTTACAATTCCTCAATTTCCCTGGGAAGAGGGATTGGTTGTTAAACCACCCTGAATACTAGCTCTGCAAGCAAAATAGGGGTATTTTACTATTGTTTTTTTGTGGGGGAGAATGAACATTTTTAACAGATCCTGAAAACATTAAGACTAGCTGGTTTGAAGCCATTAATTCCATAGTCTGGGTAATCCAAATATGGCTAACACTTCACTGAGTTCAAAGGGACCCAGAATTTTCTTCCATTTCAGCTTTGGGACATTTACTTGCCATATCTGAAGTGCAATATAGTATTTAGATCTGTCCATTTCCATCTCTCCATGTTTCTCATTTTTCTAGCCTTAAGTTCTTTTTTTTTCTTAAGTACTCATGAGAATTTCAGTGTTTTCGTGATAATTTTTTTACAAACCAATTTCCCCAATGTAATAAATTTGTGTATGTTATTTTAACGATACATGCATTTTTATGCACACTTAAGCACTTCTATGCATAAGATTGAAGCCTAAATTTGAGAGTGGTTTTTTTATATATATAATATTTTATTAGGATTTTCACAATGTGATACAAACCAACAAAAAGAAAAAACAAAAAACAATACCAAACAAAAAATACAAAAAATAACAACAATGAAAAACAATTCCATCTTTCAAACAAATCTTGCCTTAGCTTGTTTCTTGGACTTCCCCACACCTCCCTCCTTTGTATTCCAATGCAATTGTTTGTTCAGCAAATCCTTTCCCTCTTTACCTTTATCTTAATTATTATCTTAATATTTTAACTTTACCTTTCCCTCTGTTTAACATTCCATTTTTTCCTAATACATCAAACCTTGTTGCTATAAACCCCTTAGCTTCAATCTAACATCATTCCATCATTCATTAATTTTACATTGTTTCTGTAAATAATCCTAAAATTTCTTCCAGTCTTCTTCCACCAGCTCTTCTCCCTGGTCTCGGATTCTGCCAGTCGTTTCTGCTAATTCCATATAGTCCATCACCTTCATCTGCCATTCTTCCAGAGTGGGTAGTTCTTGTGTCTTCCAATACTTTGCGATGAGTATTCTTGCTGCTGTTGTTGCATACATAAAAAAAGTTCTGTCTTTCTTTAACACCAGTTGGCCAACCATGCCCAGGAGAAAGGCCTCTGGTTTCTTCTGGAAGGTATATTTAAATACCTTTTTCATTTCATTATAGATCATCTCCCAGAAAGCCTTAATCTTTGGGCATGTCCACCAAAGGTGAAAGAATGTACCTTCAGTTTCCTTACATTTCCAACATTTATTTTCGGGCAAATGATAGATTTTTGCTAGCTTGACTGGTGTCATGTACCACCTGTATATAATTTTCATAATATTCTCTCTTAAGGCATTACATGCCGTAAACTTCATACCTGTGGTCCATAACTGTTCCCAGTCAGCCATCATAATGTTATGTCCAACATCTTGTGCCCATTTAACCATAGCAGATTTCACCGTTTCATCTTGAGTATTCCATTTCAACAGCAAGTTATACATTCTTGACAAGTTCTTAACTTTGGGGGATCTAACAATTTGAGAGTGGTTTTAGCTCTCATTCTTGGCAGATGATTTTCCCCAAGCTTCAACGAAACATTACCTGTTGAAATTCTACCTGCGACGCTGCTGACAATAAAACACAAGCTTTTGCCAGGACAGGAATAAAAAGTGGCAAGGCTACTAAAAGGCTTAATAACTCCTCTAGTGCAATAACATGGTCATTGGAGTAAAATTGACAATTGTGTTGAGAGCAGAATGACTGCTGGAGAGCTAAGCAAGCCAAATCACGCATTTGCCGTGACAGAGTGTGCAGAATGAGAAGTAAGTTATGGGATATGATTTTAGAAAATACAGGTAGGGGAAGGTTGGCTGGACAGAGAGTTCTGGCTCTGCTTCTTGGGCCGCATCTGCTGATTTATGGCGTAGATTGAACTGATTTGTCACACAGCAGGTGACTTTCCAATTTGGTATTTGCCCTTTGTGTCACACAGGATGTAATCTCAGTGGGTATAAGATTGTGGTGAAGCAGACACAGATGCGTCTCTCTGCCATGGCCTCCGTGAACTGCAAATGTAAGGATAAGTATTCACTTCATTGTAGGGGCTCGTTGTATGAGATCATTGCCCGTAACTGGGGCACAGGCACAAGGCTGACATCACACTGAAAGCGATCATTACAACACAGGGAGAAAGGGAGTGAAGATGTCCCAGGTATGGTGGGGGGTGGCGGGACCTGCTAGCACAGGGTTGGGGAATAGATCTGGCTGGCAGTCCAGAGCATTACCTCCCCCAACCCTCATCCCCTTCTGAGAGCTACTATTCCCAACAGTTCCCTGAGAAAGAGGGTCTGGTCGTTAAACTACTCTAGGAATATGTGTGTTGGAAGCTGCCCAGATTGGCTGGAGCAACCCAGCCATGGGTGGGGTATAAAGATTGTTACAGTGGTACCTTGGTTTTCAAATGCCTTGGTACCCAAACAACTTGGAACCAAACACTGCAAACCCGGAAGTAAGTGTTCCGGTTTGCGAACTTTTTTCGGAGGCCGAATGTGCTCTGTTTTGAGTGTTGCATTTCCGATTTGAGCTCCACACTTCCATTTTGAGTGTTACGCTGATGACTTGAGTGCCACACTTCTGTTTTGAGTGTTATGCTGAGGTCCGTCTGCTTTTGCTATTTATTTTGCATTTTTGTTTTTGCGGCTTTATTGTTTTGTTTTTGTGACTGTGTGGAACCCAGTTCATCTACAGATTGATTGATTGTGTGACTTCAGTACATTGTTTATTGCTTTCATTTTATGGATCAATGGTCTCGTTAGATAGTAGAATTCATGTTAAATTGCTGTTTCAGGGGTGGTTTTTAAAAGTCTGGAACTGATTAATCCATTTTGCATTACTTTCTATGGGAAAGCACCCCTTGGTTTTGGAACGCTTTGGTTTTGGAACAGACTTCTGGAATGGATTAAGTTTGAGAACCAAGGTACCACTGTATTATTACTACAGTAAAACATCAAACATTTAAAACTTTCCTGTACGGGGCTGCCTTCAGATGTCTTCTAAAAGCCAGATAAGATATTTATTTCCTTGACATCTGCTGGGAGAGCATTTCATAGGGTGAGCACAACTACAACTCCCATTATGCCTGACCATGCTGGCTAGGGCTGATGGTGCAACATTTGGAAGACTGCATGCTCCCCAACCCTGCTTTAAAGAATGGAGACAGTGCCCATGTCGCATGTTGGGAATCAAGTAATAAGAGTTCAAGAGATGTATGTGACATGGGAGCCAATCATGCAGGGCCCCAGGTGCCAGGGCACCCACAAATTTTAAATGAAGTGGCTGCCCCCCCCCGAGTACTATCCTATGATGCATTAACACCCCGTGCTATGTGCAAGTGATGTCAGCATGCTGTGGGCATCCACTGTCACGGGTTCAAGGCAGTGTGCCCTTATGTGCATGTGTGAACTGGTCCTGCATTTCGGATGGCGGACTCCTTCCTATGAAAAGTTCTGATTGCTCAGTTGGACAGTCAATCTTTTTAGATCAGTTCCTTCCCTGACTTCCATAGGCAAAACATGCAAAAACTTGTCCTTCTCAGGAAACTGCTGTTGAGTCTCGATTACCGCACAGCATTCATTAAGCAGTGAAGGACTAATCTTCATTGTATTGCATTGTTATCTCCGTTCTCTGCTGACCAATATTAATTTAGCAGAACAGAAAAACTCCTTATTCACACGATGGCTGAAATATATTAGTTTCTTTATAGGTAAGTGAAGTGGAAATCTGATATGTGGAAATAAGCCTTATTCCATTACCTCCAATATCCCAGGAAAGCGGGGGTCTGTTAAACGGTGCCTTCCTTGAGACTCACATTAGCTAAGTTCATTCAGTACAAAAAGCAAAGTTAAGTCAAATATTTTTGCTATTGGTGTTTTAATCAAGTAAGAGACCTCTTTCCTGGATTCTTAACTGGGGACTTGCATTAAAAAACAATTTTAAAAAATCTGCATTTAAATTGAGATTCGGAAATATACAGCCCAGGAGCTTACAAGTGCTTCTGTTTCTTTTTATCCTCCAGTGTGCCATATAAAAAGAACACGATGCTTCTGCTTAATTCTTAAGTGCCATAAGATGCCATAAGATGCTACTTATAAGGAAGTTAAAACTGGAGATTTTCAAAGGAATCAATATGCCACTTGGGAAATAATTGAGAAACGGAGAAAGGAAATACAGTATACTGGCTTCAGAATAGGACACTTTATGGGTAACTTGGCATTTGCGCAATTGCTCACCCCGCCAGAAGTCTACATATTGCAGGGATGTGAAACCTCAGGTCATAGAGACAAATATGGCCCGCCGGGCCTCTCTGTCTGCACGCCCCCCCCCCCCCGCGGGGGGACAACTCCTATGGTAAATGCACCCCACTGAGAATCCCTTCTATGAGAAAGGAATGAATGAGAAAGGAATGGAAACATTCCCGTTAATTTCTCCCATTAGTTTTATTTTCATTTTTGACTATCTTTTAATTTTGTTCCTCTCATTCATTTCTCGTAGGTGGGATTCCTGTAATGAACAAACAGTGCAGCATTAGTAAACAAATTGGGGTCCCAGGTTCAGTCCCCACTATCTCCAGGTTGAGCTGAGGGAGTCCTCTGCAGCCAATCAGGGTAGGTGATAGTGAGCTAGATGGACCAATGGCCTGGTTTGGTATAAGGTAGCTTCCTGTTGCAATGATGTCTCCATGCCACAGTTGTCAAAGCTCTGCATCCATTTTATGACCATGCCCCCTTCAACACTAGTGCCAAATGGGAATACTTTTTTATTTTGAAAAGGTAGCCTTTTGCAATTGCTTCATGTCATGCTTCTCCTCAGTTCTGTGCCGCTGCAAAGGTTTGTCAGCAGGACACAGTAAATCCCTTCCCATTGACAGGTGTGCCTTGCATGTGACGATGAAAGTCTGAACGTGATAATAGCCGAGATGATGGATGTTTCAAATAACAAGATGATCACACAATAGCCTCAATCCCTGTGCGGAAAGCATAAATTGTGTGAATCCGCCCTTTGTTCCAGAGAGACGTATCTCATTTGAATTGCTGAAAAGACAATTTAAGACAGAAGATTTAAGGTAGTTGTTTGGGGAGGGCGGGGGGAAGATTTCTGAGCAGAGGAGCTGCTCATTATTAGAGCGCATTGCCTAAGGATTAGTAGGAATGTTATCAGTTAGACCAGGCCTGGGAAACCTGCGTCATCCCAGATGTTGTCGGACTTCAACTCCCAGCTGCCCCAGCTGCCATGGCCAAGCAATGTTCGCAAGTCAAGAAAAGCGCCTAGAAAACGTTTATCATTATCTAGATGCCTGTCATGGCTACAACCTAGAAATGTAAGGGACTTGTAGTCGTATAGATGTCTTGGGACTCTAACTCCCATTATGACTAATCACTAGCCTTGCTGGCAATGTTTAAACCCCTACCCCCACCCCACATCTTATGCTCCTCCTGTTTTGATTTTGACTGCTTTGCACCGACTTCTGATGCCTGCCTATGTGTTATGCGCTCCCTTCTGCTACCGCCACAAATGTCTAACATCTACCAGATATGGTGAAAGTACATCTGAAGGTGAACTAACTCAGAAGTGTCAGTCTGTGGTAACCGGTAGCAATTTTCTGAGGCAAAGTCCTTACCTTGCCAAGCCCTGTGCTTTTGTGAAACCATGTACACACCACACATTTAAAGCACATGGCCTGTCCCAAAGAATAATGGGAACTGCTTTTTTAAGGTAAACTTTAGGACAGGTTCTTCTCGGTAGTGGCACTCAAATTGTGGAATGTTCTCCCCTCAGATGTCAAGGAGATGAGTAACTATATAACATTTAGAAGACATCTGAAGGCAGCCCTGTATAGGGAAGCCTTTTAATGTGTAATGTTTTATTATGTTTTTATATATGTTGGAAGCTGCCCAGAGTGGCTGAGGCAACCAGTCAGATGGGTTGTATAATAATAATAATAATAATAATAATAATAATAATAAAATAATAATACCCCTCACCACAATTGAGAGGTAGCTGAGGGGTGCAAGGAAGGCTATGTGTCACACATAGCCTATGTCTCTCAACATCTCACTGCCACCATTTCTGCCTAAGCTTGCCACCTCAATCTGCCTAATGGTAGGGCCAGCCCTGTGTGTGTGTGTGTGTGTGTGTGTGTGTGTTTATTGTGACAGATGCAACCAATAAAGCAGAGCCCAAAGCCACGGGAGGACTTGGCAAGTCTCTATACCTCAAGCTTTTCAGCAAACTTCTAGGATTCCAAGGCAGCTTAAAAGGAACTTTTGAAAGAATGGCTTATCACTGGTCCCTGGACAACTGACATTTGAAAAAGTTGCTTTTGACACTAAGAACATAAAGCTTCTTTCATGGTCAACAGTGCACAGAATTTTGCTAGAATCCTGAGGAGTTTAGGAAAAAAGAGAGAGGAATAATCTGAGATTCCCCATCATTATTTCCCCAAATCATCAGACTGTTACAAATACGTTACAGTTTGTTCATCACCAGCTGAAAACAAAACACGGTGTGTGTTGTCCCTGGAAGGGAGGTATAGATCTCAGTGTGGAGTTTCTCTTACCCCTCCTTTTCCACTCCTAGCTCAGAGGTAGAGTAAAGCCTGATTTTTATTTTATTTTTTGCGATGGGATTATTTTCACTCCTGCCTTCTCAGCTGTTAATTCCACACTGCAGGATCCCTGGTTGAAAGGTGAGCAGCCAGGTGGGAAAGGCTTAAAATCTTTTTTTAATTCATAGGTACTGATATTTTAAAAGAAGCAACAAATCACAACAATAATTTGCTTGAAGATACAAAGCTCTGTTGGGGGGGAATGGGGGGGGGAATCGACGAGGATCAGAGTGAGAAATGCCTCTATTTTCATCTGAGGCATGTTGGAGGGTATGTAAATGTAAATGAAACATTTTCACCTAGAATGTGAGCATATAAAATTTAGCAAGTGGGGAACGATCTTTCGCACCATCCCACCCCGTAAGGGCATTTAATTTATTCTAACCAACAGCATTATGGGATTTTCCATAGTCACAGATGTTCAGAAGTTTTGTTTCCTTGTCATCTCACAAAGACAGCATCCACGCCACCACTGAACTCCACCACACCAGGGTGCAGAATCCAACCCCCAAATGGTGCAGAGTTTTCTGGCACTGACAAAGCCTCCTTGGAGGCTGTCCGTACAAAACCCTCCACCTGCCCAGCTCTGTGAAGAAGCTGAAGTCCTGCTGAAACGACTCATTGGCTATTTATTTCCCTTTCTGGATCGCTTCCAGCAAGATATCTCAAAGCAATTTAACAATATAAACAAGTGCAACCTCCCCCACCTACATAAAACACTTGAAAACAGTTTCACATATAAAAGCAATTAAAAGAAAGTCATATAAAAAAAGGATTAAAAGAACTTCATATATATTTTAAAAAGTCAATTTTCGTATCTAGTGCAGATACAAATACTACAGTAAAAGGGTTTAGGGGCAGGGGAGAGAAAGTACCCAATAAGTGCCCCAAAGGCAACAGAGATGGTGCTTGCCATATTTTGTAATATGGGCAGGGGTGGAGGAAGGGGGTGTGGTGGGTGTGGGTCGCCCCAGGCGTCACCACTGAGGGGGGTGACAAAATGTTGGGCAGCACTCACCATGGGGCCTGCAGCACGCCAGAGCCACATGTCTGTCCTTGCTCACTGCCTCCCCCACAGCTATGGGGTGGCTGAGTGTGAGGAGGCAGGCAGACTCTGGAGGCCCCGCCCATCCCGTGCCTTTGGGTGGCTCGCCCCACCCCTGGGCACGCCGCTCCAAGCGGCTCCCTCCGCAGCTGAATATGGGTGCTTTACAAAGAAATCTGCCACCTGCAGTTCAGTGGTTCAACCACACAGGGCAGGGCACACACCGATCCAGCTGCCCCCGACATTGCCTGACTGGTGGAGCCCATAAATGCCTCTGCACATGTGAAACACCTTCCCCACATTAGCATTGCTTCAAGGAGGGATCCTGTTTTCCCCTCGGAGAATGTTTCCCCCTTTCACTGAATGCTGGGGACAACAGGTGGGGAACTGTCTCAAGTAAACAGGACTACTCTGATCCTGTGATTGCCTTCATACGCATGTATGCATGGCTGAGGTGGGGGCCACATCAGCATGTTTAGGGTATTTATTTAGCATGGGTTCATTTTATTTTATATATTTATCCATCACTTTTCAGATAAACAGGTGCCTTAACCACACACCCTACCCCCACTCCCAAATCCCAAATCCGATCTTTGCATCAGGGCACTCCTAGGAAACTGAGAGCAATGAAAATGCCATGAATAATTAGTGTGTGGTTAATTATTCTTTAATGAGTCTCTGGGTTGTATAAATTATTGAACTACTCACTCAGCTTCGAGACCCATAATTAATAAGTGATTAGGAAAATTCAAAATGTTAGGCTGGGAAAGTGGAGGGAGGGGGCAGAGGGGGGCAAAAATGATATCGCTGATGTTTACATTAAGGAAGCATGACTCCCAAATCATTATAGATGTCTAATTATATTGCAGCCAGATAATTTTCAGTCCATAAAGGCAAGTGATGATCTCGAGCTCTTGGCTTTATTTTATCTCTCTCTCTCTCTCTCTTTCTTCCATCATTTGCATTGCCTTGTTTTGACATCGTGCTTATTCAGATCGTCCTGGGCTGAAGCTACAGAGGCACAGCCAATGAGTTCTCCTAGGGATGCTGAAGTGTGTGCCTGTGGTGGAAGAATGAGGCAGAGCTCAGTCATGGCAAACTCCTGCCATGACCGTAGGAGGCCTATGTAAGGTACAAGTTTGGAGTGGCTTGCTTGGGAAGGAGCTAATGACTGCACTTGCTTCCCAGTAGGTGGATTACTGTTGCTTAGGAGGAGGGAGAGGAATAAAGAAGTCTGGGAAGTCAGCATGGTGCAAACTGGACTGCCACTGCTGGTGCGTTTGCACTGCATCTCTTGGCCTGCTCCCTTGCTCTTCTCCTTAGTTGCAGTAGTGAGTGACCTACGATCCAGGAAGCTACCCTAGCAGCGGTGCCCCACCTGCTTCTAGCGCAAGGCAAATATACGACAAAATGTTGCATTGTGAAGTGTGCTTTGTTAAGGGTTTCAGATTCTCCATTCACCTGGTTTCCACAACCTTAGAAGATTCAAGACTGATGAAGTACTTTTTCACGCGGTGTGTAGTTGTACTATGAAAATCACCCCCACTGAAGGCAGTGATGGCCACTAACTTAGGCAGCTTTGAAAGAGGATCGAGCAAATTTGTTCTTACTGTATGCCAGTTATCAGATAGTGAAAAAGGGGTAAAGGATCCCTGGACAGTTAAGTCCAGTCAAAGGCAACTATGGGGTTGCAGTGCTCATCTCGCTTTCAGGCCACCGACAGCTTTCTGGGTCATGTGGCCAGCATGACTAAACCGCTTCCTGCTCAATGGAACACCGTGATGGAAATCAGAGCTCATGGAAACGCCATTTACCTTCCCACCACAGCGATACCTATTTATCTACTTGCTTTCAAACTGCTAGGTTGGCAGGAGATGGACTAGAGCAACGGGAGCTCACCCCGTCACGGGGTGTGCCACCCACATCCCTTATCAAAATGGCTTCCCATGACATGCCAACTGCCAAATAATGCCAGTTACAAAATATACGCTAATGATATCCCATTTTAGATTTTGTTTTCTGTGTATAATGAAAATGGTATATGAAGTCAGATATCAGATCACTTAATGTAAGAAATACTATTATGTGTCTTCCGTCAAGTGCAACCAAAGAGAGTCTTGCATGCATGGCAGAGTGGGTAGTAATTGCAATCAGGGGTTTTTCATGTGAGAGACCAACCTATAATAGTACCAACTCTCTGTCGGCCGTCTGTTGCTCAATGAGAATGCATTAATGGACTGATTTGAATCAAAAGCATAATGGACTGAGATGTTCCATTGATAATATTTCAATTAATTCTTTCTCTCTTTTCTAATCTCCAAGCGACTTCTGTGGAATGCTCTCCTACAAAAGAAAACACTTCTCCAGAGTTGGGGAAAGCAAAAAAATTCCATTACACAGAGACTGGATGGCCGACTGCATAGTAATGAGTTCTGGAGTTCCATCTTTTGACCCAGCCTGGAGAGAGATTGTGCCCTCCCTATCGAACTGTCTGTACACTCTTAGAGAGAGAGACCGAGCTGACATCTTATGAATCATGGCTGTAGATAGTTCTTTTGTAACTATTTGGAAAGTCTTGAGATTTTTTCCCCAGCCTTAGTTTTTACAGTTCAAACGTATCCAGCATCCTACAGTTTATTATGGTTTGGGCAGGAAATCCATATACGTACAGTGGTACCTCTGGTTGCAAACGGGATCCATTCCGGAGCCCCATTGGCAACCTGAGCAGAATGCAACCCGCGTCTGTGCGTGCACAGGTTGTGATTAGCCGCTTCTGCACATGTGCGTGATGTCATTTTGAGTGTCTGCGCATGTGCGAGCAGCAAAACCCAGAAGTAACCCTTTCTGCTACTTCCGGGTCGCTGCGGGACACAAGCTGAAAAGTTTTAACCCGAAGCATCTTTAACTTGAGGTATGACTGTACAGACATATGTACAAGACTCTCCTTTGATCTTCAGAGATCTGAAGATTCTCCTTTAATATATGCATTATCCTTCGATCTTCAGATTAGGACATCCACATTTTCTCTCTTTCTAATATTTGTATAGGTCTGTTGTCACACTGTAATGACAGTCTGGGTTGCTAGGGGGCAGAAGAGGTACATAGATTGAGCCTAGACTTGGTAGTTGGCCATTGCAGGAGACCACCTCAGAGCCTGAACAGGTTGCTTTGGCATGAGGAGGACAGGAAGTGGAAGCACTGTCACCATCTGCTGGGGGAGGCTTCTCCTTCCCCCTCTTTCTTGCTGGCACAAAGGGAGACTTTTTCTTGCACCCCCAACATGCAGCAGCAGGGGAAACTGCCACACATATCCACACCACCACTTGGCAAGGACGCCAGGAGGGGACTACCAGGTGCCTGGAAAATTACATGTCCCTAGATGTCATTGGTGCTTGGGATGCTGTCATTGCAGAGAAACTTCCATTGAGGCCATGCTGCTACTGTCATCTCAGTTTAGGGGGAAGGAAGAGGGGTTGGCTATGGTAGAGCAAGAGACTCTTAATCTCAGGATCATGGGTTTGAACCCCATGCTGGACAAAAGATTCCTTCATTTCCAGAACAAGCTCAGGACACACCATGCACATGCTTCAGTATGGCTTGGACTTGATGACCAAGGAAATTGACACAGTACAGGGAGGGGGTTGACAAAGTCCCAGTTCATTTGTTTAAAGTAATTAGTTTTTTTTTTTAAAAAAATATTATAATATATAGGTAAACAAGCACAGAACATCAAACTCTACAGTTCTGTGATTCTACGTTCATAATTAGCACAAAGATCTCCAAGGAAAGTGGCAAGAAGAAGAAATAAAGAAGGTGGCATCGCAATTACCGTTGCATTCGGAAATAAATATATTTGCGGAGACATGTAGAAAGTCATACTGTGGTTCGTGTATGTCTGTTTTGTTATTTGCTTGGAGAAAACAAAGCTTATATCCCCGGTAACTAGTTAAATTACATTTGCATTTTCCAAATTTTCAGGGAAGCAGGCAACAAGCTTTGAGCTTTGGCACTGATGACATGCTGTGTTTGATCAGCATAAATGAATGCCATTCACTTTTACAGAAAAAAGCAAAGGGCTGCACTGAGGGATCATGTTATAATGGGGTTTGATGCAACCCCATTGTACCTGGCTGTACAGTGGTACCTTGGTTTACAACCATATTCCGTTCTGTTATGTACTGAAGTTCTCACCCTGGGCCAGCAGGGGGATACTGTAGATAGTTATGCAAATGAAGGATCGAAAGTGACGTTCAGTGATTGGATAGTTTGTATGCAAATGAAGGATCGAAAGTGACGTTCGGTGATTGGATAGTTTTAGAAAGTTGCGACAGTTACCTTGTTCTGGAGCCCTATATAAGCAGGCTGACTGAGCTCCTCAGTTCAGTTCTGTTCCAGCTTACAAATAAAGAGCTGCTGTGTCGTCTGATATGTTCACCCACAACTTAACACGTTCCGGAGGTCCAGTTGTAAACCAAAACAGGTGGTAACCCAAGGGGCGCTTTCGCCAATGGGGCCTCCCAAAAAAATAGGTTGTAATCCAAAAAAAGGGACACACACTTCTGGATTTCACATGGTTGTAATCCAAAACGGTTGCAAACCAAGATACCACTGCTAGGGGTGGGTGTTGCATGTGCCTTCACAAAGCTTCCCGTCTGCTGAGGTCCCCAAAACATACCAACACTGCCTGCCCACCCACAGTAATAATGATAAGCATTTAACTAATTTTACTTATTTGGATTTTCAGTTTAGTGATCTAGACACCAACCTCCGCAAGTCAAATTTACTGCATTACCAAATGTTCTTGCCAGGAGTGCTTGGGAGACAAATGGCTAAACCCAATTGATTTTTGGTAGGCCGGACGAATGAGGATCGACTTGGAAGTATTACTGAGCACCACCAGCACACCGAGGGAAGTGGGTGTGGGAGATATAATTTAAATCCTCCAGAAAATGGCACGAGGGCTTTAAATATGTATAGCAGCCACTGTAAAAGAGAAATGGGAAATAAAAAAGCCCCTTTATTCCCTCCAGAAACAGCTATTTTCTCCATCTGTCAGCAAGAGTAGAATTTACTGTCCTACAAAAAGAGTAACAAAAAAGTTAAATGTTCCCCTGGAATATGGGAGAGCAAACTGAATGCAAATCAAGTCCCTCTCTGAAAGAAACTGTCTCTTCCCATTTGGTAAAATGCAGGTGCTCAGTCTTAATGGCTTTATTCGGCTGCTGCTGGGAGAATCTAGAGTGGATCTATAAGGAAGGGGAAGAAAATGGCATTATTTGCTCTTGCTCTCTTCCTGTCCCATATCTCACTTTGAATAATAGAGCTATTGAAACTTGAGGTGCAAGTAAAATCAATTGCAGCAGAACTTGGCTGTGGAAGTATTTTGTAGCCCTGGTTGAGGCTAAGTCTTCTGGTGTTTAGTAAGGGCAACAGCTGAATAAAAATATGCGAAGAGCAATCATTGCTTAGAACAGGAGTGGCCAACCTTTCGGGGCCAGTGGGCCCATTTAGAATGTTGAGAGGGTGCTGTGGGCACCAGTCACAAAATGGCTGCCATGAGGATGTGGCATAAGCCCAAAATGGCTGCCACATCTAAAAAAGCAGAAAAAGAGACGGTCACAGTTTGAGCAATATATAGGATGGTGTTCATAGAATGAACATTCATACACAGGATGGAAGCAAGTCCCGTTGCACTGAATGAGGTTCATTTCCTGGCGAATGTTTTTCAGACTGCACCCTTAGGCTTGCTTTTTTTCTTTCTGGATTGGACTCCAAGGCAGATGGAATCCAGACAATATATCAGTGTAGGAAATCTGTGTGATTCACTTGGTCTGAAAGTGATGCAGATAGCAGTCCAAAATAAACTAGAGATGGAGAACCTCTGGTCCTCCAGATGTTGTCGAACTACTACTGCTATGAACCCTGACCATTGGTCATGCTGGCCTCCCAACACCTGAAGGAACAGAGTTTCCAGGTCCCCTTCTTTACTTCTCAATAATACTGTACCTGAATATAAGATTGCACAATCATTATTGCAAGTAAACAAGGTGAATTAAGGATTATAAAACAGTTGCACTGAGTTTATTGCTCTGACTAGAAAATTAAACAAAAAGATGCCTTGGTTGTTCTTCTTCTTGGCATCTTAGCAATTCTTGGTTGTCATTTGTTAATTCTATCCACGACCACTAATCTTTTGCAGTACTGAGTTATTTTAATGAGTTTCTCAGTGCTTGTTTCTTACTTTTCCTAATATCTGCACTTAGGTCACCAAATTAGAGGGAAGCATTATAGCGGAAGCGCAAATGAAATGAGGAGGTTCATTAACAGACTTAATGCCGAAGTCACAGCTATTAGAGATGTGAAAATATCTGTAAGTGTCACATGGAGGAGAAGGGGCACGTGTAGATTAAGGGGTTAATTACTTGAACGCATCTTCAGAAGAAACTGAAGTTAACAGTAAAAACTTCTTCTCTAAGGGTCGATTGTGGGGGTGGCAGTGGGGGAAGGAATCACTCTGAGGACAATTGGGACTGGCTGATCTGAATTCAATAAGTCAGTCAAAAATAAGGACAGATGTCAAGCTGTCATCAGGATTCCAGTTCTATGCTGGGCATCCATACAGGTGCTCTTGGTAGAGGCCTCTGGGGAAAGTGGAATAGGAAAGAGGGGCTGCATGTGCTGAACCACAGGGATGATGATTTGTTGTTGTTTAGTCGTTTAGTCATGTCCGACTCTTCGTGACCCCATGGACCAGAGCACGCCAGGCACTCCTGTCTTCCACTGCCTCCCGCAGTTTGGTCAGAAGGGATGATGATAATCTCTCCTAATAGCGGATTTAAGTGGTGAGTGCCAACAGGATTGTTGCGAAAATGCATACCTGGTAAGTGTCCTGGAAAAACCGGGACGTCCCTTTTTTATTGCAAGAGAATGGCAGCCATTTTGGCGGCTGTGATCTTGTGTGATTTTGTGGTGTGATCTGCCCCCAATTTGCAAGGTTGCTACACCTTGTGCCCTCAAACTGAAAACAAGAAAAACTCAGTTCTCTGACCAACACATCATGAACGTATTTACTTTGCTTGTCTCACTGAACGGTTTGATCATATCCACACCACACCTCTTATACCATTTTAACAGACATGGAAAATCCTAGGAATGGCAGTTCGCTAAGGGTTCTTCGAATTGTAAGTATGTGAGGTCAGCACCCTTAGCAAATTACAGTTCCTGTGATTCATTGAGGGAAGCCATGACTGTTAAAGTCATTTAAGTATGCTTTGTATGTATGGTGTGGATGTGGCCAAGAATTCACACTGTGATAACACAGTCCTGTTTGACCTTGCTCTCTCCAGGCTCTGAGATTGCTCTAGGCATTAATCGTCCACAGACTTTCCAAGCAGTCTTAAGGGATAGAAACTTGTGTGTTTATTTTTAACAAAACCTTTTCAGGTTGTTGTAGTTTGCAGTTTGCATCATTGCAAGCACAGAATGATAATTGCTACCCTTGTATCCCATCTTTCATCTCTGATTGTCCACTGCTGGGCTGGCAAATATTTCTCTGCTATCACAGTGCTATGAAAAGTGACCTTGTAGCGGCAACCAGACCCAAACCCACTAAGCTCCTGCTAGGCATTGCTTGCACCACCTAACCTGGCTCTGTAGATCTGGGCTGCCTAATTGCATAAACCAAAATATTATTATGGGCTGAAGATGCTTTGCTGTTCAATATCTGGGTACAGCCTTTGACTCTTTGACGTCCGCCACAGAGGATTCTTTCACCTTTCAGTATGTGATGTTGTGCCACACTATAATAGATGGTTGCAACTACTCTATTAGGAATGAAAGATGCTTGTTTAGAGTTTGTTATAGCTTTGATTCTAGATGGAAAAGTCAGGCATTGATTCAGTTATTTTATGTATGACCAGGCTTGCCGGGAAATAAAATATTTGGCCGGCTCCTTCTTAGAGAACTGGCAGACGTTAATTGAACGGAACTCCGCTGAGGTTAGAGGCCAATATATCATGTTTTTACCTTTTCCTTGAAACCACCCTCAAAGGACACCTTTGTGAAATCCAGACGTATGGCTAAATGAAATACAGGGTGATTAATTCAGCAGCCAGCTAATATTAGGGTTTGGGTGTAGATCTGTGGTTCAAATTGGAACTTTTGAAAAACAGGCAGCTTTGCAAAGGGTCTCATGAGTCAGGGGTAGCTAATGTTGTGCCCCCCAAATTTTGTTGGGTGTCATCTCAGCTTCAGCCAGCATGGCCAATGGACACAAGACCATCTTAGCTCTGAGTTGTGGAATCCCAGTTGCAGGCCTTTTTCCACCTGACCTGGGAGGGCAGGGCCTGACTGACTCCAACTACAAAAGCTGAGGTTGCTAAGCAGACTCTTGGGCTGAACAGTATGGAGAATGGGACATGGTAGGGCATTTGCATTTCAGGCAAAGTTGGGAGATCCTTTGCAGGTAAGACATCAGAGGAATATGGGGGGGGGAGGGAGTCAAAATATACAGTGGTACCTCAGGTTACATACGCTTCAGGTTACATACGTTTCAGGTAACACACTCTGCTAACCCAGAAATAGTGCTTCAGGTTAAGAACAGAAATCGGGCTCCGGCGGTGCAGCAGCAGCAGGAGGCCCCGTTAGCTTAAGTGGTGCTTCAGGTTCAGAACAGTTTCAGGTTAAGAACGGACCTCCGGAACGAATTAAGTACTTAACCTGAGGTATCACTGTAGTTGATAAACAATCCTGTTTTCTTATGGGTTTCCCAAACACACCTAGTTCAGATTTCCAGTGACCTTACCGACTCAGCAGGGTAGGACTTTGGGCTGGTGGTCTACAGCCCTACTCAGAATGGCAGTAGGGCTGGCTTGCCACATTTTGTAATAAGCTGCCATCTAAAGCGCATGGTGAGGTCACAATCCTAAGCATGTCGACTCAGAAGTATGCTCCACTGGCTTCAATCTGTGTCACTCTCAGGTAAATGAGGTTTAGGGCTGCAGTCATAATTACTTTATTGCGACGCATTTTAGCACTTCTCGAAGAGTCTCAAGTGAAACGGGGCAAACGTGCAGGGCCCTGAGCTGCATTTAATTCCTTGCAAATTACATTTCTAGGACTTGGTGCAGAACCTCTGATAATAAACAACTGCATTTCAGATGCACTGTGAAAATATTGGATTAATGGATTACGCACTACAGCGCACCTTAAGCAACTGTATTTTAATGTACCTGCAACAGTTTGCATAAATTCCCTGCTGACGCACCCTCACCCCTATAGGAGAGCACATTTTATAATATACGGAATGAAGATTTTAGAGGCTGGGTAATATAATTCATGATCAGAGTCTCCCCTGCTGAGGACAAAAGCTGTACATTTATTCACATTAAAGCACAGCACACCGAAGTGCGTCTAGTCCAAGTGGATTAAAAATGATGTTTGAAATTCCTGTGCTCCTTGGAACTCCACATTATGGATTTCAGGAGGTTTCTATGCTAACTCAACCTTTTCTTCTTTTGAAAGAGATAAACGGAGTTCCGCACAGTTTGCTTTTCTGCTTTCAAGGAAGGATGTGTATCTACTTACTCTTATTTGTACAAATGAGTAAGCATTTTTCCTTTAAGTCCTTTTGAAATTGTTCTCCTCCTTCCACTCTTGCTAGGGCTCCAGAGACTGACATCAATTTTTAAAATATGCTTTTCTTGCAATTTATTTATTTATTTATTCTGATTAGAAACTCCCGTCTTGTAAATACTTACATAGCAGCTTAAATACAAAATCAAGTATGAATATTCACAGCAGCCCTATTCAATATGCTGTATCTGGTTCCCAGCATTCTGCTGCATATCTCTAATCTCCAATATGTCTGTGATAGGCTGACCATTTCATAAATTGCCCCCAATATTTTTTGTAACATTTTGGGGGGCAGATCTTAGAATCTTGCAGACCTGAGTGATCTATAACCGGCTGCAATAGACATTACCTCAGCTAGATGGATTAATATAGAGAATGCTTTCTTAGTCAAAAAGGCTGAGCTAGATGGCTTGATGATAGTCTTGCTCACACCCAACCATAGTTCAGTGGTAGAACATCTGCTTTGCATGCAGAGGGTGCCAGGTTCAAACTCTGGCATCTCCAGGTAGAGTGTGTCAGTCAGTGTGGACAACATTGATCTAGATGGACCGATCATCTGACTCAGTATAAGGCAGCTTCCTTTGTTCCTAAGGAAAGAGATGCAGAGTGAAAAAGTAGAGGGACACCAGTTCTCCAAAACAAAGCAGTGAGCTATAAAGGGACATTTATATTTTATTGATGTACAGTCATACCTTGGAAGTCAAACAGAATCCGTTCCGGAAGTCCATTCGACTTCCAAAACATTCGCAAACCAAAGCGTGGCTTCTGATTGGCTGCAGGAAGCTCCTGCAGCCAATCAGAAGCCATGGAAGCCCCGTCAGACGTTCGGCTTCCAAAAGAACGTTCGAAAACCAGAACACTCACTTCCGGGGTTCGATCGTTCGGGAGCCAAAACGTTCGAGAGCTAGGCTGTTCGGAAACCAAGGTGCAACTGTATTGCAATTATATCCCATCTTTCCCCCGAAGGAGTTCAAGGTGGCATGTGTGGTTTCCCCACTTCTCACGTGAGGTAGGTTAGGTGGAGAGGCAGTGACTGGCCCAAGATCAGCCAGTGAGCATCATGGCCAAGTGGCGATTAGGACCCTGGTCTTGCAGATCCTAGTCTGACAGTCCCAACATTGGCCAGGTTGATCTTCCCTTGCTGGTGTTCTTAGAATCATAGAATCATAGAGTTGGAAGAGACCTCAAGGGCCATCGAGTCCAACCCCCTGCCAAGCAGGAAACACCACCAGAGCACTCCTGACATATGGTTGTCAAGCCTCTGCTTAAAGACCTCCAAAGAAGGAGACTCCACCACACTCCTTGGCAGCAAATTCCACTGTCGAACAGCTCTTACTGTCAGGAAGTTCTTCCTAATGTTGAGGTTCTTTCTCTTACTTGAAGAGTAATTGATGACTCTTGTTCCTTTGGGAGAAGAATGGAGTCTGTTGGTTCTCCTGGGACAACACCTTGTGCACTCCAGTTTAAGATTGTTACAAGTGGCAAATATTGGGACTTTCCCATCATGTCCTAACCCTCTCCCTCTCCCTCCCCCTCCCCCTCCCCCCATACTTGTTGTTTTGCATTATATCTAGCTTGAGGAAAAGTTCTGGAGAACCCCAAAACTTCCTCAGTACTTTGTGACATTTGGGCTGGTCCCAATATAGGCAATCTCCTCCTCCTATGACCCCAAAGGTGCCATCTTACTGACCACAGTCTCAGTGATAACAGACACAAGGAAACATAGTTAATAAGGCAGCCCAGCTGGAGTGACCACATCTTTTATCAGGGAAGCCAGAAAGAATAGCCTTAAAAAGTGATAAGAGAACACAATTTATTATTGTCAGGCACTGGGTGATCTCATCCAGAGCCCATTAAAATGCACGAAGAAATAATCTCAATTGCTTTTCTTTTTGTTGGGTTTGCCTTTAGTACGGATTAGCCCCAATAGGCAAAGTGCTCAGTGGCAGAGCACATGCTCTGCATGCAGAATGTCTTGTGTTCATGCAGTTCGTTGAGTCAAGTGATTAGCAATGGCAAACCAGCTGAGAATTTCAGTAACTTCAATCACCTCATACTTTGAGAGCCAGTGTGGTGAAGTGGTTAGAGTGCTGGACTAGGACCTGGGAGACCAGGGTTTGAATTCCCAGTCTGCCATGAAGCTCACAAGGGGGACCTTGGGCCACTCACTCACTCTCAGCCTAAACCTACCTCAAAGGGTTGTTGTGAGGATAAAATGGGGAAGAGGGGAAGTATGTATGCCACCCTTAGATCCTTGCTATTCTCCCCAACCAAATTATTATTAATAATAATAATAATAATAATAATAATAATAATAATAATAATTTATATCCCGCCCTCCCCAGCCGAAGCCGGGCTCAGAGCGGCTAACAACAGTAAAATGATAAAACATTCTAAAATCGTTTCATTATAAAATTAATTCCAATCAGATTAATGGCAACCATTGGGCTAGAGTTCTGTGAGGATTGCCAAAAGAGGGAGTCAGGCTGTGCCCTGGCCAAAGGCCTGGTGGAACAGCTCTGTCTTGCAGGTCCTGCGGAAAGATGTCAAGTCCCGCAGGGCCCTAGTCTCTTGTGACAGATCGGAGCCACAGCTGAAAAAGCCCTGGCTCTGGTTGAGGCCAGCCTAACCTCTCTGTGGCCTGGGACCTTCAAGATGTTTTTGTTTGAAGACCATAAGTTCCTCTGTTAGGCCATTTGTCTCCATAGCACTCCAGGCAAGAACATTGACCAATGCAAGCAATTTAATGCACACCACTTAGTATTTCAGCCACTTAGCATGCAAATGTGTATAACTAAGCATTACAGCATAACCCTCAACTGTCCTAATTAAGTCAGGATATCCCATTTTGGGGGACCCAAAAATGTGCGAGAGCATGGTGCCCAAAACATTCACATATTTTGGGCACCATGCTCTTGCACGGGTCACATGACTTGTGCATGGACATGGAGCACATCTACTAATGATGGTCCTGAACTTCTATAATTGGAGGGCTTTTTATATATATATAAATATTTTTATTAAAGATTTTTTGGTTTACAAAAGTATGTGCAGTGTCTCTTTTTTCAAGTTACATTTTCTACAGATCAGTTTCATTGTTGAGACATTAGTGTTACATTAGGTGTAAAGGGGGAAAGAGGTGGAGTGAGTGGGGGTGGGGTCGGGTGGCAATGCTTCTATTCTACTTAGTGTATGTGTGGGGTTTTGTGTCAGTGTCATTTGTGTGGGTTCTCTTTACTATTTGCTTGTGTTCCTTTGGTGGTGAGAGAGGTTGGGGTTGGCCTAGGGTGTGGTTGTTTGTTTCTGATTGGCTGTGGTGAACTTTGTTTTCATCTGTGAGTGGGCCTTTTTATATAGTGGGGTTTGAAACATGCCAATATTTGCAAATATTTTTGTCTAGGAATTTCCTTAAGACCTTTTAAAACCTTTAACCACTTTGGATAAATTCCTAACTTGCACAAAGTCTTGCCAAGAATACTCATCGCGTCCACTCCCCTTTCCAATATTACACACTAAGGGGAATATAATTAAAGGAGCAGTTAGATTTCTAACACGTTGCTTTCATTGCCTGTTTCATTTCCTAAGCAAGAACTGCGGTCTCCCTTGCTCACTTACATTAGCCTTTTCCTATTATTTTGGAAAGTATATTTTCAATGCATACCATATTGTTTAGGGAATACACACTGCAGAAACTGCTCAGGGGTGGGAAAACAACCTTGTTTGCAGATCCATTTAATCTGCTCTTAGCTGGTCGCAAACTCTTACCTTTATTTAACATCTTAATAACAAAAAGAATTTCCTCATACCCTGGGATGCCAAGGATTACATTCAAATCCTCCTTCTGTGTTGGCTTTATTCAGTCAAAATCGACCCGTCATTTGTTCAGTCTAAGAACGTTTTTGAGAACGTTTCGAAGAACTGGGCATGATCGCTGTGTTCTCCTTCCATTGTCAGAGGCAGTGTCCCTCTGCATGCTAGTTGTTGGGAATCACTGGCAGGGCGAGTGTCCTTCTGCTCAGGTCCTGCTTTCAGGATTACCATAGTTATCTGGTTGGCTACTGTAAGAACAGGATGCTGGACCAGATGAGTTAAATTCAGCAGCATTTTTCTTATGCTTTCTTTTTTGTTTCTTGTTATAGACCAAAAGACGAGTCTACTTTCAGACCTTGGTAGCCATCCTTAATCCTCACCAGCTAAATAGACACACACACACACACACACACACACACACACATATATATACACAGTGTATCTCGGGTTACAGACATTTCAGGTTACAGACACTTCAGGATACAGAGTCCACTAACCCAGAAATAGTACCTCGGGTTAAGAACTTTGCTTCAGGATGAGAACAGAAATCACGCAGCGGGAGGCCCCATTAGCTAAAGTGGTGCTTCAGGTTAAGAACAGTTTCAGGTTATGAACGGACCTCCAGAACGACTTAAGTTCTTAACCCGAGATACCACTGTATAGGTAAAAGGTAAAGGACCCCTGGACGGTTAAGTCCAATCAAAGGTGACTATGGGTTTGCAGCGCTCATCTCTCTTTCAGGCTGAGGGAGTCGGCATTTGTCCACGGACAACTTTCAGGGTCATGTGGCCAGCATGACTAAACTGCTTCTGGCGCAACAGAACACCGTGATGGAAACCAGAGTGCATGGAAATGCTGCTTACCTTCCCACCGCAGTGATACCTATTTATCTACTTGCACTGGCATGCTTTCAAATAGCTAGGTAGGCAGGAGCTGGGACAGAGCAACAGGAGCTCACCCCATTGTGTGGATTCAAACCGCCAACCTTCTGATCGGCAAGCCCAAGAGACTCAGTCACCCACTTCCTACATCTACATCTACATCTACATCTACAGCTACAGCTACAGCTACAGCTACATCTACATCTACATCTACATCTACATCTACATCTACATCTACATCTACATCATCTATATCTATATCTATCTTGCACATGTGAAAAAAGCCCTATACAGTTTAGCAGTCGGATAGCTAAAAGCAGTGCTTCTTCTGCCTTGTGGGACATCTTTGGGAGAAGAAAGACTAGAGAGTAAACCCTATGCAAATTTGGAGTGGAGTCCCTAAGACAGTTGGATGGCGCCTTGTGTGCTGGGATGTCAACTTTAATAACATTGGGGGGGGGGGAGGTAATCCCCGCCCCTCATAATGAATCACATGATGAAGTGCACTCACAACATTAGAATAGCAATGCCTATCAACTTGGGGGGTGGAGCTGGCCCCGTCAAATAGTTTATGGGGGGCAAAGGGACCTCAAACCCTAGGAGTTGGCTCCTATGCTTGTACCCCTCCTTCCAGCTACTCCTGTACCCAAGCTGGTGCCAGATGCAATGCTCTGCTTTCCTTTAGACCACATCAGTGAGGCCAAAAGGGGCTCTTGTCATCTGGGCAGCCCAGGTCCTCCGTGCGCATTGCCCAGGCTTGCGCCCCAGTGACGTCACTTTGCTGCTGCTAATGCAGCAAAAACAATGCAAGAGGAAGCAGTTACAAGTTACTGGTCTCTGCAGCCACAGCAGTGCTGTGATTCTCCAACAGTTTGACTTCACCGCCAGAGGTGAAGTCCTCCATTGTCTCTTGAGACAGACAGATGCCAATAACTGGTATAGAGTCAGTAGTGGCCCCTAGGAAGATGCGATACGATACCACTAAGCAACCACCCTTTCCTCATGTGCCCTGTCTGGTTTGTTCATAAACCTATGGGAGCCCCCTTGCCTGTCAAGGCTTCAGTGAATCCTATCACTCCAATGGCGGCAGCAAAGAAGCAGATAAAAGAAAAGACTTATTACCAATTAGTTTATTCAATAATCACAGCAAGTGACAAAGGAATGCATCTCTCTCCTAGAAATGGCGTTGCTCCAAGTTAAGTCCCACCCCACCTTCGTCTCTCTCATATGATGTCATTCCTGCACCGGTTGGTCTAGGCTTTCT
Source organism: Podarcis tiliguerta (assembly GCF_965153285.1). Taxonomy (NCBI): domain Eukaryota; kingdom Metazoa; phylum Chordata; class Lepidosauria; order Squamata; family Lacertidae; genus Podarcis; species Podarcis tiliguerta. The sequence goes on along the minus strand of NC_139543.1, from coordinate 53,888,373 downwards.
GTTTCTGAGCTTTCTGTTCAGCTGCTCTCGTAGCACACCTAGTTCTGGAGGGGGGGACTCAGGAATGCTCTCCAAAGACACTGAGACTGTTGGTTGCCTCTCTCCTGGTCAGGGGTGGAGGAAGGTGTGTGTGGTGGGGGCGGGCCACCCCGAGTGTCACCATTCCAGTGTGGTGTAGTGGTTAAGAGCGGTAGACTCATAATCTGGTGAACCGGGTTCGCTTCCCCGCTCCTCCACATGCAGCTGCTGGGTGACCTTCGGCTAGTCACACTTCTCTGAAGTCTCTCAGCCCCACTCACTTCAAAGGGTGTTTTGTTGGGGGGGAGGAAGGGAAAGGAGAATGTTAGCCACTTTGAGACTCCTTTGGGTAGTGATAAAGCTATGGTTTTCCCAGTAATGATGTATGGAAGTGAGAGCTGGACCATAAAAGAAGGCTTATCGCCGAAGAATTGATGCTTTGGAATTATGGTGCTGGAGGAGACTCTTGAGAGTCCCATGAACTGCAAGAAGATCAAACGCATCCATTCTTAATCAGCCCTGAGTGCTCACTGGAAGGACAGATCGTGAAGCTGAGGCTCCAATACTTTGGCTACCTCATGAGAAGAGAAGACTCCCTGGAAAAGACCCTGATGTTGGGCAAGATTGAGGGCACAAGAAGAAGGGGACGACAGAGGACGAGATGGTTGGACAGTGTTCTCGAAGCTACAAACATGAGTCTGACCAAACTGCGGGAGGCAGTGGAAGACAGGAATGCCTGGCGTGCTCTGGTCCATGGGGTCATGAAGAGTCGGACATGACTAAACAACAGCAGCAACAACAACAAAAACAAAGCGGGATATCAAATCCAAACTCTTCTTCTTTGCTGCAGAGCCTGCAGCGCGCCTGAGCCACGCCCAAGCCACGCATCTCTCCTGGGAGTTTTGCGGTGGCTTGGGCACTCGCAGGCTCCATGCTGCCCCAAATGGTCTGCCCACCACCTCCCCCTCAGCTGTAGGGTGGCTGTGTGGGAGGAGGCAGGCAGACTCCTCGGAGGCCCCGTGGAGCGTCCTGCCCTGGCTGGACGCACCTTCGCAGGCCGCTGGCCCCGCACCTGGGCGAAGGACATGCACACTACCCCAGGTGCCCGATTGGCTTGCTCCGCTGCTGCTCCTGGTGCTTCTCTTTCTTCCTGCTATTGCTCTTCTAGTATTCCACAGCTTCTGTCCTCTGCAGCCTCTGAACTATGCCCTTCTGCAAACCACTGCTCTAAATCTACACTGTCCTCCTGTTCTTGGGAAGATTCAGGAGAAGGGTGGTGGTGGCCCCCACCATTCCTCCTCAGTCCAGCCCCTAACATCGCCCCGACTTCTCTGGGAGACAATGCCCCATCTGAGAAGTGGAACAAACAAACAATTAATCAGCTAATCATGACTATTAAATGTGCCACTGCTAGATAAAAAATAGAATTTTGAGCCACCATTACAAACTAGATGCCTGACTAGGGACTCATTACTAAAAAAAATAAAAATTAAATAAAAATTCAATGCGTTATAACACTGTGATACCAGATGGCGCTGTAGAGTTCAATCCTTCGGTAATGTGATTTTGCAATATGAGCTTTACAACGTGTTTTCCTGAAACTTTTTTTTACGTGTCTAGATCCAGCCTAGGATTTTTAATGTGGTTCAGCAGGGCCCTTCTTGCCTCTTTCAATACTGAACACTGTGGAACAAAATTGAAAGATTATCTGAAAATATAGATCTCTTTCTTAAAATAACCATTCTGTTGAAAAAGAAAAAGAGCAAAACCTCCCAGCCTTCCTGTCCCCATTTTGGCAGAGAAAACAACAGAAAGTGACACTGCAATATTACGTTGAAAAGAAATGGGAGGATTTGCCGAGCTTTGCCAATTTGGACAATTTTGTTTATAAAACGTAAAGAGACAAGTCTTGTCATCCTGGAAGGGATTGTGGGCGTTGCTGCCAGCCAAGGCCACAAAAGGCAGGCACACAACTCAGCTCACAGCATTTAGGGGTTCATTTGGCAAGGCTATTGTTCACATAGCTTCAGCCATATGATAACTGATGTAAAGGCAGAGTGAAGTACAACATTTCCCTAAAACACACACTCATTCCTGCTTGTGAAGAGAAGACCCTGTGGCCCTCAAGTACATAAAAATGTCACAGATGTGCTTGTACTGGGCATATTTTCTAGGCACGCAGGTAAAAAAGGTGATCATAAAATGCCCAGAATAGTATGGTGGGACTCACAGCAAGCAGGATATTGCAGTGGGCTGGACTGCAGACTCTCCAGCATGGATGCAAAAAGAGACATGTTTGCAACACCTGAGTTCTGATTCCAAGGAGGCTGACGGCTAAGCCCTTCCCTGCTGCTATTACATGTGTTGCTTCAGTCAGCTGGTTATACCCAGCATTTGTTCACTCTGCAGTCTCCTGTCTTCTACTGATGCAGAAGCCAGGAGTTGTGTTTGTTGAAACATACACAAAAGGGGAAAAGAAAGGCAACTGTCCGGTAACAGATAAAAAAATATGCATCAGCAGCTGCAGAGTGTGAATTAAAAGACTGAATGAAAATGACCCTCCCTCAAACAAAGAAATATTTGCCACAGCATTTGCAGGTGGTGAATAGCAGGTAGGAAGCTGGGCTGGAATGTTTCTCTCTGCAATGTTTGCTTGCTACTTGCATCAATTCCATCCCAGAAGAACGTAAGGAGAGCCCTGAAGGATCAGACCAAAGCATCCTGTTCTCACAGTGGCCATCCACATGGTTATGGGAAGCTCATTTGCAGGATATGAATGCAGCAGTGCTATCCCCAGTTGTGATTCCCATTCCACAACCACCAATGGGAAGCATTCAAAAACAGTAGGTTGTATCTAACGAAGTTCTACACAGAGTAGAAATTAATTATTAAAATGACCATTAATGGTTAGTCATGCCCGTTAATTTCAGTGGGTCGGTTCTGAGGCTTACTAACATTGGACACAACCCAGTATTCCCCATTAGCAGTGTTGTGAAGTGGTAAGGTCCCTTCTGTGACCACAGTGGTGTCGTGCACTGAAAGCACTATGATACCACTTTCCCAAAGAATTCTGGGAGCTGTAGTTCGTTAAATGTGTGGAGAGTTTTTCGGAGACCCCTATTCCCCTCCCAGAACTACATTCCCTAGAGTTCTCCAGAAGAAGTATTGGTTGTTAAACAATTCTGAGAATTGTAGGTCTGGTGGGGGAAACAGGAATTTCCTCACAACTTCCTTACAGCGCCTTTAACAAAGTACACCTCCCATAATTCTCTGGGGGAAGCCGCACAGTTTAAAGTGGAATCATGGTGCTTCAAATGTGTAGTGTGAATGTGGCCCATGTTCTCTGGACTCTACCACCATACGGTCCCACCATTGCATGAGTACATTGGCATTGCTCACCCTTTCCCTCCCTGAGCGCTTTTGCTTATATACCAGGATGACGCTACTGGCACACACACAAAAAGTAACTTATGATGGACGGTCCCGTTTTCAATATGGCAGACTTCAAGCAAAACAAGACTAGACAGATTTATTTTGTTTGACATCTCCCCTGACGGCTTGCCCCCACAGACGGCTGCTTCCATAAACCGCAATGCCCTCTCATTCATCAGCCTAAGCGGCATTCTGCTCCACAAACATTATTTCCTGTCTTATCTTCTTCTCCCCGCTCTAAAGGGTGGGAGAGAAACACCCACAGCTTTCATTATTATTGTTATCTTTGAATTTTTTTGGCCTGAATATATGGTTTCTTTTGCTCACTTACTCTGCTCCCTCTAGTCCCCATTTTTTAAACAAATGGGAGAATCTCGAAGAGTACAGTCTCAGAAAGATTTGGGTGGGAAATTGCCTTGCAAGAATGAATAGGATTTATATATTGTCACAAGACAGCTCTCGGTCTTTTATTTGTTTGTGTGTCTGTCTGTTGAAGTCTATGAGTTAAAGCATTTTTATAATTTGTCTTTTGATGAAAAGATGGGCAAGAAAGAAACTCAGGGCTCATAAGGTTGGTCAATATAATCTAATATATAGTCTATAATCTATAATCTAATATAACCATGCACGTTGTTGTTGTTGTTAGCCATCAGTGTGCAAAGGCATTCTACAGAGTACAAAAGGACAGGACCCAGCCCCAAAGGAGTTTACAATTTGACACAGGGGAAATGGCAGAGGAAGGTGAGTGAAATGGAGTCAGGTAAACAGGGAAGCAATATGCCATTGACCCTGGGGAACATTTTTACGATTAGGATGAAAGTACTTTGGTAATACATAGGTTGAGCTACAGTAAGGCAGGGAAACTAGGGGGCTATGCCAAAGGCTTCACATGAAGTGTGGGGTCCCATCAAGCTCTTCTGTCTTCGTTCTGGCACCCTGGTTTCTGACCAGTGAAGGAAAGTTCTGGAGAATACATGTGAGAGGAAGGGAATGGAGAGAGAGAGAATATTTGGAATGCAATTTTTTAAAAAGAAATTGTTCTGTGAAATACTTTACCTCAGAATGATGATCTTGAATGTAACAATTTTCTGTTTCTATTTGCATGATCATTCCATGACTGAAGTATCTCATTTTACTAGTTCTTCTACTCCACTGCTATAATCTCCCCACATCTCATTGTGATTCTCCCACAGTTTTGGAGTATCTCTCTACTGTAGATTGTCAGCCTTCTGCGAAGAGATCCATCAGATCACCAGTGTCAATGATTCTTCAACATCAGCTCCGTTGGACTGGTCATGTTGTTTGGATGCCTGAGCATCTACTCTGCTCCCAACTCAAGAATGGAAAGTAAAATACCGGTGGACAACAAAAGAGGTTTAAAGACGCTCTCAAGGCAAATCTAAAAAAATGTGACATAAGCACTGATAACGAGAAACACTGGCCTGCGAGCGCTCCAATTGGAAAACAGCCTTTATCAAAGGTGTCATCAACTTCGATGAAGCATGAACTCAGGGTGAAAAGGAGAAAGGAGCTAAGAGGAAGGCACATTCGACAAACCTTCACTGTGATCAACTCCCATTCAAAAACCGGTGAAGGAAGACTGGAGGAAGTTCAAAGACTATCTACAGAAACATCATAAGATAATGAATGTTTGATGATACCAGATTGAACCTAAAAGATTATTAGCATAAAAATTTAAGATTAAGAAAGATTAATGTTTTAAGATATATGGAAATATAATTATATTAAGACACTAAGACTATGTTGAATTTAAGATATGATAGAGGGAAGGAATTTACTGTCAGAATATAAGATCTGGAATACAGAGTGGGAAGGTCTGGGGAAGTCGCAGAACCAGGTTAATGTTAAAAAATATAAGGACACAATGATTGATTTTAATTTTTTCTTTATTTTTTATATTTTCCTTTTTATATCTGTTGTTGCATTGTATGTATGTTATTGTATTGTTTTTTCTTTGTTTTCGTTTATCTGTATTGTGTGTTTATTGATTGTAAAACTGAATAAAATATCATTTAAAAACAAAAAACAAAAACCTATGTCGCCACTGTGGAAGGACGTGTGGATCCAGAATTGGCCTCTGCAGTCACTTACAGACTCACTCTTAAGACCATGTTCATGGAAGACATTCTTACTTGGCTATGAGGGATTGCCAAAGATGATGAAGATGATGCATAGCCAGTGGCCATTACTCAAGTCCTGCCTTAGGGTGGATTGCATCAGTAACATCACAGGTTGGTCCATTAGGACAAATAGGGCACGGTCCCACCAACTTAAGTTTATTCTTAGCCAGCCCCCACTTGCCAACCTCCTTACAACCACTCCAGGGCTGGCACTACCTGCCATCTTCCTGCTTCTTAGTGACAGTGTTGCCCTTGTAGAACTCAGCAGGGAGGTTAGTATCGCGATGGTTAGTAGCCAACGATATCCCGATCCTCCATGAATTTGTCCAATATTATTTAAAAGCCTCCTGAGTTGGTGGCAATCAGTACCTCTTGTGGGAGCAAACTCTGAAGTTTAACTATGCACTTTGTGAATAAATACTTTATTTTATCTGTCCCAAATCTCCCGATATTCAGCTTCACTTGATAGGCCTGAGTTTCCCCCATCCATTTTCTCCTTGGTTGTTCCACATTTTTTTGAGAGATCAAGGCTGGGGAACATGACAAAATTCATGGCAGAATTACTGGAGTTTAGAAAAACTTACATTGCTTTAAACCTTTTATTATGTATCAAAAGATATCTCCTTGTCAGAGTGGTGTCAGCATTCAATTTCTCTAGGAGGAAAGGCAGATAAAACCCAATGTATAAAATTAATGTGCTAGTCTATATTTCACATTGATGTGGATGACTTTAGTTCTAAAAAGGTAGGACTGTTTTACTCTTTCATACCCTGCTAATTTTTTTCTCTATTTTCTCTGTTCTTATCTAAGTGATCTAAAAAGAAAGAAATCTCACTCCGATTCCTCAGAAATGTAAAGAATTCATAAGTTAGGACTTTTCTTTTGCTCATAATACTCTATAGAACTTTTTGAAAACAGAACAGTAGAATAAGTCCCGTACAAACAATCCAAATGTGTTATTTACACTGAATCTGAAGAGGACTATACAAAATCCTGTTTGTGCACCTGAATCTTCCAGCAGCAAAAGTCTCTAAGGGTTACAGCACTTACCCAGGGTTCAGTTCTCTTGGTTGGTGGAGGCTGTGATGCCTTTAAGATACCTGGTTTTATTTATGCATACATACAACTTAAGCATAGGATGGAGGGGCTCACGGCATTAACACTCCAACAGATCTCACTTCCCCATTAGGTTCCTAGGCAAGCCCTGAGCAACAGATTTGGGTCCGGCACAGCGTAAGACATGCCTCTGTATCTCTATCTTCCAGCATCAGCCTAAACTCACTCAAGTACTTGGCCTATTCTTCCCCATCCTAGGATAACATGGGATAGGATGTGGAGAGTGTTGAGGGGAAGCAGGGGATGGTCCATCTAGCTCAGCATTGTCAACACCAGGGATGGTGCCTGAATAAGGGACAGAGATGGGTGTGTGAGGACAACTGGATAAAGGTATCATTTATCTTCATTGCTCTGGCTCTGCATGTGGCCCCCAAAAGGCTACTCAGAAGTGAATGTGGCCCTTGGGCTCAGATATGTTCCCCACCCCAGGTCTACACTGACTCCCAGCAGCTCTCCATGGTATCAGAGGAGATGTCTTTCCCAGCCCTACCTGGAGACAACAGGGATTGAACCTGGGACCTTCTGCATTTAAAGCAGATGCTTTGCCACTGAGCCATGGTCCTTCCCCAGAAAAGGAGTCATTTCCCCATTGCTATGGCAATAGGTGCCCTTAAGATGGCTGCCCTCAGAGCAAATTACCATACAGAATCTAGCCACAACTTCTGAGAGCTGGATATAGAGCGAAGCAAAGAGCTTCTCCTCCTTTCCCCCTTAGAGAAGACACAATGAACAGTCCTTCATATGTTGAGATCATATCAAACTCAGCTGTGACAAGTCCATATCCATTGCTACACATGGTTTTATCCACGTGTAAACCTCCCTTATGTCCCTTGGGAAGTTGCCTTATATATCAAGACAGACCTTGGGTCCATCTTGGTTCAGGATTGTCAACAGCAGTGACGGAGAACCTGTGGCCTTCTAGAAGTTGCTGGGCTACAGTTCCCTGAACTTTGGACATGCTCACTGGGGCTTATGGTGTTTGGAGCCCAACAACATATGCAAGACCACAATGTCTGCATCCCTAGTCTACAATGACAGGTAGCTTCTCTTTTGGATTTCCCAGTGACTTAATGTGGAACCATTTACATGCAAAGCATATGCTGTGTGCTACAGCCTGTCCCAAATAAGGCAGGAGCCATGATTGAGAAGGCGATGGTGAAAAGACGGGTGATAGAAGGGGAAAGAGACACAGAAGAGAAAAAGATGTCATCCCACAGTGCACTGATTAGGTTCCCTGGTTGGTGAGGAGTGTGTGTGTGTAAATTGGAATTTTGCAGGCAAAACACTGATGCAGGCTGTGTGTGTGTGTGTGTGTGTGTGTGTGTGTAGGACAAAAGCCCCAATGCACTCAATAAAAACATAAACAGATTTTGCTTTGTATGACATACTTTATTATAACCACGGTGTATTTGCTCTTGAAAAGGGATGCACCTGTTTGGTGTTGACTGAAAAACTCAGAAGCAATAATCCATTGTGGACAGCATGTGTGTGTTGTCTGTTAAGCTATGCTGGAATTGATTTGTCTGGACTGTTTCCTCGCCATTTCTACATCATCTCCAATTCCTCTGCCTCCCCTAGCTCCTTTCCCCCCCTTCCTTCTGGCTACTTTTAATGCACATCAGCTAAAACAGGCTAAAGTAGATTTGGCCGATAAGCCCATTTTAAGCCGCTCCTGTCGAATCCTAATGCATGATTCATAGTCTTCGTTGAATTCAGCCTCTATATTTGGTTGTTCTCAGGAAAATATGCATGAGAACAGTGAATCAGCCTATTGGGGAAAGAATGGGTGCTACTCCCACATTATTGATGTATTTTACATATTTATAATAAACTACTTCATACCCTGAAGCTATTGAAGCAGTGTACAACTAGCTGAAAATAAAATAAAATCTAAAAAAAGTTCTAAAAACAATTGAACCATTCCTACAAATACTAAAAAAAAAAAGCCATTTCTACACACACAATTAATGTTCCATAAATTACTGGGTCACAATGCGGAGGAAGTCTTCTTAAACAAAAGTGTCTTCAATAGATACACAAACATCGTGATACTTGGTGCCTGTTTCATTTCAGCTGGTAATCGATTCCAGAAGGCACAGATGCTACCCAAGTAAAGTTCAGTTTGATATCCCACACCTTTTCATCACAGATCATTCAGAGGCAGTTTACATCTCTATTTTAGGATTTCAAGCATCTCTTTCAATGGGATCCATGATGAACCTCTAGCATGACAGAATGCTACATTATGAGTTTGCGAATTCTTTTGATGGGAAAGGACACAAAAATTGAATACAAACCTAAGGATGAAACAGCTTTTCATTATTTACTTATTTTATATCTATCATCTATCTATCTATCTATCTATCATCTATCTATCATCTATCTATCTATCTATCTATCTATCTATCTATCTATCTATCTATCATCTCCTGCCTTTCTCCCAGGTTGTGATTCAACACTACACACACACACACACACACACACAATATAAAATACAAAATAATAAAAAGAAAGTGGTCAGGGATGATGGGAGTTGTAGTCCAACAACATCTGAAGGCCAGAGATATCAGGAATCAGAGCCCCAAAACTTGGGACTCGCCTGGCTGTTGCTTGAATAGCAGAGTTGTGAAACTTTGGTGTAAATTCCAAAAGGACACAGGCAACAGAAAAGTCTTCAGTAGAGGTTTACAAAGGCATTAAATTGTACAGTTTGTTGCTAGATCCCTAGCATGGCAAAACTTTGCTCATTTAGAGCAAAATCCAGTTGCAGCAGAAAAATTACACCACACCATTACAAAATGCAAAAATGAAAGTAAAAACCAGAATAGCAGCATGAGAGAAAGAAAGAGAGAATAGAATAGAATAGCAGAGCACAATGGGCAGACAGGTGATATAGTCTGTCTCCTGGGCTGGATCACACATTGTGTGTGTGTGTGTGTGTGGTGGGCATTTTCATATGCACACTGTAAATATTCACCAAGCCTATGTTCTCAGGAATGTATGTCTTAATATGTGCCTACACATTCAATTTCTGATTATCTAACAGAGCCTGGGGACGGGGTTCCCTCTTTCTCTTGGAGAACAGTCATGTCTATGAGAGTTTATTATTTTTCATGCCATCTAGAAATGTTACACATTTTGAAAAAGCTATTGGGCACTACATAAGCTACCTACCAAGCTGTCTAGGTGAATTTTCAGATCTCAGGTGTTCTGTAAGACAAGCTGGAGATTAGGCAACTGGCTTGTCAAATTTGCTTACATGTTTTTCATGCAACAACATCGCCTCTCCTCCCTCCCTCCTCCCTCCCTCCCTCGCCGAGTGTTACAGCTGGCTGTAGGAAACATGACATCGTTTCTTGCACCAGGCCATGAGCAGCTTCACCATCCAAAGCTGTACCTTCTTGTTTCTTTTCTTTTCTCCAGGGGTTTCTGTAAGGTGGGAGGAGGCACAAGGTGGATTGAGGCATACTGGTAGACTGATAACAGATTAGCACTAGACTATGGAGAGTTTGTGACTCCCTGTGGTTTAGCAGCCACAGAAGGACCCCCTTCCACCACTAAACTGGGCTGCTGAAACGAAGGTCTGGAGGAAAACCAGGAGTGGATATTTTAGGGTGGAAGGACTAAGGACTCCCTCCTGGTACCAAAACCATGTCAACTCAACATTTCTAACCATTCAGAACTGTCTTGTTCCTAAGCCTAAGGGCAAAAGCAAGACTAGCATTCTGCATAGTCTTGAACTGCTTTAACACACATAAAACTGGGCTTCAAGCAGAGGTGTTCTCCACCGAGCGATGGATCGCAGCTGACATTTTCCAAGCTGAAGCACCTGTCTGTTCATTTTACGCCTAAAGAAGTTTGGACAGTTAGCAGGTCGATGAGAATGTCAAGATTAAGGGTGAATTTACATGGTTACCTTATGTTCTAAAACCATATTCCTTCCACTGATCCCACAGTAAAGGTAAATGGGAAGCACAGTATGCTTACCTACAGCTCCACAACTCTTCCTTTCCCCTTTATCTTGTCTATTCAGTACAGCTGTACCAGACGGCCGGCCCTACCATCTGGCAGAGTGAGGCATCTACCTCATGTAGCTGATCTTGAAAGGGAAGCAAGTTTTCTGTTGTTCCTTTCCTGCTAAGGAGGGAGAGAAGTGGTTGAGGGATCCCTCCCACCCCAACTTTCCTCTTAGGTACGAAGCTAACTGAGAAGTATGAAAACATGCAAGAATGAGACTGAGGAGCCCAGAATGACTTGTTTCCTGCTTCAGATGAAGGCTTAATGGTCCACATAAAAAAGTGGCAACCATTGGTGAAATACATAGCTGTCTTAAGCTTAGTGGGCCATCTCATAATGACCTGGCTAAGTCACAGGACTCTTGTGACCCAATCTTATGCTCTACTCAGACGTGAACACTGCCTCTGTCTAGGAATGGCCAAGAAATTATTTTCAATATGAAGTAATCTGAACTGCAACTCCCAGACCAATGGGAGAATCTGAATGAGATTCTGCATTTTTCTAACTTCCAAGAACATAAAAACTGTGTACATTTAGAAAGAAAAACACAACTTTTCCTGGCAAAATACAAGTTTTAAAATACATTTTTGCACTGAAGATAAGTGTAGAAATAGAATGGATTGAGTACATGTACGAAATTAGTCACTAAATCAATTTTTTTATCCTCCGTTAGCTCAGGACTGCAAACTTTGTTTCTTTATTAATATTGAGGCAACTTTACTATTATTTATTTATACTAACTCAGGGAAAGCTCTGTGACCATTCTCTAAGGTGGAGCCATGTTCAAAGTCATTAAGGTATGCATGAACCAGTTTGATCAACTTCAATCTGATAAAGATGATTTATACCCTTTCAGATGATCTCCGGTAGAGAAGGTCAAACATATAGGGATTTTTCTTTCCCCTTGGCCTCAGTGGCTTGTGATCAATGAGAACTCCAAAAGCTTTAGTCTCCACCTCGGAGGAATAATGGAGATTAATTGTGTCACTAAGTCAGCAACCCATTCAAAGCTTCTGTTTATATTAGAAAACCAAAGCCCATAGCCATGCTTCTTTGAAGAGATGTTTGAGAGATCGAGAAAGGAGATATACCTGCAGACAATTGCTAGACTGTCACTGTGGCACGTTGGGGATTTATTTCTCCCCATGCAGCCTAGAATCCATCTTGCACTTGGCAAATAAAAACTAGTGTTGCGTTTAACTGCTACTTCTATTCTCCCCTGAGACCAGGAGACCCATTCCAAAATGACTTCTTCTAATTTACTCCAAACTCTTTTTGCTTAGCCTTATTTTTCTCCCCCATTTGTGTGTGTGACACAGCCGTACGTTGAGTGCAGCACAGGGCCTATTTCTGAAGGTGGGCCCAAGCATGTAAGTCAAACTGAGTTTCATGGGGCTTACTCCTTGGTAAGCCGTGTTTTCTTTTTTGAGCTAGAGAGCACTGGAGCAGAGCTATCCTCTGTTTGCCTGTTTGCCAGCTGCCAGGCTGGCCATTCTGTGAGCCTTGAGCCACTGTCACCACGCCTGTCTGTGCTTTCTGCCCTCCCTTTTCTCTCCCCGTCTCTTTCTCTCTCCTCTCTCTCTCTCTCTCTCTCTCTCTTTCTGAGGGGGCAGTTCCGGCGCCTTCCCCCCCCCCCCCCAGAAAAAAAGCTCTGCTGGTACGTGTGCTAAGGACAGCAGCCTTAATCCCAAGTGTACAGGTTTGCATAATTCTCACGTGATCCTGTGAAATTCCTTCAAATTCATTGTACCATGTTCACTGACTCCAATGGGCACCAGTCATGATACCTATAAATTACTTGCCATATGGGTGACAGAATGCCTCTGAAAATCTGTTGCTGGGAATCACAAGCACGGTAGTGCTGTTGCTCTAACTGCCTGCTTGTTGGTTTCCCATGGGCATATGGGGGGCCACAAGGGCGAGAACAAGGTTATGGACTACATGGGCCACTGGCCTGATCCATTGAGAAACTTCTTATTCTCTTAAATTGCAAGGAAGCAGAGTTCACCTTGACATTGAGAGGAGCTTCCTATTGATAAGGGCTGTTTGACAGTGGAACAGAATAGCCCCAGAGGTAGAAGATTCTCCTTTGCTGGAGGGATTTAAGCAGGGCCTGAATGGCCATCCATCAGGGTTGTAGATTCCTGTATTAGGGGGCTGGACGATCTGTAGGGCCCATTGCACTCTAGAATTTCTCTATAGATTCTGTTCTGATGGACCAGTGCAGTTCCCTCTCTTAGAAGGAACCCTATTTAAAAAGTCCTTTCTTCTTCTGACAAAACTCTTGGAGGGCATTTCTTTTGCCCTCTGTAGCCTCAGAATGTGGCTATCCATAATCAAGTGGCTAGTTTTTTAAATGTCCCTGTAACACCACCCCCAGCCCTGTTTTAAAGACGAATGTCCACAGATGCCTATGCTTAGCATGACAGGAGAGGGGAGCCAGGAAGGCAGACTAAATCCCACTTTGCCTGCACAGCTCTTTGATAACAGCCGTGTGGCTGGGATTGTCAGGAGACAATTTCTTCTTCTTTTTTTCCATTTCACATCCCCAGCTCATCCCTGCTTTCCATTCTATGCGGTGCATGAAAACATGCCTGCATATCTTTGATATAGGGCGGTACATTTGGGGAAATCTCATGGCAATGGAAAGAGGATTTAAAGCAAATCCCTAAAAATAGAAATGGTGGCAGTGACACAAAATGAGAATTCAGGGGGGGGGGGTCTGTGGTCTTCCAGAGGAAAATGACATCTTTTCAAATGACATCCTCCAGCTTTTCAGACTCAGGCTTGGCATGGAATATCACGTTCCTAGTAGAAAGGGCCAGTCTTGTAAAGCCACATTCAATCTGTGTATCAACTAGTGCTGGGCAATTTTTGCAAGGCTTGGGGGGGGGGTTGGGGGGGAAAAGCAAAATGCCCTCCCTGTGTTCCTGGGGCAGCATTTCCCTGGAAACATTATAATGTCTCTAGGACATTCTACCACAGAAATGCAAGCACAACTTGCAGGGGGCAGCAAGGCTTTGTGTATGTGTTTATGTGCAAAAGGAATAAAAGCCTTGTTGTTAGGACCTGAAGACCGGTGCCTTAGGTGGAGATGAGCCACATAACTTCAGCCTCTCTCAGGGGAAGAACCTTCTAGATCAGGCTATTGGCAGGAAGGAGTATAAAGCACTTCCTGTCCCAAATGAATTTTCACTTGAGCAGCAAGCTTTATCTGAACTCTAGTGTATCTTCAGTTAGATAACTGTTTATTGTTTGTAGTCAATGGACATTTTGATAGATGCCGCAGAAAACAAAGACGGCAACCCAAGAGTAATTTGGGACAAAAATATGCACACAGCACCCGACTGTTTCTGTATGCCTATGAACCTTAGATGGATTAGCGGGATTAGAGATAGCAACATGCAGGAGGAGCTATGTTGTGTACATAAGCCTTTAATTAAAGAGTGTGATTAATAAAGTTCCAAAGATTGAATAAAAAACCACACCATTCCAGCTGACTATTTTCAGAGAAGTGTGTTTCTAATATGAATCAAATGAATGCCGTGACCCATGCGTGACTGAATGAAGTGGACTTTCTGTTACCAAATAATACTGTTTTCATTAAAGGTCACTGGTTTTCACTCATTTGCCTCCTCTTTTTCAGAGACTGCATGCTAATGTAAACAAATAGCAACTTTTGGTGTTCAGGAAGTGTTCAGGAGCCCGTAAATGAGCTCTGTGATGAACTACTGCTAAGGAGAGATCTGCAAAGCAGGGATGAGCTGGGGGTATGGAATGAAAAAGATCTGATGCTCTCAGTGCAGTGTGCCGGGAGAGTTCATGGCATTCGTTCATCTCTTCTGGGATGAAGACAGGTGGCTCACCAGTCAGGGTTGCCACACACCCAGGATTTCCCAGACATACCTGGAATCCAGCTGTATCTACCTTGGTCCGGGTGGAAATCGGGAAAATGTCTGGCAAAATCCAGAAGTATGACAGCCCATGTCACCAGTGCTGTTTCCCCATAAAAACAGCTCAAAAATGGGGAAAAGCTCAACAACTTTTCTGTCCAGATTTCCACTGTTTGAAATATGGCAACCCTACCACCAGTGGAATTGGATAATGCTGCTTCATTAGAGCTGTAGGAGTGTTAGTGCTGGGATAGTGCAATACCTGTCCCAGAGGGCAGGAAGCATGTGGGAAATGTGCATGAAGAGGAGTAGTAGTAGTAATAGTAGTAGTTTGGATTTGATATCCCGCTTTATCACTACCTGAAGGAGTCTCAAAGCGGCTAACATTCTCCTTTCCCTCCCCCCCCCAACAAACACTCTGTGAGGTGAGTGGGGCTGAGAAATTTCAGAGAAGTGTGACTAGCCCAAGGTCACCCAGCAGCTGCATGTGGAGGAGCAGGGAATCGAACCCGATTCACCAGATTACGAGTCCACCGCTCTTAACCACTACACCATACTGGCTTAGGGTGGTTTGCTAGGCAAACTTGATTTGTTCAGATGCATTTCTCCATGGATAAGCTTGACTGGGGAAAGGCTCATGAGAAGAATATTGCTGTTGACATCTTTCCTCCAGTTGTTCAAAAATTTCCTTCCCTTGAGAAAGACGCTTCCATTTTCCTCCCTCATTCACAAGGCAATTTAGAATTTCTGGTGTGTGCAGGGTTTGGAGCTTGCTGTGTTGTTGGAATGTGACCAAGGCATCATTCCTTTTCCTCAGCACTCTGTACCCTCCCCAGCTGCCCACACTTCCTAATCTGAACAAGTTTCATGGGAGGACTTACCTCATGGGGTCTTACCATGAGCTTTCATTGATGTGCAGGAAGACTGCAGAGTCCAGACCCATGAGTAGACAATTTATAGAATGAAGAAAATGATACCTGAATAAACACCCCTCAGTCATCTCAAGATGTAGGTAATAAATACAGTCAAATACCCATCAGAATTTCAGTGAAATTCTCTCCCCCCCCCCATTTGGTAATTTTCAAATGAAAATATATCATTAATTGATGGAAAATGCAACAAAAATATGGGATGATTCTTTGGCACGGCATAAGAACACAGGGACGCGGGTGGCACTGTGGTCTAAACCACAGGGCTTGCTGATCAGAAGGTCAGCGGTTTGAATCCCCACAATGGGGTGAGCTCCCATTGCTCAGTCCCAGCTTCTGCCAACCTAGCAGTTTGAAAGCACAGTAGTGCAAGTAAATAAATAGGTACCACTCCGGTGGGAAGGTAAATGCTGTTTCTGTGCACTGCTCTGGTTTCGCCAGAAGTGGCTTAGGCATGCTGGCCACATGACCTGGAAAAACTGCGGACAAACGTTGGCTCCCTTGGCCGGTAAAGCGAGATGAGCACCGCAACCCCAGAGTCGTTTGCAACTGGACTTAACTGTCAGGGGTCCTTTAGCTTTTTAAGTACATATGATGAAACTGCAAGCCTGCAAATGGGACATGCTGCCCACCTGATATTTCCAGCAACTGGTATTCAGAGACTTATTGCCTCTGACCATGAAGGTAGAACATACCTATTGTTGCTAGTAGCTGTTGATAGCTTTGTCCTCCAGAGCCCAAATGGTGAAGGAGTACATGATCCCTTGGTCCACCCATAAACAAGATTAGGAACTCGGATTATCTCTTCACTGAAGCAATAGTGTACTTGAACAAGCTGAAGTGTCCACTTTGCAGGGACTTTATTCATCCCTGCATTTGGGTTGTGATGAGCTCTGGCCTTGTTTTATGTTCTGTGACCTGTGAAGGGCCAATCACTGCAGGAACAAGGCGCATGTGTGTTTGGCTCTCTGATCTTCTACAGCGCTATATTTCCAAGTCAAGGGTGCAAACACGACTTCAGGACAGCTAGGCTGCAGTGAGGTATATTTGGCTGCCCTTGAGATATTCATTCTAGCTGCAGGCTGTGATATCCTTTCCCAGATGAATTTTGTTGTGCCGGCGACTGAATAAGCTGCTAATAACATCAGCATTTTCTTTAAGGAAAAAAAATGAATGTGAAGATTCCTCTTGCTTCAGTACTCTTAGAGTACTTTCTTTGAGACAGCACTGCCATCATTCCTAGTAGATGAACTAAAGATGCAGGAAGAAATTAACCAGTTAGAAATTTCATCTCTATATCCTACAGCTCATCAGTTTGGAACTGAAAGGATCTGACTAGCAATCTGTCTCATTCGCCCAATGTACCAAAACAGTAACAGGAACTTGAGAAGCCAACTCTTATAGGTCAGAACTCTAAACAAGATACCTTATATCTATAAATACAACTGGTGGCTGTTCTGAGACCTATAGAAACAGAAAATTCAGACTTCGAGGTTGGATTCTGGTGGGAGGTAGAGGGCCATGACTATTTACTGCTGCGAGAGCTCAGAACCTTGGGGCTGATGTGGAAAAAAAGCCCCACAAGTTCTGTTTTTGGACCCCCACTTAAAGTGACTTCTCCAGGCAATGGAACTACAGTACTCTTCTTTCCTTATTTCTGAGGCTGTGATCTCCTAGGTCAGGCATGTCCAACTTTCAAGAGACTGAGGACGCCAAGAGGCAGTTGAATAAAAATGCATACTCTGCCCATTTCCCTCCCTCCCACCCCCTCCATGTGGCCCCGGGGGCTGGCAACCCATACTATGCCACTGGCAATATTAGATATGTAATAATAGCACTTCCAGCTGTGACACTGGAAATTATGACTGCTTAAAACAATTGTGCATTGGGGCTTGTGTTTGCACTTGATGTGCCCACATGTGCCCACCTTCCTAAAACTGCTTGTTAGCTTGATGGAATGAAGGTGTACACCTTTTGTCATTTCAGTTATCAGGGTCATGTTTATTTGACGGTGGACCAAGGACACGCAATGAAGTTCAACACAAAGTGAATTAATAGCACCAATTCACAATCAGTGCCAAAATGCAAATATAACAAATGCTTCATGTCAAATACATCTCTCCTTCCTCTCACTTTGTGTGTGTGTGTAAACGTAACTGTATTTTTTAAAAAACCCAAGAGTGAAAAGAAAAAGAGCAAAACAGATTTTGGCATAGTTTGCGTACAAATTCTCCCTGGTTGAAAATGCAAGCATCAACATGACAATCATATTCACAAATGTTTGGCTGGGTTCTAGTTAGCTTTGGCAAAAGAAAAGAAGCCCCCAAAATGTTCCTACACTCCTTTTCTTTTTTTTCTTTTGCATTTTAGGCTGCAGTCCTATATTCCATTATTTCAGTGTAAGTCCTGTTGAGCTCTGTTGGACTTCTTTCTGAGTAGACATACGGAAATTTGTGCCATTAATCTTTGATATATCTAAGGGTAGACCTCTGAAACCTGATTGTGAATCTTGCCCTTCTAAACTACGAATTTCCTCCCTACGAGAAACACACTGCATTTGTACATTATGGGAAAGGGAACAACCTCCCTAAATGACAAGTACTAGGAAAAGCAGGACTGGGATCCACAATTGGCACTCCTGGGCAGATGCCAGGGGCCCCAGCATCCCAGCAGGGCTCACTACTGACATTTGCCTTTGGACCCTTTCTTCAAAAAATGTTCTGCCCGGTGCCTCAAGCAGCACTGGATGGCTGGGTCTAGCCACCACTTAAATTTCCTACAGTGCCCCAAAGTGATTCTACATGATGGCACTATAGGAAATTAAAATGATACCTAGACTCTTCTGTCTGGTGCTGCTCAGAGTACCACAGCCACCTCCACTAGATAGGCCCCAGGACTCACTGTTGGATGAGTGGGTCCACCAGGAGGCAATTTACTCATGGATCTCTCAGACCTTAGGAAAATGTTGCCTTTCGTAGGAAATGCCTTCTCATACTACAGAAGAACCATCATTAACAGTGCAAGCCTATACTTGCTTAGCTTCCTCCCAGGCAAGTAGGTTTAGAATTGCAGCTTAAAATATATTAAGTATTTTCTTTGTGGGTGGGGTGGAGACAGCAGAAGCATTTTTGACATAGAATTTTTGAACGATGAGCATTAAACTACACCTGTGTGCAATGAAAAATGGAAGGGAACTTTGGATCGGCATATAATTGAGTTCAGGTATTTTCAAGATCCTCTTCCCCCTTGCCCTCTCTCAATTTACACCTCCACCGATTTGCAGGGACTTCTTTGACACCACGAGTTGCTAAATCTAAACTCCACTTTCAAAAGGCGCACACTCCCTTTCGTTCTCAATCACTTTTTAACTTGATAAGGATTTTCCAATCAGCCCCTTTCATTATCTGCAGGCAATATTAATTCAGGATGTATTCATGTTGAACAGTTCTATCTTATCTGGAGAAGGAGTGGGGAACACAATAGAAGTGGTAATATTCTTAGACTATAATTATATTCACACTTGACGTGCCACTGGAATTACTTGCAAGTTAAAAATAGGGAGCAGGGGAGTTGTTGAATCTATGGATTAGCGATGAAAGGGCACTTAATATCAGCTTTAGCAGATGGGAATCTCCCCAGTGAAGAGTTCATGTTATTATTTCTTCCGTAGAGTTGCTCAGCCAAAAGAGTTCTGAGCTGTTTTCCCAGGCAGTCAAGGCCAGATTAAGGCATGAGTTAGCTGGGCTGCAGTCCGGCACATTCTGTCTCAGTGGCCTCACTAACATTATAGACCCACCTCCAAAATGTCACACCTGTGTCAGCCACTACTGAGCACAATATTTTGTTCTGCCCACGAATAATTGGGATACACAGATATGGAGACTAACTCTGTGCAGATGTCCATGTTCTGTGCATGGACATCAGGTTTGGGATGTCAAAAGTGGGACCGGCAGTAGGACCCAATGGCACCTTGTATTTGAGAAGACGCCTCCATGGCATTCGTGCCTAGAAGGATCTTCACATCATTTTGCTTCCAGAAAAGCACAGAAGATGATACCAAGTTGGGTATGGAGCAAGGGGTCCACCAGAACCTGCCAACAGAAGACTTACCATGCTCTTGATCCAGTCCTGCCACAATTACTGGCCATTGAAAAATCTGCTATGAGACCCCCATTACTGGTGCCAGGCTATTTTGTGCCCTAGGCAAGGCTTGCAGCCCAACCCCAATTGCTAACTTCAATTTTCAAAAACAGGTGCTTGGTAGAAACAAAATGAAAAGCCACATAACTTTTAACTTTATTTTAAACAGCAAGAATAGGTCACACAACGACCTTTGGTTATCTTTCTCAAATAGAAAGGAAAATGTTTTAGCACACAAATAATTTTGAATAATCTTGTGAATTGTGAAGTTACTTGGGAACAGGCGCTCACGGATAAAAACTGAGCAGGATTCCATGGGAATCTTGCTGGGAGCTGGCATGCTGAGCAAACAGAGAATCAAATCCTGCCACCCTGTCCATCAGCTGATGTCACACCTCATTGGAGTAACATCAGATGATTGGTAGGAAAGTGCAGACCAAATTTGGCTCCATGGAAGATCAAGATTGACCCTCAGACTTGAAGTCCCCCACCACTTTTTTGTTTAAACAAAATATTGAAACAACCCTCTCAGAGGCCAAAACAACCTCTTTCAGGCCTCTCTTCCATGTGGGTCAGAATTTAGCTATCCGTCAGATTGAACTCTTCTCCCAGTGTGGGAATGCAGTTCTTGGCAGTTGAAACCGATCAAAAAATGTGTATTTTGATAGAAAATCAGATCGAATAAATTTTTAGACTTTTTTAAAAATCACATATTAATGTGGGAATGGAATAGGATTATGGGTAAAAACATTCAAAATATTTGCTCATTCCTACTGATTGCTAGATGATCTGGAAAGTTCTGCTGACAAACTGAATTGATTTTTAATATTAGCTGTAAAAATAAAGTGGGAAGGCTTGTCTGAGGAAAATCAGAACAAAATCATAGATAAATGCAGCTTCAATCTTCATCAGAACACCTCCCTTACAATCAAGACTTTTTTCAGCCGGAACTCACCACAACTCAGTTCCAGCACCTCTCAGGTGGGTGCCATTGCCATTCCAAGAGAATAAGGGAGGTGTTCATTGTGAGTTCTGGCACCTCTTTTTCTAGAAAAATAGCATTGCTTACAATGCAATCCATATACAGTACATGTTTACTAAGAAACAAGCCTCAGTGAACTCTCAGCTATAATCCTATACAAAGTTACATTGAAAAAAGTCCTACAGAACTCAATGGGGCTTGCTTCTGAGTAGACTTGTACAAAATTGCAGTGTTAGTAGTGCTTAATGAGGGTGACAACTCTGGAATAATAGTCCTGATGTTGGATTAAGGAAATAACTGTGTGTTGCCTCCAAAAATATTTGTTTTAAGACACTTACTCACTTTCACCCTAACATGACTTAAGTTCTTTTTCTTACAAATTGCCTCGTTGTCCAAGGCTACCAAAGTCCACAAATGAATTATGATTTACCAGGTGTCTTCCATGCACATCAAAGTTCAGATTAGTTCCCTGGGGACATGGAGTTTTTATTGTCTGCAGTTTGTTTTAAACATGAATACCACTTGGTGATGTTCGGCGAGAAATATATGGCGACCATCGGGACCTTCTGGTCGGCACCAAATGCATTATGTTTAAATCAATTTCTCAGCTTCGAAGAGCCTCTCAAATAAAAGTGGGGGGAGAAAGTCTTAACCCTGTTTCAGCTCAGCGACACTACAGAGCAGAAGCAAACAGGTTTATTAATGCCTTGAAGTAAACTAAGGTTCCATGATGTAGATCAAAGGCTTTTGATCCTTTGTAAATTCTGTATCTGAGACATGTCTGGTGTCACTCAGAGATGAATTGGAAATTGCCTGGGCATCAAGAAACACGTTGGACTTTGTTTAAATACAAAAAAGAGGAAAATTCCACTTGGAGGAAAACAGAAGAGGTTAGGAAGCTAGAAACAACAACAATAATATTTTTATTATCTGTACCCCACCCATCTGACCGGGTTGCCCCAACCACTCTGGGTGGCTTGCAACAAATATAAAAGCATAATAAAACCTAAAACATTTAAACTGATGTCTTCTAAGTTGTATTTATTGTTATTTATCTCCTTGATATCTGTTGGAAGGGAGTTCCACAAGGTGGGCACCACTACCAAGAAAACTCTCTGCCTGGTTCCCTGTAGTTTCACTTCTCACAGTGAGGTAACCATAAGAAGGCCCTCGGAGCTAGAAATCTCAGTGTCTGTTCTGAATGATGGGGATGGAGATGCTCCTTTCAGGTATCTAAAGAGTGTGTTAGGTGTAAAGCAGGGTAGGGAAGCTTTGGGTCCCAACTCCCATCATCCTTGACCTCTGGCCATGCTGGCTGGGGCTGATGGGAACTGGAGTCAATTGGATATGGTTGGGTTTTGAGTGGCCCCCAGTTTGAGTGTCAATTTCTCAGATCAATTGGCTGCTCAAAAAGCAGGCTTTGCGGCACAAAATGGCACAAAACCAGCACATCACTTTGGCACTGGGTTGGAGTCCATAGGACATGGTTTTGGCCCTTTACTTGTGACTCCAGTTTGAGTCTCAATTACTCAGTTTGTGGGGCACCACAAAACAAGGGTTTTGCAGCCCAAAACTAGCCCTGGCACCTGTTTGGAGACAGTTTGACTCCAAGGTTGGATTTTTTGGCATTAATTTATGACCCTGATTTGCTTTGTTAATTACTTGGTTAGGTCTGGGGGAACAGCAGAAAATGTGGGGTTCGCAGCACAAAACGACACAAAACTAGCATCAGTTTGAGAGTGACCTGGGTTTTTGGGGTCACATATTAACAAAGCTCATGAGAGCTAGCCGAGACAGATTCTCAGCTGATCATTTAATTGCTAGGCACGCCACTGCTCTTGCTTAGCTTCAGCTGAATCTCCCAATGCTACATCTTTAGCAGCACACATACAGACATATACAGAATTATTTTCCATTGCGTAACCAGGTGCGACAGCCCTAGCCCCCAGGGAATGTGGGAAAGGAAATCAAGACCCTGATAACATGATGGAATTAATATTAGGCCACAATTTTATTAAACTTCCGAATGTAGAAAGACCTTGGCTTAGGCCTTGGGTGAGTATCCCTCCCAGCCCCCCAGCTGGGGAACTGGGGCACATCAGGATAAATGGGATATGGGCGACGTAAGTGTAGGCAGGCAGCCAAGCCCATATCCCCTCAGCCAGGGTAGTTCACTGACAACCTTTCAGTGTATGGCCAGTGACACCCATTTATGTAACCCCTTTAAGAGGGGACCCTGGAATCACCGCCACAGGGGGGTGAGTCAGCACTTCACCTCCCACCCCATTATAGGGAAGAAAGACTAAAGGATTCCACTCAAGGTCATAACTGCCAAAGTTGTGACAAATTGCTACGGGGAAGACAAAACCTGCCAATGCAGGGAAATTTCTTCCTGGTCCTTCAACAGCAACCAGTCAAAGACCATAGCAGCGCCCTCTAAACAGGAAGAAAAAAGTTAACCTGCAAACAAGAAAACATTAACAAAGGGAGGGTAGGGAGTGTGAATCTCCAGAGCCAACTGTCTGGCTAATACCGACTCCTCCCCTTATTTATAATGGGTCTGGCCCCACTTCCCAGGAAACGAAACGTAAAGCTGAAGCTGGGCATCAACCTCTGAATAATACACTGAGAAGCAGGCCAGTCCCCTTCTACTAGCAAGTTCCCTGGGAACTGTAGCACGGCACGCGATCCCTCAAAAGGCACCCACAATACAGTGGTACCTTGGGTTAAGTACTTAATTCGTTCTGGAGGTCCGTTCTTAACCTGAAACTGTTCTTAACCTGAAGCACCACTTTAGCTAATGGGACCTCCTGCTGCTGCTGCGCCGCCAGAGCACGATTTCTGTTCTCATCCTGAAGCAAAGTTCTTAACCTGAGGTACTATTTCTGGGTTAGCAGAGTCTGTAACCTAAAGCGTCTGTAACCTGAAGCATATGTAACCGGAGGTACCACTGTACAAATGTCACAATGTGATTGACAGTACCACTGTATAGTGTGAGTGCTCATTTCATTGTACAATTAAACAATTATATTTAACAGGTCTTTCTCTTGGGGTTGCTAGGAATTGAACAGCATTCAAAGCAGATGCTCCACTACTGAGCCTCAGCTCTCTGCCTTTTAGGTGGAAAAGACCCATATTATTAACCGTACTTACCTGGCAACAGAATTCACAGCCCTAGAGGAGTGTTGTGGGATAGCCCCACATGGAAGGGGCTTGCACATGGCTACAAGAGGAAAGGACCATATAGGAATGCTGAGCAGGTCACAAGATTGCTGGCAATCTCCTCTTGTTTACAATCCCCTAATGAAAATATTGACCTAATACACATCAGCTGTGAAAAAGGCAAATTTCATGTTCGGGATCATTAGGAAAGGGATGGAAAATAAAACTGTCAATATTATAAGACTCTATGGTGCAAACTCACCTGAAATATGGTGAACAGTTTTTGTCACCTCTCAACAATTTTTTTTACATTTTTTAATTGGAAAATGTTCAAAAAAGACGCTCACCCAAAGATCTTAGCACCTGGCAGGTTCCTATAGGGAGACATGATCCTTCAGGTAGCCTGGGTCCAAGTCATGTTGAATTATGCCCAGAAATGGACGGGTAGTCAGTGAAGTTGTTTTATCAAGGGAGTCACATGCTCCTTGTAAGCAGCCCCAGTCAGCAGCAGCCAAAGATGATGCTAATGAATTTTATTTGTGTTGCTCCATGCTCCTTTTGTCAAGATGGATGGAGTGTGAGAAGTCGTCTTTTCAAAACTCTGCAGATTTAGTGAAACAGTAAACAGAGTGCAATCCTGAAACTTGGAAGAACTGCGGAGGGAGGGAAATGTTCTGCACCAGCCTTTTTCTGTACAGTACTCCGACATTTTTGCCTCTCATTATTACTTCATAAGCATTACCATTTTCATGTAAATGGCCCTATTTACACTAAGTGAGAAAGCACGGGAAAAAAGGACATAGAGTAGACAAATAAAGGCTGATTTCTCTCCCACATATTCACCGGCTACCAAAAGCTTTCACAATGCCTAGGAAAATTATTGGAAGTCATGGTCTGGTTCTTGCAAATGCCTTTGTCCCAGAGAAAAACCTGTAGGCTCCAGATAAGAGCTAAATAGTGAAAGAAGCATGCAAAATGGAATTTATGAAAAAAAATAAAAATAAAATTCTCTGAGCCACTCAGGATGGAAATTTGCCGGAAGTTGGCCTCCTCTGCCTTTTCAGAGTATGCTCTGGGCCCTAAGAGAAGGCAGGGA
The DNA here is from genome assembly GCF_965153285.1 of Podarcis tiliguerta. Classification (NCBI taxonomy): domain Eukaryota; kingdom Metazoa; phylum Chordata; class Lepidosauria; order Squamata; family Lacertidae; genus Podarcis; species Podarcis tiliguerta. The sequence goes on along the minus strand of NC_139543.1, from coordinate 53,863,447 downwards.
CTTTAAACAGCTGAAGCCAATGCACTGATGGATCACAATGGAGAAAGACAGAAAAGACTTTATGAGGCATTTGGCTATGCTGAGACCTGGTTGTTTATCCCATCTTTCATGGGTTGGGATCCACAGAGTTTTTAAACAGAGAGGAGGGAGAAAAGGCACAAAACTCTATCTGCCCATCTCTTCAAAAGGCTCAATTAAAATATCCCTGCTTCTTGTCCCCAGGTCAGACGGTCCAAGCTGCTTTTCAGGGCAAACAGCTATTCACCTAAATGTCATGTTAACAAAAAAGCTTATAAAGGAAAATCATAGAAAAAGCCGTGTGGAGGGGGAAAGGTAGCTTTGCCTATATTGTCACACAGCCCTGAAAAGCATTTCAATTTGGGGAGAATTTTTTTTTTGCATGGGATGGAATAGACAAAAATGTTTGCAGGGTGTATCTGTTAATCTGTCGCTGAAGCAAACACATCGTTTTTGTCTGTTTGCAAGGGAGGGTGGGTTGCATCTGGGGCTGAGGGCAACCAGCCCTGCCTCCTTTATTTTTAAAACAATGAAAAGTCCTGCTGCCTAGGACTGTGATGCTGGTTGCAAGGGAATATGTGTTCTGTCCAGGGCTGTACGAGTCCAGCCCCTCCTTTCTGGTGCCTCAGACTGTGCAAGAATTGGATGCCTGGGATTGTACTGGTGTACTGAGCGAAGAGGAGGGACGTGGGTGGTGCTGTGGGTTAAACCACAGAGCCTAGGACTTGCCGATCAGAAGGTCGGCGGTTCGAATCCTTGCGACGGAGTGAGCTCCCGTTGCTCGGTCCCTGCTCCTGCCAACCTAGCAGTTTGAAAGCATGTCAAAGTGCAAGTAGATAAATAGGTACCACGGCATTTCCGTGCACTGCTCTGGTTTGCCAGAAGCAGCTTAGTCATGCTGGCCACATGACCCAGAAGCTGTATGCCGGCTCCCTCAGCCAATAAAGTGAGATGAGCGCTGCAACCCCAGAGTCGGCCACGACTGAACCTAATGGTCAGGGGTCCCTTTACTGAGCGAATAAGCCCCTTTCCACAGAGATTATGTTAGCTGGTACTAGTCAGTCCCCATTGTGTGCGTGTGTGTGTGTGAATGATTATAAGTTTGCATTGAACTGCACTAACTGTTTGTTGACTTCTTTGTTCTTGCTTTACATATTCTTTTGTGGCTTTCTTCAGATGATTATAGTAATAAAATGCTTGCAAATTTTTAACACTTTGCCATCACTGTGAGCCGTGTTGTGCTCAACATTATTACTGGAAAAGCAGCATGCAAATACCTAGTCAAGTCAAATCAGACAGTGCAAGTGTGGGGAATCCTTTCTGGGTGGAGAGATGCATTCTCTTTTGAGAGCCCTTCCAAGAGTGAAATGCCAATGGTGGGTGGGGTCAGAGGCAAAAACTGGTGGGGAAACAACTGCAAATGCCATTGTTGTACAGTGGGCTAGTGTCTCCACACGTTCCCACACTTCTATCTATCCGCAATCCAGACCAGCAAGAGGCATTAGTTCAAGGACACATTCCAATCAGGTAAAAATATTTGACTGTGAGACACAGCAAATAAAGGGTGTGGTCTGGGAAGAGGAGGTGTCAGCTGGGCACAGAGGACCAGATAGAGAGGCTAGAAGGACCACATTCTCTCTCTCTCTCTCTCTCTCTCTCTCTCTCTCTCTCTCTCTCTCACACACACACACACACACACAATTTGGATAGTGCCATTTTGGGACAACATGAGCTGGGGGTATTGAGTTCCCATTGAGGGGTGAGGCTGAGCACATGCATTTGGAGGTGGTATCAGACTGAAAAAGGAAGGGTCCTCAGAGCTGATCTTAGGTATCTCTAGTGCCCCAGAAACTTGAGTGCAGGAGAACTCCATATTGCCGGCAGTTTTCCAGACATATTGCTGACATGCTGCCCTCCTATGACTCTGAAGACTCCATTCCAGAATGTTAGCAGAACCTCGGCCTCTCTTGTGCTGTCAAAGTCTATGGCTGTCAGAGCAGGCCAGGTCCCTTTAACTGAAGAGATTAGGAATATCATGGGATGGAGCTAGCCATCCAAATGGAGCTGCAATCCCGCCGAAGCATCTGTGTGGGCTTGCGTGTTGCTGGAGCAACATTTGTATTTTAGTTCTTTGATATGTCAGTGTCCCATGAAGCTTTCTGAGATGCTATGTGTGATGGGTAAGGGAAAGAAAAGCTGAATCTGGAATTAAGAACTGAATCAGGGCCACTTTGGACAGATTGTGGGGCTTGTGGGATTTCTCTAAATTTCCCTGAGTTGAAGTGGGGGCCTCTGGAATGCTTTGGCACATTTTGGAGATCTTTTAAAAAAATGCTGCAGACAGCGTGTCTACAAAAACCAAAGTATTTCTTCCCATGCTTGCCATACCTGGAAAATGGCAGGGCGAGAGAAGGGGGATAGAGTTTTTTTGTGTGTGTTTTTTGTCATTGACAGGTCTGGCTTTTAATTAAAGGGAATGATGATAGCCGGGCTCTCAGAGCACAGTGCTTTGGAGAAGGGATGCTGGTGTATCACCTTGCTTTTGTCTGTTCAGTGCTTTTCTGCTAGTGGTACTTGCTTGGAAAGTGCTGTACATTCAAGTCTTCTGCTTCTGCACCACATGCCCACACACCTACTCCTGTCAAATTAGTTTTCTACTTTGTTTCTGTGATGTTCGGTGCCAGCTGAGCAGAACCCAAGTCTGAAGTTGTTCTTTTTATTCCTCTCAACTCCCCGCCATTAAATTTAAAGTTGCTTAGTGCAGTTCCTCACCTTCTCTGCACTGACTTGTCTGTAATTTGGTAACTTACCTATGAAGGCCTCTTTCAAGTAAGTTATTTTCATACAAATTACTCATGAAACAATAGGGGTGATCCTTTTTTTTAAACTATCCACAAACTGTAAAGGCTCTCCTTGCAGAAACTTGCTACAGCTATCCTTCTGACATTTTGTATGATTCATCACCTCAGAAGGGACTCCTGTGTCTGCAAATTTTATTTAATTCTGCTGAAAAATAAAACACTATAATTATTTGTCTTGGGGGGGGGGCAGGTGTTTCTTCAGCACACAGTTAAAGTATAAAAAACCCCCCAAACTCATTTGCATGCAATTTGGCAGGCATTAATATACTATTAAGGCTACTATGCCTTCAAGCTCTGTCCACTTCTGTAAAAAGAAAAAAAAAGTACATATTTGTTTATCTCCTCTACATCCTCAGAAGTGGATTTGGAGTTGGACTGTGAGTCCAATCAGGCAGCAATCAAACCTGCAGCCAAATTGGTCTGAAGCATTTCAGACAGAAGCAGACTCTTTTCTGAAGTGCCAAACTGGGATATGGATCAAGTCTTGTGGTTGATGTACACATCTGCTATATGCACTGTAAACACCTGGTTTCTTTAACTTACGTTGTTCTGTTTTCCCCCAGAACCTGGATTTGGCTTTACTTTGACTTGCTTAACCTTGTTTTGCCCTGTGTGGTCTCCCCTGGCTCTACTTTTCTGGTTTCTGAACTCTTGCTTCTCTCCCCCCACCCGCCATTAGACCTCTTATTCTGCTGTAGCAATTGGCAACACTAGAAACCTATTATTCTAACCTGCATTGAATCCCAAGGCTTTATTAGTTAGAGTGTTGATAGGTCCAAACTTTCTCCCCAATCTAGAAAGAGAGATTTGTGTATGAATCAACTTTCTGCATGCAAAGCCAACACATGTGGATGCATGTTCCCAGACCCATTGCAATACACCTTGTTACATGCAGGTGGTTTCCTGCGATTAGAGCTGAATCATGCTTGGCATTCTAAAGATCAGCTGAGACTGTCCTTCTGAGCATACGATAATTGCACAACATTCATACTAAGCCATGCAAAGAAAGCTGGTGTGGTGTGGCATCATCATTCTGACATGGAGTATTTCAAAACTGCAATAATGTAAAGCTTGTTTTGAAAATGGCCATTGCAAAATGCTTATAAATTCAACTCACGGTTGATTTATCCATGTTTAAATAATGTGGCTATTGAACCGCCACCCATTTTCTCATCTGGTGCCGTTTGGAGAATAAGAAAGGACTGGTGCTGCTCAGAATCTGAGAATAAGACAACCTCCCCTGTCTCCAGCCTGGGTTGTGTGTTAGACTCACTAAACTTGCACAGCACCTTTGTGCTCTTGGAGAATAAAAGAAAATAAAGGAAACTTAGCTGAAACTACTCGTAGTCGTCTGTTTCTGACCCCAAGGTAGATGCCTGCTTGAGAAACGCCATGGGGAAATGATCAAAGCAGGGAGTGTGGAGGAAGCATAAAGGACAATATCCTTCAGCCATGAAGTTTTTCCTCCCCCAGAGCAGTTTCCTGATCTTTGTGGATAGAGATAAATAAATAAACCTTTCTCCCCTCTTCTCTGACTCAATGTTTGACAGCACTGGGGATTGGGCTGGAGCTGCTGGAGATGTGCACAGCTGACATATGGCTCTTTGGTGTATATGTGTGTATGTTTCTTAACAGCTCTGGGCTCCATCAAACACAGACCTATGGGGCATTGACAGATTATTTTTCTATGCACTTGTACGATGCTTATTATTATTCGCTCTCAGTATTCGGGTGGTGCCTTGAAGCTCCTAGCAGCATCCCATCCCAATTGTTCTAGGAACCAGACAAACACCAGTCTGTACTTCTGAAACCGCAATGCCTTCTCATTTCTCTCCCTCTTTATACATATTTAAATGGAAGCACAGAGGGGTATACAACATGTTCACATATTATAAAGTTAAAAATTATGCTCATAAGTTCTTGTTCCACAACTCTTTACCTGAAGAGAATGTGAAACAAAATATGTAACACCCCACATTTCTGTCCTGGGCTTTCCCCAAAGAGCTCTGGCCAATGCTCCAACTGCTACAGCCCACTGATGGCTAATACACCTATCCTGTTTTTATTTTACAGGTAAGAGTGATTTTCAGCAAGGCGGATGAAATGCTTGACCCCTTCAGCTGCTCCATCTCAAGCTCCTATTGTCTAGGTGTGAGTTTGGCCTTCCCAATGAGGAGTTGAAACAGAAAAGGAATGTTGAAGAGGTTCCCAAACTGTGGTCCATGGACCACCAGTGGTCCCTAAGCTTCATTCAGGTGGTTCACAGCATGTCTGCGAAGAATAGCTGGAGCAACAGCTTTGAAATAACACATGCAGTGACTGATGTGTCATTCCTAGAACCCAGCAGTTCACCCAAAAGGTGTGTGGAATTGACAAAATGGACAAATCCATTGCATTAAATATTCACATTGATTTTTAATTGTATTTCATTACATTTTTGCACTGTATTTTATTGAACTACAGTCTGAATTCTATGAAATTCAAATCACAATACAATATAGTATAATATATAAGCAATAAGCAATGGAAGCACATTTAAAAATCACACAGCACCTGCCCCAGTGCATTACAATTGCTTACAACAGGCAGATAAATGGTCTTCCAAAACCCTCAGCAATTTTCAAGTGGTCCATGAGAGAAAAAGGGGTTTGGGAACCAGAGTGATGTGTGAACCAGTGGGTTTTTGTTTTTTTGTTTTTTTTAATATAATATTTTATTAAGATTTTCACATAAGAAAAAAGAAAAATACAAAAGTAATAAAGAAAAACAATTAAAAACAATTCTATTTTCATAATATATCCTGCATTTGCTTACTTCCTGGACCTCCCCACACCTCCCCTCTTTGTATTCCAGTTCAATTTATTTATTCAGCAAATCCTTTCCCTCTATCCTATCCTTATCTTGGTCTTAATATATTATGCCTTTAAGTTTTCATCTGTTAACATTCCATTTTTCCATGTTCATACCGTTGTTACTAAAAACCCCTTAACCTCAATCCAACATCATTCTAACATTCATTAATTTTATAATATTTCTGTAAATAGTCTTTAAATTTCTTCCAATCTTCCTCCACCAACTCTTTTCCCTGGTTTCGGATTCTGCCAGTCATTTTCGCCAATTCCATATAGTCCATCACCCTCATCTGCCATTCTTCCAAAGTGGGTAATTCTTGTGTCTTCCAATACTTCGCAATAAGTATTCTTGCTGCTGTTGTAGCATCCAGTGCTTTTATTTTTGTGCTTGTCTTGCTTGTCAACTTTCAAGACAGTAGCAACAGGAAATAGTATTTTTTGGGGTATGAAACTTCCTTGTCTAGACAAATCAGGGGTAGGCAATGTCATCCACTCCAGATTTTGTTGGACTCCTATCAGGCTCAGTCAGCATGGCCAATGGCCAGGGATGATGGGAGTTGTAGTCCAACATCTGGAGCATGCCACTTTGGCCCTCCTGCTGAAAAAATACAATAAGAAAAATGGCATCCTCAGGTTATGACAGAGTTCCAGTATTCTGAATTCACGGGGGGAAACAAACACAGACTTTTCTCAGGAAAATTGGTTTCCAAATGTTCCTCTTTTACTAGAGTAGAATAGCTCTTCATATGGTACATCCCTCTCAACAGGCACATACATGCTAAAGGCTGAAGGCCTTCGTGAGAGTATTTTGATTTTTTTCTGGCACTCAGAACAGTGGGGTGAATAATGTATAACAAATAATTCATGCTATGATATTTCCCCTCATCCCTTTTCTGTGTTGTCCATCTTCGTCTCTCCATCCCAACAAACACATATTTTAATTTATTCATCAAAGAACGTCTGGGAATAATTCTGAGTATAGATCATGTTCCAGGCGATCTCTGAGAACTATTTGAGATGTTCAAAAACCAAGCACTGAACCGATTGGTCAGACTGGATTAGAAACACCGGTCATATGGATTTTGTCTCTGGCTTCGTTCTGGAAGAGCAAATTCTCAGAAGCTAGAAAACAGTCTTCCCAGGAGTGATTAATTCAATGGCAGCCAGGCTCTTTGTTGAATGCCTTTTGTGGCTACTTTATCTCAGGCTGCAACAAATGTTATGGCACAGATGTGGCCATTGCTGAAAACAGCCCCAGGTCAATTTTATTTTGCACATTTATTATGGGGATTTCCAGAAAGTACCCAGGCCAGGCTATCTCCCACCTCCTGCCCTCAGAAGTCTAGTCATACTAAGGGTGTGAAATGACTTTGTCATAGGCATGTTCACACATCACACCGAACATGGGTACAACCTGTCTCTCCAAATGTTTGTGAGAAATGTTTGTGTTTGTCCATTTCTACAGCTCAACTGTTGTTTATGCATACAGTACGCTTGCTGAGTGTTGCACATGAATTCCTCTGCAAGTTTCATACTATACAATCTGTGTACAAGTTTTGTACTATACAATGAGTGTGCACAGGTTGTACACTCAGCAAACGTAACATGTGAACACTCCTTATGCTACAAGTTTCTCTGTCTGTGCTCCATTTCCTTGGCTGCTGATTCTGGAAGCAATGAAGCTTATCATGTGATGATATGTCATGTTGCATGTTCATAATCCTAGACATTACTGAGGAGGAGACACTGGGCAATTGCTTTTTGGTTGTAGTAGATCAGCAGTCCTCAGTTGTGTGTACTGATGCCCCATGGAGCTGCAGTTTAGAACCCTAGTTTTCAACTGGTGGGTCAGAACCAATGCAAGATGCAACAGGAGTACAGCCACCATGCAAATAGATGGCAAAAGCTGAAGAAATTGGCCCCCAAATGCATGTTTGGGTTAAAAGTGGGTCCTGGTCTGTAAAGGTTGAAGATACCTCAAGTATTGTCCAAACCAGGGGTGTCGAGCCTTCTTTGTGAAGTCCACATTCCCTTGTGGACAACCTTCTGTGGACCAGATCCCAGTGGTGGGCTAAATGGGAGGCAAAAATGGGTGGGGCAGAGATGAATGTTTTCTGAGAAACAGGTGTGACTCTTATCGCTGTACAGTAGGCTACATTCCAGCCGCATAAAAGCCAGAGGTTTCTGCCTCCCCTTGCACACACACACATCTTTCCATCTCCCATCCAAGAAAGCAAGGGGCATTATTATAGTTCCAAGACATGTCCGAGCCAAGCAAAGTGCTCAAGAAGGCACGTACAGGACTGGTGAAAGGTCTGGCCTGGGAGAGAGTCCAAAAGGCCACACAAAGACACTTGTAAAGCCATATTTTGGCTGCAGGCTGGAGGCTCCTGACACCCTTTCCAGGCCATGGTCCCACCTAGATAGGAACGGTTATACAGGGTTTCCTTTGGGGCCTCATTTTCTGCAGAACTCAGCAGCGAGGAGGATGGAGAAACCAGAATTAGTTGACTCTCCACCTGTCATTGGCTCTGGCTCCACTTACTGCTCTCCTCCCTGCCTTCTGCCCCCCCCCCCCTTAGGACACAGCTGCAACTAAAAAACGATTTGAATGTGTTGTAAAGTGCAGTATACAATTGTGACAGTAGACACCGACAGTGAGCCATAGCAAATTCAAGGCATTTTTCAAAATGATTTTTTTTAAAAAAGTATTTCCACAACATTTTAAATATGTGTGTAGATTCCACCCTAGCCACAATTGGCACAAGCACCCACTGATCTCTAGCCAGCCTCTTTTGCATAAAAGACAAGATGCCACATCACAGATGGCTCTAGACCAGTGGTTCCCAACCTTCTTTTTGGCCATGCCCCACCTAGGCATTTCTAAAATCCAAATGTCCGCCACCTCCAGGACATATAATTCTTATTATTCAAAAAGTGAACTCCTTCCTCCACGTGGAGGAAGCCTAAAAGGCCATTAACTGTTAATAACTCAATTCTCAAGTTGCCCCCCTTAAAAATCAAATTACCCCCTGTGACGTTAACATATGAGAGTCTGGAGGTGAAATAGTTAAACAGGTTACCCAATCAGAACCCAGGGGGGTGGAGTCAGAGGGACTATAAAACCAGCTCTGGGAGGGGCGAAGAGGAGTTCGTTGGGAGTTGGGTGGTTGGTTGGAGTGGGAATGAATTGGGATAGAGTCTGTGGGTAGGTTGAGTTAGCATAGCAAAATAAGCTGAGTCAGGAACAGTTAGGGGCTAGGAAGACAAGTAAATAGCTGAGAGGTGGTTTAGTGAGTGAGAGCAGGTAGCGGTCGTTATAGGTCTGGATAGGCACCCCATGAATGTAATTGACCGATACTGTTTATGAAACCTCATGCTTGTTAAACTTCAATAAATAAACAGAAGTTTATGTTCCAATTTAACCCTGACCAGACTCAGTATTGTACCATAGAATCATAGAATAGAATCATAGAATCATAGAGTTGGAAGAGACCACAAGGGCCATCGAGTCCAACCCCCTGCCAAGCAGGAAACACCATCAGAGCACTCCTGACATATGGTGGTCAAGCCTCTGCTTAAAGACCTCCAAAGAAGGAGACTCCACCACACTCCTTGGCAGCAAATTCCACTGTCGAACAGCTCTTACTGTCAGGAAGTTCTTCCTAATGGAATCTTCTTTCTTGTAGTTTGGATCCATTGTTCCGTGTCCGCTTCTCTGGAGCAGCAGAAAACAACCTTTCTCCCTCCTCTATGTGACATCCTTTTATATATTTGAACATGGCTATCATATCACCCCTTAACCTCCTCTTCTCCAGGCTAAACATGCCCAGCTCCCTTAGCCGTTCCTCATAAGGCATCGTTTCCAGGCCTTTGACCATTTTGGTTGCCCTCCTCTGGACACGTTCCAGTTTGTCAGTGTCCTTCTTGAACTGTGGTGCCCAGAACTGGACATAGTACTCCAGGTGAGGTCTGACCAGAGCTAAACAGGTAGGGCCTGGGTGGTGGCAGCGAGAAATCAAGTGGTGGCACAGGGATCAATAGACAGTGAAACGTCCAGGGACCTTGTGTGATCGTCACCCCACCCCCGTGTGGCGTATGCCCCACGTTGGGAACCACGGGTCTAGTCCAAGACTGAGGGAAGGAGCTACTTTGCAGAAGTTGTGTGCGTGTGACATTCAAGAGGCCATTAACTATATTCGCTTGCGTCGTGCATCTGTTTCATACAAACTCCAAAGCGCTGTGATTTGCAAAAAAGAAAAAAGAAAGGGGGGGGGAAGCGCTGTCAATTTCCCCAAATTCATTTGCTCACTGCAAGATTTTGCTGGGGAGGGGATGGCTGTTATTAACCCGAGGGAAAGGTTGTTGTTGAAGTGAATTCCCTCAGCCCTTTTTCTTTCAGTTTTGTGGCATCTTTACTTTCCACCCTCATGCACTTTGCTGACACATCCTGACCACCAGCGGGAGTGCAAAGTAGGTGAAAAAAAGGACACCCCCCATGCCCAACTCGCTTTCTGTATGCATACTGTATATTGCCCTGCTGTTATAATTATCCCTGTACAAAGTAGCACTTTTTTGAATGCAATTACTGCAGGAGGTTGGGGGGAAAGAGACTCCAGAAGGGCATGCTATATTCATCAAGGCTGGAATAAATATTGATCATGCAGCTAGTAAAATGACCAGATCAACATTTCAGTATTCCTTGAACATCTGCTGTTTGTTCCCCACAGATCTTCTGTGCACCGTGCCCAAGGAAATAAATGTCTAAAGCATTATGCTGAAGGAACAAAAAATAAATAAATCACCTTTGATTACAGGGGAAACACACACCTTTTACATCATTTTAGCTCATCTTTTTAAATCAGTACATTCTTCACTAGGCATATTAAAATATTTTCTTTTCCTCCTGGAAGCTTCTCCGCCACCACATCAGATGTTTCACTCATGGAAGATTCTACAAATTCAATTTTTTCTCTAGGCAAAATTCAGATTTAAAAATCTGAAAGGAGCAGATGAGGCTGCTTTATATACTAGAACAGACTGTGGATTTTTTTTTAAAGACATCCTAAAAAATTCCTAGTGTTTTAGTGTTCAACACACACATTTGTCCAATATATACCTTTTTTGCAACAATTTTGCCTTAATGCATTGAGTCTTCGAATGGAATTTTTACCAATACGCATTTTTACGTTCACTTTTCCCTGATGTAATAATTTCTGTACTCATTAATTGGACAGAGAACGCACCACAAAATTTGGAGAAGGGCGAATTTTGAAGGATAGCTGTGTTTCAGACTAGGTAGGTTTGTATTAAAATGTGAACCAAACCGATTTTCTTTCCATAGTCAGGATGAGACAGCATCACTCTCAGTAGATGCTTGGAAAATGAGACTTACCATTTGGTCCTTTGAGCTCACTCAGGCTGCCTGTTTTCCCAATGAACTCCCTTCCCCCTTAACTCAAGAGTCAGTAGATCAGTCTCAAGGCTGTTACACTGCTTTGTTTGAGATTCTCGTATTGCAGGGGTTGGACTAGATGACCCTCAGGAAGAATGCAATGATTCTATATCCCCTGTGACAGTTTTACAAAATACACAAAAAGACTGTTCCAAAAGAAATTTCTTATTATCCCTGTCCAAAAAAGCAGAGGGCATGACATTAAATCTTAATTCTGTAAAAGCAATCCTACGTGGAGCTAGGGCAATTAGATCCAGATAATTAGCTTTCTGATGATCTAACTTAATGCACGGGCACAGTCTCCAAAATCTTGAGGAATGAATAGTGAGTATATAAGCTGGAAGCGCCTTTTCCATGCACAAAAGCCTTGGCTGTGGTTGAGACACAGTTTGGATCTCGGTCAATTGGCTATCAAAATCTCTGTTAAGTGTATGTAAACTAATTACTCTCTTTTGGAGGTTTAAGGGGCAGACATAAGCGATAGAAGCCAAGCACAAAGATAGCAGAGATAATATTCTGTTATGAAAACATTATAAAAACACCGTGCATTGCAAGAAGGGAATACTGGATTAGGCTCACATTCGCAGCAGACATTGAAATCACTACGATACCACTTTAAACAGACATGGCTCCATCCAAAGAATTCTGGGAGCTGTTATGCGTTAAGGATGCTGAGCATTATTAGGAGACCCTTATTTCCCCTCCCAGAGCTACAATTCCCAATCAATCCCTCTTCTCAGAAACTCTGGGAACTGTAGCTCTGTGAGGGGAGTAGGATGGATGGTGTGGGTATGGCCTAGACGGACCTTTTGCCTGACACAGTAACACTCTCCTTATGTTCTTATGAGGGACCTCCAGTATAGTCTAAATTTGAGAATGAAGAAGATTTGGAGTGAAGGTTGTCATAGACAAAGAGATGTGGAGAAGCTTTTCTGTTTGTCATTTAGGTGCTGAATATTCCGAGCAAGAAGCGACGGAGGATTACTCTTAACACCATATGCAGAATCTGATCACCTTTCTTGTTTATGTAGCACCAATTATGTTTGCATAATTGGGAATCTGGAGAATTGAGAATCAACAGAAGGGGCAGCCACAGTGGCAGCTCAATAGAAAGGGAATATCTCATAGCGGGGGTCCAGGTAATTGGGATTTGACTGTATTCAGAATGTAAAAGAATAGCCCAAATTAATAGGGGGGAAAAACCATTGTGTTTCCTCTTCTCTCTCTGACATTTAAATCTGGAAGCCTGAGTGCAGGTTTTCCGATGCTGACAAAAACAACAAACCCCATACCTAAAGACCTTCACAAAGCAACAGAATAGCCAATTAAGTCTGAATAATTCAATATGAGGAAAGAATAGGCGCATAGGAATTTTCACAGCAAGGCACAGTTGCTCCTCCAGATCTGGCTCTCTGTCTCCCACACAGGTAAGAGCAGCTATAAATTTGCATTGATATTCTAAATATGGGGCAAGGCAGCAGTGTCTTATACAACTAACAGCTCCTACCGGGGTGATGCTCTCTAGAATTGTGGCATCATCCTGGCCCATTGACTATGCAGGCTGGAGCTGTTGGGCAGGGGTGGGGAACAGGATCTAACTGATGAGCTGGATCCCATGCTCCCTGCTCCCACAGGGAGCACTTTGACAGGTGAGTGGGGCTCATTCCATCCAGGACCACACGGGAAGGGGGAGGATGTAGCAAACACTGCCTTCTGTTGGTGCTTATTTGCATGGAAAGGGAAACTCCCATTGATGTCGATATACATAACAAAAAAGGTGCATGTTAGTTGCATTCATGACATTAACGTCACATCTAGTTTGGCCCATAGGAACACAAGTAGCTGCCTAATGCAGAGTCATCTAGCATGGTGTTTTGTTTTTCCCCCAATTTTTTTTATTAGTTTTCCAAATTTATGACACATAAATCCACAAACATGAAAAGAAAATATTAAAAAACAAACAAACATTTATCCTAACTGTAATAATTCCACTTTTGTTAACATTGTTAGGTGACTTCCTCGAATCCCCCTGGCTGAGTTTCCATATAAATCATTGTAGCAGTTTTCCAAAACTATTTTCACATAGAATTTACTTGGTTGATTAACATCTTTCTTTCTTTTCATTTTAACAACATAGCATTCTACAACATCACATATTTAAATCCTAGGCCTATCTGATACTCGCAAGTAATTCTATTTAAGTTATCTTAACATATTTAGCTAAATAGTCTTCAAATTTCTTCCATTCCTCTTGGTACTCCTCCTCCTTCTGGTTGCGGACTTTTCTGGTCAGGTTGGCTAGCTCCCAAAAGTCCATCATCTTCATCTGCCATTCCTCCACTGTTGGTACTTCTTGTAATTTCCAATTTTTGGCCAACAAAATTCTAGCTGCAGTTGTGGCATACGAAAACAATCTGACATCTTTCTCATCTAGCATGGTGTTGTCTGCACTGAATGGCAGGGACTGTCCTCTCTTTCAGATATGAGTTGAACCTTGGATATTCTGCATGCAAAACAGATGTTCTACAACTGACCCATGGTGCTTCCTTAGGGGATATAGGCTGACCTTCTTCTTGATCAACAGCAAGCCACAACCCGGATGCAGTATTCTCGTGTGTCACAGGGCGTGCATCCATGCTGCAGGGTCCAGGATGTTCCCAAACCCATAGAGACATAGGAGACTGTCCTATGAATCAGGCCTATTGGTCCCTCTAGCTCCGGAGAGTCTACAGTGACTGGCAATGGCTCTTCAGGGGTTTAGGCCAAGGACAATTCCCAGCCCTACCTGGAGATATGTGACATGAAACCTGGGACCTTCTGCATGCAAAGCTAATGCTTTACCACTGAGCTATGGCTCTTCACCTGTGATAGCAAAGGTTGAACTCAGAGATGATGGCAGGCATCAGCATCCATGGGCAGGTGCCAAGGTCCCATTGATCTGGAAAGACTGACTGTCACCCAGAGTCTCTTGCAGCAACATCTTTCCACTTGCCTACCGAATCAGATGGTGAAGTGCAGCAGCTGCTGCTGTTAGCCCACCCACCTTTCTCACAGTAACAGGTTGCAATCTCAGGTGCTTCTCCTCAATGTTGAAATCTATCCCCAACAGCTGTACAGAGTATTGGTTTTAATTGTATCCATTTTCTATTCTTGGATCAAGTGATGACTCCCTAATAATAATAATAATTTATTTATACCCCGCACATCTGGCTGGGCTTCCCCAGCCACTCTGGGTGGCTTCCAACAAAATATTAAAATACAGTAATGCATAAAACATTAAAAGCTTCCCTAAACAGGGCTGCCTTCAGATGTTTCAAAGTCTGCTAGTTGTTGTTCTCTTTGACATCTGGTGGGAGGGTGTTCCACAGGGCGGGTGCCACTACCGAGAAGGCCCTCTGCCTGGTTCCCTGTACCTTGGCTTCTCGCTGTAAGGGAACTGCCAGAAGGCCGTTGGTGCTGGACCTCAGTGTCCGGGTAGAACGATGGGGGTGGAGTCACTCCTTCAGGTATACTGGACCGAGGCCGTTTAGGGCTTTAAAGGTCAGCACCAACACTTTGAATGGCTGCTTGGTTCTGTCCTGATCCATTATGGTGTTCACCACCAATAAAAGTTGATGGCCCAAGCAAGATGGAAGCCAGTAGATCTAAGGGTATGGAACAGACTGGAAGCTACAGTAAATCAAGGTCAGGACCTTGGACAGGGACCACTGTTCTGGCTCAGGAGTATTCTTTCTATATAAACATATTGAGCTATATCCAACAAAGTCTTCCCGTTAGCAGAATGACTTCCACCTGCACAATGGGACATTCTATCTCCATGCTTCTCATGCCCTTCTAGGTCTGGTGGTTTCCTCTGTGGGGTGTGCACACACAGATAGAGGAGCAGAGAGGAATCCCCATTGTGTGGACAGATGTCCTTGCATTGATGGAAAGACATTGCTGGATGTAGCCCAATCCATTTCTGTAAAAAGAATACCTAAAACCACAACATCTTGCCATCCATACAGTAATAAAACGTAGACCAATACTTGTCCAAATCCATTTAGGAAACAATGTGAAGAAAGATACAAACAGAGATGCTGATCATATCATTGAATACAACCCATTTATATTATATTATTAGGCTGAATTGTTGCCAAATGCTGCGTATGAGCTGTTTGTAAACATTTTGGTTTAGTGTGGATATTTTGTTTGTATTAAACATGAGACTGGGAATTAAGAATTGCTTTCTTAACTTGTATGTAAGTGATGGCCTTTGTCTGCCATCACTTCCCATCGTTTGTACATAAAAGAGAGAATTCTCATCCTCTTCCCCATTACCAAGCTGCAGCAGCTGGCAGTTTCTTCTAATGTTGGGGAAAGGAAAAATGAGAAGACACAAAATGCAACGGGGGAGTAAGAATGCAGGTGTACAGCAGAAGTGTCTTTATTGAGTCCATCACATTTTTGGATATCAATCTTTTTCAGGAGCACAATCAACTTTAGCAAGTGAGCTTGAGCTCGGCCCTCCAGATAATTTTGGCCTACAACTCCCATGATCCCTAGCTAGCAGGACCAGTGGTCAGGGATGATGGGAATTGTAGTCTCAAAACATCTGGAGGGCTGAGGTTGAGGAAGCCTGTCCAAGACTCATCATAGTTGCACCAAAGTGTGCCACTCTCAGCTCCAAAAAAAGTACCTAAGTTCCTTAAAATGTGTGTTATAGGATATAACCCATTTTGAAATGTATGCATTGAAACAAAATGAGTATTTAAATCATAATGATATGCATCTTGTGATAAATACTTATTTAGTAACCCACAGTGCCACCCACGTCCCATAAATACTTATTTAAATACACACTAAAGCAAGAATATTTGTAACTCTTTTTTTGAAAAAAATATGCTGATAAATGGGATTGATTTGTGAACGAGTACGTGCAAAATGGGCAGACTTATGAATGCAGATCTGCAAAATGGACAAGGACCAGAAATGAACTGATATTCCCATCCTTATTCACAGGTCTACTTTTTAAAGGGGGGGGGGAATGTAATCATTTCCCTTTAATATGCATCAGTTCTTTTACGCTGAGTGGTTAGGCAAAGGTTACAAATTAAGTCTGACTCAGCTTGATAATGTGCCCATCATCTACATTACCTCAGCAATGTCACTGCTGTTTGTGAAGTCATCATTTTTCTTATCCTATTCCTTGTGCAACTCCTGGAGCATTTTGGTTTCACCTGCTGTTTTGTGTCCTCTTCTGGGATTTGAAGCCGTGTATAAGTAACACAGTGCAAAAGCAAAATTTCAAAGGGCAGCTTTTCATTATTATTTTTTGCTCTGCTCTCAGATCCATACTATCTCCCTGCTCAAGGAGAGTTTAAGAATTTTATGAGGAATCATATTGAATTGACACAGGCTCTCTTATATTTCTAGGGTAATTGCTGAATATCATTAAGAGAGATCTCCATTTGTATGACTGAGAACCTCCCTGGAAAACAGATATTTCTGATCTATATTTCATCTAGGCAAGCAGAAGAAAGTTGGAAAGGTGATTATTGCTTTCCCCTTCCTAAGGCCGAAAAGAACTTCTCCAAAGTGCTCAGAACTTGCACAAAGATTCTGTGTAGAAAAGTGGATCCTAAGAGTAAGTATCTAAATTAGTGTCATCAAACATCAACAAAAATATATCATGAGGTATCACTAGACATTGACAGATGGGTGTCATTGAACCTGACCCTGTGGGGAAAAGTCAGTTGAAATTGAAATACTTTATTGTCACTTGTACAACTTGTATATAATGAGATTACACGAGCACCCCCCACTCAGTTCTCTTAGTCTTAATTCCCCTCGTTTACTCACGCACACCCACCAAACCTGAAAGTCAGTTGCTCTGTTGTTATCTTTTCATTCAGCAACCTAACAGCCCACGGATAGAAGCTGTTCTTTACCCTGTTGGTGTGACTAATCATGCATCTATATCTTCTGCCTGAGGGCAGGAGATCAAGAAAGTGCCGGCCAGGGTGTGAATCATCCCTGAGAATTTCCCTCACTCTCCTGAGGCAACGTTCTTCCGCTATTTCATCCAGCAGATTCACGGGACAGCCCATATTATCTTGTGCAGTATTCAGCAGCCTCTGTAGGCACTTCCTATCAGATGATGTCAAACCAGCGTACCACACCATGATGCAGTATGAAAGGACACTTTCTATTGTGGACCGGTAGAAGGAGATCATCAGATGTTGATTGACATTGTTCTTCCGCAAGACTCTGAGGAGATGAAGTCTCTGTTGGGCTTTCTTAACCACCTGGGTTGTATTTATTTTCCAAGTAAGATCTTCACTGAGATAAACTCCTAGGAATTTAAAGGAAGAGACTCTCTTCACACAGCCCTCCCTGATGTACAGCAGGGCTAGTTCTCCTCTCTTCCTCTGAAATGCTCTTAAAATGAACATAATACCTAGACTAGTTTATATCTTAAGAGGAATTCCAATTCACATACCGTGCAAATACTTTCTCAAATGGAAAGAGGTGAAAAAGAGCTACCTGACCATGTGCTGAAATCCATCCCTCCTGTATGAACACTTTTACTCCTTGGACAATGTTAGCCAAATGTGGCAGCTAGTTCTGGTTCAGATTGTGTCACGTTTTTATGTTCTGCTTACAGGACAAGCAATGGGCTTGGTGGTTCTCCTACAAACTCTTTATTCACTTTGAACACATTTGCAAAATATGGTGATCATGCATACTCTGCGAAAGATGAAAAAAGTTGTTCCAATTTCAAACAAAATCCAGATCATTAAGGAAGATTTCATGATTAATCTTATCAAAAAGTGGCGGGCTTTTCTCTCCCCCCTCTCTTTTTTATTCCACTTGATCTTGTGGACTAATCCTCAGAAGCAGCCAACATTCCAGCAAAATGTCTGATTAAACACAGTGGCTTGATGTGTATTTAAAATGATCAAAGTGTGCAGCATTGAATCCATCTTTTTTCCCCTGAAAAAAACACACACAAAAAACCAGAAGCAAAGGGATAATGTTCAATCCTTTAAATGAAAACAGAAAAATCCCTGTTATTTGGCAGCAAACTGATTGCTCTCATACAGCGCAGTGGAACGGCACATCTTAATATATTCAAGGCATACAACTGAATGCAATTTTTTAAAGATAGAAGTTTGTACATATTTATGAATTCTGACAGCCAAAGTCACCAGAAGTACAGGCTTCCTCTGTTGGCCAGCAAAATCATAATTTTACCAGGTGATACCAGAAAACAGGGAATCTGGAGCCTATGACTTTGTAACTGATTCCAATCCTGACCATTTTACTGTGTCTGGGCTTTTCTACTGTGATGATATTTTTACACTCTGAGAATGTTATTGGGCCAGGAACATGTGCATGAGAGGCCCATTTTGTAGACGAGATTCCTTCATGGACTTCTTAGGAGCAGAGGAAGTCATTCATCCTCCATATTCGCACGCTGTGGCTTGGGGGAATTCCTTTTACCAAGATGGTGCTTTTTGTTTGTGTAGACCCAAGGAGCTGTAATCCTGATATGCTGTTTGAAGGACCTTCTCTTTGGCATTGGCAAGGTTGTATTGTATGATCAGAGGACCTCAGGATTTGGTAGAATGAAGCTGTCAAGAGATGAATTCTTTTTGAGGCAGGTTTGCAGGGCCCACCCTACCCTTAGGCAAAGCGAAGTGCGCAGGCGTCCATGGGGTGGGAGTCAGTTGCCCCTCAAATGAACCATAATCCACAGATACCCAGTTTTCCTTTGTGTGTGTGTGTGTGTGTGTGTGTGTGTGTTTTCAAACGTGCATTTCTATCATATACAGTGGTACCTCAGGTTACAAATGTTTCGGGTTACAAACGCTTCAGGTTACAAACTCTGCTAACCCAGAAGTAGTTGCTCTGGGTTGCAAATGGAAATAGCATGCTGGCGGTGCAGCAACAGCAGGAGGCCCCATGAGCGAAAGTGCACCTCAGGTTAAGAACGGTTTCGGGTTAAGAACGGCCCTCCGGAACGAATTAAGTTTGTAACCCGAGGTACCACTGAATAGACCCTGAGAGATGAGGCAACATGTACAGGCACTATTTTCTCATTTTGTGTGAGAGAGAAACTTGCCTGCTCCCTCATTTCAGGGTTTTATTTTTCACTCACCCCAGGAAAATCCCTGCAGATGCCTGTGATGAAACATGCACCTCAGGCAGCAGATTCTGAGGAGTGGAGAGTGATTTCAGGACCTTGGATGACAGAGCCGTGGGTTAGCATAGTGACTTTCACAGACAGAGAGAAAAGAAATCCTGATAGCTCTCTACTGAGGAAACTGAACAAAGACAGTGTATAATTTCAGGACAAATAAACAGACAGCTTTTGTCTTTCTTATATTCAGGCCTTGTACATAGCGGGGAGACATTCAACCAAACATACAAAGGGAAAACTCCTGCAGAAATACACAGCCAAGCACCATGTGCTATCTCAGCAAACATTATACCACTCTCTGCTTGCTAGGCAACACCTCGGCCACCTCCCAACTTGGTTAGCTGACTTACTTTTAACATAAATAACCAGTGAGGAGGAATTAAAGAACCTTTTAATGAGGTTGAAAGAAGAGAGCGCAAAATATGGTCTGAAGCTCAACATCAAAAAAACGAAGATCATGGCCACTGGGTCCATCACCTCCTGGCAAATAGAAGGGGAAGAAATGGAGGCAGTGAGATATTTTACTTTTTTGGGCTCCATGATCACTGCAGATGGTGACAGCAGTCACGAAATTAAAAGACGCCTGCTCCTTGGGAGAAAGGCGATGGCAAACCTAGACAGCATCTTAAAAAGCAGAGAAATCACCTTGCCAACAAAGGTCCATATAGTTAAAGCTATGGTTTTCCCAGTAGTGATGTATGGAAGTGAGAGCTGGACCATAAAGAAGGCTGATCGCTGAAGAATTGATGCTTTTGAATTATGGTGCTGGAGGAGACTCTTGAGAGTCCCATGGACTGCAAGAAGATCAAACCTCTCCATTCTTAAGGAAATCAGCCCTGAGTGCTCAGTGGAAGGACAGATCGTGAAGCTGAGGCTCCAATACTTTGGCCACCTCATGAGAAGAGAAGACTCCCTGGAAAAGACCCTGATGTTGGGAAAGATGGAGGGCACAAGGAGAAGGGGACGACAGAGGACGAGATGGTTGGACAGTGTTCTCGAAGCTACAAACATGAGCCTGACCAAACTGCGGGAGGCAGTGGAAGACAGGAGTGCCTGGTGTGCTCTGGTCCATGGGGTCATGAAGAGTCGGACACGACTAAACAACTAAGCAACAACAACAAACCTTTAAGGTACGAACTGAATTATCTCTGCTGTAACCCTGTGTGTGCTATACTATGCATATCAGTGTGCAACTCCATATCGGCAGACAACAAAAAAGTAAAATGAAAGTGAACAGGTGCCGGGGGCAGCTCATGTTTAAATCACTCATAACCCACGTAAACAACCATCTAATTGACTTTCTCAAGACATAAATGCAGTTAGCGCCAATTAGGCATTGTCCTGACGAGGACAATTTCATGGAATGCTGCTTTCACCCCATTACCATGGAAGAGGAACGAAAAGGTATGCTACACTTTTCAAAGGCCATTCAGTGATCCACAGCAGAAGTAACAGCAATTGTTTTTATTTTATTTATTTTTAATGACATTGACTTGTCACAAATACAGATTATGCTGGGACCCTTTGGGCAAATGCTAATGTTTTCTTGGCATTGTTGTGCCTTAAATAAATAAATAGCAATAATTATGCAATACAATTCCAAGAACCTTCCATTTTTGTTGACAGATAGCATTAAAGAAACAGGCATTGGTAGCAACAAAGATCCTCATCTTACATAAAAATCTATTCAGCAAATAAGGTAATGTCAATGTCGTGAGAAGTAATAATTCCACCCTGGTCTGGCCAGATCTGGATCAGTTCTGGGACCTCATTTCAAAAAGAACATTGGATACATTAACACAGCTGTTTATTCCATTCCCTGGTTTAATTTCTCTATTATATTTGAGCTTTCAAAGTTACTTCTGGAAATCTAGCAGAATCCAGTGGAAGTGCTCATTTCTGTGTTAACTGGTTCCAGAAATAATCAATTTGCAACCCCATTAACCCTGAAAATTGTAGGAGTAAAGTGACAAAATTTGGGGTGGTATAGAAGCACAAAGTTCTTTCTTGCTGTTTTCATGAATCAGGCACGTGCAAAAAACATTGGGGAGTAACAATGTCATCCAGTGGTGCTGGTTGTTATGCCATACCACAGCCACTGGGGTGAAATAAATTTAGTGTGTCTTGTTGGTATATTGGCCAAAAAAGCACAGTTCCATAATGCAACAGGTATAGCAGTGTGATACGAATGTAAAAATGTAAAAAAACAAAACCAGGATGAAAGTGCTAGCTATATAATCAGGAAAACACAAGTGTGTGAATGCACCCAAAGAGATCCAACAAGACAGAATCACAGAAGACAGAATCAGGATTCAAGATGACCTCAATAGAGTGCAGCACTGGACCAAAAGTAACAAAATGAATTTTGATAGGAACAAATGTTTTACACATACAGAGGAAGACCCAGCTGCATAAATATAAGATGGGGGATATTTGGCTTGAGAGTACTACATGAAAAGGGTCAAGGGGTCTCAGTAGACCACAAGCTTAACATGAGTCAATAGAGTGATCCAAAAGCAAAAGGGGAAAAAGAAAGAAAGAAACACTATGCTAGGCTGCATCAACAGAAATAGTGTCCAGATCAAGGAAAGTCATAGTACCGCTCTATTCTGCCTTGGTCAGAACACATCTGGAATCCTGTGTCCAGTTCTGGGTGCCACAATTTAAGAAGGATCTTAGAAAGCTGGAATGTGTGCAGAGGAGGGTGATCAAGATGATCAAGGGTCTGAAAACCAAGCTTATTAGGAGCGGTTGAAGGAGCTGGATACATTTAGAATGGATAAGAGGAGTCTGTAGAAGAGATATGAGCTTATTCCCTGGCCTACTGCAAATTTAGTGACGTTACTGTTTCTTAATTTCCCCTGGGACATCAGAATGACTAAAACCATGGCTTGGTAACAGGAGACATTACAAAAATCAATTTTTAGAAATGTAATAAATAAATAGAAATAAATCGGAACCTGTGAACAGAATACCGCCTTCTTGGAGACTTTCCTGTCACTAAGCTGCTCTTTCATAGAAGCATGCCTTGTTTAATTTAGAAGTGGAGGGTTTTATGTTTGTTTGCTTGTTTTTTTGCATAAAGATGTTACAAAGAACAGCAGCACAAGCTCTTTCATGAACCCAGACAGTTTCCAAATCGAGATATATTCGTTTTTACGCACAGTAGGACGCCAGCTATTTAGACACTGCGTGAAATCATGTTTACATGCTGCTGAATTAATTTCCAAGCTGTTAATGGAGCCTGACTTGCTAAACGCTGGATTCTCAGCAAACCCTGCCTTCTTGGACAACAGGCATGTTCTTGCATAAGAACATGAAAACATAAGACGAGTCTGCTGGATCAAACTAATGGCCCATCTAGTCCAGCGTCCTGTTCTCACAATTGCCAACCCTCAAGCAGGACCTGAGCACAAGAGCTCTCCCCACTCGGGTGGTTTCCTTCATCTGGTATTCAGAAGCATTACTGCCCCTGATGGACTAGTAAAGGTAAAGGTACCCCTGCCCATATGGGCCAGTCTTGCCAGACTCTAGGGTTGTGCGCTCATCTCACTCTATAGGCCGGGAGCTGGCGCCGTCTGAAGACACTTTCCGGGTCATGTGGCCAGCGTGACGGAGCTGCAACTGGCGAGCCAGCACAGCACACGGAATGCCGTTTACCTTCCCTCTGGTAAGCGGTCCCTATTTATCTACTTGTACCCGGAGGTGCTTTCGAACTGCTAGGTTGGCAGGCGCTGGGACCGAATGACGGGAGTGCACCCCGCCGCGGGGATTCGAACCGCCGACCATGCGACCGGCAAGTCCTAGGCACTGAGGTTTTACCCACAGTGCCACCCGCGTCCCTCTGATGGACTAGATGCTTAAATTTTGGTTTGCTAGCACACGCCATGAAATCAGGGAGGGAAACATGTGGTCTTTCACATGTTGCTAAACTCCAGCTCCTGGCAGGCCTAAGGTTGAGAATGATTGGAATTTATTTTATTTATTTAAAAGCATATATAAAGCATTTCAATCTTTTCTGAATCTCTCAAGCGATACGTGGTACAGTGGAATCTCAGTTCTCGAATGCCTCCATTGTCATATGTTTCGGTTCTCGAATGCCGAAAACATCGGAATTAAATGCTTCCTTTTTGGAATTTTTTTGGGAACCCAAACGTGCAACATGGCTTCCACTGAGTGCAAGAAGCTCTTGCAACCAATGAGAAGCTGCGCCTCAGTTTTCGAACGTTTCGGAAGCCAAATGGGCTTCTGGAATGAATTTCTTTTGAGAACCGAAGTACCACTGTATAAAAAAAGAAATGAGCAATGGATTGCCAGTTGTGCTCAGAGTAGACCCATTGAAATTACTGGCCGCGACTAATTTTGGGTCCATTAATTTCAGCGGGTCTGCTTTGAGTGGAAGCTGGTTGGCTATCAAATAAGACAAAAAATGGGGACGGGGAGGTTTCATGCACACAACAAAAAGGCCCTCTCCATTGTCATCACCCACCAAGCCTCCTTCAGAGCAGGGGTGATGGAGAAGGGCCTCAGGAGAGTAAAGGTTCAGGTAGGTTCATAGTGGGAGAGGCCTTCCAGAAGATATTGAGGTCCAGGCAACTGGACCAGTGGGCAATCTTTGTAGTACCCTCTCCCCCACATTGAAGAAATGAGGGCCCAACTTACATAGCTGCAAAAGAGGTTGACAAGTTAAGGTGACCTGGGATAGCTCCGTTGGTAGAGCATAAGACTCTTAATCTTGGGGTCATGGGTTTGAGTCCCACATTGGGGGGAAAGATTCCTGCATTTCTTAGGAAGGCATTTTAGTCACAAGAGCAATGATGGCAAAGTGGGGGTGATCTAGGTCTGGCTTCTCTTGCTGCTGACAATTAATGGTCTTCTGCAGCAGCGTCAAGTGATGGCAAATGGATGGATAGCTTTGGTCTTTTCCTACTGCTGTTGGTAACTAATGGCCTTTTGTAGGAATTATGGTAGCTCTGTCGATTTGCATCAAGCATAGAAAAGGCCAGGTGTCATGGCCAAGCTGCCTAAAATGTCAATTTAGGATGGCTTTACACAAAACATTCACCTTAAAACTGCTACGTTAAGTAGGCCAGCTCCACACTTTGTTTAGGAGTCTGCTTCAAATTTCTTCTGAGCGGCAAATCCACTGATAACATCTTTGTAAATATCCCTGCGAGACTGTGCATCTTTAGATGACAGGTAATCAAAGCTTAGTTATGCTTGGATATTTTCTTTAAAACAGAAAAAACCACCAAAAAAACAACACACAAAATGGTAAATAATTACTTTAAAGTACCCACTTGTGAGAATAACATTTCTCATCCGTCTAATTGCCAGCAGCCAGTGTCTTTCCACCACAATAACTTTACAATGATTCATTAGCTTCTATTGGGGGATGAAATGGATCGTCTTGTTAACATTGAGACTGATTTAAATGGCTGATTTCTCTCTACACTGGAGGGTTATTTTGTACATGTCAGCTTTCCACATACACGCTAATACCCAAATAAGAATAAAGCACTTGGAAAGATGGCAAGGGGAGCGTCCCATTGTTGCAGAGTGAGTGCAACAGCAACAGTGTACATTGAGATGGAGAGGTTGCAAATTCACATTGGTGCTCATCTAAGATATTTTGATTCTACCCTTCAGCCAGAAATGGCTCCCAGAGTGGCGCACAATCTAAGGGACACAGCACAAAAGGAAAAGGGAGTGGGAAGGAGGAGGTGCAGGGAGCCAAACTCAGCGCAATTTCTTTGCTACAGAGTTCTTGTGATGACCAGCTGAAAGTGGAAAGAGTTCAATGGCAGTTACTAGCCTTTCAGTGGACTGGATGGAAAGGCCCTGAAGTCTCTCCCCTCCTCTATAGTTTTGTGAAATGGCTACTGCAGGTGACAACCAAGAGAGGAGAGGGAGCAGCTGGCAGTGTGGAGTGGGATGGGTCTGTGTGACTTACCTGGTTTCCAAAAGCAGAGATTGCAGCTGGTAACTAAGAGAAAAAGGGGAGGTGTGGCAGGGAAGTCGGCGGGGTGTGGGCACAGCAGCAGGAAAGCTCTGCCATCTTCCCCCTTCCCCTCTCAGTTACGTGTAGTGAACTCCATATTGAGAAGCCAATTGAGCAACACCACCCCACATCTGGAGAGGAGCCAGGTCAGCAGAGTCAACCCTCTCTCTCTCTCCTATATCCTAATGGACATGCACATCAGCTCCTAAGGACTGAAACAGCCCCCCCCATTATTTTTTGAGGGGAACAGGCCCCCTCTGTGTTCAGATGGTGTACAGTTCTACCTCCTGGCTTCTCGCAACCTCAGGACATTGTGCGACATTGCGAGTGTGACGTCAGGACATCACATGACATTGTGTCGACATTGCGAGTGTGACGTCAGGACATCACATGACATTGTGTCATGTCTCTCAATCAATTTGAGAAGATTGGCAACATATTCTTTCTTTCTTTCTTTCTTTCTTTCTTTCTTTCTTTCTTTCTTTCTTTCTTTCTTAAATTTCTATCCTGCTCTTTCTCCCAAAGCAGCAAATCGGGGCTCAATAGAGCAATTTAGAAAACAATCAAATATCCTCTCAGTTAAAGCATTTCAAGTTTGACAGGAACAGTATATTTCAGCCACCCAATGCCAAGGTGAACCAGAATGTTTTAAAATCCCACCTACATGTTAATAATGAGAGGCACATTGTCCATCCATGATACACTGCAGTGAGCAGACAAGAGCTGCATTTGTACATGGCATTAATTTCATTACTTTAACTGATGATAGGATTAGCGCTTCGGTCTTGTTTTCTAGCATTCCTTTCACACTGCAAATGTCAGGAATATGGAATAAACTACAGCGTGGATGCAACGAAGGGAACAGAACATGAATCCACTCTGCTCTCATTTTGTGGCCCCCTGGAATTACCTTCCAAACACATCTTATGTAATGTATGGTCCCTCTGTTCTCACACAGCCACCCACTGTGGTGTAGAAATTGCATTATGGAAACGCATAGTCTCCAGCTGCCCTAAAAACGCTAGAGCCGTCACGAAAATCCTTAAGCCACCATGGCTTCTCACTGTGTCACACTGAGTCCCGAATTCTCATCTTTGTTGAGGAACGCTAACCAGAAATGGCTTGATGTTGGGGGAAGTGGAGAGAAAAGTGGCTGGGGAAAACCAGTCTGATGGGTGGCATCTAAATAGTAAAATTATTTTGTATTATTATAAGAGAGAAGTGCTGACTGTGAGTGCCTCCTCCTCCCCCTCTGCTGCTGCTCCTGGGAAGTAGTAGTAGTAGTAGTAGTAATAATAATAATAATAATAATAATAATAATAATAAAAATAAATCTTTATTGTCATTGCCCCCTTCGGGGACAACGAAATTACTTGACTGCTCCATAAAAACACTAATTAAACAATACAGCAAGGGAGATTAGTTGACTTTCAAAGTCCGGGCTTCCCATTCAGGGCCGAGATCGCTCTGGAGAAGAAGCTATTCTTAAGACGGCTCGTTCTTGTCTTCATCGTCCTGTATCTCCGTCCCGACAGCAAAAGCTCGAAGAGACAGTGACCAGGATGCGATGGATCTTTTACTATGTCCAGTGCCTTCCTATGGCACCTTGTGGTATAAATCTGCTCTAAGGTGGAGAGTGGGCAGCCAACAATGCTCTCTGCTGCCTTAACAACCCTGCACAAAGTACAAGGGGAGGGGAGGGCGAAGAGTCTTGCGCCAGGTCCAAGGGAAGAAGCCAGGCTGGCTGGCTGGCCAACTGACTAGCTGGTAGAGTAGCTAAGTGGTCACTGTAACTGGTAATAATAACATATGGCTGTCATTGTCAACTTCAGTGATTGGACCTAAGCATCTCTGAAATAAGCAAAGTCAGAATTTTGTCTTTATAATTCTCCCCTCCCACACGCTTCTCAGGAAATATAGCATAACCTACTTTCAGTTCTGATTAAGGGGAAGAAAGTGACTATTTTTCAAAGTGGTATAATTTATTTTTCTTTTCTTTTCTTTCTTTCTTTCTTTTTAAAAAAATCTTTAGACATTGCACACGGTGAGTTAAAGAAGTTGTGACGAATAGTGTTATCAGCAATTAACTTAAGCCGTGCAAATCCTTTTGCTAAAAGACTGAAATGAATTGTGATGCTGAGTTAATTGGGAAAGTCCACGAACAGAACTTTCAAGCTTTTTTGGAAACCTGATGTGGTTTTTTTTGTTACAGATGTGTCAGCACAAGCATTACATAGATGTACCAATCATCTCATAATAACTAGCTGCCTGGTGGAAATGTCTCATTAGCATGGGTTGTTACTGATGAACAATTCGTCGTAGCCCAATTATACTTATCCCTCACCCTTTTAAGATGGGCACTTTGGAAGATAGATTTGCCGACGCCATGCCAGTTATCCCATCATTTGCTACCATAAAAAGAGTCATCAAAGCAGATTATGCTGAATGTTACTATAAATTGTAGCACTGTTTGTTCTCTGTTTATTTGATTAAGTCTGCAATCCTAACTTCACTTGCCCACTGAATTCAATAGGATTTACTTCTGGATAGACATGAATAGGATTGTGCAGTAACCCTAAAAATGAATGCCTGAATGGGAACTGGACATTTTTTGCACCCTGAATCTACTAAGTTTCAATATAGCTCTTATTTACGTATCAACACATACCTACCTACAGTTGTACCTTGGTTCTTGAATTTAATCCATTTCAGGAGTCCATTCGACTCCAGAAACGGTTCAAAAACCAAGGCGCGGCTTCCAATTGGCTGCAGGAGCCCAATCGGAAGCCACGTCGGACGTTCGGCTTCCAAAAAATGTTCACAAACCAGAACACTCACTTCTGGGTTTGCAATGTTCGGGAGCCGATTTTTTTGACAACTAAGGTGTTTGACTACCAAGGTACAACTGTACTTACCTGTCTATATAGTAACATAAGAGGAGCCCTGCTGGATCAAACCAAAGGCTCAATATTCAAGCCTAGCATTCTGAAACCTACAGTGGCTAACTTGATGTCTCTGTGAAGCCTACAAACAAGCAAAAGTGTTCTCCCACTCAGATCCCCCAACAACCGATATTCAGAGACCTACCACACATAGCTTCACAGTAGCTATGGATCTATCAGCTTATCCACGATGAATTTTTCTAATCCATTTTTAAAGCCTTTTAACTTTGTGGTCGTCACCGCATCTTTTCTCAGTGAATTCCAGCAGTTAACTATGCACTGCATAAAGACATGCTTCCTCTTGTCTGTCCTAAATCTCCCAACTTCCTTCTTCGGCCACATCCACACTATGTATTTTAAGCCATTCAACAGCCATAACTTCCCCCAAAGAATTCTGGGAACTGTAGAGCCATACATTTAAAGCACTACAACACAGTTTTAAACAGTAGCGGCTTCCCCTCAAGGAATCCTGGGAGCTGTAGTTTGTTAAGGAGCTTGAGAGTTATTAGAAGAACTCTATTCCCCTCCAAAGCTACAGTTTCCAGAATGATTTAACAACCTATCCCTCTTCACAGGGAACTCTGGCAATTAAGGAACTCCTAAAAACTCTCAACCTCCTTAACAAACCACACTTCCCAGAATTCTTTGGGGGGCGGAATGTGGCTGTTTAAGGTGGTATCATAGTGCTTTAAATATATGGTGTAGAGAACTACCATTTTTCCAGTGCGACAAATGACAGTTCCTGGTATTTTGGGGGGATGCTATGACTGTTGAAATGAGGTAAGAGTGCCTTAAATGTATGGTGTAGATGTGACCAAAAGGACCCCAGGTTCTTGTATTATGAGAGAGGTGGGAAAATGAGCTAACTATAATAAAGCTGTTGCCCTTTTACACCATTACTGACTTATGTCTTCATTCAGGTGGTGGAGTCAAAGGTGGCAGAAAAGCAATCTAGATCTTACTGTTCCTGTTCCTGTGTTGTGACAAAGACACATAATCTCTCATCTTTAAGACATTTATGAATGATGAGCTCAGGCTGCTGTTCTGCCACTGAGCAGGTGTCATCTCCTCCCAAACCCAACGTTCTTCATCATATCAGGTAAGTCTGAAGTTTCCTGCCAAAGAAGGTGCTAAAGGCATTCTATTTCTGAAGGCTGGTTGACTGACACCAGAGTCGCAGCATTGTCCTCAGAGTGCTTTTGGCATTACCTATAGCTTTCCATTTGTATTCTGTCACCGGCTGAGAGCTCCGTAAGAAATAATAATTGACATCAAACCCGTGAAGCGGACACTGTCTTGCCTGAGTTCCGCCAGCCTCAATACTTCCCAACCACTTATCACCAGCTCTTGCTTCCAGGGTCTTAAGCGTTTTTCAATACCAACCACTTTCTCCCGATCAATCTGCAAAGGCAATGAAGGCAAACTGAGTAGAGCAATGGAAGAGCTACCTGCCAATCCAGTGCATATTTGCTCAGACGTTGGACACACTGGGGTGTCATTGGTGCAAATGCCTGGCAGCATTGGAGCCATTCTGCATGGGGTGATCCCACCCTACGGGGTCAACCATGTGTGAATCAAATGGCAGGGCTGATCCTGTGGTCACCCCAACCATATAAGTCTGTGGGTGGAAGTGGCTTTTGTATGTCCCCCTAGCTTTGAGATGGGTCACAGTGGGACATCACACGTACATGCACTGATGTGGCTTATGGGGCTATTTAAGTTCCCAAAGCCCCTGCCATTTTGCAGTGTACACCATCCCTTCTGGAGTATAGGGTAAGGAAGAACCTTCCAAGGGCCACATGGCAATGGTGGGTGGGGCCAAAGTGGGCAGATCATCTAATGCAAATTTTACTTTCATGCAGTAGTGTAGTTTCTACACACAGAGTTGTCTCTATCTTCCTCCCTGGCAAGCAAGATGCTAATCAGAGTTCAAGGTCATATTCCAGCCAGACAAAAATATTTGGGCTGCAAAGCAGGAATGGGCAAAGGTATGGTCTGAGGAGAGGGGTGTGGCCTGGGAATAATTTTGAGGCTCAAATAGAGCCGCTCAGAGGGCCACAGATGGCTCTTGGTCTGATGTTTCTCTCCCCTGAGGTAAAGTTAGTTGGCCACTTCTGGGCTTCTCCTCAGGATCAAGTATTCAGAGACAGCAACAATAGTGAATAGTTGGCACTTTCGATGTCACGAAATGCCCTCCCAGCATTTTTAAGTTAAAAACAAAGTATTCAATTTTTTAAAAGGAACCAAACAGATATTTAATTCCATAAAGTTTCAAGGTGCTTGAAAGGTGTGCTTTGTTTTCTTTTTTTAATTGGTACTGATTTGTATTGGGGAAATAAACATTTTGATGGTGAGAAGGGCTAAGAAGAAATCAGAATTGGATTCTCAGACAAATGTCTGCACTCTGGCAGAGGGTGGGCAGTTCCTTCTCAGGGAAGTCTGATGCCTACGTTCTTGTATTTTAGACCTCCATCTTCACTGGTGGAGCAATACATGCTAAAACCTCTTCAGCCAACAAAGGTAGGATTGCTCCCTGGTTCATATAATTGCTTTTCATTGTACTCCCTTTCAACACTCTGGGATACATTTGTATGAAGAGTTGTCCACAAATACAGCTCAATCAATCAATCAATCAATCAGTTGCTTAACTGTGGCTGGCTTCTGTCCATAGATATCACAGTCATTTCTGGAATCACCACTCCTTTCGATTCATGCATCCCTCCTAGAATTGCCTTTACACTTGAGGCGAGGGAAAATGTTGTCATCATTTTAGATAGTTTGTTTACTGTAGATGTTATATATCCTACAGCAAGCTGTCATGCGTTAATTTATGGTTTGCACATGAAAGTGTCTCCTCAGGTAATGGAATAACCTTTTGTAGCATAATAGCACAGAAGTAAGCACTAGAGAAGTGTGTTATTTTTAAGCTTTAGAGGTACTTTTGAGTTCTATCTTGCAATTGGGTATGTGACTGCACACAAAGGATTTAATTTAATTTAATTTCCATCACCCTTTTGTGTTTCAATTTACAAGGGAGCATTGCATGCCACTCCTCTGTACAGAAGAGGAAGGAGGGCAAAATGTTTGGAGTCATTCAGCAGCTGCAGGAGGAAACCCCCTTTAAGCAAACATTCCATTTAGCAACAATCCGGGGTCTCCAGTTTACATTTCTAATTGCTCATTCTCCAGCTGGTTGCTGGGGAAACAGATGTTCAGATTTCTCTAACTGTAAAACAAAGGCAGAGGGGGAAAATAGGGGAAGTGAGGTGCAGTGATGCAGTGGCCCTGCCACACAGTTTCTGACCACACAGACTCCCCAGTGCAATAATATATTCTTGGCCTGCATTCCATTCACAGAGAGGAAAATAATTCAAAACTGGCTTTGAGCACAACCACATTCTGTCCGTTGCTAGTTTCAGAAACCGCAGAACTGCAGGTGCTTGAGGATTTCCTTTGGTCCATTTTTTTGAGTGACAAGACCGGGTTCAAACTCAGGTTAAAATACTAATCCTTTGGTTTCTGCGCGTCTTTGAATTTCGTGTTACAGTTCTCAAATTTTGCAAATGTACCATTAGCTATATGAGAATCTGTGTCTTACATACAATGCACTGAAAACAAAAATGTGTATTTCAGGATAGAATACTAGGGCTGTGCATCAGATCTGTCTGAACCCTAAAACAAACCAGCCCAATCTAGGCCAATCCTGATGTTGGCTGGGTTGAGTAGAGACATCCCTGAATCAGCCCAGGTCAGCCCACCTGGAGCTGTCAAAAGGCAAGGAAGTCAGGCAGCAGGGTGGGATGAGACTAAAAGCTAGTGGCTTCTGTAGGCTCCATCTCACCAGCCTGTTCCCTGTAGAGAATGCACTGGTGAAACAGCATCCAGCATGACTGAACTCTCCAGCCCTCCTCTCTGCAATAGTTTAGGATCAGGGAGCACCCTGTTCTCTGACCCTATATTGGCCCCTGTTAGCATCCAAAATGCATATGGAAAGGGTTAATGTCTGAAAAAGCTGTAAAGGTAAAGGGACCCCTGACCGTTAGGTCCAGTCGTGGACGACTCTGGGGTTGTGGCGCTCATCTCGCTTTACTGGCCAAGGGAGCCAGCGTACAGCTTCCAGTTCATGTGGCCAGCATGACTAAGCCGCTTCTGGTGAACTAGAGCAGCGCTCGGAAATGCCGTTTACCTTCCCTCCAGAGCGGTACCTATTTATCTACTTGCACTGCGT
Source organism: Podarcis tiliguerta (assembly GCF_965153285.1). Taxonomy (NCBI): domain Eukaryota; kingdom Metazoa; phylum Chordata; class Lepidosauria; order Squamata; family Lacertidae; genus Podarcis; species Podarcis tiliguerta. Next base: position 53,830,905 of record NC_139543.1, on the reverse strand, counting down.
GCTTTCGAACTGCTAGGTTGGCAGGAGCAGGGACCGAGCAATGGGAGCTCACCCCGTCACAGGGATTCGAACCGCTGACCTTCTGATCGGCAAGCCCTAGGCTCTGTGGTTTAACCCACAGTGCCACCCGCGTTGTAGAACCCTGTTATTAACAGTCTTGTGAATCTTAACAGTCAGAGCAGCAGGTATGTTGTGTTGTGCTGCTGTCTGCCTTCGAGTCAGAGCATCAGTCCGTCTGTTAATGTTTGTTAGTCTGGAACAGTTTAATCTATGTAAGATGTTTTAGCAACTAAAAGAAACATCCACCTGCATCGTATACATATTTGATCTGCAACTGCAAGTACACTATGCTATTTGTTCTTAAAACTTTAAACTTGAGTGTCTTGTGTAGTTTTTATAGGAGGGAAAAGTGAACTAAGGGTCAAATGACCTATGGCTGTCTTCCACGCATTCCGTGAATGGTAACATTTCACACCATACATGCTCTATATGGCAAAGGTGAGGAATGAATCTCAAACAACTTAAGGGATGAACCGCCTATTTCTTTCAAGCTGTAAATGGTGCAGTCAAAACTGGCATTGAATTAACCCTTTAAGAACAAATTGTGACAATCCAATGGTGTGTGTGTGTGTGTGTGTGTGTGTGTCCTTTCTTCAGGTAACAAATCACTGCTATGCTGCTCTGTTTCAATACCACTTCCAGGGGGCTGTGTTAAAAATTGCTCACCCTCTCCAGCTTTCATTTTTAATGATCAATTGTAGAAATAAATGATATACCTTTTGCATATATGCCTAAAGGTGACACGGTGTGATTCATGACATGCCAGCGCTGCCGAGAAACCCGATACGCTGCAGAATAGGTTGTCAATTTCTATGTAATTACTCCAGAGCTGTCATTCTGAGCGTGGGCCACAGTACGGTGTCTGTGCTCAGTGCATTATTAGTGCCTAAGAAATGCAAAAACCCGCCCAGGCAATTAATATTCCTCGCCCAGCCGTTGTTTATTACTATGGAGTTATTACCATGTTATTCTTTCCCGATCCTATCTTTTTGGGTTTGTTTAATTAATCAAGCCGGCGTTGCATTGCCATTCTGAACATAAAACACTGCGGCACAGATTGGGTCGTTAGCAGTCCACGTGCTCAGCAACGCACCCAGCTTGCTGCGGTCCTGGTTTTGTGTTGTTGTTGTTTTTTGCAGAAAGTTCTGAAACAAATGCTTTAGCAAACGGAACCATTTCCCTCCCGGTTCCAGAAATAGGTTGCCAGATGAGATGCTGTCGCCTTGTTGTTCTTTATGCAGGTGCTTCTGCTTTGCTTGAGTAATTTCTTTCCCCCCTTCTACCTGAAGAATAGGTGTGATTAATGGGAACGAACAAAGCGTGGCAAGAGAATGCATTTCACCTGAGGTGCATAGAAGATGGAACGGAAGCCCAATTCCGCAGCACTCGTTTTAGCAAAAGGATAAAAATGTATTCCCCTCCAAGGAATTCCCACAATTTCATCTCCAGGGCTTGCATTTGTCTCCATTTGGATGCAGGGTTGCATCCTACCCCCCCTCACACAAATTAAGGTGACTTCCCTTGGCAAAGCTGAGATTCTAAAAACAGATTGCATCTGGTTCATTCTTAGTTCTCAGGGCCAAACCATATTTACTTCTGGGGAGAGGCTGCTGGGACCATCAAGGCCAAGCCTTTCCCCTGTACCCACCATGCAAGATATAGGACAAGGTGATACATTCACTCTTTTTTTTAGTTCTCTCTCCCCCTATTTTGGATTGCTCTGTTAGGGTTGGTTCACATGTTACACTGAACACACCTACAAGCTGTTTCTGCTACGAAGGGAGAAACTTTTGTGTGAAGGAGTTGATTTGCACAAGTCAACCGTAGATTTGTACAACTCAGCTTTTAGGAACACAAGTACACAAACTGTATGCTCAACGAATGCTGCATGTGAATAATTGCATGAGTAAACTCTTTGTGCACACAGCTACACAGAATGTATACTCATTGACTGCCATGTGTCCACACCTCTTTAGTTTACATAAAGTAATGTACTTGAGTATCCACCCATGATTATGTGAAACACTTAGCATTACGTGAACAACTCGTGCTTACCGGTAAATATTTCAGCCTATATTTTGTGCTTCACAAAGTGGGTATGTTATGCCACAGTTCCAACCTTGTACAAGCTCACAGGCATTTGGTGATAGACAAACCCAGCCTTCTACACTATCAGATCCCATGTGGTGTAAAAAAAGATTACTTAGCACACAGCTGAGCATCTAAAACCAACTGAAGTAAAAGTTCCCCACATTTTCAAAAGCTCATTCAGAGAATGCGAGATGAAAAATGCACTCCATGAGGGTTTCAGTCAGACTGCAGACTAGCTGAGAGGCACCAACTGCTTCAGCAAGCAAAACTTGCCAGGAGGTGTCAGTATATCTACCTCTCTGTGTCTACACTGCAAGCTTACACTTGTTTCATTATACTAGTTTATTTCATTCATCATTTATTTCACAGGTCTATAAACCACCTCACAGCCAAAGCTATCAGAGTGGTGAACAATAAGATGGAATGAGACAAAAAGCAAAATATACAGATTCTCTCAGGGTTGGAGTCCAGCATAGGTCATCAACAAAGCAATAACTCACCCAAGGCCAGTGAAGTTAACTCTTTATTCAAGGAAACTTGCGGCAGCCTTTGGCTATGTGCAATAAAACTGACTGACTATTCAAGGAAACAGCAGCAGCTCAGGCCTAGTGGTCTTAGAAACTCTTTCTAGGAGGTCTTGCCTTAATGAAGCAGTTGTGAGGACTGAAGTTCTTCCCAGTGCCCACTAGGACTCCTTCTCTCCCCACACAATCTCAGGCTGTGTCTGCACCCAACCACCCTCTGCTCCATTTTATTTCTGTGAGTTCTAGGAGACCAGGGGTGAGGGGGGCTGGTTGCAGCAGGAGGGGAGAGCCAGTGTGATGTAGTGATTAAGAGCGGTAGACTCATAATCTGGTGAACCGGGTTCGGGTATCTGCTCCTCCACATGCAGCTGCTGGGTGACCTTGGGCTAGTCACACTTCTCTGAAGTTTCTCAGCCCCACTCACCTCACAGAGTGTTTGTTGTGGGGGAGGAAGGGAAAGGAGAATGTTAGCCGCTTTGAGACTCCTTCAGGTAGTGATATCAAATCCAAACTCTTCTTCTTCCTCCTCTTCTTGGATTCTTCAGCAGCCTGTCTCTACTCTGCCTCTTGGCCATCCTCCCCTCCAGCTTCTACTTCAGCTTCAGGGTCTGAACTGCTCTCTGCCACAGCTTCTTCCTGTTCACTAAACCCTGTCCCCTTTTCTGCAGCTGACACCTCCTCCTCCTAGTCTGCTCCTTCTTCTTCCTCTGGCCACTCCTTGTCATCCCACCACCAATCCCCCGGCTCTGAGCCTTGTTCCCCTGGGGTTCCCTGGCTGGTGTCTCCCGCCACTCCTCTGTATCCAGCTAGTCCATGCCAGATTCCAAGCACACGAAAATCATTAGTACAGATGTACAATTAATATTCCATAATATGATTGGGTCACACTTCAGGGAAAGCATTCTTAAACAAAACAAAAAAAGGTCTTCCGTAGTAGCCTAAATATCAAGAAGTGAGACACTCGTTTCATTTCATTTGGGAACCAATTGCAGAAGGCTGGAGCAGCTACAGTAAAAGCCCACTTTCTAGTCCAAACTAAACACACCTCTGCAGCTTGCAGTGCTCTCAGCAATGTCCGGCTGGAGACGCACTGTTGCTGCAGAGGAAAATATGAAATAAGCAGTCCCTTAGGAAACTCTCAGTTCAAGTCTTGTTGCTTTCCCCAAGGAATCCTGGGATAGGAATTGCAAATCAAGAAAGAGATGGAGATTTGGGGGAGAATGAAGCTCTCCCTACTTGGCTGAACCTTAGCTATCAAAATGAACTTATTACCCAGGTTGCTGTTTTTATTTCAGTTGATACCAATTGTTAATAACTCAGGCTGCTTCAAAGAATGGAAGAAGGACATTTCTAAATATATCTGGCGGGGGGGGGGGGGGGAGCCAAGAATTAAACATAAAATCATGATAGATATAAAAGTACAGATATATTCTCATGTTGTAATTAGCTGTGTTTCCCCAAACCTGCTTGAAGAATTCTCAGGAAAAAATGCTCCGTTTTTTTCTGAGGGATCTTGGAGAGTTTATAATATTGTGATCAGTAGAGAAGCTGTTCATCAATAATACTCACTGGTCCCCCTTTCCCCCTTGAATATTTACCTGCAATGCTTTTTTTCTTTTTGAAAAAAAAAAAAGTTAACTCTTATTTTCCTACTCATATTAAAATACTGCCTCTCAATGAGGCTAAACTTAGATTCACAAAATGTTTAGGGGTGTGCATACCCCTGCGTCCCCCCCCCAAAAAAGCACTGCTTACCTGTAACAACAACAGCAACAGAACACAAGCTACTCACTTCATGCCCAAAGGGGGAGCAAAGTTTCAAACAATCAACCCATAGAGCTTTTGGTAACCCCAGAGTGATCAAACCCATCCATTTACACATAACAAATTGTGTCAGATATCCCCTCCAAACTCCGAAATGTCTCCGTACCCTTTTGGTTGTTGCTTAAAATGCATTTCAAACCAGTTTGCCAATTCTAGCCTTCTGAATCTTGTTAAGTCTCTCCCCCCCCCCCTTTTAAATAATGAGGCCTCTGTGCCCAATATTTCCCATCTGTGCAGGGTACTTAATGAAATCACTTCTTCGCCATAAAGCAAACACATTGCGCTCCTCAAGTCTCTTGCTGGAAATTTGTTTTCTAGCTCTTGAATAATTCAGCGTTATTCATATTAATGCCAAGGTTAGTGCAGAGTGCTAACAAATGACAGAACAGTGAGGGGGGTACTCTAAAGAACAATATGACTTTGCACTGAGGGAAACAAACAGCTCACACCATTTAAAGCACATTTAAAGAACATGGCTTCCCCCAAGGAGTCTTGGGAAACATAGTTTATGTCTCACTGCTAGAGTTTTCAGCACACTTAACAAGCAACAGTTCATGGGTTCATTTGGGGGAAAGCTCCGTGCTTTAAAAGTTTGGTGTGGATGTGGCCAGGGAGAGGTGTACACTAAGAGCTGCAATGTGGATGTGAGACTGCAGCCTAGGGTAGCCTTGGCTGGCCTGGTGCGTTCCGGTTGTTTTGGACTACAGTTCCCATCAGCCCCAGGCAGCATATTTCAGTGAAGGTTTTTTAAAATTTGCATATTTAAGCAGCAGTAAGCAAAGCCAATACTTTTTCCAGTGCAGGAATGCCTAGGCATTTACAGTTCTCAGAGATGATAGAAGAAGAAGAAGAAGAAGAAGAAGAAGAAGAAGAAGAAGAAGAAGAAGAAGAAGAAGAAAGATAGATGATAGATAGATAGATATAGATGGATAGTAAATAAAAAGCAGCTGCATGGGAAATTGAATGACAGGCTATTCCTGGGGTAAAGACTCTGATTGCATACCACCCAACTTTTTCAGATAAAAAACCAGGACATGTGTCTTCCGGGACATGCTTCCAGGTGAGTCACATGACCTGTGCCATGCTCTTGCCCAGAGAAAAGTTTTTTTTTTAAAGGCAAGAGCACAGTTAGTGTGCACAGTGTGAGAGCTTGTGAGCTTGCGACATCCAAAATGGCCACGACGGTCTCATGCGAAAAAACCAGGATGTTCCTTTTTTCTGGGACACTTGTTGAGTATGTGATTGGGAAGGTTTCCACTGCTGCTAATACTCAGAACCATCATTTGCACAACACTTAGAGGTTTCCAAATGGAACACAGGAAATTCTTATATGAAGGAAGATTTTTATCACAATGTTTGTGGCGGGAGGGTCAGATTTCCTTAAATGCTTGGCTGCCATATCCTCCCCATAATTCCTGAATTTACTAAACATTAGAATTAATCAAGGTTTGTTTAAACTTTGCCAAGCATGGTAACCTCCTGGTTTTAGTTATAGTGAAGGCAGCCCTGTTTAGGAAAGCTTTTAATGTCTGATGTTTCATTGCATTATTATTATTATTATTATTATTATTATTATTATTATTATTATTATTAATTTCTGTTGGGAGCAGCCCAGAGTGACTGGGGAAACCCAGCCAGATGGGCAGGGTATGAAGGAATGAAGGAATGATGGATGAACTTTATTATAGCCAAACCAGCTCAGAAGAGGTAGCTGGATGAGACAATGGTCACTGATGGCCCTTCAGGGAAACCATCAGAAAGCAAAATGGGAAGTAGGGCCCATTCAAAGGTGGATTTAGGAGAGAACATGAGCTGCAGTCACACAGGACGTGGAGCTTCTGGTGTGCTGCCACAGGCACCACAACTATGACATCCAATGGAAGGTGAGAGGCGGGCAGGGATACTGGATTTTGGAGTTGTTCAGGGCACCCCTGAAATTTGAGGTGCCAAGGAGACCATTTGCCCCTTCATTGTTGGGTGCTACTAGGCAGAGGCAAAAGCTAGGTTTAGGGTCTTAACTTGGAATGATGTAGGATGGGGGGAGGTCCTTGGAGTGAATTAGCGGTGAGAAATAATAATAATAATAATAATAATAATAATAATAATAATAATAATAATTATAATTTATTTATACCCCACCCATCTGAATGGGTTTCCCCAGTCACTCTGGGTGGCTTCCAAAAGAATATTAAAAACACGATAAAACGTCAAACATTTAAAACATTTAAAAAAGGCTACCTTCAGATGTCTTCCAAAAGTCAGGCTGTTGTTTATCTCCTTGACATCTGGTGGGAGGGCATTCCACAGGGCGGGCACCACTACTGAGAAGGCCTGGTTCCCTGAAACCTCACTTCTCACAAGGAGGGAACCACCAGAAGGCCCTCAGAGCTGGACCTCAGTGTCTAGGCTGAACGATGGGGGTGGAGACGCTACTTCAGGTAGGAGGGGCAGAATTCCAAGTGAGCTGAGAATGACAGGCTGAAACAAAGAGACACAGAGGATGGCTTCTTGCTGTCCTTTGGATAACTAACACTGCCCTTATGGGGGAAGCCAGAGCCTCATAGGATGTGAATGCTCTGCTATCCCTCCAACTGTATGTATAAATAAAACCACACATTTGTATATATGTGTAAATAAAACCATATATCATAAAGACACCACAGTCTCTGCTGTGCCTTATTGTTCCGAAACAGGGGTTAACCCTAGTAAGCATGCCTGCAACTGCAGGAATCTTGCACCTCTAATGGAGATTTTGGTGTCATGTAAAAATATATTTCCTATCCATGCTATAGACACTTGGTTTGACAAACAGAGTTTTGTGCACAGGGGAACTGCCTGAAGTTTCACATAATGGAGGACTCTCCACATAAACTCTGTGAAGATACTGCAATATCTAACTGCACATTGATGCTGCTGAAGCAGTTCTCTTGTCCCACAGGTGGGAAGGAATTTCAGCAATAGCATTTGAACAAAACTTAATATATCTTGTCCTCCCCCTCCCCAACTCACTTCAAAGCCAACAATATTTTCCATCCCAGGATCTCTGCTATTTACTCACATTTCATTTCCAGAAAAGGTCATCTTCTGTAAACAACTGTTCAGCTTGATAATTGAAGATTATTAGAGCTTAGCAAGATCGCGTGAGCATCTGGGATCCTGCTTTAAACAGCATTCTTAAAAATAAATAAATCCCACACTTATTTTTTTTGTTCCAGTGCAGAATTTGCTTTAAAGGAAGAAAGAAAAGGGATCTAAATTGTGCCATTAGCCTGTGCTTCATGCCACATGATTTCACACTAAATAACTCATTGCGTACTGTACTGAGGCAATGTGGCATTGCGTTGGCAATAGCAATTTATGCTGACAACCCAAAGTGGCATAAACACTGAAGAAGTTAACAAATGCCAAAGCTAAGGGGAACTGACAGTCTGAATGCATCTCAGGTAATTCAGACACTTCGCCTGCTGCATCTAGGTGCTGAAGTTTCAACACAAATGGAACATCCTAATCAGTTCTCCCTTCAGGATAGATGAGCATTTATTTGTTTGATTCGTTATTGGTTCATTCTTTTGGTGCTTTCTTGGAGAAAGCTCCCTGCAGCCCATCCCAAGAGTTAACAGTGTGCAATCCCAATAATTTATGGTTTGTGATGTTGGCATATGCATCTGGATTGTGTTTCACGCAAGGGCTGTGCAAGACACCCCAATTCACTTTGGGGGTAGATGCAGGGTTCCTGATGGGGCTCTGATTTGGACTGAGTCCAGTGGCGTAGCGTGGGGGGTGCAAGGGGGGCCGGCTGCACCGGGCGCAACATCTGGGGGTAGGGTTAGGGGGCGCAAATCCACGGGTTAGGGGGCGCAAATTACTTGCCTTGCCCCGGGTGCTGACAACCCACGCTACGCCACTGACTGAGTCACTCCAGGCCCAACATGACCTGGGTCCTGAACTAGATTGGGGGCCTTGCAAAGCCATAGGATTGGGTGATATGTGTGTGGGTGTGTGAAGGACATAATTATTGGAGATTCATTCCCATGTCTGCAGTCATGGGATTGTTGTGTATCACATGACGGTGTATGTTTTCATTCCACAGAGTGAGAAGTGATGGAGACAGGATGTTTGTGTTACTGTGTTCCGTGAAATGGGATTATTGTCCTTTGTTCTTTCTCTCTTTGCTGTCTGATGAGAAAGAGGAAGGAGCTAAGTCACAATGCTCCGAGTGTTTTATATGTAAATAAAGTAGATTAGCCATAATGCTGAGTTGCTGAGGTTTGTTACACAAGCTGCAAAGACTCTGCAGATCCCTAAGTGTGCAGATGTCTGTTGGCATCAGTCGCTGTGAAGTTCGGGCAGAAGAAAACTTTTGAAGCTCCTGAACGATCGAGCAGGAGGGAGAAAACATGCCAGTCGGGCATGTGTCTCTGCCAGGGTCCTACTTGAGAGTAGAACGGCTCCTGACAATAATTAAATCCTTTTCCTGCCCTCCTTTCTTGCCAACCAACTATTCTCCACTGTTTTGAAAACTCCAGATCACTACAGGTACACCTGGTTCAGAGTGATCCAGGAGTGCCTTGACCTGATCTGGAGCAATCTCAAACCACCCTGATTTCAAAGAAAGTTCTTCCTGAAGTGTAGTTGGATCTCCTTTCTTGTAACTTGAAGCCATTGGTTTGGGTCTTACCTTCTGGAGCAGGAGAAAACAAGCTTGCTCCCTCTTTCATGTGACAGCCCTTTAGATGTTTGAAGATGGCCACCATATCTCCTGTCAGTCTCCTCTTCTCCAGGCTAAACATGCCTAACTCCCTCAACTGTTCCTCATTAGGCTTGGCTTCCAGACCAAACTCTGCACATATTCTGGCTTGTCAATAGCCTTCTTAAATTGTAATGTCCGGAACTGGAAACAGTACTCTAGTTGTGCTTTGACCAAGGCACAATAGAGCAGTACTATGATCGGGACTCTATACTTCCATTGATGCAGCTTAGAATAGCATTAGCTTTTTTTGCTCCTGCGTCACATTGTTGACTCATATGAAACTTGTGGTCTACTAAGACCCCTAGATCCTTTTCACATATACTACTGGCAAGCCAGATGTCTCCCATTTTGTATTTATGCAGCTGGTTCTTCCTGTGTATGTGTAAAACCTGATATTTGTCCCTATTGAAAATCTTTTTGTTAGGTTGGCCCCAGTTCTCCAGTCTGTTAAGGTCATCTTGAATCCCGGTTTCATTTTCTGCAGCATTAGCTACCCCTCCCAGTTTGGTGTCATCTGCAAATTGGATGAGCATTCCCTAAATTCCTTCATCCGACTCCATCATTTTTGTCCACAAAATTGCACCAGAGTGCTGGACCAAAAACCGAGACATTCCAGGATGCAAACAGAAGCTGGGATTGGCTTTTGTGATTCCGGATGTCCTGCTTAAAACTGGACACTTGGGGTGTGTGTTGGTTTGAGACAGACAACTACTAAAGCAGCAGCTCTCTTAGAGGTATAGTGTGTGGTCAGCCAGCTGTCACACTTGCCCTTGGAGCTGCAAGCCTTCCCAGAACTGAGAAAATGGACAGAAGGCTCTCATTAATCTAAAATGGCGGCATGTGTGGCAGATACTGACAACAACAGGAATGCCCAGGAGCTGGGCCAATGCCAGGGACAAATCTCATATTTAATAGTGGGCTGGCCCTGAGGCAAATAAGAGCACAAATCAACCAGCTTGTGTATGATTTTCCGTCCTGTGATACCAGATTGCCAATACATTGCTTGGGGCAGGTAGTTTATGAGTGATTATAGCACTTCCCAAGCAACCAGAGCCATTTGGGCACAGCCTTGCAGCCTTCGGCAAGAGCCCAACATGTACGGTAATTGGCTGACTACACACTCCCTGTCATTCCCTATTACTTGAGTGGGAATTAGAGTATGATTCTTTGGAATAAGTAGGGAAATGGAGGTAGGAGCAAGAGATGCAGTTTTGTCAACCGGCAACGTTCACTGGTGTTACTGCCCATTACTGAACTGCCCATTAAAAGGAACTATACCTATATCAATGCCAGAGAGAGAGAGAAGGAGAGTCCAGTACTCTTTTGAATGGGACATATACTTGTGCACAGCTATCATTTGACATTTGGACTTCTCCAAAGTTCGTGATCCCGTTCTCCAACCAAAATCTGCGGACAAAAAAATGCACAAATGGAAGAAAGTATGCATACAAATGCCTATCACAGAACTGAAGAGTTGGAAGGGACCCTGAGGATCATCTAGTCCAACCCCCTGCAATGGACCTCTCCTTACTTAGTTTCACTCACATTGACACAAATTAAAGAGAACTGAGGAATGGTATGACTGTTGACGTTTTTGTGGTCGTCTTTTGTTGTATGTCCTTTAAGTGCCACATTGATGTGCTATTGCACTCTAATCCACAGTTGAGAGTTCTCAGTGGGGCTGGAACACTAGACATTTACATCAAAGTAACATTAGATTGTATCCAATGTTAACTACACCCAGAGTAGACCCATTAAAATTAATGGACACTACTAACTTAGATCTAATTTCAGTGAGTCTACTCTGTTGTATACAACTCATTATTTTCATACGTATTGTTTTGGCATTTCCCTCAGTTGCAAGGATGCCACTGTCATTAACTGAATGTGTGTGTGTGTGTGTGTGAGAGAGAGAGAGAGAGAGAGCGCATACAGGCCCTTTCAAAGCAGGCCCTTTCAAATTCACCTCTTTAGCTTTAAGGAAAATGCAATTGGCAACATTAATTTCAGTACGTTTAATGTATATTTATAGTCTTCATGGCACCTGGTTCCAACATGTTGTCTTTGTGCTACAAAGTACCTACACGTCTGTTACTCACAAGGGATGCTACTGAGCTGTAATTTTCTTTATTTTCCTTTCCAAGTCTCTGCATATGTTGGGGAAATCTGTTGCTCACTTCAAGCATAACTAGGAGCTGTATTTAAACAACCTATTCAAAAGCAGCCTGCAATGGCATGCCAAGTTCTGGGTTTTGAACAGACAGCTATCTCTCCAAGTGGGGAGGAAAACAATATTTCTCTGTGGCCAAAATGTATCCCCTCCTCCTTCCTTTTTATAAGCCATTTGAAATCTTTTCTGCCTCACTAGCTGTGACACACAAAGAGAGCCCATTTATTTTAAAGCAACCAAACTTAATCAATCACTATCACTTAGGGATATGCAGGGGGGAAATGACACGCTACAATGCTGCACTATGTAGGACTCTGTCTGCTTGTCTCTCTGTGTTTGTTTGTGTGTGTGCGTGTGCATTTCAGTTTTGGAGGGTAGTCACAGGGTTGGGGCCACCAGGTGGCACTTGGAGGCAGCTGCCAAGGCACAAGTGGCCTAGTGCAACGAGATGGTCCCAATGCTTGCCTGTTCCTCAGTTGGCCAACCCAATTGCTGTGTCTGTAATTGGCTTTAACAATCCTTAATTCTGAATTTTAGATGGTTATAATCCACCTTGTGGCCTGCTGGCAAGAAATTTAATAACAGCAGCAACAGCAGCAGCAACAACAAGAAGCCCTACTCAGCCCTACAATGACATTAATCATGTATATGAATTTCAGTGGGTCTACTCTGAGTAGGACTAGCATTGACTACAAACCATAGTCTAATCTCCATGTAAGATCTCTGCAAGCAACTGTACTCAATAACTGCTCAGTTCACCTGGAGGAGGCCCCTATCCTCTGTCTCTGGCAACTTGGGTTCTTCCCCTACAGCTCAACCACATTAATGTGAGCAGAAAAAAGGGTGTCGTCCCACCATGATACATCTTGCCATGTTTAAAAAACTCCTCTCTTGCCTGCCTTACATCTTAAAAATACCTGATGCACATTTCTTCAAGTTCGGAACTGAGGAATACAGTGGTACCTCGGGTTAAGAACTTAATTCGTTCTGGAGGTCTGTTCTTAACCTGAAACTGTTCTTAACCTGAGGTACCTCTTTAGCTAATGGGGCCTCCCGCTGCCGCCGCACGATTTCTGTTCTCATCCTGAAGCAAAGTTCTTAACTCAATGTACTATTTCTGGGTTAGCAGAGTCTGTAACCTGAAGCGTCTGTAACCTGAGGTACCTCTGTACAGTGGTATCTCGGGTTACATACGCTTCAGGTTACAGACTCCGCTAAACCAAATATAGTGCTTCAGGTTAAGAACTTTGCTTCAGGATGAGAACAGAAATCGTGCTCCGGTGGCGCAGCAGCAGCATGAGGCCCCATTAGCTAAAGTGGTGCTTCAGGTTAAGAACAGTTTCAGGTTAAGTATGGACCTCCAGAACGAATGAAGTACTTAACCCGAGGTACCACTGTATTGCGCAGTTAAGCAGCAGCAGAACTTAGACCATTTCCCTCCCACTCACAGTTTTACACGTCCCTTTTGAAGCACAGGTAAAATGACGGCTTACTGTGCTCCTGTGTGCTGAACAGGGCTTCCCATAGGTTCTGGGAGCACTGCTGATAAAGTCTCCCCTCCCCCCTAACCGCTGCCATGTGGTTATAGTTAATTTAGAACCCAACCAGGTGTATGAGTAGCTCCAATTATTTCCCTCCAAGTCCCCCAAAAGAAACACCTTGCATTTGTCAACAGCAAATTTCATGGCTGAATTGTTCTCTGTGCATAATTTACGTGAGAAGTTAGCACTCGCCATGAATTGAACAACACACCTATTTGGGGCTTTTTATGAATGCATTTGTCATTGGGTAATTGTTTGACTGATAGTTTATGCAAACAAATTCCAGCCCGCGGACGCCTTCCTTCCAAACAGTGTGTGTGTGCGCACACCAGCAATTCGCTATTCGTCCTCCATTATTTATAGCACGGGATTGGTCGGCAGTGGGGAGAATTCACCAGGTATCATTTTTCCTTCCGGATGGGCAACGAAGCAAATAATAGCAGCTTTTGAATGGTAAATAGCAAAACAAAACAGGAAAAAGTGCCCTTGCTCATAACTCTTTGTGAATAAGGGGGATCGTGTGAAATAACGGAGCTCGCCAGACATTCCTGTGAACAAAACCCCAGTGTAAGCATTGTGAAGGGCGGTAAAACAATTTGGGATGGTAATTCATGTGGCGAGAATCAGCTGTTGGCCTTATTTGCATAAGAATGGGGAAATCACTATATTTCAAGCTCCTTGGTAGGCGCTTCTTGCTTCTAATAACTTTGGGCCCCAAGACAATGGCAGACAATAATTTGCACTGAAGTGGAGGAAAGTCAGACTCATAGCAATGGGTGGCTGGGAGGCAGTGCTATGATGGCTCAGGACATCTACCGGTAATTACTGGCCAGCTCAGGGGAGGAAACTCATGTTTATCTGCTATGAGCAGCAGACTTCATATCTCCCTGACCTCGTGGGAGGAACTACTGCACTTTTTCCTCTTACGGTGCTTCACCAAATCCTATGGAAATTTTACAGATGAAGAGAGGGCAGGTTGCAAAATATCCCCTGAAAAATAACCACCCAAATATATATTTTTTCAAGTTCTTGTTTATGCCTGTGGAACCACAACTGTTTCCCTTTTCTGGGCTGTTCTTTTAGAACCAACTTGGTCCTAGCCAGTCAGGGATCATGTTGAGAGTATGCGGCTAACCTCATGGCACCACAGAGGGTCTATGTGTCAGCTTCAGTAAGAGCAAGCAAAACCAATGCATTTGTCGACACCTAGAAAGAGAGCAGGGAACAAAGACATCAGGACAGCTTCCTATTTTAGCGTGCTGAGATGGGCTGATTTGTTTCACATATTACAGTACCAAAGTGAGTATGAGGTGTGGCATATTCAGGAGAACACCAAATCCTCTACTTACTTTTTAGCTGGCAAGACTACACCTTGGTGCCAGTTACAGAACCTGGGTGGTTTAAGGGAGATTTACAGAATCCTGACCCTCCAGGTGCATAACTCCCTCTCTAGATTTGTAAAACCAGCCCTGTTATGAGCGTTTTTTAGATTGGTGGTAAATACCTTCTGATTCCATCAAACCATTGACGTTATATTGCACACCTGCTTGTTGTTTTGTTTTAATGGCTGTTTTAATGTCCCCTGCATCGGCAATATGGTTATTTTAATGCTGTGAGCCACTTTGGAGAAGCTTTTGAGGACCACAACACAGTCTGATTGATTGATATGCTTACCACATGCACTGGCCCATTCTTGGACAACTTGCACCAGGCGTGCTATTTGCAGGCATTGCTAAAGTTAAATGCAAAGGAGTCAGCCTTGGCAGGGTATGTAGGCAGGCTGAAACACTTACTTCTTGTACTTTTAGCTCATGAGTTGTCTATGTTGTGGGTGAGCCAGTAGTAACAGATTCTGAACCAAAGTTGGATTCAGCACCACGTGTTGACCCATTGAACCCAATAGCCATAGTTAACTCTGGTTGATTAATTTCAGTAGATCTACTCTGAGCAAAACTTAGTTGGCTACAGCCCAATTTACTTGTTTTGCAACTGTGAACTGACAATTGAACTGAGAGGCCAGTACGATATATGAGGATTATGATATGATATAGGAGGGAGCTTCCTGGTCATGTGGCCAGCATGACTAAGCCACTTCTGGCAAACCAGAGCAGTGCACGGAAATGCCATTTACCTTCCTGCCAGAGCGGTACCTATTTATCTACTTGCACTTTGACGTGCTTTCGAACTGCTAGGTTGGCAGGAGCAGGGACCGAACAACGGGAGCTCACCCTGTCGCGGGGATTCGAACTGCTGACCTTCTGACCTGCAAGTCCTAGGCTTTGTGGTTTAACCCACAGAGCCACCCGTGTCCTAGAGTGTAAACCTAGGCAGCTGTTAAAAGGGGGTGGGGGTGATCTGGAAGAATTAGAAGCAATTGTATAAGCACAGAGGGAAATAGGCTCATGAGTTTCAGTATAAAGGTTTTAAATTAAAGATTAAACCAAAGCAACTGGCAATGGACTAAAAGAGTGCCAATCATTTACTGCATCTTCAAATGGATGAATAAAATGATATCTGCAGATACTTAGGAACGAATCCTTAGCTAGGTAGCACTGGAGGTTAAAGAAGAATCAAGGGCAAATGTGTCATTTAGGATCCATTAGGGACAGCTAGGGAAGTCCATGCATGCAAATAAGTGCTCTAGCAAAATTGGCTGGTAATACCTCATGGGCAGGAAACATTGCTTAGCTGCTCAGTTGACCAATGGTTGGAAACTCATTCCTGTGGTCACTCATGTGGAGGCAATGGGCTCCACGGTTTTTATCCTTCATAAAGTATTGCAATTTGCTGCATCTTAAAATTCCGCTGCCAACAAGTTCAATGAACCCCTCACAGTGTGTGGCAGGATGATTCTTTTAAAACTCTACCCTCAAATTTCTTGGAATGTAAATTCAGAAAGTCCATTCGAGTCCTCAGGTTTGGAACGGGGTGCTATGAAGGGGATTCTACCTCAACCCCCCAAATAAACCATGAGGGTTTGTTTTGTTTTGAAGGAGGACAGTGAGTCTAGGCAAGACCAGGGACAGCTTGCCAGCTGGGGTGCTGCACTGCTGTGCTATTTTCTCTGCAGGAGAGTTGCAGTTCCTTCTTGGGAGGGAAAAGCAGTGGGGAGGTTGGTGTGGCATTAACTGCGCCACCAGAGCCAACCCAGCACTTCTACTTGTACATTTAGATACCCCTGTTAGGATATTTCCATTCCACCTTAAAAGAGAGCAGGATGTTTGTGTCACAGCCTGCGTATTTCCTGTTTTCACAGGATGTTTCTGTTGTGTCTTTGCTTTCGTTCTCCCTCTCTGTGCCGGAACACTGAAGCAGGCAGTCATGTTTTTCTTTGTTCTGATCAACGCTGAATAAACTTCTAAATAATGCTCTCCTGAGTGCATCTTTCGCTGTGCATTATCTGCTGATAGAGCGTGCATCGGCTCTGGAATGTGGCAAGCTATTTCTGGAGCTCGTGTCGCTAATTGCTGATACTGCGTGTCTACGGGAGATCGATGGACGTCCTGAGATGACGTGGAGTCATGATGGACTTTGTCTCCCTGGCAGTATCCCAACAACCTCTTCCTTCTGTTGTAAACAAAATCTGCCCTTCTTCCCTTATGGGGTGTACAAGAGCCAGTATAGAGTCCTTAAGTGGGTTCCATATCGGTAGGAGAAAATAACAGAGGCCAACCAGAGAATACTGAGAAGCAAAGCAGCTAGTAAGCCTGATCTTTATTAAAGCTGTTGCAACAGGGTGCTCCCTTCACACGCAGGAGGACTGAGGAGAACCCAGAATGGAGGTGTGCCTGCCCTTATATAGACATTTTTAAATACCTGCCCTGGAGCTCAAGACCACCCCATCATACATACATCACAGAAGGGGTGTAACCCAAGACCACCCCCCACAAACATCATACCTACATCACAAAAAAGGTGGCCTACAACAGAAATTTGAATGTTGTTGTTTTTCCTGTCTGCCAGGTTATCTGATAATGCCTTATCTGATTGCCTTTCCTGGTAGTCTGCCCATTCCTTTGAAATGGTGATTACCCAATTCCTGAGACAATAGGAAGGTTCCCTCCCTCCCTCCTTGCAGAGAAAACATTTGGTCAGTTTGGGAGTCAAAATGGTTTCAGGTCGGTCTTCCTGTGCTGCTCCAGACATGTGGTCAACACATCAATGTGTGTGCTTGGCTGGTACACCTATGAACATTATATATATATATATGTGTGTGTGTGTGTGTATGACCTTAGGGATGTGGGTGGTGCTGTGGGTTAAACCACAGAGCCTAGGACTTGCCGATCAGAAGGTTGGCGCTTCGAATCCCCGCGACAGGGTGAGCTCCTGTTGCTCGGTCCCTGCTCCTGCCAACCTAGCAGTTCGAAAGCCCGTCAAAGTGCAAGTAGATAAATAGGTACAGCTCCAGCAGGAAGGTAAACGGCATTTTCGTGCCCTGCTCTGGTTTGCCAGAAGCGGCTTACTCGTGCTGGCCACATGACCCGGAAGCTGTACGCCAGCTCCCTCGGCCAATAAAGCTAGATGAGCGCCGCAACCCCAGAGTCGGCCACGACTGGACCTAATGGTGAGGGGTCCCTTTACCTTTATAAGACCTTAATTTTTTTATTACACTCCCAATCTGCAGCAGGGAGAATCAGTCAATAGAATATCCCTACCCTGGAGCTTCCTGGTCTACTGTCCGGTGTTGAGATGCTCCTAGCGAAGAAGATGGCATGTGGAAGAAACCAGCCTTGTGACTGAAGTCTGCTTCCTTTTTCTCGGAGAACTATCTAGGGAGCACCGGGTTGGCAAAGGCTGACTTGGAGCAGAGATGTAATTAAAATTCACCAACCTCTCTTGACCTGGCAAAGGAAATAAACATTCTTCCCAGGTGGTTTAGCTGTGAAATATCTGCTGACACACATCCCTGAAGTTTATAGAGATTCCCCTAAATGCCAAGGACAGGAGTTGGCAATTAATTCACAGATAACGGGCTGACGTTTATCTCCTTGGTAAATTAAAGAAAATTATGCATTTTCCTCTTGCAAGTCAAAGCGCTTTTATTAAACAGCGATGTGGGAAATGCTTGGCATTATCTTTGGAGGGAGGGAAGATGCCTTGCAAAAAGCAAAAAAAGCAAAAAAAGCAAAAACAACCTCTCTAACAAAGCGTGTTGCAAAGAAAATGAAGTTGACCATTAGCACAGGTTGTAGTGGGGCTTTGTGGTTTCAGAAGCAATTTAGTTGCTAACAGCGAAGCCCACAGAGTGGGCAGGGAGAGCTACACAGAGTCTGCAGAGCTTATCAGACAGAACTTAAGTTTGCACAACAGGAAGAATTCCACCAGAGCGGCTGGATCAAAGGCTGAAGTTAAAAGGGGGAAATCGTCTTCAGAAGAGGGAAGAGAAGGAAAGAGAAGCCACTCTGAAGTGTGCGGGGGCAGGGGGGACATAGGAAGGCAGCAATCACAGGAAAGCGGGTGGGTTTGTAGGGGCAGGCTTTGAAACAAAAAAGAAGAGAGTGATTGTGATGAACTGTGATGCAGTGATGTGCAAATTATTATTATTATTATTATTATTATTATTATTATTATTATTATTTATCACCTTCCACACACATTTCTCATGGCAGCTAAAAAACCCCCAGTTAACAACACAGAAAGTGGCAGCTGATAATTTTTCTAAAACAAAAAAATTATGAAGTTGAAACCCTTTGCGGAGAGACCTATTCAAATGCTTTTTTTAAAAAATTATTGTTTATTAAATCCCTATACTTTTGGATCTGAAGCTTAAACATCACAATGTTGTAAAGATTAGAAGTACTTAAAAAAAACCCAATCCAAAACTTTACTATAGGAATGATAGTAAATTAATTAGAAATAATTATATCCAAAGAATAGATAAATACATTTCTGCCTAGCTTGTTCATCTTGTTTGAAATGTTGTCTCTCACCCCCACAACTTTGCAGTCCAGTCTATTGGCTACTAGAGAATGCTTCTTTCTAATCTAATTTCAGCAGTGAGAGGGGCATGGGGACTCAAAGTGACTCACAGCCAGTGCCGGATTTATGTATAAACTAAACAAGCTATTGCTTAGGGCCCCACTCTCTTGCCCCCCCCAATTCACTATTAATATACTTCTTAATTGTATTTCAGTTCAACAATTACTTTGATAAAATACATACAGTATTTTGTTATGTGCAAATGACTTTAGATACTTATTAGGTCCGTACAGCATATATAGCATATATTAAACACAAAAAACAGCGACAATTTGTTGTTGACAAAGGACAGCTGGACATATAAAGGGCCCCATTACCTTCAGTAGCTTAGGGCCTCATCAAACCTAAATTGGGCCCTGCTCACAGCCAATATAAAAGTAAACCAAAATAAAAGCTAAGTACATTGCTATACATAGGTGGAGTAACACATCCTACCCACCAAAAGAGGCCACAGTATCTAAAACTCTCCAAGTCAAAGGCCCAAAACCTGGCTGAAAAGAAACATTTTTGCCTGGAGCCTAAAAGTAGTCAGTGATAGCACTCAGTATGCCACCCTGGGGAGAACATTTAATTTAAGATTGGGGGGAATCAGAAATGGATAGAACTAAAATTGACAGATTCATCCATCACTCAACAAGGAGCTTGCTTCAGCAAAAGCTGGCTCTCCCCAAACAATGTAGAGCCCTCATATGGAAGCACTTCTCAAGCTTCGTCCCTTCACACAGTCACTCAAACTCATGTAGGGAGGCAGAGCTAAAACACTCTTCCCCACATACCCTAAACTGCAGATATGCCCTTAGTTATCAGAGCACTGATTATGAAATTCCTTAGGTTCCTCAAAAGCTAATTTCCCTTTCTAAACAATACTTTGCATGCTATTACCCACAATACTTTGCATTCCACAGCCATCATTTTTCTTCTTCTTTTTTTGCAGGAAATTGATTCTGATTAGATCGGAACTCATGCTTGGGTCTGTCATTCAAGTGCATTTAAGGAATTTTAAGCAGGCAAAATAAAGTATCAAGTGTCCATCTTAAAATCTGAGTGATGGTGCTTTGGGTTATCATTAAGTGTAATTCAGGAAATGCCAAATTTAGAACAAATACCACCAGATTCATTTTCTCCTCATCTCTCAATATGACAGCACCTATGTCAAGAATGTCTACAGAGGGTTATATAAATAAGGTCATTCTCCTCCCCCTTTCAAACATTTTGCAGGCATCTCTGCTGGAGATATGTCTATTCCTTTGGACTCAGAAGCCTAAATATAGAACTGGAGATTCAAATGAGTCATCGTGAAATTCAAAATTCGTGCCCCCCACCCAAAAGTTATGGAAATGTAGTTGGGCAAATTATTCCCAAGGACCTGTTTATTAAACAAAATTTGCTTTTTGTTTGTTAACTGTGCTTAAAGTGTTGTTTTTCCTCTAGCTCGTCTCAGACAATGATCGTTTCGGATATTCAGTTCCATATAACTCACTTGCCTTTATCAATAAACTATGCTAACATGAGCTGGGGAAAATATGTGGAGGGAGTCTAGCCCCACCAATTGCCATGATGGTCCAGACATTCAATGGATGTGGGAAGAAATTCCACATGTATATGGATGGATCCAGGTAGAGCACTTCTACAAAAGGAGGGATTCCAACTGGAAGACCTTTCTCAGTATACAAATTCTGGCCTAGGGCAGAAGTTGGAAACCTTTGGCCCTGCAGAGGTCACTAGACTATAAATCCCATCAACCTTGACCATTGACCATGTGTCAGGAATGAGCCAGCTCCAAGCGAAAGTTTGCAGCCAATGGCAGAAAGCAGCCAGAAACAGAGAGGCTTAGATATTAGTCAGACAGGGGAGAGCCGGCAGCTGCAGAATTTGGCTCTTCCTGACCTTGACACGCAAGCTGATAAGGCAGTAATTGAAGGCAGGCTAGAACACAGCCAAAGCTTGCCGGAAGCACAAACATGAGCAAATAGACTCAGAGACAACTCAGATCAGGAAGAGGTTGGAGCTGATCCAATAAGTCCACACAGTTGGCGAATGGGAGGGTTGTTAGACAG
This sequence comes from Podarcis tiliguerta, assembly GCF_965153285.1. Taxonomy (NCBI): domain Eukaryota; kingdom Metazoa; phylum Chordata; class Lepidosauria; order Squamata; family Lacertidae; genus Podarcis; species Podarcis tiliguerta. The sequence continues at coordinate 53,809,909 of NC_139543.1, read as the reverse complement.
GAAGCAAAACAAGAGACGTAAGGTGAGAAAGTTCAATATATTCCGTAGACACGGGAAGGACTCTTCAGAAGGGTCATCTTGAGTAATGATGCCAGAGGCTTTGTTAGAGCTATCTGGAGCTATCTGTTTTTGCAATAAATCCTCATTTTTAATTACCTACGCTTACTGTGTTATCAAGCAGGGAACCTGGACTCCTGACACCATGATGGCTGGAACTGATGGGAGTTGTATTTCAGCAACATCAGGCTGGCCAAAGGTTCCTCACCCCTGGCCTAGGGGAAATGGGAATGTCTTTGAGAGAGTTTCAGGGGGCAGATAAAGAAGACTGCTGGATTGGATTTGGCCTACAGGCCACAGATATCTCAAACCACTTGTAAAGTTTATAAATATGTTGTGCACACAAGCATACCCCACAAGAGTCCTGGGGGAAAACTGGAATTCTGTTTTTTCTCATGCAAGAGCATGGCAACCATTTTGGGTGTCATGATCTTGCGTGATTTCACACTGAGATCTTGCCCTGAAAAAGTGCTTCCTGCCCTGAATAAAGTGCTTGGGGGGCCCACAGTCACCCCAAAATGTGCATTTATGGGCACTGTGTAAACACAGCCCAGAAAATGTGTGTAAAGCTAGGTATCTAGCAGGCCACTGTGGGAGACTGAATGCTTATGTCTATCCAAAACTAACAGTTATGGTTGCACTAACAGCATTAGCACAACAAAATGTACTGCAAAGAGACTCCATTAACTCCTCCAGTGGGGGAATGTGCTGTTTTTGCCTCCTTGCGCAGTTTCCCTTAAAGGAGAGGCTCTCCCTTTGGTTAATTACAATGTTTACAGAATCTTAACATGCAAAACCATAGACATATGACGTTGCTTCAGGGTAGGTCTCCCTATAGTACACAGCATTTCAAGTCACCGCAGAAGGGAAACAGTGAGCCCCGCTTCAGAAGAGAGTTCTCTCCAGTCCCCCTGTGCAGCATTCAAACATTATAGCACTCAAAACTCCATCAGAACTCGAGCTGAGCCTTGGCTAGACAATTCCATGTGTATACATTTAACAGCCATTAGGTAGAAAGTGGCTTTGTGGTATACCGACAGACTGGATTTCTCCTAGGGCTGTCAGGCGGCTGTTGGAGAATGAAGGCCTTCGGCCGCAATGCATCAAAACAAAGCAGATTGTTTACCCTAGGCTAGGAGGAACAGTACGAACCCTCCATTTTCTCCTCCTTTGTAAGATACTTGCTCTCCCAGAGGAGGAAGGCCTGGCAGATGTCTCCAGTCCTCAACCCCCACCACAGATTTTGGTCACAGAAAGAGGACCAAAGCTAATTAGCGAGGGTCAAATCCCATCACCGACCTACCATATGGGATTGCTCTTAGGAATGTTGAACTAATAATGCCCGTGAACACACTAAAAGCTATGCATTGGATTATGATCTCTGTTTCTCAGCCCAGTCTTCCTGAAAACTTATCCAATTCCTGATTCAGTGTGATGCTTGGGATTACTTTGGGACATGTGTTGGCCACGATTGTTGGGCAAAGGCCGTGGCTTAGTAGTAGAGCATGAAGAGGATCCCAGGTTCACTCCCTGATGTCTCTGGATAAGACTGGGAGAGAGCACTGCCTGAAATCCTGGAAATCTTCCACCAGTCACTGAAGGAAAATACTGGGACTTATAGCCGAGATCTGTATAAGGCAGCTACCTATGCTCCTGTATCCTCTTGGCCCTTCCCAGTTCTGTTTCACACCCCAATGGAAAATCCCCCAGTTCCTCAGCTGCATATACTAAGTTGTCCCTAAGTGCGTTCAGAAGAGTGCTTAAGCAGATTGTCAGCCAGTTCTGCAAGGCAGATCAAAAGTCCGTTTTGTGGGAGCCAGTCATGAATTGCTGCAAGAAGAAGGGGATTTGTATCACATACAAAAAGGATCCAAATATTGCCTAAATATCGCACATGGCAATTTATATGTGCAGATTCACATTCTGAAATCACGACCATCATTTTAAACAAAATGCAATAGATCTTACCACAGTGTGGAAGACAACCTGAGTGCTTGCTGAGTCTGCATGTTACTAACTGCTGATGGACAACCTCTGGGCTTTTCCTATCTCTTTTGATGGCACCTTATCTTTAAACCGAAGGAAAGCAGAGCAATACGTTTGGCACCAGCTTGGTCTGCAGGAGGTGCCAGAAGGAGGCATACAAGGTGCTATCCAACTGCCTTGGGGACTCCAGATCTGTGTAGGGTTCATTTCCCTTTACAGCATGTGTAGAAACTGCCTTCTTGTCCATTGAACCTACTATTGGTCTCTTCTGCTCAATCCCCCGGAGCCTGTCTTCGCATGCGGGGGAAGTCCCTAACTCACTCAATGAGCCAACAGTGTGACGCGGCAGCTAAAAAAGCCAATGCAATTCTGGGCTGCATCAATAGGAGTATAGCATCTAGATCAAGGGAAGTAATAGTGCCACTGTATTCTGCTCTGGTCAGACCTCACCTGGAGTATTGTGTCCAGTTCTGGGCACCACAGTTCAAGAAGGACACTGACAAACTGGAACGTGTCCAGAGGAGGGCAACCAAAATGGTCAAAGGCCTGGAAACGATGCCTTATGAGGAACGGCTAAGGGAGCTGGGCATGTTTAGCCTGGAGAAGAGGAGGTTAAGGGGTGATATGATAGCCATGTTCAAATATATGAAGGGATGTCACATGGAGGAGGGAGAAAGGTTGTTTTCTGCTGCTCCAGAGAAGCGGACACGGAGCAATGGATCCAAACTACAAGAAAGAAGATTCCACCTAAACATTAGGAAGAACTTCCTGACAGTAAGAGCTGTTCGACAGTGGAATTTGCTGCCAAGGAGTGTGGTGGAGGCTCCTTTTTTGGAGGTCTTTAAGCAGAGGCTTGACAACCATATGTCAGGAGTGCTCTGATGGTGTTTCCTGCTTGGCAGGGGGTTGGACTCGATGGCCCTTGTGGTCTCTTCCAACTCTATGATTCTATGATTCTATTCTATGATTCTATGAAACGCATTGGCTACACTCACCTGATTTAGCTGGACAGTCAAAGCCATTTCCTGGAGTGGCCACTGTCGCATGGTGACAGCTTCTAGGAGCCACAGATGAGAGTTGAGTGCAGGATAGGGACCAGAAAAGCAAGAAACTGAAACGGACAGTTTGACCCATTCCTAGTTTTGGAAGCGGATGCATGTCTCTGTTTTGCATATTCAGAGGTGTTCCCCTTTAAAATGTGTGTTGCTGCTCACTTAAAAGATCCATTGCTTTTTCCTCTTTGTACAGATCAGCAGAGAGGCATCTTGTTTCATTTAAAGTCAGAATCAAAGCGGCAGCCTCTCTTTGGTGCTTGGTGGCTTTTTGAAAAAGGAACGGGGGAGGGTGGGCGGGATCCACACAAGGCCAAGGTTACCTTATCATGCTCTGTGGGGATGATCAAAGAAGGAAAGCTCTGGTGTGTTGCCTCTTCAGCAATTTTCTATCCTGCTGTCTGGAGGGAAGAAGGCCAGAATGGAACGGCATGCCACCTTGGGAGACGACAAAGCAAAGGACCTTAATCTTATTAAGGGGACACTTGCTAGAAAATTCTGCAGCTGAGGCTCAGTCACGACAAATTCTCCTCTGACTGCATGTATCTCTTTCAAGGTCCCCCCCCCCTTGCCCGCCAAGTAATCCCTGGAATGTGACCTGCAGAGTAATAGGGAAGAAGAGGAAGTTGGTGGATGCTAGTAAAAGCTAGGCGCATTTGCATCCGTTCATTGTTTGGTCTCTCTGCCAAAGCTGGGCTTGAGGATTTCTTGAAATAAAGTGCTCAGTTGGTATTGTAGCTCCTCAATCTCCCTGGTTTACCTCCTGCCACTAAAAGCTGCTGAGAAGAAAAAGTTTCAAAAGCATCTCCAGAAGAAACTTGGGAGTTTGGTAGAGGAAGGAGAAGATGCTGTTTTGGAATGTAGCCGGCCATGAGGTTTTGGTCATAAACACCAGCACTGGTCCACCTCTAAGAGGCACTCCTAACTAGAATGTCCACTTCGAGTTGTCCCAAAAGAGGAAGAGCACCACCAAAAATGACAGCATATATTTGCATAATGCAAACTTATTTGCATAATGCAAACTTATTTGCATAATACGTTTGAATGGGAATTTAGAAATACTTGCTGCTGTATAAATGGGAATGCAATACAAAGATCTCCCCCACTTGCACACGATCAACTCACATGCAACCGCGCATATGTGTGGCACTGGGAAATAATTAAATAACTAAATTCATACCAAGAGATGGAGAGTCCTCTGGCTCACGAGGAGACCCTGCCTGGAGCCCTGCTTGCTTTTCCTTTTTAAGGTTCTTTAATTTTAAACCAGACAGGGACTGGGCATCCCTTCAAAAAGAGGGCCTCTTGAATAGAGGACATCTTCAAATAAAAGAGTGTCCTCTGTAATTTAGGACTCATGGCCATCTTACTCATGATCGGGCATTATCAGGATTTCTGATAGTGACGAGGCTTCCAACCACACTCAGCTGAATGTCTGTAGTAGACCTTCATGATCAAGAAGCCAAGGTCAGCATAAGCAGGGATCTCCATTGAAGGCCACATGCATTCACCAAAACGCATGAACATAGCTCCTAACAGTACAGTGGTACCTTGGTTCCCAAACGGCTTAGTTGTCAAACAAATCGGCTCCCGAATGCCGAAAACCTGGAAGTAAGTGTTCTGGTTTGCGAACGTTTTCCAGAAACCGAATGTCCGACTCAGCTGTGATGACCTGGGACTCAGGCTCAGACTCGGAACCAGAGGAGTCTCAGTCTGCACCGGATTCTTTGCCTCAGGCATCATCTGAACCAAGTCTGGGGACTGATCCTGAAGAGTCCCAGTCTGCACAGATGCCCCTGCAACAAACACCAGATGGGCCGAGTCAGGGGCCTGAGCCTGCCCTGGCTCCAGATGGGGATTACCTCGTTGCCTTCAGCTGGGGCATCACTTACAGCTGCTCCACTACTGGCTTGGTCAGGGGAGGCTGAGGCGGCTCCTGGGTCTAGTAACCCACTGATGTCTCCCGAGCTGCAGAGACTAAGGTCTGAGAGAAAGAGAGACCTGAGTACTTGCAGGAGGAGTGCTCGCCTTCAGGCAAAACAGGGAGGTGATTCGCCGGGGGATCAGGACCGGACGCTACCCCGACAAAGATAAAAGGCTATCGGACCCTGCCCCAGGCTGTGGGAGCAACATTGCTGTATGCTAGATCCTGCCTGAGATCCTGTACCTGTCCTTGCCTGGTATCCTGCCTTGGTCCTGTCAGACTGACTCCCAGCAGAACCTTCAGATTCTGGACCGGTCCTGGACCGTGTTTCATGGGTTACCCCCAGGCCCAGCACAGCGGCTTCCACAGCTTCCAATTGAGTACAGGAAGCTCTTGCAGCCAATTGGAAGCTTTGCCTTGGTTTTCGAACCGTTTTGGGAGTCGAATGGACTCCTGGAATGGATTAAATCGAAATCCAAGCTTCCACTGTGAACCAATATGGTGTAGTGAATAGAATGTAGGACTTCAACCAGGAAATCCCACCTCTGCTTGAAAGATCACTGGGTGACCTTGGAGACGTTTTTCAGTATAGCTTATCTTACAGAGGTGGTTGTCAGGATAAAATGGGACAACTCCTTTTACACTGCCTTCATTTCCTACCTGGAATAGTGAGATATAATTATAAAATAATGCATACAGATATCTTCAGTACAGTGGTAGCCAATGTGGTAGCCTCTAGATGTTGTTGGACTCCCATCAGCCCCAGCCAGCACTGAAAATAGTAAGGGGTGATGGGAGTTGTAGTCCAACAACATCTGGAAGGCAGTACATTGGCTGTCCCAATGTCTGTATCAACATGTATGTATGTATATTTGATGGGGCAAGAAAGACACATTGCAATGAAAGTTCACTCAGAGGGTGGCCTCCACAATGCTTTATCAGAAGCTACATTAGAATTAATGAACATGACTAAGTTAGGTTCATTAGTTTCAATGGGTCTACTCTGAGTAAAACTTAGTTGAACCCAGAGAGATTTCATTTTGGAAAATCATTTTTCGTTTCAATTTTTTTTTTAACTCTCTCTATAATACTGCACACATTTTATCTTGTTTAAATGTTGGCTCCTTATCGGTGTGCTGATTTTATTGGCATGTTCCTTTTTTCTCATTTCTCTCCCTGCCCCCCTTCCAACTGATCTCGCCTTTTGCCATAACCATGTATGCACATTAATCTGCTTACTGATTGAACTGTCACTGGCAAGATAAACTTGTTTACCTCCTTGCACCTCTGTTGTAATTAATGGATTTATGTACAAGAGATAGCAAAAGCTGGGAGCTACTAGTCCCCAAATTCCAGAGAAGACTTGCCGTGTTCTAGAAGGCTTCCTCATTGTTTCACCTCCATTTATTACAGGTTTAAGCATCTTGTTGAAAATGCTCCTTTGTCCTGTTTCAATAGACAGCAGCTGCTCAAGCTAATGTCAGTCTGAAACCGCCAATATGTCCCATAAAAGAAGTTGGCGGAATAGTCATAAATCATCCTCCGAACCAAGCTAACAAAGTAATCATTGTGTGACAGAAATATAGGGGGGGAAATATTATTAATAAAAAGATGGAGTCCCTCCCCCGGCAATCTTCCCACAAACATTTGCATCCCAGCCGAAGGAATATGAAGACATTTGAAGTAGGTGTGCATAGAATTGGAAGAAAATCCATTTGGGCAGGGGTGGGGTACCTCAGACCTAGCAGCCAAATACAGTATATAAGATTAGGCACCAGACTTGAAGCAGCTGCGGAGGGGGCAGATTGCACACTTTCAAATTAGAGATAGAAAACAAAGGCATGTTTCTCACAGAATATGCATACTGACTGGAGAACGTGCACAGTGCCCGGAGAACGTACAAAATGAAACCAAGATATGCATGCTGTATATATCGCCTGGCAAATGTGGGCGGTTCCCTCTTCATGGACAGATTATGTGCACATTCTCTGTGAGGCCTGGTGGTAAATGTGCACAATGAATGGCTCTGTTTATTTAATAATAACTTGTTGCTATATTGCTATACAGTCATACCTAGGGTTACAGATGCTTCAAGTTACATTTTTTGGGGGGTTACGGACCGCCGAAACCCGGAAGTACCGGAACGGGTTACTTCTGGGTTTTGGCAGTTGCGCATGCGCAGAAGTGCTGAATCGCAACCCGCACATGCTCAGACATGCAGCTGCGGGTTGCGAACATGCATCCCGCATGGATTACATTTGCAACCCAAGCACCCACTGTACACATTAACAGCTGAACTTACATTACTCTCTCTCTCAAACACATGCACAGGTGCACACACATTAATAACAATAATAATAATACAGTGGTGCCTCGCAAGACGAAAAGAATCCGTTCCGTGAGTCTCTTCGTCTAGCGGTTTTTTCGTCTTGCAAAGCAAGCCCATTAGCTGATTAGCGGATTAGTGCTATTAGCGGTTTAGCGGCTATTAGCGGCTATTAAAGGCTTAAGGGATTAGCGGATTAGCTGCTAAAAGGCTATTAGCAGTTTAGTGCCTTAGAAAAAGGGGGTGGGGAGCGAAAAAAACCCCCCCAGGAATCGCAAGACATTTTCGTCTTGCGAAGCAAGCCCATAGAGAAATTCGTCCTGCGAAGCACCTCCAAAACGGAAAACCCTTTCGTCTAGCGGGTTTTCCGTCTTGCGAGGCATTCGTCTTGTGGGGCACCACTGTAATTTATTTATTTATACCCTGCTCATCTGGCTGGGTTTTCCCAGCCACTTTGGGTGGCTTCCAACAGAATATTAAAAACACAATAAAACACCAGACATTAGAAACTTCCCTGTACAGGGATGACTTCAGTTGTCTTCTAAAAGTTGAATAGGTATTTATCTCCTTGACATCTGATGGGAGGGAGTTCCACAGGGCAGGCGCCACTACAGAGAAGGCCCTCTGCCTGGTTTCCTGTAACCTCACTTCTTGCAGTGAGGGAACTGCCAGAAGGCTCTTGGAGCTGGACCTCAGTATACACACCCACCCTCTAGTCACCTGATCATAAATTGTTTTAATTTATTTTGAATTAATTTTAATAGTGTACCTTGCATTGGAACCAGAGGAGCCAGCTTGGGGGTTTATTGGGGATGGGGCTGATATCATGTGTGCAAAGTCAGGACAACAAGAGGAGCCAGGGCAGAGCCAAACACAGCAGCAGAGCAGCTTCAACTCTCCTTCCTCTCCGCAGCAGCAGCAGCAGGAGGAGGAGGAGGAGAGGAAGAGAAGGAGCCGGCCACTGAAGCCATGCTGTGATTGGCTCCATGCTCACCCTCCTCCTTCACTTGACTTTTTTGGACATTGTGGGACCCCGACCCCCTCTCAAAAAATATAGCAGTCCAGTCAGGACCCCCAACTGCTATGTGGGTGACTCAGCCAGAAGGACGAGGTATAAATAATGACATTATTATTATTATTATTATTATTAATATTATTATTATTTCCGTGCCAATGCCTGTTTGTAAAAAAAAGAGAGGGGAGAGTTAAATGCAAAATCAGCCTAGCTCTCAACCATTCAGGCATTCTTCTCCAAACCTTCTGTTTTCTAATTGTGTTCTCTGGAATTGCTTATTAATTGGAGGATGATGCAGTTTTGCAGTAGTGCAGAGGCTTCCTTGAGTTCCTTCAAAAGTCGATTTTATGGGGGAAAGAATTACTTAAGCTGATAGTCTTTCAGGGGAGGGCAGAAGTGTGTATGTGTGTGTGGAAGCCAGCCGCAGTAATTATTGCAAGCAGCAGAATCATGTCTTTACCTTCCGAAGAATTCTGATTAATGGGAAGAAGAGACAGGGTGGCATCAGAATAATGACACGGTCCACACGGAGGCCACAGATATTCATTGAGCCGCAGTAGCAAAACAGCCTAATCTTTCTGTTTATAGAGAGGCTCTAATGAAGTCGTGGGGGGCTCTCGGGCTATTTTTGTGTTTTGCTTCATTTTGTTTGCCTAGCGGGTTATCTGCTCGGCTTGATTAAGAGCTGGGACAAGGTTGGTTTACATATATTTCTATGCTATTATAGTCTGTCATTTATATAGCACTGTAATGCCACTGCCTTAACGTGCCCATAAATCCTATTGAAGTCAATAACGTTGAGCAATCTACATGGTCCAATCCTAAAGAGGCGTCAGACTGGTGATTTGTGAAACCTGCAAGCGGAATTCCATTTTCCAAGTCCATGGAATATTCAGCCAGCTTTTATGGATTGCTTGAATGGGTCACTTTGCCTTCCAGCTCTTAGATAGCGTCAGGTTTTTCACTCAGGTGCCCAGAGGGGTAAGCCAGCTGTGGATGATGTCTAAGCTGATCTACTGATTTGACATGTGTTCTATATTTGTTTCATAGAATTGTAGAGTTGGAAGGGAACCTGAGTTTCATCAAGTCCACCCCCTGCCACCTCAACAAGATCATCCATGTCAGGTAGCCATCCAGTCCCTGCTTAAAAATCTCCAGTGAAGAAGAGTCCACAACCTCCTGATGTCATGGGCTAGGAGTCAGCTTTACCAGCTGAACGGCAGCCTGAAGGGCGAGAAGGCGGAGTGACTCCACCTGCAGCTGATCAGTCTTCACGGACACAGAGGAGAAGGCATGGATGAGAACCAGCTGGCTCCGGCTTTCTTAAACAGAGCTCTCAGCAGCAGTCAGATGCTGGAAATAATGCCGGTGGTTCCCAGACATACCTTGCTGCTTCTTGCTCTCCATCTGGACCCTTGGCTCTCTGATCATCTGGATTCTCTGACCTCTGGACTTCATATGTGGATTCTGCTCTCAGGCAAGTGTGCTAAAGCCCAGATCCCCCTTAATAAGCCTGCTTCAGTTCAGGATTCAGACTTAGGCACCATCCCTCATTTTGATTCCCAGTGCATCCCACTGTCCACATCATAGTAAGTCTATGGCATTCTTCCTGGAATACCTCAAGCTGTATTGTGAGTCACACTTCTTGGGTGTGAGATTACAGATGTTGATTTCCCCCTCTCACGTGTCCCCCTGCTCAAAAATAGGGTTGACCCTACCAGGAAGCAGTTGTGAGGCATTAGAGGACAGAGGTGTGGGTGTGGGTGGCATGAGTCCTGGCAATGTCCCCTAACTGGCATGCTGACATGGGGGGGCCACTAGGTGGCGCGTTGGAAGATGGCCGACAATAACATCTCTCTGACCCATACGAGGTATTAAAGGGCTGCTATGGGAAGTTGGCAGCCTTCCTAGCCCCCCCAAGGGTATGGGGGGGACTGCCCTGCCAGCGGTGTTCATAATGCACCCCCTGATCCGAGAGACGGGGGTGTGGAACACTTGGCAAAAGCCCTCGATGGAATCAGATCTTCCCGACGCCGATTCCAATCAGCGCGTGCTGGTTGCTTCAGCTTGGAATTATAATTGGAACTAATTGGAAATAACGGATCGGAAAGAAGGCTGAAGCACATATATCAAGTGAAGCTCGAAGATAAAGACTGCTGATTAATGCATCTCTGTGATCGGGAGTGACGGATGGATAAGTAAATCTTTTGATGAATTACCACCATGAGAATGTAAGGCTGGAACGAAGGGGGGGGGGTGGAGGAAAAAACTCTCTCTATTTCCTTTGCATGATATGACTATAATAATCCTCCACCCTAGAAAGAAATAAGATCGTCGCGTTTTAAAAACCATAAACAGAACTTTAAAACTGTGTGGGGAAAATGATTATAATATGAGAAGATCGAATGGCGAGAAGGAGGAAAATTCCTATGACGCAGTTAAAAAAATATGGCGTCTCGCCAAGACAGGCTGGCAGGAGGGGGGAGGAGATTCAGGACTACTTGAAAGAGAAGGAAGGTTGGAATGCAAGTTTGACCTGACAGAGCCCCCTGATTTGTCTGATTTATTGGGCTAGCCTGAGGAAAAATAATGGACCGACCGAAGATTAACTTTGTTTATGGAAGTATTTAACAGAGGTCGTTCCTGAATAATATGAGCTTGGAAGAGCACAAAACCCACACAGAGACGCCAAATCTTCAATCTGTTTGTGAAAATCATCAGAGATCGCAAAGAAAGGAATAAATGATAACAACAAGAAGAGAAAGAAAGTAATAAAGATCTATCCGAATCGAACTGGATGGAACTGTTTAATAAAAGCAGCAAATAAGTGATGTCTGGAGTCATCTGGAATTTTGGACTCGTGCGGAGCTTGATGTATGGGTACCCCCCAAAATTTTAAAATTTGGCTGTATAATCTGGAACTAATGTGATTTGAACAATGTGATGTGATTGGCCTGTTAATAAAAATTATTAAAAAAAACAAAAAAAAAACTGGCATGCTGACATACAATGATCTTCTCCGTTGCCAATATTGAACAAAGATTTGACACAGTCTATTCAGCTTCTGAATGGCTTAACAGTGAATTCTTTATCCCAGGGAACTGTAGTTCCATGAGGAGAATCGGCATCTCCTAACAGTCTTAACAACGCTCTTAACAAATTACATTTGCATACCCTCCAACATTTCTCTGATGAAGATAGGGGCATCCTATGATGATGATGCCTCTCCCATTCACACCCACTCTGGACAGCTTCCAAACATATATAAAAACATAACAAAACATAAAAACATTTTAAAACTTCCTTATACAGGGCTGCCTTCAGATATCTTCTAAAGGTTATATAGTTACATTTCTCCTTGGCTTAAGGTAAAGGTAAAGGGACCCCTGACCATTAGGTCCAGTTGTGACTGACTCTGGGGTTGCAGTACTCATCTTGCTTTATTGGCCGAGGGAGCAGGCGTACAGCTTCCGGGTCATGTGGCCAGAATGACTAAGCCGCTTCTGGCGAACCAGAGCAGTGCACGGAAAGGCCATTTACCCTCCCACCAGAGCAGTACCTATTTATCTACTTGCACTTTGATGGGCTTTTGAACTACTAGGTTGGCAGGAGCAGGGACCGAGCAACGGGAGCTCACCCCGTCGCGGGGATTCAAACCACCCACCTTCTGATTTGCAAGTCCTAGGCTCTGGGGTTTAACCCACAGCGCCACCCGCATCCCTCTCCTTGGCTTGGGGGGTCACATAACTCGGGATCCTCCAACATTTCTCCAATGAAAATAGGGATGTCCTAAGGAAAAGTGGGACAATCCAGGATTAAATCAGAAACTTGGGATGGCTTCTGTAAATGTGGGTCAGTCCCTGGAAAATAGGGACATTTGGAGGGTCTGTACTTTCCATGGTTTTTTGGCAACACCACAGCACTTCAAAGTGGAATGATACTGCTTTAAATGCATATGGGGCCATAGATGAAGCTGGTCCTCCTCAAACGTATGATGTTTGCTCAGGAAAAAACAACAACATGGAAAAGAAGCACTGTAGGAAAGTTACTGAAATAAGAATTCTCCAGATGTAAACATTAACATGCAACAAGTCTGTTTCCATTTAAATGCATAACGGGCACCAGTTCTTTGATAACTGAGACATGACTACTTTTCTTTGGGAGGGGAGATCAAGGATCAGGATTAAACAGCAAAACTGTCATCTTCACAAGACCATGAATTCTAACACTTTCTGTTAAATTTTTAAAACCCCCAAAAAACAACAACTCCAGGATTCTGTAGTTCAGCCTGTCTCCCATTTGCAATATTCTTTCCAATCCATCACAAAGTCAACATTTAATTCTCACTCGTTGCAACTCCAAAATGATGGAAGTGGCGTGCTTGCCTTCATTAGGAACCACAACGGCAGCCAGTCAAAGGGCAGCTGGGAGGCGACTCAGTCATGCACCACCAAAGCTCTTCAGAAAGCAAATACCAGCCCTGCTAAATTAACAGCTTCTTGTATCTATGCGATGGATGTGCTCCTTTAATCAAATGGCAACTCCCCCCCCCCCACACTTAGAGTCGAGGCCTATCAAAGAAGCTTTACGAACTGAGGAGAAGGATAAGATTCTCCCCTGCAGGAATGCCCTTCCAGATGAAAAGAATGTGTTAACTAGGGTTGCCAGATTTCAGAGAGTGAAAATCTGGACAAGAAAGTTGTTGGGAAAACCCCACTTACAACACGGGTTGCCATAAGTTCCAGTTTTCCCGGATGCCATTTTTGGAATCAATATCTCGGCGATGTCCATGGTTTTCTGGATTTATGGCAGCCCTGTGTTAACGTTGGGGAAGCATGAAAGAAGACTCAAGAAAGCAGAATGCTGTGCAGATGGTCCAGTATCGATCCACCATTGATGCATTATTATTGCATCAATGGCATGTTGCAGAAAACACCTTCTGCAAACCCAAACGAACCAGTCTGGAGGGCCCCTAAATCTGCAATACTTGGTGGAGAAGTGGAAATCTGAAGCTGGTTCGCTCCCCTTATCCTGTGCCCTGCCAGACTTGAACAGAGAGAATGAAAATGAGGGCAGAGGAAGACTCTACAACATTCCATTTGTTCCTGAGTTGCTAAATCCCTCCTATTTTTTAGAAAAATGTTCTTATCTTTAGATATACCTACATAACAGCATAACAAATCGTCAGCTAAAATGACAATCATTGGTGAATATAACTTCATATGTATATTTCATATTTATTCAACTTTTCAAAACATTTCTCCTCCCACTGAAAACAATGGAAGAGAAAGGGGAGATTGAGAATTAAGATGCAGACCTGATTCCCCCCGCCTTGTTTTTGAAGGTGTGCCAGGGGCCTTGGATAGGTCTGGAGCCTTTTTCATTTCACTTAAAACAACAACAACAACAACATACTGCCTTTAACGACCCACCCCAGCGAAAACATTCTTAAGCAATTGAACATGGGACACAGGTGTGGATAATAAACCTGCAAATGAGCATCTCAGTGTCTTAAAATACATGTCTTAAATAAGGAACAGTTCCATAGAAACTAAAATATCAGAAAAAGAATTGCAAATGTATTTATAAAAGTTTTTCTTCCTGCTCCTCTCTCTTTGTGGCATCTGTTGAACAATTTAAGATGGTTAAAAGAAGTTTGGTTGGGATGGAGTGGGGGGGGGGGACATGGATTGCTGATTAGTTAATTCAAGGTGGCTTGTTAATTATAGTTTGTTGCAGGTTTTGTATAACCTTACATAGGAAGTTGCCTTACTCTGAGTGAGAATATTGGTCAATCTAGCTCCATGCTGGGATGCAGGTGGTGCTGTGGTCTAAACCACAGAGCCTAGGGCTTGTCGATCAGAAGGTCGGCGGTTCGAATCCCCGCGACAGGGTGAGCTCCCGTTGCTCGATCCCTGTTCCTGCCAACCAAGCAGTTCGAAAGGACATCAAAGTGCAAGTAGATAAATAGGTACCGCTCCAGCGGGAAGGTAAACAGCATTTCCGTGCTGTGCTCTGGTTCGCCAGAAGCGGCTTAGTCATTCTGGCCACATGACCCGGAAGCTGTACGCCGGCTGCCTCGGCCAATAAAGCGAGATGAGCGCCGCAACCCCAGAGTCATCAGCGACTGGAACTGATGGCCAGGGGTCCCTTTACCTTTACCTCTAGCTCCATGCTGTCTATACAGTGGTACCTCTGGTTACCAATGCTCCTGGTTATGAATGCTTCAGGATACAAGCTCCGTTAACCCAGAAGTAGCTGCTCCTGGTTGCAAACTTTGCCCCAGGATGTGAACGGGAGGCCCCATTAGCGAAAGCACGCCTCAGGATAAGAACGGTTTCAGCTTAAGAACGGACCTACAGAATGAATTAAGTTCGTAACCAGAGGTACCACTGTATTGACTTTGAGTGGCACTCCAGGATTGCAGACAGGGGACATTCCCAGCCCTATCTGGAGATGCCAGGATTTGAACCTGGGACCTTGTGAACACAAAGCAGATACTTGTGCACACAAAGCAGAATCCTCAACCACAACAACAGAACTGAAGAGCCTGGGGGTGAGGGGGAGTCATATTGCTTCACTTTACAGCTTCAATTAAAAAAATGGCTTGTGATAACACAGTTTATTCCAATCATGGTTTCTTCAACAAACCGCATGCCATCTCACAGAAAAGCAAGCTATGGTTTGTTTCTCAGGTGCTTTGATCTCGCCCCCACCCTGATGCTCTTGCAAGTCTTGGCAAGCATCTGGGATGGGGTATGAAACAAACCATGGCTAAGAAAGTTTGTTGGGTTCAGACATAACACCAAACCATAGTTAGTACAAGTCATGGTTCATAAGCCAGCAAGAAGCCATGGCTTTACTTTCTTGCCACTTGCCAGAAAACAGACCTTGGTCAGTCTACTGGGTTCAGTTCTGATATTCAAGTGAACCAGGTACAGTGGAACCCTTGGTTCTCAAACGGCTTAGTTGATGAACAAATTGGCTCCCGAACACTGAAAACCTGGAAGTAAGTGTTCTGGTTTTTGAATGTTTTTTGGAAGCTGAACGTCCAACGAGGCTTGTGCTTCAATGCAGGAAGCTCTTGCAGCCAACTGGAAGCTGCGCCTTGGTTTTCAAACATTTTTGGAGTCGAACGGACTTCCAGAACAAATTAAGTTCGAGAACCAAGGTACCACTGTATATGCTAACCAAACTATGGTCTAATGTTATATGTGAAGTAGACCAGGGGGAAATCCAGCCTTCTCCTGTCTGCATGGCCTAAGTCTGCTACTGCTATCTATGTATCTTTACTTGTGGTAAAAAAATATAATGAGGTGCCAGTAATTGTATATTGATAGAAGTGCATGGGTGTCAGAACATTTGGATGCTGTGGGTAAAAAACAGAGGTGCTGGTACTCTGTTCCAGTGAGTGCCAGAGAGAGAGAGAGAGAGAGAGAGAGAACACTTATTTTAAAATGCAGCAAATATATTCTGACATGTGAACAATAGAAGGTTGAAATCATCAGTTATATTCAGTACATTTGAAGAAGGTGTCTTCCGAAAGCCAATAACACATTTTAGGGTAGCTGATGTACTGGGAAGGAGTTTCAGGAGAATATATTAACTTAGTAATGTCCTATTTTTTACTTTATTTTTGCTTCTTCCATCTTTTTATTTTAAAGGGGGGCATTGGAGAGCTTTAATGAATTCTTTCCCCTGATGCTTTGAAATGTATACTATATTCTCCTCTCTTTTTTAAAAAAGCAGTTATGTTGCAAAAACACATTAACCACTGAGCGTGTTATTATATTACATTAACATGAAAACCCATAATGAAAGTTGGTCTTTACACTGGAACGCGTGATCACATAAAGTACTTGATTTTGTATCGCATCAGCCTCTTAATCCTATTATACATACCATAGCAAATGGAGAGTGTAAATGTTCACGACGTTCCCTGGTATTAAAATCTAATGGGGATTTTCGATGAACATCACTTGGCAAGCTTGTCTCTTTGCAAAGGCTGCACTTACATTTCCTACACTGGCTTCCTTCTTCTTTTCTTTTGAATTAAAGTAAAATAAAATAAACCCAATCCTGGAATCCTGTGCCAGTACCAAATGCCCAAGAGGTTTAAAGACATCAATTTATGTTCAAATGGCAGGCAATGTGGCGGCAAAGGATGAAACTATTCATCAGCGAAGGAGAATGAGCCCCTCCAGAATTGGAGTTCCATCACATCTGGAGGGCCAGTTTCCTCCATCCCTGGCTTATTAGGTCAGACTAGAAGCAGGACGTCCTACTAAGCCCGCGATGGGAAGCCTATGTATCTCCAGCTGTTGTTAGATAACAGTTCCCATCAACCCCATGGACAATGGGCAGGGACGAGTAATGGGAATTCAGAAACATCTGGAGTACCACAGGTTCTCCACATCAGCATTAGGCAAAAAAGCTCATTGTGTGACCTTGGGGCCAGGTGCAATATCCCTCTTTAAGACTACCCTAAAAAGGAGAGACATCACCTTGCCAACAAAGGTCCGTATAGTTAAAGCTATGGTTTCCCCAGTAGTGATGTATGGAAGTGAGAGCTGGACCATAAAGAAGGCTGATCGCCGAAGAATTGATGCTTTTGAATTATGGTGCTGGAGGAGACTCTGGAGAGTCCCAAGAAGATCAAACCTATCCATTCTTAAGGAAATCAGCCCTGAGTGCTCACTGGAAGGACAGATCGTGAAGCTGAGACTCCAATATTTTGGCCACTTCATGAGAAGAGAAGACTCCCTGGAAAAGACCCTGAAGCTGGGAAAGATGGAGGGCACAAGGAGAAGGGGATGACAGAGGACGAGATGGTTGGACAGTGTTCTCAAAGCTACCAGCATGAGTTTGACCAAACTATGGAAGGCAGTGGAAGACAGGAGTGCCTGGTGTGCTCTGGTCCATGGGGTCAAGAAGAGTTGGACACAGCTAAACAATAACAACAACAACAACCTCACAGGATTGTTGTGAAGAAAAAAGGGTGAGGAAGGCCATGTATGACACCCTGATTTCCTTGAAAGAAGAGGTGAATGTTAATGCAGGCTGTAGGCATAATAGGAAGTGGGTCTATTATTCTGTATTCTGGTTTATAATCCACCCCGTGCCATAATCCCCTGAGGAAATTGCCGGCCCGCACCTCCAGCTATGTATATCTGAGCTAATGTTGAGCAGATGCTTGAAACTCTCCTTCGTGGGAATTGCAGTTGACAGCCAGCATAACAACATCTGTTTGATAGTCCTCAGAAATAGCAGGCTATGGACCTGGACTTAATGGCAATGAATGAATTCTGCAGCTCCCAGGATTTAAGCTACACAATAACATTCACTTGCAAGCCTAGAGTAAAAGCGGAGTCCTTGGCTCTACATAAGGTTGGGTGATAGTGCATCATGTTTGGCCAGCTCCTGTGTGCATCTGCTTAATAATAATAATAATAATAATAATAATAATAATAATAATAATAATAATAACAACTTTGTAGCCTGTCCATCTGACTGGGTTGTCCCAGCCAGTCTGGGTGGCTTCTGCCTCATTATTTTGCATCTTTAGAAAGAGGAGGAAGGCAAACTTCAGGAACATAAGGAGAGGGCATGTCCAATCTAATCTGACAGCAATTAGCAAAGCATTTGTTTCAGCTAGTTTATAACAATATATAAGCACCATAGAATTATGAAGTGTAAATGAATTATTCTAGTACTAGGGGTGGAAGGATCCATCAATTTTGGTCATCTCAATTTATTATTTTCCAATCTGAAATTCAGTTCTCCACATTTTTCAGCAATTTCCAATTTATTTATTTTTAAACCCTAAGGAAAATTCATCAGCGCTTTAGTGTGAATTTCTCCTAATCAGCACATTTTCTTTGCAGTTTTGACTAATGCACACATTTTTTGCCAGCAATTTCCCCGAATACAATGTATTTCATATGTCCTTATTACTAATATCTTTCTTTTTATCCACATTTCCCTCGTTATATGTGCATTTTTGTAAACACTGATTGGAGAACTACACCTGAAAGTTCAGATAAATATGGGGGCCACTAGGTGGCGCGTTGGAAGATGGCCGACAATAACATCTCTCTGACCCATACGAGGTATTAAGGGGCTGCTATGGGAAGTATGCAGCCTTCCTAACCCCCCCCAAGGGTATGGGGGGGGCTGCCCTGCCAGCGGTGTTCACAATGCACCCCCTGATCCGAGAGACGGGGGTGTGGAACACTTGGCAAAAGCCCTCGATGGATTCAGATCTTCCCGACGCCGATTCCAATCAGCGCGTGCTGGTTGCTTCAGTCTGGAATTATAATTGGACTAATTGGCAATAACGGATCGGAAGAAAGGCTGAAGCACATATATCAAGTAAGGCTCGAGATAAGGACTGCTGACTAATGCATCTCTGTGATCGGGAGTGACGGATGGATAAGTAAATCTCTTGATGAATTACCACCATGAGAACGTAAGGCTGGAACGAAGGGGGGGGGTGGAGGAAAAAACCCTCTTAAATTCCTTTGCATGATATGACTACAATAATCCTCCACCCTAGAAAGAAATAAGATCGTCGCGTTTTAAAAAAAACATAAACAGAACTTTAAAACTGTGTGGGGGAAATGACTACAATATGAGAAGATTGAAAGGCGAGAAGGAGGAAAATTCTTATGACGCAGTTAAAAAAACATGGCGTCTCGCAAAGACAGGCTGGCAGGAGAACAGACGAGGGGGAGGAGATTCAGGAATTTGAAAAAGAAAGAAGGCTGGAATGCAAGTTTGACCTGACAGAGCCCCTGATAATGTCTGATTTATGGCTAGCCTGAGGAAAAATAATGGACCGACCGAAGACTAACAGAGGTCGCTCCTGAATAATATGAGTTTGGCAGAGCATAAAACCCACACAGAGACGCTAAATCTTCAATCTGTTTGTGAAAACCATCAGAGATCGCAAAGAAAGGAATAAATGATAACAACAAGAAGAGAAAGAAGGTAATAAAGATCTATCCGAATCGAACTGGATGGAACTGTTTAATAAAAGCAGCAAATAAGTGATGTCTGGAGTCATCTGGAATTTTGGACTCGTGCTGAGCTTGATGTATGGGTACCCCCCAAAAATTTTAAAATTTGGCTGTATAATTTGGAATTAATGTGATTTGAACAATGTGATGTGATTGGCCTGTTAATAAAAATTATTTCAAAAAAAAAAAGAAAGTTCAGATAAATATGACTTTTGTTTCGGAAAAAGTGAGTTTTCTAGATTTGGCTTTGAATGCATACCTACCCAGAACTGAGCCATCAAGCGAGATCAGAGCTGGAAAAGACTATCATTCCTGCCCAGGCAAAATAGGTAGCCTGAACAGGAAGTATTTATATCCCTTTTGCCAGAGGAGGCTGGTGCCCCTTGGGACTGGTAGGGTTCAAAACAGGGAGAGCAACAGGAGGCAGAATGACTTCCTTACTGGCAGTGGCGTAGCGTGGGGGGTGCAGGGGGGCCGGCCGCACCGGGCGCAACATCTGGGGGGGCGCTCGCACTCGCAGCTCTCTGCCCTTACCTGGCTCACTCTCTCTCTCTCTCACTGCAGTGCTGGCTGTGCGAATCCAATCCGAGCCGCCGGGTCACTGCCCACTGTGGAGGGGAGGGTGCCAGGCGTGCGGTGCGGAGAGAGAGCGAGGGACTATCTGGGGGAGGGACAGTGCAGCGGGGGCGCGCAAATTACTTGCCTTGACCCAGGTTAGGGGGCGCAAATTACTTGCCTTGCCCCGGGTGCTGACAACCCACGCTACGCCACTGCTTACTGGTTGTAACTAGGGAAGCAGGCAGGTGGGGGCTGGCCGAGGGTTGGCGGGGAAGCGCGCCATTTCCCTTCATTGCCTTCTGCATGAAGTGAACCAGGGGCATTCCTGGATGGTGGAGCCATTCCTATATCTGGAATGCCTTTCCTGCCAATAGCAGAGGTGGGGAACCTCTTTCAGACTCAGGACCATATTCCCTAATGGGGAAATCTGGGGACTTCATGCCAATGACAGGTGAATGCCAGGGGGAGTGGGAAAATGGGTGTGACTCGTTATAATGTAGTCCAGGTATTCTCTAACCATGGTCCATGGATCACCAGTGGTCCATAAATTTCATTCAGGTGGTCCCTGGCATATCTGTAAAGTTATGCTGTAAATCCATTCAGGATGCAGTACAGTGCCTTGCAATTGGTGCAACAGATAGAAAAATCAGTCAGTGGTCCACCCAGACACTCAGAAATGTTCAAGTGGTCGCTGGGGAAGAACCACTGGTAGAAGTTGCGTTCCAGGCATGCAAAAGGTGTAGGTCTACACACACACACACACACACACACACACACACACACACATCTATTCTACATCCAAGAAATGAGTTATTATGAGGGTATTAGGTATGTTTAGCCCGGAGAAGAGAAGACTGAGAAAGTGATACGATAGCTATCTTCAAATTTCAGAAGAGCTGCTACACAGACGACAGATTAAACTTGTTCTTTGCTGCCCCAGAGGGCCCAAACTAATATATTCAAATTACAAGAAAGGAGATTCTCACTAAATATGAGGAAGAACTTTCTGATAAGAGCTGGGTGACAGTGGAATGGACTCCTTCGGAAAGTGGTGGACTCAACTTGACTGGAGGGTTTTAAACAGAGGTTGGACAGCTGTCTCTTAGAGGTTTTTTAGCTGTGATTTCTGCTTTGCAGGAGCTGGACTGGATGGCCAATGGTGTCTCTTCCAACCCTATGATTCTATAATCACAGCTGAAAGGCACATTCCAGTCTCAAGTAAAAGCTCCATGACTTTGGGAGGGGTGTGGCCTGAGAAGAGTCCTGAGGGCTAGACAAAGAGGCCTGGAGGGGCAATGTCTCCCATTGAGGTCCCCCACCCATGTAAATATTGACAACATTGGAAACAAGGTGGGCCCTTGCAACTCCTCCTCATCTAACTCCTGCAAGATGGAACAGCAGTTTTCCAGCACTATCTCTTGGGATCTGTAGGAATGGATGAATCCACCTAAATAGTATGTAACGTCCCTAGATCCTGAAAACTACACCTTGCTCCTTGCTGAATTGGCTCTCCATCCACTTCGAATGGGCTCTAACCTTTCCAACAGCTACTTTCCCGTACGCTGCTTTTGAAGATATCTTTACTCTGGGACTGGGTGGGTTTATTTATTTTTGAGATAGGGAGAGCAGTGAGAAAAGGTGACACCGGAATAAACGGGCACCGTCGTTCTCTGTGACCCACGCAACCCTGAAACGACACTTGTGTGCAAGATGCTACATTGTTGGGCAATCATCTCATTCCTGATAAGTGGGCAGAAATGATACAGCCCTAATGTGCTACATATCCTAAGGGAGGATCTGTCAGAAAAGCCATTCAGGGAGAAGCTGCGTGGTGGAGGTAGAACTAAAGATGGAATTGAGCCTGGCATGAATATGTTTATGACCTTACTGTACAAATCTGCGTCAGTGGCTACCCTCGCACTTTGTCAAAGAGCCCCTTTCTAATGCTCTTGTCAGCTCTGGTTACAGAAAGCCAGTCAGTATTATCAAAATACTTTGTTCAGCCAGGAGCACAGTGTCAGGATCAATCAGTCCATCTTGTCTTGCTTACTTTATCAATATATTTTGAAGAAAAGAACAACAACAAAACCCTTTTCTGCTTGCAGCACGTGAAGATTGAATATTGCTTTGTACTTAATTATTCCCTTGACAGCAAAAAGCTCATGCAGTGTTAACAAATCAGATTACAAATGGAAGACTAGTGGCGGCTGGTTCATATGGGCAAATGGGGCACTGCACTGCCATCCTCAGCCTGCCCTTAGGCAACTGTCTGCTTCATTAATTTATTCCCGTTCCGGGGATGGTACAGGCTATCAGCTTCTTCTTCCTCCATCTCATTGTTGCCCTTGTAGAACTCAGTCGGGAGGAGGATGGGAACAAAACTAGAATTAGTTGGTTGTGCCTGTCATTGGCTCTGGTTCCACCTACTGTTGGGCTCCCTGACTTCTGCCCTACCAGTCTCAATGCACACCAACCTCCACAGCAGAGAATGTTAACAGTGTAGGAAGTGTGAGATAGCCAGCCTCATATCGCCAGCCTGCTTAAGTCTAATCAATGCATGAAGGGGTTAAAACCATAGAGTAAGCTGCCCTGCCAGGCTTAGCTATGTCCACTTCCCCTTATCTTGGGAAGAAAAAGGTAATCAAGCATATTGTTCCAATCTGAGAAACTTGATGTGTGAAGTGGTGGGAGCTGGTTGCTCTCAGCAGCCATTCTTGAATTCCAGTAGAATTAGCTTTGCTGTGCAACACAATCCTCTCCATGTTTGTTTGACAGAAGTGTCACAGCAACACCACACATTTCAAGAACAGTCCTTTCCCCCAAAGGATCCTGGGAATGGTAGTTTACCCCCACAGAACTACAATTCCCAACATCCTTAACAAACTACATTTCCCAGGATTCTTGGGGGGAAGCCATGTGCTTTAAATGTATGCTGTAGATGTGACCTAAGACCCACTAAGTTCAATGGAGCTTACTCTTAGGTAACAATGCATAGGATTACACTCATGTGATCAGACCCTATGAATGTTTTCAGCGGGTCTGACCCTGTTATAAGGTCTTGCCTGAGGGTTTTTCAGAGCCATCTGGGTGGCCACTGTGTGAGCAGGATGCTGTACTAGATGGGCCATTGGCCTGATCCAGCAAGCTCTTCTTAAGTGTGTTCAGGATTGCAGCATTAGCTGCCTTTTCCTGCTCTCAGCTAAGCCCCGCCATTACCAAATGTAATGGCACAGATTTCAAGAGAAGAAATAAAAGTTGATAACTGGGGATAATAACCGGAAAAACAGCAATTCCCACTTTGGTCCCTGGCCTCGGAGAAGGACTTTAAAGTAGTCTTTCATTCTGCATCCGTCTTTCTATCCAAACACAGGCTTGAAGAATCCTGAGCCAAGCATTACTGATCCAGAACAGACACTGGAAGGAAAGCTTAGAAACCCAGAGGTGGTGGAACATATTGATGAACACTGTGGCTGGCACAATTTCTTCTGCCTCCTTCTTGTACCTAGTGCCCTGAATTGGCTGCAGGAGCCTAAGGGGAGAGGTGGGGAAAATTCTACATCTGGTTTTCTACATTGAACAGTCAGCTGGTGCCTGGGAAGATTATCGCAGTGCAAATCCAAAGCCGATGTTTAACCAGTTGGAGGTTTGATCCTGTTTTACTGGAAGAAATCAATGGGGGCAGCAACGTGCTGACTTGCCAGCATCTATTGAAACCCATGCCAGGTTAGAACCATCTATGCCAGGGCTTATCTCCAAGTACTTTGAGTCCTGCCTTCCCTGCAAGCTCTTCCCCAATCTGTGCCAGCCTTATCTCTTATCTCTCGTGCCAGTGATTGGATGAAACCCATGGCCTGATTTCTGACCACCTCCATCATCTCGGCTGCTGTCAGAGGGACGCCTTGCTCATCCTGTGGATGTTTTGCATCTCCATGGCCATTCTGTAGCAAGAGAGCAGGGTGGGGTAACATTCTCAGGGGCCGTATTCCCTTCTGGGGAACCTCCTGAGAGCCACATGCTAGGGCTGAGTAGGACCATAGGGGAAAGTAGCTGGAGAAACAAAGGTAAATTAAACATCTGCAGTCGGCTAGTTTCTACTCACACATCCTTCTCTATGCTCCATCCATCCAAGCAAGAGATATAGTCAGAGTTCAAGGACAAATCCCAAATCGAGGGGCAGTGAGGGATGTAGCCTGAAGAGAGCTCCATGGGCCAGACCAGTCTTTCCCAAACTTGGGTCTCCAGCTACTTTTGGACTACAGTTCCCACAATCCCTGGTCCTGCTAGCTATGGATGATGGGAGTTGTAGTCGAAAAAGAGCTACGTTCTTATGTCCTCAGTGCTTTTTTTCTGGGGGGATGCAGGGGTACACATACCCCTGAACATTTTGTGAATCTAAGTTTGGCCTCATTGAAGGGCAGCATTTCAATATGAGTAGGAAAATAAAAGTACAGTGGTGCCTCAGGTTAAGAACTTAATTCGTTCTGGAGGTCTGTTCTTAACCTGAAACTTTTCTTAACCTGAAGCACTATTTCTGTGTTAGCGGAGTCTGTAACCTGAAGCGTATGTAACCTGAAGCGTATGTAACCCGAGGTACCACTGTACCCCTAAACATTTTTTTAAGGGGAAAAAAAAAAAGCACTGTATGTCCTTATACTATTTTTCGCTCTCCGGGTGGCTCCCTCGTAGGCAAGAAGTCCTTAAGAGGAAGAGTCCTTTGGCTCTGTAGTAACTTCCTCCGGGGGGGAAAAGAAAAGAAAAAAATGCTTGGAAATTGGATGACAGGAAAGACAAGGTAATTTGTCTCGGCGTTTTGACAGGCTCTGATATTCCATCACAGGCAGAAGCAAAGGGAAGCCCCATTTAATTTGCATGATGAGCGACAACGTTTCGGAGGCTAAAAATGCATTTGAATGGAAATGCTCAGAAGTGAACAATGCATTTATTAAAGCAGTTTCCTGATTAGGCACTGGAGGAAATAGCTCTTCACACACACCCCATCCCATTTCACCATCGGAACTGCTTTACATAAGCAATAACCCAGGGAAGGGTGCCTATTTATACCGCCGCTTCATAGGCATGCTGTGGGTATATTATGAAATTTAAAAGGTAGATGAGCTCCAGCACTCAAGTACACTGGACTTTATTGGCATCAATCCCATCTTGGTTCAGGATCATTAGATATGCAATACATCCCCCCCCCCCTGCATTCAATACTCACAGGAACATCGGAAGCTGTCTTATCCTGAGTCATTGGTCCATCCAGTTTAGGATTTTCTACATTCACTGGCTCTCCAGGGTTTCAGGCACGGGACCTTCTGCATACCAGAAAGATGTCCTCATCTTGTATATAGTTAATAAAGTTTATCTTATGTTTATGTATTCCGCAAGTTACTAATTTGAGAATAACACACTGACTGTCACCCATTCTCTGGGGTTTCATATAGGGGACATTCCAAACTCTACCGGGAAATACAAAGGATTCAGCCTGGTACCTTCTGAATGCAAAACAGATGCTCTACCACTAAGTTACAGCCATTTCCCAGCAAAGGGTAGGATGGTGGAGTGGTCTGACATGGCTCATCCTCACTTCAACACAGTCACATCAAAAGAGCAATTTGATGTAAACTGATTTTGAAATGGATGCATATTTTTTAATCTCCATGATTCTTATTCTTTTATTGACTATTTTGCAATACACATGCATTTAAATGGTTCTGGTCTACCTGCTACCTGCTAACTTTTGGGTCCATGAAAGCTATATATGGAGGCTCTGGGCATAAATTGAAAGGGATATTCTCCTGTCATTCTATTGCTGCATAGCGGTCTTCTCTGTCCTTTTTTTCTTTCTTTTTTGGTACTGTATCCTTATAGACCTTATGGATTCAATGTAAATAGCTGCTTTTGTGTGTTGGCAGCTTTTCTTTTTCTCCTACTGACAGCAGCAAGCCTTGCTTTGTTATTTATACCTTTACAACAGCCTGTGGTGTTGTATTTCGGAAGGTACCTGTCTCTTTTACAGAAAAGTATTGTTTTGTTCTGTATGCTGATGCTTGCTGTAGTGTTGCACCATTTCAAGGGCTACAGAAGGGATTCAGGATGACTGGCTGGTAAAAAACATGTTGTTAAACATATAAAAGTGTGTGTGTGTGTGTGTGTGTGTGTGTGTGTGTGTGACCATGTGTTCTGAGGCTGACCTATTTCTGTGATTTTTATTTTTCCTCCCCGCTTTGGATGTGGTGGGGGGCCCTGCATTCATTTGCAGGTTTCCTGCTTCATTTGGTGAAAGCTCTTGCAGAAGGGTAGCTCCATTATTTTGCTGCAGCAAAAACACCTGATGAACCTGAGAAAGGCTAACAAATATATTGTTACATGTCACCCCCAATCTCCACAGTTGTGCGAGTTTCCAGGAAGTTCCAGGCGCTTACTCAAAGTTTGTGTTTCCTTTGGAAATTAGGCATGGCAGAGCCTGACTTCCAGTTTAAAAGTCCAAGCATTGATTAAATCCTAAATCCATGAATTATGGGTACCGTGCACCCACAAACTCTGACACCCAAACTCATAACAATATCACAGCGCTAGCTTTTGTGGTCTAGTGTCCACTTAATCCATTCCGTTGGCAGGAATTTTACAAGAACATGGGAAGCACCAGATTCCCTCCTGATGGAAGATCAGACCTAGAGACAGAGGGATCTTGAGATACTATAAGTAAACTGGGTTATTTTATTCAGAAGACTTTTTTCAGAGAACAGAAATGAAGCAAATATTAGATATCCCTTCCTCTCTCTCACACACATTCTTACACTTACACACACACACACACACACACACACACACACCATCCCAAAATAGGGGGGGGAAATCACAAGTCAGGTTTTCAACTTACACAGTGGTTTTGCTTCATGGCTCATAAGATGTGTAACACCTCTTTTTTGGTCTATAGGCCAAAAATGTGTAACACCACTTGATCACCCGGGGCCACTTTTCTACAGCATGTGCAGGGACTTTAAGCCAAATTCAGGATTTCTCATTTCTGACTGAGTAGCCTGAAAGTTCACTGGCCTAAAGTCATAAAAGTGGAAAAAGACTCCTACTGTGTCAGACCAAAGATCCATGCAGCCCAGCATCATTTTCTCCACATTGACCACCCAGATGCCTCCAAGGATGAGTGAGAATTGCCATCATGAGATGGCAAAGGGGCCATTCCAGGCCTCTTTGCCATGCCAGCCTGAGAACCATTACAGCAAAAAGACATTTTGGACCCCCTACACTTTCTCTCCTAGCTGGCACGAGGGCCGAATCTGTGGATGTGCTGTTAGCAGCCCCATTTCATCAAGCTGTGCTACTGCTGGCTATGGGTTAGGATTGCAGCCTACGTTAGCTATAGGTTATCTTCAACTAAGGCCATGTTGGCGACAGGTCAGCTAACTAATATTGAATCGCACAGCTATATACAACATGGATTGGTTTTCATTATGGATTTGTAAGGCGCCTCAAGATTCTTTGTTTTTGTTCTTCTTCCCATAAATGCAATGCCAGAAGTAAATAACACAAGGGTAAATTCTATTAGGAAGAAGCTGCTAGACGCCATCAGGTTTTTTCTACGAGTGAATCAGGGGGCTGTCAATATAAATCTCAAACTATAAAGAACGAATCTGGAAATCATTCCAAGTTGGTGCTTGAAGAAAGTGTCATCAGGTTGATCATAAGATCTATAAATAATCTGTTCAAATGCTGCCACCTCATCCATCTACAGATATCATAACAATAGGACGTGGGAGAACTTCTCCCCACTGCAGTTATAATAATCCCCCCCCCCCACAATACTGCAATTATGAAGGGGTTCTAACTTAGTGGATTGTCATTATTTTAAAGTGCAAGAACAAAATGACCTCTTTTTGCCTACAAAGTCTTTACCACCACCTGAGGTATCGTTAGAGTAGCACCTGAGATCCTTTGTGAACAGTGTGAGATTGGTGAACATGGCTGCATTTGAAACCCTGATTTTGTGGAATATACTGTGGATGAAAGAGAATTTTGTTGGGTCCACATTTTTAAGTGAAAGGGCCTAACTCACACCTCTTGGACTAATACAAGGATGTGACTATCATGATCTTTAGTGGTAGCTGAGATCCACTGGATCCAGAGCTGTGTTCTCAACCAGCATTGGGTCTGTTCTTGGCCTGATGGCTTTGTCAGTCTGAAGCTGGCACAAGAATCAGGCTCTAATCTACCTGACCTCCCCCACCACCTTTTTGCTGCTGCCCCTATAAGTAGCTGGGTTGTGCCCAAAGCAGTAGCTCTGCCACTAGGGCCGGCCCACTCATAAGGAAAGGTGAGATGACTGCCTTGGGCGGCAGTCTCCACAGGGGCAACAGATCTTGATGCAGAGTTTTAGTCCCGCTCCTTGTTCATGATTTAGATCTTCACTCGTTCCTTCTTTCCCAGTGGGGAGGGAGGTGCCATTTTGCTGTTTGCCTCAAGTGCCCAAATGTATTGAGCTGGCCCTGTCTACCACTCTTTGGAGCCTCACTGGCATCAGAGAGCAGCAGGAATTGTCTGCTTGGGTCACAGATAATGTGACCAACCTCAGTGCCACGGAGAAGGTCCTGCTTCCAGCTGAAGATGACTTCCGCTCCCTTAATAAGAGAATACAGAACAGCATGGATCTTGAGAATGAGACCAACAAAATGCCAAGCGAGAAACTTGCCTTACCATGCTGTGCAAAATCAGTGCCTCATTCCACAGCCAGCAGGGCCCAGGACTCTGACACTGAAGTGTCTGGCTTTACTTTTAACCCAGCCAGATAATGAAAAGAGCTGCTTGAGACATTATCTCTTCCACCCAAGGAAGCCCTCCCTTTTCCTGGATCCTTAATTGCCATGTACTTTACCTGGCTTACTGGCTCTGCCTGGATCTTCTAATTACAAGAAACATCTTAATCACTGTGCAGCAGCAAAGCGAGTGTAATATTGTGACAACACCTACTAGTACAATGAATTGCAGATGAACAGCATCACTGTTACTCAGGAACAAACTTTGCTCCTTCTGCTCTTTCTCTCTCTCACACACACTCTCTTTCTCCCTCTCTCTCCTTTTAAAACATCACTCTCCCGCAGTCCCGTCTCGTCTGTTATAAAGCAATCCTATTGTGGGCCTTGAGGACATTCAAAGCACTCAAAGAGCTCATTAATTTCCGTCTGATGTGGTTTCAGGACACATGCAAGGAGGAAGCGAGAGGTCTTGGTGGTATTGACACATGGTAATTTGGACCGGATTTCCTCTCTCCCAATGCGTGTGCAAATATCCTTACATAAATCCTTAGATAAATAAATCAAGGCATGGCCAGAAGGGCTTTCAGGAGAAATAAAGCAAAACAAACAATTTATAACGTGGAGGGTGAAATACTGCATTCCAAGTGAAAGGAAGCGGATTGCCCCATATCTTGTGCTCAGTAAGTTCTGCCTTGTGATCTGGCCTCATAGACTAGAGCACCAAGCCCCCTAAAATTCATATTTGCAGTTCTCATTGTAGTTGTATATTTGGGGCTGATAGCAGGCATTGCCTGATGAGGCTGCTTTCCAGTCTGGGAGAGTTGTGTCCCTGCTGTAACTGCTGGCCCTTACTTCAGCAGCTCAGTTTATATGTAATGCAAAACCATGGTTTGGAACTATATGAGGTAGCCTCAGGCTCAGATGCTCTCCTCTTTCCTAGTGCACTGAGATCAGTGAATTAGCTCCTTCCTGGTTTGTGGCAAGTCAATGTGAAGTTACAGCCACACCAACAAACTATAGTATTCGCTAGAACCGTGAAGTGGATCTGGACAAATCTCAGATTTCAAATCATACTTTCCAGAACAATATGCAAACTGAAACAAAGCCATCCCTCAAAATTTGCACTTTTCTGAATTTTGCATTGCAGTTCTTTGCTCAGGTCAGCTCACAAGACTAAAGATGCAGTTCAGTGGTTCGCCACCTGGGGTTGCTGTGCACAGATGCAGAAACTCACGGCACATTTTCCACTTAGGAAGCATGCCAAACTCTAGCCCTGGTGGGCTCACCACAAGAAAGCCAGCTGAGGCTCTGTGGTTTCCTGGTTCTAGCCACAACAGCTTCTGATGACAAGCCTTCTGCATCTATAATGGTGTGAAAGAGGCAGGCCCAGTTTGCCAAGCTGCAGTGAGGAAGGTGGCTCCACTCTAAGGAGTCAGAGCTGTCCAGCTGCAACTCTCTGAAGCTGTTTATGAGAAGGTCTGAGCTTGGAAACCAACAAAGCTGAGCAGATCCCCCTGTGGTCCCATGCATTACTCAAGCAATGCAGGGCACTTACCTAACTTCCAGCACTGTGCAGCAGCCTGCAGCCCAGTTCCGGAAGGCAATTAGGGGCACAGAAAGTTGCCTGACAGCCAGCTGACACTCTTTTGTATACTCTTGTCTATACTGACAGGCAGTTGTGTCTCTCCAGGGGTCTTTCCTGTCACTTGCCCCCTGGAATCCTTGAACCGCCAGTACCGGAGATTGACCCTGCTGCCTTCTGCATCCAAACCACATGTTCTGCCATTGAGATACAGCTTTGTAGGATCTTGCAGAAACATAGGAAGCTGCCATAACTGACTCCTGTCTCTCTGGTAAACACCAAACGAGGGAGCAACATCAATGAAGACCAACCGAAGCTAACCCCGGGGTTCCTGTGGTCCTGGCATGGCCCTAGCCCCTCAAGTGGACTTTGGACGAGATCCAGGACCCCCAGATACCTTTATTCATGGAAGGGCAGGTGATGGCCGCACCTCCCCTCCCACACTTCAATAAGCCAAATCTTACAAAGTTGTGATGATTGCTAAGGGGGTAGGCGAAACCAAGTGGCTACATCCAATCTGCCAAATGGAAAAAAATCCTACCCAGCCCCTGCTCCAAAGCAGGCGACCCCATCCAAAGCAAGGCCGAAGCAGCACCACCTAAAATTAGGGAGGGAGGGCGGGTGTTTCGACAGTGCGATGCAAGTTCCCCCAGTTACGTCGTGCTGCCACTTTTATAGGCCCCAGGAATCGCGCCAACCACCCTGATTGGCCAAAACAGCCTGCTGCGACCCTGGGGCCCAATGGTTAAGGCTGGGCCATGCCCAGCAACAACTCTCCCAGCGGGGGTGCCTTAGGGGCCCACGCGCAACCAGGACCCTCATTAAGGAGGATCCCATTTGTCATAGACTGGTAACCGCTGTCCAGGATTTCAGGCAGGGATCTCTCAGAGTTCTATGTGGAAATGGTGAAAATCAAACCTGGGACCTTCTGCATGCAAACAAATGGTCTGCCACTGAGCTGGAATGGTTAACTCAAAAGTCTTGCAGTTGCTGGAGTTTTCCTGCCTATGCGTACTAGTTCATCACTGGAAACTTCTTCCCACCTTCCTGCACAGTGCTGTGTCATCCCCCGACTTGCTTCTTCTGTGACTGCAGGTTCTGAGGAAGGCTTGGGGGCGTTTTGAGCCCCGCAATCCCTCAATTCATCATTGGCAGTTTCTCCCCCCCCCCTTACAGGCACACAGAAATAGTTCTGGCCTCCACTAGATGGTGCTAACCTTGTGCAACGCTCCTTTTGCAGCAATCGCTATCAATAAAGCACAGCTTTGCTACACTGGAGATAATTATTTTTCAAATCTGGCAGAACTAGCCACTGCTCCATAATTCATGCTCTGCACACTGCATGACAGCATTAAAGGCATACTGGCTTAGATTCTCCCCACCCCTTAATTAGGGGCTCGGAGAATTTAGTCATAGATAATCTGCATTCCGTCAGTCACCCATGGGCACAACAACAGGGTAGTCCATGCATTTTATAGAACACTGATCTCTTAATTAGATACAAAGTGGGATGACTTCTTACAACCGGGGAATTGGAAGCGTTTGGTCTAATAAACGCTTCCTTCCAAATAGGAGATCCATACATGGATCTCTGGCTGTAAACAGAACGGCAGCGTTTACTGCAAGCAATCCAAATGCTGCTCTGCCTTCAGGTTGGTTCGCCTTGGAGGGAATTGGCAGTGCACAGTTGTTTGTGCGCTCATTTATTTTTATAAATACATCGGTGGCATTCAGTCATTAGCAGAACAAGTACCTGAAGTGCAGCAGCAGCAACAAAAGCGTAAAAATGGTGTTGCGACTTGGGTTGGGCCTTAAGGAAATAAGAAGAGCCTGCTGGGTCAGGCTAGGGGCCCACCAAGTCCGGCATCCAGTGTGGTGTAGTGGTTAAGAGCGGTGGACTCGTAATCTGGTGAACCAGGTTTGCGTCTCCACTCCTCCACATGCAGCTGCTGGGTGACCTTGGGCTAGTCACACTTCTCTGAAGTCTCTCAGCCCCACTCACCTCACAGAGTGTTTGTTGTGGGGGAGGAAGGGAAAGGAGACTGTTAGCTGCTTTGAGACTCCTTCGGGTAGTGATAAAGCGGGATATCAAATCCAAACTCCTCCTCCTCCTCTTCTTCGTCTCCTCTTCCTCCTCCTCTTCTTCTTCTCCTCACAGTGACCATCAGTTGCCCATGGAAACCCACAAGCAGGACCCTAGCACAAGAGCATTCTGCACTCCTGTGGTTTCCAACAACTGGAATTCTGCTGCATTACTGCCTCTGACCACGGAGGCAAAGTTACCATTGGCTAGTTGCCGCTGAGAGCCTTCTCCTCTGCAAATTTGCCCAAACCTCTTTATAAACCACCTAAGTTGGTGGTCATTCTGCCTGAAGAAATATTGCCCTTTGCCTCTCCTGAAGCTTCTAGCATTCATCTTCACTGGATTTACATGAGTTCTGGTGCCATGAGGGAGGGATAAAAATCTTTCCTCTATCTGCTTTCTCCATAGCATGCATCATTTTAGAAACTTCTATCATGTCACATCTTACTCTCCTTTTCTCTAAGCTAAAAGTCCCAAATGCTGCAACCTTTCCTCATTTTTGAAAGGGGGCAGGGATTTGTGTGTGTCGGTTCTTCACATGCCAACATCAGTTTACATTTAAAAAAGAAGTCCTCATTAAAATTCACAATTATTTTTCATGAATTTCCCTTGATATACGTACATGTTTTTGTATGCTTTTGTGGTGGGGGGCAATGTACCAATTTTTGGTACTTTTTTTGCAATTTCCCCATATACAGTGCATTTTTTTGGTATGTTATTTTCACTAACAGGCATTTTTATGCTTACTTTTACCCTGATATATGCATTCTAATTAGCTGACTTGACCACGGAACTGCATTGCAAAATTCAAAAAAGTGCAAATTTCAAAGGATGGCTGTGTCTCAGTTTGTGTCTTTGTTTTGGAATGCATGGATTAGGAAGCTTTAGATGTGAACTTGATCAAATTTCTCCCCATCCCTAGGCAGCAGCAAACAGGCTCCATGTGTGAATCTGAGCTGGTATCCCAGGGAGTTCTACGTCTGGTGCGACTGCACCGGTCACGCTCCTCCAGATCTGCCTTTGAAGGAACTATGAGGGTCATCTAGTCCAACTCCCTGCAAAGCACAAAGTTTTTGCCCAACATGGTCCTTGAACCCATGACTCTGATCTTAAGAGTCTTGTGCTATAGAAGAAGAGTTTGGATTTGATATCCTGCCTTTCACTCCCTTTAAGGAGTCTCAAAGCAGCTAACATTCTCCTTTCCCTTCCTTCCCCGCAACAAACACTCTGTGAGGTGAGTGGGGCTGAGAGACTTCAGAGAAGTGTGACTAGCCCAAGGTCACCCAGCAGCTGCATGTGGAGGAGTGGAGATGCGAACCCGGTTACCCAGATTACGAGTCTACCACTCTTAACCACTACACCACACTGGCTCTCCGACTGAGCTATTCCAGCTCAACTGTGCATCTTTTCTCTCTTCCTATTCTATAATCAGGGGGCAGCTGGCCAGGCATGAGCATGGTTACAGATATACTTTATTTCTACTTTAAAATACATCTTATCCCTTTCTACAAGAGAATTGTGAATAAGACGTTGTGTTTTCCATCCAAGCAGCAGAAGTAAATTCCATTTGATTCCTGCAGTCCTGGTGGCAGTATGATTTTCAGGTGAGTTTAAAATTCAAAGCTATAGAAGCTGAGGATATTTTGTGTGTGTGTGTTCTGGGCTGGCAAACTACCTTTTGCTGCAAAGTATCTGGGAAGCAGAAGCGGCTATAAAGAATGGAATGGCAGTGTAAGGGGGAGAAGAGAAATGTTTACTGTGTGCTTCACTGCTGAAGCAAAACATAAGGATGTCTAACGAACGGGGGGTGGGGATAGGATCAATGCCTAGCTGAACGGCTGCATGGAAATCACATAATAAATTATAACACAAATCATAAATATACCATCAAACATATCATAAGGTGGACAGGGTATATTTTGAAATGACAAGCCCATTCCTAGACTCAGCAGCAGGGAAGTAGTAAAACATCAGCCAGAGAATGCCATTAAATATATATAAATATATATATTTTTACTTGCCAGCAAAATGAAAATGGGATAAATTGATGAGTGTCTTTTGAGAGGGCTCAGATTAATTGCAAATTCATTTTGCACTCAAACGTGCAACAGATTTTAAGCCATTTGAGTGGCATCTTCAAGTGTGCTGCAACAGTCAGTGGCCCTTGACGTGTTTTCCACTAGCAATAACCCCACTCTGATTTAACCTTATAGGTTATGACGCTGTCACTATGCAGTGAAAGTAGAAAGTCGCTCTGCAGTGAAAGTAGAGGCGTTAGTGGTGGAAACTAATTTTTTTTAAGAGACAATTCCTATCAGGGGTTTGCAGAGATGAGAGGGTTTCTCCCATTGGATTGCCCTGGTTTCTCCTGCCTTATGTTTTATTCTAGAACAGAGCCAAAATGCATTACCACCAACTTTACCACTCCTCTCATATGTGGAGAAATTGGGGTTCGAGGAGGCATAGTGCTAAGTGTGTGGGTGTCAAGAGTGGTTTGAGCGAATCAACAACACTGTAAAAAAAGGCAGGACTTTGAACGATTAGTTATATATTTAGTTCCATAGCCAGGAAACAAGTGCACTATATGTGTTTTTCTCTCATTCTGTCTTCTAATTACACTGTAAAAATACCCCCCGCCCCGTATCATCCCTGTAGGCTGCTTCCTGCTGTGTTTACTTCTGAATCTGTTTACAGCTCTTTACAAGTCTTTAAAATAAGCTTCCATTAAGTCCTTTGCCAGTTTCCTTTCTTTGGCTTTTCAAGCAGTTTCATAAAACTTGTTTAAAAGCATCATCAAGCAAATTAATCAAAACGGGAAGTAAAACTCCCTAGTAAACAAAGGACTGCAGAGTCGGAAGTACTGTTATTTTCACCGCCAACGCCACTTGCTTCAACACATCACTGTTCTGCTGACTTGTGGAAGTAGCTCCCAGAGAATCTGCCTGATTTGATATCAGATTCAGGTACACCAAGATTAGCCCAATCCGTGCTATCAAACCCAAATAACAAACCCAGACTGGAGATCATAGAATTATAAAATTGTGCAGTTGGAAGGGACTCAATTCCTAGCCCAAGTCCTTGCAATGCAGAAATCTCAACTAAAGCATCCATGATGGATGTCCATCCAAGTTCTACTTAAAAACCGCCAATGAAAGAGAGTCCACCAGCTCCCAAAGGTGTCTGCTCCACTGTCAAGCAACTCTTACCATCAGAAAGTTATTCTTGATGTTTAGTTGGAATCTCCATTCTTGTAACTTGAAACTACTGGTTCAGGTACTACCTTCTGGAACAGGAGTAAAAAAGCTTGCTCCATCTTACATGTGAGAGCCCTTAAGACATGGGTAGGCAAACTAAGGCCTGGGGGCTGGATCCGGCCCAATAGCCTTCTCAATCCAGCCCATGGACGGTCCAGGAATTTTGGCCACAACTTTATTCAAATACAGCAATGTGAGTGGTTGCTTAGGCATTGGTAGCACTAACTGCCCCCGCACGGGGACAGCTCTGACATTCGCACCCCCCCCCCCGCGAAGTCAGGAAGGGTAAGTCACCTGGGGAGAGAGACGGGACTGGGAACCATGCCTCACCTCTCCCCAGCATGCTCCCAGGGGCTTGCGTGGCCCTAGCCCCTTGCCAGGGGGTTTCGGACAAAAGCATGAGGGAGCCCCTGGGTTCCTTTAACGGTAAAACCCTTCAGCAGCAGCAGCATTTTGGAGGGGCAGGCACAGCCGAATCCATACCCCCAGCAACCAATTCCAGACCAATGCCTAACCGCAAACCTTACAAGTTGTGACGATTTGCTATGCGGTAGGCGAAAACCAAGTGGCACACACTAATCAGCCAAATGGCAAAATTCCTACCGGGCCCCTGCCCCAAAGCAGACGACCCCATGACAGGCAATAGCAAGGTCAAGCAAACAGCCTAACATTAGGGAAGGGAGGGCGGGTGATCCGAAGCATGCAGCGAAAGAGGACGTCCGTTGCTGCATGCCTTGTATTTAACAAATAGGGCTGTCAATCACTAATTGGCAACATCTAAATTTCCCCAGTAACAGCCCGCCCCTGCTTACAGGATGGCCAAACCATTTGCCTAGTAACAGTGAGGTGTCTTGTCAGCCCCGCCCGCAACCTGTGCTCTCCATGAGGGAGAACACACTTTGTTATCCTGCTTTGTTACACAAGATTGTTTTTTAGTGTTGCAAGTTTTAGATATTTTTATTATATATTCTAAGTTATGTGTTGTGCTCCTTTAAAGGAGAGAGCAGTATGAAAATGAAATATTTGATACATAACTATGGTGATGATGCTACTACTAGCTAAGTATGCAGTTGGACAAATAAAAAAAAATAGAGGCTGCAATAGATGAGCAATAGAGGCCCCTGTTGTCAAGAAGAAAGCCCTGTTGAACTCAATGTGAGCAGACACATATAGGACCAAGATGCAAGTTGTTACAATGCTAAAGGCTTTCTGCCTTTAGGTAGACTGCCATAATCTCAACTAAATATCCATTTCATTAGGCCCAGCTGTATATCTAACTAACTTGGATTCAAATCTTGTGTTACTTGCTTAATTATCCTGTGCTGTCTTTGCTCATCAGTGCCTATTATGGGAACGCATTTACCTGTGTATAAATAGCTCCATGTTCCCCCTTTTAATCAGCACATCTCCTGATTAATCCATTGATGTCATCATAGTCCAGCGGGTGACATCACAGCTTATCATTATCACCCCTGGTGCACTGATTCTTTCAGGAAGTAGGAGGGAGGTGATGAGAAAGGGAAGTGAGTTTTTGTCTTGCACAAATATCCTGCTAATGATGGGGAGGGGGAAAGCAGCTCTAAGGGAAGGCTGTACTTTAACTACCAGGTTGTTCTTTGGAAATGTGATGTACCACAAGAGCTTTGCTCTTTACTTGTAAAGATTGAAGCTTGGCTTTAAAAAGAGCTTCTAACTTCTAGAGGTGAAAAAATCCCCGTTGGAAGATAATCTTCTCAGCTTCCTGCCCAAAGAAGGAGACCAGCAGCAATGGAAAACAGTTTTAATCAACAGAGATCGTTCCTCCTTCTCTAGGACAGATTCACCCAGTGACGGAAGACCAGTGGCCACTAATAGCCATGGCTTCATCTTTGCAAATAAGCCTCACAAAGGGATGGAAGGATTTATTTTTGTAAACCACTTAGAGGTTTGTTTGGTTATGTTTTGCAATCCGGCAATATGCGCAATTTGTTTAATAAAATAAATAAGGAGCTGCCAGTTTTGTATTTCTCCATTTCTCATTTTTTTAGTCTTTCTTCTTCCTCCTCAAACTTCTATACCACCCTTCGTCCGAAGATCACAGGGCAGTTTAAAATATAACCCCAAAATACAAAAATTCGTAAATCAGCAATTGCATTAAAAAAAAATAAATCCTCATGAAAATTCATCGGCAATTTAATGCAAATTTCTACAAAAATTTTTTGGGGGGGATGCAATTTGTACCATTCTTTTTTGCAAGCAGTTTCCCCTAATACAATGCATTTTTGTTTGTTATTTTTACTAATAAATACTCATTTTCACGCACACATTCCCCTGATATACACATTTTTGTAACCATTACTTCATTGGAGAACTGCACCACAAAATTTGAATAGCAGCAGCTTTTGAAGGATGGCTTTGGTTTGAGTCACAACCCCATATGAATAAAAGAAGCTTCCATATCTTGAATTAAATTGTTTTTGAGCTAGATTGGCCAATCTGCTCTTGCTACCTAAGATCCCGGATATATCAGTGATTGAATCTGTGACTTCATGTATACAGAAGATGTGCTCTACCCATTGACCTATGGACCTTTTCCAGCTGTTTTGATTTCTAGGAAATTTACATAGATGTATTCAACGTAGTTTTCATTACAACTCAAATTAATTTCACCCCAACAGTTCTTCTCTACAAATGTTGACTTTCCATATCCTTTGAATAGTCAAATATTTGCCAAGGATTCACCAAATATTCAATATCAGTATTTGTCATTGGTATTCATTTCATTTACTCAGTATTCATCATATCAGGATTTGTTATAATTTGTTCTTATAATTGATTTCAGTACTTGATAGTAGACTAGGAACGGGGTTTCGTATGTTGATATTATTGGATTGCATCTGTACAGGCGAAACAATCTCAAAACAATAGCAATTCAATAACAAATACAAGAAAGGTAGCCCCTCTAAAAATAATAAAACAAAAACTAGTGTTGCTGCTGCTACTCTAAATCTGTCATTTGGTAAACCACCATTGCATAGGTTCTCTCACTGGTCATCAACTCCCTGCCTTTAAAGGCACTTTACAAGGAGATTCCAGCACAGAACTATTGAATTACAACATATCAAGTAATTCAGTTGTATTACTTGTTGCCTAATTGAGATCATTCCACTTCAGTTGTTAATTAACTTAATGATCCCAGGATGTTTATGTTATTATCAACATTGCTTTGTGGATGGTCGCTGTAATTATTTTACATATATTAAGCTTTAGTGAAATTTTCACAATTTATACTATTTTCATGCCATTTCTCTATGAATTCACTCCAACAATTTTCCCATGTGTAATATACTATATGTGTAACATGCAAGATGTACATATGCAGGATAACATTCCATGCATCTAATGAAGTAGATTCTGGTCCACGACAGCTTATGCCATCGTAAATTTGTCAATCTTTAAGATGCTACAGTAATCTTTCTCTTGACTCTGTATTGTTCTCCTCTATTCGTTACTGTCTTCATAAAGTGACGACCTTAGCTGTAGTTTTAAGGAAGCTAGAGGAGGTATGATTTGGCTTAAACTGGTAGTAGTGAGTTGGTGGGGCTTGGCAATTTCATACAGAGCCTCCTGATGTGTGCATGATACAAGATACTTCTCATTCCTGCTCCAGTGAAATGGAGAACTTTTTTCAGCCTGAGGACCACATTCCATTGTGGGCAGTCATCTAGGGGCTACATGCAAAAGCTATCCTCCATCCAGGCAAGGAAGAGACACATTCAAACCTCACAAAATGCAGGTTCACTATAGGCCCAGTGAGCATATAGAACCCCAAGGGCCAGACAGACAGGCTTAGAGGCTGCATTTGGCCCTCAGGCCTAAGGTTCCCAATAATAATAATAATAATAATAATAATAATAATAATAATAATAATTTATTATTTATACCCTGCCCATCTGGCTGGGTTTCCCCAGCCAATCTGGGCGGCTTCCAACAAAACACTAAAATACAATAACCTATTAAACATTAAATGCTTCCCTAAACAGGGCTGCCTTCAGATGTCTTCTAAAAGTTTGGTAGTTATTTTTCTTTGTACCTAAGGATTTAACTGAAGCCTCCTTATAATATCCCTATATAACACAGATGGGACAAAACAAAGACATTTACCAGTGACAGGTAGTAAAAATGAGACTTCCTCTGGTAGAGACATTCTGGGAATGGAGAGGAGAAAGAAGAAACCACAAAATTACTTAGGTCAGCAGGCATGTCTGATCATTATACTTTTCTAGGGTTCAAGGTGTGCCATCTGACCTATTTGAGCTTAGTTATGGCAAAGATGGTCTGATGACACATGAGAGCATGACCTTGCTGAAGCCAAGCAGGACTGGGTCTGATCATTGCCTTGATAGGTGGCCTCCTGGGAGCCACATCCATGCAACCTTGAGTTCCATGATGGAAGAAGTGTGGGAGATAAATGTAAGAGTATTAAATTTAACTGGTGATGTTCTACTTGTCTACCTGTCAGAGGTAGCATGCCTCCAAACACCAGTTGCTGTGAATTGCAGCAGTTGGACTTGGCTCCTGCTTGTGAGTTTCCAGTGGGCATCTGATTGGTCAGTGTGAGAACAGCATGGTGGACTAGATGGGACTTTGGTCTGATCCAGCAGGCACTTCTTATTTCAAATTAAATTAATTTAAGAAGACTGAATCCCCACTGGATGTGCTGAAGGTCACCTTAAGCTTGAGTTCTGGCTGATCACAACATGGGCTGCATTCAGATGGGAGGGGGGGCTCATCAAGGAGAGAAGGTGACAAGTTTCGAAGGCCTGTTTTCAGATCTCACTACAGAGGCGGACTTGGGAATGCCCTTAACACTGAGGGGATCAAACCTCCCTGATCAGAACCTTCAAATGGGATACTTGAGATTAAATGAAGCTTTCACAGAACGTCGAGTTTTCGTTTCCCTGGGCTACAGCACCGAGCAGCGCTAATCACCATAATATGCTAATTTGTTAATATGAATAAAATGTTATGAGCTTGGATGTTACTACATAAGTGATAAAAATAAGTTCTACAAAAGAAAGTGAGATTAATCTCTGAGCAATTGATGGTAATTCAGGCAGCCGGCGAAGGAAGGATGAGAAATCTCAATCGGCGTTGCCCTTGCTCTTCTCTAGGGTTCTTGGACTTTAACCAAGTGATTATGATATATAATTAATGGGGCTGGGG
Organism: Podarcis tiliguerta; assembly: GCF_965153285.1. Taxonomy (NCBI): domain Eukaryota; kingdom Metazoa; phylum Chordata; class Lepidosauria; order Squamata; family Lacertidae; genus Podarcis; species Podarcis tiliguerta. The sequence goes on along the minus strand of NC_139543.1, from coordinate 53,769,078 downwards.
AAATGGGGGGGGGGATTTCACTTACAGAATATCCAGGCTCCTTATTTTCACTGGAGATGCAATTGCTCCCCAGACAGAGAGAGAGAGAGAGAGGCAAAGAAGTAATTTCAAGTTTAACGTTTTCTTTTGATATGTATATCACTCCTCCCCCCCACCTCAACTTAATTGGCTTAAAGGGTAGTTCTTCCCAGAAAATTGAATCTGGCTTCACAGGGCACCATGTTTATTGTCTCTCCATGACTTCCGGAACAAATTGGATGCCTTTACAAGCTAGCAGAAGATTACAGATATTTCACACACACCCCTGCCCCTGTGTGTCAGCATCACAAACTCACCCTGGGATCATCAAATCAAGCTGTGTTCTTTCCTGCTAATTCTTCTCCTTGTTATTCTTTCTTTCTTTCTCTTTCTTTCTTTCTTTTCTTCCTTCTTTTGTTCTTTTAGCTTTCTTTGTTGTTATTTTTGTTAAATGCCAACACTGCATGCAAGCTTAGTGTGGCAGACAAAGGGAAAGGCAGGGCACAATCTTCAAACTGCTTACTTTGAAAGACAGGCTTGGAAGTTAATTCTGCTTTTCAGTTCCATTAATCACATTTCGGGATGGTAGACCTTGGCATCATAGCTGTTTGTCTCAAGGTTTGGGGGCTGATTCATGCAGCCATTTGCATGATTGAGAACAGCACCATCAGCTAATGGACTTGCATGTGTGAATGGTCAGCCACTAACACAGTTTGGTCCAGTGTTCCTCTTGAAGGGCTTGAGTGTTCATTTTGTGTCTTGGTTTCCTTCCTTGAAGCTTGCGTTGAGGTATTATCTTGATAGCCATCGTGGAACATATTAGTCGGTGATCTGTCCAGCAGTTGTTGATGCTCGTCATAGCTCTGGTAAGGAGCACATCATGGCGATCTTTAGCACAGACAATAACATAGTCTAAGAGGTGCCAGTGGTTTGACTGAGAATGCCTCTATGAAGTTTAAAATTTATTTTTCTGTCGAAAGAGTGTGTTGGTAATAACAAGGTTGTGCGCTGCACATATTGTCAAAAGCAACAGCCTTTACCAAAGGTGTCATGGGCTTTGAAGACACTCGAACTCAGGACGCAAGGGAGAAACATGCTAAGAGGAAGGCACACCTGGCAAATCCACACTGTGATCAACTCCCACCCAGAAAACAATGTCTCCACTGTGGAAGGACGTGTGGATCTAGAATTGGCCTCCATAATCACTTACAGACTCATTGTTAAAACTGTGTTTATGGAAGACAATCTTACTCGGCTATGAGTGATCGCCAAAGATGAAGAAGACTAACACAGTGATCTCCTTCAATATCTCCTTGCCAGTGGCTTTCAGTAGAGAGAAAGTCACAGCAGTACGCTACAACAGCAGCAAGAATACTCATCGCGCAATACTGGAAGACGCAAGATCTACCCACGCTGGAAGAATGGCAAATGAAGCTCATCGACTATATGGAACTTGCAGAAATGACTGGCAGAATCAGAGACCAGGGAGAAGAGATGGTGAAGGAAGATTGGAGGAAATTTAAAGACTATTTACAGAAGCATTATAAAATTACGAACGTTTGAGGTTATCAGATTGAATGTAAAAGAATGTTATTATAAAAATGACAATGTTAAAGAAAGTATATTTAATAAGACATAGGGAAATGTAAGGATAAATAAGACAATAATATTAATCTGAACCAAAGATACGCCAGAGGGAAAGAGTTTACTACCAGAATATAAGACCTAGAATACAGAGTGGGAAGGCATGGGGAAGTCGCAGACCTAAGTTAACGCTGAAGAATACAATGATACAATATTTGTTTTTAATTCTTTTATTCTTACCGTTTTCATTTTTCTTTTTGTCTTTGTACAATGTATGTATTGTTTTTCTTTTGCTTTTTTCCTTTTGATGTGTTTGTCGATTTGTTCTTTTTTTGTTTATTGAATGTGGAAAATAAAATATTATTTAAAAAAAAAAAAAGAGAGAAAGTCACAGCAAGATGTTGGGAGTTGTGTACAGCACACAGGAGCCCTGCACTGCCTAAGCTAGCCTGATGACATAAAGTGTGGTGGAAGATAGTTTTCCATCACCAGTCCCATTGTCTTCTGTACATGTGTCAGGGGTTCAGGAGACAGAGCTTACTGTCAGAGCTGGCTCCGGGTCCCAGCTCACCAAGGACCAACGCTAGCCGATAGTACAGTATCAAAGTCTTTATTGAAGAATAGTCGCCGGTCTAAAGTCCAGACGTAGAGCTGGGACGCTGAGACTTGTAAATGGAGACTATTCTTCAATAAAGACTTTGATACTGTACTATCGGCTAGCGTTGGTCCTTGGTGAGCTGGGACCCGGAGCCAGCTCTGACAACATGGAATGTAGAGAGGGCACCATTTTGCTTCCTCAGGCAGAAAAATGCCTGGGGTCAGCCCTGTATTACAAATATGTACCTTTCTGAACAGGAGACTTGCCTAAAGGCTTTGAACTCTTGATATAGTACCAAAGTGGATATAAATACTGTATGCTCATACTGGTGTGTGTTTTTTTTTTGGGGGGGGGGTTGTGTAATGGACATGTAGAAGAGCATATTTAAAGCCAGAGTCAACATTTCAGTACAAATCAAAGCCTCTCACTAGTGACTTCATCAAGTGAATTGAATGGCCAAGAACTGAGAATTACTGGATTTTCAGGAGTGCAAGTCCTGTAATCTCCCAAGATGAAAGATGCATCAAACGATTCTACATACAGCAAGGTAGAAGCAAGCAAAGGCCCAGGAAGCTTTTAGATTGTGGCTGTGAACATTTTTTTTCAGTCACAGCTACCAAGAATTGATAGCCAGGTTTTTTTGATCTGAAATTCTTTTTGAACTGGAAGTTTGCAAAGAGCAGAATTTCCCCATCTTCATGTGCTTTAAGGGTAGGAAATAGAAAATGGAGCCAAGATGATAGGACCATTCAAAGCTAGGTCACTAGCTGTTGTTTGTCATCGTTACAACTACAGCAACTTGCCCACCACAGGACCATCCTTCCTTAGGCCACATCCGTGCCATACATTTTAAAAACATGTAAAGCACATGCCTCCCCAGGACTCCTGGAAACTTCAATTTTATTAAGGGTGCTGGAAGTTGTAGCTCTATAAAATAGTTCCCATGATTCTTTGGGGGAAGGCACGTGCTATAAACACGCTTACTCTCAGTATAACAATGCAGCATACAGCTATGAAATTCAAAGTATGTATGTTGGGAAGGTTGACTTCAAGTTTCTATGAAACATTTGCATTCCCATTTCTTTCACAGAAAGAGCTGAAAAGGTAGCAATTCTGAAGAACTTGACAAGACCGAAGACCCATCTAGGCCACATTCACACCATACATTTAAAGCACTATGATATCACTTCAAACAGTCATGGCTTCCCCCCAAAGACTCATAGGAGCTGTAGTTTGTTGTTAGGAGACTCCCTTTCCCCCTTACAATTTTCAGAGTGGTCTAACAATTTCTCTCTCTTCACTGGGAACTCTGTGCAGGGAGGATGGGGCACAACCTTAGTTGTGGTAGCATATCCCAGTGCTGGCCAAGTTTTTTCTCCACAATGTCTCAGAAGTTGAGTTGACTTCTTGGGCATTGTGTGGGTGGAAAAATATGGTTGCCACCATAAAAACATGACAGCTGCCATATTCCACTCACCCAATGCCTGACAATGCCTGAGGAATCATTGGAGATGGAAAGGGAAAGAGTGAGTGAACACATTCCGGGCAGGCATCCACAGTGAGTCTGCCTGATTCTTCAGCATGGTGGCTCCATGTCTGTGCCCTTCTGCTTTCTTTTCCCACCAAACACATCTTTCAATTTTGCTAAATGAGGAGTAATACAACTCTTAATACAACTCTGCTTGGCCTGCAGACACTTTCTCAGACTACATGAAACCAAGTCAAGTTGTCTTCCTAGAGTCCTCTAGCGAGACCAACCTTACAAAGTCTCACAGCAGCAGGAGATTCTGACATCTATTTATTTGATTTATTTATCAAATTTATATTCCGCCCTATACCCAGGGTGTCTCACAGAATAAAATGTAGGAATGTATTTAATGTTGGAATCTGATGGTGCAGTTCTCCTAGTAATACTTGATGGATATGAACTTATATATGCGGAAAAGTTACGAATTCAAATCTTGCTGCATATAGCCCAAAGGCTAAAGCTATAAATGTTACTGGAAGTAGTGCTGTCCTGGAAAAGTGATCATGGAGATGAAACCTTGCATCCAAAACTAGTTTCTAGACCATGTTGAAGTGAGTAGCCATTTATACCCCTTCCACAGGGCACCAACAGTGGCATACGCCACTACAGCTTCACCGTCAATTGAGTGAAGCTGAAATTGCACCATTTAAGGATCTGGTCCTAAAAATCTCTCAGTGGGTAGGATATAAGGTTATTTTGCAATCTATAATAAAAGATTATGATGTATTTTCCATAGATTTTTTTTAAGCCTGGAAGGGACATTGAGCTCCTAGATCATGGAAAGTGGAAAGATCAGTATTTTAGAAAACTTCCCAACTCCACCAGCGCCCAATGGCTAAAAAGGCATTAGACAGACTCCATCTGACCTACTAAACCGCACCAGAGAGTATGCCTGTAGCATAAACTATAAGGCTAGACCTTTCATTATTCTCATTAAAATTGCTCATGTTGCAGCCTGGTTATAGAAATAATAAGATTTATTGATGTGTGTTTATTTCCCACTGGTCCTGCATTATGATAGCTTTGCCGTCTCAATGCTCCAGTTATGGATGAAGAGACGATGCACTTTCATTATGAGCCCTCGTTTCAGAAAGGCTTATAACTTTCTGGAAGAAGTAATAATCCCTTGGTATATCACTTCTTTGGTTCATAATGGTCAAAAAGGTGTTGATTTTCCTTTGCACCATGTTCACAACTTACTTTTTTTATATAAAAAAATAATGGTTCAGGGTTTCAAGCTTTCTTCAAAGGCAAATGCATTTGCCTCCTAACTTCTGGAGTTTAGAATTACATAACAGGTGGGGGAGTAGGGGAGGAACATCGAACTTCTTCAGCAAATAAAATCTCCTTCTGTCCTTCTGTTAAACACGTCCAGCTTTAGAATTTACTGTTACAAAAAAGGGGCATAGCTCAGCACTAGAGCATCTCCTTTGCATGCATAAGGCCTCAGGTTCAAGCATCAACATCTCCAGGTCTGGCTAGGAGAGACCTCTGCCTAAAACCCCTGGAGAGCTGCTGCCAATCAATGTAGGCTGGGTGGATCAATGGCCTCACTCAGTACTCCTCTGTTTTGTTATTAAAATTATTTATCCCACCTTTCAACCATACACTGCTCAAGTAGCTCACATAAGTTAAAAAGTTAAAGCAATACAACAATCACAAAATTCAAGCGGGAAGTCCAATATCATAGAGTTGGAAGGGGCCTTGAAGGGTGCCAGTCTAACTGTCTGCTGACTCCAGAAAATTCATAGCAGGAGCATCCCTAGGAGATTAGCATCCAGCTTCTCCTCGAAAGATCTCTAAGAAGGGGTAAAAGGTAAAGGGAAGGGGACCCCTGACCATTAGGTCCAGTCGTGACCGACTCTGGGGTTGCAGCGCTCATCTCGCTTTATTGGCCGAGGGAGCCGGTGTACAGCTTCCAGGTCATGTGGCCAGCAGGACTAAGCTGCTTCTGGAGAACCAGAGCAGTGCACGGAAACGCCGTTTACCTTCCCGTTGGAGCGGTACCTATTTATCTACTTGCACTTTGACATGCTTTCGAACTGCTAGGTTGGCAGGAGCAGGGACCGAGCAACGGGAGCTCACTCGGCCATGGGGATTCGAACCGCCGACCCCCAAACCTTCCGAGCCATTGGTTCCATGGTCAAACTGCTCTTACCGCCAAGACAACTGACATAGCAAGTAAAGGATTGTAGCCAACAAAGTCCTACTCAGAGTAAACCAACTAAATTAATGAAACTAAGTTAGCCTTGCCCTTTTGTTTCAAAGGTACAGCGATAAATAGGCCTAGCAGTGGCTACAACCCAATGGATTTGTCACCAAGATTGAAATGGTGTTTATTCTTCTTTGCAATGTGATCTACCCATTGCTTGAATCGTCAGATCCTCCATTGCCCCCTGTAAGATCATATCCAGACATCCAAAAAAGGCTTTTTCTTATTTTACTAGTCCTATTTTCAATACACATAACAGTGTGAAAAACGTCAAAGGAACTTAGAATACCAATGGACACAACATGTAATAAATAGCCGATTAAGGAGAAGCGGGTGAGAGAAGTCTGTTATCCTAAGCCATGACAAACTGATTCTTGCCAAAATGGCCTGTTGAACTGGATCTGTAGCAGAGCTGCAAGCAGAGTTTTTGACACCAAGCCAGTTGTCATTCCCCAGTCCCAGATGATTATCTAAGCACGCTAATGCCTTTCATATCCTCTTTTGGTCTGATGGCCATAGAAGTTGCTCTACAAGGCTTTGTGGTTTTGTTAATGCACTTATGCACTCTATAGTGGTGGGAAATATAATCTGTTTATTTGGGGCTTATATCCTGCCCTATTCCAGGAGTCCTTGACGGGTAACGATTCAGTGAATTAAAAACAAAGCACATAGATGCCAGTGAGGTATAGCGATTAGACTGAGTATTGGACTGCGGAAATCTGGGTAGGAATCCTCACTTGATGCAGTCCTCACTGGCTGGTCTTGAGTCAGTTACTTTCTCTCTGTTTAACATACCTCATAGTGGCTAAGTACAAGTCTGGAATACAAAATGAAAAAAGGGGGAGAAGCACCACACACTGATGACCACAATGGTATGTGTCTAGGGATGCACACTTATAATTTATTTCTTGAACCCAGTTTGGTTCAAGAATTTTGGAGACCCATTGTCAAGGCACCAGCAGAGAGGCCTGTATAACCCGGAAAAGCCTAATCAAGAATATTAATGCACTAACTCTGACTTTCTCCAGAGCCTCATACAGTGTTAGAATGGTTGCGCGGCTGGAGAGGTGGGGCCTTTGCTGACTCCTGTCATATTCTTGTTCAAACCTGAATTTCTATACGCTGTATACAGTTTATTCTCACTGTTAGCATCAGTTTTTCCAAGATGGAAATATCAGCACATAATGGTTCTGGGGTAAAAATTCTGTTGGTTTTATTAGTGTTGCTATTGTTAAATGATTGCCCAAGTACGTATTGATTTCTGATCTTGACTTACGTATCGAGACTGTGAGGCAAGGCTCAGTATAAATAAATTGATTTCTGTAGTGAGGCATGCACCTACCTTGTAATTGTATCCAATTACTACTGCTCTTGTCTGTCCATTCTTCATGCTTTAGTCTCATTCTGTGTTTCCCCTCTAAATTCTGTATTCTTTACAGTTAGCCCGCCATATTATACTTCTGTAACCTTCCGCAGCTGTTAATATGAACGTAACAGATTAGATTTAATTGTAGAGAAGGCTCTAAACCAAGGGTGGGGAATCCAGCACCCTATGCCTCTCTAGGTGGCCCCTTTGCAAGCTCCTGAGACCACACCCTTTTTTCTCAGGCCACACCTCTCTCTGGCTCAGCTTTATAACCTACTAGTTCCAATGGTCACCAGCCACCTCTGCTGCCTCTTTCAGCCCAACAACAGGGCTGCCCATGTCCCTAAGCCTAGGATTGCACTTTACACTATAGCATCCTGCAGTTCTAGCCAATCCATGGGATCAGGAAAGCAAAATAAATGGAAAAAGCATATTGCTCTAGGTTGTCTCCAAAGAGACTTAACGTTATTTATGCACTAGTTTAACTTTAGGCAACAATCAGAATGCCAAACAGAATATTATACCAGCAATCCATCTGAGTGATAATTATCCTTTAATCTCATCCTCCCCTAATACTTTAAACCCACAATTTAGTTCTGAAGGCTTATTTAGAAGTTTGCCAGTCTTCTGAGGCTGAAATTGGACGAGGAGAAAATCAATATGTAGCTTTTCCACAATACGCTTGTTGCACTCCTTCTTTTTAAACAACTCGATGATAAGATCTCCATGTCTGAGAGATTGTGGTAGATGAAAATCTTACTGTAATCTAATAAACAGTTTAAGATTGTATTTCACCTGTAGCAGCTTCCACACAGCAACCTCTGGGCAAAAAAGAAAGTGGAGCCAAAACAGAACTGGAAGTTGAGGCCAGAGAAGGAGAGAAGAAGAAGAAGAAGAAGAAGAAGAAGAAGAAGAAGAAGAAGAAGAAGAAGAAGAGTTTGAATTTGATATCCCGCTTTATCACTACCCGAAGGAGTCTCAAAGCGGCTAACATTCTCCTTTCCCTTCCTTCCCCACAACAAACACTCTGTGAGATGAGTGGGGCTGAGAGACTTCAGAGAAGTGTGACTAGCCCAAGGTCACCAAGCAGCTGCATGTGGAGGAGCGGGGAATTGAACCCGGTTCCCCAGATTACGAATCTACCGCTCTTAACCACTACACCACACTGGCTCTTAGACCAGCATGAAGACCAGCAGCTAGAGGAGCAAACCTTTGCATGATAGCAGCACCTGTGCATTGGGAGTCAGATCTACTCATCTGTGAATCAGGCAGATCCTGCTGCCCAAGGTGGCTGCCTAATGTGGCCTCATGGGCAGGCTGCCCTGATGCTAAGGAGGCAGAACCATCCCCTGCTTGTTCATGGTTGGTCTCCAGCTCCCATTATGCCCAGCTACCTTAGCCAAGAGGGCTGATGGGACCTCAGTCTGAGTCTAGTCTGAGGGACACTTTCTGCAGACTTTTCCCCTGAAACCGAGCACCCTTCAGTATCAATATATGACATCTCAACATTCTCCACCCTATATGTACACAATGAAATTTGGTATACAAGCCAAATACTCCCCATAGTGCAGTAGAATTAATTCCCCAACAGTTCTCAGAGGGTCAAACAAAAACCCTCTGAAAAATTATTTGGAAAATGTGTTTTGAGAAATTTCAGCTCAGTTAATGCTGAACGAAAATGTATTGTAAGTTTATATTGGCACTGAAGGAAGCAATGGATTAAGAGAGGAAGATGGAAGGAGTAGGGGTCAAGTCATTGCCTCCTTCAGGACAGTTATGCAATCCATATGAAACTGGACCCAGAGTTCAAAAAATTCTCATCCTTTATGATGAGGAGGCCAATTTGATGAATATTCAATAGTTCAAGCGGAGCTTGGAAAAAGAAAATTATTAGAAAATTCATCAAATTATTTGGGGTGGGGTGTGAAAGAGAAATGTCAGCCTAACTCTGCTGAATGTATTGTCTGCCAAGTTGTTGTAGGCATTCGAAAAATCCATGGGAGTTTTCATTTCATTTAGAAACACTACCGATCTTGTCTTTTCCCAGCATCAAATGGCTCACAAAACTCCCAACACCTAATTAATTCAGACATGCAAAGACACTCTATTTTTAACCAAAATATTTAATCTTTCTGCTTCATGAAATGTCTACTACCATTTTGCCAGCATCATGATTAAACCTTGATTAAACTTCTTTCTACACAGAGGGAGAAAAATATTGTTGTAATGTGTCACTTGTATGAGTACTGATGGCTATAATCTCAATGATGGCAGGAGCTTCACAGCATAACTAAATATTTGGGACAAGGTTGGAGTGCAACATGCATTTAGAATCATGCTAGATTTGGAAAAAAAGTGATTTGAAAACAAGAATGGAGAACCCACAGCCCTCTAAAATGCGTTGGACATCCCTGTCAATGATAATGGAAGCTGTGGTCCAACAATGTTATGAGGGCCATGGGTTCATTCTTACTTTAAAAGATGGAGGCACTACTGAAAGCAAAGGGTCTGGCTCCACACCACACCCCCCCACCCGGGACAGAATGGGTATGGAGGGTGGAAGCCAGAGTCCAAATTGCACCCCTCTTTCCTGATGCTACTGTGTCTGTAGCTGCACAGGCAGCAATCATTTTTTTAAAAAAAATCCCTGCTATTACCTGTTGACTGTGTGCCCACTGCAAAGTCATGCCCTAACAGATTAGGGAACAGATTATATTTGCTCAGTTGCAATGGCTGGTTCATCATAGAGCATCACTGTTGAAAAAAGGGGTAATTGCCGGGAAGCACAGAGAAATGCTCTCAAATGCCCTTTCAAATGACTGTTCACTCAGGTAGTCACAGACAGATCAAAATATATTTACAGGAGGGCCTTGCATTCCTTTTGATCTCAGGGGGTCTTGATAGCAAAGATAACCTCTGCAAAGACAGATCGTAGCATTTCTTCAATGGTGCTTATGTCCAAATGCACCATTAAATATAATGGGAACATTCTTCCTACTGAAAGGCTTAATTGTGGACACCATTAAAGCACCATGCACCAAATTAAAGAGCTTTCCAGGGGCATTTGCTGAAAACCTTTCAGGTTATAAATTTGCCTTGAGCCAACACTGAATGACTGATATATCAATTAAATGGCAGAACACCTGAGCTTTCTGTCAGTATCTTTCCACCTCTTGCTGGTCAATTTGTTTATGAGGGGCTTCACAAACCAACAGGATTTAGAGCCAAGCTGAGCATTCTGAAAAGATTTTTTTTCTGCAAAATTTCTGAACATTTACCTTGATAAAGAAAGCAATTTTGCAAAATTGTCTCCTGGTGTTTTCCAGGGATGGAGGTGAAATTCAGTTTTGTTGCATTTCAGACACAAACTACCAAATTTGCACTTCTCTAACCAATATGCAAAGTGAAACATAACCATCCTGCCAGATTCTCACTTCTGTGAATATTGTAATGCAGTTCTCCAACAAAATAATGTGTGCAAGAATACATCTGTTAGAGGAAGTGTGCATATGTTAGTGAAAATAGCATTACACTACTATTCACACACTATCATACAAAAATGTAAGTATAATGGGTAAGATTGCATGTAAAAATGTATCTGTTCAGAGAAATTAATACAAAAAGGCTGCTGATTTTTCCTGAGGATTTTTTAAAAATGCAAACTGCTTCAGAAATGTGGCAACATAATTTAAGATTGGAAAAATGAGAAACTGAAATTGGCAGATTCATCCTCAACACCAACCAAAGAGTTTGTTATATTAACCAAAGGTCACAACAATTCCATCACCATTTGCCAAACCACAAACCATAATATACAGCATACAGCAATTACACAATACAAGGCATCAATGACTTAAAGAACGGGAGTCATCATTTATAAGTATAATTTGTGAGCTCATACCTAGCTTAACTTCTATTACACCACCGAATCTTCAGCACAATTTGTTGCAATATTGTCTAGCTCTCTCTTTCTAATTCTTCTTGGTGTCAGAGCATAAAGCACCTCTTTATGTGTCACAAATCTGTTAGCATCACACAAAAGAAAGCGAACTGTTTCTGTCATAGTAAGCCTGCTTCCAGGAGATAGCAAAGGTTTCAGATTAGCAAGTAATGTATGATGCCATCCACCTGAGGCTGGTCACATACGCAGAGTCTGTTATCACATGGAACCTTGTTGTAGTGGCCAGCCAAGAATGTTGTGGGCATCTGAGCTCCATAAAGGCATTTCTTAAGGCAGCAAGCATGAGTTTGGTCAAATAACATGCTCTGAAATGCTCTGTTTTTAGAAATGGGAGTCATGGCAAGACTCTAGAATTTCTAATTAAAGGCAGGTCCCTTCTGGATTCTACCTAGAAGAGCCAATCCCAAAGTTGTCTCTTATTCATGGGCAGAAAAGAATTCAGTTCTGAGAAGTAAGGACTATCTATAAGGTTTTGACATATAGTCCTCCAGTGTTCCTCTCAGCTGGGGTGACAGTAAGTGTCACACTTTTTTGACCAAAAAGAGAGAGGTGCTGGTAATAATAATAATAATAATAATAATAATAATAATAATAATAACGGTCACCTCCAGACTGGATTATTGTAACTCGCTCTACGTGGGGCTGCCCTTGAGACTGACCCAGAAACTCCAGCGGGTGCAGAATGCTGCAGTGAGACTCCTTACGGGGTGTTCGCTGCGAGATCACATTCACCCGGTGCTATACCAGCTGCACTGGCTCCCGGTGGAGTACAGGATCAGGTTTAAGGTGCTGGTTTTAACCTTTAAAGCCCTATACGGCCTAGGACCCTCGTACCTACGGGACCGCCTCTCCTGGTATGCCCCACAGAGAAACTTACGGTCTTCAAATAAAAACATCTTGAAGGTCCCAGGCCACAGAGAAGTTAGGCTGGCCTCAACTAGAGCCAGGGCTTTTTCGGCCGTGGCTCCGATCTGGTGGAACACTCTGTCACAAGAGACCAGGGCCCTGCGGGACTTGACATCTTTCCGCAGGGCCTGCAAGACAGAACTGTTCCACCAGGCCTTTGGCCAGGGCACAGCCTGACTCCCTCCCTCGGCAATCTTCGCAGAGCTCTGGCCCAATGGTTGCCAGTTGCTTGAATTAATTAATTTTATAATGAATGATTTTAGAGTGTTGTTTGTGCTGTACTTTTGTACTGTTTTATTGTTGTTAGCCGCCCTGAGCCCGGCTTCGGCTGGGGAGGGCGGGATATAAATAAAATTTATTATTATTATTATTATTATAAGAGGGGGAGAGAAACCTCTCCCAATCCACTTTTCCCAACACTCCACACATAATTTTATTCACATCTACCACGTCACCTTTTCACTTTCTTCTAAACACAAAAGCCCCCAAAGCCCCTAGCTGGACTACTTCGCATTACAGACCCCAGTATCCAAATTTAAAACAGGAGATCTATGAAACTGGTCATTCCCCTCCATGCCTGACACAACAGCTCCTGGTCACTTTCCACCTTTCTTGCCTTCCAAGGCCTTCTCCTCTTGCTCAACGCGTGACCTTGGGGAGGTCTATTAACTTCTCTGTTCCTTTTAAAAATGTGGACACAATCACACTTGCTTTGTTTGCAGTGATGACAGAGGCTTAATTAACATTTGCACAGTACTTTCAGATGAGATCCAAGGATGAAAGGCACCATGCAAGTGTGGATCATTGCTACAGTTTTTTTTATCATAACTTACAGCTATATCGTTGATAAAATGTTCCCAGCTTAATCCCACACAGGCTCTCTCTCATCTGCTATAAAGCCATGGTCATCTTCATGTAAGAACTGTGAATGCATTCAAACAACCCAGCAGACTATAGAAGAAGGAAATGCCCTGAGAGCTGGAATCAGCTGCTTCAATTGATGGTTCACTCCAAGCTTGAGAAACTGACTTTTGTGCCCATTATCTGGTTAGGCTTAGAGATTCCTTGGAGGGTTTTGATGGAAGTAAAACATGAATCTACTGGGCTGATTTAGGTAAAGGATACTCCGTTGTAAGGGAGGTTGCCCTATTGATCCTTCAGTACATCTAGAATGTATCCTACCACAAATAAGGGACAAGGAGTTGTTGGTTCAATGTGGCTTAGTGACAGTGACATGCCACCTGTGTGTCACTTGAAATATAGCTTGCTTTAATATCACTAAAGTTTGTCCTTAATGGTTGCCTCATTGTGCCTCAAGCCTAATGAATCCCAGCATTTGTTATTAAAAGTTAACTACTACAGCAAAGTGGTCTAAGAACTGATGTCTGTTACTGTTACCAAATGTTGTTATATAAATGCACATGGGGTTTTTCAGCTCAATATTAAATGAATATTCACAGATCTGGAGATTATCCATCATGCAAATTCACAAATGTTTTGGGAGAAAATGTATTCGAAGAATTCTAATTATTGTTGTTACTGATTTATTTTTCCAACCTTAACTTCAGTTCCCCACATCACATTGTGATTGTTATTTTTTAAGGGTCCTCATGAAAATTCATCAGCATCAAATGACAAAGTCCTCCCAATATACTCACTTCACATATTGCACATTTGCCAAACATACAATTTCCTCTAACATAATGCATTTGGGTGTGCTATTTTTAAAATGTTATTTGCATAATTATGCACACTTAACCCTAGCATATGCATTTTTGTACACATTGCCTGCCTGGAGAACTACATTGCAAACTTCAGAGTAGTGTGACTTTTGAAGGGCGGCTGTGTTTCAGTTCATGTATTGTTTCAGAAAATGCAAATTAGCTTTAAATGTGAAATTAGTTTTAAATGCAAACTTATTTTAACACACCCACACAATCCCCCATTAAGACATTAGCACAACATAACACTATGATTCACCCTTAGAACATCAAACCCCAAAGGAGCAAATGAGAGAACCTCAACAATGAAATGTCTGGGAGTTAAAATAAAAAATAAAAAAATCTTTGTCTGGTGCTGAACTTCCTTGCACTCCTTTCTGGAGAGATTTACTGAACTAATAACAGAAATAGTGTGATTAATGTCTGAGTGGGTTCTGTAGAACAACCCGTACCATCTAAGTATGCAGTGACATAGTTTCCTTTGTTGTGTGGCTCTTGTTTTGCGCAAAAAAAATATAAATCTATAAAGTTTTGGTGCCTCTTTAAGTGCTATGTCTCATTACATAGCATCCTTCCTATTGGGACAACATTTCTTTATTTCTTTTTCCAATTTGTATTTATAGAGTAATAGTTTATAAGAACCTTCATGGGAATAATAAGTTACAATAATATCCGCATGACGAAAGTTGACATAAAGGTATGTAATCACTTGTATGACCACCCTGTATCTTCACAGACTCTAAAAGAGAAAGGAAGAACAGGAAGCAGCACTCTAGATAATGGCTGGATGCAACCTCATTAAAATACTATGCCATTACACTGAAATAAAGGAACTAACTATGAATCATAAGGAAATTAAAGGTAAAGGTACCCCTGCCCATACGGGCCAGTCTTGACAGACTCTAGGGTTGTGCGCCCATCTCACTCACTGTCCGGAGACACTTCCGGGTCACGTGGCCAGCGTGACAAAGCCACATCTGGCGAGCCAGCGCAGCACACGGAAACGCCGTTTACCTTCCCGCCAGTAAGCGGTCCCTATTTATCTACTTGCACCCGGGGGTGCTTTCGAACTGCTAGGTTGGCAGGTGCTGGGACCGAGCAACGGGAGCGCACCCCGCCGCGGGGATTCGAACCGCTGACCTTTCGATCGGCAAGCCCTAGGCTTTTACCCACAGCGCCACCCGCGTCCCTCCATAAGGAAATTACTGGGACATAATTTCTAAGGAATGCTGTTGTTCTGCTGAGAGACTTCAAATCACCAGTAGAAGTGGCAGCAGATTCTTCCCCACCTCCGACTACCGCCCCCTGTGAAATGCAGCTGTCCTTCAAAATTCACATTTCTATGAATCTTGCAATGCAGTTCCTTCAACCGAGTCATGTGTAAAAAAGAAATGAAAAAGTGAATATCAGGATGAAAAAAGACACTAAAATGCTGGTGAATTTTCACAGGGATGTTTTCCCCTAGAACTGATGCAGACTGGGAAACTGGGAACTGGGGAGAAACAGAAATGTATAGATTTCTCCATTGCTACAACCCCCTGGTAGTTTCAACAGTGGTTGAATCGTTAAGGAAACTTGGGAATATGCCCTAATGGTCAAAACAACTTAGCAAAGAAAGAGAGTGTTAGGTAGCTAACAAAATGAACAATTAATCAAAAAATATACCCCTTTATTATCCATAATTACATCCATATATCCAAGGCATATCATTATCTATATATCTAAAATATCTAAATAAAATTCAAGCAGAAAAATACAAGTCTTCAGATCATAACTTTGGTAAATAGTTTTGATTTCCTGTCCTTTTCAACATCTTTTCACTCTAGTAAGCCTATTGCTTTAAGTTATCAACTTATTGATAACAAACTAATAAAATACATGTCTATTTTTACCCTTCTGTAATTATTTACAGAAGTTGCTCAAACACTGCAACTGAATTCAAATTGCAACACTTATTTTTTAAATAGCTCTTTAGAGATTCCCAGTTATCGATGAACTCATGTTTTGGCTTATCTTTGATCTTTTCCGATAGACTACCTAATTCAGCATATTCTACCAACTTTAATAACCATTCAGATGTGGAGGGGATTTTGTCACTCTTCAATGTTTTGCTATAAGTACTCTCACAGCAGTGGTGGCATACAGAAATATTTTTCTTATGTTTCTGGCTATATCTGGTCCTGTGATACGCAATAAAAAAAGATTCTGTTTTTTTTGAAAAGAAGCATTTAGCATTATTTGAAGCTGGGTATAAATGTCATTCCAAAAGGTTTTAATTTTTTTACATGCCCAACACATACTTACCTGACAGGGGAGATACCATGATCACAAAATGGGTCCTTTTTATCAACCCATATTTTTGATTAATTGGTCCCCAATAACTTTTAGTCTTCACTCAAAAGTATGCTTATTGCTTCTGAATCGAAAAAACTCATTGAATTTAGCAGAACACCATCATATTTGAACATATATTAATATAACCTGCTCATATGTCTAAATAGGTATCTAAATGATACTGTCAATTATATATTGAAATGTGTGTAAGTTACTGGACCTGAATACCTCAGCCCAGCACTAGCTGGGATGTGGCATGAATACTCCATCCAGCCAATTCTTTCTAATGATTGTTTGATCAGCACTTTTCTATTACAGGAAGAAAAAGAAAATAGCAGAAAAGTTTAGAAAAAGAGCTCATTCTGGTATATTGTCCATTCAAATCAATTTTTCCAATGTTTGTGGGTTCATTTTTTTAAAGAAAGATATTACCCACATTTCAAGAGAATACAATAAACATTAACTAAAGAATATACAGAGTCTGTACCTAGAAAGATCCTTCTCCTTATATCTAAATATCTATATCTATCTATCTACCATCTATCTATCTATCTATCTATCTATCTATCTATCTATCTATCTATCTATTGGAAGGTCATGGAAATAAGGGAGGGTAATGAACCATTGGTTTCCACAGCAACGTATTTGGAGATCTATATCTTGCCGACACCCTTGTTAAGAACAGTGCATTAATAAGGCAATACACCGAGTTTAAGGTAATGGCTCTTGAAGCAATCCAGCCTGAGTAGATTGTCTCCTCTTTCCCCACCCGCTCTGAGTCTCCTTTCTCGCTTTAGAAAGCGCTGATCCCCTGCCAATCTCACAGAGGCTCAATTATTTCAAAGTTAACAAGATGCTGGAAAGGCCACAAATGAGGACGGGATAGCTTCCAGTCAGAAAGCGGGAGGCTTAAGTTGCTCATGATAAATCTTTTGGCACTCCATATCCCCTTCCAGACAATGGGATTTAAAATGGGCTGTGCTGAGCTCCCCCTTTTGTTTCATGAGCACGAGGGGGGCAAACGCCTAATCTTCAGTTTGTGATTATCTCAATATTGCCCCACCCACTCTCGCTCAAAGATATCTCGTTCCTGCGGATAGCTGGGGAATGCTTATGTTCCCCCAATATTCCTTTGTAGGATTTCATTTCATTGATTTATTAAAACATGTGAAGTCCCGCCTTTTCATCAGAGGCCTTCAAGGCAGTTTGCAATTTAAAAGTGAAGAATAGTGCTGGAGCAGAATGAGAATGCACAACCCCAGGGCTTGTTTTCAGAGCAACACTTAACTACATCATGTGCTGGAGCACCAGGGGGACTCTAAAGGTAGAGGGACCCCTGACCATTAGGTCCAGTCACGGACAACTCTGGGTGTGATGGCCTGGGAATCTGATTTAGAGGCTGAACCTGAGGAATCCCAGCCTGCACAGGAGTCCCCCGCCTCCAGGGCCAGCTGAGCTGGGGCAGGGGCTTGAATCTGAAGGGCCCTCACCTGTGCCGGATCCTCAGGAGCAGACACCAGCTGAATCCGCTCTGGCTCTGGAGGTGATTGAGGACCCATTGCCTGCAGGTGCTCCTCTCCCAGCCCTGTCAGGGGAAGGTGAGGTTGCCTCTCGGTCCAGTAACCCTCCAGCCTCTCCTGAGCTGCAGAGGCTATGGGCAGAGAGGCGGAGGGAACTAAGTTCTCTCAGGAGGAGTGCTCGCCTCCAGGCCAGGGGAGGCAAATCACCTGTGGACCAGGGCTGCCCTATGCCTTGGAGGAGATAAAGGCCAGCCTGCCCAGTCCCAGGTTGCGGGAGCAACATTGTTGGTAACCTGTTCCTGCCGGCACCCTGACCTGCTCTCCTGAGTTCCTGCCCACGCCCGACTCCTCGCTTTGGACCTCACTTCGCCCCTGACGTACAGCCTCCTTACCCTCGACCTAGGACTGGACTTAGACCATGCGGCATGGTACCCCCCCCCCCGACCAGCACACTGGGGTTGCGGCGCTCATCTCGCTTTATTGGCCGAGGGAGCCGGCATACAGCTTCTGGGTCATGTGGCCAGCATGACTAAGCCACTTCTGGCAAACCAGAGCAGCACATGGAAACGCCGTTTACCTTCCTGCCGGAGCAGTACCTGTTTATCTACTTGCACTTGACGTGCTTTCAAACTGCTAGGTAGGAAGGGGCAGGGACCGAGCAACAAGAACTCACCCCGTCACGGGGATTCGAACCGCTGACCTTCTCATCAGCAAGCCCTAGTTTTTTGTGGTTTAACCCACAGCACCACCCATGGGGGACTCTACTCGCAAGCAAATGAAGTGATATTGAGACTTCACCATGCAGGCTGGGGCTGATAGGTGTTAATACTTTTATTATTTATACCCCACCCATGTGACTGGGTTGTCAGTTGTAGTCCTAAGTATCAGGAGACCAGACTGGGAAAAGTTAGCACAGAGTAAGTCAGAAGATGAGGGGAAAGAATCAATCAGAGGCTAGATTCCTCTTTCCTTTCCTTTGACGAGGTGCCAATGCCACTGTAGCAGTTTTAACGCTAACACTTCTTTGCAAGCTTGTTTGGATTTCAGATTAAGAGCTGAAGGTTGTGCTTCAGTCGGCTGAAGACCTTTTGTTAAAGCTCAGTGTCTTTTGCATGCTATACTTATTCTGGAAATATTTCTTCTGTGACTGTCAGCTGATCCTCGTAAATTGGATATTATGCTACGTACTGCAGCAATTGGTGGGCTGATGGTGTGTGAACAGGTATCTAGAAATAGATCAACACAGATGTCTGTGTTTTCAAACTCACCTTTAGGTTCACACTCCCATCACTTGGCTACCACCCCCAGAAGCCACACACTCTGGGGTAGTGCAAAGTAGGACAACATACATTCAAGTTCACAAACACAGGACTCCCAGAGGTATGGCCCAGTGGGAAGTGTGAGAAGGTATGGTTAGTGGATGTGATATTGAAGCTGCCCCCTGCTCCATGTTTGGTGTGAGTGGGCTGATGTCAGGCTTCAGGAAATCGACTTCCTCCCTTCATGGCAGTAGATAAGAAGATCAAAGAAATGAACATTTTACTAGTTTTTGTTGTTTAGTCGTTTCGTTGTGTCCGACTCTTCATGACCCCATGGACCAGAGCACGCCAGGCACTCCTGTCTTTACTAGTTAGAAACGCTAATAACCACAATGAGAGAACAAAGAAAACCTCTACTAGAAATGGTGGTGCTCCCAATTAAGGATTACACCCCATTCTGCCCCTATTCATCTATGTCACTCCTATGTTTTGTAATCTGAGCTTGTAACCTCTGTGCTTTCTGTTCTGAGACTTTCTGAGCTCTTCTTGACCTTGGGCAGAGTGGAGGAATGCTGTCCAGAGACTGTGAATCTGTTAACCCTCTCTCTTCCAGTGTTTCTTCTCCTAGCTGTTCCCCATCCAGTATTTCCTAGCTTCTGCCTTCTGAACTATGCCCCTCTGCAAACCACTGTTCCAATTATATGCTGTCCTCCTGCTCCTGGGAAGATTCAGGATCAGGAGGAGGGGTGGCTCCCACCATTCCTCCTCACTCCTCAGCATGATCCCTGACATCTGAGAAGAAGGCTCCACCTTTTTTTGAACACTTGGAGGTCAGCAGTGAGACCACTAAGTATAATTCTGGTCCCCCACCTAGCTCAGAGCTGGTGAACCTGTGGTGCTGTTGGACTCAAACTCTCATCAGCCCCAGTCCATATGGCCTATGGTCAGCAATGATGGAAGTTCTAGTCCATCAACATATGGAGGACCTGAGGTTTTCCAGCCCTGGTCTGAAATACTTTACGATAGCTACTTTTTTCTGGGCTCAGATTTAACTCCACCTTTCCATTTACCTTCCCTTCTATTTCCCCAACATGACAAGAGCTTGTCCTGATACATATTCCATTTGTTTTTGAACCACTCTGAGATCTTTGGATGAAGGGAGGTCTATACATTTTACTATTATTAATAATAATACTTAGTGCCAACTGTCCTGGAAAATAATAGGGTTTTTTGATGTTTTTTAAAGGAACCAGTCTCAAGATTCGTTCTGTGCACTAATGAACACATAAAGCTTCCCCAGATGGGGAAAAATAAAATCAAGAAAAGAAACAAAAAGACACATCAAATTACAAAGTGGCTTATTAAAAGAAAACAAGATCAGAATATATTAGAGGATCAGTTTGACTGTAATAATTTCATTTCTGCTCCTGATTGCAAAGGTTTTCAGAGACTGGCAAGAGCTCCATTTCTAAAACTGGTACTCATAACCCTGTGTTTTTAAAAATCCAATAATACCTGAGGTTATAGTTTGATAACTGCTATCTAGTTCCCCCTTTAAAAAAAAGTCAATAAAGTGATGAAGCATGTGAACTATTGAATTCAGGAACATGAAGAAGAAGTTCTGGCTCCAGCAAACGGATAGAATCTTTAATGCATCTTCAAAACCAAAGCGCTTTACAAAAGCAGAATAAATAATAAATATGCCTTGTGGCTATGCAGAAGATCACTGCTTTCAAGCCTTGTTTGTTTGCATCGGAAACAGATTTCACACTATGTACTTAGGACATTAAAAGATTTTTAGACAGAGAGATGGCTTTGTTTGTACTTCAAAATGTGACGTCTCCCTTGTAAATAAGTCATAGAAGAATCATGCTCTTCGCACCATCCGGGGAACATGAATTGTTCATTGGATTTCCCCCTCCCTCCTCAACACAAAGGCTTATTATTAGCATGAGTGTCATAGTCACATCTGATTTTTGACAGCTGTCATCTGAAACTGGCACTGTTCAAAGTCATCTCAAAAGAAAACCCACATCCAGAAGAGTTTAAGGGCTTTTAATATAGCCTTCCCCAACCAGGCTCTTTCCAGATGTTGCTGGTACTTCAACTCCCATCAGGTCCAACCAATGCGGCTAATCGTCAAAGATGATGGGAGCTGCAGTCCAGTAGCATCAGGAGAGCACCAGTTTGTGGGGAGGGGTGTGTGTTAAAATACTTTGAAGCCAATCGCACAGCTGAAATCACCTCCGAGGGTTTGAATACATGCAGAGTTTGGCACCAAATCACCATACCACTGCATTGGTGCATGTGTTGATATGTGCCCAAATCACCCGGGGTTGCTAATCTCTTCTAGGACATGCTAGCTGTTGTCATTTACAAGCAACCTTATGCACAGAGACTAAGAGGTGATCATGTTTATTGTCCTGCTGTGAAAAGCTTTGGCCGCTGAGCTCTGCACAATGAACAGCTCTTAAAAGGAACATAAGCTTAGCTAATCCCACCCACCACCCGTCACTGGATGACAACATTCATGAGCCAACTCAAATCTGTTAGCCCACCTTCCAAACTATAGGAAGGGACTACTAATGAGGGTTGCCAGGGTACGGAGTTGACCCAAAACTTCATGGCTTTATCTTTCATTTTTGGGTTTCCAAGGAGAGAAGTTAAGTCTCGTATTAAAAGCAAGGGGGAAAGATATCTTCCACAGGATACATCCCCAGGCATCTCCTCAATCAGACGTTAAAGCTACCTCACCCACTTTCCCACACATTCCTTCAGTCTCAGAGTCCACCATGTTCTCGTCTGGTTCTAGAGCCCACAGGCAAGGCAGGAGTTGAAGGACCACAGATAGCTCCAAGTAAACAACTTACTCCAGCAAAGGTTGAGCACAGACTGAACCTTTAGAAGCCTCTGTCCCCAAGACTACCTCTCCTAAGCTCCATCACTTTGTGGATAACCTAAAGAATTTTAAGGTGCCCGGTCTGTAGCCCTACAAGCCCTGGTGGTACAGGAAGTTCTTCTGGGAGCTGCTCTCTGTCACTCTCAGTGAATTCCTTGTCTACAGCAGCGGGGGCCAACCCCGGAACCTCGTTTCTCTCCTTGTACAGCTACATAAAGGGAGATCCTGTATCCTCCACTCAAAGGCTTGGACCCCATCAGCATCATCCATTGAAAGCAGTGCCATGCCATTTTAAATAGTCGCGGTTTACCACCCCCCCCCCCGAAACATGGGGACTGTACAGTGGTACCTCGGGTTAAGTACTTAATTCATTCCGGAGATCCGTTCTTAACCTGAAACTGTTCTTAACCTGAAGCACCACTTTAGCTAATGGGGCCTCCCACTGCCACCGTGCCGCTGGAGCACGATTTCTGTTCTCATCCTGAAGCAAAGTTCTTAACCTGAGGTACTATTTTTGGGTTAGCAGTGTCTGTAACCTGAAGCGTATGTAACCCGAGGTACCACTGTACTACATTTAAAGGTGCTAAGAGTTGTTAGAAGATACTTGCCCCTCTCACAGAGCTAAATTTCCAGAGTGGTTTAATAATCCAGCCCTCTGCCCAGAAAACTCTGAGAATTTTAATAGGGTTCCCAGTATTCTCTGGGGGAGCCAAGGTTGTTTAAAGTAGTATGATGCTGCTTTCAATGTGTAGTGTAGGTGGGTCCTTGATTGCGGCTAGACTCAGGGGACATAGCAGTGTTCTGCCCCCCACCCCAAAGCATCAACTGGTAGGGAATGGAAAGGCATGTTTATCCATTCTAATCCTTTTGTTTTATTTTAAAGGCTCAACACTGAGAAAGAGCAACTGAGATCGGTAATATGGTGAGGAGGGGTGTTCATCCTTTCCTCCACTTACTGTTTCCCATTTCTATGAACCCAGTGACTCTTGGCTCTTCAACTCTCTGAGAAAAAATTGGATGCAGTCCCTTCTGCCTCCTGAATGGGCAGGCCAGGCAGAAGGCCCACCAATGGTTTCTGTACCAGCAGAGCCCATCAGAAAGTCCCAAAATGCTGAAGGTGGGACTGAACTGACCTAAGATCCATTGGATTGTGAGTCAGTCTCACAGCCAGTATTGGGCCCAATCTATCTGCCCCTCCCTTTCCACCACTGCCGCCGTGAGTGGCCGGGCAGCAGGGATTTGGGGTGACTTTGTTGGATGTTAATCAACACATCCATCAGAAACATGTCTGTGCTGTGTTGACGAAATACCTGTTGAAGTACTGGCGCAGCAGCAGTTTATGTAAGCCACCCTAAGTCATCATCTGCTGGCAGGTTAGGAGCAGACCATAAACATGTTACCCACTGCAAGGGACAGTTATGAAAGCTGACTGTAATGGGGCAAGAGAGAGAGAGGAGGTGAGAGAAGGTTATTGTTTTTCCTCCCATCTCATCTAGATAGAAACTTTTCTTGCTAAATGTGAAGGGAGCAGGGAGAATTGATCTCCAAGAGGAATTCCAGCACAAAAATATACTGCTGTACTCTGGAGGTGCGCAGCAATATGTGCAGCCATCCAGTATATGAAAACAGGGGGGTGTTGTATGCTTTTGGAGCTCGGGAAAGGTCTATTTAACTGGGGGAAGCTGTACTCTGCATAAATCAGTCCAATCTGCAAAGAGGCTTCATGCTTTATAAACAAGAGCAGCTCTTGGCAGTCAACCTAACTTTTTTTCCTTAAAACTGTCAGGATACACTGTTTTGTTTCATCCCCCCCCCCCCTTGCAACTGTTCCAACATATACAGTCATTTAATTCTAAGATGCAAACATTCTTGAAGCCTGGGTGGTGTTAAAAGATGTGGTTGGAAGAAATAATAAAAAAATGTGGAGAGCCTTAAATGGGAAAAGGGAACATGACCCTCAAAACTTCATATATCCCAGCGGTGAAAGTGCCTTGGCCAACAAGTTAGCTGCTATTAGTTTACAGTCCAATTAAGTTTTGGGTGAATGTAGGATATTCTCAGGAACAGTTGTCTCCATCCTTTAATTCCTCAGACAGAGCATATGGGATTTGCTCCACTTGATGTTGTGATGACTGACTTGGGTGACTTTAAAAGAGGATTAGACAAATCCAGGGAGAACAAGGCTTTCCATGGCTACTAGTAGCTCCCTGCAGGATTGCACTCTCCACTCACCAGCTGGGGAGCAGAATATTCAGTCCTGCTCTCTACAGTGGGAGGATACACAATATCTCTTTCTCCATCCCTTTCAACACATGAGGTTCAAACCCCTAATTGTACACTAGACCTTCACCTATTGGGAAAGAAACTTCAGGGACAAATGATGAGCCTGCTGGATCAGGTCAATGACCTATCAAGTCTAGCATCCTGTTCTCACAGTGGCCTGTGGGAAATCTGCAAGATTGTGACCCACCAAAACTGGTATTCAGAGGCATAATGCCTCTGACAGTGAAGGTAGAATATAGTCATCATAGCTAGTAGAAGAGGCGCCACCATGGTTTGAAACTCCCATTGTTCTAGAACAGGCATAGGCAAACTCGGCCCTCCAGATGTTTAGGGACTACAACTCCCATCATCCCTAGCACCAGTGGTCAGGGATGATGTAGTCTCAAAACATCTGGAGGGCCGAGTTTGCCTATGCCTCTGTTGAACTGTTTCTTTAAATGAAAAGGTTCATCATTGTTTCACCCAATGTGTATACCTTTAAGGGGCCGAGCAAGGGCCAGAGCAAGCTGATGAGATCCAGCTTCACAGCTGTGAAGCATAGCAGGTGCTGCTGAGTTGCATTGATTAAGCTGTGTCGGGAATTGGCTGCAGTATATAAGGGGCAGCACCTAGCTCTGCCTTTTCCCCTGGGGATGGGTTGGTGGTTGGGTCGTGTTTGTTTGTAGATGTATTTGGTGTATAAGGAGTTTTTGTTTTTCTTATTAAAACCTTGTTTAAGTTATTTTTGAGTCCCTTCTTTTTAATGCAAGCTCTCCCCAGCAAGCTCTCTGCGCTACTATACTGCAAAAAGCCAACAGCCTCTTCTAGGCACATTTTGCGACGGAATTTCCTTAGTTCTGAGCTCTGGGCACAGTACTACGCCTAAGATTTCAGATTAAAACTGCAGAGTGGAAGGAAAGCACAAGCTTTTTTTCTGCCTCCCCACTTTCAGCTATTCTCTGAAGATCAGAGAAGAGACCCTCTTAAGAATATTACAGGGGTGGGCAGGGGAAGGACTAGACCAAGTGAAAAATGAACATAATATTTTAGCTGCAGTTCATTCATTTTCAGCTTTGTATTCTAGTTATAAAAATGTGTGCCTAGAGATTCCCCTGTTGTGCCCATAACCTAGGTATAAAGTGCCATTTAGCTCCCAGCTTTCCTATCTGTTTCTAACACTGAGCACCACACTCTAACATCATCTTCAGTTTTTGTTCCTGCAAGAAGAACTTTCCATGCAAGCTCTCCTTTGTATTGATGCAACACAACTCAACTGATCATGGCAAATATAAAATTATTTCAAGCTGTCCTGGAAAACGCCTGTTATTTTTACCATCCATCAGTGTTCGTCACAATAGATAGCGCTGAAACTTCAAATGCACATTAACTCTCATGCAGACATTCTAATCGAAAGGGAATCAAATTGGTGTTAGCAAGACAAAGGGGAGATGTTGGCATAGAAGCTGCAGCTGGAATTTCTGACACTACACAGAAGCAGGAGCTTCTTCCCGGAAGGTGGTTTCCAGTAGCTCTGAAACTGAGTGGAGTCTGAATGGTTCTTTCCAGTCAATAACATTAAAAAGAAAATTATATCTGGGCATGTGTTTGTTTGTTTCCTCCCCCATTAATGTGACACAGAATAAAACCTTGATCTTGTCCAGGGAGAATGGAGGAACGGAATGAGAGCCAGAATGGCTCCAACGTGGAGGGAGGGAGCAGGGCAAATAAATATCTCATTCTTTTTTATGATTTGTTTTCAGCACTGTGTGAGCCCAGTTAAGGGTGGAGAAGAAAACCAATTTGCATTTAAAGGTGAATCTACTTAACTGGAGATCATTTTGCAAAAATGTGCATGTTAAGCAAAATTGCACAATAGGAAAAAATTGCACAAAAATGCTGACAAATTTCCGTAAGAACTGCTTTAAAAATTGCACACTGTTGAGGAAATGTGGAGAACTGAAGAATGGGGGGAAAAATGAGAAATGGAGAAAAAACCAAAATTGACATATTTACACATCCCTAGCCAGAATATAAAATAATTAATATAAACAAGCATTAGTAGCTGCATGCTTAACTTTTCAGCTGAAATCCACAGCACTTAAAAATGCCTTAGCTGGATCCATGGTCTGTAAAGATATTTAGCACGACTGGGTTTATTGAATAAATCATTTTACCGTGGATTATTCTTTTAGATCTTAATAGTTACACACGATAACAGCAGCAACAAAAAGAAGGGCATAATCATAAAGGGTTTTAAGAATGACAAAGAAAAGGAAAGGCTTTGTGGCTCTGTATTATCTGGAGTATTATCTCAAAGAAATGTAATAAGCTCATTAGGCAGCAAATTGCTGTGGTTTAAGGATACCATAATGAAAATATTAAAACACAGTAATCAGCCACAGCAATTAAACCTGAACATTTTGCTGCGGCTAACTCAGCAGATGCTTAGCTTTTGTGAATCACTGTGTCCTCTGCTTTTGCAGCCCAGTGAAGGTTATCCAGCGGCAATGATGTGCTATAATAGCTACTTGCTTTACTTGTGTTTCTGTCCTGTGGTTCTGATGTGCTCTAATGTGGTGTTTAAGACTGCAGGTGGATCCAATGTATGCTTGCCTGGGACTTACTACCAAGTTAATATGCATGGGGGTGGGTGGTAAGGTTTGTATTCATAGAGAGGCTTCGGAGGGAAGGGACACACATCATGGCAAAGCAGAAACTTTGCATACAGAAGGTCCCAGATCTCCAGGATGTGAAACTCTGGAGAGCCATTGCCTGTGTGACTTGACACAGTGACAGAGGTCTCAAATTTCTGTGGTGCCCTGTGTGACTCCAAAACCCAGCACCCCTGCCTCTCACCTTCCATTCTACCAAATAGTTACGGTGCCCTTCAGGCGCCACATCCAGCACGACCAAACCAGTCACACTCCCCTAAATCCACCTCGGCTTGGCATATGGCAATTTGCTATATGTTTCCTAGCTTTGAGCAAAGTACAAAATGACTAGCTTGGCCTGCAAGTATCCAGAACATATGGCTGTGAATCAAAGTGGTAGTGATGAATTTTGAAGCTTGGGAGCTCAACACGACAACCCACCATGGGCACATCACCAATGACAGTCCACAGCTAAGCCCTCAAGGAAAGTCCAAACATGCAGGAAGCTCCCATGATCCACCCTAACCCTAACCGTGAACACCCAAAGAGATCCATCCATCCATCCATCCATCCATCCATCCTAGTTTTTAGGATCAACACAATAGCATCCCCATGCAGAGTTTGCCAGCTTTATCTTCAGCCAGCTGAATTGCAACCTTTAGCTTTCAATTAGAAATGCAAACAATCTTGTAAGGAAGTGTTAGTTGAACTGCCAGTGTGAAGAAGTGATCCCATTAAAGAAGGAGAAAGAATTACCTGCCTTCTGCTTCGTTATTTTCTCTGAATTCGCCTATCCCAATCTGTCATGAGCAAACTTGAGAGCCTTGTTATTGCCTCATTCACTTGGCAGGGCATTCATCCATTATCTGGGAGAGAAGGATTCAAATTTCCACTAAGGCATGAAGGGCACCTTGGGCAAGTCACTGTCTCCCAGCCTCACCTACCTCACAAGATTGTTGTGATGATCCAATGTGGTGGAGGAGGGGGAGGACCATGTATGAGAAACTGAGCTCCTTGGAAGAAAGATGTGAAATAAATTAAATAAATAAATCTAGCTGGTGACGTCATCACTCCTGCTCTGAAAACAATAACAACAAAACATCCTGGAGCCACACTCCTCTGAGTTCCCCTAGTGCACCACTGGTAGCAGTATAAGAAACTAGGCAAGGATAGAAAGGAGAGGCAAGAGTAGGATCTATAGAAGCAGTTCACTGACTGAATTAGTATTGTTGTAAGAAAGCCTCTCATTAAAACTCAACATAGGCTAGGAATTCTTGGAGTGGAAAACCGCATTCCTCTGACAAATCTCAGCTGCTCCTGCAGCAACAAATTTTGGAAATAAAATGATTTTATAATTTACCTTGCCCCCCCCTTCTTTTAATACAAAGGCCAATGTTCGAGGGTCACACTCATTATCACCCTCCCACTTGTAAAACTGTCAAGAAATGAAATATCCTGCATTAAAGGAGTAGCCTTCTTGGCCTGCATTTTTATTATGAAGCATGAATTTGAAAAGAAGTGATTTGGAGCATACTGGAAAGCCAAATCGACGGTGCCCATTATTTAATTTCACAACTGCTTGCTTGCATAGGGGATGTTGTTTGAGGCATTATGAAACAGGACGGCTTGCAAGACTCTTAGAATTAAGTCCTTGCCGGGAAGGCTTCATGTGAGGTATGCTGTAAGATAATCCTCTTATTAAATGGATGTAGGAGGACATTTTTACAGCCAAAACAAAAAAGTAAATTAAAACAGAACTCGGAGTCATTTGTTGAAACGGGGCTCTTTCAATAGCTCAGAATGGCCCCTTGCCATCCCATCTCCTAGTCACTTGCTGTCGTTCCCTTTTAACAAATGGGCTGTTTATTACCAAAGTAGGCAGAGGAAGGCATAGATTTGCATAAAAATTGCACCTGCTCATTTACATGTATAGGTGCAAATTTAAAGATGTTTACTATGATTTAAATAGAAATGCAATACGTCTCACCACAATGGGAAGAAGACTGTACAGTCGTACCTTGGTTTTCGAACAGCTTAGTTTCCGAACATTTTGGCTCCCGAATGCCGAAAACCAGGAAGTGACTGTTCCAGTTTGCGAACTAGTTTTGGAAGCTGAATGTCTGATGGAGCTTCCATGGCTTCCGGTTGGCTACAGGAGCTTCCTGCAGCTAATCAGAAGCCACACTTTGATTTCTGAACGTTTTGGAAGTCAAATAGATTTCCAGAACGGTTTCCGTTTGACTTCCAAGGTATGACTGTACTACAGTATATTATCCCAGGGGCATAGCATGGGGGGGGGGAGCCAGGGGGTCAAAGCCCCAGGTACATGATTTTTAGGGAGTACAAGTGAAGCACCCCCATGCAGGGATCCCCAGGGATTGCCTGGTGCAGTGGGTTCTGATGATTCGCCCCACCCTGCCCCCACCCTTTGTGCTAGAAAAGGACACAAAACCACTGACTTGTCCAGTGGTATATTCTCCTTAAGTTTCACATGCAGTACATAGTACACAACCATTATGTTTACTTCTGTATTATCAATCCAAGTCGCTTTTCCATAGAGATTCTAGCATTGGGGATGGAACAAAAGGTATCATCCACCTCATTTATAAAGCAAAAGAAAGGAAGTCAAGTGTCTATCCTTGAACTTGCCCTTCTGTGGCAAGTAAGGCATTCTGATGGAGCCACATTTCAAATATTATTTGATCAGATTTCAGTGGAGGGAACTGCCATTGTTCATGGGATGGAGAGAGCGGATAGAGAAAGGTTTCTCTCCCTCCCTCATAACACTAGATGGGCATCCAATGAAGCTGAAAGTTAAGAGATTCGGGACAAATAGAAGAAAGTGCTTCTTCATGCAAAACATAGTTCAACCATGGAATTGTCAGGTCCTACTCGAGTAGGACCCTGGCAGAGACAAATGCCCAACCGGCATGTTCTCTTCCACCTGGTTGATCGTTTGGGAGCTGCTTCTTCTTCTTTTTTTAATAATATTTTTTATTAATTTTTAGCATACAATTTTTTTTAAGACATACCACACAAATTATTATACATATGTCCTTGTATCTATCAAGACTATCTCTGATAGTCTTCCATCTTGATTATTTCTCCTGCAATTCTTAACTTAATATTGCCTTTACCTTTTCTAACAAATCATTTCTCCCTTTCCATTTTTACAATATTTCTTCAATTACTCCTCACAGAACTTCTTGTAGTCCTACAAATGTAATCTGATTATCACAAATACTTTTCAAATACTCAGTAAATTTAGTCCAGTCTTCGGTAAACCTCTGGTCCCGCCAGTCTCGGATCCTTCCTGTTAGCTTGTCTAATTCTGTGTAGTCCATCAATTTCATCCTCCATTCTTCTAATGTTGGTAATTCTTCTTGCTTCCATTTTTGGGCCAATAATATTATTGCTGCTGTTACTGCATATAAAAACAACTTACAGTCTTTCCTGTTTATAAATGGTAGAGAATGACTGATTTAACTATTAAAAGAGATGTTGAAACCTGGAGCTGCAAACACTGAAACCTCGGGTTACATATGCTTCAGGCTACATACGCTTCAGGTTACAGACTCCACTAATCCAGAAATAGTACCTCGGGTTAAGAACTTTGCTTCAGGATGAGAACAGAAATCATGCTCCAGTGGCATGGCAGCAGCAGGAGGCCCCATTAGCTAAAGTGGTGCTTAAGGTTAAGAACAGTTTCAGGTTAAGAACAGACCTCCGGAACGAATTAAGCACTTAACCCAAGGTACCACTGTACATATTTTCCCCTTGTTCCTTTGTTTCAACATCAGTTCTAAGGAGGGCTGTTGTCATGAGAGAATGCATGTTTTCTGGGGTTTTCGTATCTGTATCTGTATCTGTATACGTATGTGTGTGTATACTCTCTCTCTCTCTCTCTCTCTCTCTCTCTCTCTCTCTCTGCTGTGCTGGGACAGCTGTCTGTCTCTTACTTTTCCCCTCCTAGATGCTCTCCTATTGATTGATTGATTGATTGATTGATTTAAAAAGGGACATAGTAATGCAACATAAGGCTTGTCATCATCAAAGGAAGAAAAGCCTTTCTCCCCTGGTTTGGACAAATCCACAAGCTCCCTGGCCATTTGATGGAGGATGCATCATTGTGAAAGGTTTTGCAAACATCCACTAATCCTTCCCCAATTCTAGGCCCACTGTAAGGTGGAATGAGAAGGCAGCGAAGCAAAGAGACACCATCTGCAGCTACATGACTGCATAGCAATAATCTCTACACATCAAACGTTCGCTAGGGGAAATTGGAAAGAAATCCAGTTCTCTGAATGAAGCTCTTGACAAAATCTCCATATTTGGCATGGCAATTGGCTCTTGCAGTTTCCCCACCCCCACCCCTTTGTTCCTGATGAGTGACAATAGCTTGTTCTCCATTCTGTGCAAACAATTGCAAGACTCATCCGCATGGTTAATGTCGCTACCAACTTTTCACCTAACTATGTCCTTGGAGTTAATCCCAAGCCAAGAGACATCCAAAAGATCTCTCAGGCCCACCGTTACATTTTGTCTGACTACTATTCACACCTCCTATGCCTCCATTTACTGACTTCGCCAAGTAGAATGTAAGGTCCCACAGGCAGGAATCTTCTTGTTGTAAATGTTTCTCTGACTGATGGCAGCTTATCAACACCCCCCCCCCCCCCGTTATTGCCTAGGAACATAACAAGAGGCTCCAGCAAATTCCACATCTCAGGAGGGTTTGTGACCCACAGCAGTGGTGCAATCACTCCCAAGTCTAACAAGCTTTGCATGGGAACAGATGGCGCTGCAACTGAGGCTTGTCAAAGTGAGTGTGTCACCAGGAACGGCAGGTTGTTGCAACAATGGGAAAGAAGTACTACAAAGCTGTATATTGTCTCCTTGCTTATTTAACTTATATGCAGAATTCATCATGCGAAAGGCTGGTCTGGATGAATCCCAAGCCGAAATTAAGATTGCCAGAAGAAATATCAACAACCTCAGATATGCAGATGACACAACCTTGATGGCAAAAAGTGAGGAGGAATTAAAGAACCTTTTAATGAGGGTGAAAGAGGAGAGTGCAAAATATGGTCTGAAGCTCAACATCAAAAAAACGAAGATCATGGCCACTGGGTCCATCACCTCCTGGCAAATGGAAGGGGAAGAAATGGAGGCAGTGAGAGATTTTACTTTCTTGGGCTCCATGATCACTGCAGATAGTGACAGCAGCCACGAAATTAAAAGACGCCTGCTTCTTGGGAGAAAAGCAATGGCAAACCTAGACAGCATCTTAAAAAGCAGAGACATCACCTTGCCAACAAAGGTCCATATAGTAAAAGCTATGGTTTTCCCAGTAGTGATGTATGGAAGTGAGAGCTGGACCATCAAGAAGGCTGATCGCCGAAGAATTGACGCTTTTGAATTATGGTGCTGGAGGAGACTCTTGAGATTCCCATGGACTGCAAGAAGATCAAACCTATCCATTCTTAAGGAAATCAGCCCTGAGTGCTCACTGGAAGGACAGATCATGAAGCTGAGGCTCCAATACTTTGGCCACCTCATGAGAAGAGAAGACTCCCTGGAAAAGACCCTGATGTTGGGAAAGATGGAGGGCACAAGGAGAAGGGGACGACAGAGGACGAGATGGTTGGACAGTGTTCTCGAAGCTACCAGCATGAGTTTGACCCAACTGCGGGAGGCAGTGGAAGACAGGAGTGCCTGGCGTGCTCTGGTCCATGGGGTCACAAAGAGTCAGACATGACTAAATGACTAAACAACAAGTGTAGAGGAGCATAACTTCAGGGTTCAATAGGGCCAGCTTTGCCTGCTCTGTTGCACCTCCTTCAAGAGTGGTTTTTGTCTGATAGAACTTCCACTTATGGGGAATACCAGACGGGTAATGATATGTGGTGCCCTGAAAGGGAACACCCAATGCTGCAACATTTTGCTGCAGCTCCCACTTGCATTTGTTTGTTTGTTTGCTTGCTTGTATGAAAACAAGAGGGTTGTTTGTTACTTCTTATGGAGTCAGAGAGCACCGTAAAGACAAATTGCTTCATCCCATTCCAATGATGTCTCCTCACTAAAGGAAACCTTGATTCAATTGAAAGCAGCACAGCGACTCTCAAAAAGAATCAGGTATCCAGTTTGGTTATACTCAGAGAATACCCACTGAAATCAACAGACACAAGGTACCTAAGTTCACTCATTTCCATGGGCCTACGCTGAGTATGTCTAACATTCTACATCACCCAGTCTGTTCTTGCATCCTTCTATGTAAATTTGCAGCCACAGGGAGGTTATGGAAGTACACAACACTGCTGAGCACAAATAAGGTGGAGGCCGTTTTATATCCCATAATAATCACTCCTAAGGAGGGTAAGATAAGGGTGATCGAGGCACAAGTCTCATGCTGCTCCCTGCAGGAGATTTTAAACATCACATGGCAAGAACTGCGGTTAAGAATTGAGGATGTGCACTTTATTTGTTTTCTTTCCTTTGCCTTCACTTGGAAGTTGAAGCACCACCCACAGTTAGAGACATGAGGCCCAGTTTTATCAAGCGGAGGCCTCACTCAGCAGAGCAAAGTGTGGAATGTGCTGAGTTTGACCTTTGGAAATGTTTCAGGTGGTGTGATGAGACAATAAGAACATCAGCATCCCCAGAAAAGGAAGGCTATACAAATTACGACCATAAAACATTGCCTGTCCACCTTCTGAATTAGAGCCAATCTAGAGGTGATGTTCACGGAGGACTGCTATTTTCTAATAAATATATAGCAGGAACCAGGAGCTGTGTGTACACCAAACCAGTTCATGAAGTATAATGTCAGGATCAAGGGAAGTCATAGTACCACTCTATTCTGCCCTGGTTAGACCCCACTTGGAGTACTGTGTCCAGTTCTGGGCACCAGAGTTTAGAAAGGATATCGACAAGCTTGAACGTGTGCAAGGGGAGCAACCAAGATGATAAAGGGTCAGGAACCAAGCCTTGTGAAGAACAGTTGAGGGAGTTGGGTATGTTTAGCTCAGAGAAGAGGAGACTAAGAGGTGATGCGATAGAAATTGGATGTCCATCTGCCAGGGCTTCTTTAGCTGTGATTCCTGCATTGCAGGGATTGGACTAATTGACCCTTGGGGTCCCTTCCAACTTTGTGATTCTATAATTCCCTGAAATCAGGTTTATTTGAGGCTGTTCCTTACTCTGCAGGCTTTAGCGTCTGTGGTTTAGAACATGAGGATGCTTTTTCTGTGCTGTAAATATTGCTTTCTGTCACTAGGTGTCACTATAGTGCTGCTTGCATAGCAAACTGCACTGTAGCAGCAGCAGGTGGTGAATAAGATTAATAAAAACACATTTCCTTGAAAACAATTGCTCATTTATTCTCTGTGGTTTTAATGAGAACCCACTTTCATTCCATGTTCTCCTCCTCACAAATAACCTCCACAGGTTAAGCTACAGCCGATCAACAACATGACAGAACTCTTACTAAAATGGAATATTTAGTGAGATGGGAAACATTTTAGGCACATATCTTACCTGTAGTATGCAGGTAAGCATACAGACCCACAAACAGGCTTCCACACTTCTATCACATGTTGGATTGGAACTAGGGGTATAAGGAGGCAGATATTTCTATCCCATCCTGTGCTTGTTGCAACCGGAGCAGTTGTCAGAAGCAAGGCAACTTTTGTAGCTGGAGTCAGTCAGGGCCCTGCCCTCCCAGACCAGGTGGAAAAGGTCTGCAAGGCAGGGAACAGGTCTTCTAGGACTCACAGCCAAGATGTACCATGAATCTACATTCAGGAATGGATGTTGTCTACCTAACACCACTGTTTCCAAGGAATGTCCATCCCTTTCCAAACTTTGGCACGAGTCAAGTGTAACACACTGAACACATGATCAGAGCTGGACTGGGCCGCTCACAAGCAAATTCACAAAGGAACCTGTTCTAGGCTAGGAATGTGGTGAAGCTTGGCCAGAAGGTAAACCTAGATGTCAGAAATCAGGACCTTGGTCAGCTCTTTGAGATCAAGGATAGACCAACAGTCTGTGTTCAACTGAGTGCTTTAATAATTCCACAGGCCGGATGTTCTCGCTACCTCTGCCACCTCAAAGGGAAGCTGTTGGGGTTTCCCCAGATGTGGCTCCAGCAGGGCTGCTGCCCACTTCTGGTGGTGGTAGTGATAGCAGGCCCTCCCAAACTACAGAAGATTTTGATGTTGATGAGTTCTCAAGATCAGATGCTGGTAAAGCTGGCTCAATGAGCTCCACTCACAGAGCTTCCAGCAAGACAGGTGTTTCTAGAGATTTCTGGCAAGTCTTCCCTGTCTTCTGAGTCAAGAGTAGCCAATATGGTGCCTCTAGATGCTGCTGGTTTCCAACTCCCATCAGCCCCAGCTGGCATGGTCAGGGATGATGGGAGCAACAGTCCTGGGGTGGGGAACCTATTAGCACCAGCAACCATGGCCAATGGTAAGGAATGATGGCAATTGGAGTCCAGCAACATCTGGAGGAGCCTGTTGTAGTTCAAAAATTTCTGGAGGACACCATACTGGCTACCACTTCTCTGAATCATTATGGCCCAATTCCAGGTCCATAACATTTGGCCCTTGGCTATGTAAATTTTCCTTTACAAAGAACACATGACAAGGCTTTAGCAACAAGAAAATTTGAATTAAATAAAGCCATAGAGGGAGTTGTTCTGAGCATGGTATTTTATCTTTGATCACACAGATCAGAGTGTTCCACTGAATATCTGCAAAGGGCCTGAAATATTTATCTGAAGGACTTTAAGCTTCTTTTAAAACACCCTCTTTTAACAGATATTTTTAACTACACTTCTTTTAAAACAACAGATATTTGCTAAACACTAATGCCAAGCAAATTCTTTAATTCAAACCTAGCCATTCCTTAGAGGAAGAAAATTAGACAAAGCCTCTAAATGGTTTTTTTTTTTTCAAAGTGGAATTTAAATAAGAAAGATTACTCATAGATCAGAACAGATATAGAGAGAATAATTAAATGGATCCAAGGTCTGTCTTCAACATCTAAAGTGGATTTGCTTTTTTTGTGTCTATGTTGTGAGGGGATTCAGTATATGAATCCCGTGTGGGTGAGTGTACAACAAAAGAATTGACTGGGTGCCTAGATTCAAAACGTGGAGCTACCACACAGAAAGACCCAACAGAGTTTAAACTCACAAAAGTCAAGTGTTAGGAATATATGTTGTTAGACCTTTCTTATCCTGTGTACAACACTCCCCTCTTTCTACCACTTTTGCAAGGAACAGACCACACACTTCTAAGTAAGTTTAAAACAATTTACTTATAGGTTCAAAGGTCTGATACATGCGTTGTCCCATGCAGCTGCAAGGAGAACGCAGGCAAAATACACTTGGGTAGATAATACAGAATATTGTTCCAAGCACATGCTCTAAGCTGGGGAGGAAGCTTACACAAGTCCTCCTACATCGGTTACATGGTGTATACAGAGTGTGTGAGTGAGGGAAAGGAAGAGAAGGATTCACTTTCTCCCTCTCCAGATGTAAGAGGGCATGACCTAGCTGAACTTAGGAATCTAACCCTGTGCTCTTAACCCCTTTATGCACTAACTAGTCCAATTATTATTATTATTATTATTATTATTATTATTATTATTATTATTAATTTATTTATACCCTGCCCATCTGGCTGTGCTTCCCCAGTCACTCTGGGCAGCTACCAACAGAATATTAAAAGCACAATAAAACATCATGTTACGCTTGATGAAATTTTCCACATATATAACATTATGTATAAGTTTGAATGTGCGTGGGGAGGATTGAGCAAAGAGATGAGGGGTCTGTGAGCATCCATTATCCACATAGTTAGGCATCCCTGCTTAAACTGAATGCTTGCCTTATTCTTAGCACAGAGGTTGCAAGCAGAGCCAGTGGGTGTGATCCTGCTCCACTGCATGCACTCAATCTATTGAAGATCTATAATGACCGCTTAGAACTGTAGGATACTGATTTAAATGTATATAGTGCAGACAAGACCTCAGTTGCAAATCTTTTTTTGTTTTGTTATTTAAGTAGGTCGTTAATATTTCCCGCCCCCCGCAGCATCTAAGAAACATCCAGCTGTTTAAAGCCTTTAATTGATTAATCTGTACTTTGCGTACCTCCTGCGGTTGAAAAACAAATAATTGTGATGTTTTCAAAAGCAGAAGATGAGGTCTGAGGAAAGAATCCTCAAGGCAGGCTTTCCCAGCTACAGAGAGTGTTCCACATATGTTGAATTTTTTTCATGGTTCATCATCTGACTATTAGTCTGGGTTGGGGATAGAAACCTAATGGAGTTTCATGGCCCAGTGTTCAGATTGAGGTGGTATCATATGACATGACTAAGCTTTTATATGTATGTATTTTCAGCATTCCCATCCAGCATTTCAATAAAAATGAACCCAACAAACAAAATTATATGGATAACCAAAATCAATCAAATTAAAAGTACAGTAATATAAATATTATAACACAATCAAAACAAAAACATTATCAGTCAGAATTTAAGAGCCACATTATAATCACATTATAACACATTAAAATGTGTGGAACATCTTTCTGTCAGATGTCAAAGAGATAAATAATTGTATGACCTTTTGTAGACATCTGAAGACAGCCCTGTTTCAGGAAACTTTTAATGTGTGATGTTTTGTTGTGTTTGTGTATATTCTGTGTGAAGCTGCCCAGAGTGTCTGGGGCAACCCAGTCAGATGGTCAGGTTACAATTACCCCTCCTCCTCTACAATTCTATTATTCTATTATTATTATTTTGTGTAGGAGTAACCATCATGGCCCCTGGAAGAGACCGCATTGTCCTCCCCTTAAGTCTGGATGGTAACCAACATGGTGCCCTCCAAATGCTGATGGACTACAAATCCCATAAGCCTCAGTCATCATGGCCAGTGGTCCAGAATGGTGGGAGCTGTGGTCCATCAACATCTGGGCATCGCCTCTTGGCTATTCCTCATGTAGTAGAGCCCACAGTGTCCTTCTCCTAACAGCCAGGGGCAGAAGGGCAAATGGATGGCTGTCCATATGCCCTCCATTTCAGGGATATCAGCTGGATGCAGTAACAGGCAACAGAAGACTTTTCTGGGGATGATAGATGCTCTGTGAGGCTTCTCATTGCCTGCAGACGAAATGCAAGACTCATGAGGCATCATGAGGCATGAGGAAATTGACCAGAGAGAATTCCAGAAAAGTTTTCTTAAGGCATGATCTTACTACCACCTTCTTTAGACTGAATCAGCCTGGGATCATCTTCCTGGCCTAGCCAGCCATCTCCTCCTTGCTCTTTTTTTCTTTTAAGTCACTCATGCAGGTCAAGGGCCATAAACACAATTTCCACCATCCTCAGCTGGGTCTGGCAAGAGTTGTAGTCCAAAATATAAGGAAGGCATCCCATTAGCTACCTCTCGTTTAGATTATTGTGAGTTCAACCCCTAAGGTATTGAAACCCTTGGCAGTGCAACAATGATTCCATGCCTGAGAGTTAGGGGGAAAGCTTGCATTCCATTCAATGAACTGAAAGCAATTTAGGCACATGAATGAATCTATCCTTCCCATAATCTTGTATGGTAGGATAAATGTCTGTTTTGT
Organism: Podarcis tiliguerta; assembly: GCF_965153285.1. NCBI lineage: Eukaryota > Metazoa > Chordata > Lepidosauria > Squamata > Lacertidae > Podarcis > Podarcis tiliguerta. The sequence continues at coordinate 53,730,618 of NC_139543.1, read as the reverse complement.
GGCCTTTTGAATTACAGAGGCAAACACTTATGTTTTCAAAGTAGTATGGCGAATTTAGTTAGACATATCTTAAGCTCTTCTAACTAGCATATAGCCTCCAGCTTTGCATTTTCCAGATCTCCACATATCCAAAACACTTCAGCTGTCCTTATCTAACTTCCATAGGCACTTTCCGCAGCGCAGCTTCTGTTCATGCACAGATCAACAGCACATAATTTTAGACTGCACATCACAGGAGCTACAATATATTTTATTATTCATTTTTATTTCCTGTGTTTACAGCCAGGTTCATTTTTAATCTTAGCAAGGGGATGGCCACTGCCAATCAATGCCAGCACTCCATCACCGGCAGTGGGTGGAACACAGAGACCACAAAACAGGTAGTGGTACATAGTGACGGAGGAATCTGCCTTTGTCCTTCCAACTTAGTCTTGTCTACTCTGACTGGCAGCGGCTCTCCAGGTTTCCAAGCAGAGGACACTCTCAGCTGTGCCTGGAGATACTGGGGATTAAACCTGGGACCTTCTTCATGCAAGGCAAATGTTCTATTACTGATCCGAAGCCTTTCCTTGACAGTTTTAGGAGCCAGTGTGGTGTAGTGGTTAAGAACGGTAGATTCGTAATCTGGTGAACTGGGTTCGCTTCCCCGTTCCTCCACATGCAGCTGCTGGGTGACCTTGTCACACTTCTCTGAAGTCTCTCAGCCCCACTCACCTCACAGAGTGTTTGTTGTGGGGAAGGAAGGGAAAGGAGAATGTTAGCCATTTTGAGACTCCTTCAGATAGTGATAAAGTGGAACTGTGTCTTTCAATTCCCACTTCACACATTCTTGGAGTGCAGATCACAGGCCCAAGCTCCTATTTCAAATAAAGAATATCATAATTGCACACTGGTGGGTGTCTTGTTCCTTTTTTAAAAAAACAAACAAACAAGCAAACCAAAACAGCAGCAGAATTATTGTTCACTTTGCATATGTTCCTTTACGAAACACTGTTCAATTTGGAGCTGCCATTTCTGCAATTTTCCTTCTCCGACTTTGGAATATCAAGCTGCATTCTTTCTACATCAACTTTTCATCATGAAGATCCTGCGTTCAAAACTGGCCTGACAAATTAATTAGCGATGTGCGGAATAAAATCGAAGTCAGCTCAGTCATCCATAAATCTTCTGGTCCTGAAGAAGAATACACACTCTCTCCCTCTCACACACAAACACTTTCTCTCCAGCCGACACTGTGTACGTTTTGTAAGCATAGATATTATGCTCCTAAAGACTACTGGAATCCTTCCAAGGCTGATTCAAAGGTGTGAAGGGCAAGAGATCCATCATAACTCAATGTACTTTTCTGTGTGTGCTTTGTTCTTCCCTGTGTGTAGAATGCTACCTTACACTTAGGGTATATGCTTCTGAAATTCTCCACAAGCACCTTACAAATTTTTTGGGAGATTGTAAATATTGCTTACAGTTTGACACCAACGTGGACTGATTCAGCTTGGGCTTTGGCTATGTCTGGTGCACAGCTCTAGTAGACATTCATTATTACTATTTTTCATCCTATTTCCACCTTTAATGCATAACAAATCTTCCTTTCCAATATCCACACCAGTCATGAAGTTAGGCATGGACTTTATTGTCTCTCTCCAACAGGAAGAGGACAGACAGAAGAAACTTCTGACTCCACCCAGACACAACTAAGTCTACTGCCATCTAGTGATAAAACAAGGTAATAACGCTGTCCACACAGGCACAGAATTGGGGAAACAGTGATCTCAGCAATGACTACTCAGATACAAATGCTTAAAAATTCGCCTATAGCACTCAGATTTGCCATGCGGTGAGAAGGGCAGAAGCTGTTAAATGGCTGGTTTTAATCTCAAAAAAAAGCATGTAGCCACAAGGTAGTTCTGAGGTTCAATGGAAAAAAGAGATTTTTCCTGCAGTTGTTCTAAGTATGGAGTGGGCCTTTCAGGCTAGCATTAGGTGGCTGTTCATGCATTCCATTCCTCTCTGAAGAAAATGTGTGCAGTAAAAGAAATTGAAGTGCATGCTTTGATGACAGCTGGCCCCAACAGTTGAAAGATATCATTCGGAAAGGAACGGTTGTGAGATAGGTGAACAGAATTTCACAAAGCTCATTTTGCAGATCCTTCATACTGACTTACCAAGACTTACACTACTCCATCAATGAAAAGATTCATCAGTAGTTTGCAAAATGTGGCAAGTTTTGGTTATTTTTGAATAGCAGCGCACGGTATATTTCCTCTGTGGATACATGGGCTGAGAAATACACAGATTGTACCAAGGCTGCCTAGTTCACTCATTCTATAATTTATGCTTTAGTCCAGTGACTAAAAAACTCTCCAGGTGGGCTCTCATGATACCAAAAATGTTACAAGTACATACTTGTTGAATGCAGAAGTCGCTGGGAAAGATCACAGGAGGTTTGGGCTGGGTGTTCATCAGTATGTAGATGACACCCAGCTCTACCTCTCTTTTAAATCAGAACCAGTGAAGTCGGTGAATGTCCTGTGTGAGTGTTTGGAGGTGGTTGGAGGATGGATGGTGGCTAACAGATTGAGGGTGAATCCTGACAAGACAGAAGTACTGTTTTGGGGGGACAGGAGGTGGCTGGTGTGGGGGGCTCCCTGGTCCTGAATGGGCCATGCTTGCTTGAGTTGATGGGATCTGTAGCTATCGTTTATTATTATTAATTATTAAATTACACTACAATGCAAATGTTATTTGTTTGCATGGCTGAAACCATTTCAATTTTTTTAAAAAAATTAAATTTGCTCATCACTTTATCTTGCTCAATGCAGCCCAAAATGACTTACAACCAACCAACCAAACCGTTGGAACCACTGCAAGCTGGATCCTTTAAGAGCTGCTTCGTAATGCTGGAACTTTGTGGTTATGTGAGAGGAGCATGTGGGGGCATTTGGGTGAACCATTACAACTGCCTACCTTATCATAAATCATGTGTCCATGAGCCCACGTCACGAATCCCACGTCACGAATCCCAGGACAACCCAGGATGTGCCATTTTGTTCTACTCCTGGATGCAGATGGTTTGGGCTCCGTTGCTGAATTATTTCTCCACCAACAGCAACTTAAATGAAAGCTCCGTATTGCCTTTGATTGCTCCGTTGGCTCATCAATGCACTTGTTCCCGTTGTTCCAAAGAACAAGACATGAAGAGCTGACTGGTTGCAGAGGGTTGATTATCCTCAGTGTGGTGGCTTAAAAATGCACCACTTGGGAGACCCTGCCAAGCCCCAAAGCATGAGTATGTCATGGAAACCATAGAGCAGGTTTGCTTTAAAATGCCTTGCTAGTGAAGGGTGAAAGGGTCAGTCAATTTACCACTGTCCCTTCGAAGAACAAGAGACGTGCTAATCATGCTGTAAATACTTTCTCTGAGTTAACCTGCATCTCTAACCCTAAAAGATCCCTGCAGAAATCTCTCGCCACTGCTCTTATACTCCTGGCAGATGAACAAGGTGGCTGGCACAATCAGTAGGGCATAAACTCTGCAGATTTAAATTGGTTTAATGTTCAGCTAACCATGAGTGGTAGTTCTGAGGAGGAGGGATCGAACAGAAAGCTCACAGTAATGTCACCAAAATACAACCCACAGGTTACTTTGCGGGAAGCCAAGGGAACAAAGTTAGTATAAAATTGATACAAGCTTTTCTTTTTTTTGGGGGGGGGGAGGCAGTACAATCACTGTTCTGCCCACTGAATTGAATGGAGCTCACTCTCAGGTGTACACAGGGCCGGATTTAGATTTGATGAGGCCCTAAGCTACTGAAGGTAATGGGGCCCTTTATATGTCCAGCTTTCCTTTGTCAACAACAAATTGTCGCTGTTTTCTCTGTGTGTGTTGAATATATAAAGGTAAAGGGACCCCTGACCATTAGGTCCAGTTGCGGACAACTCTGGGGTTGCGGCACTCATGTCACTTTACTGGCCAAGGGAGCCGGCATACAGCTTCCAGGTCATGTGGCCAGAATGATTAAGCCGCTTCTGGTGAACCAGAGCAGCGCACGGAAACAACGTTTACCTTCTCGCTGGAGCAATACCTATTTATCTACTTCCACTGCATGCTTTCAAACTGCTAGGTTGGCAGGAGCAGGGACCGAGCAATGGCAGCTCACCCCGTTGCGGGGATTCAAACCACTGACCTTCTAATAGGTAAGCCATTTGCACATAACAAAATATGTATTTTATCAAAGTAATTGTTGAACTGAAATACAATTAAGAAGTATATTAATAATGAAATACTTTTTTAAAAAATTGGGGCCTCAAGAGAGTGGGGCCCTACACTATAGCTTGTATAGCTTATACGTAAATCTGGCATTGGGTATATAGCAGGAGTGGGGAATTTTTTCCAGCTCAAGGGCCACGTTCTCTTCTGGAAAACTTTCTGGAGGCCACATGCAAGTGGCAGAGGGGGCCAGAGGCAAAAGTGAGCAGAGCAATGAATGCAAATTTTACCTTTGTACAATCACTAATTTCTATACACACATCCCTCTCTAGCCAATCAAGTGTTTGGCCATTATCAGAGTTCAATGGCACATTCCAGCCAGACAAAAACGCCCAAGGAAGGCTGGTGAGGGATGTGACTTGGGCAGAGTCTGGAGGGCCAGATAGACAGGTCTGGAGCCAAATTTAGTCCCCCATCCCTAAGGCTCCTGACCTCTGCTGAATAGAATTGTGGTTTATACACATTTGTATGGGAAAAGGTCCCATTCAACTCAAAGGTGATTATTTCTAAGAAAGACACATCTCAAACTATTATTATGACTCTTGTTCATGGATACTAACGCTTGTGCATGGCCGGTGATCATAATATATTGCCCTGTTTCACTGCCATAAACAATTATGGCATGAAGATCGATGGCCACCTTCTACTGACGTCTACTGTTTGTCCAAAGCCTGACTGTTCAACAATATTCTTGTTCCAAATGTGATGGCTGTATAAAGCTGCTAGCTCTACACCAGTATTCGATGTAGGGACTCTCTAGCAAAATATTGCTAATACTAGAAGGGTTTGCATTATGGTTGTGAGAGGAATATGCTTTTGTAAGAAAATCAGGAATAGGACCTCTGAAAAATGATTCTAGGATTTTACTTGTATAAATTCAATTAAAAAATAATGTTACTTTGGACCCAGATGTGGTTTGTGGGCCATTAATTGGCCATTTATGGTCTGGATCTAGCCCATGGAACCTTTCCCTCTTGGAGCTTTGGTTGATTTTAAGCAATATGTGCTTGTTTTATTCCCTACCTCCCTGCTTCACTTTTACGGAAAATAGCAGTGAGGCTATTTGACACTTTAATACCTTTCAGATGCCTTTATAGTATGCATAGGAAACATGTGGCCCTCTAGATGTTGCTGCAACTCCTATCAGCCCAGTCAAAGATCAGGGATGATAACAGTCAAATCCCACAACATTTTCAGGGAGTCATTTTAGGTATCCCTGCTTTAATGCATCATCCCTTTCTGGATTTTGCATGCAATGGCCATAGTTAAGATAGCCCAACTGGGCCCCAATGCACACCTTCTCCGATGGAAGCCAATTATATCATCTCACTATTCTAACATGATGGCAGAAGTTGCAAAGTTGGGCTTTTGCAAAGTCATTGCCCTTCATCCTAGTTATTGAAAACCCAGTCAGTCATATCAGGCTCTTGAAAAGGTATTGGTGCCTTGTAATGGAGTCCTCCACAGGATAATCCCAAAGGGGGGGGGGAAGCTATTTGTTTTGATCACACATGCATTATAGCTCCAAAAATGGCCACGAGAAGGGGATTAACTGTCTTCATCCTTTTATGTTAGCAAATGAGCTTTGAATGCATTTCTCTTGGATATATTGTGAGGTCTAACCATTTTAATACAGGCATTGTTTTGTTAATGCTCACTAATGCCTAAGGAAATGTGCGGTGATACACAAGTGTCCCCCTGTCATTTCCCTTGCTCCCCTGGCTGCTCTCTGCTAGATTATCAGACAGCCTACCCAAAGTGATGATTACACCTTGAAAAGGTTTATTGCAGCGCTTGTCCTCAGGCCTATGAGATGCCCACCTTTACACATAAATATTTTGCCGCTTTCCTTGTGTCTTGGCATAAATACTTTTGCAAGCAGAGAATTGATAGTATGAAAACAGCAGGGTTTGGCACTTCTGTCCTAGTTTCAAATGCCTGGATTCAGCTGTGATCAAATCACAGAATTTCATCCTGTTGACACTGACTCTTCTCCAGCTTAAAGCAACTGATCACTGCCTATCTTTCCAGGAATCAAGGACTATCCTACTGAGTAAGACAGAAGGGGGAAAAAACCAACCACAGTGTGTATGGTGGGGCAGAGCTGTGGAAGTGAACCAAATTAGTCCACTCTCCCTGAAACAATATGAAACCAACAAAATGGCCACACTTCTCCAAATTATGTGACGTGGTTCTTCAACTGTACAAAATGTGTACATTAGTGCAAAGCATGCATATGAGTTTGCAAAAATAAAGTACAAAGTGTGTTATACTAAGGAAAATTGCTTGCAAAAATAAAAATGTGTCAATTAGGCAGAAATCAAAACTGATGGATTCATCAATCCCTACCTTCAAGCTCAGCAGAAAGGAGGCTACAGCTCCTTTCTCCGGCAAGCTGCCATGATGGTGCAGTGAATAAGGCACCTCGGTTGCGGTGCCTGCCACCAAGGCCCTCCAGTTTAAGACTTTTGGTATGCAACTAGCTGGTGCACCTCAGCCCCTTCCAATCTATGCCCTGAGAATCTGCTGAATTCCAGAGAGAAACTAAATGCAGCATTGAAGTTATGAGGCAGCAACAGGGGCCCAATCAACAATGGCATAATGCATTGGGCATGTCACTCCATGCGCCTCTTTATATATGCAAGAATCTATACAGCAAACAAGCTCCGATCTAATCGGGGACACAAAGATAACGGTATCGGACAGGGCTCTTAATCCAGTTTGTTTGCTGGCTGAGGCTTTGTCAACTTTTCCATTCAGGAATTGGATTAATGCCTGTTAAGCACTAGCCCACTGACACCTTCACTTTATTAAAACGCAAGGGCATTTTGGGAAAGATTTCCATTTGCAGCAAGTAACTCAGCTTTATGGGTTGCAGGAGGAGGCTCAGGATGTGACTATTGATTCCGTTAGAATAAAGAGCAGACTTTAGTCACTATTAGACTATCGAACCATTCTGTCCTTAAGGCTAAATGTTGTATGGTTGTTGGGGAGCTCTATATTTCCCCAGGAAAGAAAGACAATGTGGGGAACTTTTTCTGGAATCATTCCAGCAATGTTTTTTGAAGGAGCAAAAGATAAAAAGCATATGTCCACAGATGGCATGAGGTTAGCTACACACAAAGAACAGGGCTGTGACAGACCTATGTCTGCCCAGGTCCACAGACTAATCACCCCCTTGCCAGATACCCCCTTGCTAATTATGTGTCAAGGACTGCTGGGTCTGTGTGCAGCTTCCCATGTAGTGTAATTCTGAACTGCAAGTGACTAGTGCTGAAGTACCTTCAGACCCTGGATAGACTTTGTCCTCCTAGGCTGGGCATTCTATCCTCTCATGCAGGAAGGAGTAGCCTGTCAGGGTTCAGACTTGCCAAGACGTAGAATATGAGGTCTTCTTAGAGGAGGGGCATGGGGAACAGGGCCTTTGTGGTGTAGTGGTTAAGAGCGGTAGTCACGTAATCTGGGGAACCGGGTTCGTGTCTCCGCTCCTCCACATGCAGCTGCTGGGTGACCTTGGGCCAGTCACACTTCTTTGAAGTCTCTCAGCCCCACTCACCTCACAGAGTGTTTGTTGTGGGGGAGGAAGGGAAAGGAGAATGTTAGCCGCTTTGAGACTCCTGAAGGGGAGTGAAAGGCGGGATATCAAATCCAAACTCTTCTTCTTCTTCTTTGCAGTAGATCACCATGCTACCAGCAACCCTGATGAGCCAATGGCTTCAGATATCCTTGGTCTAGGATTGGAGGTCCCTACACAAGTTGCCTGGGTTCAGGCTGGCTCATGGTTGCTCCTCATATTCCTCAATGAGCAGAAGAGACAAAGAGCCAGACAAGAGCTTCAGAACTCCCAGGAGCTTCAGAGAAGCCAGACAGGAGCACTGCAGCTGAAATTCCCAGTTAGTGGAACGGGAAGAACATGGAAGGCTGGATCAGGGCCTGGCTGAGAGCCAGGAAGGGGTAGAACCACCAGCTGCTACATAAGCTTCCAGTATGACCTGTCTCATTGCTGAAGAAACAACTCTGTCCCAACCTCCAGCATTCCTGGCTGGGGAAATGGAACAGTTCCTTTTCCAATTGAGTCTCCAATTGCAGCACAATGTCTCCCTGAGATCTGGTGGATTCCCCTATTCATGGTTTTTCTTGACATCTGGCTTGCTCCACAGTTTTGCCTGCTGGTTTATCCACTGGCTCTGACTTGCTCTTTGGCCCTTTCTGCCGGAACTAGCCATATTCCCACCCCTGGAATGTAGCATTGATGACAAACCTCACATATTATGAAATAGATATTGAAGGACATGCACCAGACACATTTTTTTCTTTTACTGAAGAAAAGGAGTCTGTTATTGGGCTTTAAAATTCCAAGATGAGGAGCAACCTTGTATTTTATTTTCACATTTGACATTCTATTTTAAACAGAATAGTAACCAAGGACACCCAATAAGTGGGTGCAATGTCCCTTAAGTCATAACTGACTTTTTGTATATGGATGCATGATATGAAATTATATTTATATTTCACAAGACTTTATGTATTGTACTATATAATTTAAAGCAGAGGTAAGTCCTAAGCATGCATATATTGTACAGTTGTACAACAAGAATGCTGGATGCAACACGATGGCAGGAGCAAATTCAACAATTCAGGATTGCCTTTTCTTTTTAGTAAATGCAGAGCTGCAGAATGTTTCTCTGAAAGGAAGGCAAGAGCATATCCGATGAGCAACTTTAGCACTGCTTTGAATTGGCAGATGAGAAGTACTGATTTGACTCCAATAGAGAGTTTACATCATGAGTACATGATATGCAGAGTTGTTGAGCACAGGATGTCAAGTGGCTCTTCCCATTAGATAGGATGACACCAAGAGGTAAGGAAGGCAGTTTGTAGGATGAATATAATGATTAGGTACAGGCAGCTTCTGATTTAAGAGGAGCTTGAGGAGATAGAATATTGCTGAAGGAAGAGAAAGAAACCTATTAACATAATCTCAACCTTAAATGGAGAAGAAGGGGCTGTTGAGACCCTCATTTAATCATTGGTCGCAGACCATCCCGGATCTCCAGTGGATCCCTGGGAAAGAATTTTGTGCATTTGTTAACAAGACGTCAGCTTCTAGTTCTTATTTTAGGGACAAATTTCTCTATATTTTTGAAGGGTTGTGTAGGACCATCACCACCCCCAAGAAATGTTGCCAGACATCAAAAGGCTCTTGGCTTTCCCTGAAAGCCTCCAGTGTCTTCCTAAGGAGTAACATCAAAATCCGCTTGAAATTTCACACTGGCTCCATACCATCTGCAATCCCCTAGGTACTGCAAAATGCAGACACATGACAGACCAAACTGTCATGAAAATGGGTTATATTTCTTCACAATATAACAATAGACAGGATCTCCAAACCAACAAATCAAAAGAATTAACTGAATAAAAAACAAAGTACAATTGTTAAGCATACATATATATATATGGGGGGGGGGGATGCTGGAGATCCCAAATACTCTCTCATGACTTCATTCTGGTGGAAAGTGAGAATTCCTAACACATGATTTTCACCAGAAAGAAAATCAGCTAATTCTGAACTTCAGGATCTTGGAAGATATTTGAATGAGAATTTTGGAAGCACTCCTGAGAAAGAGGGCATGGAAGATGAGGCCATGAGTTAACCATCGTTCCTCCAACTTCTTGTATTAAATTTTTAATGAAAAATACTTCAGGTGCCTGGGATAAGGATTGTATATTGATGATGTGTCAACACTGCGGTGATGGTAATGATGGCGACAGCGCTGTAGGACTCATATTGATAAGACAGAAAGCCTAGTATTTCCCCAGGAAAGCGTTGGTCACAGAATGTAAGAAAAAGATAATGAAATGCTTCTGGTCGGAGCAGCTATCTTACCTGAGCTGAATGCTTGAAATAAAAAACCCTATCTATTCTGCAGATGGAGATCTATTCGCTGGAATGCGTTCCACCAATAATTATGATGAACAAATTAATTCCGAGTAAGCCATAAGGTCTTGGGTAGAAATAGTATGGGCTGAGAGAGAGAGAGAGAGAGAGAGAGAGAGAGAGAGAGAGAGATTCATACAATGTGTTATTTGCTGTGGCTTATTTGCTCAGCTTTACTTCATAAGCTTCAAACTGAACTCCGAATGCATGGCAGTGTTGACTCTTGCTTGCATCCATGGAACAGCAAAGCCCAAGTTCATTTTCTGAAAGGGCATGGGGATAATTATGATTTCACATGAGATAGTTGAAATGTTCTTTCACGGGGGGAGTTGGTGAACGAAGGGCTGGTTTGCTAAAACATGCTGGGCTGCTTGCTCAGTCCAGCTCCTAAACGTGAAAAGTCTCTCACATCTCTTCAAAGGAGGTAAAGGGGGTTCACGCCTTGCATCCCACAAGTGTACAGTCGGCGTACCTGCATGCCGTAGAAACGAACAAGTGTATACTCCTGCGCACAAACATAGAGACAGCATGTGTAATGTGTAGATGTGGCTAAAGTGAAGAGGTCAGAGGAAAGGGCACTTTTGAAGACTCGGGTTGTGAAGGAATTCAAGGTATTGAAAGTGGGGGGGAGGGAGGGGGAAATGAAAGGGATTCTGTGTTGTGGGTGATAGGAAGGGGGCAGAGTGATGGCGGATGCAATGAAAAGTGAGTCAAGTTGGAGGCTGTGGGGTGATGTAAGCAAGACAGGTGGCAAGGCAGGGATCATTTCCTGAGGTGAGGAACTTTTTCCTTCCATCTCACACATTTTAGAAGATTTCCACTCGTTTTCTTTAACGACAAGTCTAATTCTGAACTTATATTCAGGCAGGGTTCATTACATTGTGCCATACAGTAACCTTACACAGAATACCTATTTTGAAAAGGGAAATGTGAAATGTGCAGACCAAGTCAGTGCCAATTACTTTTTCCCTATTAGCTCTTCTTTTTTTAACAGTACGACTCAGCAAGTGAGAATTTGCTGAACACTATGCAGTGAATATTCACGAAATCAATAGACAATTCTTCTCATTGCTGAGTCCAAAAGGAAAATGACCCAGCAGAAAATAAAAGATGCTTGGCTAAATCCTTACTAAGTTGTTCTTGTCTTTGCTCAAGCATGACTCTAAATCAGCGATGTGCCACTGTGACTTTTATTTTCCTTTTCTAGCAGGCGCAGGTAGGTCTATTTTTCTTCCTGATTGCATTATATGATGAGCCACTCTGCTGAGAAAGTGCATCGGTGGATGGGGCTCTAAGGTTGCAGTGATCGGGATGGTTTATTCAGTTCCTATTCTGCTGTTCCTCCCAAAAGAGTCCAGGGAGACAACGGAGCAGTAAAGGCAACACCATTAAAAATAAAATAAAAATAGATTCAAAACAATTAAAAATAACTAAGAACATCTAAAAACATTTTAAAACTGGCACATACCTTTACGACAAATAATTTCAACATTTCTAGGAACAGTACCTTCCAGCCATTAAATGCTTGGGTAAAAAGGAATGCTTTTAAAGTCTCCCTGAATGTTGATAATGAATGAGACCGATGCATCTCAGCAGGGAGGACATTCCACAAGTGGGAACCACCACTGAGAAGGCCCTGTCATGACCTGCGATGGCATAAAGGGGTGGGGAAGTTGTAGTCCATGGACTAATTTCAGGTGGGTGGCAAGGAGAGGGAAAGATGACAGAAATAACAGAATATTGCTTCATCTAGCTCAATATTATCTGTATTGACTGGCTATGGCCCTCCCAGGATTTCATACAGGGGTTACCCATAGCCCTGCTTGCAGATGCTTTTTAAGCTGAAACCTCTCAAAAGTTAAAAACACACACCAGACATAAAAGAATGAACAACAAATCATTTTAAGTTCTACGCTCAAATGAATTTAATTCACATTCAGTTAAGCTGGCAGTTATGGGATCTACTTGTCAGGAGCTTGTCCTACACTCGAGTAGGACCCTGGCAGAGACACATGAGCAACTGGCATGTTCTCTCCCTCCTGGGCAATCGTTCAGGAGCATCATTAGCTTTCTTCAGCCCAAACATCACAGCGACTGATGCCAACAGACACCGGCACACTTAGGGATCCGCAGAGTCTTCGCAGCTTGCGTAACAGACCTCAGCAACTCAGCATTTTGGCTAATCTACTTTATTTACATATAAATACACACGGAACACTGCAACATGGCTCCCTCTCTCTCTAGCATCAGTTAGCAGAGAGAAAAAGAACAAAGGACAATAGTCCCACTTCACGGAACACAGTAACACAAACATCCTGTCTCCATCACTTCCCACTCTGTGGAGTCAGAACATATACCGTCATGTGATAGACAACAATCCCATAACTGCAATCATGGAGCAGGAATTTTAACACTACTTTCATGTGTAGTTCAGAGATTTTTGAATAAATTCAGTGAACTTTGTTGAACTGAACTAATTCATTCCAAGCACTTACTGTAATACAGTTATTCTAACACTGAGGAAATGAACTTTAGTATCCACTGAATGCCTCAAAAGCCCACCAAATCTCTTCTGGAAAAACATGAAAACTTCCTCAGCCAACAATATTTTGTTTTTTCCCCTTAAGACCAGAAAATGGAAATGAAACCATTTTTGAATGCAGAGGATTTCCATCCTGATCAACCAGGGCTTGGGACAGATGGGTCTAAACCCGCAACCTCTTTTCCCCAAAATTATCAGCCTCTTAAAACCAGCTTTTGGGAGCTTTCCACTTGGTTCCTCTTAGGCTTAGGAAAGCTTTCTCACCAAAAGAAATGTCTAAATGTCTTGGCAGGGACTAAACTGGCAATGAGATCATTCCTTAAGTCCTCTTACCACAAGACTTTATCGGCAGAAAAAAATTAATCAAGGCTTAGACATTTCATTGCACTGTTTTTAAGGGTTGCGGTGCTGCTGCTGTAAATATATAGGGGGGTTTCTCTAAGAGTTCTATTAAAACAGTCTGGAAACCTCAATTGAAGCTAGCTGCTAGATGCACTACGGACCTTGCTGTCTTTTCCTGCAGTGCCTTTCAAGAAGCCCTCGAAAATCTCAGGTCATTCACAGAAAACATCTTTTGCTTTGCTGTGATAGAAGAAGAATTCAGAACAGAGGGGCATGGAAGTAAAATATTGTCGCAGGCCTTTCTTCCCTTGTTAGGTCTACTCTTAATGTCCAAGCAGGACCATAGTTGTTTGAGGTGCTGCTCTGGCTCCCTTGGGAAAGTACAGCTAGCGAAAAAAGATCAATCCACAGCTTCAGGCTAAACAGTACGAGTCATATAGGACCTTGTGTTCCATAGAAATAAGGCCATAGCCTCATTTTCAGAGAAAACATGACCCACGCTGGCAGTACCACCCAGGAGAAGTACACAAACTCTGGGAAGGATCAGGCATCAATTTCTGCTCAGTGACAGCATCATTATATCTTAAATAACATGTTCTGTTGGCCACTGAAATAACTCAAAGAATGCTGTTTCCTCTCATGAATGCAAAAGACTGTACTTCAAGAGCCCTTCTGAGATATTTCAAAAAGCATAGGGCTCACCAAGCCTTTTTGACCCCTGGGCATATTTGTAAAGGGGAGAAACTGTCCTGGGCAACATATACCTCAACTAAGCACAACTACATGCTTCTCTTAAGCCGTTTCCCAGACACTGACCAGACCCAGATCTGCTTAGCTTCAGCATGGTTGTGGTTCCCATGTGCTTCGACTGGGGCTTCCCATTGGACTTCCAATGCCCCTTTGAAACCAGAAGAAAAAGACAGATAGAACTGGATATTATCAGCCCATCAGGCTTATATAGATAAGAGATCAGGAACCTTTTTCAGGCTGAGGGCCACATTTCCTTCTGGGCAGCTTTCTGAGGACCACATGCCAGAGGTGGGTGTGGAGAGAGACAGTAGTGGGTGGAGCAGGTTTTGTACAGTAGGCCTGCTTCTATTCATGCTCACATACCCCTCTTTATCCTCCACCCTGATAAGGAAGAGTCATGAGCCTCGGCCCAGTATACCTGAAGGAGTGTCTCCACCCCCATTGTTCAGCCCGGACACTGAGGTCCAGCTCCGAAGGCCTTCTGGCGGTTCCCTCCCTGTGAGAAGTGAGATTACAGGGAACCAGGCAGAGGGCCTTCTCGGTAGTGGCGCCCGCCCTGTGGAACGCCCTCCCATCAGATGTCAAATGCCAACTACCTGGCATTTAGAAGACACCTGAAGGCAGCCCTGTTCAGGGAAGTTTTTAATGTGTGACATTTTGATGTATTTTTAAACTTTGTTGGAAGCTGCCCAGAGTGGCTGGGGAAATCCAGCCAGATGGGTGGGGTACAAATTAATAATAATAATAATAATAATAATAATAATAATAATAATAATAATTTTTTGAAAGAAAGGAAGGAAGGAAGGAAGGAAGGAAGGAAGGAAGGATGGATACAGGCAAGTGGAAGCACTTGGAAGTGAAGCAGGGTCAGGGAGGGTTGTGGCTTGGGGAGAGTTCCCAGGGCTATCTAGAGAGGCTTCAAGAGCAACATTTGGCCCCAGTCCTGACATTTCTCACCCCTGATGCAGACAAGACAGGAACCCAGCATCACCTTTGGCTCCTGTCCTCAAATAAGAGCAGAAACTACACACACAAACCTATTTCCCAGATGCATCCTAACCAGTCTCATTGAAACACTTCCCGCATGCCTTGAAATTCCTCAGATGTCTTATCTGAGCAGGAAGCTGTAAATGTGCCTCGAGATTTTGCTTTAGGCAACATGCAGTGGGAATTCTACCTGTTGTAAATGAAAAGACAGAGAGTTTATTTTGAGACAAGGATGCTGGCAGAGTTTTGACGAGGGTAAAGCGAGATAAAGTGATAGTGGTGACCTTACGTTGGGAGTGGGGAAGAAAGAGATCTAGAAATATTGCATTGCCAAGTCTAACAGTGCAATCTTATGCATGTTTGCTCAGAAGTAAACGCTCTTCAGCTGGGCTTTCTCCCTAGTAAATAGACCTAAGATTGCAGGTGACAGTGCAATCCTATGCATGCTGAAAGTAAACCCCACTGAACACAGTGTGCCTTGCTTCTGAGTAGACCTTGCATAGACTTACAGCACAAGTCACCATCATGAATCTGCTGAAAGAATTTCACTGGCTTTCAATTAGCTGCATGATGTTAGGATCAGGCCTTTAGTGTGGTGCTTTGTCTCATTACCTATCAGACAGGTGCTTTTTGTTGCCTATGGAAACCTTTTAAGCTGAGATCTTTATCCAAGTTATGAAAATAATTTAATAATAATAATTTATTATTTGTACCCCACCCATCCGACTGTGTTGCCCCAGCTACTCTGTATCTATCTTGGATTCCAAATTGTGTTTTTTAAAAGGAATTATTTTTACTGTTTATATATGGAATTGTTTTATAAATGTTTTCAGTTGTTGATGTTTCATTGTTAAAGATATCTTATAGGAAGCAATTCATGAATGGAATCAAAGAAGCGACTCTTTTATTGGAAACATGCAAATCATGTTTTTGTTTTTAAAGTCTGCTTTCGCATTTCTAGTTTGGCTCCAGCTCAGCTCTCTGACTCCTATTTTGAAATCTATATGGCTGATATTTTATCTCAGGACCGATTCACGTGACACTACCTTCCATCTGCCCAGCTTTGAAATTGTCCCCTAATGCCAAATAACATCTATCAACGTCAACAGGAGCTGACCTTTTCAGTAGATTTGCACATGTCACCCTGGTGTTTAGATCACTGCAGATAGCATTGTGGAAAGTCACTGGAAATTGAGTTGAACCAGGAAGATGTGCTGAGTTTCAGATGGGACATGCATTAAATCAGCTGCTAGATTGCTTTGAGGTTTGACAGTACACTGCAAAAGGAACCCCCGTGACGATTTCAGCACATTTAAAGGAGTATACTGTTTTCTCCCGTATGATTTTCGCCTTTTTCCTGAGATTACTGCATCAATGGCATGCGTATTTTCTCTTCCTCTTTCAAAGAGGTGAGGTTTGCTTTAAATATTTAACTATATAGGCATGCACACATGCACACGTTTGGATGAGCTTGCATAGGAACACTATTTGGTGAATTAATACACACCAGATTACCTGAAAAATGTCCAAGCTTGCCTCAAACTCAATTAATCTGTAAGCCATTAAATAAACGAAAGAGAAAAATGTTTCCTTGTTGTGCCAAACCATCAATACATTAATGCTGTTTGCTCCAGCTCCAGGCCATTAAAATGACAAAGCTAGACTAGCTGTACACTCATCATTTTCAGGGAAACGAGACTCATGTCCTAATCTTCTCATTAGTCTGAAGGCACAGCACAGTTACCCTTTTGGGGTTCATCTTCTGGAAGTCTCTCCCCTACAGATAGTGCTTTCCATCTCTTCAGCTCTGAAATTGCCCTCTATCAATTCACTTACGTTGGCACTAGAGTAGACACAGGACAGAGACACAGGGCAAACTTTGCAAGGCCTAAGGTGCTGTTGTCACCTTCTTCTCCTCTGAAACTATAGAACAGTTCCTTAGTTAACAAATGGGACTGACATGAACTGCCCTCATGTGTTCAGAGAGGCGTGGTATTGTTTTCCTATTGGCCATGCATCCTATTGACCATGACCATTGACCTCTTATGTCGGCGAGTATCAGAAGGGGCCCTACTCATGTACCCAGGAAGAGCTCATGAAGATGATCCTGCCCTGGCATAATTCCTCTTTCCCAGCTCTATGTCCATGAGAAGAGTCTCACACTCACTAAACGTGCAGCTGGTGGATAGGGATGGGTGACTCTACCAAATCTGGGTGTTCTCTGCTTCTCCTTTTTCCAAGCATAAGTTGAATTATCCACATTTCCACATTTAGTTTGTGGATTTGACTGTGATTCCTGCATTGCAGGGGGCTGGAATAGATTAGGTCCCTTTCAACTCTGTGATTCTACATATATATATATATATATATATATATTAATGGAGATTCATCAACATATTGATGCAAATTTAACCCAATATACTCATGCTTGTGTACATTTTTGCGTAATGTACACATTTATTCAGAGTACTTTTCCCCAATATAGTCCATTTGTGTGTATTTTTATTTTATTTTTGTGTGTATTAGTTTTCACTAATATGTATATTTTTATGATCTACCCCAGGATATGCATTTTTTGTGCACATAACTTGGCTGGAGAACTGCATTCTCAGACCCTCCAAATGTCCCTATTTTCCAGGGATATCCCTGATTTAGAGCAGCTGTCCCGGTTTCTGATTTGATCCTGGAATGTCCCACTTTTCCTTAGGATATCCCTATTTTCATTGGAGAAATGTTGGAGGGTATGGAGTTATCTGACCCCCGAGCTGTCTGAAAGCAAACCTTTATAGAGAGGTTTTTAAAAAATGTTTGATGTTTTTAGATGTGTTGAATGAGGCCCAGAGTGGCTGGGGCAACCCAGTAAGATGTGTGGGGTATAAATAGTAAAATTATCCTTATGGAATGGGACAACCCTATTTTCATTGGAGAAATGTTGGAGGGTATTCAATTCATTCTAAAATTCAGAGGATTGTGTGTTTCGAAGGATGGCTGCATTTTGGTCCTTGCATTGCTTTGGAAAGTGGGAATTGGGTCAGTTCACCTTTAAATGTGAACAGAAGCAAATTTATCTCTCCCTACCCCCAATCCTTAGCCACTACAGTGGTACCTCAGGTTACAGATGCTTCAGGTTACAGACGCTTCAGGTTACAGACTCTGCTAACCCAGAAATAGTACCGCGGGTTAAGAACTTTGCTTCAGGATGAGAACAGAATAGAAATCATGCGGCGGCAGCAGCAGTGGGAGGCCCCATTAGCTAAAGTGGTACCTCAGGTTAAGAACAGTTTCAGGTTAAGAACGGACCTCCAGAATGAATTAAGTTCTTAACCTGAGGTACCACTGTATATGCAATACCTACCAGTGGATGTGTGGTCCACAGACATGCTGGATGCTACAGCAGTTTGGACAGGGCTAGGCTGTATGTTCCCAGAACCCACATCATTCTTTTCAAAAAGTGAAAGCAATGCTTGAGTAATTCCATATTGATCCTACTAGTTTAATGGGCATAATGAATGGGTGAAAAAGGCTACGATCACACAGGAAACAGGAAGTCAGGTGCCCAAGCAGAACATAGGACACCACAGAGCTCTGTTTCAGCTCAGCTCTATTTATTTCCAATCTATCATAACACAAAAACACCTACAGTACATCTCTTTTTACTGGGTTTTATGTCATGACAGAGAGATAATCAGATAGAGAGAGATAGCGCCGAGCTATGTGGCTTTGTCCTTGATAAGCAGGAAGAAAAGGAGCTCTCAAGAGACAAGAAGGTGGGGTCAGATGTCAATCTATTATCAACCCACAATGATCTTTTTCCTTCCTTTGAAATTTGCCGAAGCAGGTATCACAGTGCAGGGTGCCAGCGAGCTGCTAAACAAAAGCTAATTCTTCTCTTTTCTCTTTTAGCTGCTTTTGGGGGAAACCTTAGAACCTATTGTTATGGCTCATTACAGCCCTGGGAAACCACCATGGCAATTTTCAGTTCCATTTACATACATATGTGTTTGGGGGTGTTGGGTGGAATGAATGAATTGAACATTTAATCTGCTCTGCCAAGGGATTTCCCCCCCTTCCATTTAGCACTTATGTTTAACTATTATAAGCCAATTGAGGATTTAATGGGTTCCTGTTTTGTCACTTGCCTTTCTCTCAGGATGACATGTTTGTATCATTGCCACACAAAGGCCTTGGGGATGGCAGTTAGCTCTGTTAAAAGTAGTTACCGTGCATTTCTATTTCCACTATCTGGTAAATTTAGAGAACTACAGAGGTAGCTCCAAAATAAGGCACATGTGTATTAAGCATTCATACTGATTTGCTTGCACAAACATACGGAGGTGAGACTATGGGCTCTTCCACACTTTAGTTTGTCCATTGCCTAGTCAGAGTGGTTTTCTACTTGATCCACATGTCTACGTATATTTGTGAATTGTTTCCCCCTTGTCCCACTCCTTTCCCAAGGAAAACACGCTCTTTGGTGCTAAATCAGAGCAAACATCAACCCGGAGAAAACATGAATTGCTCTTTGTTTTGACTGAGTGCTAAAGAAAGGTTTCCCCCGAGGGAAAGCAAGACAAGAGGAAATGTGGATAAGCCCTGTGTCTTGCCTTTATTGAGCATTCATTTTGTTTGTGGGGTGGTTATGCCACCATAAGTATTTATCCTGATTTGCTTGCAGAAATAATAGTACAGTGGTACCTCAGGTTAAGAACTTAATTCGTTCCGGAGGTCCGTACTTAACCTGAAACTGTTCTTAACCTGAAGCACTACTTTAGCTAATGGGGCCTCCTGCTGCTGCCGCACCGCCGGAGCACAATTTCTGTTCTTATCCTGAAGCAAAGTACTTAACCTGAGGTACTATTCCTGGGTTAGCAGAGTCTGTAACCTGAAGCGTATGTAACCTGAGGTACCACTGTAGTAGTAGTAGTAGTAATAATAATAATAATAATAATAATAATAATAATTTATTATTTATACCCCGTCCATATGGCTGGGTTTTCACAGCCACTCTGGGCAGCTTCCAACAAAATATTAAAATACAATAGTCTGTTAAACATTAAAAGCTTCCCTAAACAGGATAGTTGCTGGGGCTGTGCACAGCTGCCACAACCCACCCTGTGGCCCTGATCCAGAGGGCATCAGGCTGACCCATCTTGGGTCAACCTGGGGAATACTAGCCCACCCTGGATCTGGTCCCAAAAAAATTCCAGGGACAGGGCTAATGTTGAATGATAATGATCTCCGCCAACAATTCTTAGACCACCTAGACAGAGGTTATACACTTCTTATTACAGGGGAGAGACCAGGAGCTCACCAAGACAGTAGCCAAGTTCCTCTATTTGATTTTCTGCCGCCAAAGTACGCTACAGGACCCTGCCCTTGCTGGACAAGATCGCATTGGCCTATTTATTCTGAATGTTTGTAAGTGATGCCATCAGGATTCTGGTATATGCTATCCCATGCTTACCCCAGGCTTTGAGATTCTCTTCTCAGATTGCTAGATCTGACAGATTTTGCTTGTTCGTTTTTCCTTCAGTGCTTCCTGCATTTTCCTTGCTAAATGCAGCAGTGCGGATAGCTGCGGGAGCCCATTGTATATAACTATGATGAATGCTAAATAGGTAGCACTCAGGACTCCAAGTAAAATAGTAACAACAGGAACCATGGGAGCTATTGTCCCTTGAGCCATGCTGTGTGCAGCCTCCATTCATTTCAATGAAGATCACACTGATTTCACTTCTATGCGTATTTTTTAAAAACAACAACAACAGCAACAACCCCACAAAGTGTTGGAATAAACCAAGGGTATTATTCTGCTAAAGGAATCTGGTGGTCGTGGATCCTGTCCGATGCCCGTGTGGCGGGGGGCCATGGCACGACCCTCGGTGACATCAGGAGAGAGCCTATAGTTGTATTAGCATCAACAGGCTCCCCCTACTGGTGGTTAACCCCTCCTCAGATTCACCCCTCTCCGAGTGGGGGGAGTCTAATGTTCCGTGGTCCAATGCCTAAGCCAATACCTTCTCACATGCTGTAATCAATAAAGTTGTGGCCTTTTCCTTACCTATTAACCTTACATACTGTGTCCACGTGTCTTTATTCCCGAAGCGGGGATCGGGTCCTCGAATCACAACTGGAGTCCAGCTACATCTGGGGGAGGGAGGGCAGAGGTTTTCTCCTCTTTTTAAATTATGCCTGCTTTTGCCTTGTTGTTACCGAGAAGCATGGTGAGGGCTAAGTAACTTTTATTGTACCACCTGGCCCCTTAAATGTTCTGATACTTCAGGCATAAGTATTCAGAGCAAAAGCAAGTTTATTGGATGTTCTTATACTTTGTCATTTTACAGCTGTTCTGATCAAGCGCAAAATCATATAAAATTGTCAATTCCACCTCCAGCCCATCTTTGCTTCAAACCCTCATAACTTTTAAACAATCAGTGAGTCCAATAAAGAAGCATCGTTTCAGCTGCTCTGTTTCTCTGCTGATGTGGGCTGAATGCAGTGACTGGCAAATGAATACCCTGGTCTCCACAGTCCCTTTTCCTGGCAGATGTTGGATTCATGTAGGTAGCTTATACTGAGTCAGTACGTTGACCCGTTTACTTTGATTGGCACAGGCATTCCAAGGTTCCAGTCAGAGGTCTTCCCCCCAATCAGCCCTGTAACCTGTCTATGGTCCTTGTAAGTGGAGATGCTATGCAAACTCTGCACTCTAATCCCGACCTATGGCTCATCTGCCAAAATTACATGAACTTCCTTTTTTAAACAACTACAACACTTTTTGTGTAACATACAAAGTAAGATATGCAAGTTCTAGTCATGTGGTCAACACACACATTTTAGCATGGGGAAGAATTCATGAGTGGCTGCTCCAGAAGCTCTACTGGAAGTTCAGAAAAATGGATGTAACTCATAGACCTTCTGTTGCTGCTTCCTCTTAACATTCAAAACTGTGTTCACTCGAACGGACTCCCCCAGAAGGTGGTAGAGATTTTTAAGCAGAGGTTGGATGGTCATTTGTCATGAATCCCTTCCAACTCTACAATTCCATGATTCTAGGAACGGAGGAGCCACAAAGAGTCTGTTGCCCCTTAAAAACCTGAAAACGACATTGTAGTATAAGCTTTCGTGGATTAGAGTCCACTGGTGTGGTTGGCTTGGTAGGTGGACTATGGTGGGTCTAATTTGGTGCTTGATGTCTTTATAATGGATCACAGGATATGGTTTGAAGGCTTGTGAGGTCACCACCTTGCTGAAGCTAAGCAGGTCTGGGTTTGATCAGTTCCTGGGTGGGAGACATTCTGGGTTCCATGATGGAAAAAAATTGGGGTGTATGAGGAATAACATAAAATAAAAGACTGTATCCAATTTGGTTAAGGTATACTCAGAGTAGATTCACTGGGCTGTATTCAACTAAGTCCTAATTAAAGGTAAGATAAAGGGGCCCCTGACCACTAGGTTCAGTTGTGACCGACTCTGGGGTTGCGGCGCTCATCTTGCTGGCGTACAGCTGGCGTACAGCTTCCGGGTCATGTGGCCAGCATGACTAAGCCGCTTCTGGCGAACCAGAGCAGCGCACGGAAGCGCCGTTTACCTTCCTGCTGGAGCAGTACCTATTTATCTACTTGCACTTTGACATGCTTTCAAACTGCTAGGTTGGCAGGAGCTGGGACCGAGCAACGGGAGCTTACCCCGTCGCAGGGATTCGAACCACTGACCTTCTGATCGGCAAGTCCTAGGCTCTGTGGTTTAACCCACAGCACCACCTGCGTCCCAAGTCCTAATTAGAGTAGAGCTATTGAAATCTATGTGCATAAGTTAGTTGTGTCCATTGACTTCAATGGGTTTACTGAGTAGGGCCAATGTTGAATACCACTGATTGAAATCAATGAACCTAAGGTGGTCATATTTATTCATTTCAATGCCTCTGCTGAGGGTAGGATTAGCAATGGATACCCCCCAAATAGAATAGGTCAAGCAGGCTGCTGATCTTGGGTTTCCCATCCCCATTACTTTCATCTGAATAGATCCTTAGCACCTTCAAATCTCTACTTCAGCTTCAGTCCTAATGCCTAGCTGTTCAAGTGATACCAAAAATAGAAGGACAGATCCTCTGAGATATTTTGAAAAGGGCACATGTGACAATGCAATCTGTCTCCTGTTCTTAATAAGACAAAGAACTCATGCAGGGGCTTGGCTACTTTGAAAGCTGGTATTATTACTGGAGGCAAGACTACGCACATAGTGATCTACTTCCAGCCTTTAATATTGTATATAAGAGGGACTAGGTCTGAGAAACAAAGAAACATTGGCGATGATGTGAACAACACACACATCATGCAGTGATGATTAGAATAAACTGCAAGTGTGGGGTGGATTTGCTTAACATTACTAACTTGCATGTTTTACTGTGTTTCATGTGGGTTGCAGCATGGAGGGAAACATTGTGGTGAAGTTGAGCCTTCCATTAAAATGAGCTAAGGAAGGAAGCTGGAGCATTTTTGAAAGATTGAGAGTAGTTCTGTAGGGTGATTGTTAGGATTTTTATCTCACCAGCTGCTCAGCAAGTAGCACTATGGTTGTTTATATCATGTGAGTGTCTGAGAGCGTGAGACAGGAAGTCTCAATACTGTTGGAGTACTGTGAGAAGTTACTTTCACTTCTGATTGTGATGTTGTTCTGTACTGCTGCTGAGAGAGAGCAGACATGCTGGTGGATTCTCTGTATATAGACCGTTGAATAAAGTAGTTTTAAAGCTACTGATTGTCTTTTCCTCTGCAATGAGATGCCAGAAGACCAACATGCTCCTCTCAGGAGGGAGGGGTTGCTTATCTGGACTGAGGAAGATTAACAGCCAGAGGGTGACCACTCTAGAGATGCCCCAGTATCTTGGGAAGGTGACATCAGAATATATGAGGGACCTGCTGGAGCAGACCATTCGCTCATCTAGTCCAGCATCCTGTTTTCACAGTGGCCAACTAGATGCCTGTAGGAAACACGTAAGCATCACCTGAGCACAAGGACTGGCTGATCACTCAGCCTGTCCCAATAACACTGTGTGTGGTGCTTTGGAAATCATAGAAGCATAGAATTGTAGAGTTGGAAGGGACCCCAAGGGTCCAACCCTCTGCAATGCAGGAGTTTGCAGATGAATCGAACCCACAACCTTGAAATTGTCAGCACCGCATTCTAGACAACTTAGCTAAGAAAGTGACTAAGTAAAACATCCGGTAAGCTCAGGTCAGCAACAAGCAACCAGTGGCCTGTCAGGTATATTTAGACTTCAGCTCTCATCAGACAAAGTCTAAATGGTCAATAGTCAGGGACGGTGGGAGTTGTAGTCCAAAAACGCCTAGAAGGCATCAAGTTGAGGAGCTGAGGGAGAACTGTGTTCATACTCACTGGTCCTCCTCATATCGCTTGCTTGCACTGACCTAATGTGCCTTGCCTCTTGGAGCTCAGCACAGACAGGCCACCTGCTTTCCATCACTGTCACTCAAGATGTTGCTTGCAGATTTTAGGGTGTTTGTGCCAGTAATTAAACTGTGCCAGCAAAGCACTATTAAATTTAGTTATTGCAGAAAGGAGCAAAAGTAATTGATTGGGTCTGACTGGCTCATCAATCCCCCCCCCTCCACCTGAACACAATAAAACTGGGGAGGGGGGAAGGGAGGAGTTGGAAGGAAGGGGGCACATCAATTAAAAAGAACATGCCAGTGTCTCAGAAGACATTAACATTGATTTCATTCTAGGGGACTGGCTCTAGCAGCATGGCAAAAAGCTGGGGAGGGTCAATTAAAGAGGCACCCCCCCCCAATATATATGGTATTTCTAGTGGCAGAATACAAAAACACTGCAAGCCCACAAGGAGTGGAAATGAAAGGGAAGCACTCCAGAGAGCTATAAAGGCTGATGGGCAGCTGTTGTGCTGGTTGCTGTTGTTGTTTGCTGTGTCTTTGTCACAACCTCTAAGCTTTGGTCCTTCTGTTGAATATTTTGCTTTTTGTTATTTTGGATCAGGACTGGCCTGACAGCCCAAACGACCTGAGCAGCAGATTGAACATGAGAACACATTCACCAGGTATGCCAGCTGTGGCTGAATCCAAATCAGGATAACCTGGCCACTGTAGTCCATGCATTGGTAACATCAAGGCTGGATTACTGCAATGTGTTCTACATGGGGCTGCCCTTTGGCCTGGTCTGGAAACTGTAGCTGGTGGAGGATGCAGTGGCGAGACTGCTGATTGACACCAGGCAGCTGCCGTCGCTCTATTCTTTTTATGCCAGCTTAAAACATTTTTGTTTAGGCAAGCCTATCCAGACAGGTTGACATTTTTTCTTTTTATCTGCTGTTGATTTTAATCACCTTTTGAATATTTTAAAATACCCGGGGTTTTTTTTATCAAGAATTGTAATGTTTTATTCCTGATATGTTGTAAACCTCTTAGAGGTTGTCGCAAGTGGATTATAAATGAAGTTAATCAATTAAATCATTAAACTTGTATTGTCCTTGCAGAGTTGTGGGCCACCAAGGAGACATGGGCAGGAAGGCCTCCCCCAGCCTTGTGGGGGTTTGAAGAAGGTGAGACACAGCTACCCCTTACCTTCAGCAATGGGGTCAGCTTGCCCACATTATCAGGCTTAGATTACACCCACATTTAAAGCGCATGGCTTCTCCCAAAGAATCTTGGGAACTGTGTTTACCCCTCACAGAGCTTCAATTTCCAGCACCCTCAGCAAACTACAGTTCCCAAGATTCTTTGGGAGAATTCATGTGCTCTAAATGTATTGTGTGAATGTGACCTTAGGAGCTACTTACAGATTTGATTCACAAATATTTTCCTTACACACAGATCTGTTCTGTATTAATAAAAGGGGCCCTTTATGGCTATCTCTCATTGAAGCAATTACAATTAAGAGAGTTAATATGGCCAGACAATGGACAACCTACAGAGAACTGCTGGATTTAAGGAGCTATGTTACAGATGGGTTACAGTATCACCAGTTATATGACTTGCTTAAATTAGATAGAAAGAATGGATATCTAGACCAAAGCTCACAATTTGAAAAAAGAACTTTTACAAAATAAGGATAAACTTTTGTCAAAAATGTATAATTTTCTGCTAGAATGGGAAACAAAAGACAAACTTGTTAAATATTCAGTGACACACTTGGCAATAGATATAGGACACAATATAGATCTCAGTCTCTGGGAGAAACTCTGGAAAAGCGACTTGAAATTTACTGCATGTTATTCATTGAAAGAGAACTATTTGAAAATGATTCATAGATGGTATTTAACTCTGAGTAGGTTGGCTAAGATTTATAAAACAGAATCAGACATTTGTTGGAAGTCTAAAGAAGCGGAGGGAATGATTTTTCGTATGTGGTGGGCATATAAGAAGGTAAAAGTATCTTGGGAAATGATTTATAATGAATTGGGAAAAAAAATGTTTAAAACTACTTCCCCTAAAAAATCCAGAGTCCTTTTTGTTGAAAATAACCCAGACAGAAATTCCTAGGTGTCAGAAAAGCTTATTTATGTATGCAACAACTGCGGCCCATGTTTTGTTAGCCCCAAAATGGAAAATGAGCAAGGTCGCAACCAAAGAAGATTAGCAACTTAAGTTGACAGAATATGCAGAACTTGCAGATTTAACATATAGAATAAGAGAGCAAGAAGAACATACATTTAAAGAAGTGTGGAAAACATTTATTGAGGGTATGGAAAATAACTGTATACAGCTGAAAACGCTGGCAGCATTAAGATAAATTCAACAGAGTAAATTTATTTTTGATGGCTGTAAAAGTGTAAAACTGATTTGAATAGTTATAGCAAAATATGCAGGGATGTGTGATAAGTAAAATGAACCATGGAAAGAGAAGAAGGAAAGTCGCTGGATATTTTAAAGTTTATTTGGAACTGCAAAATTGAGAATTTAATAAAAATTACCAACAAAAAGGGGAGGGTCCTAGTTCTTCCATGTTATTCTTGCCTTGCCACTTACTTCCATTCTTCCACTTGCAAAAACAAGTGTTCTAAGGGATCAAAAGCCTGAGAAACACAGACCTAATTGAAACACCAGTGCAAGTGGAAATCCATGTAACTCATTAGGTCAGTTAAAGGCAATTTGTGTTGTTCTGACCAAATGACACCGACCTTTCTCCACCTGACAGTGGGGAGGAGGAATCTATCTAATCCATGCCACATCTGCCTGTTGGGGAATGTAGGAAGTGACCTTATATTGGATCAGATTGATTTCCCATCAAGCCCAGCATTATCTACTCCAGTCCCCCCCCCCCCAATAGGTACCCTACAGGTGTCTTGGTGGCCAAATAAATGTTTAAAAAGAGGACTAGAGGATTCCTGGAGGATCAGTAGCTTCTATGCTTTATCTCCAGTGCTGAAGGCAATGTGCTCCATGTTGCTGGGAATCTCAAGTAGGGAGAGTGCTGTTGTTGTCAGGTCCTGTTTGCAGGTTTCCCCGTGGGCATCTGGTTGAGCACTTTGAGAACAGGTTGGGCCATTGACCTGGTCCAGCAGGCTCTTCTTAAGTTCCTAAGAAGGGCATTTATAAGAAATGGGAAAGTAGGAAGGAAGAATATGCACTAGAAGTCAACAGCTGCAGGGAGAAGGTCAGGTGGGCCAAAGCTCAGAATAAGCTCAGGCTTGCAAGAGATGTTACAAATAATTTTTAAAGGTGTCTTGCTTAAAAGCGATGTTCAAAGCAAAAGGAAGAACAAGCAAATGACAGGTCCTCTGGGTGGAGAAGATGGAGAAATGCTATTGGGTGACAGAGAGAGGATGGAACTGCTCAACACCTACTTCATCTCTGTCTTCACCCAGAAGGAAAGCAATGCCCAACCTGGTGATAACAGAATAAACGATGTAAGGAGGGAGCTGCAGCCCAAGACAGGAAGAGGTGGTAAGGGACCACCTAGCTACTTTAAATGAGTTCAAATCCCCAGGGCCTGATGAGCTGCATCCAAGGGTGCTAAAAGAGCTTGCAGATGTAGTTTCAGAGCTTCTGTCTATAATCCCTGAGAATTCCTGGAGAACAGGAGATGTCCCTGCAGACTGGAGGTGGCCAATGTTGTCCCCATCTTCAAAAGGAGGAAAAAAGAAGACCCAGGTAACTTCCTTCTGCCATAGGAAAACATTCCTTCACTCTTCAGCCCTCACCTCTTCATTTGACTCTTATTAGTTTTTGTTGGCTGCCTGAGCTTAATATATTCTCCATGCTGCGTTTGCGAGCCGCTTGACTCATTTCCCCCACCCTTCCTGCAATTTACACCATCTAACATCAGCCAGCATGCATTGTTTAATTTTGCGAGGCATTTTGGGCTGCAGATGTGTATGAAAGGAGCTATGAAAATAAATATGTTTTGTATTCTTAATAGCCCGCTAAGCTGGGCTGGTTCTGCAGCTGTCTGCTTCTTTTGATCCTCCTGTATCCCCATCAGAGCTCCAAGAAATCCTTTCCCAGTGCTCACTTAATCTATTTCTCTCTCTTTTTCTGGACTCTTACTTTACTGATAAAGATACTCCAGACCTGAAAATCAAATCCTCCAGCCCAGCCCAGCAACAGGCTTCTCCTCCTTGATCTATTGTGGGGAAGGGCAGAGGGAGAAGGAAATGGAACGAAGAGACGTCACCCAAGTTCATCATTATCTGCTTTGGAATACAAATGTGTCTGGCTCAGAATGCTTCCCCCCTCCCCTGAATGTCTTCTTTAGCTCAGGATGTAAAATGTGATTCCTTTCTGCACATGCACAGAAAACACTTGGGCTGATTTCTAGGTGCATGTCAGCAAATGTTCTAATGTCAACCCTTTGTTGTCAATTGAACTCTGGTTGATCTCTGTGAAAAACTACAAATCCAGTTGCGTAGTAGGGGGAGGTATTTATTGTCTTTTTATCTCACCTTTCTTGCAAGGAGCTCAAGGTGGCATCCACAGCTCTCCTCCTCCCCGTTTTATCCTCACAACAACCCTGCGAGGTCAGTTAGTCTGAGAGAGAAGGACACAGAAGGGGTTTTTGTTGTTGTTAATTAAGGTAAAATCTTTTCTTGTTTGCTGTGGGTGGCACAACCAGACCACCCAACAAATCAGTCTTTTCTTTGGTGAGTACAGGAGTAGCCAGTCACCCAATCAGGACCGAGTTCTTTGATCCTGGGTCCCCATGTGTCACTGCACTACAGTTCCCATCATCCCCAGCCATCTTAGCCAACGGTTGGGGATGATGGGATTTGCAGTCCAAGAACATCTGGAAACTCAAGACTGAAGACCTTCTGGGGGCTCTGCATTAGGAGACTGAGTAGAATTGAGAGTGGTATTTCCCATAATTTACTGAGGGAAATGTCTTTTCTAACCTGTTCCATACTGTCTGTCATCATGGATATGGTGGGTTCATTTGCCTGATTCGCATTCTGACTTCATTGCAATGGCTAGGTAGTGTGGGCAGAGATGGCTACCCTGGTAGTCACCTTGAGGCACCAGCATGGTGAAGAGATGCTGGCTACCCCTACCTCTCTTTTTCTGTTGACTAAAGGGGGTGAAAGGAGAGCATCCTTTTGGGCCTGGAGGCTTCATCCTTCTGAACTGAGGGAAGGGAGATGAATCAGGTGCTTCTTCATGTTCCCTTTTGGTGAGCAGGCAAGAAAGGACAAGAGTCAGCCCATCTTCTGATCCAGTGCTCAGAGAGGAGACAGAGCGAACTGCTCCCATTTGTCCAAGGAAAGGGCTGTAGCTCAACATTAGAGCAAGTGCTTTGCATTCAGAAGGTCCCTGATTCAATCTCTGGCATCTCCAGGTAGGGTTTTAGAGTAGACAATACTTTGCTGGAGTGGCCAATGATCTGACTGAGAAGAAGGCTCCAACATCCCTCCCAGGTAAGGATGTCCACATGGATTGAATTAATCAGTCCTGCCTCGCTGCAGATCCTTGTGCAGGTCATTAATAAAGTTGTCATCTTATGTCCTTATTTCAGATTGTGGGGGTCAATCCAAAGCATGGTTGTGTAGAGGCAAGTCTACATAACAGACTTACTCCAGCCTTGCAATGCAATCCCATGAATGCCTATGTGGAGATAAGCCCCATTGAGTTCAAGGAACTTCTACAGGCGCAGCCCTAATTGTGTTTATTCAGAAGTAATCCCTCCTGAATTCAGTGGTGCTTACTCACCCCACTAAGTGGGGCTAGGATTGCAGCCCAAGTCTGAAAGCCTTATATCAAGGAGAAAGAAGGCAGAGAAGGTCATTTGGTAACAAGCAGTTCTTTTGACCAGCCGAACAAAAGAAACAGGACACATCAGTGAAGCAAACTAATTTTTGTCTCATCGGGTTAAGTGTGTCTTTGTGTGCATATGTGTTTAATCTTAAATATATGCCTTTCAATTCCCACCGTCCCTTGCCCCATGTCAATTCCTTATCCATGAATGCATAACTCTGAATAGAATTCATCAATTAAGACAGAAGATTCTTCAAAGTCTTTCATCAAATTCTCATTTAGCTCTCTCTTTTCGTCTCCGCTTTCTGTTTCACTCCTTTTCATTTCGCTTGCAATTACCAGCACGAACCTTATTTATATGTTTAATTCACTTTATGATTACAGGTACCTTCTTGCACTCTCTGGCAATTATCAGCAGGGTGGGATGTGATTGGCATGGGTAATGAGGGCCGCTCTCCATTT
This sequence comes from Podarcis tiliguerta, assembly GCF_965153285.1. Classification (NCBI taxonomy): domain Eukaryota; kingdom Metazoa; phylum Chordata; class Lepidosauria; order Squamata; family Lacertidae; genus Podarcis; species Podarcis tiliguerta. The sequence goes on along the minus strand of NC_139543.1, from coordinate 53,700,106 downwards.
CAACAACCAGGTGTCTGATCCTCTGCCTCCCTGAATGAAAAGGCTGTTTTCTTTCTATGAAGGTGTGACGGGTGTCTATGTGCTTAGGTCAACCCACATGAACAGGGGCTTTCAAATGCTACAGCCACCACCTGCTGCACCCATTGTGGGGGACCAAGTTTCTGGAGAGGGCTGAAACATTTGAGCCAATTCTGAGGGTGTAGGAAAACAGAAGGAACATATGAAAGAGCCTTCAGTACAAAAATGGTTTATACTAACTTAAACCATTGGTCCATCTAAGACTGTGTACACACCATACATTTAAAGCACATTTTTTTGCCCAAAAGAATTCTGGGAACTGTGACTTATTAAGTGTGCTGGGAATTGTAGGTCTTTGTAGTGGAGAACTATAGAGTCCAGGAATCTTGGCTATGTGTGTGCTTTAAAAGCATGAGGTGTACACAACCTAACTCAGTATTGTTAACACCAGCTGTTAGTGGCTCTTCAGAGTTTGAGCTGAATCCTGACACCTCCCAGTCCTCCCTGGAGATGCTAGGATCTGAGCCAGAGACCTTTTGTGCATAAGGCATGAACTCTGCTACTGAGCTAAGGCCCTTCCTCTAAGTACAATCCCTTCTGAGATACAGTTCAGCTCAGCTACAAGTCTACATGGCCACTTTTTAGAAGTAGCTCCAGATCCAAGTACGTAAAAGAGATCCTCCCCTGATACCAGCCATCTAAGGCCGATGGTTGACAGAGATGACCCTCTGGCTGCTGCCCATTTGGTGATAACCCATTACAGGGCCTTCTCAGTGGGGGCTCCCTGTTTGAGGAACAGCTTCTCTGATGAGCTGTGTCTGTTTCTGTCATCTGTCACCTCTGTTTCAGGAGGAATTTTTAAAAGTTACTCAGCCATGTGATGCCTGAGAGACAGCAGCCCTGACATGAATAACTGAGGATATGTGATTGCTTTTAAATGCTCATCTAAAAACTATTTGCCTTAAATGTTTTTAGACGGTGTTACATTGTTTTTAGAAGCGTTGGGAAAATTTTTTTGTATTTTTTTAAATTGAACTGTTTTTATGTTTTGGTGTTTGCCACCCCGAGCTCCCTTGGATGAATGGGAAGAGTACAAAATTCAACAAGTAAATAAGTAAGTAAAGCAGTATAGAATCATTTTGCAAAATGTTAATGTTACTACTTTTCACAAACGAAGGGAGCAGACCCTGTAACAAACCCGTCCCCCACAGGACAAATAGGCCAGTCCCTGCATAAAAGAATAAACACACACTAATCTGTCAATATTCAGAAACCAGAAAACATTTCAGCCTCAAAGGCCACTCTGTGACTAATCTTGACATGGCCATTTAAAGGAACTTCAGATAGAAACTCTACTGAGAAACTACTGGAGTGCAGATGGTCAAAGAGTTCAGTTCTAATCATTTGGGTCTGAAGAGGGACAATGATTCCAGTCCTGCTGCAGGTATTAATTTACTCAGCAGCGTGAAGATTATTCTGCTATCACCTTTTCTCTTATCACCTGCTGAACCTGAGTGTCACTCGGCGCAGTTTGCATACATCCAAGCTCTAATTATATTGTCACTTTTCTTAGCAGTGCTATGTTGACTGGGTCATAGCCAGTTCCTGCCGACATGAAAGGTAATTTTGCATACATGCAAGCTCTGGCTGAATTAAAGCAAATACTTGTTATGTTTGCTGCAACAGTCTAACAGGCTTTCCCTCTGGAAAGCATTAATTAGTATTGCTGTGATTATAAATGGCCTCAGCCCAGTATACCTAAAGGAGCGTCACTACCTCCATTGTTCTGCCCGGGCACTGAGGTCCAGCGCCAAGGGCCTTCTCAGTAGTGGTGCCCGCCCTGTGGAACGCCCTCCCATCAGATGTCAAAGAGATAAACAACTACCTGACATTTAGAAGACATCTGAAGGCAGCCCTGTTTAGAGAAGTTTTTAATGTGTGACATTTTAATGTATTTTTAATCTTTGTTGGAAGCCACACAGAGTGGCTGGGGAAGCCCAGCCAGATAGGCAGGGTACAAATAAATTATTATTATTATTATTATTATTATTATTATTATTATTATTATTATTTGACTGGTTTTAATTCAGCAGTATATGTGCATGGGTTTTGACTTAAAGGGAAAGGTAAAGGACCCTTGACATTTAAGTCCAGTCGCGGACAACTCTGGGGTTGTGGCGCTCATCTCGCTTTACTGGCCGAGGGAGCTGGCGTTTGTCTGCAGACAGTTTTTCTGGGTCATGTGGCCAGGATGACTAAGCCGCTTCTGGAGAAACCAGAGCAGCACCCAGAAATGCCATTTACCTTCCCGCCAGAGCGGTACCTATTTATCTACTTGCACTTTTTGGCATGCTTTCGAACTGCTAGGTTGACAGGAGCTGGGACTGAGCAAGGGGAGCTCACCCCATCGCAGGGATTCGAACTGCCGACCTTCTGATCGGCAAGCCCAAGAGGCGCAGTGGTTTTAGACCATAGCGCCACCCACATCCCTGGGTTTTGACTTAGACCTCATCAAATTTGGCAGCATTTTTATGGTGAAGGGCATCTCTCTCTTGAAGACATCTCAGTTTCAGTATTTGTTTGATGAATGGGTGAATATGTGTAAGTTCATATCTCCAAGATCCCACCTGGCATAATCTGTCCTTTCTTGGAATCACTTCCCTTTATAATGGCCAAGCCTGTGGCATCTCATTTCTGCAGAGCAACTTGAATGCATAAGTCTTACAGAATGCTTATTTTCTCCCTTATCTGATAGGTGCGTTCCTTGGGGACAAGCAGTCCGTCTTGTAGACGCAGGCAGGAGCAAAAATAAAAATATGGTTTATGTAAAATATGACTAGATACTATAGCAACTGGGGTGAAATACTTAAAGATCAAATCAAATGGCACTTCCTGTGTAAACATAGGCAGGGCCTGGGCATAATCAGTTACTGATTATTGTTTTATTGCAAATCCGGTTACATACCAACCAGATAAAATAAAACTGGGTTTTAAATATATATTTTTTAATTAAAAAACCTAAAAAAAAACCTCTTTTAATAAAGTTCCCACTGAATGTTACCTAAAGTGACATTTGAAGGTGAAATGTTGAAGCAATTTTGAGGGAAAGAAAAAGGACTTCACAGCATAAGTTCACAGAGTGGCTGAACATCTCTTATTGTTGGAGAGAACACAGAAATTCTAATGAATCTTTGAGATGACCGAGCCTGGTTTAAATGAATGGGGCAGACTTAAATTGGTCAGAATCAAGAACCTTTTGTCTTTGCACAGAACCTGGTAAAAAAGAATGGGTATGATGCACGTGTACCAATAATTTGAAAAAAGGAACAATCCAGTATACACTATTAAACAGTAACAGGGAATGGTTATCAGTTACATGTTATACATCAGGGAAGTATTGTTGGAGGTATGGTTTTTTGGGGGGATATCATGTTAATCTTAGAACACTTTTGAGTGTTAAGAGAGTTGACAAATGGAGGATGGAGCAAGCTTGCTTCCTCCTGCTCTGAGGCTAGGACCTGAGCCAATGGATTCAGGTTGCAGGATGGGAGATTCCAGCTGAACATCAGGAAGAACTCTCTGACACTGTTCAACAGTGGCATAGACTCCCATGTGAGGTGGTGGACTCTCCTTCCTTGGAGGTTTTTAAGCAGAGCCTGGGTGGCCATCGGTCATGGATGATTCCATAGTTGAGATTCTTGCATTGCAGGGGGTTGGACTAGACGACACTTAGTGTCATTTCCAACTCTACAATTCCATGATTCTATGATAAGCAAATGTTGCAGATTGTCACAATAAAGTGTAGTCCTATACATGCCTACTAAGTTCAATGGGACTTTCTCCCAAATAAGTGGCATTGTAGTCTTACTATTTAAATTACAGTTGTGTTTGAAATTCCAGTACAGTTGTACCTCGGGTTACAGACACTTCAGGTTACAGACTCTGCTAACCCAGAAATAGTGCCTCAGGTTAAGAACTTTGCTTCAGGAAGAGAACAGAAATCCTGTGGCTGCTGTGCGCCGTCAGAGGGAAGCCCCATTAGCTAAAGTGGTACCTCAGGTTAAGAACAGTTTCATGTTAAGAACAGACCTCCAGAACGAATTAAGTTCTTAACCTGAGGTACTACTGTAATATGAATTTCCCCCTGGAATTTGGATCTTCCAGATTATAAGAACTTGTTGCCAAAGTAGAAGCAATAGGGAATATCCAATGTTAATCACATTCAGAGTAGACCCACTGAAATCAACGACATTAACTTTAGTTGATTGTGTACAACTAAATCCTACTCAGAGTAGACCCATTAAAATTAATGGTCCTAAATTAGTCATGTTCATTGATTCCAAAGGCTCAGCTCTGAGTCTAACATTAGATACAACCCAATGAGTCAGCTCTGAATATTGCTTAGCCAGATGTCACCCAAAGTTTGGAATCCTCTTCCTTGTTATTTGCAAACTTTGTACATGCAGAGTTTACCACAGATTTTGGTTCCTTCAGTTCATTGGTGCTGTTTTGCGCTCTCTCTCTCTCTCTCTCACACACACACACACACAAACCTGCTCATCTATGTGTTGTTGCAACATTAAGGGGGGGGGAGCAGACTTGATATGATCATATTATCCAAGTGCATCTAGATTCTTTTTATGTGGTGTTTCACCAGTACTTATGTAGAAATGTTAATCATTAAGCAGTATATAAAAGTATTGAATACATACATATAATGTGGATTGCTCAGAGTTTAGGGACATAGGAAACTATTGGTCCATCTAACTCATTATCATCTGACTGGCACCGGCTCTCCAGAGTGGAGTCTCCTTCTTTGGAGGTCTTTAAGCAGAGGCTTGACCACCATATGTCAGGAGTGCTCTGGTGGTGTTTCCTGCTTGGCAGGGGGTTGGACTCGATGGCCCTTGTGGTCTCTTCCAACTCTATGATTCTATGAGAGTTTTAGAAAGGGGTGCAGATCCACCAGGATCACAGTGGAACTTGGAGCCCCTCTGCATGCAAAGCAGAGAATCTACTACTGAGCTTCTTTTTGGGGAAAACATGTTCCTGGCAGATGCAGAGAAGTGGACATTTTCAATCAATTACCATGTCCTAATTACTCATACCCAACAACACACTGAAATTGTTGCAGTCATCCATTACAGACTGGATGACTGCACATCAGCATAATTTCCATTTGGATGTTCAAAACAGAAGGACAATAGTCAAATGCTAACATTTGGCCCAACCATTTTCTTTCTTTCTTTTTTCTTTTTTATTAAAGATTTTGTTGATTTACAAAAGTGTGTGCAATGTCTCTCTCTCGTATTTCTCCCCCATGTAACATTTTTACAAATCAGTTTCATTTGTTGAGACATTAGGAAGAAAAGGGGGACAGAGCCCAACAAGACAACAATAAAAATCTACCAAAAGCATACAAATCAATATGGCTAACCTGACCCAAAACACCCACCCAGCCCACTCACCCATGAAAACAAAGATCACCACAGTCAACCACAAATGAATAACCACACCCTAGGCCAACTCCAACCTCTCTCAACACCAAAGGAACACAAGTGAACATCAAAGAACCTGCACAAGCTATGCCGACACCAAACCCTACATATAGCAAGTAAAATAGAAGCATCGCCACCCGACCCCACCCCCACCCATCTTTGACCCAACCATTTTGATATTCCGCAAACTGTTTTGCTTCAACATTAGAGGAGATTTTGCTCAACTTTCTATTTAAGTGTCTGATGGGGTTTCTAATTCTTCTCCATTTTGTAAACACACCCTACCATGAAATGCCACATAGCATGAGGGAGCATCAGAATGTAAGAGGACCCTGCTGAATCAGGCCATTGGCCCATCTAGTCCACCATCCTGTTCTCACAGTGGCCAACCAGATGCCTGTGAGAAACTGGCAAGCAGGACCCAAGAACAAGAGCAGTCTTTCCTTCTATGGCTTCCAGCATCTGGTAAAATGCAGAGTGAAATACCGGCTGGTTGATAATGAAGGGCCAACTGCAAAATGGAGGATGCTCCCCCATGTTTTCCCCATGCCTCTCCTGCTGCCGGCATCTCCATTTATTACCTTGCAAAAATAACAATTCTCAGTTTTAATTATTTGCTCCTCTACATTCACCCTCCAGCTCCGTTAGTCAAGGACCTGCATGTCGACTTCCCTGAGGCACACATTTAATTGTTTGCAAACTTTTATTCTATGGACTTCTTGGTGCTGTTTGTATGCCAGGGAAAAGGGTGGCATTATTAATCTGCCCTGTTTTCATAGAAAAAAAGTTGTTTCTAAAACAAACAGAAGACGCAGACCCAACTCTGCAAATGCCTGCTGCCGTATATATTTATTTATTTGTTGTTGCCGTGGACACGCTGTTGGGTGCGTTCTAATATAGGAGAGTGCCTGGTTTTTATTTTTTTTCCTTAAAAAACCTCAATTAATTCAGGCTGAAAATAAAACTGTGTGTGGAGCAAGAAACTGCAAGGCAGAGATAAGCCTGCCAGGATGTCGAGAAATGGCTAGCTACCAATACCTTAAGTGGAGAATGGGCAAGGGCCCTCCCGGATGTGAAATCCCACCTCCAACTACATGGTATCTGTATGTGGTGGATATGCTTCCACCCATACTGGGCTCATCAATATCTCCGTATAAAGTTAGGCAGAGTTTGAAATATGCCAGAGTTGAAAGCACTAATTGCTTGGAGGAATGGAAAAATAATGAAAAACCCCTCTATAATCAAACTCAGCCACATGAGAGATGCTCTCCCACAGTGCTGTCTTACAGAATTTCAAAAAGTGTGTGAACATAAGACGAACCTGATGAGTCAGACCAATGGCCCATCTAGTCTAGCATTCTCTTCTCAGTGTGGTGAGAAGAGAGCCAGTGTGGTGTAGTGGTTAAGAGCGGTGGGCTCGTAATTTGGTGAACCAGGTTCACTTCCCTGCTCTTCCACATGCAGCTGCTGGGTGACCTTGGGCTAGTCACACTTCTTTGAAGTCTCTCAGCCCCACTCAACTCACAGAGTGTTTGTTGTGGGGGAGGAAGGGAAAGGACATTAGCCGCTTTGAGACGCCTTTGGGTAGTGATAAAGCAGGATATCAAATTCAAACTCCTCTTCTTCTTCACAGTGGCCAACCAGGTGCCTGTGGAAAACCTCCAAGCAGGATTTGAGCACAAGAGCAACTAGTAAAGAAGGTCTGGGTTTCCTTCTCTCTCTTTCTTTCTTTTTCTCTCTCCAGAGGAAATTGACCCATTAGGGAAAATGGGGCCCTGCTCCACCAACTTCAGCTTCTCCTCAGCATGCTGTCACACATCTGCCCTCCAGTAAGTAGCCCTCTCCTTCATCTCAGTGTTACCCTTGTAGGGGGATTGGGACAAAGTTAGAATATGTTGGTTCTGCCTGTCGTTGGCTGTGGCTCCACCTAGCCTTGGGTTCCCTGCCTTCTGCCCTACCAGTTCCAATGGGCCTTAGACACCACTGTTTGTAGACCACAAGAATCTGAAGCAGAGGTGGGGCACTCATGGTCCTTCAGACATTGGTGCACTAAAATTCCCTTCACATGTCTTCCAACATTTTGGGAGGGCAAATTGGGACACACACACACCACACCATCCTGACCACCCAATCTCTTTTCTTGCTCCACACCCTTTCTTCCACCGACTGGCCTGATCTCTGCACTCTTTCTCTGTGCTCCTTCTACCTTCTCAATCTCCACACCCCTTTGGAAAGACTAGATCTTGCATCATTGCTCCTAATAATGTGTGTGCATTTACAAAAGCTTTAAAATATTTTTTTCAAGTATGGAGTTGAAGGAAGAGAATTCTCAGATGAAAGCTGTGATCTAGTGCACACTTCCTGGGGAGTATGTCCCTTTAATCTCTCTTGAATTTGCTTCTGAATAATCATTCACGGTATCTGGCGGTAAAGGGTTGTAATAATAATAATAATAATAATAATAATAATAATAATAATACCTGTAATTCAAGCATTTTTTTCTTCTTTTTTGAGCAGTGTGTAATAGTTGGAAGTGTTTCATTCCTGGGAATGTACTCTGGTTCTGCAGAAAGATCTGAAAGAACACCCTGAACAAATACAGAATTTAAGGAACTATATGTGTGACACGGTTAAGAAAATCTTTTCAGGCTTAATCCCATTACCTGGGGGAATATTTGCTATATCCCAAGCAGTGACAATTTCTGAAGTGAGCAATCAAGAGAATAATTATGTACTATTACTGAACAGCTCAGAAGGGGAATGGAAATTATTTGTTTTGAGGGTATGGAAACAACATGATTTATTTTTGCTCTGCTGCTGATGATCATTTTCAAAATATTAGTAAAGCTACAAGACCCCTTTACTCAGATTTCTCTCTCCCATTGCTATACTCCCTGACACCCCAGAGCATGGATGCTGACAATGCCATGTTGGCTATATCTGTGCTAGACGACAGGTAAATCACCATCTTTCGACCTTGTCCTTCACCACCTTACCTTTAAAGCCCTTTCTGGCTTAGCACCAAGCTGTCCAAAGGGGTTGTCCCCTCCCATGTGAATCAGAATATCCATTCAGATGAATTTACAAAGTCCTCTGGCATATATTGTTGCCATTGGATCAGTGGTTGGTGGGAATGAGTGAAAGGATTTAATCTATGGTCCACCCCATTTATGGAACTCGCTGCTCCAAGAGTTTAGAGCAGCCTCTTTCCTCGTGTCCTTTCCCTCTCTTTTCCAACAATTGTTGGTTCTGTTGCAGTTTAAGATACAGCCTGCTCTGTGTTATTTTTGCTGCTTTCCGTTTATGTGGTTGTAATACCGGATGGATTTAAAAGGGGGTTAGAACACGTGAACCTGTAATTAAAGAGATTTCATGATACCAGTATAAATAATTCTAGTCCTACATTGTGTGGACTTTCATTGCCACGATTTCTATGTTCTGCAAATACCCTTACAAAAAATAAATTACTCACGGGGGGCAGGGATGAATAAAACAGGAAAGGAATCCTTTCAAATAATCTTTTCAAAGAGAGGTTCAGGAATATGTCTAAATAGCTGAATATAAACATTTTTTACAGTAATTACCCAGCATTAATTATAATAATCTTTTGATCTAATAACAAAACACTCTAAACTTTTTTTTCTAATTCATTTCTTTGCAGTCCATAGAGCCGTTCTTGTGTAATGCTAAAGATGGGGAACTGGACCTTCTGCTTCTGAGTTTCTCAGAAGTTAATCCAATTAATGACAGTGTCTGCTTTTCATTTCAAGTTTTTGTTCTCAAGGCTAGACAGAAAATACTAAGCATCTTTCAAAGACCTGCTAAATAGAGAGCAGTGGTACAATTACGGCTGCAGTCCTAGGCTTACTTACTTGGGAGCAAGCCCTCTGAACTCAGTTGGGCTTCCAAAGAAACATGCATAGGAATGGGCCACCCAGGTACGTTTCTTTTTTAACAAGTGTGGGCATAATTCATCTGTCATGAGAATCCATTCAAGCGGTTCGTTTCCCAGGTAGGAATCTTGAATAAAAGACAAGACCAAGGAATCTAAAGCAAAGCACCTGGCAAGCACCCTAATTTATTTTAGACTGCGCAGTAAGACTGAAAAAAGTCTGAAGGGAACTGCACTGAGCAAAGGGTCTCCACAACTTTTATATATCTCTATACTTTTATATGTTAAAGCGATAGTGTTCCCTGTAGTGATGTATGGAAGTGAGAGCTGGACCATAAAGAAGGCTGATCGCCTTTGAATTATGGTGCTGGAGGAGACACTTGAGAGTCCCATGGACTGCAAGAAGATCAAACCTCTCCATTCTTAAGGAAATCAGCCCTGAGTGCTCACTGGAAGGACAGATCCTGAAGCTGAGACTCCAATACTTTGGCCACCTCATGAGAAGAGAAGACTCCCTGGAAAAGACCCTGATGTTGGGAAAGATGGAGGGCACAAGGAGAAGGGGACGACAGAGGACGGGACAGTTGGACAGTGTTCTCAAAGCTACCAGCATGAGTTTGACCAAACTGTGGGAGGCAGTGGAAGACAGGAGGGCCTGGCGTGCCCTGGTCCATGGGGTCACAAAGAGTCAGACACGACTAAACAACAACAACAACATACTTTTATGCATCTCTATAACTTGCCTGCATTGCAGGCAATTGGACTATATGACCCTTGAGATCCCTTCCAATTCTATGATCCTAACCAACAAACCAATCAAAATAAGGTACATGCGCCCATCGATTCTCTTTGCATTTGACAACTGGCACCAACCGTACATGTGGCATAAAGTCCAAGCTAACAATCTTCAAATGTTCAAATGCAACGTTTCCAACTGCACACATGGCACAAGGTCCTTGATTGCTTACAAGACAAGCTAACAACCTTTACTCTGACGTTACATAGAAAGTTAAACTTTAGACAATTACAAAGCACTCCCCCCCCCATAATTTCCTTCGCACATTCAAAGCTAAGCCCTTTAAAATCTCATCAGTTTCACTTAGAAAGTTAAGTATGTGCTCCCTTCCCCCCCCATTTGATGGGCAGCTGTGCAGCCTTAAGTGGAGCGTATCCTATGTTGCTTTGATAAGATAAGACATCCAGCCACCACTGATTTGCAGCAGCTGGCCTGATGCCAGACTTTTGGTTGCCTTTGGGAGGTTAAAGGGGCAGGTTTTAGATTGCTGTGAATGGTATTGGGCTAGGGAGGGGGTGGAGGTTTTGTTTATTTGCTAATTAGTTTGCAAGAGTGTTAATGCTGGGAGCCCTTCCATCATGCTCAGGTTGTAAAGGTAAAGGTACCCCTGCCCGTACGGGCCAGTCTTGACAGACTCTAGGGTTGTGCGCCCATCTCACTCAAGAGGCCGGGGGCCAGCGCTGTCCGAAGACACTTCCGGGTCACGTGGCCAGCGTGACATCGCTGCTCTGGCGAGCCAGAGCCGCACACGGAAACGCCGTTTACCTTCCCACTAGTAAGCGGTCCCTATTTATCTACTTGCACCCAGGAGTGCTTTCGAACTGCTAGGTTGGCAGGCGCCGGGACCGAACAACGGGAGCGCACCCCGTCACGGGGATTCGAACCGCCGACCTTTCAATCGGCAAGTCCTAGGCGCTGAGGCTTTTACCCACAGTGCCACCCGCTCAGGTTGTATACATGTGTAAATAAAATCATATATCCTAAAGACATCACAGTCTCCAATGACATTTATTTTCATGAAACCGACCCTTGAATAAGTGCTGGCACCCCCAGGATCTCTCAGTGCTTGAAGATTGGGGTGTGCGCAACACTATGAATTGCAGCCTAAACCAAGCACACTTTTTTAAATAAATAAATAAAATGGAAAATCTGACTTAATTTCTATGGAATTTCAATCCATTTCCTCTTTTTAGAAAATATGAATTAGATCCTTGGGAACAAAGGTACACATTTCTTGTTTCTATTCGTGGATACACTCACATCAGCACAATGAGACCCTCTTTGTCTCCAAAGCCTATATTTCACTTTAGCCCTGAGCCAACCTGAAAAAGATGACTTAGTAATTGTAGCATTTCTTCCTTTGCTTTTGTCTGTGGGAGCTGCATTGCCTTCAGATCCATAGATATGGCATAAAGAGAACGTTTTTAAGAGGAGTACAGGTTACAGGAATCAAACAGGTTTCACTGAATCCCAAAGTTATATAGCAATTATGATACAAAAGGGGGGGGGACCAAAACCCTCCTCTTTCTTGCACCCAGTCTGAGAGCTTCTGCAGTACGTGGAGAGACTTAAGAGTTGTTGTTTTTCCTGTCAGTTGAAGCAGATCTTGACATTTCATTCCTACAGACATCTTCTACACATGGATGGTCAACAACATCTGAAAATAATCCCTATAAACAAGACAGTATTTTGAATCTCTCATGCCTTCTGAAGCGCATTTGCTATTTCATAATGAATACATTGGAGGTGGGGCATGCAAGTGGGAATCAGCTGAGTGATAGGGAACCTGGGGCAATAAGACATGGTCAACTGGGACAGTGGTCTGCTTCAGTAGAGACAATATCAGTTTTTCAGAACATCCCTGGCTCTATCCATTACTTATTCTAACTCTTTATGAATGACATTTTGTACACCTGACAACCCTTTACAGGATTTTGTCCCAAATAAGCAGCTTCCTTATCCTAGGTCAGACAATATGTCCCTCCAGCCCAGTATTGCCTACTCTCCAGGTTGCCAGGATTCTAAGGACAATCTGAACCTCTTTGGCTTGCCATGGAAGATCCATATCTTTGGAAATGATTTATATTGCCAAAGGTTCAGCACAGAGCTGATGTGCTACTGTCTGGGTTGGAGAACCCATTTCTCTCCTTTTGTATTTTTCTCCTACTAAGTTTCCCTAATGTGTCTGCAGCCCCCGATAAAGGCAACATTTCCGAGAACAGTCTAGCATGGCTTTTACAGGGCATTAGACTTCGGCTGGCATTAGTTCTTTCAGCAGTTGTTGGCTAATATGATGTTGGATGGCCTTTCAGCTACCTGCCTGAGCAGCCAGTTGGTTGCCTAGTGGAACGACCCTTTAACTAAACATTAAACAGGAGTGTCACAGAAACCTTAGCAATCTGTTAGCGTGATCTGTTTGGGTGAAAGGTTTTCTGGTAGAAGAGGGCCTTTAATGGAGATTCAGCACTATGTGTAGCTAACTGTTATCTGGCAAGAAAATGGGGACTAATGTGCAAGTCAGGATGCCTTAGTTAACATATTTTATCTGTTTTTCCCTGTTATCTACAAAGTAGGATAAACTAAAGCATACCAGCTTGCTAAATACTTTACTTAATCCCAATGAAAGATTAATTAGTAAATATTAGTACAGAGTTGTTTTTGTAAAAAGAAAAGAAGCTGATGCTTACAACTTTTAGAGTTGCAAAGTGACTTGTTGATGGAGGAGGCAGGAGCAAGGCTCCAAAGTACCGTATTTTTCGCTCTATAAGACACACCAGACCACAAGACACACCTAGTTTTTGGAGGAGGAAAACAAGAAAAAAATATTCTGAATCTCAGAAGCCGGAACAGCAAGAGGGATTCCTGCGCAGTGAAAGATGCTCCATAAGATGCACACACATTTCCCCTTACTTTTTAGGAGGGAAAAAGTGAGTCTTATAGAGCAAAAAATACGGTAAATAGGGTTGCCAACTGATGAGAAAACTAACGAGTCTGTCCTGCTCTTGTGCTTTGAGCAGTAGTGTTTCCTGGCATAGAAACACTGTTAATGTCTGCAGATCAAACATACGTTAAAAGAACGGTTTCAGGTGCCAGTTCAAAAGCCAGCAATCCTAGAGGTAAATAGCATATAAGCCCTGTTTATGCATTACTGATGTGTAGAAGGCTGAACACTTAGCCCTGCCCCCAAAGTCACAAAGCTCCTCCTCCAGGCCCAATTTTTATGGCCATGATGTTTCAGTTAATGCATTCAATGAGGAACCTTCTCTAAGCATGAATTAGAATTAGGATTCAGGCCCTGGTCACTGCTGCAGGCACGGATAGCAGTGTCAGAAGTCATACTATTACTCCAATCTCTCTCCTCTCCTCTGAACATTTAGGAAGGGGGTAAAGCAGAGAGAGCTTTCAATGGATAAAAGCAAAGAGTGGCTTTTGGGTATAGCAGCTGATGAGGTCATCAGCAGTACAACAGGACCTAGAGGACCTAGCAAGTCAGAATGTGTTTGTGTGCTGGTCCCGGGGGGAGGTTACCGTGAGGCGTGGTCAGAGTCCGGTACTGGGTCACGGGTCTAGAGACCGTCCACACAGGGTGAAGCGGGATCCGAAGCAAGAAGCCGGGCGTGGTCGGGAACTCTGGAAGAACAGGACTGGGTGCTGGCAGTAGCAGGTTTCCAGCGACGTTGGATTAACTCTGAATGGCCACTGACCATCACCATATTTTAATTAGATCAACCCAAATTCACGTTTGAGGTGAGGGGAGTCTACCCAACTTTAGTCTGCTCATTCCCCCCCCCCCCACATAATTTGAGATGCCTTTGGTTCAGTGGTAAGGCACTGAAGGGTGAAATGTTTAAGGAAGCACTCTAGTGCTCTGAAGTTCTTGTCTATTGAGAGTCAGAGGGCCAGCATTCACATCTCTGCAAGCCTTACATACAGTAGAGAAACGGCTCCTATAGGAAGTTGCCTTATCAGACCCACTGGTCCATCTAGCTCAGAACTGCCTACACCGACAGTTGCTCTCCAGGGTTTCAGGCAGGAAGTCTCTCCCAGCCCTACCTGGGCTACAACATAGTCCTGGGAGATCAGGTTTCAAATCCCCAACTCAGCTGTGAAACTCACTGGTCACCCTGGGCTATTCACTGCCTTTCAGCCTAACCTAGTTTACAGGGCTGCTGTTCTGATATATTTGGGGGAGAATCCTGTACACCACCTTGAGTTCATTGGAGGAAAGGTAAATGCCATAATAAATGCATAAAACCAAGTAAGTGATTCTGGGAACATCAGCTGTGGAAAACACCCACTTCAGATTTCTTCTGGACCCTGGAGGAGTCTGGATATCATCCAATGTGGCTGGGGAGAATCTAATGGCTGAATGCCTCCACCCCATTTTCTGGATCCACTCACCACCACCCAAACCAGATCCAGAACCAGATTCACTGATTTCTTTCTCCCGGTAATAAACATCATATAAATAGCAGTGATTCATTACTCCCCTTTTCTTGGCATGAATTGAGAGGAGCCTGGGAGTGATTAAACAAAGTTAGTGAGGTCTTATTCTGTGCTAATGGCTCTGAAATCTCTGTGTGGCCAATAAAGCACTCATGCAGCTGATGGCGCTGGAATGGTTTCCAGTGGCAAGGGAGAGTTGTTTTACAGTTAGAGCCCTAAAGCAAATGGAGTTCAGTCAGCTGGCTCAGCTCACAGGGAGACTGGAGCAGGTAGGCATGGAGAAATCTCCTGTTGCAAGCTGGATTCTGATCTCCTCATCTACCTCTGGAGCTATGAAACGCCTTGCTGCACCTGCGCATCCTCACACTCAAAGGGGCTTTATTAACTGGACAATGGCAGGGTAACCGGTGGGACCACTCTCAGCGTAATCAAGGATGGCGATGATACAAACACCTTCATCAGGAAGAGCTGAAGGCTACTACTAATGCGAAAAACAACAACCCAAACCTCTCATTTATTTTCAAATGGAGTACAATACTCACTGCCACTTTTTAATATGACGAATTCAATAGCTTCTTCACAAGCCATTTGTTGTGCTCATGTTCTTGTAGACCTATGCTATACATTGGGGGGGGGGGGTCAGATATGGATGCCTGTGTTAATCTGGTGAGCAACGTTAGTCCATCCCATGCTGAAAAACCTGCCCAATGTACCAGCACTTATCAGATTCCAGTGAAAGGTTTGATTTTGCTCAGTAGCAACCTGGTGGAACTTAATGTTGGGGTTTTGTCTTTTCACTGTGTAAACTTTACTCCTTATTCCACTGCCAGTCCATGTAGGTGATACTGAGAGAGATGGACCAATGATCTGACTCAGTATAAGGTAATTTCCTATGTTACTATTCAATGGGTATATGTCGCTATGCAATTGTGGGTGGGGAAACCTCTGTGATTCCAAACAGCTTCTGGATCTGCTTCTTTGTTGTCTTCCTGTTGTCCTCCACATCTGCCTCCTGACTGATTTCCTGGCCCACTGCTTTTTCCTTCCCACCCCCAGAACTGTGACTCTGAGGTGGCCTTTTCTCAGGGCTACAGATTTTAGTCCAACTAGTCTTTCCTACCTTCTGTAGCTTCTCTAGCTGCTGAGAACCTAACCTTGCCAACATTCTAAACTGGGCTTCTGAGAGTCCTGTGCCTTCTCACCTGAGGCACACACGATCTCCTGATAGATCTTACAGCTTCCTGCGCCCTCAAAACAATCTGCTTATATCTTGTGTCTGGATATATGCCAGAACGGAAAAAAAGCCTGCTAGGTCAGTTCAATGGTGTATCTAGTCCAGCATCCTGTTCTCCCTGTGACCAAGCAGATGTATCCACACAGAGAAAGTAGCATGAGAACCGTTCCTTCAGGTAGTCACTGGGTAGTGCAAAATTCTGCCAAAGAACTAGGGCAGGCAGATTTTGTTTCCATGTTTACAGTCTAATAAATCTTCATCTTGCATTGAAGTAACCCAGAGAACCCCCTGCTTGCATAGAGTTCCTTAGCAAGTGTATTAGGACCTCATATGTGGATGTAGAAGCCATTCGTTTTGGAACATCCTACAGCAGAAGGTAACAGATTTAGGATGGCATTCAGCTAAGCTTCAACAGTTGAAATTAATGAAGAAAGCTAACTTAGGACCATTCATTTCTGAGTAAAACCTAGTTGAATAGCGCCCTGAACCTTTTGCTCTGTCACACTGATGTTTTCCCCCACTGGCATGGTTATGAAAAAAGCTTGAAAAATTACCTGGGACTAGTAATTGGACTTCCTCTCCCCACCCCACCTCCAGGGATTACTTCTTATTGCTTAGGGCTTGTCAGAATCTTTTCAAATATCTTCCTTTAATGTCAATAAGAAGCTGAAGGGCCTGTCATCAATGAAGCCTTGAGTATAATATACAAAGTTTGGAAAGATGCTCAAGCTCAGGAACAAATTAATTGGAGTGAAAGATGTGTGTATAAAATATGTACAAAGGAAGCATTTCTGTGGGGGAAATACCCACTGACAAGAGTGGAACAAAGGCACCGGCTACACTTCTTCCTCAATTATCCATGTTCTCCGTTATTGCTTCAGTATTCTGAAGCTGAATAAAAAGTGTAGAGCCCAGCGTTGTAAAAAAGGCCAGCAAAGCAAAGCAAATTAAGAATGGTCCCAGGGCATGGTCTCAAGGCACATAATTCAGCAATCTCTCCTAAGCTAAGCAGGTCTGGGGCCGGTCAGTTCTTGGATGGGAGACCACCTGGGAATCCTGCCTTGAGTCTGATAGAACAAAGGTAGGGATATGAATATAATAAATAAAAAGAACTGGCTGTATAGAAGAACTCTGTGCCTGTAGAGTTGTTTTAAACATTGCTGCAACCAGAGGCAAGCTTGAGAGAGGGAGGAGGGGGGTTACATAGCACATAATTAGACTTCAGGCTTGCCTCCCACAAAATGTAGCAATAGCCACCAACTTATCCAAGGAGGATAAAGCCACCAGCCACAAGAGCCATCTCTCTCTGGTGTCATGCTAGGTAGCATGCTAGGAATCTCAAGTGGGGAGAATGCAGTCAGGTCCTGTTTGCATGTGTCCCATAGAGATCTGGTTGGCCACTGCAAGATTATGATGCTGTACTAGATGGACCTCCAGCAGCAATCTTCTTATGTTCTTACTGGGGCTTTGCATCTGATTTGGCCAAAGCTTGAATTCCAAACTGAACTGAGATGGTGAGGAATCCTGGCTTAGTCCAATTTGAGTTGAGACAGCTCTGGGTTGCCCTGGTTTGGGCAGCCCTGAGTGGTTTGTCAGGGGGCATGGCATTGGGTGGGAAAGCTGCAGGGTCTGCTTTGCCTGCATGTTCCCTGCAAAGAATGCCCTGAGGAGGCAGACTCCAGCAGCTGAACAGAGGATTCAATCTTTCAGGGTTCAGGGCTCTCATTTGCAAGTGTCTTCCCTGCAGGATTTAACCTTCCTTCTCTTCATTGACAGGGAGGAGACACAGATGGAGACATGCCTCCATCTTCCAAACCTTGTAAAAAGTCAGCCATCTATGAAAGCAGGTAATGACTCTTCATTGAGTTGATGGTAGTGAAGCCAGTCAGCACCTTTGGGTTGATGGTGATGAAATCAAACACACTACACAGCTTGCCAGCTTGCATAAAGCTACAGTTGGGTTTAGGTAAAGGTAAAGGGATCCCTGACCATTAGGTCCAGTTGTGGCTGACTCTGGGGTTGCGGCTCTCATCTTGCTTTATTGGCTGAGGGAGCCAGTGTACAGCTTCCGGGACATGTGGCCATCATGACTAAGCCGCTTCTGGTGAACCAGAGCAGCGCACGGAAATGCCGTTTACCTTCCCGCTGGAGTGGTACCTATTTATCTACTTGCACTTTGACGTGCTTTCGAACTGCTAGGTTGGCAGGAGCTGGGACCGAGCAACGGGAGCTCACCCCGTTGCAGGGATTTGAACCGCCGACCTTCTGATCGGCAAGTCCTAGGCTCTGTGGTTTAACCCACAGCGCCACCTGTGTCCCACCTAACTACCATAGTAGGAGACAATAAGGCTCATACTGGAGCTGTCCAAGGGCTCTTTCCTTCTGCCCTTAAGAAAGCTTTTGAAGAGACCTAACTTGGCCTCCCATGACTTTGCCAGCTTAGACTGGCCTTTACCAGCTTGATCTCACCAACTGACCTGCAAGAGGTCCTTCTGCCAAGGGATCTCTGTAAATACTGGGATAGGTATTGTTGCAAAGCTAACATTGGAATTCTGTCTTTACATCTAGGCTACCTCCTTAAGACATTTGGTAACATTTATTCAATCAAGGGCCACATTATCTCCTGAGTAAGCTCTAGAGGGCCACATGCTGACTGCAGGTGGATCCCAAGTCAATGATGCATAAAACCTGTCCTGCTTCAATTCTCACCAAATTAAGAATGCACTACTTTTTTTTTTTTTTTTGCCCAAAGGGACGCGGGTGGTGCTTTGGGTTAAAGCCTCAGTGCCTAGGGCTTGCCGATCGCAAGGTCGGTGGTTCGAATCCCCGTGGCAGGGTGCGCTCCCGCTGTTCGGTCCCAGCGCCTGCCAACCTAGCAGGTCGAAAGCACTCTCAGGTGCAAGTAGATAAATAGGGACCGCTTACTAGCGGGAAGGTAAACGGTGTTTCCGTGTGCGGCTCTGGCTCGCCAGAGCAGCGATGTCACGCTGGCCACGTGACCCGGAAGTGTCTTCGGACAGCACTGGCCCCCGGCCTCTTTGAGTGAGATGGGCACACAACCCTAGAGTCTGTCAAGACTGGCCCGTATGGGCAGGGGTACCTTTACCTTTACTTTTTTGCCCAGCTTTTTTGTTCTGGTATGTTACACTCATAGAACACAAAGGAAAATATTTAAAATGACCTTTTTGTATTGGTGTTAAACACAGGGCAGAAAGCTTCACATATTCAGTATATGAAATATGGGTCAACAGCCCAACAACACAAATTAAAAAGACAATATTTTTTTCTAAAAGCCACTCATGACCTTTCCTTCTAACAATGAGCAGGGTCCCCGCCCCCTTATCATCAATAAATGCTGGCCTGCCTTAAATTTGAAGAACCCCCTCCCCAATACACTTATACAAAGGGGGTTTGCTAATATGCACAAATCTACATTTAATTAGTCAGCTGATTATGAAGTGATAATATCTAGTTAAAAGGTTTTTAACTGCAATTTTTTCTCACTTCCTCTGCAACGTCAAAAGGGAATTAGGATGAAACGATGCACAGGCTGTGGTTTCCAGATGTTGCTAGGCAGCCCCTGGCAGGATGGCAAATGGTCAGAAGTGATGGGGTTTTGGTCCAACTCTAGTATCTGTACCATAAGTTTGCAGTGCCCCCCCCCCCGGCCATTTTACATAGACACAAGTCCTTCTTTGAATTTTGCAGCAGTGTAGACAATGGAAACTTCCTTTCCCTCATTGGGAATTTCCAAATCCTATCTCTGGTTCATGGCATGTTGCACAGTATGTTCTGATAACTTGGCAGGAAGGAGAAAGGCTTAACTGGGTCTATGTCTCAGGCCGCAACCCTGTGCCTCCTTACCTTACCTGGGAGTGAGCTGAACGAAATCAATTAGGATTTATGGTACTGAAATCAGGTAGATATGTATAACAGTGTTTCTCAACCTGTGGGTCCCCAGATGTTGTTGGACTACAACTCCCATCATTCCTAGCCAGCATGACCAGTGGTCAGGGATGATGGGAGTTGTAGTCCAACAACATCTGGGGACCCACAGGTTGAGAACCGCTAATGTATAGGGTTTCACTTTCATTATCTTTCTACAATATAATGAAAAATGTGCCATAAGCATGCTCGAGTCTGAATGGCTTTTCAGTGACAATCACTCAATATCCTGTCTGCACATAATTAGGCAACACAGGGTCATCGTTATTGTCACGTTTCACATTATGCTTCCATGATCTTCTGGTGGCATTTATTTTACAGTATTTATATAGATCGCCATGAGAATCCATTCCCAGGTTGAAATGTAGAGTATAAACAAGGCTGGCTATGACTTTTTGTGAATGCTCAGGTCCGGGGTTGATTGGGTTCTTTGTTTTGTATATTTGTATCCTGCCTCTTAATCATAATAATTAACAAAACAGCTAATAAATATATAATCATTTCAATAAAAGCCCAAAATTGCCTAGAATTTAAAAACAACAACAACCATTAAATACAGTAGACAATCACAACCACCACCCGTATTAAAGACTGGCACATGCATGTCCACCACATTGGCATATTCAAGCCATCTGGTGTTTAAGTGTTCCATAGCTTATTTCTGTTTACCAATTCCCTTCAGAGTTCCCTTACCCAATTTTGGAGCCTGTAAGCTGTTGCCAGCCTCTTCAAGGGAGGCCCTTCCTAGCTTTGTAAAGTAATTCAGGTGATGTATTGCTGGAGGGGGAGTTCAGAATATAGGTAGCATTTTAGAGACAGTTTCATCAAGCAATACCAGAAAGGTTGCATATATCTTATGCCTGAAGGGTTACCTGCATCAGCAATGTACTTTTAATGCAACCTAATTACACAAAACTGTGGATAGCGAAAAGGAGATAGGGGGGAAATGACTTGTGAAACTCCTGTTTGAGATAGATTTCTGCTCTTCTGGAAAGAAACAGGCTAGATTTCAATAAAGGTGGGGAATTTGCAAAGCTATTAGATCTCTTCAGGGCATTTCAAATCATTTCTGTAATAATCATATTAAAGAAGATTGATTTTTTAAAAAAAGAATGTGTGTGAAATGCTATTTTTCAAACTGAAAAGAAGAAAAAAAAAAGACTTGGATTCAGACGGAGACATAAAATTGCTCAAGATATGATAAGCTTCGTTCAAAGTAGTCCATGTGGGCTGTTTATTTTATTTAGAAAGATTTAGCAGTTGCTTAATTGCAGAACTTTCTAAGCAGTGTGTGTGTGTGTGTGTGTGTGTGTGTGTGTGTACTGTAATGTAGTCACTGTAGTCAGAGGCTACCGTATACTTGATATTAGTCCTACTAGTGGCTCCATTGATCAGTACCACAGCTGCCTCCTCCTGTACACTACTGCATCTGCTGACTTCTGCTGGCTCTGACTGGTGAAATATAACAGAGTACCCCAGAGTGAGAGGAGGCAGCAGTAGTAAATAATGGACCCAGCATGGATGGTCATGACTTAGAGCTGCTTACCTGGGATTAAGTCCCATGGAACTGAATGGGACTGGCTTCTAAGAAGCTATGTCTTGTATTGGACTGTGAATGTGTTTTCACTTCTCAGCTATCTCCAGCTACAGCTGTTGTCTAAAACACACATCTGTCCACAGGCTATAGGATTCCTGTCATGATACACTATTCCATGAACTGAAAACAATATACACCATGTCCAAGGAGAGCTTTGTAAATTGATATGAAAGAAAGCAGACTGTTACACTGAAAAATGCTATCTTGAAAACATTCTAGAAAATTAGACACCTTGTTGAAAACAGAAACAAAAAAATTCCCTTGAACACTCTATTATACAGGAATCTCTCCATTATGAGAGCAGTTTATGTTATGATCGTCACACTTCCCAGACATTTGTCTGAACAGTATTGACCTATATCAAACTTGATGATGTATTTCATACTCTGTAGGGATCCTCTCCCTTTGGAGGGACAAGATAAATAAATAAAGGAGTATTGCTAGCTCATGCTCAGCTATTAAACTGTCATGCTGCTGATGGTTTGTTTGGTTTTTTACATTATGATTTCTACTTGATGAACGTGAATTCTGTTCAGCATGTGTCTTGTTCTCATTTCCATAATGAATCTGATTTCTTTTGCAATGCCACCCCGTTCTATTCTGTCAAGGCTTTTGCCGGTACACACTTTGGTGTGGATGTGTCTCTACTTTACATTGGCCATTTCCCAGACTTTTTAAATAGTCTTGCTTTTCGTATGTAAGTTACTTTCATTTCCACAGCTGCTTGTATGATAAATCTCTGTCGTTTTATCTCCACTCTAGTCATTTGCACCAGAAGTGACATTTCCCACATACTTAGGTACTCTGGAAAATCCATGCAATGTTGCTGCCAAAACAATGGCATTCTAGTGTTTTCTCTCGTATCCTTCCATCTATTTTGAAAGGCATATTTTATTCCATTTATCTGGGCTTTCAATGCAATTCCAGTGCCAGCCATTTAAATGAGAACTGGCAAAGCACTACTGATTCACCCAGCATGGTGGGGTGGTCTGTGATGCAATGGATGATAAGATGGGAGGAATTGCCAGTATGATATGTTTTACACAAATGAAGATTCTTTTGCAGCAGAGTTGGTTGTGTCTGAGAGTAGGGATACATGGGGGTGGGGTGATGATATTCAGTTTGCATTTCAAGGTAGATCTACCAAATTTGCACTTTTGGAAACAAAAATACAAACAGTGAAATGAAACACAAGCACCGATCGAAATTTGCACTTCTTCAAATTTTGCCATGCAGTTCTCCAGCCAAGCAATGTGTATACAAATGCATATGTCAGGATAAATTGTGCATAAAATGCATTTATTGTTGAAAATAACATTCAAAAACACATTACAGTCATACCTCAGGTTACAGATGCTTCAGGTTGCGTGTTTTCAGGTTCCGCACCGCACAGAACCCAGAAGTACCGGAACGGGTTACTTCTGGGTTTTGGCACTCGTGCTCACGCATGCACATAAGCGTTATATTGCACTTTGCACATGTGCAGAAGTGCCAAATTGCGACCCGCGCATGTGCGTGTGTAGACGCGGTGCTGCAGGTGGTGAACGCTGCAGGTTGCAAATGTGCCTCCCGCACAGATCATGTTCACAACCCAAGCATCCAGTGTATATTGGGGGGAATTGCTTGCATGAATGTGTAAATTATGCAAAACTGCATACAAAAATGTCTTTATTCAGAGAAATTTGCATCAAATGCTTCATGAGGAAAATTGCAAGCTGATTTGAAAATGTGGACAACTGAATTAAGGACTGGAGAAAAATGAGAAACTAAGAGAACTGCAATTGACAGTTTTGTCCGTTCCTATCTGAGCATGCACTTGAAGAATGTATTAGGCTTAAGAAATTTATTTCTGTGCACCTAAAAGCTCCCCCATTTTATATCTGCTATCTTCCCACCCCACCCCAGCACATGGTATACCCACTTACTAATAGGGGTGGTGAGTGACCAATATTCTGCTGACCAATATTCTACTATTCCACCAGACCCAGTGCAATTCATCTGTAATTAGCATCAACCTTCCACACTAGGCCTTCAGTTAGTCTGACATCCCCAAGTGATATAACCATAGAATTGCAGAGTTGAAAGAGATCCTGAGGATCATCTAGTTCAACCCTCAGGAATATGCAGGAATATGCAGTTGTACTATACAAGGATCGAACCTGCAACCTTGGCATTATCAGCACCGTGCTTCAACCAACTGAGCTATGCATGCTCTATAAATTAACATTGCCCCTTCGTTGAAAGGGATCAACAAGCATGGGCAGGTAAGCCTTTTTAATCCTTGCACTGTGCAAACAACCAGTATTCTAGGAAGAGAGCAGAGCCTTTATTTCAGTAAACCATTTAAAAAGAAAGGGTACTGATTTTTCATTAAAGGCTATATGCTGTGGTGTCCAAAGAGAAAAAGGCTAGAGGTATGAATGTAAAGGGAAATATTCATTGTTAGTGCTTCAAAGTTGTCAATGGATCTTCTCATTTAAGTTATTATATTCCCCCCACCCCAGATGATCCACAGGCTATATTTGGTTTATGAGGTGAGGTTTTTGCATGCTAAGTATCCTTGATACTTCCTCTTTCAGTTTTAACTATGTTTTCCCAGGTTATTAGGGTCTAGAACACACCTCTCCCCATGCATTAAGAAAGCATTCTTCTTCAACAACAACAAAAATCTGATTTAATAACCACCATAATTACTGCCCATTTAAGTGCTCTGCTTTGTGGAAAATAAAGGAGAAATTGTATATGGTAACAGAGATGGAAAGCAAAGAAAGAAATAAGAATAAAGGAAATGTAATGGTACTTCAAGAAAAAGAATAGCATTTCCAGTGAAAGTCCACAGTACCAATTTTCCAATCATGACTAATTGGTGTGTGTGTGTGTGTGTGTGTGTACACACATACACAGCTATAAATATGCCGAGAGAGTGGAAGGGGAAAGGAATGCTAAGCATCTCAATCATGATATTTGAAATTACTGGTTATCTCAAATTACTAGTGCACTCCTATAACCCTCCAACCATCAAAGCAATTCTTAACCATTCTGGCACCTAGTGCCACACACCAAATGATCTGAGTATCCAGTATGAAGTTATCTAAATGAACTACCATCCTCTCTCCATTTCTGATAAAACCATTAATGCAGAGTAGAATTTTCACTCCCTTTATGCCAACATTGAAAGGATGGGAAATGGCTGCTCTGATTTTGAGCACAATGGGACAAAATTGGTGAGTAATTTCTCTTAAAGTATCTCAAGCATGTACACCAGGTACTTAGATGATTCCTGGGGATGCTGAAATGACTCTTCCTGTTGATTACCTCTCTCTCTCTCTCTCTCTCTCTCTCTCTCTCTCCACACACACACATACACACACACACACATGTCCTGAGAGGGTAAACTGCAAACACTGCCTGATCCTTAATTCAGCATGTCTGACCAAATTAACTTATTTATCCTTTTCCCATAGACAAATATTTATAGATAGAGCTTCTGAAGTTAAGAAGGGTTTGGAGCATTCGAAAAGGAATATGCTTTCCAGAACTAGTACTGATCTGATGAAGTGGCCTCTAAAACGACAAATGCTTATGCCATAATGAAATTTGTTAGTCTTTAAGGCGCTAGAAGACTCACAGTTTTGAGGATCACAAACTAATAGGACTACTCTGTCCCCCATCTTTGGATACAGATGGTGTGAGGGAGGAGAAAAGGGAGATGAGATCCAAGTTTATCAACCCTAAAGAAAAAAAAAATAGGCTCGTAAGTTGTGGAAACAACTCACAGGGAAACCCTAGTTTGTCCCCTGTAAACAATAATGACGAGCAAGATAAATACTTTGAAAGATACATCCTGCTAAAATCCTTGAGGAACTGTCCTTTTGGGGCACCTTCCAAGCGAGAAGGCAAGGAGCTGTCCAGCGTGCTGAAATTGCTCCGTGAAAGTTGTCCCGATCCCGGGGGCGATAGGACGTCGTTTTACGTCCATTGCCTCTGTTTGACTTTGAGCCTTGGCGTTCACATTCGCCGGAGTTTAGGTCATATTCGGCTGCGCTTCTAGTAACCTGCTCAATAAATCCGGTAATTATTACACTGTTAAACTGCTGGCCCCTTTCCAAAAGCAAGGCATTTAGGTGCAACTGGAGTTATAACAACCGCGGGAAACTGTGTATTAAACTCTTGCAAATGCATGTCGTAAATGTGTTTGTTGGCCACATACACCCCCCCCCCTTCCCCCAGC
Source organism: Podarcis tiliguerta (assembly GCF_965153285.1). Lineage (NCBI taxonomy): Eukaryota > Metazoa > Chordata > Lepidosauria > Squamata > Lacertidae > Podarcis > Podarcis tiliguerta. Next base: position 53,674,449 of record NC_139543.1, on the reverse strand, counting down.
TGTATATTCTTCGGAGGATTTTGGAGAGGGCATAGCCTCTTGCTAAGAGAACTTCCAACCCCGCTCACAGTGAATCCATGGAAAATTCTGTTTATCGAAAGGGCTGTTATCTCAGCCTCTGTAAATATGCTTTGCGGCTAAATCTGTAAGGGTCCTCGGGGTCATTCTCAGCGTATGCGACCCTTCGCGCTCACTTAAGTCCCCGTGATGTTTGAGTATGTCATCAAATACCGAGTGTACCGAGGCAGCCGGCCACGATCTGTCAGGCTGCACAAACACCTTGCTTGCTCACAGAGCTATGTCTAACCAAAACCTCCACGCCCCACTCTCGAGTGACCTGTGAAGGGGAAATCTCTTCCCTTGGGCTTCCAACCCACCTGCCTACTACCCCCCCACGCCCATTTTGCTTTTTTGGGGGAAGAACTGCATGCATGTTAATAACCAGATCCACAATTTAAGAGAACGTGTGCATGCATAACACGGAAATCAGCCTCGCTTAGTTCATTTGGTCCTAGTCACTCCTACCATGTAAATGGAGATGGGGTGGCAGTTGTGTAAAACTCCGTCTCGGGCACGTTTACTCGGAATCAAGTCGCCACTGCATTCCGCGGTGCTTACTCGTAGGTAAACGTGCATAGGATTGCAGCCTAGCGGACTTCCCCTATGGCCAGATCGCTTGACCACATTGGAATGGTCTCGTTTTACACGATGGGGCGATCTCACCCGGAGCTATTGTTCCTATGTTACCCCTGATCCGCGTGTGTGTGTTTGCTTATGTTTGGGTTCTGCAAAGCAAAAGATTTCCCAAAGAAATGCGAGACATTCGCGCAGTCCTCCTCTCCGAAAGCTGCGACCGGCTTGTCACTTCCATCACTAACAATCTGGTTCCGATCGTTCTGCTGGCGCGTTGGGGGCTGCTAGGCACTCAAGGGTCTCGCCAACAGCCGTCATCGGGGTGGGGGTGGAGTAGGGGGTGTGGAGAAGAGCGCCTGGCTCTCGAGTACTAATGCCGCGTTGAACGCCTCTGGAAAGATTTGGAGGAAAACAACGCCGCGTCTCCACCAGCGAGGAGCAGGTTTGGGGGGCGCCCTGAGCGGCTCTCGGCTGGGCAGCGAAAGAGGCTGGTGGGGGCGCTTTTCTGAACAGCGGCTTGACTGAACGCGCCCCCTGATTGATCGCACCCCACTTCCCCCTCCGACGATGGTCTAGGGCCCTTTCCAGGTTGGGGTTCGGGCACTTTCTGCTTCTCCAACGGACAGCCCGATATGGACCCGCAGCTAGCCCAGCGCGCGCCTGTGTCTTTCCAAGGTAGGGCATTTCGCCGTTTCACCCGCTGCTTTTCAAGGAACGTCTGGCTCGCTCGTCTTTTGTTCCTATCCGCGTTAATGTAGATTATTTTCATTGCGCACATTGCACGACGAATCTCGTCTCTGCCCCGAACTTGACGTTCGCTCACACTTCGGTAGTGCAAGGGTCTGTATGGCCACGCATTGACCTGGGGTGGGAGAAGAGGACGGGCATCCTACACCTTTAGTCGTCTCCTAGGGAAAGAGGGGAGTTCCCAGGGATGGCTTGTCCCGCCGGTGAAAGACCCTCTTCTGCGACAGGGCTATTGAAGGTGTAAAAGCTCTTCTGCATCTGCCTACCTTCCATGTAAATCGTTTAATTCCGTTGTAGCTGGTTGCCAGTTTCCATCAGCCCACAGAGCCAGCATGGCCAATGGTCAGGGAACATGGGAGGTGTGCAACATCAAGGGGGCCACTTCTCTTGGGTCCCTAACCCTGACTTAATTTTCCAGTCAATTGATGAACTCAGTACTGGAGGCAGCAGCCAGACGTGTGAGTTAGGTAGGCTGCAGGGACGCAAGGGGGGTTATTTTGTAGCATTTCTAATGGCTCTGTTTTCTGATTAATTTACATTCTCTCTCTTTATCTTTCTGTCAGCCGTTTGGGACATATAGTGAAAAGCAGGGTATGCATTCTTTAAGTAGGTAGATAAGGTAAATAAATATGGAAAGTCTCTCCGTCCAGATGTGTACTCTGAGAAGGCTCTTTCACACATGCTGAACTTGTTGAAGTGCATGTGTGGAGGAGCCCACAGAAGCATCTTTCCGAAGGAGGGTTGGCACTGGGAGAGCGCGAGGCAGTGGAGGCACTGAGATGCATGAAGGTTGGAAGGCGGTGAAGGTAGAGAGGAGAATGGATGGCAAAGAAGTTTGTCATTGCTGATGTTTATTCATGAAGGGGAGTACAATAAAATAGATGCAGAAGTTTAAATCAAAGTGGGAGTTTGGTGCTTCGAATGAGTTATGTATAGTAAAGGAAGGAAAAGGGAGTGCTAGATTCCAAAGCCAGTATCAAGGACTGGATCAAAATTTACAGGGCAACCCTAAACATTTCTACTCAGAGGAAATCCCCATTGAATGAAATGATACTTACTCCCAAGTACATGGGGTTAGGACTGCAATCTTAGCTGCATTTTAAATTGGTAATGTCTACACAGCCTAAGTCCATTTGGATTGAAGCTGGTTTGGGGGGAAATGCATCAGAATGCAGTATTTCATAAGAAACAACAGCATAGGTGTAGATTGTGGCCACCGTCTTGTCCTATGTGCACACACAACTTCCTAAACCATCGTTGGGAGTGTACTGGGTGTGCAGTAAACAGCAGTGTGTACATAGCCTTGAAATCAATGGGACTTTAAGATAGTCATGAATAACGTAGGCTGCAATACCCATTTATCTGAGAGCAAATCCCATTGAATTTAGTGGGAATTCTGAAATTCTGGGGGAACAAGTCTGTTAAGTCCGAGCTGATTTTGATGGGTCTATTCTAAGCATTGAGTATGGATCCAGCTGCAAAGCAAGTGCAACACAGGTGCAAAAAGCACCACAGTTGATGTAAGGAAGATGTTTATGGACAATGCAATCCTTTCCACATTTACTCGGAAGTAAATTTCACTGTGTTCAGTGAAGGTTATTCCCAGGTAAGTGTGCATAGGATTGCAGCCTTCAATGCAGTGATAGAAAAAAAATGCAAAAAATAGCGTAGTTAACTTCTATATAGCATTTTTCCTTCCAGCCTTGCAGGAGGGTGGGTATTATGCATAGGAGGAGTGGAGTAAAGTGCAGCCAAAGCATGAAAGACAGAAACCGGCAGAGGCTGGAATTAGATGCAACAAAGAAGTTAAACCGAATGCTGGGGTCCTGTGTACTGATGGGATCAGGCATTGAGATTTAGTTACAGCTACAAAGTAAAATTGGGAGGGTGGGACGGGACAGGGAAGCTAGAAGCATGGCAGAGTTGATGTGGGCAGACAAAATATGAACCGACAAGCTCCAGCCCCCCCCCCCCCATAATGTAGGAAAATGTTTTCTGAACAGCCTCCCTACTGCAGCAATGCTCCAGAAATGCATCTCTGTGCCCCTGTGGGTGCCTATCAGGGATGCCTTCAGATCAGTTATTGCAGAGGTCTTGAGAAAACACTTCTGGGAAGGTCAGATGGGACAGCTCTTGGGGGGGAAGAGAGATGGTGACTGTCATTCCCTGGCTAAGCTCTAGTCAGAAACTCTATTAAATATCTCTCCTTCCAATAGATCGTGCTTACGTTCCGGTTAGATAGCCTTAATAGTGCTGCCTTGGCTGCTCTGGGGTTTTGCAGTCAAGAGCTCCAGGCATTCAGATCGAGGGACCATTTCCAGAGTTTTATGGTCATTTGGATGCCCTTGAATCAGCTACATTTTTGCCCCTGCTGTGCTTCCCTTTTTATGCATACCTCTAATTTTCTTTGGTAGCAAAGTTGTTTATTTTTAAAAGTAATCTCAGATTGCATTTACAAACGGATTGGTTTGATTTCTAAGATGGGGGGGAAATGGAATCAGCCGGCATTGCCAATTCAAAATCAGCAGCTATTTCTTTCCTTGGATAGACACAGAGGTTTATCAAGGCTATGCACACACATGAGCATATTAAGTTACCTTAAGTCAGATCTTTGGTAGTGTCTAATTGAAGGGGCCATGATGGCTCTCCCTCCAGGGTCTCCTAAGCCTGCAACCAAACTGGAGGAGCCAGTCTGACTATTGCTGCTTAAGTGGGTCAGAACCATCACAAGTCTACTAGGCTCACGTCCTGAACACATTTACCTGTGAGTAAGTCCCATCGAATTGCAACAGCTGGGTGTTCCTGCGTATGAAGCATACTGTGGTATCATCCAAGTAGAACTTGAGGGCAGATGCCCAGGTCCTGCTAAGCAGGAAGATCCCCAGATGCAGCAAGGTTAGCTTTCAATATGTTCCTAGAATCATAGAATTGTAGAGTTGGAAGGGACCCTGAGGATCATCTGGTCCAACCCCTGCAATGCAGTAATCTCAGCGAAAGCACCCATGACAGATGACCATCCAATCTCTGTTTAAAAAGCACCAAGAAAGTGAAGCCCACCATCAGAAAGATCTTCCTGATGTTTACTTGGGAGTCTCCTTTCTTGTAACTTGAAACCATTGGCTCAGGTCCTACTATCCAGAGCAGGGGGAAACAAGCTTGCTCCATCTTACATTTGACAGCCCTTTAGATATTTGGCTATCACATCTCCCCTTAGTTTCCTCTTTACCAGGCTAAACATACCCATTCCCCTTCAACTGTTCCTCATAAAGCTTGGTTTCCAGACCCTTTGCCATCTTGGTTGCCCTCCTCTGCACACATTCCAGCTTGTCAATATCATTCTTAAATTGTGGCACACAGTGCTCCAGGTGTGGTCTGATCAAGGAAGAATAGACCGGGACTATTACTTTCATTGATGAGAACACTATACTTCTGTTGATGCAGCCTAGAATAGCACTAGCTTTTTCTTTTGCTGCTGCATCAGAATGTTGACTCATGTTAAGCTTGTGGTCTGCTAAGACCCCTAGATCCTTTTCTGCACCAATGAAATCATGCTATGTACTACTGACCTGCGATCCATTACAATAGTTCAGCAGCTCCACTTTTACCCAGATCCACTTCCCAACAACCCCGAGGCAAGTTGCAGAGTCATAGTTTCTGTGGTAGGTACTCCTACAACAAAGGCAAGACCCACTATGGAAGAGGATTTTTTTTCAGTACCATCCTAGTCTCGTTCCAAATCTCTCCAAATCCACCAGACCTTTTCACGGAGCTCTCATATTTTTCTAGGGAATATAGGAATGACATACCTGCACTTCAAAAGTGCACATACCACATACACATGTATCAGCATTTCACCAAAGACTTCTTGGACTAGTCATTTGGACATCCATAATTCTCTGCAGGAGAGCTCAGCTCCTTCTGAAACAGAGAAAAAGGGACCAGTGGTCCTTCATATTTTACTGGATTTCATCAGCATCAACCGGATAACCAAGGGAAGTTTTAGCCTAGCAAAATCTGGAGAGCTATAGGTTTCCTCTCCATGCCCTAACAGTATTACAGTTCACCATGTTCCCTAGTCAAAAGGAGTAACTGTTAAATTAGTTTAAGTCCACACCATGGATAAGCCTCCAAATGCTGTGGCTACTACCTTTCAGGCGAGAAATTCGGTGGTCTGAAGCTCCTGATGTGTTTCTAAACGAGACTAAGTTGCTTTGCTGCTGTTGAAGATACTGCCACAAAATAGTGTTTAAATGGTAATACACTGCAGAAATTGCCCAGTTATCCAAATGTCTCTTGCCTGGAACTTTCAGGCCATTCCCACAAATGATGCTTACATTGGCTTTTTTCATTTCCTGCATCGGGGATTCAAATGAAAATCTTCAGGCAGCCTAGAATGTGCATTCAGTTTGAAATTGGCTTCTATACTGCATGAAAAGACATTCACGAGTTACAGTTGCCGGTCTAAAAACTGCTCTTATAATTGAACTAGCACTGTGCAAAAGTGTCCATAATTTTTTGGGTGCAGAGTTATTAAAATCCATCTTGAACTCTCCATGCTTTAGACTAGGGCCAATGCATGTGTAAGGAAAAGAACCTTCCTCATTTAACTGAGCATTCAATTATCTGAGTGTCTTGGATGTCCCCTGGAGCATTCCGATGAATGGTGCTGTGCTATTATACTAATAATGATGATAACAGCACTGAAAACAATTCTGTAATGATGATCCTCACATGAATTAACGTCACCTACGGGCCCATCGTCTAACATTTTGTCACTGCTGTTTCTTTATTTGATCAGTTCCTTAACAGGGAACGGAGAGGCATCCTTTAAGGCTAGTCTTAAAATACACAATGCACAATTTGGTACCCAGCAAAGTCTGAACATCCACCAAATATTATGACCTGCCTGTCTGAGACAGCAGCCAAACAAATAGGCTTATTGTGCCCCTTATGTGTCACCATAAAAGGCTCTTGGTGGGTGGCATCCTTATGTCTGATGGTCCACAAGCTGCGTATACCTGCAGAAGAACTTTCTTCTAAGTAAGGGGTTTAGGACTAGTAAGGGGTTTAGTCATGTCATGCTGCATGATCCAATACAATTTTTCTTCGGAGTGACTCCAACTGAGTTCTATGGACAGGGAAACTTAACACCCAGTAAGCATGTCTAGACAGCAGTTCTGTGTTCTATTGGAGTCAGTGAAAATTACTCCTGAGCAGATATGCGTAGGCTCGGCGGACAAGTGTTTCAGCATAATGCATTACTGCCCAACCATAACCATGTTTACTCAGAAGCAAATCCCACTTTGTTCATGAGAGCTTATCTCCAAGCAAGTGTGCCGAAGATTGTGTGCTTCCATGCTCCATGTTCAAATGTGGGCTTTGGCTTCAGACTGTTTGTGTGCTGGTCGTATATTTCTAAATCTGAGTTCTCACCCACATACCATAATACCCCATTCCCATTTCAGTGTTCTAGCACAAGCTCTGGCTTTTTAAACTAGCAGAGTCAAGTGGATTGAGCCAAAGGTATACTATAGAATAATAATAATAATAATAATAATAATAATAATAATAATAATTCTGCTGCATGCAGAAGGCAGAGTGGTGTTACTAGGTAATTCTAGACCCTGGACTTAAGAGTCTTACAAGGGATTTAGATTGCCATGAGTATTATTGCAATTGCAAAGCACACAACTGACATTTCTCTTCCCCTCATACCCCCTCATTCCATGCTTTACAACTGCTTCTGTAATCCTGATACGCAAGACAAAAACACAGCTTGCCAACCCTAATCATACACTGAACATGTGCGGTTTGGCATTTTAAGTTCACTTAAGTTTAGAAGAGGGGTGAAGAATCTCAAGTCTTGGGGCTGAATGTGGCTCTCTAAGCCTCTCCGTCTGGCCCTTGGGACTCTCCCCACAAACATTGATTTGGGCAGACAAATCAGGATAAATGCTGAGTAAACAGGCTGTCTGGAAGCAGCGTAGGCTACAGAAGAATGAAACCAGATCCAGAAATGTTCTTCTACCTTGTGCAACTACCTGTGCCCACAGAAACATCAGATTCTAGATAATTTTATAGCACTGCTTGAAATTACTCTGGTGTAAGTTCTGGTGCAAGAACTTGTGGAACACCGCTGGCAATTATTTTCTTTTCACTTATAGCTCCTTGGATCCAAACCATCCCTTTCGATATACGATTTACGATGTCTTTATTGTCATTGTCCCATGCAGAACAATGAAATTGAAAAACAACATAAAACTACATAAAAACTACATAACTACCTTCACCTTCTTTGGCTTACATAACACAGAATCATTGACATTTATGCAGAAGAATGTCCTGCGGTGTATACACTCACTCAAGTGTCTATAGCAGGCATCCCCAAACTCAGCCCTCCAGATGTTTTGGGACTACAATTCCCATCATTCCTGGAGTTGTAGTCCCAAAACATCTGGAGGGCTGAGTTTGGCGATGCTTGGTCTATAGAAAGGTAACCCTACACCAGGAGCCACCAATCTTGTGGAGCACATTTGGATATTTTGAGAGTGAGGTGGGCACCACAGATTATTTGCTTTCCCATAGGGTCTGGGTAAAAGTGGGTCCAGTGTAATTAAAACAGATCCTTTTGCATTTGAATAAATTTACCTAGCCCCCCTCCACCCGGCAAAAGGTCATCAAATTAAATCTTACATTGCACCATAAAAAGTCCCAGATCTTATGCTTGCCAACATTTTGTAGTTTTTATGGTTCAGTAAATGGAGACCAATGTAATCTATAATTTGGTGGACTTTGTAAGAGTGGACAACCCTAGGGGGAAAAAAAAATATGAAATTTCAAGTGGCTCCATTTTACTGGATCCAACCTGTGTTGGATCCATGAATGCATGTTCCTTCCACTCCACCTTCTCTCCCTATCCCTAAAGGTAAAGGTAAAGGGACCCCTGACTATTAGGTCCAGTAGTGACCAGTGACTCTGGGGTTGCGGTGCTCATCTCGCTTTATTGGCCGAGGGAGCTGGCGTACAGCTTCCAGGTCATGTAAACCAGAGCAGCGCACGGAAACGCCGTTTACTTTCCCGCTGGAGCAGTACCTATTTATCTACTTGTACTTTTTTGGGGCGTGCTTTCCTAGTGCTAGGTTGGCAGGAGCAAGGACCGAGCAACGGGAGCTTACCCCGTTGCGGGGATTCGAACCGCTGAGCTTCTGATCGGCAAATCCTAGGCTCTGTGGTTTAACCCACTCCATTTACCTCCCCCAGTCTCCCAAATTGCTCCCTTTCCCCTCCCACCCCTCTCAGTCATTTTGCTTTCTGCCCAGCTACTCAGGTGCCGAACTGAGTCTTCAAAAGGACATAGAGTTGAAAGATGTGAGAAAGCGTGTCACTCTTTCAACTTCCTTATTCTGCTCTATGTGCTTTCCAGGAGCAGGGTGGGGGGGGGGACATAGCTAGTTTTGCCATCTCATGATAAAGGGAGCAGTGAATGGAGATGAGGTTTAGAAGCTGTGAGGGCCCCAGGGAAAGCTCTCACGGGTGCCACTGGGCCCATGGTCACAGGTGACCCTAGGGTTGCACTTTCCTGGGAATTTCTCCAGAACAAGCATCACCAGAATCTAGGAATGCTGTGCAAGAGTAATATCACACTTACATCCATTTGGCTGGGGCTTGCACAGAATGATGATTTATGATTATTATTAATTATGACACTTTGTGCGTGTGAACTACAGTTCCCAAAATTCATTGAGGGAAGGCATGTGCTTTAACTGCGATTTAAATGTATGGCGTGTATGCTGCGATTATCTCCTTATTGCAGATAGAAAACTGAGGTTAAGAGAGAGTAGCTTGCCTAAAGCCTCTTAATGCATGCAGGGGAGGACAAAAACCAGGCATTACCTGATTCATAGATCAGACTGTTGTAGTGCAATCCTCATGCCTGTATATTCAGAAGTGAGTTCAGCGGGATTTACTCTCAAATTAGCATGCATAGGATTGCAGCTTTAGCTGCTCCCCTGTATCAGCTCCAGGAGAGCTTTCAAGAGTCCTGCGCACTTTCTGTTCTAAAAAAAAAATTGAGTTTGTTGATGATAGATGTTATACCAGATTTAAAAGAACGTCGTTTACCAGAGAGCCACAGGATGTCAGAGAAAGAAAAAGAGGGGGAGAGAGAGAGAGAGATCTGCAGAAATGGCTTACTAATACAACATAATTCCTAATTGCTTCTGATATGAATGCTGCAGCAAAGAAGGCAGCAAAGGAGCTCATGTGTGTTCTAATGAAAAACAAACAAAAGTACTGCAAAGTCCAGAAATGCAATGCTAAACCTAGCTCTAGGAAGCACATTAAGAGCCCCCCACCCCATGGCAATTTCCTTAGGACTACAGCATGCAGCTTTTTGCATGTCTCATTTTTCACTCCAGCCAGGACACCACAATTGTTCTTTTCCAATTTCAGCTCTGATGCTTTAGTTATACCAAACATGTCCCCCCCCCCCATAGGTAAAAGTAAAGGTACCCCTGTCCGTACGGGCCAGTCTTGACAGACTCTAGGGTTGTGCGCCCATCTCACTCAAGAGGCCGCGGGCCAGCGCTGTCCGGAGACACTTCCAGGTCACGTGGCCAGTGTGACATCGCTGCTCTGGCGAGCCAGAGCCGCACACGGAAACACCGTTTACTTTCCCGCTAGTAAGCGGTCCCTATTTATCTACTTGCACCCGGGAGTGCTTTCGAACTGCTAGGTTGGCAGGCCTGGGACCGAAGAACAGGAGCGCACCCCGCCGCGGGGATTCAAACTGCCGGCTTTTCGATCGGCAAGCCCTAGGCGCTGAGGCTTTTACCCACTGCGCCACCCGTGTCCCTCCCCCCCCCATATAAACGCATAAATACATGCCACAATAGCAAACAAAATCAATACCCTGCCACACACACAATCTAGGGGCTAGCTTATTTAATTAACCAAAGGCTGGGAGTAGATATATCTTTAGGCACCAGGCAAAAGCATTTAACAAAGGTACCAGGTGAGCCTCCCTTGGGAAGGCATTCCACAAGTGGAGAGTCACTGCAGAAAAGGCCTGTTCTCATGTTGCCAACCTCTGGACCTCTCACAGAAGAAGCCCATGAGGAGCCTCAGGTGATGAATGCAGGGTCCAGGTTGGTTCAAGGCTTTATAGGTCAAAACCAGCATATTGAATTGGGGCCAGAAACTAATTGGCAGTGCAGTTGGGCCAGGATTGGCATTATATGCTCAAACCAATTTGTACTGGTGAGCAACCTAGTCACTGAATTCTGAACCAGCTGACCTTTCCAAACTGTCTTCAGAGGAAGCCTCACATATAATGTGTAGCAGAATTCTAATCGAGCGGTTACCAGAACATAGACAACAGAAGTTTGGCTATCTCTGTCCAGATAGTGGCACAGCTGATGGAAGGCACTCCATGCCAACAAGACCACTCAAGCCACAAATGACAGCAATGGATCCAGATGCATCCCCACGCTGTGTACCAGCTTCTTCAGAGGGAGTATAACCCCATGATGAGCAGGCAACCTCCCATCCATCTGGCCTAGGGAACCACCCACTACCAGTACCCCAGTCTTAAAGGTAAAAGGTGAAGGGACTCCTGACTGTTAAGTCCAGTTGCGGACGACTCTGGGGTTGCGGCGCTCATTTTGCTTTACTGGCCAAGGGAGCCAGCGTTTGTCCGCAGACAGTTTTTCCTGGTGATGCGGCCAGCATGACTAAGCTGCTTCTGGTGACCCACAGCAACGCACGGAAACACTGTTTACCTTCCTGCCAGAGTGGTACCTATTTATCTACTTCCACTTTGATGTGCTTTCGAACTGCTAGGTTGGCAGGAGCAGGGACCAAGCAATGGGAGCTCACCCCCTCGTAGGGATTCGAACCGCTGACCTTCTGATCGGCAAGCCCAAGAGGCTCAGTGGTTTAGACCACAGTGCAACAGCGCCACCCAGTCTTACCTTCTCTGCTAAATTTATTCCTTCTCTGCTAAATTTCAAAATCTGAGACTGCAATCACATGGGGAAGCAAAGCTTATGGGGGGGTATTGTTTCATTTTTATTATGTTACGCATTCTGTGTTTTTATGTTGTAAACCTCCCTGTGATCGTTGGGTGAGGGGCAATATATAAATCTGAGAAATCATCATCGCTATCATCATGGAGTACAGAGAGATTGCCTTCTAAATATGCATGTATGGGGTCCTACTTTAAAGCTGCTGTCTGTGAAGGTAACACACCTGTTAGTGAGTAAGCAACACTGAACACAGAGAAACTTGCTTCTAAGTAAACACACATAGGATTGCAAGGCTACAAAATGTTTACCTAGGAGTGAGACATGTGTAGGATTGCAATACATGACTGATCATAAACAGATTTACTTTGGAGGATAAATGAGTACTCCTGTTATTTTCAGATTCTCATGTCCCCAGTCTTTAATCCAGTTCTCCACATCAGTTTGCAATTTATTTATTTTTAAAACGAGTCTTAATGGAAATCCATCAGCATTTTGGTGCAGATTTCTCCTAATATACACAATGTATTTTTGCCTAATATACACTTTTTGCAATTCTATTTGCCCTATTCATCCTTTTTTAAAAAGGTCATTTTTACAAATATATACATTTATATGCACATTTTGCCCCAAGAGGCAAATTTTTGGACACATCACTTAGCTGAAGAACTTCATTGCAACATCTGGAAAAATGCGAATTTTGAAGGAGGCTGTGTTTCAGTTCACATATTGTTTCAGAAAGTGTGAATTAGTAAAAACATATTTTTTTAAAAAAAGAAAGAAAGTGTGAATTTGGTTTGTGTTCCAAAGCTAACTGAGTTGAATTTCTGCCCCATCCCTACTTGAGAGTAAACCCTATTTAATGATGTGGTCCAGCTCTGAGGGCCTTCTGGCAGTTCCCTCAATGCGAGATGTGAGGTTACAAGAAACCAGGCAGAGGGCCTTCTCGGCAGTGGCGCCTGCCCTGTGGAACGCCCTCCCACCAATGGAAATAAACAACTATCTGACTTTTAGAAGACATCTGAAGGCAGCCCTGAAGGCAACTTAGGGAAGTTTTTAATATTTGATGTTTTATTCTGCTTTTAATCCGTTGGGAGCCACCCAGAGTGGCTGGGGAAACCCAGCCGGATGGGCAGGGTATAAAATTTAATTGATTGATTGATTGATTGATTATTTTAACTCTTGGATGTTTTAAAGCAGGGTTGTAAATCTTTCTTAATTTCACTGTTTGCTTTTTCAAACTGCTTTGAGGGTTTGTTTGTTTTTTACAATCAAGTTATGTATTTTAATAAATAGGCATGCTCTGGATTTTGCCACATTCTTTAAGGTGCTACCAGACTTTGCTATGTTGTGCTTTCTCTATTTTGCATGGACAGGAGGACTTCTGAAGAGAGGTCAGTCACCCTCAAGAAAAGACGCAGGAAGGAAAGAGAGAGAAAGGGAAGCTGAGCACATAGACAGAGCAGGCCTGCCGTAGCTCTTAATCCACCTTGCAGTTGACAACACTGATTTGCGCATCTGATTATTAAGGCATGATTAATTCTACAGGAATCAAGGTGCATAATCAAATATTCACAGTGCTCACCGGAGAGAGCAGAAGTGTGAGTGTGGTTTTCCCCACTGCTGCCCCCTTAGCAACTTAATGATGACCTTGAATAAAGCGCTTTGACAAGAGGAGGAACGATTGAAACATATAAAAATCAACTTGTCGCCATCTAGCCTGTCCATCGGACCAGCTGTGATTGCACAAATGTATAGGTGTTTTCAGAGCTCTACCAGGAAAAGAAAATACTTAGAGCCTGATCCTCTCCTCTGTTTTAGATGGAGTCTTACATAACCAAACACAGCAACCTGTTTTTTATTGGCATATGGGGAAGTGCTACCCACGTCTACCCCTCTTTTCTCTCATATTTTGTCTCTGCAAAAGCTGCTTATTTTTTTTTGCAGTTTTTGGCCACTGGGGAAGGACTGTAGTTCAGCATTAAGACATGCATTGCCTGTTGACCAGGGTCCAGTGTTGTTGGACCACAACTCCCATCAGCACCAAGCAGCATGGCCAAAATTACTCCAACAAAATCTGGAGGGCACCACATCAGCTGTTGTTGTTGTTTAGTCGTTCAGTCGTGTCCAACTCTTCATGACCCCATGGACCAGAGCACGCCAGGCACTCCTGTCTTCCACTGCCTCCCGCAGTTTGGTCAGACTCATGTTTGTAGCTTCGAGAACACTGTCTAACCATCTCATCCTCTGTCGTCCCCTTCTCCTTGTGCCCTCCATCTTTCCCAGCATCAGGGTCTTTTCCAGGGAGTCTTCTCTTCTCATGAGGTGGCCAAAGTGTGACCAAGTACCACATCAGCTACCTCTGGTGTAAAAAGCACCAAGATAGAGGGATCAGTGGTCTCAGCCCTGGCTCATTTAAAGGCAGCTCCCTCTGTTTCAATATAATTAGAACTGTTATAGCGGACATATTAAAATAAATGAACTGTCATTGCTTTCTTCCAAAAGGCCACCAGTATACAATGGCTCTCCCAATGGCCACTGGAATGCATTAAACACAAAGTACAGTAATTGATTGCTTCTAGTTACAGGTAGGTAGCTGTGTTGGTCTGCTGTAGTCGAAACAAAATAAAATATTTCCTTCCAGTAGCACCTTAGAGGCCAACTAAGTTTTTCATTGGTATGAGCTTTTGTGTGCATGCACACTTCTTCAGATACTTGAAATTGCTTCTATTATGTTTCTTCAGGACTCTCCACAAAAGACAAGACACACACAGAGACATCTAAATGGCCATTGGAATGCATTGGGTTGAGGAGGAAGCCTGTGTACTCATTCAGTCATTCATATACTATCCCCCCTTCTTTCCAAAGAACTCAGTGTGGCATACATAGTTTTTCCCTTCACAACAATCTGGTGAGGGAGGTTAGGCTGAGAGTCATTGACCCACCCAAGTTAGTTTCATGGCTGAGTGGAGATTTGAACCTTGGTCTCCCAATTCCTAGTCCAGCACTTTAACCATTACACCAGACTGGCTCCTAGTCCCAGGGTTGTAATAGAAGTGTGGGATAAGAGTACACCAACCCTCTTCCGAGACCAGACCAATGTCTAGTTAAGTCCACCATTCCAGTCTCCAGCAAGGAGGTTTGCCTGAGAAGCTTACAAGCTGGAATGAATATGCTGATCATTGCCTCTTCACCCAAAGCTTCTTGACGCAGCTAAAAGCATCACCGCCACTCCCCTCCACCTCCTCTCCACCCTCAACCTTTTATGCTACTCCAGAAGCACCACTGGCTACTGGTACCTAGCTATAGTTGGCTTCCAGTGCCAGAGTGAGTGGGAAGCTAGCAAGACATCTCAGGCAGTGTGCCTACGGCACAGTGGAGCATAAGATTGGGCTGTCTAGTCTTATTGATCACATCCTTGTGTCTCCTTACACAAAACACTACAGCTGCCAATGTACATTTGGAGCTGTACTTCTCATTCTGCCTGCCTGCTACAGTTCTGGATGTCCCATCTAAATATATATATATATATATATATAAAGGGGGGGGGGAGGATATCATATCACAGATCTGGAAAAGATACAGGAAAGGGCAAGTCTTCCGCTATCTGGATGAATTGCAGTGCCGTTCTGAACATTCTAAAGCATTTTTTTTTATTAAAAAAAATGTTTGAAGGTTTGAGAGGGAAATAGAGTTAGCTTCCGTTGCGAACATATTGTGCTTTACATATCACCTGTGAACAGATGTACTGTACTGAAAAGTGTGCTATTATTACCATAGAACTTTTCCCTGAGCATCCCAGCTAGACAGGTGTGTGTGCTTTATTATGTATTTCTAATTGTGTTTATATCCTACTCCCCCCCCCCAAGGAATTCAAGATGGCACACCTTGTTCTTTTCCTCCAATTCACAACAACCCTCTGAGGTAGGTTAGGTTGAGAAGGTGGGACTGGCCCAAGGGCACCCCTTTGCACATCATGGCTGAGTGAGAATTTGAACCGTGGCCTCACAGGTCCTAGTCTGATACTCTAACCATGATCACATCATGCTGGCTGGGTGGAGGCAGCTTGAGTCAGGAAAAACTTGAGAACATTGGAAGCTGCCATATACTGCACCAGATCAGACTATTGGTCAATGTGGCTCAGTATTAACTACACCAGCAGTGAGCAAAAGGTAGCTAGGGATCCACAAAAGAAGTACAATTCAAATTAAATAACAGGGTGGCTTTACCAACTTATTGAGCCTAGGAACTTTTGTGTACCAGAACTGAAGTTTCATACAAATGTCTACTCCTTAATCCAAGCTTTCTTCATTTCAGCAGCCTAACTAAAGGGGGGGTGCGGGTGGCGCTGTGGGCTAAAGCCTCAGCGCCTAGGGCTTGCCGATTGAAAGGTCGGCGGTTCAAATCCCTGCGGCGGGGTGCGCTCCTGCTGTTCGGTCCCAGCGCCTGTCAACCTAGCAGTTCGAAAGCACTCTCGGGTGCAAGTAGATAAATAGGGACTGCTTACTAGCGGGAAGGTAAACGGCGTTTCCGTGTGCGGCTCTGGCTCGCCAGAGCAGCGATGTCACGCTGGCCACGTGACCCGGAAGTGTCTTCGGACAGCGCTGGCCCTCGGCCTCTTTGAGTGAGATGGGCGCACAACCCTAGAGTCTGTCAAGACTGGCCCGTACGGGCAGGGGTACCTTTACCTTTACCTTAACTAAAGGGGAGAAATGTCCTTTATTTTGCTGTTGGCATTGAGAACCAGAATCCCTTACTAATCTATTGCCAGCCAGCCAAACCTTGTTCTTTAATTTTAACTGTATCTGTACCTGGTTCCGGTTGGTAGATCTCAGAGTTCTAGTGGAAAAAACCTAGCTAGACCCCACAAACCTGAAGTCAGCCCACCCCTGCTCTACACTGACTGCCCTTGGCTCTCCAGGATTTCAGGCTGGTTCCCAGCTCTAACTGGTAATGCTGGATTTGCACCTCCGGTATGCAAAGCAGGTGCTTTGCCACTGAGCTACGGTGAACAAAAATACTGCAAGTAATCAAACTATTCCAGATCATCACTGAAGTGCTTTTATGATTCATGTGTGAAAATGCTCTGCAGCGATGAGCATAATTAAATCCAAAGTGGTTGTTGCTTTGTACCTACACAGTAATACGGCACAGGCAAAAGTCTGGAATTTGGTGCGGATGAGGGATGATGTGACATTTTGGCAGCTCAGCAGTGCAGTACATCTTTTGCATGAGGAAGGCCCCTGGCTCAGTCCCTGGCATCTCCAGTTAGGGCAAGGAAAGACCCCCATCTGAAAACCTAGAAAGGTGCTGCCAGCCAGTGCAGGCAATGCTGAACTAGATGGACCAGTGAGAGAAGGCAGTTTTCTATATTCCTGCATTGTTGGAAGGCTGTGCCTTAAAGATGACAGCATCTCAGTACTGCATCTCAGCCCTAGAAGAGTTTGTGTCTGAGCCCATACAAAATATTCTTCCTCGAGTCCCAAGTTGTCCTGAACCCTTGGCCTATCTTGCAGCAAGTCAGTAGTATGCCAAGTCCAATGTTCAATGGTCAATCCACTCAAGCAAAGTCCAAAATCCAAAGGTCAGGAAACGCAATCCAGGGTAAAGCCAAGTCTTAAGTCTAACAGCCATGAAACATAGCCAAACCCAAAGCATAGTCCTGCAGAGGTCCTGGAGCATCCAATCAGAGGTCCATCAACATGGGCAGTTGAGCAGACAGCACCTCAGCTCTGCTTCCCTCTTGTACTTTGCATGCTGATTGCCACATCTGGGCTTGATGAAGCATGTGATCCTCACCTGTTCCAAGCCTACTGCAGCTGAGGAATCACACACCTCCTCCCAGAGCTAGTGAGCTTCACCTGGCCATCTAGGGAGCTGGCCTCTGGCTCCTTCCTTGCCTCAGTCTCCCACTGCTCCCTATGCCTCAGAGCCCACCGTATTCAAGGATACCAGGACCCCTCGGCTCTGGTGATGGGTCCTGCTGCTCTGGTTCCTGTGCACTGACCCCCATTCTTTTTCCACCCTCCGTCACCCTGTGAGTACTTCCTTCCCCACTCCCTGCTTGACCCGGTGTGTCCCAGTCCCGGCTACACCCCTCGCCAGGATCCTCTTCCTCTTCCCCATCCTCCTGCCAGTTCATGATACAAGTTTCCACTGCTTGTATCTGGGGCAGGACAGCTTTCCAAAGTCATAAAGTGTGCAGCTTCATGGGTTGGGAGAGGCAATGTCTTAGGACACCTCTCATTTGAGACATCTGCATTGCAATCTTATGTGTGGGTGCTCAGAAGTAAGCCTAACAAGTGAAACAAGCTTGCCTTCCTGGAGGGAAAAAAAATCTATATAGCATTATTTCCAGGTACAATTAATCAGCTAGATTAAAATAAATCTGTAGCTCTTCTAGCATGTTTACTTGGGCTATTGCCATCCAGCTTGAGAAGACTTGCTTCAGGGAAGGTAAGTTTTGGGTGGGATTGTTGGAGTGCAATATGCTGATTCCCTTTTCAAAGATCTAAGATGAGGGTGGATCACCATTTGCAGCTCAAGGGATGCCTTCCCTCTGAGGCAGCCTTACAAGAGATGGGTGGGGCAAGAGACAAAAGAAGGCAGGGCAATGAATGTATTTTTTTTACCTTTGTACAGTAGGCTATTTCCCACACATAGTCACACACACACCCTTTATGCAGACAAGCAATAAGCATTATCAGAGTTTAAGGACATGGGGTGGGTTGGTGTGAAAGTGAGGGATGTGACCTGGGGACAGAGTGGAGGTGGTCTGGTGACAATTCTGAGGAAACTCAGAAGAGGACCACATTTGGCCCATGAGCCGGCATTTCGCCATCCCTGATCTAACACATTGGACAAACTCAATTCATTTTATCCCTTCTGTGATATAGATATATAGCATTGCCACCATACAGTGGTACCTCGGGTTAAGAACTTAATTCATTCCAGAGGTCTGTTCTTAACCTGAAACTGTTCTTAACCTGAGGTACCACCTTAGCTAATGGGGCCTCCTGCTGCTGCTGCTGCGCAATTTCTGTTCTCATCCTGAAGCAAAGTTCTTAACCTGAGGTACTATTTCTGGGTTAGCAGAGTCTGTAACCTGAAGCATCTATAACCTGAGGTACCACTGTAGTGGTGGTCTACTCAAGAGTAGCATGTCCCACCACCACCAGGTACCCTTTACTGATGTAAGGTGGTGATTTCTGTCAAAAGAGGGAGGCAAGAAGTTCACGGGCCACTTGCTGTCCATCTCCGATTCAAATAAAGGTTACTATTTCTTTATCTAGCTCTGTGCCTCTTCATTTTTCCCCTTCAAACAGAGGCTCCATTCAAGCTGTGAAGCTATGCAGGGTCTCCACAGCCCCAGTGTGCTCTAAATAAATGCCATTCAATGGAGGGAATTCTTGGGAGTCAGTTTTATTTCAAATAACATGCCATAAAAAGGGGAGAGTAGACCAAACCAACACAACAAATGCTTTATGCTTATATCTAGCTCACTCCTCCGCCAAAATGGCCAATTCCCTAAAGCCAAGTAAAAGCTTCTTTCAGTCTAATGACTATTAATTAAAATGGAATGGTTTTCACCCAAGGAGAATTAACTGTTGTTTGCCAAAATGGATCTCCTCACCCTAATTCGTTTGTCGGGGTGCCAAGAAGGCAGGCTTCATGAATATTTCAGCACGAGGAAGGGTTTTCAGAAAAGCCTCTACTGGATTAAGGAGCAATAACATATTATTCCCCTGTAGCAACCGGGCGCCCAGCCACTTGCCCCTCCCTCACCTGTCTTTGCTTCTCTGGCCAGAACAGGTTTCTGGAGCAAGGCGGGCAAGCCCTTTTACATTTCCAGAAACAGGACAAAATAGAACTGGTAGGGCTGTCACCACTCTCTCAAACCAGGGTTACCAGAAGCCACAGCTCAAGGGAGTCAGCTGTGCTCCTCTATTACCGGCTAACCCCAAACTACAGGTTGTTTCCACAAGCTTGCAGGCAGAAATCCTTTGATAAAACCAAGAAGTCTAGGTGTTGGAATTAGCCATTTCCCCGGATAGGCACACACAACACAAGAATATGTCTTTCTTAAGATTTATTTTAAAAACATAAAGAAAACATGCTAATAAGCAGGCACATCATTTGGTCATTACAAGTACAGAAAAATAAAAACGTTGTATATTATAGCTAGCTATATACTCACTTCTATACTCTAAGGCAAAGCTAGGATAGTTAGAGTCTTTCAGAAATCCACATCCAAAGGTCTCAGAAAATTTTCAAGGCAAAAACACAAAAAGACGAAAAGACAGGCTGCTTGGTGGACATCAGCAGCCGGGCGAATCCTGGCGAAAATGCAGAGCGCGTTTTCAAGCCCCTTTGCAAAATCTTTTATCCATAATTTACACGTGGACTTAGGAACCCCCCAAAACCCAATCAGAACCCTTTGATTACATTTGAATTCTCCAATGAACGGCTTGAGGGCTAATAATTCTAACTTATTGCAGCTGAGCCAATTAAACCTTCAAAACCCAATTAAGCCTTCAGAACCCAGATCAAGGGGTTTCCTCCCTTCCCATGGAGACTGGTAGAACTTAGGCAGATGTACATTCTTAAGCAATCAAGGATAGATAGCATTTCAAAGGGTATGGTCACAGCTTCGAACACAGGTGTTTAACCTTCAAAGTAGCCCAACAATTCCTTTCCCATAGAAGTCCTCTCACGCCCTTGGAGCCAGCGGGCCCACAAATTAAAGCAACAGGACAGCTCTCATATTCCTTACTGGTTTCCCACAAAGCCTCACTCTCCACTTGACCAAAGAATAGCTATCAGGGGAGTACTAACTTTACTTCATCCCCACACTTCTCTCTACCCAGAAGGGTCAAATATTCTGTAGGAAAAACCCTGCTGAATCAGACCAAAGGTCTAGGACCAAAGCCCACATCTGACACCCCCCCCATATCACTGTTTCTCCCATCACTGTGGTGACAGTAGTAAGTACATCAGTCCACTCATGATGGGGGGCTATTAAGAGCATCTAGCCCAATGTCCCCTCCCATGAAGCCATTGCTTATCTAGCAACCCATGGCCCTCCAGATGTTGTTGGACCCTGACCATTGGTCATGCTGGCTGCAGCTGATGGGACATGGAGTTTGATAGCAGCTAGAGGGCCACAGTTTTCTCAGCCCTGGTCTAGTTCTTGGCTTATTCACACATTGCAATGAACACACGTACAAGTGTGTTATATATGCATTGAAGGTAACAGGGAGCACCTTCAATGTTGAGTTCCCCTCTTCCATCACCACCTAGTGAACTCAGAGTTACCCTTGAATAAGCATTTTTAGGATTGGTTTCCAGGCAAAGCTAAGACCCATCTTGTCTTAAAATGTCACTTGGCATCCGCTCTTTGAATTTTGCATTTCTTGATCAAAAGAAGGATTTCCCACCAAATTAGGAAGATGTTCTTGTTTTTAGATTCATTTTTCTGCCTCAAATTCATCCTTATATCTCACACTTTCCAAGACCAAATGACTGACAAGGGCAAAAGTTCATCAGACTTGTGGGCATTAGAGACACAGATTCTTTTCAGTGGTGGCCCCATATCTCTAGCACTCTTTCCAAAGTGAAATATGTACGACCCCTCTTTTAGCTTTTAAAATAATATTACAAACTTTTGTGTGTGTTTCAGTCCATTGTTTTCTGGGTAAGAAGTGTGTGCTGGGCTTTTAAACTGTAGCTGCTTTTGGTTTTGTAATTGGGTTTTTTAAGTGTTATATTGCCTTAATTATGCTTGCAAGCTGCTATGAGAAAGCATTGTTTAATAGAAATGTCTTAAGTAAAAGAATAAAATTGATTAGGAGATGATTCAGGATAGACTGAACAGAGTAAGATTTTACACATAATATACTCAATGGAAACCACAGACACAAGAAAAAAACTGCCTCAGCTCAATATACCTGAAGGAGTGTCTCTACCCCCATTGTTCAGCCCAGACACTGAGGTCCAGCTTCAAAGGCCTTCTGGTGGTTCCCTCCTTATGAGAAGTAAGGTTACAGAGAACTAGGCAGAGGGCCTTCTCGGTAGTGGCGCCCACCCTGTGGAATGCCCTCCCATCTGATGTCAAAGAAATAAACAACTATCTGACTTTTAGAAGACACCTGAAGGCAGCCCTGTTTAGGGAAGTTTTTAATGTTTGATGCTTTATTGTGTTTTTAATATTCTGTTGGGAGCTGCCCAGAGTAGCTTGGGAAACCCAGCCAGATGTGTGGGGTATAAATAATATTTATTTATTTAAACCACCAGCTTAGATGGCTATGAAAAGGGACTAGGCAAAGACTTAGAGGACAGGTGTGTCAGTGGATCATGGTAGTGATAATGGTCAGCAATATATTTTTGGAGGTTTGTGCTTCTGAAGGGCAGGGGAGAAATTATGGGAGAGGGCTACTGTTAGAGGCAGAAGGGCTGTTCACATGTTACCCGTGCACACAAAGAGTTGAACTGTACACTCATACAGCCATTCACATGCACTGTTCAGCAAATGTACAATCTGTGTACAAGAGCTGAGCTGTATAAATCAAGTAGTGTACAGTCTTTCACATAAATACTTATATATCTTGTACATCTCAATATACCCCCAGATATTTTGATCAGGGAGATAATAGCATGTCCCAAGGAGTTAATTACTCATGAGGACCAGTATCGCCACTCAAAACAATTCTGTGGAGGATCCTGCCCCTTTTGGAATATCTAACTTGATGAACTCATTTTTTTTCACGCTGCCTTCAAGATGGTCTCCACTAAACTCAACCACTTATGCACAAGTTTGTGATGGACAATATGGAGAAGAAATTGACAATAGGTTTATTGAAAATATCAGCAGCAGCCCAGTCATTTGGCTGGCCCTTTGTTGTTGTTGTTTAGTCGTGTCTGACTCTTCATGACCCCATGGACCAGAGCACACCAGGCACTCCTGTCTTCCACTGCCTCTCAGTTTGGTCAAACTCATGCTGGTAGCTTCGAGAACACTGTCCACCCATCTCGTCCTCTGTCGTCCCCTTCTCCTTATGCCCTCAATCTTTCCCAACATCAGGGTCTTTTCCAGGGAGTCTTCTAGGTAAAATGAACCACTGAATGCTGAGAGACAGTGACAATAGCAGCCTCTCTCTCCACACACACATGGATAAGATCAGGCAACATAATTCCCCATGGGTAAATATAACAAATTGAGATGGAAGGATCTTCGAGTTTAAGTTCTCCCAGTTTCTCATTTTTTCCAATCTTAAACTCAGTTCTCCACAATTCTACAGCAATTTGTGATTTGTTTATTTTTAATCTTTATGAAAATTCCTCAGCACTTTAGTGCAAATTTCTCCCAACAAACACATTTTTGTATGCAGTTTTGACACATTTTGCAAGCAGTGGTATATTTTGCATGCTATTTCCTCTAATATATTTATTTTACGCACACTTTTACTTAATATATGATTATTATTTTTAGAACATTGGTTGGAGAACTGCATCATAAAATTCAGATAACTGCAAATTTTGAAGGATGGTTGTGTTGTAGTTTTCATATTATTTCAGAAAGTATGGATATGATAGACTTGCCTTTAAATATGAAGTGAAGTGAATTTCTCCCCCACCCCTAGTAACCAAGAGGGGGTCAAAGCATTGCAAGCCCATGGGACATACTGTCATCGAAGAAAATATTTATCTCTGGCTTCACCTAAATTATTTGAGATTATGGAGGGGACCAGATATCTTGAGCCCTATGAGAAGAGCAGGCATAGTAATGTGGATTGTGTTTGTTCCACTTAATGATCTTACTTAAAATGCTGCTTCAAAACTAATTCTGTGCATGTTCAGGGCAGAGGAACCAGCAAAAATTATTTGGTCAATGACCTGTGGCTCTGGGTACCCACAAACAATTCATGATCTTTGATTGTTGGACATCACCAGCTACGATTCAAAGAAATGTTGACTCTGTACATATTCCTTGGAATTTAATTAATCATTGTTCAGAATCTCCACATTGTGCCATCCTGCAGCAACAAAATTCAAAGGATTCTGTGTGTGAATAGATTTCCTGATTAAAAGAAACAAAAGAGAATTGCAAAGGGGCAGACCATCAGATTCATTTGTGTGTTAAAATGTGATGGTTATATATCATGTGTAAAGAGGTGTTAAATTGCTTGGAACGGGAAAGTCCAACGCTTTCATTTCCCCAAAGCAGATTTACACCTACAGTCTACCATGATTTTCTGGCAAAGTTTGCCAACTTGATCAATTAAATGAAGACATTGCATTTGCCCACTATGTAAATATTCTCAGTTCAATATTCAAGGTTAAAAACTCATTATCAGAACAATCATAGGTTACACGAGGGTAGTTACTACAAACTTTCCTGTTTTGGATGCATCATTGATTTCAATCTTAATCTCGGGATCTCTGAGCATTTAAGATTAGGGGAAGGATAGAACAACCATCTTGGGTCCTGGTATCACCACCCACAACAATTCTATGGAGAAGTCTACCCCTTTGGGGATTTCTATCTTGCTGGACTCAATGTCCTCTGTGACATGCAGAGTGACACCACCTCCAGGACACTCTGCCCTGACCCTCCTATAGAGTTTCTATCCAGAGATAACGCTGTTCCACTGGTTTTCTCTATTCCACCATTATTATATTTTTATTTTTATTTTGTTACCATCTTGATTCAAATTTAATGCTCACCTTATTTGGCCAAATTACATTGTGAAAATTAAGGTACACATTAGATTCGATGGCACATTTACATTCACCAGCAAATACTTTTTTTGTTGTTTCATTGTACACAGGTTGTACAATGTCAATAAAGGTATTCTTATTCTTATTCTTATTCTTATTCTTATTCTTATTATGTTTCAAGGCTCTGAAAATTGAGGTGTGCATTAGATTCGATGGTGCATTAAACTTGAGTAACTATGGTATGCCCACTACCTCAATGCAATCCTCCGAGACCAAGAATTCCAGTTCACCTACTGTATTTTTCCGTGTATAAGACTAGATTCCCCCCTAAAAAATAATGTCCAAAATTTGGGGGCGTCTTATACACGGATAGATCTCTCCCCATTTTCTTAAACTAGAGTCCCCCCAAAATAGGGGTCATCTTATACATGGGGGCGTCTTATAGGTGGAAAAATACGGTATATTGGCTCAGAGGCTTCTAGCATTAACATATGGACAAATATACAGAGTCTCTTTCCAAGTGTTTCTGGAGCTTGTGTTTTGACCTGCAGTACTTTGGCCTCTCTAAGTTGCTGAACTCGCAGTGCTTAGTTCTGTACCCACTTCCCGCATTTAATTCTTCACTCCCCCCCCCCTCCATCTTCATCCCAGGGGGAAGATTTGTTCTGAACCAATCCTTACTCAGCTCCTATCAGCTCCCTCTTCCCCCCTGTAATCAGTTTAAAAGCTTCTCTGCCACTTAAAAGAAAAAATAATAATTTTAAGCACCAGCAGTCTGGTTCCATCACAGTTCAACTAGAGCCTGTACAGGTCCAGCTTGTTCCCAAATGTTCTTTGGTGCCAGCAAATCCAAATCCCTCCTGACACTGTCTTCTCATCCACCCACTAAGACCTCAAAGCTGCACTGTTTAGCTGGCCTTGTAGGTGGAACTCGTAGCATATCAGAGAAAGCTACCTTGGAAGCCCTGGCTTTAAGCACCCTATGCAGCAACCTACAGTTTGCTTCCAAGACA
Organism: Podarcis tiliguerta; assembly: GCF_965153285.1. NCBI lineage: Eukaryota > Metazoa > Chordata > Lepidosauria > Squamata > Lacertidae > Podarcis > Podarcis tiliguerta. The sequence continues at coordinate 53,649,317 of NC_139543.1, read as the reverse complement.
TCACAACTATATTTCCCCATAATGTTGATGCCAACATGCATCATGACCACCGAGTCCTCCACTATCAGGCTATCTATTCAATGGACGACACAACATCCATAACTTTTGCACCAGATAGGCAATTCACCCTGCAGTCTGCATGGCCATCACACACCCATCTATGTTCCTACTGATCAAATCGCCTGCCACCAGGATTCCTTCACACGCTGGAGAAGAATCCTCAGCACAAGATGATGGCTGCTCATCCCTCATGGAATGAGTCCCTTCTAAGGAACCATTTCCCTCTACCTCAGAGTGACACCCTCCTTCTCTGAGTCTCCTCTTCTCCCTGACAACAGGGAAGCCATCACTGTAGAAGTGGGACACTGCTATGTCTCTGAAGGTCTCACCCACCAACCTCTTTGCCTCTCTCAGCTTCTACAGGTCTGCCCTCTGGCCCCCAGGGAACACATTTGTTCCTGTAGAGTCTTTGCGCTACAACTTCTGTTCAACATGCAGATAGTCACAGATGTGACGTCTACTGCTGGCTTTCTATTTGCATAACTGTTGTGTGGGCTTTTTGTAGCTTATTGAATAACTTAGGTTTGGTTTAGGTCAAGGAACGGAGGGTTGCAATAGTGTGCCTTGGCCTCTTATGCTGCTGCCGCCCCCGCCGCCGCTGCTGCTGCTGCTGCACTAGCTTGGTATTTAACTCACCCGGATACTTTGTAGGGTAGGACAGAGACACTTTGGGCTCCCTGTAGCTGAAGGAGTTGAGGAAGGTACCAACCAGAGCATTTGTGTGAAAGGTACAGTAAGAATGTTTGTTGTGCACAGGGTTGCATCTATCTATCTATCTATCTATCTATCTATCTATCTATCTACTATCATCTATCTTTCTGAACAGCATAGGTGGCTGGGACACAATTCAAGCTCTCCTTTAATCCTCAAATGGTTTGGGACCCAAATACCTGATGGGCAAAGCAGCCTGCCCATGCCTTAAGACCCCAAAGGGGGCCTTTTCCAAGTTTCCATCATCTAAGGCAGACTTCCCCAACCACACTGGCAGAGGCTGATGGGAGCTGAAGCCCCCCAAGTCAGTAGAACAGTGGGCTGCAGAAGGTTTAATCTACTGGAGCGAGCCTTCTCTGTAGCACTATTTGGGTTGTGGAATGCTCTATACCCACCTCACCACCCCAAATGACACTGTAGTCGTTTTGGCACCAGGTTTGTTTGCCAGGATATATTTTTTTAGAGTTTTGGTGGTGAATTCTGAACCTCATCTGCTTGTTGTTTTCCTCTGCCTCAGTTTCTGCTGCATGAGTGTTTTATTTCTAACACCCCATCCTTGTATCTGCATGCATGAAGGGCCAGTTTATAAATATTTCTAAAGAAATGAATAAGAACTCTGCACATGCCCAGAATGTAAGAACATAAGAAGAGCCCTGCTGGATCAGGCCCAAGGTTCATCTGGTCCAGCATCCTGTTCTCACTGATGCCTATGGGAAGCCCTCAAGGAGGACTTGAGTGAAACTGCCCCCCTCCATTCATTTCTCCAATCCTCTGTTTAAGCCACCCAAGTCCGTGGCCATCACTGCTCCTGCGGGAGTGAGTTCCATAGTTTAACTACCTTAGGGTGAATAATTCCTTTCCCCTGCTCTGAATCTTCCCACATTCAGCTACACGGGATGTCCAGGAGATCTGGCGTTCTGAGAGAGGGAGAAAAACTTCTCTCTATCCACTTTCTCCCCAAACTGTACAAAATTTCATACACCTCTATCATGCACCCCTTGAAGCCAAGGTGTCGGGAAATCTGGAGAAGGAGCACTTTCCTGGGGAGGCGGTGAACAAGTCCAAAGAAACAAAGAGAAACAAAATGGATCTCCGATGTGAAAACCTGAGATTCTTCCCCACCCGCCCGCGCGCGCTTCCCCTGTTTTTGTTTGGGTGTTTAAATGGGGGTGGTGGTGCGGCTGGAAAGCCAACCTACCCCCCCCTTCCCTTCGGAAGTGGCGCCGAATCAGCGAGCAGCGCCACGGCCATTGGAGGAGCCGCGTCTAATCCCGTCCGCGGGAGAGAAAAGCGCCCCGCACGCCAGCGCCTGCCGGCTGCTTGCTCGCTCCCGGTCTCCGTCCCCTTCCCCTTCGCACTCCGCCTCCGAGCGTCGCGACTGGCGCGCAGTCGAAAACAGCCAAGCCCGGGCGAAGCTGGCCAGCCGGCAGCCTCCGCTCCGGAGCTCCGCCCGCAACTCCCATGCCGAGGAGGCGAGATCCTCGACGGGGTCACCGCCTGGGCGCTCGTTCTCCTGCCAAGGTGGAAGCGCGTCTCCTGCTCGTGGGGAACTTTGGGGGAAGGGAAGGAGAGGAATCCGGGGGACAAGCATCATTATAGCCATTTATTATTTATTTATCACTTGTCATCATCATCATTATTTCTGCATAAGGGACTCCTGCTATTTGGGTTGATCATGCCTGATTTTTCTAAGTCTCTCCTAGCTCGGGGTGGTGGTGGTGTTTATGTGGCTTGTGTGCCTTTGGAAAGCGGTTTCAATTCGGAGTGGGGCTGCAACGAGCGGCGCCAATTCGAGAGCGGGGTGCGTGGGTAGCTGCTGCCCCGCGGCCGACGGGTTTTTTTTTTGGGGGGGGGGGGGCTGATGGCAAGGCGAGATGCCTCGGGTTTGAGGAAGACAGGATCTCGGGTGGCTTGCCTTGGCGCGCGCGCGCGCACAGCGCGATCCACAAGCCTGGTGTAAAGGAGAGGGCTTCTTTTGGAATCGATCGGGACTGGGAGCAGAGTCTTCGGGCGAAACTGGCGTGAGCACCGAGCTGTGAGTTCGAGTTCGTGAAGCGGGGTGGGAATCCGAGACCGCTGCTTAAACTAAGACGAGGGATTCGAGGGCGAGTCCTATATAGACGCTTATTGGAGACAGGCTTCCAGCGTTTGTGGGGGTTTAAATATTGGCTCAGGTAAGCTGAGGATCGAGCGGTGGTTGTTGTCTGTGGCATGATGAGCTAGCGGCTTTCCTCGCTTTCTAGCTGTGCAGCAAGATCCTGTGCACGTACGGCTTGCTCTCAGGGAAAGAGCCACTGAGTTCATTTAGGTTTACTCACGCAAGCCGGCATGCCTAGGACTGCAGCCAGCGCTCGTCTCTCTCCACCTCCTCTACAGCCCCAACTAATGTGTTTTTCATCCTCCTCCTCCCCCCACCCCCCTTTTTGGAAAGATATGGAAGAACAAGATACCGAGGCTACCGCTGGATTCTGACTCTTCCGCCGTCGCCTTCCTTCACCATCTCGCTCCCAGCTTTCTGTGGACTTCCCGATTTGCTGAAAATCTGCAACAGTGTGGAAAAGGAATGAAACTTCTTGAAACTGGATTACAGGTAGGAGGAGATTCCCCCCTGAAAAAAAGTTCTTGCGATTTATCTACTGTTTATCTTGCATTTATCTCCTAAACCCTTTGCTCCCCACCCAGTTCCTGTTTCCAAATTCATGAGGACTGCAGGCTTGACTTTAGAAATTTTTCCAGGTTCAATCGTCTGGTGAAACAGAGCTATTTCTACATGAAACAAGAGCAAATCTCCTCAAAATAATGCATTCCTACTCCAGGTAGGCTGGAGTAGCTCCAAAATAGGTAGGGTGGCGGTAAATAGTTGTAGCATTTTAAAGACCAGCAGATTTATTATGGTATAAGCTTTGCGGACTAGAGTTTGCGTCATCTCCGCCAAGTTCTTTTGGCTTGTGGGACTAACGTTGCAATCCTGTATCTACTTACTCGGGAGTCAGTGTCAGTTAACTCAAGGGGCTTGCTCCGTTGAGTCCTGTCTCACAGACGCAGGCAGGAAGACCAAGGAATATGCTTTGCGTATTTTATTTCTTAAAATGGATTGCTGAAAGAGCAAAGTTTGGGATCAGGGCGGTCTGATCCCTTATCAGGAAGATTACAGGACTGGAGATGGGGGAAAACAGGATGATGGAATGGGGACAATGCAGCCTGGCTGGTATTAAACACTTTTCAACTTCCTTGATCCCATTGCTAAGACTGTTCAGCCAGAACCAATTTGAGAATATTTGGAAGTAAGTGCTGGAGTTTGCTTCCTACTAGCAAATTTAGTTTGTGCATTTTAGGACCACTGCATTAAAAGCACTTCATGTCAGAAAAATTGTACTCATAGTTTGCCTGGCATTCTAAGCAAGGGCTCTTGAGTTCTAGATGAGCACAATTGAGGATGTAGTCCTATACATCCTTATATGAGACTAAGCCTCACCAAAGTCAGCTTCACTTGCTTCTGAGTAGACCTATTTAGGATTGTAGTATTTGTAGGAAAGGTCCATGCTAGCGTACATGTTTTGCATGCAGAAGATCCCGGGTCCAGTTCTTAGTACCATGAGTTACAGAAGGGCTGGGAAAGGCCTCAGTCCCAGTTCCCGAACAGCCACCTCCAGTTCAAATAGACAGCACAAGGGTAGGTGAACCAATGGTTAGAGTCACTCTAAGGCAGCTTGAGATGTTCCCAGTAGGAAAATCAGGTGCAGAATTCAGTGGAGTGGAGGAAGAGTAGCCAACCACAGGACATTGTGCTATCACTGCATTTTCAGAAAAATATAATTTGTGTAGTAGTGGGTTTCCCCCTTTCCCACCTTTGATCACTTTTTAAGCAAGCCAATTTTCCGTCCGGGTTGAATTTGCCCATGTAAGTAGTCTTGCTTGCGAAAGAAATAGGTAGAAGCCTAGGTTGAAGGGACCTCAGAGGTGATATACTCCAACCCCTGCTCAATGCAGGATCTGCAATGCAGGGTGTTACTACAGCATCCTTGACAGATGACCACCCAGCCTTTGCTTAGATAAGCAAAGGAGAGACCCACCACCTTTTAAGGCAGCTTTAGCGCTTCCTAATATTTAGCAGAAAGATTGTACAGGATGAGATTCACATGCCACTAATGGAGTTTAAGAGAAGATACCTCTCTGCGGGGGGGGGGGGGGGGGTGACAGTCAATAGGACCAGAGATGTATCATTGGAAGGAAGGAAGGGACAAAGTCTCTGGACCACTCTACAGGCTACAACCAAAATCTCCTCTTGTATGGATGACATTTATGTATGCCAAGTATACTTCTAAAGGGTGGATTGGCAAAGGCTTAGAGAAGCATAAGGACACTGGCACAGTGGTAAATTCTGAAGTGTAGCAATCCCCGTGACTGAGCTCCTGAACCCATGTCCCTTCTAAGATATTAGGACAAAAACAAACTTTTGCCTAAATGCTGACATGATGGTTTCAATGCTAAGGCAGTTTTATTTCTTCTTCCCCTGCTCCCACTTTGCCTAACATTCAGCCCGATGAAGAGTTGCAAGAAGCTCAAAAGGTTGCTTACTATTTTAGTTGGTCCTCATAAAGAGATCTTGGAATCTTTCAAAGCAACAGTGGTGGTTTAAACATGTAGCCATGCATGCTAGCGTACTCTACGTTTCCCTCTGTTTGGTGCATTTCACTTTGGGGGGTGAATGACTTGCTTTGGCATGCAGGGTGTTGGCGATTAGCAGCCCAAGAGACTTCGTCATTGTCTCTGCTCTTAAAGAAGTGGTGGCGCTTAGTCCCTGCCTGTCCGTAATCTACTGAACCACTGTGTGGTTTGGTGTGGGGAGCTTCTCAGGTTCTAAGAACAGGTATCTGGGGAAATTGCAGGCGGGAGTCTGGAAAGAGATGGAATTCTGTGTCTAGAGGAAACTTGACTCCTTTCTCCCATCCTACCTCATCTGCCTTTGTAATGCTCATTCCGTAGGATACTGCCCAGTATCCACTAAGACTGCTGGACCACCTAGCACAATATTATCTACACTGGCTGGCAGTGGTTTCCCAGGGGTCTTTTCCCAGACCTTTTTGGAACTGCCAGGGTTTGGACCAGGGACCTTCTGCATGCAAAGCTGATGTTCTGATACTGGGCTATGGCCCTTACCCACCCCAATATACAGTAGATCACCCGCCAGGGCTTCCTCAAGCATATGGTGCATGGGTATTGCTCCGTTCAGGTGAACAGCACTAGCTTGCAAGCATCCCACTTGCATACCAATTTTAAAGGCGCTTGCTCTGGGATAATAGGCTTGAGGACTGTAATCATGTGCTTCCTCTTATGATGCACCATCAGCACAGAGCTGAGGAGAGGGGGCAAAGGACTAGAGTGTCTTCCAGAGCAAGAAGGCATAGGCCAGGTCTCCCTCCTTGTGTTTGATTTCAGATTTAATTCAGCCAAGGAAATTATTTCTATTTCTTTTTTGGTTCCTTGCCAGTGAAGCATTGGTTAATGTTGAGCAGCTATGTCATTTGCAGGTTTCTCCCATATTTCCTTAAGAATGATTTCTTAGAGAGAGTCTTCTTGCCTAGAGTAAATTTCCTCTGCCCCAGTGTGCATGCAGTTTTGAAGGCATGTATCGTTTAAATGTGGTAGATGAAAATCCTTTAATCCTTTAATCCATGCCCATTCCGAGACCATGGGTGATCCAGTCCATTTCTCCTGATGCAAAGAGTTTTGTTTTTAAAAATTATCTTTGGTGAAATTTTGGGATGCTGAAGGAAAATGGCAAATGTTCCAACCAGGAATGTACTGTTCTGCTTGTCCACTCATCAGTAGCAGTACAGAGTTCACAATCTTGTCACAGAAAACTGACTCCTGGTTTTCAGCATCACAAGATTCCTTAATCTCATCAGCCTCGTATAGGTGTGTGTGTTGTTGTTGTTGTTGTTGTTGTTGTTGTTGTTGCATAGCTACTGCAAACTAATCTTACGTCTACCAATCGATCCCAATCTATCAGCCTTGAAGCTCTCACTGCAAACCACTCAGAGATCTCCCATCGATCTCCTACTACCCCCCTTGAAGATCTACTGCTGACCATTTGAAGACCTACCAGTAGGTCCCAGTTTCTACCATGTGGCCACTCCCACACTTAGGGAATTCTGCTATGGGGCAGTGTGACTGCCACCGGTTAGTATTTCATCCCCTGTCCCCTTCATGTTAGAGAAATCCTCCCACTTTTTCCACGCTGCAGCTGCTGTTGAGCAAACTGAAAACCTTCAGCACATTTGCAAGACGGGGGAGAAAAAAATAGTCCATTTGTTCCAAATGCCAAAGCAGCCCTCAGCCCAGGAAGCTGTTGTATGTGTTGGAAGAAGGAGTGGCTGGTTCTTAAAATAATAATGGGGGGGGGGGATGCTCCTCATCGCTGCAAAGAAGTTTTATTTATCCTCTGTTCGTCATCAGAAAGCTGGTTCCCTCTGAAGATGTCTTGAGGTCTGGGGGTGGGGGTAGCCCTCAAATTAAATGCTGCTGTGGAGCTTCCACCCCCCTCTCCCTGCTTAATGGGGAACCTGGTTGCAGTAAATCAAAGATTCACTCATTTGGAGCCTAATTAATCAGCATCCCACTGTAGTGAAACAACGCTTTCTTCCTAATGGAACCTTTGAAACTAGCATGTGGATCACAGCGAGGAGACATCAGGAGGGGAAAGCTCTTCACTGTGAAACACATTTTATTTATGTTTGGCTACTGTGGCTTTCAGCTTTATTCTGAAATGTTTCTGTTTGCCTCTCCCTTGGTCTTCTTCCTCCTTTTTTGCTGCTGAAACGCACAAAACTCCAAGCCCGTGGTCACAGTTCCTTTAATGTGCACTCACAGCGCTGGTTTTTTAAATCTGCATCCATGTGGCAGTTATCCAAAATGCATATGGATCCTGTGTTTCATTATAAAAGACCACCGTTTGATGCATTGCTTCTCAAACCAGTTTCACGTCAGCTGGAGCCCTCGAGCCATTCCTAATTCCTCCCTAGCCAAGGTGTGGACACCTTAGTATAGGGTCAAGACATGCCACCCTGTCAATGCCCCCTGGTCTGCATACCAACAGAAATGAATCTGACACTAATGAAGCTATGCTGATATTAACTGCTAGGGGAGAAGGCTGTGAAATGCACCGAAAACAAAAACTTTGATGTGTTCAAAAGCAGCAATGTGAACACACCCTAGGACATTGGGGTGTCTATGTATTTTGGGGCAGACTTCAATCACTTTCTGATTCCCTCAATAATAAGCAGGTGGAAAAGAGAGAGAGAAGTTTGGTATGTGAGTGAGTATTTATTGGCCAATGTGATGCAGATTTGCATCAGAAATAGTTTTTTTTTGTTTGTTTACAGCTTGGCATGCAAAAACTGCAGGCAGCTTAAAATCTCTCTCTCTCTCTTTCTCTCTGCATGCATAGTAAAACTGCATCCAACCCCTCTCTCAAATAATAAGAGGCCTTTGGGGGGGGGGAATACAATTGGTTTCCTTTTTAATTTCACCCTTTGAGGAGACACAACAGAAGCATCTGAGACTTTTGGAGACACTCGTCCTCATCTGGGTAAAGGAGGTTTTCCAAATAAAACTTGCTTCTGCTGTGCAACGCTCAATGTACCGAGACAGCTCAAAGACACAGGATAAGGCAGAAATCCAGATAGCAGATAAGAAGGGCATCATTTTGGCTGCTAATGAAACACACCTTGATGGTTGCATAGGGAGAAATGGGCAGCCGTTCTGTTTCTCCAGCTTTCCCACGGGAGAACATTCAAAACTGCAAGTGAAACATGGCACTGCTGCAACGGACAGCCAAAGCCTCCTGCTAGAGGAATATAACAAAGCGGGACCCGCAACAAAAGGTGGCAGAAAATCTTTGGAAAATCATAGGAGTGGTCTTGTTTGGGGTTGCAACTAGCCACCTATGCCTTCAGTGTGGTGTGGTGGTCAGAGGGATGGACTAGGGCCTGGGAGACCAGGGTTCAAATACCCACATGGCTATGGTGAAGCCCACTGGGCCAGTCACTGCCTCTCAGTCTAACCAGCCTGGTAGGGTTGTTGCAGGGATTAAACAAGGAGGGACAGAACCATGTACACCGTCTTAAGCTCTTTGGAGAAAAGGTGGGGGTATAAATGAAAGAAAGCAATCTTATAAGCAACCCCACCAACCTTAGTTTGCACCCACCTGCTTGATTTCTTGCTTACTGCCAGTTGAGGTGGCTCTGGCTCCACCTACTGTGGGCCTGTCCGTTAAAGTTGCTGCAAGGGGATTCCTTGATTTGGACCTTGTATAGAGTACAAAATGAATTTGCTTTCCACCACAATAAAGATTTTCATAGCTTTACTGGAAACAGTCTCAAGATGGTTACAAATAAACTTTGCAAAATACAAAATAGCTCATTGCTCTTAAACAAGCAATGTGGTCCCATCTTCTTTTTAGTCCTTGGTGCAGTTCAATAAACTTTCCTCTTTCTGATCCCAGAGGGAGGTGCTATGCTTGTTCATCACTCCGGTTTCACTTTCCTGAAGAGAGAGTACAGCTCCGGTTTCCCGTGATGAGTCATCAGTTAATCTAAAGACTAAAATGGAAATATCCAGCCGCATTCGCCAGAGACAAACCTCTTGCCTGATGGACACCTCTCTGCATGGCATTTTAAATTCAAACATTGAAACAATTACATTTTATGCATATTAAATTAATACCTTTAGCACCCCCACCCTACCTGTCCCAAAAGGCACCAGCCAGCACTGATTATAAGCTGTTCAGGGTTCAGACAGGCCAAATCCTTTTCCGCCCCCACTCCCTCCTTCAGTTTTATATCATGCATTTGCAATGGACATAGCGTTCCATTGCTTCTCGACCAAATATGCTTAATCTTCACTGGGCTGCTCTGCGGTGGGTGGAAGATTCCTCCTTGTTTTTGTGTGTGTTTTTTACTGTAAAGGTAAAGGTACCCCTGCCCGTACGGGCCAGTCTTGACAGACTCTAGGGTTGTGCGCCCATCTCACTCAAAAAGTACTGTACTGTACTGCTTCAAAAAAGCCAGCATTCCCTGAACATGCTGATTTCTCCTTATTAGTTCTCAGTGGCCCCGTTTTATCTCCAGTCCTGTCGGCACTGAGTCTGCTATTAGTGGGGAGCATGATGTAACGATGCAGGTCCCTTGCTCTTCTTTTATGGAGCTACGTATCCCACGATCTCTTCCTCCTTAAGTACCTGAATGCCTCCATCTCATGGTTTATGGCGACATCGCTCCCCTTCCTTTCAATGACACATCTACAACCTTTGGGCTTGCTGTTCCGAGAACATCAGCTTCACTATCCTTTCGGTTACGATGACTGCATTCTGGCTTTTAGTGCTCTTGCTCCCCGTAAGTGCCCCATGGGCTTTAGCAGCCCGGTGAGATTGGATTACCTAGGCCACTCTGCAAGTGTCATTTCGGGGAAGCGACTTCTATTCTGCAGTGTGTGCAGGGCTAATGGGAATGTCTGCTTTGCAATCCCCGAGGGTAGCGGATGCTCTACAAATGCCAGTTCTAGGTTCTGGGGTTCTCTTGTACAAGATGCTCTCTGCCCTCCCTGTGTGTGCTCACATTCTCCTCCTCGCCACTCTTGTGACTTCCACTCCACTTGCCTTCCCTTTTGGACCCCATTCCAAGAGCAACCCAATGGGATGTTTATTGCTGTTAAGGGCCCCAAATCAAGGGTCGCTCACCTTTGCAGGCCCACCGGCTCATCTGGATTTCTGAGAGAGTGCCATGGGTCACTTTTTACCATTGCCCCCGCTTTTCATAGGGGCTGAGGGAAGGGACCAAAGCTCAACGGAAGAGCACTTAGAATGCCCCACGGAGGACCTTAAGGTCCATAAATAGCAACAACCTAGAGGTCCCGGGCACTAAGGAAGTTAGATTAGCCTCAACCAGAGCCAGGGCTTTTTAAACACTGGTTCTGGCCTGGTGGAACGCTCTGTCTCATGAGACCAGGGCCCTGCAGGATCTGATTTCTTTCCGCAGGGCCTGTAAGACAGAGTTGTTCTGCCTGGCCTCCCTCTTTTTCTCCCTCTTTTTCTTTTTTCCTTTCTCCTCCTGTGATGAGGCTGCATTTTAATGTTTTAATTTAATCTTGTCTTTAAGTTGTATTCATTCAACTTGTTTTTCTTATTGGTTGTTAGCTGCCCTGAGTCCGGCCTTGGCTGGGGAGGGCGGGGTATAAATAAAATGTATTACTATTATTAATCATAGAATTGTAGAGTTGGAGGGTCCCTGAGTATCATCTAGTCCAACCCCCTGCAATGCAGGAATATGCAGCTGACCCATACAGGGATCGAACCTGCAACCTTGGCTTTATCAGCATCACGCTCTAACCAACTGAGCTATTTTGCATGTGGAACACATTCCAGGTTCAATCCCTGGCATCTCCAGATAGAGCTAGGACTGATCCTGGCCTGAAACCCTGGAGTCGATGATGGCAATAAATGGACCAGTGGTCTGACTCTGTATAACTTCTTGTGCTCCTCTGTTGACGCTAATTTTTTAGTCCTTGCTTGGATTTGGGAATCGATTTAACATTGGAATTGCTGTGATTTTCACAATTTCGTCTATATTTTTCAGCTGCTTTGAGTGAGGCCTTTGGAGGGCATAATGCGCGCACACACTTGTACCACCTCTCCAAGGGTAGAGGACTAAGCTTGTGGGAGACTACAGCTCCTCCCGTCACTCACCTGGAGAGCAAGTGAACAGGCAGCAACAAGGAGAAGGAGCAGCAGGAGGCTCTGGATGCTAGTATAGGACCCTCTACCAAGTAGCAGTTCTTGGCAGGGGCCCAACAATGCCGACTTCTGATGCCGGCTCTGATTCTTCTATCTAGAGATGTGCTGCTTTGCACAGGCCGGTCCTTTGTCCAAGTGAGGTTGGTGAGGACAAGCACCGCCACTTTCTCAGAGCTAGTGCCCACATTACAGAATGTGAATCCTGGCCATATCTGCTTGGCTTCTTCCCTTCCCTCTTTGACAGGTGAAAAATGTCTCTTGGGATGACATGGGACCAGGCCATGTTTTTAGCTCATCACAGATGTATTTATGGTAGTTTTAGTCCAGCTGGATCTTTCTGCTTCTAGGATTGTTTATGTGTGGGGGTTTTTAAAATACAAATAAAATAAAATTATGCTGTTTAATGTTGCGTGCCTCTCCGGGTGCCATTTGGCAGAGAGATAGGTCTATAAATATCTGAAATAAATTAGTGGCTGGCGTGTAATTGCAAAGAGCATTGAGTTGCGAGTGATCCAGGAAGCCCATATTTCAAACTTCACCCAGTCCTTGAACTCAGTAGTCTGCCTTAGATAAGCCAACAGCTCAGAACTCTTTACTCATTAACTCCATTTGCAGGACATAAACACTGGCCTGCTGCACAGAGTTGTTGTAAGGAATCCTGAGATGTGGAACATTTGAACTATGACTCTAGCTATCTATTTATAAATCACCTTTTGCTAACAATTCCACACGCCAATGATACCCTGATATGGCAGTAAGTAAAAACAACACGGAACTGATGGGTTGTATCCACAGTTCTTCTAGACCAGGCTTCCTCAACCGCATCCCTCCAGATGTTCTGAGGCTACAATTCCCATCATCCCTGACCACTGGTCCTGCTAGCTAGGGATCATGGGAGTTGGAGGCCAAAAACATCTGGAGGGCCGAGGTTGAGGAAGCCTGTTCTAGACCCATTGAAGTTAGTGGATATGGCTCTAACTTAGTTTCATTAACTTAAATGAAGGTCTACTCTGAGTAAAGCCAGCATTGGAAACAATCCAATGTTTTTATGTAGCAACACCCAAAGTTGTTATAGAATTTAAGGCTGCCGCCCACTGAATGACACTTCACACTATTGATTACATGACTTTTAGTTGATGGATTTAAACAGATAGTTCAATTGACATACATTACTATATGGGTAAAAGCAATATTTCTGAAATAAGAAGTGTTCAAGGCTGCTGCCCTATTCATACTTATATAGGAATAAGTCCCATTGAACTCCATGATGCTTATTTCTGAGCATACATGTATAGGATAGGACTGTAAATGATATATTCATGAGTCAGGAAGGTATACTTTAGAAGAAATATTCTTTGTCAGAAAAAGTGCTGGGGGAGATCACTATCTGCAGTTTTTAAAAGCACTTTCACCAAAAGAGGGTGTGTGTGTATTCAAACCTGCTGCCCAATTAGCAAGGGACACCACTGTCAATTAAAAGTTTTTAACTGATTGATGTGATTGATCAGTTGAATGAACATTGCAGCCCTAATGTAATTATTTAATACATAGATAAAAATTTATACTCCAATAAGCAAGTGGATAAGGTTGCAGTTGGACTGTAAGACTGCAATCCTATATGCACTGACTAGAGAACAAAGGAGATTTACTCTCAAGTCAAATTGAGTAAAATCTCAGTTGGATTTTCTTCCGAGCAGATATGTGTAGGATTTATTTGTTTTTATTGACCTGTAGAAGTCTTTATATACTGTCCTCTCATAAAATATCGGGTAAGTGTCTAGCAACACAAAAACATTTTTCAAAAAACCATTAAAAACAGTACCAAAAAATCATTAAAATGACTGGCTCCTCAAGAAAAAAATTAAACAACTGCATAAGTCTGCCACCATAAAGTCTTCAAGAGACGCCTGGAAGTCTAAAGCAAGGATGCCTGCTCAATCTCTGACGGAAGAGTCGTCCACAGTATGGTACCAGTGACACTAAATAGCAGACTTCTGGTTGAAGCCAGTTGACTCGGCTGGGATATAAGGGTTCAGGCAGGTAATCTGGGCCCAAGTTGTTCAGGTGTGCTGCTTCAAATGTGGCCTAGTAGTCTAAGGGCAGCCAGTGCAGATGTTTTAACAGAGCTGCTGAACATCTGTCCCCATCAACTGCTGGAGCCTCCAGGCCATGTCCAGGGGCAGCCTCACATAGAGTGCATTACAGTAATTCAGCTACAAGGTTACCACTGTGTGGACTACAGAGGCCAGGTCCTCATGATCCTTATAAGGCCATTCCTAGCCACAGAGGTCACTTGGGCCTCTAATGACAGATGGGTCCAGGAGTACACACCAGCTATGTGCATGCTCCATTAGAGGGAGTGCAACCCCACTGAGAAAAGCCAACTGGCCTATCTTCTGGACACAAGAACCACCTACCCAGAGAGCCCTCATCTTCCCAGGATTCAAACTCAGTTTATTGGCCCTCACTCATTCCCCAGCATTAGAGCTTCAGCTCAACAGCTTCTGTTGACCATGCTTGCCATGTTGCACTCAGGGCAGGATTTTGGCAGGGCGACATCCAGGACGTAGCTCAGCAGAAGGTTGGTTTATTGTATATTGAAGTGAAGTGAGACACACTGCTGCTGAAAAAGATAAGCCAATGCAAGGCCATTTAAAAATCTGGAGTCTAAATTGCCATAAGCACACCACTGATTTCAGTGTGTATGTTTGTGTGAGTGTGAGAGAGAGATTTGCAAGGAAGTCAGTCATTTCAGGAGACAATAAGAGGTGGTAACCTTCCCATTCTGCCAGTCCATACATTTTGAGTGTCACTTTTTCATAACCAGATAGCCACATTCTGTGCACATGGGTTGTTAAGCTGTCAAAAACAGGGAAGTCCAGATGTACTTTCCCAAATTTCTCTGGAACTGTAAGCATCAATCGGGCGTTGTGATTTTTGTACCTGATGTTTTCTGGGCAAATTTGTAGCCACCCCAACCATAAATACCTATGCACATAACAGCTCATTCTATAGTGCATAGGGATAATGGGAATGACAGCTCAAAACATCTGGAGGCATCGGGTTAGGGAAGGCTTGCTTGATGACGCCTAGGTTGCCCAGGTGTGCTGTATTGGTAGATCTCCTGCAACTAATTGGTTTTCTAGAATAAATGCACCTCAAACCCCTTTGATTGGTACAGGTAATAGAATCATAGAATTGCAGAGTTGGAAAGGTTCATTCTAGTCCAGCCCCCTGCAATGCAGGAATCTCAACTGAAGCATCCATGAAAGATGGCTGTCCATCTTTAAAAACCTCCAAAAAGTAGAAATCTGCGAGCATAACTACTGTTCATCAGAATTTGTAATTATGGGAATGCATTTACTACCCTTAGATAAATCACCTTATATTCTATAAGAGCTTTTCAAGAACATCAACCTCCTTTGGCAACTGCTGTTCATTCTTGCACATCCGTTCCCTTTCAATGAACTTGACCACTGAGTTCTTTTTTTATCCCTCTGACTCATTTTTTTTCCAGCTTTGTGTTTCCTTTGCTTTTTTCCCCCTTTAAAAATGCCTGACGGGAACCTCTTAATGCTATTGATTAATCCCAAGCACGTTAGCTTGACTGAAGTCACCCACCAAAACATTTTTATCTTCCTTTATATGATGACCTACATATGCAGTATTCATGTGTGTGTGTGTGTGTGAGAGAGAGAGAGAGAGAGAGAGAGAGAGAGAGAGAGAAAACACACACACACACACACGTGCACTGTTACCAAAGAGCTCAGCTACAAATGATATGAAAGCTGGGTCTTAAGATCTTCCCCCTGCATGTATATACCTGCTAGGAATGTTTTCTTTTGATTGTGAGATGGAGAAAAAAGTAGACTCCAAATGGACAATGGTTTCCAGTAGGGGTGAATGGCTTTCCTCAAAGAATTATGGGAGCTGTAGTTTGTTAAGCGTCCTGAGAGTTGTTTGGTGGCCCCTATTCAAGGGCTGCCATATGTCTGGATTTTCCCAGATGTTATTGGGATTCCAAAGGCAGAAATGCTCAACAACTTTAGGGGTTTCCTTAAAAAAAAAAAAAGTTCAACAAATTTCAGGGCATCCTGATTTATACTTTCAGAAATATGGCAACCCTGCCTTATTCCCTTCCCAGAGCTACAGTTCTCAGAATTCCCTGTGAAGAAGGCTTGACTGTTAAACCACTCAAAGTTCTGTAGCTCTGAGAGGGGGTCTGAGGTGGTCTAACAACTCTCAGCGCCCTAACCACAGCTCCCATAATTCTTTTGGGTGAGCCATGACTGTTCAAAGTGGCATGACACTGCTTTAAATGTATGGCTTGAACGTAGCTAGAGACAACCCTAATCTAGATAATCCTATGCTCTGACACAATGTAAATCAGATACTTACCTCCTTATGACACCCCTCATCTGATATTTAATTGTTCTGTGGGTTTCCTCTTCTTGAAATTCTACTCTTCCCCAATTTCAGTTTAACTACATAGGAAATGTTTTACCATTCAGTACCACCTATCAGGGAAAAAAAAAAGATGGAAAACCACACAGGTGCAGAATACCTGACTATTCTCAAGCAGAAAATATCTCTGAAAGCACAGCATGAGATATAATGATATAATATCAATCCCACATTCCACATTTTCACAGATGGAATTATTTCCTTAGATTTATTTTGCTTGAGATTACTAAAATATCAGTTTTGCATCTGAAATGGTTTCCCACTTTGGCTTCTTTTTGCGTTCAATCCAGAACTGCAGCATATACATTTTGTCCTTTTACTGATGCGCCCATGTCCTGCTTCCCATTGTGAGGTAAAATACCTCATGAAAGCAACCTCAGCATTAGTATGCAGAATCTCATTGAGATCATCTCTCTTTTTGGGGGGGTGGCAGTGGCAGGGGGGTGTATTATCAATGCACATAACTACAAATATATGTTGGTAATAGGAAAATACGTGAATTGAAATCTGTGGCAAATGGTGGGCCCAGCACTCTATATGCCATTATGTGTGACTCTATTTTTAAAAAAGAATTGGTTACTTTATACAGTGGTGCCCCGCAAGACGAATGCCTCGCAAGACGGAAAACCCGCTAGACGAAAGGGTTTTCCGTTTTTCGATGCGCTTCGCAGGACGAATTTCCCTATGGGCTTGCTTCGCAAGACGAAAATGTCTTGCGAGTCTTGATATTTTTTTCCGCTCCCCACCCCCTTTTTCTAAGCCGCTAAGCCGCTAATAGCCTTTTAGCAGCTAATCTGCTAATCCCTTAAGCCTTTAATAGCCGCTAATAGCCGCTAAACCGCTAATAGCGCTAATCCGCTAATGGGGTTGCTTCGCAAGACGAAAAAAACCGCTAGATGAAGAGACTCGCGGAACGAATTAATTTCGTCTTGCGAGGCACCACTGTAATTGGTTACTAGAAGCAATTTCAGCAAGTAACCGAATAAAGAAAAAATGGACACACACAACCAAGTAATTTGGAAACCCATAACCCAGAGAGCAATTCACAGGAGGAGAATTCAGGAAGCATCCAGGAAGTCTGATCCAGCAACAAATCATTGAAGCATAGTGTAGTAAGGGACCCCATGGGTCATCTATTCCACCCCCCTGTAATGCAGGAATCTGCACCCAAATTGGCATTGTTATAAGAAAAAAACCCTGCCCTTTTCCCCTTATGGGGTATTCAAGAGCCTGTATAGAGTGGGTCCCCTATTGGTAGGAGAAGATAACAGAGGCCAGCCAGAGTATATTGAGAAGCAAAGCAGCTAGAAAGCCTGATCTTTATTAATTGTTGCAACAGGGTCCCCACTCACCACACGCAGAAGGGAGGAGGAACCCAGAACCATGGTGTGCAAGCCCTTTATATAACTTTTGAAGTTGTCCACCCCCCAAAAAACATCAAACATACATCACAGAAGGAGGTGGTCTGCATTAGAAGATCCTGTTTGCCAGGATACCTGATAATGTTCACTGACTGCATTATCTGGGCAGCCTGGCCATTCTTTTGTGTTGGTTAATACTTTAGTTCCTGAATGCAGGTCACAGGCTCACCCTATTCATACACAAATACGCCCTTAAGAGAGGATTTGTAAGCAAAAGGACAAAGGGAAGGCTTTCCCCATTTCCACCCTCCTTTCAGAGAAAGGAGGTCAATTTGGGAGAGTCAAAATGGCTTCAGGATTGCTCTCCTGTACTATTTCAGATATGTGGTTTATATACTTACGTAGGTGTTTGCCTTGTACATTTATGGACATTTATTTTATATTTGAGACCTTAGAATTCTTATAACAGCATTATCAGTACCACACTATCCAACTGAGCTAACCGATGCTATTCTTACATTCTTAGATGTGGCTTAGGAAAGGGTGTGGCCTGAGGAGATTTCTGAGGGCCAGAGATGGAGAGAGAGAGATGTCTGGACAGCTGTATTTGCCTGGTGGACTTGAGGTCTCTGATCCTCTTGCTACAGAAGAATAAGTTGACTGAAGCAAAATGAATTGGGTAGCAGAGCTGAGTAATGAGAAATGTGTTGGTTAATGTCTGCCTCTCTTTATAACCTCCTGGGCATCCCTGAGAGAACTAGGAATCACCTGAGCTCTTTACTAATTCTGCAAGGAGTTCAAAGGGTGAGACCCTACCATGGAAACAAACATAAAAAGAGATTCCAAAAATGGCGGGCTGGTTGCTTCACAATTGGAGCCAGTGCAGGATCATTCTGCTTCTATTCACAACTGGGTTAGGCAAGAGCAGGATTAGTCGTTCTTAGGACCTCGAAACGTGTAAAAGGACAGTGTAAAACATTTAAAGAATCCCACAGAACAAGTTTATTGCCGTGTTATTTGCAGCACAATAACTCATTTTAATTACAAGACCTTCGGAGTATTAAAAAAAAAGTCAATATATTGGTATGCTTCCTGAATCTCAAGTTTTCCCACCATTGTTAGCTAGCATGAAATATTAGTTCCTCCTTCTTCTTTGTTATTCATTTGTTTTGACAGGTCTTAAGGGCCAATCTATTAAAGTCTGAATCACCAAAACATAGGGGGAATGAAATAGCTGTGATAACCCTGGCCCCCATATTTTGGGGGCCACCATGTCTAGCAATGACAGCCATAAGCAGCCATAAACAGCATCTCCCATCGACTTTGCAAGCAGGATCCCAACCTCCTCCCTTCCTAGAAAATGTCAAGGAGCGAGGAGAAATCAGAGGGCTTCACACTGCCAGTATCACAGAGAAAGGAAGGAGAAACAGGCTGCTGCCACTAAAATGACGGCAAAGCAACAACAGAAAGTAAATCACTGTCACCACCATCACCACAAAGAGGAGGAGAGTCAGGGGGAAACATCAAGGCAATGGGCTGTCAGGGGAAACATCAAGGCAAAGGCTGTGATTTGCCCCCAACACCTCCTCCTATGAAGGGTGCTGCCGATTCACACACTAATCCTGATTTTGGGGTGTATCACCTGTGACTTGGAATGGCATCTTCTTCTTTGGCAATCACTCATAGATGAATAAGATTGTCTTCCATAAACACGGTTTTAAAAGTGAGACTGTGAGTGATTGCGGAGGCTAATTCTGGATCCACACATCTTTCCACAGTGGAGACATAGGTTTCTGGGTGGGAGTTGATCACGGTGTGGATTTGCCAAATGTGTCTTCCTCTTAGCACGTTTCTCCCTTTCATCCTGAGTTTGAGCCTCTTCGAAACCCATGATACCTTTAGGTTTCCCTGTGAATGTCCTGGTCCTCAAACACTCTGCACTTCAATCGGAAGAAAGCTGCACTCACAGAGCTCAGGTGATGCTGGAGTTCGGCATCACTGTCGGCCCTAGTGGAAAGATAACTGCCCAGGTAGGAGAAGTGGTCAACATTTTCCAATGTTACACCATTGATTGGATTTGTGGTGCTGCAGAGGGGTTGTTTTGTGCTTGAATGGCATGACAAGCTGGTCCATGGCATCATGTCGGTAGTGAGATGGCTGTCTGCAGATGCATGGGGAGCATCATTGTGCAAAGCTGTCTCGCAGCACATAGTGTGGTCCAGAAGTTTCATGGCAAGACTGCATTGAGGGGCTGCTCATTTCTGTTGAAACTTGAGAGACTCTTTGCTTCAGGAGGCTGGAGTCAGTGCTGTTATTTTGTTCTATCCCAGACCATGATTATTTCCTGGGAGCTATTAAGACTCTCACCTGTTCACTGCTTCTACGGGCTGAACGTCTAATGTTGCAAACAATTAAGTAGACCTCTGTAGTAGTTTGCATCCCAAAGTCACTAATTCCATTGAAATGTGTCTTTTTATAATGTTGCTGCAATTAATCTTGCAGTTTTGCTTTGTTGTCCCTGGGAGTTTAAGGTGAAGGGTGGGCAATAAACAGTTGCAATTCAACGTAACTAGAATAAGTTAGCTCCTAAGGCACCACACAAACACTCCAAGGTGGCTTTAACTCTTGTCAAAATTCTTGTCACCATGCTGAAAACTGAGATGACACCCTTTCTGGTATCGGAAAGGTGATCCCTGAAGAGCCAATCTAAACCCATCCTTGCAGACTTTTCAAATGAAGTGTACAACTTTTATTTACCCAGACTTTTAATTAGTTCTCCTGCTTTAATATCTTTGTCCTTCCCATATTGCAAGTTTTATTGCTTCCCCATTGTGATAACAATTATCTTCTCCCCCTTTTGTTGGTGTTGCTGTAACGTCCTCTAATGTTGTTAATTGTTTTGTTTTTTTATTGTGCTTTTAAAATTTTATGTGGTTATATTGGGCTATGTGCCTTTCGGCAGATGGGTAGAAGATACATGATTGAAATAAATAGATAAGGCTGCAATGCCAACGTCACTCGCCTAGGAGTAAAACCCGCTGAATCTCAAGGATGGGAAAATAAGAAACCGAGAGAATTAAAATTGACAGACTTGGCCATCCCTTGTATTGTTTTATTGGAGATTCTGCAACCCACAAGTCTGCTTACATTTTATTTCCATTAGGGCGCATTCTCTCTCCCCTCCACATACCCTCAGTGCCTTTCATCTTTTTTGTCACGTATTCTTGAACTATCCCCCCGATAATGTGACCATGTGGTCCCCAACTTTTTTGGCCCAGAGGTGCATTTGGGAATTTGAGAAATCCCCGTAGGCACCACAGAATACCCATCTCACACAAGAAAACCTGGTGATGCTCATCATGCCCCCCTAAAACAATAGACATAACACCAACCCCCCCCCCAAAAGTGAAGAATGGACAAAATTAGGCAATGCTCCCCCCAATGGGCAAAACACCCCCAATCAAAGACTAAATATGTAAATGGCCTCCAAAAGCTGCCCCCCAAAAAAGTTTGGAAATGAAAATGAAAATAATGATGCCAAATGAATAATTCCAATGAATGAATAAAATGAATAATTCCAAATGAAAATAAACAAGCAAAAGGCAATGCTTTTTAAAAATGTAGACAAGATACACACGCCAAACAAAGGAATAATAAAAGCTAGGAAAGCAGCCTCATGAGGGGCCCACAGGTATTCTGGGAAAGGCAAGAAGTTGGGGTATCTGGAAATTTCAATTTCCAGCCAGGTGAGCACCTTCCCTCAGCATTTTCCATGCTTCCTGGAGTTGACAGGATCTGGAACCCAACAACATCTAGAACACACATAGGGAAACTCCAGCCCTCCAGATGTTTGGGACTAAAATTCCCATCATCCCTAGCTAACAGGTCCAGTGGTCAGGGATGGTGGGAATTGTAGTCCCAAACATCTGGAGGGCCGGAGTTTGCCTATGCCTGATCTAGAAGGCCAGAGGTGCCCTTACTCCTGACAGAAGAGGATGCTTGAAAAGTTCCCAGTTGAGATCCTTCCTACTTCAGAACCTAATTATGGGACAACAACTGCTCAAATGGTTGTTTAAGGCTGTTATCCTAAACCTTGAGAGTAAGCTCCATTACATTTAGCAGGATTTAAGCAGACATAGTTAAGATTGTGCTGTAAAGTCTCCAGTTATTGGGGCAGAGGTAGGGACCACTTAATGAAACTCAGTAACCTCGCCTTCTGCTTGCCCCCCCCCCCCAATTTAGTCAAATCATACCTTCGAAATCAACCAATATGAGGACCATCACAATAAGAGCAGGAGGCATCTCCCTCTGACTTATCAGTCATTTGAGCGCTGCATATTTTACACCAAGTTCAGGTAAATCAAAGCCCCAAAATCAGAGAGATATTTGGATGGTGAGAATTTCATAAGCACCTTTAGAAATGACAAGTGTACCAGTGCAATGAATAAACACATTAAATTGACTTTTCTCGCATTCTTCGCTGTATCAGCCACTTTAGGTAGCCAGGTCTGTATTCTATGAGCTCTTCCTCTGTTTGCTGAGCTTTATGTAGTGGAAGTGACACCATTGATGCACAAGCAGAAGGTATAAGCTGGCTTCGGGGAAGCTCAACAATAGCAGAACAACAACAAAAATCCCCCTTTGGTCTCCTGAAAGAATGTGCAGCTGGTTGAACCCATGAACCAGAGCATAGCTCAGTGGTAGAACAGCTGCTTTGCATGCAGAAGGTCCCAGGTTCAAACCTTAGCATCTCCAGATAGGGCTGGGGAAAGTCTCCTGCCCTGAATCCTGGACAGTTGCTGCCGGTCAGTGGGGGCTGTACTGACCTAGATGGACCAATTGATCTGATTTTGTATAAGGCAGTTTCCTGTATATTTTGATGCAGGTCCTGCCTGGCAATTCCTCCTGCTAAATAGCTGATGGCTTTTTTTTTTTTCTTTTTGAAAACTACCCGGTCTCTGCCATCCGAGTCTGTTCCAAATGATCTAGACAGCACAGCTTTCTTATCAGGCTTGGCCACTTCATTTCTGAATTCCTTTGGCATTCTTGGCTGTCCCATCTAGGACTTGTGACATGGTTGCTTGTTTAGTTTCCCAGATTTTTCCATCACCTCCTCTTGGACACCTCAACAGCTATCAGTGAGTGTATTTTTAAAAGAAGGCGGAAGGGTATTGATAGCTCTTCCACATCTTCTGCTCTGTGCCAAGATGCAAATAATCCTTAGTTTTCTTTCTGTTTCTATACCTACTTAAGCATGCTCAGATTTTTTTTATTTTGTTTTTTTCCTTCCTTCCTTTCATGCATTATTACTACAACCGATCAACCCTAGACAGCTTAGGCCCAGGCTATCTGAAAGACCATATTATCCCATGCAAACCTGCCCAGGCTCTGGGGTCTTCAGGGAAGGCCTTTCTCTCTCTCTGACCACCCTTAGAGGTAGGCTTGGTGGGCAAGCAGAAGAGGGCCTTCTTGGTGGCTGCTCCCAGACTTTGTTACTCCCTCCCTAGAGAAGCTAGATGGGCTGCTTCCTTGTCCTTCCACTGGCGGGTGAAGAGTGTTCTTTTCTGACAGGCCTTTTTTAAAAAAAGGAAAGTATAGTGCTATGCTGCTTTTATTATCTGTATTTTAATAGATTTCCTTGTTATATTGTTTTAATTCTATTTGCTTTTTAATGATGACCTTCTGTATGCTATCAGCTTTTTGTATGTTATCTGCATTGCTTTAATTGGTGCAATATGCTTTGAGTTTTAGCCTGGGGGAAAGGCGGGATATAAATAATAGAATCATAGAATCATAAAATCTTAGAGATGGAAGGGACCCAAGGGTCATCTAGTCCAACCCCCTGCAATGCAGGAATCTCAGCTAAAGCATCCATGACAGATAGCAAAAACCTCCAAGGAAGGAGAGTCTACCACCTCTCGTGGGAGTCTGTTCCACGGCCAACAGTTCTTACTGTCAGAAAGTTGTTTTATCTTCTTCTAAATGTTAAGTCGGAATCTCCTTTCTTGCAACTTGAAGCCATTGCCTCGAGTCCGACCCTCAAGAGCAGGAGAAAACAAACATGCCCCCTCTTCCATGTGATAGCCCTTAAGATATTTGAAGATGGCTATCATATCTCCTCTCAGTCTCCTCTTTTCCAGGCTAAACATACCCAGTTCCTTCAAGTCTTCCACGTAAAGCTCAGTTTCCAGACCCTTGATCATCTTGGTTGCCCTCCTCTGCACTCGTTCCAGCTTGTCAATATCCTTCTTATAAAAAAAAAAATAAAAAAAAAAAATAAAATAAAATAAAAAAGAAATGAATGAAGAAATGCAGCAACATATTGATGGTCTCTGTTGTCCTGGAAGTACCAATGTTATGCAATATGTTGAGGTGATGTCAGTGTAGGAACCTGGGCAGTTGCCTTAGGCATTGCCCAAGGCCAAGCTCATCATACCAGCTTAATTTATTGCAGATCCACTTTTGATCCTGATTATCCATTCCATCTCCCCCCACCAGTTTAACCTTAGAACAACCCTGTGAGGTAAGGTAGGCTGATGAGAGAGTATGGCTGGCTGATGCAGAGACACCTGGTGCCAAACCTAAGGTTGGGAAAATGAAAACCTGAAATGGACAGATTCCTTCATGCCTATCTGACCTCCAGAACTGACCTTCTCTTTCACCCTCTTAGAGAGATGTGGGTGAGATAATAATGAATGAATTGTAGAACAGCTTACATCATTTGATAGGTTCGTGGTCACCCTCCAAGATGTACATTCACCTTTAGCTGCAAGAATTGTAACTCTGTGTGTATGTTGTTGAACTCCCCTTCCTCAAAAGCAGCCATATGAACAACCTGAGCCTCTTATTCTGCTTTGACATCTTCTCTGGCTCCGTGAACTTAAATATAGAGTAGAAATCACCAGCTCCCATTTATTAGACTTATGTTTGCTTTCCGTGAGCACAAGGTACTTGACATATCATGCTTCTCACTAGGTACCAGGGAACTAGAAGTATGTCCCCCCCCCCCCAAATGATGTCTGCTAGCATCCTTCCAAGCATCTACTTTTCATCCAAGGTTTCAGAGTTAATAAGAATAATGATTATATCCTGTTCTTTCTTAATGTCCTTGGGAGAAGGCAAGGCATATGGCAATTTGCTTTACAGCCTGTTAAACTGGAGGTCGAATAACTTTGTAATTCTGTGACTCCAAAAGACTATTTTGTACAGACTTGAGCATCCTTGACATGACTATTTTTGCCCTGACAGCTAAATGGAACCTCCATATTCAGAGGCAGTATATAATGTTGTGAGATGGGGGGCACACAACAGAGCTCATGCCTTCATCGCCTAGAAACTAGAGTGTTGGGCTAGCTAGATCTTTGGTCTGATTCCATAGGGCTTCATCTTGTATTATGAGACTCCCAGAGGTGTTTAAATCAACCACCACAAAATTTCTATTGCTTATGGTTGCAAACGTTTGCTTGAATCTATGTAGATTATGTCTGGTGAAATTTCCAAAGCTGGGGGAGACTGAGCTTAGTGGACCTGTGTGTGTGTGTGTGTGTGTGTGTGTGTGTGTGAGAGAGAGAGAGAGAGAGAGAGAGAGAGAATGCTCTCCATATCTACTTGCCCTTTGCTGTAGCTAGAAGGAGAATTAATAATGCACAACTAAGAGGGTATTTAGGGACGCGGGTGGCACTGTGGGTTAAACCACAGAGCCTAGGACTTGCAGATCAGAAGGTCAGCGGTTCAAATCCCCACAATGGGGTGAGCTCCCGTTGCTCGGTCCCTGCTCCTGCCCACCTAGCAGTTTGAAAGCATGCCCCCCAAAAGTACAAGTAGATAAATAGGTACCGCTCCAGCGGGAAGGTAAACAGCGTTTCCATGCGCTGCTCTGGTTCGCCAGAAGCGGCTTAGTCATGCTGGCGACATGACCCAGAAGCTGTACGCCGGCTCCCTAGGCCAATAAATGAGATGAGCGCCACAAACCCAGAGTCAGCCATGACTGGACCTAATGGTCAGGGGTCCCTTTACCTTTACCTTTGAGAGGGTATTTGCACATGGGTTCTATGTGTACAACTGATCAGGCTAAAGAAATATTCTTGTCTTGGTTTATAATTTAGGGTGCAGAATTCAAAAGGGTTTTATCATAGAGTGGAAGCCCTGCCTTGCTTGTTTACCAGTCACGCTTGGAAACCTGTACTGCTTCCCACCAAAACAGACAGAGCCCAATTCTGAGCTGCATAAGACTCAGTAGCACATCAGATGATGGATATTGGGGATGCAGCAGTGTCTAATCCTTCCCTCTACCAAATTTCCAAACCTCTGTCTCCTCTCCCTCTCACCCATCTGCCTGCAATGGCTCTCTCTTCCACTTCCTCATCTAGTCCTTGAGATTCTTAATTCAAACAAAAGCCTGAGATGAGAGGAAAGAGAAGCATCTCTTCTCCCCCCCCCCCCGCACCATCCTGTTACTTCTCCAGCACCAAGGAAAGTAATTGAAATGGGGTGGGAAAGGTTTGGAGGCAGACTGGAGGGAGAACCAGTAGTGGCCGGTGCTTATTGGGCCCTGCCTTATTGGGCTGGAAGGCAGGGAAGTCAGCAGTAGGTAGGGCTAACAGAGGTGGAGCCAATAGAATCTAACAGCAGGTGGAGCTGGAGTGAATCAAAGTGGAGCCCGGGCCAATGACAAGCAGAGGTACAGCCAATGACAGGTAATGTCAGCTGATTCTAGTTTTGTCCCCACCTTCCTCCTCTACAAAGGCCAATCCTGAAACTATGGAAGAGGAAATTAGCAGGCAGTGCCACTCCCCATAATTTTAGGTAAATAAAAAGGCAGGCAATTGGGGGCTTGGTGAGGGAAGACAGAGGTTGCTGGGGCAGTGTCATATCTGCCATATTGGACCAGCCTCCACTGGGGAGGAAATGACGTCTTCTTTGGGTTGGGTTGAAATCTAAGCCGGAGAAGAACTTTCAGGGTTGTGATGGTTGCCTTTTATTTGGGGCAAGCTTTATGGAGCCACCGAGATACCTTATTTCTGAGCCAGGAAAGACAGCATTTGGTGACATCGCTAGCCTATACTTCAATCAAATGGGGTTGGGGGGGTATTTGGGGACGGGGATGCAAAAAAGGGGGTCTGAATTTTTTTTTGCTCTCCTACTCCCCTTACTCATTGCCTGGCAATTCTCTGTCTCTGTCCCAGCGGCATCCTTTGCTACCAGTATGTCCGCTTTTATGGCTTTAATGATGCATTCGGAGCTGGCAAAAGCTGTCAGAGTGACATTAAAGGGGAGGCCGAAGTCAATCTGTGCGCTATATTTAACCTGACACTGTCAGCTGAGGGCCGGCACTTGAGCCTCTGTGGCAAGAAAATAAACCGGGCACCTCACTTGTGATCATCCTCCCTATCTTCACAAACACTTAGAAGTCCTTTTCTCTTCTTTTCGCATGGGAACAAGGAAGACAGGGAGGAGAAGCTTATAGGTAACACCAGAGCTGGGCGTCCAGTGTGCTTCTGACATTAATGATAACTGACCTGTTTAGCTGTCATTAGGGAGGGAGAGGACTGGAAGGGCTCTCCATTCAGTTCTCATTAAAACAAACGTAATTTGCCAAGGCTCATCCACTGGGAGGGAACTGGGAGGACTCTAGCAGAGAAGTCATAACATGAGAGAAGAAAGCTCCTTCAAGAAGAACGTCCAAATGCTTTATCTGCCCTGTGACCTCAAATCCATCAACATGCAGAAGAAGTGGCGATATCATATTGAAGCAACCAGGAGAAAAACAGAATAGACCTCTTTTGAAAATCACCTCATTCGAAAAGAGAAAGGACATTCCTCGTGGAGTTAATTAATAGAACCATCGGTCTCTGGTTGATGTCATGTGTTTGTGCCTAAGCCTGTTCTGTCTCATTTCCATATTCATCTGTTTTTGAAAGAAACCTGTACAAGAAATTGTGTCCAATCCCTTACATCTCTAGTTAGGATTGGGGAGAGTCCTGTTGGAAATCCCAGAGAACTACACTCAGTGTAGACAATACTGAGCTAAATGGACCAGTTGTCTGACTTGGGATAAGGCAGCTTCTGTGTTCAACACACACACACACACACACACAGTGCCATCTTACCCATAGAGACTAGTGGCACGGGGTGCCATGGCGCCAAGTTCTGGAGGGCACAAGGCATGAGACCGGGGAACACCGAACGAGTACGTTGATTGAGAGAGGGTGTGTGCACTGCTCCTGCCGAGCTCCAGCTCTTTTTTTCCCTTTTAGCCTGCAGACGCCAAATTCTGTGGGATGCCAGAGGGCTAAAAGGGAAAAAACCAAGCCAACTCTCAGCGGGAGCGACACACGCACCCTCACTCACTCAGCACACTCATTCGGTGTTCCCAGGACTCTCGTCTGATGCCCTCCAGAACTTGGCTGCCCGCCTCCTCCAGCCCTAAAAAAAGGTCAAAAACTCTGGGAAGGGGGGGGCCACCGGAGGGATCTTTGCACCATGGCACCGGATATGCTTAAGATGGCTCTGCACACACACAATCACTACGGGGCAGTTGACCGTTGTCAAACAGCTCTGACCAAAAGGAAGTTCTCCTAATGTTTAAATGGAATCTGTTTTCTTACCATTTCCATCCATCAGCTTTAGTTCTGGCCTTTGGCCAAAGGTTTCACAGGGGGAAAAAAGGATTTTCAGGAGGGTTTGGGAGGAAGAGAGAAGTGGTACTGTGTGGGTGTTGGGTTGGGAGTCTCAAGCAGAAGCTCAGCAGTAGAGCATCTGCTTTGTATGTCAACATTCAATCCCTGGCAAGTCCAGGTAGGACTGAGGGAAAACCTGCCTGAAATGCTGGAGAGCCTCTGTCAGTCAGTTATACTGAGCTAGATGAACCATTTGGTCTGATTCAGTGTAACCCAGTTTCCTATGTTCCCAGCAAGGAAAATTTGATTTCTTTAAGGTGGCAAGATGGTCTGCATCTCATATGTAGGCTCCACATGAATCAGGTCTTGTATCCTAACCCTTGAATTTGACCGAGTTTGCATTGAAAGGCAATCTTCCTAATTCACACTTTACAAAAATAAAATAAAAAACAGGAACTGAAACAGAGTCATTCTTTGCAATGTTCATTCCTGTGAATTATTGCAATGCAGTAGTCCAGCCAAGTAATGAGTGTGAAGATGTAGCCATTCCTTGAAGCGTTTATTAAAATTCATGCATGCATGAAAGTAACATGCAAATGTGCACCACAGCAAGGAAAACAGGTTTGCAAAGAGGTGCAGATTAGTGAAAACTACGTAGTAAATGGTGAATGTTAGGCGAAAATTGCACTGAAATGCTGCTGAATATAATGAACTGAGCAAGACTAGAGAAATGAGAAAGGGACGGTGAAGTTCACCTATCCCTATTATTGGAACAATGTGGCAGGGCTTGGACCTTAGAAACCTGGTGCCAGTCAGAATAGACAAGGAGACGATACTGAGCTAGACAGACCAATGTTCTGACTCAGCAGAAGGCAGCCTCTTGTGTAGGAGACCTACAGGCAGCTGGTGGTGGCAGAGTTGCTAAGAGAAAGCAGATTTTGTGAAGCTGATGAAGCTTTGTGAAATTGATGAAGCTTCCCCCCACCCCCAAAATACCCCACAAATATCCAGAAGAGGGGTGCATTGCACAATCGCAGAGTGGAAAGCACAGCCTTTCAGATAAAATAATAGGAAAGAAAAAGGTTCATGGCATGATGGGGACATTGTCAGAAGAAGTAAGGACACATTTTTGTTGCTAATGCTCAATTTTCTTGCTATCAGTTGGCAGGTCAAGAGATCAGGGCAACCGCTGCCAAATGAACACAACAGGAGGATACTTGCAGAAAGAGGATGTGGTGTGAAATGCAGTTTCAGATTTTTATATACAGTGGTACTTCGGGTTACATACACTTCAGGTTACATATGCTTCAGGTTACAGACTTCGCTAACCCAGAAATAGTGCTTCAGGTTAAGAACTTTTCTTCAGGATGAGAACAGAAATCGTGCTCCGGCGGCGAGGCAGCAGCGGGAGGCCCCATTAGCTAAAGTGGTGCTTCAGGTTAAGAACAATTTCAGGTTAAGTACGGACCTCCGGAATGAATTAAGTACTTTAAGAAAAATATTCTTTTTTTAATGTGTTTTTATGCACCTTTCCCACTACTATACACAGTTTAATGCATTTCTAGGGGGTTGAGAACTGCATGTCAAAATGTGGAGAAGTACAAATTTCTAAGGTTTGCTACACAGAATCAAATTTCTAAGGTTTGCTACACAGAATCAGGTGGTATTCCTTGAGTCCCATTTAATCATCAGAGGTGATGAAGCAAATTTGTTTTCTATTGCTCTAGACCAGAGGTTCTCAACCTGTGGGTCCCCAGATGCTGTTGGACTACAACTCCCATCACACCTAGCTAGCAAAGCCAGAGCTCAGGGATGATGGGAGTTGTTGTCCAACAACATCTGAGAACTGCTGCATTAGAGGCAACCGTCTGGAAAGACTCTTCATTGATTCAACATCAACATGCAGATTAGAAGGTTGCAATCCACCTTGGGAGATTTAATCCCTTCTCCTCCTTGTCCCCCTGCCTGTTTATGCTGCGTGTTTGAGTCAACAAATGTCTTTTCTTCTGCTGCCATGTGTCACCCCTTCATGCAGATTGTGGGAATGTGTACGCCCAGCAATCGCATTTGTGTGGGAGAGACCGTGTGTTCCTCTGGAACAGTTTCTCTGTGTCTTTTCTTTGCTTTTTGGCAGTTGCTCAGCTTTTTGTCCTCACCTTTGGATTGAAGGCCATGTAACTCAGCGCCTGAAGCCTGATTAACATTGCATAATTAAAAAATGGGGTGGGGAGATGCCAAAGCCAATATATACAATCTGTGTATTATGCTGTTTATTTGCCGGTATTTATAGTGGGGCAGTGCACTTTGCAGAATGGGAGAATGATGCAGAATTAAGTTTCTTCACAGAGCAGTCTTTATTTATTACTTTTATATCACACCTTCCTTCCAAGGAGCTCAGGGTGGCATACAGAGTTCTCCCCCCTCCCCTACCATTTTATCTTTATAAGAACCCTGTGAGGTAGGTTAGGCTAAGAGACAGCAAGATCACCATGTGAGCATCGTAGCCGAATAGAGATTCAAACCCTGGGTTCCCAGATCCTAGTCCAGTGCTCTAAGTGCTCCACCACAATGGGAGCCACCCGGGCTCAATGTTCAATTGGCCCTAACAGTTACCAATATATTGTTGATGGGCAATTTAGAAATCAATTTAAAATTATTGGGGGTTGGTAATCAGAGCTTGTTTGGCAACGGGAGGTTTGTTTTTATTTTTTAATGCAAAAATATTTTTGAGCTGCTTCCAAATAAAACTGATGAGACTTTGCACATCCCTCCTTGGGGGGGGGGTAGCTCTGATTCATCCTCAAAATGTGGAATATGGTCCAGGATCAGGGCCACCATGCTTAGGTCAATATAATATCCCCACTTGTAATGGTTTGGGTGGGTTTCACGGACAAGTCAGAGATTTTCCAGAAGGTCGGCAAAAATGCCACCGCAGGCCATTGCGAAGTAGAATAGAAACAAACTGTTCTTTGGGAAGGTCTTGGCAGTTTTCTCAAAACTATATTGAGAAGCTGAAATGGAGCGTTGGAGAGGGGACGAAAAGTTGAGCTGTGTGATTTATTCATTATTTCCTAAAACAAGTTTCTCCGTTTTCCATCTTGAGCAAATTGAAGAGCTGAACCCAGGAGTGAAAAATGGTGTGATTTTTCAAATCGCCCTGTGGAGACGAATGGATGTATAACTTACGGGACTGCACTTCAGCGGCTGGCAAAGGTTAACATCATCCTCCTTAGGGGGTGGGGGAGAAAAGGAACAAGACCTTGTTTTACCATAACTTGGGTATGATTCATACAGCATTGGAATGAACAAAAGCGAACAGCAGTGCAGCCAAAGATTCATGTCGCTGGCTTGTAAAAATGATATAATAGTTCTTCTCGGTGAATGTGAAATATTTTAATTGGGAAACTTGTCGAGCGTTCTTTTGCCGGGTTTGGTAACCTTTGCCAGCTGAAGGGCCAGAGTTCCTCCTGGGCAACTTTCTGGGGGCCACATGCCAGTGGTGAGTGGGATCAGAAGCAAAAGTGGGCAGATCAACATATGTAGATGTAACCTTTGTACGGTATGCTAGCTTCTACACTCTTCCCTCTTTATCTTTTGTCCAGGTGAGCAAGAGGCATTAACAGAGTTCACTAACATATTCCAGCCAGGCAAAAACTCTCTGAGATGCTGCCAAGGGGCGCCTGGGCAGAGGGTCTGTGGGTAGGGTGAGGGGAGAGCCCTATGGGTCAGACAGAGAGGCAAGAGTTGTGGAGTAGACATTCCCAGTTGGAGCATGAACCATAGCTACCTGTTGAATCTCTGTAATTTTTATATGACAAATGTACGTGTGCATTGTCCTGCTTTTCACAGAATCACAGAATTGTAGAGTTGGAAGGGACCCCAGGAGTGGTCTAGTCAGGCAGGAATCTCAATTGAAGCATCCATGAACAGCTGGATAGTTCAGTCTGTAGAGCATGAGACTCGTAGGTGGAATCTACACACATATAAAAAGCACTGTGAAAATGCTTTTTTAAAAAAAAGTTTTGAAAAAGACATTGGTTTTTGCATAGCTCACTGTTGCCATCTAGTGTCACGTTTGCATATTGCACTTTGCAACACATTTAAAATGTTTTATTTGCAGCTGTATAGTTGAGTCCTTAATCTCAGGGTCGTGGGTTTGAGCCCCACATTGGGCAAAAAGGTTCCTATTCTGCAGGGGGTTGGACTAAATGACCTTTGTGGATCATTTAGTCCTTTGCAGTTCTATGATTCTATGACAGATGGCCATGCAACCTTTGATTAAAAACCTCCAACACTGTACTCACTGATAACGGGCCTAACAGGAAATCCATGATGGTGGCCAACACTGCATCTTCTGAGAGCAAGTTCCATTGTTCGGCTATGCACTGTGTGAAGAAGTATTTTATTTTGTCTGTCCTGAATCTTCATCTATTTGGCTTCATTGGATGTCCCCAAATTCTTGTCTAATGAGAGAGGGAGAGGGGGAAATCGCCCACTTTCTCCATGCCACACAGAATTTTATAAACTTCTACCATGTCATCCATCTCTTCCTTGCCTTTCCTCTAAACTAAAAAGCCTCAAATTATTGTATCAATGGCATGTTGCAGAATACGCACACACAAACATAAACCATCTGGAGGGAATCTTAGATTCTACATTTCCCACCTTTGCTACAGGTGATGGCATCAGGAGAACAGGCGGCGCAGCATTGCAGGAGAGCAGCATTCCCTTCATGCCTCCGGTTGGCTTAGAAGACGCCAATGTTACGCCTGACAAGCGGCTAGAGCACCGAACATTGAACCCAAGTCTCCAAAGGTAAAGGAAGGTTTCAGTTCCTCTTTGATTCTAACCAGGCAAGCGGGATGAATAAAGATGAAACGCTTCCCCATTCGCTTGAATTCTTGCTGCCCTTCTTTGAGGGCTGGCTGGCTTGGTGCGTTGTTATGGGGAAGGGGTTAATACAAGGTGGCAGCAAACGTAACTGGGATATCCCAGGAGTGCGTTCCTGGCTTTTAAAAGAACATCTCACTGCCGCAGTCTCGGGGACAGCATTTTCTCTCGTTATATCACATTTCTTTCCTATAGCCAAGGAAGGAAGGAAGGAAGGAGAATGGATGATTAAGTAGCAATGGAAGATGATGAGAGTAAATAAGGCAAAAATCAATTACTTATTTTGATGGCTCATCCCCCCCCCCTTCACGGGTTGCCCCATATATTTGTTTTTGGTTGTTTTGCTAATTAATGAGTTTTCTTCCTCCCACTGAGCACTGCTGCAAAGTGCCATTGCTGCAGTATTAAGAGATTACATTTTTAAATAATCATCTAATGATTTAGCTAACTTCCTGTACTGGGCAACATAGATTTAGCCCTTGTGGGGAAACCCCACTTCCCCATCTCTTTTCAATGCATCACTTCTCCCACTCCAAGCATGGCTTTTCCCCCTCTCTGAGCTAGTGCTTCAAACCTGTTCTTTTCTCAACATCCATGTGCCTGAGAACATAGAATTCCAACATAGCGTTGGAAGGGACCACAAGGCTCATCTAGTCCAACGTTCTGGAAGTGCAAGAACAAGACAGGACTTGGTGTAGTTAGGCTGAAAGAAGGTGAGATGGGGAACAGTAGAAGAGTCACCTTGTGTTCAGATTAAGACAGCAGCTCTAACCCAGAAGTTTTGCTGTGTTTTGGCTTTAACGTACAATTAATCCGCTCTGGCCTATTGATGTTCAAGAGACTTCCTTTATTGCGGGGCTGGATACCCTTTAGTACCCTTCTTTGGCCAGAGCTTGGTGGTGGTGCTCTACGTAACATCCCGTGCATAGGCCTTGTGGGTCTGAGTCCAGACCAACTGGTTAGCTTTCTTCTGGTAGAGTATCTGGTATTAAATTGCAATTGTAAATTGAGGAAGATGACTGTGTTTCAGGGGATTTCTCCACCCCAAAAATTATTTTTAAGGTTATGGTCACTCCCTTGCTCTTCAGCCAAGTTGGCCATTGATTAAGCTTTATTCTCTCAAAATATTGGTGGGTATCTTCTGTAACCGTTCATGTTTGTCTTCCATTTCTGTGCCAACTTCTTTGAAAAATTCAGCGACAAGGCAGCCTAGGTATTCCCTGTTCATTCTCAATGTGTGTGTACATCTAGGATACCAAGCATTCTTTATATCTGACTTGTTCGCCATGAAGTGTTTCTAACACATTAAGGCAGTTTTCCCCAAGCTGGGCCCCTCCAAATATTATTGGACTACAAATTCCATCATTCCAAGCATAACCAATGGTCAGGGATGATGGGAGTTGTAGTCCAAAGCATCTCGAGGGCATCAGGTTTCAGAAGGCCAGATAAAGGATTCCGTCAGGACAGGATGTTATACCATACTGCAATGTAAACACAAATAAATGTCTATACCTAGTCTGAAAGCTGAGCAATTTGTCTATCTCATACTTCCCGCTGCTACAGTACCTTAAAAGTTTTATGCTGAAGAAGTGCAAAGTATGATCAGAGTTACAAAGGAGGTCAACAGCAGAGATCTGATTAGCTCACCCATTTCCTGCCCTAAGTTACTATCCAGTTAATAACTCACAATATCTCCATATGTGTATGTCAGTCAGACTGACCTCTAAGCCACCATTGGACTTTAATCTTTCCTTTATGGACTCAGAAATCAGAAGCTAATACTTCTCCCTCCTAAAGAGAAAGAAAGGAAGGGATATTTAACAATAGAAAACTCAATAAAAGCCTCTGTGTTATGGAAAGCCTATTAAGTAAAAAATGTATTTTAGCCAATTAGCAAGGGTCAGTGAGTTATCCTCACAAATCTGGCAGCGGAGGAGCGGAGGGGGTGGGTTGAGTTTAAAAGTAGTCAAAAAATTATTTAGCAATGTATTTTGTGTATAGATCTGAGCAAATAATGGATCCTTGCAGCCAGATCATGCAACGTTAACTTCAGAGGTTGCCAACCTTTCTTAGCATACAGACACATTTGCAAAGTGGAGAAACTTCTGTGGCTAGCAGACACCCACACACAGACCAAGTCAACACACACCAGAACCATTTCTACTGGCTACAAAAAAATGAATGCTTCTTGCATGCCTAATTTCAGTGAGAGGAGCAGCAGAAGGGACTACAGCTGTGGGCACTGGCCAATACCTTTGTGGGTGCATGTGTACCTACAGCTTTGATGCTGCTGACTCCTTGACCCAATTTATGGCTTGGAGCTCCTTTCCTTCCTCATATTCTTCCATTTTCCCATAACAAACTGATCCATGGCTGGAGTCAGTAATGCTTCTGGATACCAGTAGCAGTAACCCATGGGGTGGGGGTGGGGGCTGCTCTTGTGCTTGGGTTTCCTACCGGTATCTCCATCTCCTCAGAGTATTGCGAAAGAACGATGTCAATCAGCATTTGATGACCTCCTTCTACCGGTCCACAATAGAAAGTGTCCTTTCATACTGCATCACGGTGCTGTATGCTGGTTTGACATCAACTGGTAGGAAGTGCCTACAGAGGGTGATGAATACAGCACAAGATATTATGGGCTGTCCCGTGAATCTGCTGGATGAACTAGCGGAAGAACTTTACCTCAGGAGAGTGAGGAAAATTCTCAGGGATGATTCACACCCTGGCGGGCACTTTCTTGATCTCCTGTCCTCAGGCAGAAGATATAGAAGCATGATTAGTTGTACCAACAGGGTAAAGAACAGCTTCTATCCATGGGCTGTTAGACTGCTGAATGAAAAGATAATAACAGGGCAACTGACTTTCGGGTTTGGTGGGTGTGCGTCAGTAAACGGGGGGTGCTTGTGTAATCTCACTGTATACATGTTGTACAAGTGACAATAAAGTATTTCAATGTATCTGGAAGGCCACTGTGAGATCAGGAATGCTAGCCTGGGTGGGCCTTTGGCCTAATCCAACAAGCTCCGATTATGTTCTTAACATACCCCACCTATTTTCTTAGGCTCCAACGGGATTCAGATACTCTGCATCAGGTACAATCCTCTCTTGCTTTCTATCGCTTTTTGGTCTATCAGTGGAGAATGCTTTTGTAAGCCCTCCATGCACATGTGACGGTGGGTGGGTGGGTGGGTGTTGCTGTTACCACTTCACATGGGTGGGCTGACTCACACAATTTATATAAAGAGAGGCTTCCTGAACTTTTGATTTGGAGGTTCGGGGAGCGGCTCTGATAGCCTTTGGGGGCTATCTCAGGGGCTTAATTACTTTCCCTGGAGACTTGGGAACTTACAAAATTGTGACGCCACCCCTCCTTTGCAGTGTGTCGTGTCCAGGACAGAGGGTTTCACATAATCATTTTCCACATAATTTTCATACTTCTTGGACCTCTTATTGAAAATGAAAAATTCAACAGGAAAAACTTCAACCTCAGCCCGTGATTGCATGTATTAGCTTGTTTGGTACTTAATTATATGCAAAGTGCGGTGCCAGTAAGCCTGCATGAAATAACATTACATTTTCTGGTTGCCACTAGTTTTGATTTATGCTAGACCAGAAGTGGGGAAACCTCTGGACCAAAGGCTGATTGAAGCCTGACAGGTGCCCTTATTTGACCCATGTAGTTGTTTTGGCTAAGCCACAGCCCTCATATAAGAGGTCAGGTGTGAAGCAGGTAAAGATGTAGCTTGGTCAAAAGAGACTTGCAAGTCCTGACAATCAGCTGATTGTGTGGGGAAAACCAAGTTGCCTGATGTTATTGTGAAGTCAGGCTGCTGACAAGGGACTTAATTTGTTCTGGACTTAAGTACTTAATTTGTTCTGGAGGTCTGTTCTTAACCCGAAAATGTTTTTAACCTGAAGCACCACTTTAGCTAATGGGGGCCTCCCGCTGCTGCCGCGCGGCCGGAGCACAATTTCTCATCCTGTTCTCATCCTGAAGCAAAGTTCTTAACCTGAGGTACTATTTCTGGGTTAGCGGAGTCTGTAACCTGAAGTATCTGTAACCTGAAGTGTATGTAACCCAAGGTACGACTGTAGGTGAACCAGTTGCACTGGAATGAGTAGGATTTCATTTCACTTTGCCTGACAAGCAGACCAGTGTGACTTTTCCCTGGGTGTCTACATTGTTGCTTAATAGGGGGTTGTAACTGGTTGTGAATGCTGTGTTGAGGGCATCTAAACAGCTTTAGGTTGGCCACCACACGTGTGTATGTGTGTGTAAGACAGTTAGATAGGGATGTGGTGATCACTCACAGGCACTTTTAAGGTGATGGGGAGGGCCTTAGGTTTGTTGCTCAGGGTGGTGGGACCTATAGGATTCCTTCCAAGACCAACTATTCCATTTACCAGAATCTGGGGGCCTGGAGGTGGGCTCTCAAGTGGTTAAACAGTCATGCCCTCTTCCCAGGGAATTGTATCTCTGCGAGGGGAATGGGGTTCTCTCAGTGCAGTGGTACCTTGAGTTACAAATGCCTCAGTTTAC
Organism: Podarcis tiliguerta; assembly: GCF_965153285.1. Taxonomy (NCBI): domain Eukaryota; kingdom Metazoa; phylum Chordata; class Lepidosauria; order Squamata; family Lacertidae; genus Podarcis; species Podarcis tiliguerta. The sequence continues at coordinate 53,611,877 of NC_139543.1, read as the reverse complement.
AAACGCCTCAGGTTACAAACTCGGCTAACCTAGAAGAGTTTTTTCAAGTTGAGAACTTTGCCCCAGGATGAGAATGGAAATTGTGCGCCGGCGGTGCAGTGGCAGCCAGAGGCCCCATTAGCGAAAGCACACCTCTAGTTAAGAACAGTTTCAGGTTAAGAACGGACCTCCGGAATGAATTAAGTTCATAACTAGAGGTACCACTGTACTTTCAATAAACAACAGTTCCCAGGATTTTTTTGTGGGGAGCCATGACCGTCAATTGCAATCAATTGACTGCGCTTGTAGGATTACAAGAAGTTTTGTAAGGAGAACTATATGAAATATTGCAGGGAAAATTTATGAGAATGGATTTTAAGTTATGGGCTGTTGAAAGTAATAGTGGAAATAATGAAATGCAAGGCTAGGTGATGAAGGTTGAAAATCATTAGATGTGGTTGATGGAAGTCCTAGGCTTATAGCCAAAATGTTGTATAAGATGAGAGGAGATGTTATGTTTTGTTTGGAAAATATATATAAAAACTAATATATAGATAGATGATAGATAGATAGATAGATAGATAGAGGCACGATACTGCTTTTAAGGCATAGTGAAGATGAGGCCCATATTGTAAGCAAGCCATGGGAGACTATGGAACACGTTTACTGTTTATATCAGGGATGCGGAACCTGTGGACCTCCAAGTGTCTCTTCATCTCTGACCACTGACCATGCTAACTGGGTCTGATACGAGTTGCAGTCAAGCAACATCTGAAGCACCACCACTGGTCCACATACCTGGCTTACATTAAGACAGCCATGTTAACTTGTGCTTTCCATTCTTTCTGGTGCATGAATAAATGTGTATGCACTTTCACTCTTCTGTCAAACAAAAGGCTTTTCTTTTAATCCTAAGGGGGAGGAATATAATATACCCGGCTTCAATAAGCTCATATGCTTGATAGGCTTAATCCTGTGCAAGGTATTTGGTTATATCATTATCATTAATTTCATCCCTTGCTTACATTTACATAAGCTAAAATACTTAAAGCGTTATCAATTTTGTTTCAGAGGTCTTTTAAAAATGATGTTTTGTAACGAACTATGTAGCTATGTAGTTAGTTTGAAGATTTGTAAATTTGATGGAATGTGTGTATATATATATATATCTACTACAGATATAAAATGTAGAATATAGAACAGCATTATTATTCAACTCAAATATTAAAAATTAATATTCGTTCTAAGATCTATGAGCTTTCTGAGATCTGATAAGGTAGATGCTTGCCTGTGACACTTCATGTATTTTTTAAAAGTGCTGTAAGACTCTATTGTCTGAGTGCTGCAGAATAACACATCTACTCTGCTAGAATAAAATAAGCAATGGTTATAGCTTTTTACCAGCCTAACTTAGTTGTTTGAAGTGTTGAAATACACAAAGCTTTCTCTGTGGCCCAGGTGTTTGGTACAGAAATCAGATAAAATCGATTTACCTTCCTGAACATCCAGACTTCTTGGCTTGTCAACTGATTGTTCTGAGAACAAAAAGAGGGTGTGTGATGTCCCCAAGTTGCAGTTTTCATTTGCTGTACCATTTCTGGGAATTAAAAAGAAAAAAGAAAAGTGCTGCACAGAAAGATTGTTTTCAAAAAGTCTACCTGAAAACTGAACAATGGTGTGTTGAGAATCTTGGCATATCTCTGCCTGATTAATGAAAATACACATGGCTTTTTTTTTCTTTTTTCTTTTAAGAATCTCTTGTCCAAGCTATGATGGGAGGAGGGTGTCTTAGTGGATCATTTTCATGGGCGAGCACAAAATCACATAGTCCACTGTTGCTTCTTCTAAGAGGTTTCAGAATAATACAATATTGCAGTGTACATCAATATTGCCCCATTTTGAAGGCTCACAGGCTGAATCACACAAGCGTGCACCCAGGGGGCACATTTTCAAGACTCATAATGTCAACTTGCGCATACCTACTCAGAAGTCCCGTTCCATTTAGTGAAACTTACTCCCATGTAAGTTTGGATATGGATTGCAACATCAGTGGCTCAGTCAGCTTACTGCTATGTGTCTGACCTATCTCTGTGAACAGAATATGCTTGAAGTCTTTGTGGGCGGCTGAAAAGAGGCCATTTTTGCAACTGGCACAAGTAACTTGATGGCTGCTGCACCAAAGCCTGGCTGGTGTTTATTCCAAGGTGTCCTCCATTTTTCAGTGTTGCCCATGTGTGAGTCAAAGCTTTACTTAGGTTGGCTGTGTGTCTTACTTTACGCAGGACAGTCTTCTGTTTGAAGGAGTCCTCTATTTGAAGGGCTGTCCCATCCAAGTCAACTCTCATGTAGGGTTGCCATGTTTAGAAAAGCGAAGTTTTTGAGCTATTTTTAAGGACATTTGTCAAAATATACACTTCTGACATTGGTTGCCATACGTCCAGATTTTCACGGACATTTCAGTGATTCCTGCCCGGATGCTGTTTACGGCGGCCAAATCCTGGCTATGTCTGGGAAATGGCAACCCTATCTAATGATGAGGTTCCCCTAAAAGGGAGAGCCAAAGGGAGACTTGAAATTGCCATGACTCACCTGATCACAGCCTTGGCCACTATGGGGAGATGTATTATATTTATTTTGAAAATTATAGTGATTCTACTAGAGCCAGGACTTTTGGCTGTGCAATGAACCTTCCCCACTGTCTCCTCTCTCCACATGCCTCCTAAATCTGCTCTGAGTGGCCCACCACCCCAGAGCAGATTTGGGAAAAGCAAGGGGGCACACATGGGGTAAAGAAGGAGGGGACGTTATGGTGAACAAACAGAAATTCTTGCACTGGGGAAGCACTTTGCTGGATCCTGCCTGTAGTAATGATTCCTAAATTTGTCACTCTGTGTCTAAATTGTTGTGTGCCCCTTTCCTGCAAATCAATGTCAGTTCTTGTCCTCTTTCCCCCCAACAATGCTTAAATGGCCACCCTGATTTGACTCCTCATCTAGAAAACACACACACACACACACAAAAGCTTCAGGAGCACAACTCCCTGCTCAGGAACAAGAGATCTACAATAGATTGGAAGTGTCAGTTTCTCAGAGAAGAGAAGAAAGACGTGAGACCACGAGAGATCTGAAGAGTGATTGTGGCTTCATTACAGTGGCTGCTTTGCTGCTGAAACAGGTTATTGCCTGTCACAAGTTGTTTTTATTTTCTAGCTGCTGGCTGGTGCAGGTCTTGTCCTGAAAATAAAAGCAATCCATCCTTCCCCCCCCCACCATCTTTTTAGGTTTTATATATATAAAAAAAACCTCATCATTCTTCCTCTGCTCAGGGTTGATAGAGTCTTGTACATCCCCCCCCCCATTCAGCTTCTCTCCCTGTCTCTCTGTTATACAAAAGTAGATGGAGTGAGCCAGAAGATCGTGACCATTTCCTCCAGGTCTGCCTACTGTACTGCATTAGCATTGTGTTCTAAGCTATGCAGACAGTATAAGGCAGTGGTCACCAACATGGTGCCCATGGGCACACGTGTACCCACTGTGGCCTTACCTGGTGCCTGCAGGGTCCCTGCTGCCCACTCCTGCAATCCTTGCAAGAAATATTCTGCTTTGGCCCATGGAATAGGTTGTGGCATGCATATGGCTGCAAGGTTTGCGTGGGGTGTGTGTCCATTTATCCACTTTGCAAATGTGCTCATGGATCCAAAAAGGTGGGTGACCTCATGGGTACAGCACTGTACTCTTCAGCCAAAGCACGAGTGATCCCGAAGAGATCAAATTCCAAAGTAGCAAGTACAAAAGCAATATTTGATTAGCTGTTCATTTGTTAGAAGTGCTTATACCCTGCCTCTCTTCCCAGGGCAGGTAATGGCCATCTTTAAAATCCAATCTATAAAAATAACCCAACTTTGGTTAAAATTGCAATAAATGAACCCCAGCTTCAAAAATGCAGCATCAAGCAATATGCTTCCTTCGTAGCAGTATGCCACTAACAACTGGGTGCCTGATGAAATGAGAATGTTTTAAGGCGGTTGTGGGGACAATCTGATCTTGGCTGGGAGTTCCATAAAGGGGGAGCCAGCAATATGAAGTCCCTGCACCACCATTCCACTAGGAGAGTGTCTAACCTTCATTCTGGAATTGGTGTTCTCTTTCTCCTCCTTCCCCCTCTTTGCAAGATGGAAGGGATTGCATCAAGATTATTGTATCATTGAATGCATGTGCTTCTATCCGGTGGTAAAGCATCAAACACCAAGAGAAGCTTGGTTCAGCTATATCACATCAACACTGGTGTGGCGGAGGCACATGTTTTATCCGTGCCCATTTGTGTGCCAGTAATGCGGAAGAGGGAGATCGGAAAGAACTGGGAACCAGAGAAGGGGGATTTGTGGCCTTCCAGATGTAGTTGGACTGAAATTCCCATTATCCTTGGCCATTGGTCATGCTGGATGGAGATGGTGGGAAATGGAGTCCAAAAACATACCCAGGTCCACAGGTTCCCCAACTTTGCTGCAAACTGCCTGCAGTTCCTGTGTACATACAAAATTCAGAAATTAAAATAGAAAGAAAGAATAGAGGATGCCAAAAGCATCATTGTGCTCTGGAAGCAATTCGTAACTCTGAATTCAGATGAGAAGAAGTTCAGAAGCAGCCATAATCTGAAGGAAGTCCCAGAGTGAGCGTGCCAGAAGCTTCTGGCTGTCCATTGTTTGAAACAGAATATTGGCTAAATGGGCCTACATTAGGTTCAGAAAAGGCAATTTCTTATGTTCTCATAATTATACTGGGATTTAGATTTGCTCTCCAGGCTATTGGCTTGGGGCCAATTCAGATGTTACATTATGAGCAAAAAGAGCAGAAATAAGAATTTTCTTCAGGGCTCTAGTGCCTTTTCCACTAATGAGCTAATATGTGAATCACAGAAATACAAAATTCACTCATGGTACTTCTGAGCTGTGAATATTCTGGTTCACACACCTAGATGTGTACAGCCTTGATGACTTACCTAAGGTTACATGAGCAGCTCTCTGCTTTCTCTGAAAGGGGTTGAGCCTTTGTGAGTTTGACTGGCCCTACCATTAGGGAGAGTGAGGTGACTGCCTGGGGCAGCAGCAGTCTATGGCGATTCCTCTTGAACCTCCCATCCATTTCCATCTGTTGCTACATGCCCTATAATGCCCCCCCCCCCATTCTGTCTCAGGGTCAGTGAGGGATGCCAGTGTTAGCTTCAACTGCCAGTTCCATTGTGGTACCACCTTGTCCTTTGCATCCGACAGCAACATTTCTGGGGCCAGCCAAGTGGCTATTAGCAACACTGGCTATGTTCTTCCTCCACTGTTGGAGGCAATATGCCTCTGTAAACCAGTGGCTGGGTATCACTAGTGGGGAGAATGTGGTAGGACTCAGGTCCTGCCTGTGGACTTCCTGTAGGCATCTGGTTGGCCACTGTGAAGACAGGATGCTGGACTAGATGGGCCATTGGCCTGATCCACCTGGGTTCTTCTTATGTTCTCAAGTGCCTGCTGAAGCCCCACCAGAAATGTACCTGGGGTCAAGTGGAAGGTGGAGGTGGAAACTCTGGATGCTCATGGGTGGAAAGACCTCAGTGCATTATTGCTTTCACCACTTAATATCTCATATCCAAATAGGTGAACTGTTTCCACGGAAAGCCCATTGTGCTGGAGGAGCTATGACCATTCCACCCCTAGGTTAGATTTGTTGTTGTTGTTTAGTCGTTTAGTCGTGTCCGACTCTTCGTGACCCCATGGACCAGAGCACGCCAGGCACTCCTGTCTTCCACTGCCACCCGTAGTTTGGTCAGAAGGTTAGATTTATGATGGCTTATTTACATGTACAAGCTGCCATTGGGTGCTGCAGTTGTCACATGATAGACATGAAATTTGCGATTCTGACCCCGGGGTAGCTCTGGACTTCCAGGAGATGTTGGTAGGGGTTTCATTCCCACTTCAGTCCCAGCTGAGGACCAGAAGTCTGCTACTACACTTCTTTCCCTCTGGTTCTTAGAATATCATTCACCGCCTTGTCTCTTTGAACCATAGTCATTTCTTGTGCACTGCACAATGGGAGCATGGAGAGAGCGCCAGTAGTGCCAGAATGTATTACAAGCTGAGGACAGGCCTGTTCAGTCATGCAGGATAACATGTGAGGGCTACTGTGCAGAGGCACCAGAGCTTGTATCCAGACCCTTGTCCTTAATGTCCCCAGATGTACTGCCTCTCTTTCTCTCCTACATATACATGTACATTGAGCATGAAGGTCTGCAGGGACAGTCTGACCTTGTTTAGCTGAATCTTGTTTAGCACAATCTTTCCTTTGACTATTTTCAGGTGCATTGCACGATTTGAACCTCTACACATGTTTTTGAACACTGGAGTGGATTTTGTTTTGGGGGGGAGGCGGGAAAAGGATTGCATGGTTTCTCGAATCTGATTTGTGAAGGATCCAGGATTTAGATCTAAGATCCAAGTCATCCCAGTGTGGACCGATTCAGTTTTTACCGAAAGCCATCAAGATATCAGAAGCATATGTCTCCTCCCCACTTCTCCCTTATAGTAATGAGTAAGCTTTGTTTATTTATTTTCCCACTTTCTCTGTAAAGTCAGGGAGCACCCATGATTACATTCCCATTTAACGAATGAGGCAGTCTTCGTAAACAGTTGATTTTCTTCAGGTCGTCGTCTAGAAATAACGAGTACAACCGTTTGTTCTTCAATCTGTCTTGCTGTTCTGTTGCTATCCTCCCAGCAGTCCCCAATTCTTTTATAACAGGGGGTGTGTGTGTGTGTGTGCGCGCCTGTATTTTATCGCTTGCAAAGATCCTCTGGTTTCAATTTCAGTTGTGAGACAGAAGAGGGAGAGAGAGGCAAAGTCAACATAAACAAGGTTTATCAAGTGAGCAAAAGTGGTCCAACCCCCCCCCCCATATGTCCCATCTCATACATCAAGACCCAGAAGCAATGATATCTGCATAAAATAAGAAAACAGGCAGATAGTGGTATCTATGCATGCATGGTATCACTACAGATATAGGTAGCTAGTCTCCATGGCTGCCGAGGGCTAGTGCCTTTGGGTGGATACTGGAGGGAAAAGAGCATTTTAGGGGGGTCTTGTGCAGGATCTGGGTCAGGGTCCTGGAGCCTTGGTTCTGCAGAGGATAGCAAGAGAAACAGCAACTGGAATATCTTATTGCACTTCACATGTTTTGTATTGGAAATGTAATACAGTGTTTTATATTGCAATCAGTATTTTATATAGCTGTTGTGTATTGGATTTTTGTTTTGTGCTGTAAGCCACATTGAGTCTTATTTTAATAGAAAAGTGAGTTCTCTCTCTCTCTCTCTAGATATAAAAAATCTAAATTGATACAATACATTTGCTTCCCTGTCAAAGGCCTCAATCTGCTTGACATTCTATAATGATGACTTATAGTCTAAAGAACATGATATAAAATGAAGAAAAGCATGTGTGAGTGGAGGAAGAAAAGCACAGAATCAAAGGAGCATGCAACCATAGAATTGTAGAGTTGAAAGGGACCCCCAAGGGTCATCCAGTCCAACCTGCTTGCAATGCAGGAATCACAGCTAAGCAAATCAGTGAACAGCATTTTCACCTTTCTTCGTAATGGCTAGAGAATGATCAGGTGACATGGCTGCTGATGGAGGCATTTCTGGGAGAGGAGAAGCCAAATATCAGTTGTTTCTAGGTAGGAGGGGGAATAATTTTCTAAGGCATACACTAATTTAAAGAGGGAGGAAGAAAAAAGAACCAGAGAAGAAAGAACTCCACTTATTGATTTATTTGCATTCGTATTTTGTGATCATCAGCCGGAGACTCTCTTAAATATGGATGTCATTTTTCACGGACCAACAGCTGATGTGTTCAGTGAGTAGGAACAAATAGTATAATCTCCTACAGGTTGTGAATGTCTCTGCCAGGGTTGTACCACAGGTTGCAATGCAGCTAATGTTACTTAATGAGTGTCAGCTGGAGTGCACAAGCAGGAAAAGATCAGCTAGGTCTCACACTTAAAAATATATAGCGATGGTGAGCTTTTAGGATGTATATTGCACCATTTCAATTGCCTCTAAAATGGGGCCTCCTCTGCCAAACTGTCAAAAATTTGGCTGCCCTGACCTTATGAAGGAATACTAGAATGCCTCAAAACGTCATGCCAGTTGGATGGTAACACTTATAGGCAGCAGAAGCTGGTCTGAGTCTCACCTTGAAAGCCATGGGAAGTAATGAATGAATGGGAGGAATGAAAAAGGAACGACTGAATTCCAAATCTGTTTTGAAAACGAATGTGATGCAAAGCGAAGAAATGACTAACGAACCTTACAATGATGAAAATGAATGGCATAACTAAATGCGGAGGGGGAGGTGGAATCTGACACACCCCTACTAGAGGGGAGATAAAGTTCTGAAAAGAATGCCTTGCTTCTCGAAGCAGCAGCTTATTCTTGCAGTCTATTTTTCTGGGATCAGCTGAAGGGAAATCATTATAGGGTCTCTGGGAGGATGCGTTACACACACACACACACACACACACACACACACATACTATGGCTTACACTCCTACACAAGCAATCTTCTTTGCTGTTTTTCCTTTTGGGTTCAGGCCAGCTCAATATGCCTGCCAAAAACCCACTTGGTGATACAAAAAGCAGCCATGAGCCTCTTGATTGTTGCCCTTTTCCTGTAATTTTAAAACATCTCCCGCTATCCTCTCACTGTACCACCTTTGCTGTAGCGAAGAGAACAACGGGCATGATTGGAAAAGAGGGATCTAAATGAGACACACCACCTGCGAAGCTCCTCTTGCCCTACTCAGGGGGCTGAGGAATTGGTACCCCACATTGGGAGCACAAAAGGAGGATATCAGGATGTGCCAAGAGACTTGTTTCCACAGTGATAACCTTTCCCACAATCTCCTACCTTGAGTTGCAGGAAGTACTTAGGTGGCATTTTATAGCTAGGCATGGACAAATCTGTCAATTTGGTTTCTCAGTTCTTTCTGATCTTCAATATAAAGGTAAAGGGACCCCTGACCATTAGGTCCAGTCGTGGCCGACTTTGAGGTTGCGGCAATCATCTCGCTTTATTGGCCGAGGGAGCCGGCGTACAGCTTCCAGGTCATGTGGCCAGCATGACTAAGCCGCTTCTGGCGAACCAGATCAGTGCACGGAAACGCCATTTACCTTCCTAACGGAGCGGTACTTATTTATCTTCTTGCACTTTGACGTGCTTTCGAACTACTAGGTTGGCAAGAGGATCTTCAACATTTTGTCAACAATTTGCATTTAAAAAATATATCAAAAAATCATCAGTATTTTAGTGCAATTTCCTCCTAATGTATACATTTTTATGCCATTTTGATTAATTTTGCAAGCAATTCCCATTACCACAATGCATTTTTGTACCTTATTGTTATACATGCATGCCTTTTTATGCACAATCTTCTCTAATATATCCATTTTTGATTGGACAACTGCATTACAAAATTTGGGGAAGTGTGAATTTCTAAGAATGGCTGCATTTAGGTTCACATATTGCTGTTAGTTACATTTGCCTTTAATTGTGAACTGAATCAAATTTCTTCCCTACCTTTAAAAATAAATAAATCTTAAAATGACTTAATTTTGTGTTGGGAAAATCACAGACAAGAACAGAGGAGAAATGGGCTTTAAACAGATTTATGCACAAAATTTGGTGGCTTGCTCAAGATGGACTGGTGCTGTATTGAGCAGTCATTTTTATATTTATACATGTTGTTTAGTTGGAGGTCTCTTTCACAAAAGTGTGGACTTTGAAGCATAATCATTTCTTTTGCTTTGTGTGTTAGATAGAGAAGTGTGGATTATGTAGTTTCTCATTAAAGTGTAAAGAAAAAACAGATTTCTCCCTGACCACTGATCTTGCTAGCTAGCGATGATGGGAGCTGCAGTCCAAAAACAGCTGGATACTCAAGTTTGAGAAACACTGGCTAGATGGATCAATGTTCTGGCTTGGTATAGAAAATATTCTTTGCTCCACTGCACTGGTGCACAGAATGATTGCACCAAATGAGGAGACCCACTGTTCTGGTTGCCACCGAGGAGTACAGTCGTACCTTGGAAGTCGAACGGAATCTGTTCCGGAAGTCTGTCCGACTTCCAACATGTTCAGAAACCAAAGCATGGCTTCTTATTGGATGCAGGAAGCTCCTGCAGCCAATTGGAAGCCACAGAAGCCCTGTCGGACGTTCAGGTTCCAAAAAAACGTTCGCAAATCACTTCCTGTGGAAACTCACTTCCTGGATTGCGGCATTCAGGAGCCAAAATGTCCGAGTACCAAGGTGTTTGGGATCCAAGTGAGAATGGACTGAGGGGTTGGATGAGTGATCGAAGAGGCTCTGTCTGGCTCAGAAAATGAGCCAAATTATTTCCCTGTGGTTCTTTTATTAATACTTTCTCTTTTCTGAGTTAATCTGAGAAAATGGAGTAGTGGATTTGTGAACACTACAAACAGCTTAGTATCAGGAGACAGAAGTCCAGATCCACAAACCATATTCACACCAGCATTTCAATTGGAGTGGACCCAGAAGCCACTGTTGGGTCCTGGGTCCATTCCGGAAATGGCCCAGGACTAGAGTTCCCTGAGATGTCCATGCTCTGCAGTTGCCACTTCCATAACATTTCAGAAGCCACAAATCATAAGATGGTGGAGGTCTTGTCAAGCTGCTTTGGGCTATATACAGAGTCTAGGCCGCTCAATATACATGAGGGTGCTATTCTGAATGCCAGCATTGTCTTTGGAGTTTTAGTGGAGCAGACTCATTTATTTCCCTATCAAAACTTTTTTTGTGGGAGTGGAATATGGCTCTTGGGCTCATCCATCTGCCCCCTCCACCAAAGAAGGCCAGTGTCCTCTGTACATCTGGCATCCTCCTGTTCACTGCTTGTTTCCATCTTTGTGATTTCATGCCTCTCGGATCATGTCTCTCTCTCTCTGCACTTCTTTGAGCAGTCCCTATAAAGGCTAGAGGTTATCTTTGTTCTCCTGTTTGCTACAATTGACTAATCTTTACCATGTAAATGTTGACAGTTCCCTTCCTTCCCTTTTTTTGTTTGCCAGAAGCCGTGGCTTTTTGCAGGCACACTTTCCTCTTTCTTCTGCTTCCCCTTTTCCATTTTTGGTGCTGTCATTTGAGCTTTTTGCAACCTGATCACCAGGGACATATTGACACTGATCGCTATTTAAAAGAGTAGAATGTAGGCACTACTATTTCAACGCTCGGGTCTTCAGTGCCTTTCCTTGGAAAATAAGACCTCTATTTACAGTGGGTTCTACCTTCCCAGTTAAGATATTGAGCATCAGGAGGACCCAAAGCTTTTTTTCCTTTATTTTTTTTACTTCTCCACTGTTCAAATCCTCAGAGGTCTAAACACCCCTGAGCAAAACCCTGAGCCTAAGGCAAGCCTAGAGCCAGCTCTGTCAATGTTTATTTTGTTTTCCTCTCCATTACAGATTTGTCTGTCCCTATATTTAGAAAACAAGACTCGGTTCCAATTGTATTCATTGTCAAGCATTCCTTCCACCTCGCTTCTCTTCTCCCGGGCTTAGTTTTGCCTCCTGCACAGAGAGAATTCATCATCATCATCATCAGTCTATTTATTTGCCACTTTCCCACAAAATTGAGCCGAAAGTGGCTCACAAGTAGGGAGGGTCAAATATGTCATTTCTTGGTTCTCCAGATTTTCATATCAGTTTGTGGGTGGAGCTTTAAGAACAAGTTCTCATGAAATTTCATCAGCATTTTGGTATCAAATTCTCCTACTGTATATATTTTTCAATGCAATTTCCTCCGATAGACACATTTTTGCAAAACTATTCTCCCCAATAGAATACATTTGGTATGCTGTTTCCACTAATCTATGTGTTTTGTGCAAACTCACCCCCAATAGATTTTGGAGGTTGTGTGTATGCATTATTTGGCTAGAGATCTGCATTACGCAAGTGTGAATTTTGAAGGATGGCTGTATTTCACATCTGGTTTCAGAAAGTGCAAATTAAAGTAGGTTCTCTTTTGCCCAGGCAGACACATTGTGTGACTCATGAGAGCAGCAAAATAGCCAGACTGTACAATGGTGATGGGAAAAATCAGGCCAAATCTTTATTGACAGTGGCAGGCAGGGCTGGGGTTGGCATGGCCTTGGGTCCCAGGATGAGTTCCATTGTTCCACAAGCCCCATGTTAATGGAATGGATCCACTGGGTTTGGATTGCTCCAAACCTGTTCGGCAGGAGTCAGCAGTGTTGAACCTTGCTGTGGTGCAAGCCAGATTCCCACCAGGCAGATACCAAACCCACGCTCGAGTTTGCCATAGTCAATCCTTCCCTCAGGCCCCTTATGGAGGCCCTCTACACTGTGTAGATCCTGACCAATGCCATTTCTGCCCTCATACAAACAATGTTCTTCCACCTAACAGAGAAAAGCCATAATTTCACTGAGGGAAGGTGTTATGTACTGAGTTGAATAGGATCCAAAATGCAGCAGTCTGATTGGTCCTAGAACAATAGGATTCAGAATGCAGCAGTCTGATTGGTCCTAGTACAATGCAGCAGTATGATTGGTCTGCAGGAGCCACCCAACCCAGCTCCAGATGGAAGTGAATCCACAACCTGATTGGCCTACAGGAGAATTCCGGAATTAGCCAATCACGTGCAGCCCATTGTGTAAATAATGTATATAAAGCGGATACTTTGAGGGAACTTTCATTCCTCCTCACCACTATGAGCTGAATAAAGAGCATGAAATCCATCTCGACTCCAAATATATTTCAGAAAGGCATGGGAAAAAACCCAACTGAGTGTCAATCATGTTGAGAAAGAAAAAACTCCTTTTTGGCTCTGTCAACCAATGACCCAAAATTGCTCAGTGAAGGCTCTAACCTAAGGGTGGATGGGTGGGCAGCTCTCAAAGCAAAATGGCTGTGAACTCCAGGGGATGCAGTCTTGTATAGGCTTTCCCCTCCCCTCTTCAGCAAGGGCTCATGGGACAGCTTTTTCCATGAGCCCATCACACAGAGAAGATACTGGGCAAAACCTTGCCCAGTATTTTGCTGCAATCTATGGGCTACAGCACCACCAGGCAAAGGCGTCCTGTGCTTATTGGGCACAGAATGGGTCTTAGATGCAAACTGAATTGAATCTCTTCCCTCATCCCTACTCATAATATACCAATTGAACAGTGATAAATGTAACAATTGGGGAGAACCACACTGAGAACAATTAAAATAATCATAATTCCAATAAATGCAGACAATAAATCCATACAAGGTTATATGGAACATTATGCTAAACAGTACAAACACGGCAACTGAATTTAACACATGTTAGAGAGAGCAATGTCCATCACAGAAATAAAACAGTACTATACAAAACTAAGGGGGGGGGAAATTACCCAACTTAATTTTACTCAGCGTAGACCTAGTTAACTTAATGGAATGAAGTTCTCCAGGGCCATTAATTTCAACGAGTCTACTCTGAGTAGGGCTAGCTTTGAATGCAACCCATTGTTTCCAAAGGACATCCCCCTGAAGCTTGCCACAATTAATTAATTCCTGGACAGAGCAAAATGGAGCTGCCTGAAAAGATTCATGTCTAGTAATCAAGCTGGGCTATTCTTGCGCTGAAGAAATTTACAACTGCCCAGCCATTCTAAGAGTTATCAATACTACAGGTAATAACTCATAGGTATTAATCTCCTGACTAGGGGCCTACAGCCAAAGGCTTGCTAGTTAATTCAGATCAATATGTGAACTTCACTTCTTCCCTCTTCTGCAGCTCCTGGCAATCTGCCTCTCTTTCCTCTGCTCATTCTCACTACCAGTTTTTTGATTGCTGACAGATGTCTCTTCTGGCCTTCTGTTTCTTATATTCTGTCCAGCAGGGAGCCTCTGCCCTTTGATATCTTTCCAGGTACCAGTGTAGTTCCAACCACCCAGATTCCCCTTATCGGATGATAAATGGGGATCAAGTCAAGAAACCTCAGAAACGGCCTTGAACTAAATCAGACCATTCATCCATCCAACTCAAACTGGCAGCAGTTCTCCAGGCTTCCAGGCAGGATCATTCTCAAGCCCTACATAGAGATGCTAGTATGTCATGCTGCCGCAACAAGGCCAGGCATCAAGGTCAGAAAGGGAGGTACCACTTATTCATGAGAGATAAGGCCAACAGTGGCTATCTGCCCTGATGACTACACCAGACCCTCCAAGTGTTCCTATTTTCCAGGGACATCCCTGATTTAGAGAAGCTGTTCCAGTTTCGATCCTGGAATATCCCCCTTTTCCTTAGCATGTCCCTATTTTCATTGGAGAAATGTTGGACGGTATGGTGAAGCATATGCATTGCATGCAAAAGGCCCCAAGTAATATCCTTGGCATTTACAGTTAAGTCTGGGAAATATTCCCACCTGAAATTCTGGAGAACAGCTGCTAGTTAGTATCCACTGACGATGCTAATGTGTCCCCAGGTTTTTTTGAATACCAAATCTTAGTGTGACCCACAAGATTTTTTTGCAGTATGGTAAGAGTTCCATGTTTTGTGACACTGACCTTTTTAGTATGTGACTACATCTGAAAATACACTGCTATTAGACTAGCTTTCCCCAAACTGGTTGTTGTTGTTGTTGTTGTTTTTATTTTAATTATGTATTTTGTGGTTTTATAATTTGATTTTATTCTGTGAGCTGCCCTGAGACCCCTGGGGATAGGGCGGTATATATATTCAAGCAAGCAAGCAAGCAATGATATGGAGTTATCCACCCCCCGAGCCATCTGAAGGCAATTCTGTATAGGGATTTTTAAAAATGTTTAATGTTTTATTGTGTTTTTATATATGTTGGAAGCTGCCCATATGTTGGAGGCTGGGGCAACCCAGTCGATGTGTGGGGTATAAATAATAAAATTATCATTACAGAATGGGACGTCCCTATTTTCATTGGAGAAATGTTGGAGGGCATGCTGTGCTCTGCTCCCACTGATGGAGACAGCATACCTCAGAATAGAAACCACAAGAGGGGAGGGGAAATACCTTCCAACATGACACGGTCCAAATCTGGGACACTGTTTTTTGGGTCCGCACTCCCACATGAGTCACATGACCCACACAAAATAATGCCCTCCCCCAAACTCACTTTTTCAGGCATTTTCTTCTTCTTTTTTTGCATGCCAAGCTTGGGGGGAAATGCAGCCTGGAATCACACAAGATCATGGCAGCCATTTTCTCTCACGAGAGAAAACGGGATTTCCTGTGTTTTGCAGGGTGGCTGGGTGTGAGAGTGCCGTTGTGCGCTTTCTCATAGGTATCTCCTTGGCAAATGTGAGAGCAAGGTGCTGGAGTAGATGGGCCTTTGGCCTGACCCATCACACACAGCACATATATTAGGCATAACTGAATAGAACCAGACAGCTGGACAAGACCTCAGAGGTCTTCTAATCCAAGCACCTACGGATGCAGGAAATCTGCTGCTATAGCATCCCTGATGGGTGGTCATTATATTAAAAAAAAGCATCCTCTCTAGCTCTACCAGACCCCGTGGGATCTAATTCTGTGTAAGCATGGACCAGATGGCACACCTTTCCTTCAGGCCCCACCTGTTTTGCAGAAGAGCAGCCCGAGGACAGTAAATCACTTTGCAAACTAATCCACATTTGGCATGCATTACAATTGCTGATGGTGGATGGCAGCAATAAATTGCAGGGGAGTTTCTGCAAGTCAGTACTGACGCCATCAGCGGTGCGTGGGCAAGAAAAGCCTCTCCACGTTATCAGTAGTAAGAACTGCTATTCTGCATTCTCAAGCTGCCCCCCCTTTCTTTTTAGAGCAGGGAAATGAAAACTGAGAAATGCAGCCCAGATCCAAAATATATATGTTTCAGTCTGATAGGTTATTGCAGTTGCCACCTATAAAAAATCCTATTCTTTCCCCCGATGTGAAATGCGCAAAACCTTCTCTCTGTATCTTTTCTTTCCCTGCCTCCTTCCACCTCTTCTTCCCCTCTCAAATGAATATGCAAAGTTTCATTGAGATGTCGCTAAATAAGCTGCTGGAATCAGGGCAACACCCATCCACCCCTCTAGGGTTAGTGTTTGATTAGTTTTCAGAATAGCTTAGCGCTTCTCCAGAAGCAGTCTTTCCCCCAGGAAATTTGAGGCGGCCACAATCCTGCATGCTTACCTGGGAGTATTTAGTTATATTTTATACTTAATTGAATGGTCCCGAGGTGAGATACAAAAATGTAACAATCAAACCAAACACAATTTACATTCAAATCATGAAATAAAACCTTGGGGGGTGGGGTGGGCAAATTAACACACATACACACACACCCAAAGGCAATAAAGAACAGCATTGCAGGAGGAGAGAAGACAACTCATTCAACCAAAGAAAAAGCAATGAGAATCATACAGGGGTGCCGGAAGACACACCTCAGAGGGGAGGTCATTCCACAACCTGGGAGCCACCACAGAGAAAGCTCTGAGTGAGAATTACTTCTGTGCAGAGGTGCATAGGCATCAAACCTCTGAGCAGAAATTGCAATCTGTGTTACAGGTTTACCTCTTTCACTCTTTAGGTGGAGAAAGGGTGATGTAAGTTGCCCATGCTGATTGGTTTGTTAGAACTGCACTTTTTCAACCTAAAGAATGTCCAAACTGGCTCACAACATCAGAATGGTGTATGAGAAGAAAATAATGCTTAATAAAATGTAACAGTGTTCCAAGGCAGTTCATTAACAAGATAGTTCAGGTCAGCAAAACTTAAATCAAGGAAGAATCATTATTTTCATTGTCCCTTCAACACATCCCATATTAACACATTTGGCCAAGTCAAGACTACACTAAGGTGATAATTCCCAGCATGCACTTAACTGGAAGTGTGTTCATTAAATTTGGTGGGACTTACTTCTGAGTAGACATCATCAGACTGGACAATCCATTTGCAAATCATATTAAAGCATAGCAACAGAAATAACAAGACAAAATCTAAATTACTAGTAAAGTTAGATATCACCGAAGAGAGGCAAAATGTAAATCTGGATATACTGATAGTCCTCTAGCTGATTTCTGACTTTTGACTGTTTAACAACAGCAACAACAAAATGAAAATGTGGAAGGAGAATAGATAACAAGAATGAATTTGTGCATGGAAAAGATTCAAATTCAGTTCAGTTCTGATACTCAAGAAATATTCCTGGGTTCAGAATTCTTTATTTCTCTGTCTCTGGTACCATTATCTGGTTGGTGGATCGTTGGGCTTCAGTAAAAACCAAAGTGGGACGTGGGTGGCACTGTGGTCTAAACCACTGAGCCTCTTGGACTTGTTGATCAGAAGGTTGGCGGTTCAAATCCCCACGACGGGGTGAGCTCCCTTTGCTCGGTCCCAGCTCCTGCTAACCTAGCAGTTTGAAAGCACACCCCAAAAGTGCAAGTAGATAAATAGGTACCGTTCCAGTGGGAATGTAAATGCCGTTTCCATGCGATGCTCTGGTTTCAGTGTTCCATTGCACCAGAACCGGCTTAGTCATGCTGGCCACATGACCCGGAAAAACTGTCTGCCAACATACACCGGCTGCCTCAGCCTGTAAAGCGAGATGAGCACCGCAACCCCAGAGTCGTCCGCAACTGGGTTTAACTGTTAGGGGTCCTTTACCTTTTTTTACCTTTAAAAACCAAAGTAGATCCCACAAGCTTGAAATCTGTACACACTCTTGAACTAAGGATTCATTAATCAGTCTGTTGATGTTCTTGATAATTTTGAATATGTATGCTAAGGCCATTCTGCCCTGCTTCCACATTAATTTGTGTTTTGTTCTGTTGTTTAAAGAACAGCGCTGTACAGATTTTCATACCAATTTCTAAAACTATTTTGTTTCAAAATACACATTTCCCCATCATTTCCAATCTTTCTGAATAGTCAAGGACTGCATCACAGCATTCAAAGGAGTGTAACATCCAGGGAATAGCTAAATCCCAATCCACAGACTAAACTGAGAGGTGCAGATCAAGTCCACAAGCATATTTAATATTGACCCAGACTCAACAACAAGGTAATAAATGGCATGAAGCACAATGTAAGGTCTCTTTTATAACAATTCATTTCAACACAAATCAAGAAAACCCAAGTAAGCTTACAATCAATGCACCAGCCAATGAATCAAAATCAACTTGTACATATATATCCAAGGCAGGGACGCAGAAGCTGTTTGCTAAGCCTCTTCGGGTACATCATTAAGATGTGACGTTAATTTCCCACTGAGCCTAGTGATTTGGGAAGACAAATGTGATAAAGTGAAAGAGACTTGCAATCCAATAAATCCAATGGGGACACACCAGCAAATGCCTAATTTGTTAAGGGTTCTGAGAGTGGTTAGGAGACCCTTATTCCCCTAACAGTGCTACAATTCCCAGAGTGGTTTAACAGTCAATCCTTCCCCCCCCCCCCCGGGAACTATAAATTGTAGCTCTGGGAGCAGAAAAGGGCTCTCCTAACAACTCTCAGCACCCTTTACAAACTGCAGTCCCCCTGACTCTTTAGGGGAAGCTGTGACTGTTGTGATAGTGCTTCAAATGAGTAATGCAGGTGGATAATATTCTACATCATGTAGAATCAGTGGCGTAGTGTGGGGGGTGCAGGGGGGGCCGGCCACACCGGGCGCAACATCTGGGGAGGGCGCTCGCACTCGCAGCCCTCTGCCCCTACCTGACTCACTCACTCTCTCTCACTGCAGTGCTGGCTGTGCGAATCTGATCCGAGCCGCCCGGTCGCCACCCACTGTGGAGGGGAGGGTGCCAGGCGTGCGGTGCGTTGTGGAGAGAGAGCGAGGGACTATCTGGGGGAGGGACAGTGCAGCGGGGGGGGGGGCGCAAATTACTTGCCTTGCCCCGGGTCCTGACAACCCACGCTACGCCACTGTGTAGAATGTATATTGAGTTTCTCTTTAACATTCTGTCTCACATGAACAATATTCATACATGGTACAAGTACCAGAAGAGCAGCTCAATTCTATGTTGTTTTTTCATCTACACCTCTGAAAAAAGCCCCCCAATATATCTTTTGCAAACCTTTCTGCAAAACGTGGGGTTCCCCTAAGCCTGTTGATATTTTCCTTTTGTGTGCAGTACTTTTAAATAGCAGTAACTGCCAGACTTTAAAAGCCTTTGAAGAAACGTCTTCCAACCATCGGTGGCCACTGAGGAAACATCTTTAGCTGTTTGCTTGTAAAAAGATGAGAGAAAAGGTCATCTCTTCCCTTGGTGAGCAAGGGTGGGGGGGGGGAGCAATGTGAAATCGAGTTGCGTCTGAATCCCATCCAAAGCTAATTTGGAAGGAATTGCTCCAGTGAAACATCAGTGAGAGCTTCGGAGGAAGTTAATAAAATAATTTCAGTGTGATTGGCAAAATTTCTCAGGGGTATAGATGCGTTTCTAACTTGCACTTGGATTTTTGCCCAGGATGAAATTCCAAGGGAATTTGAAAGACCAGGTAAAACATCTGGAGGGGTGTTAAGGGAAGGATTTTCAATAAAACTTCTTCTGAGGAAGTGTTGTACATCTATGTTCTGAGAGGTGCACATGTTCATGACTGTCTCACGGTGGCAAGAGTAATTTTGGATAATTTCCGAGCTCAGTGCACATATTTATACTGGCAGAGGGGACTAATGGGAAGAAGTACAGAGAAATAACAACAGTTCCAACTACAGACCAAGCAATTATGTTTTAATGAAAACACATAGTGGCCTGGTTTGCACATAATGCTAAATCATGGTTGAGCATTATGTATGAACCCATGGTTTAGTATTATGTAGGATTTATTAACTTTAGTTAAAGGTTGCTCATAAGCCAAGGTTTCCAGTTGGTTTCCAGACATTAGTTAATATTAACCATCGCTTAGTAGACGAAGAGGAGTTTGGATTTGATATCCCGCTTTATCACAACCCGAAGGAGTCTCAAAGCGGCTAACTTTCTCCTTTCCCTTCCTCCCCCACAACAAACACTCTGTGAGGTGAGTGGGGCTGAGAGACTTCAGAGAAGTGTGACTAGCCCAAGTTCACCCAGCAGCTGCAAGTGGAGGAGCGGAGACACGAACCCGGTTCCCCAGATTATGAGTCTACCACTCTTAACCACTACACCACACTGGCTCTAGTATACACACAGGTCAAACCTTCTTCTTAAGCGGGGTTAAAGAGCTGTCACTGCTGCAGAGCTACAGAGCCATGAGGGAAGAGCAGCAAAAAATCCCAGCTGTTCTCAATGTTCCGTTGCTTTGAGTGCTGCTTTTAACTATTTGTGACATCATAAACCAAGGTTCAGGTGATCATTTGCCAGATGCCACAGTTTTAACTATGGTATATTAAGCTCCATTGAAAAGAATGGAGATTATTTCCAAGTCAATGTCTGTGTTGAAGCAGGTAGATGATGTCTTCATAGAGGAAGCAGATGCTGTATCTTGATGCTACAAGAAGTATCCAGTGTGACATAATAATAATAATAATATTTTATTTATATCCCGCCCTCCCCAGCCAAAGCTGCGCTCAGAGCAGCTAACAACAGTAAAAATAGCACAGTTTACATAAAATCACAGTCAATTAATTGAAATACATTCTAAAATCAGTTCAGAATCAAATTAATGGCAATTATTGGGCTAGAGTTCTGTGAAGATTACAGAAGGAAAGAGGGGGTCAGACTGTGCCTTGGCCAAAGGCCTGGTGGAACAGCTCTGTCTTGCAGGCCCTGCAGAAAGATGTCAAGTCCTGCAGAGCCCTACTCTTGTGACAGAGCGTTCCGCCAGATCGGGGCCATGGCTGAAGCTTCTTCATGCTATGTCAGATCATTGGTCCATCTAGTTGAATATTGTCTGCGCTGACAAGCGGGGTTTCACAGAGAGGTGTTTCCCAGTCCCACTTGGAGATGCCAGGGTGATTCCAGGGGAGCCCTCTGCAAGCAATGCATGTCTCTGCCACTGACCTATAGCCTCTCCCCTGACATATTATGGGACTCATGACTGCATTTCATTGGGAAGTAAAGCGTGGAGAGTATGATATGTGCAGTATCTTGGCTTCTCCATGGTAGACCCCTTGCTGAGAATGTTCCATGTATTGAGGTTCCTGCTAAGTTTCTCATTCCACTGTTGGAATCTCTGCAATGCAGCACTCCAAGAGAACACGGTATTAGAATAACACTAGCTGAGGCTGATATGATGCTTTTGGAATTATGCGGCTGTGAGGTTGGTACGGTTGTCTTTCCGGTAAATCGACGCAGTGATCAGTTGCAGATCGTGATTAAGGAAGCCTATGCAAATCTGTTTCCTTGCATCTGCCTTCAGATAAATCTTTTCATGTGACTTGTCCTCTGAACATCTTCCAGGCACACCAAAATATGTTGCAGAAGATTCTGTGGAACATTCTCCAGGCAGTAGTGGCTGCTGCCCATTAGGGTGGATGAGGCAGAAAGACAGAGGAGCCAATCATAAGTGGAGCCTGAGCCAATGAAAAGCAGAGCCAACTGATTCTAGATTGGTCCCCAACTTCCCCTCTGCTGAGTTCTAGATGTGAAACACTGGGATCAGTGCTATTTTTCTAGAAAAAGAGGTGTTGGAACTCACCATGAACACCTCCCAATGGCGTCCACCTGAGAGGTGCCAGAACTGTGTTCCTGTGAGTTTCCTCTGAAAAGAAGCCTTTACTGAGACAGAGGAATAAGCTGAGTACGAACTGAGGTTGATGGGGCAATGACCTCTTTCTTCTAATGGACCAGCTTCCACTTGTTCTTCAGCACTTACTCAGCTCTGCAGGACACTGACTAAGCCTATTGGGATTCACTCTCACTTTCACCTCCCCACTGCCTCCTACAAGACATCCCACATTCCATTGCAAGTGTAGCCTGAGATGGGGGCAGAGGATGCTTCTGGAACTCCTGAGAAGTCTGCAAGGGGTGGAAACACAGTTAGAAAACCCACGACTTAGGGTTAGCTATTCCGTATAGCCTACCACCTCAGCCTTCTTGTGAATTTGCTTGCTGCTCTACTGTCTTCGATGTCTTTACAGCTACATTTTTTTCTCAGCATATGATACAGCCAAGTGTGAAGATAAGCTAGCATTAACACCTGCTTAAAATAGAAGGAAAAAAAACACTCCTTCATAAAATATGAACTGGGGAGTGCATAATAATTTATGTGTGACACTACAGATAGTAAGCTATTTCTGTAGGTTTGCAGGGGTGTTGAAGAAAGATACGCAATCCAATCCTAACCACATTTTTTTAACATAGAAGTGCATCCCATTGATTTCATTGCCATTTGTATTCATATAAATGTGCTTAAGTCTGCAGTCTCTTTAGGTTGCTTAGGCTTTTAATATAGCTTGAGAATGGTAATTGCACAGCACAGATTAAAAAATGAGAGTATTTTCTCAACACTTTCCATAGTGATTGTATCTTCAATTATATATGTTGCAGCATATAAAATTAGGTGCATGTCGATTTCCAACACCATCACCATTAGTGTGAAATGACAATCCCAAATGAATTTTGCAAATGTCCCCAAACAGATAGATGATAGATAGATAGATGATAGATAGATGATAGATAGATAGATAGATTAGATGATAGATAGATGATAGATAGATAGATGATAGATAGATAGATAGATGATAGATAGATAGATAGATAGATAGATAGATAGATAGATAGATAGATAGATAGATATAGATAAACAGCTAGGTATTATTCCCATTTTCGGGGGCACATTCACAGTTAGATGACTACCAGCATTTGCAGGTATAGCTCTGATTTTTATTGAACATTTACAGTATTTCTCTGTGATTGTTAACAATACTTAAATGTTCTTCATTCTGTTGGCATCACATACAATATTATTAAAGACGGGAAGAGTTTGAGAAGAGAGGAGGAACATTTTTTCAGCCCGAGGGACACATTCCCTTCTGGGAAATCTTTTGAGGGCCGCATTCAAGTGGAGCGTAGGGCCAGAGACATTGGAAGCATGAATGTGAATTGGACCTTAGTATAATTGGCCAGTGTCTACACTCACTCACAGGAAGCTTTGAGTTCCTTGACTCATTCCAGCCAGGATGGTGTGGATGGAGAGGGGACGGGGCCTGGGAGGAGTCCTGAACAATGAATAGAGAAGCATGGAGGGTCACATTTGGATCGCTGGCCTCAGATGCCCCACTCCTGTGTTAACAGCCCTCCTCCATGTGGTACAGTTATTCCAAGACCGTACCATATTAGGGTGCAGATGCATATAGTGGGAGAAGCAAACATTTTAAATACTCATCTGCATAAAAACTAATCTGTGCTCCCTTCTGGGAATCACTTACCTCATATTAATAGAACGACAGGTGTGGGGGTCTGTGTTCTTTCTGTGCACAGACCTCTCTGTGATGTGTGTCTTTCATTTGGAGAGGCCTCTCCCCATTTCCATGTTACAAGCAGTGCTTGAGATGCACTCTGTGTCCTGCTGGCCAAGCAATCTGACATCTTGTAATAAGGGTAAGGAGCAGATGGAGAGGGAAGAGCTACAGGCTTCATGGGAAAAAATAAAAATAAAATAAAGCATTTTCCTATAAAGATACTGAGGGCACATGGCTCTTCCCCCTCGATCGACACTACACAGGCTGTACCTGTTAGAGGGTAATGTTGCCACAGGAGAATTCCACCCACCCCCTCACCATATGATCACACCTAGATATATTCAGGTCTCTCCATGCCCACCTCATTGCACAAGGGGCTGATGGCTTTCAACTAGATCCTGACTCAGAACAGGAGGGATGGGGGGGGGAGAGAGAATGATGATGTTCCAAGCTCCGCCTCCCAAACCAGCTTTGCCCATCTGAGTCACCAGAGTAGGATGCCATGCAGTGACAGATGGTGCGCAGAGAAGAAAAATGCAAATGAGCTCCACGGTAGATTGCAAGGCCTATGAGCAAGGACCGTGCCATTGCTATGCCGTGCAACATGTTTATCTCACCACAGGCACTAAATAAGACTCCGACTGTGGCGATGCTGCTGTGACCTTTTGGCATGTATTTCCGTTGAGCAGATCTGAGCAGCGTGCCTGCTGGCTCAACAAAGCTATAACTGTATCTCTCTCTGTGTGCAGTGTTGGCTGCTGCAAGCTGGCACTGGTAGGGCAGAAGGCAGAGAGGGCAACAGGGAGCGGACCCAGAGCCAATGGCAGGCAGAGTCAACTAATCCTGCTCCATGCTGAGTTATAGACTGGCGACCCTGACTAAGGGTGCTGTCATGGGTGCTCCCCAGCCAAAGGAATGCTTTGTTGTTGGTACAGGGGTCCCACCACCGCCCCTCTCTCTTGAGTCAAACGCCGGCCCCAATTCCCTCAGTGCACACTCATCAGCGTCCTACCAGTCCACGACAGGGGCATTCAGACATGTGGAATATTGCATTCGTTTTCCTGGTGTTTTCTGAAATTCCTTTCAAACTACAGTACCTGCTGTGTTACGGAACTGCGGTTTTTAAACCAATGCACTGGCTTGTCGTGCTAAATTTCATCCACACTATTGAGTACGATGTGATACAATGAGTGTCATTGGATAACATTGCTGCTCCCCTACCATGCTTTCTATACGCATGTGCTTCTGTTCATGAAAATGGCAGGAAAGAACTGCATGCTAGTATACCACCCCAAACTTTGCCATTTCACCCCCACTATTTTGGGAGTTCAGGGGGCTACAAGTGGATTTTTCTGGGATCAAATAACAAAGGATCAGATAACACAGAAACGAGCAGTAAACCTGCACTATATTCCATGAGTTTTCCAGAAATGGTTTTAACATTATTTGAAAGCTCAAATGCAATGCAAAAAAATAGCAGTTAGGGAAACACTGGAGAAGTTGAATAAGCTGATGTGTGAATGCAGCCCAAGAAGAAGTAAACTGACAGCTAATGCCTGGACTAAATGTAAGAAGGCAAACAGGAAGCTGGGGGCAGATTGATAGGGCAGTGAGCTATTTGCCCTAATGGATCAGCCGTCTGTCTGTCTGTACCATCTATTATATATCTATCATCTATTACCTTTCCACTTTCCCCACCCCTTCTCAATAATGAAAACAAAACAATCAGAGTAAAGTCTCTATTTATAATAAGCAGCGTAAGCAGTCAAGGAGGGCCAGTCCCATTGCAGGAGCGGAAGGACCACAGCCAAGTGGTAGAGAAGAAGAATCCCTGCAAGTTCAGCCCAGGTAGGACTGGCAAAGATCTCCTCCCAGCCAGCGGAGCCCTTCTGTTGGTCAGCAGAAACATTCGTGAGCTGGATGGACCAATTGGTCTGACTTGGTGTAAGGCAGTTTTCTGAGATCCCCTAGCGAAAACTGTACAGGGACGGGATAATGCCATTCTGCATTAGTGCTGGTCTGTGTTTGCCCAGTTTTGTGGATTTTACAAACTGTGACATTCATTTCAGCCCTCCCTTCAGAAGAAGAAGAAGAAGAAGAAGAAGGGAGGGTGTGTGTGTGTTTTTGAGACGGAGGCCAAAATGTTGCAAACTGTTTCTTGGTGAAGGGAGTGCTTACCATAGCAGCTGACTGTGTCCTCCCACGCAACCCACCCACCCCCTCCTGTTTCTTTTTTACAGTTTTAAAAATAGTGCCTCTTCCAGTCTTGGCAGCAGCAAACTCTTTATGGTGTTAAAGCTGCCATATCCCCCAGCACTGGAAGCTGGAGCAGAGTTCCAAGCACCGCCTGGCTTCTCCTCCAAGTGTCCCTAGAATGACATTATCCATCCCAGAGGATGGATATGAGAGCCACCACTTTGCTGAAGCTAAACAGGTCTGGGCTAGGATGGGATGGTAGACCCCTTGAGAACCACAGGTGGTCTGCATTGGGTTGAAAGGCTGAAGAAAGGTGGGCTGTAGATGCCAGAAAATAAAATTATTGTTGTTATTTACTATTAATTACATTTGTATCCCTCTTCCAAGGAGCTCAAGGTGGCTCACATAGTTCTCCTCCCCATTTTATCCTGACAACAACCCTGAGAAGTAGGTTGGACTGAGGTCAAGGTCACCCAGCAAGCTTCATGGCTGGGTGGGGACTTGAACCCTGGTTTCCCAGGTCACAGTCCAACACTCTCATTACTGTGCCACACTAGCATTGTTCCAGAGGCATTTGGAGAGGCACATATGACAGCAGCTGGGATATGCTTCTGGTCACCAGTCATGGCTTGTGCAGTAGCTTTTAAAATGTACATAAGAAAGGTGAAGAAGAAAAAGGGGTTGCCCCATTATTATTTTTACGTGCATAACAGGAAAGACAGGAAGTCACCAGTTGTCATATTAAGCAGCCCCTCCCTAAAATTGTTTCAACCAGTTTTTCTAGAAATAGACATGTTGGAACTCACCATGAACCCTCATTTTCTTATAATGGCAATGGCGCCCACCTGAGAGTTCCAGTGAGCTCCAGCTGAAAAACAGCCCTGATTTCAACCTCTATTGCCCTCCTTCCCCAAACAAAATGGCATACTCAATATCCCACATGCGACTATAGATAGGAAATTGGGGAGGGAGGATATCCGTTTTGCCTGAGAGAGGGACGGTGGCTTTGCCTAACGGGTAGAGAATAAGTAAATAAAATAAAATATAGAACAAATCACCAGAAAGTGGGAGCCTTTG
Source organism: Podarcis tiliguerta (assembly GCF_965153285.1). Classification (NCBI taxonomy): domain Eukaryota; kingdom Metazoa; phylum Chordata; class Lepidosauria; order Squamata; family Lacertidae; genus Podarcis; species Podarcis tiliguerta. The sequence continues at coordinate 53,585,202 of NC_139543.1, read as the reverse complement.
ACCTGAAACTGGAAGCTCAGGTGGTGTATGGCCCTGTTCTCGATCTACAAGTAAATAATAAACTTCTTCAGGTAGCCTAGCAGAAAAGGCAGGTGTCAGTAAACATGGAACAAGGTGGATCCATAAAGGGAGACCATTTGACATTGCTGGGCAGAAAGTGAAGGCAGTAGGTAACTTCTCAGCCTTTACAAGTCATCACTCAATTGCTGCCGCATCATTTGCGAAATAGCCATCACATCCTGGTCACAACAGACTGAGCTTTTGTTTCCTCACTTTTCAACAGAGGCCATTCGCTTGCACAGGTGCAATTCATTGAGTGATGAGCACCAATGCTGTCAATAGCCAAAAATAATAGCTTGGAATAAGGTGGGGTTTCCCCCCTCTCCCAGGCTCAAAATATTTGCAGCCATTGTGAGTTGAACTCCCTTGATGTGAAACCCTTACACATTCATCCCATTTAAGAAAAGAGCCGAAAGGAGAGTTTGCACATCTTTAATGAGGCATCCAGCAATGTCAGTGCAGGTGTGAATCAGCGATGTGAGGCTCAGACAAATCGAGAACAAGGTGCTTACTGTTTTCTATTACTAATGATCTTGCGGCTCGATCCCACACGTCCTTTCTCAGAAGTCCCAATATAGTCAGTGGGACTTACTGCCTTGTAACTGCATACACAGATATGACTAAACACAAAACCTAAAGAGCAGGGGTGCAGAACGTTTTACTCTTTAAGGGGCCATTGACCAAAGGGGGTGAAACTCATCTGGTGGTGGTCAGACCCAGATCGAAGGTGGGCAGCGACAAAAGTGGGCACAGGTTGCAACAGCTGGAGAATTGCTGTCTTCTCTCTCTCTTTCTCTGCCATTCTGCTCCCACAATTTCTTGCTCTCCCCCACATTATTTTCTTCCATGATCATAGGACTGAACTCCTTCCTTGCACATCAGATCACCTGCAGCACTGTTCCCTCACATCTGCATAACAGCATCCTAGAGCTGTATACCATGCACATTGTGTTACATGTGGCTAGAATTTCCTCTCTGTAGTCAACCCATTTTTCAACACACTTAGAGCTTTTATATAGCATTATTGCCAGGCATGTAACCATATATTTTTCCACTGGAAGTTCTTTAGTGATTGCACATGAATCATCCCATGATTTCTTGATGCTATCAAGAGTGAAATAGTTAAACACAGCAGCATCTGAATTGTCATCTTGCTGAGATGATTGGAACAAGTAAGAAAATGTCCCAGCTATTGTCTCCATCTCTCCTCAACCCCCCCAAAGAAGTCAGTTTTTAGTAGCGGCTCACACTGTTCACATAGCCAAAGGATCCTTTGCCACCCTAACAGCCAGAGATCTTGTTTACTCTAGAAAACAGGTATTTTGCAGGGAACAAGCAAATTGCTCCAGAGAGCTAGAGATAGTGAACTGCTGTGTGCCCAGTGGCTAACAAGCACTTATTCCTTCAACAACCTATTCATACATTGCATCATCTGCTGATTCCCTGTGGTCAGTGTGTATTTGCAATGTCCTGACCACGGAACGTAGGATGTGATGTATTGATTGAGTTCCTTTGCATCATCTTGTGTATCGTGGGTCATAGGATCAAACTTCCAGCACAGGTATCTTGCAGCTGTCAGATTCATAAGACTGTGTGTGTGTATATGTGTGTGTGTGTGTGTGTGTGCGCGCATGTTTTTAAATTTTAGTCCCCAAGTGTCTTCAGGAGGTGGGAGTACAAAATGAAATAAACCAGCTCCAATTTGAGTCACATCCAGTTCTCTGCAAGCTAAGACCATGTCAAATTAGGGGTCACTCCCTTCTTCCGCAATGCCATCAGATACGACCACCCCCAAAGCCAAACAGCCTTAGTTTTGAAGAAGCCAAGGCTGGTGGAAGGTTCCCTTGAAGGCAAAATAGCTCCTGGGTGTAGCTTCATTTGCAGCTAGGGATAAGGGAATTTAAGAAAGGAGCTTGGGGAAAATTTTCATCAGGACCACAGTGCACATAGAAAGTGATAATAACACCCTTGCATATCTCATTGCCAATGTCGATCAGATCTCTTGACTGTCTTAAAAAAATAATAATAATCCCTACTATAACCACCATCAGATATATGAAATGGAATCACACACACTGATGGTGAAATCCCTGAGTTTTGGTTTGTCTCAGTTTCTCATTTTCCAAATCTTAAGTTTAGTTTGCGACATCTCAACATCAGTTTGCATTTTTTTAAAAAAAGTTCTCTTAAAAATTATCAGCATTTTCCCTCATTTTGTATGTAATTTTGCCTAATATAATTACATTTAAAATGTTCTTTCCATTAATATATGCATTTTGGTGCTCTCATTCCCCTAATAAACACGTTTAATTTGTGCAGCTTTTTGATGCATCATGAAAATGAATTTTGAAGGATAGCTGCATTGCAGTCAGTTTAGTGCTTCAGGAATTTCAAATTCATTACATTTGCATTTCAATGTGGACCATACTGAATTTCTATCCCTCCTCCCATCCCCATCACACATTTGATATACCATCTACGATTGCTCAAAGTGTGAGCGAGAGCTGATGGGGCTACCCTGGAAGAGGCACTGGGTATCACAGCATTTTGGGACCACAGTGGCTGATTCAACTGTTTCCTACTAGTTGGTTTGGACTGGCATCAGTGAGCAAGGAGACTGGCACAGGCCTTACGTAGCCAGAAGCTCTGATGTATTCTGATTCAGCATATTTGACACTTCCAAAACTCTCCATCTGGAAGTGCCCAAATATTCTCGGAGGCTCTTGGATTAAAGTCTTTTTCCAATGTTAGCATGTGCAAATGATCACCAGCCTTTGCATCCGCCCTCCCTGCTAGCATTTTGTTCCTATCATGATCCTATCTACCTGCCTGCATTGAGAAAAGGCTATACAGACCAGTGATCAGTGCCAAGTAATATTCCATCACAATGTACTTTGAATAATAGCATTTGACACAGATTTTGTAAAATGGCAAGGTAGCTAGTTGGGCAGTGCTTAAAATGAACAGTACTATCTGCTGTCTCCTTTAGGACTTGGAGCAGCTCTGTCTCTTGCTGGCCTTCAAAACCAAGGCTCGCCCTTAGAGAAATCGTCACAGGTTTTGACAGGAGGAGACAATGAAGGCGACTCAGCACAATGAAAAGCCCTTCAAGTCACAGTGACTTCTCATTAGTTCAATATTCCTCAGAAACAAAGAGCTAGAATACAATTGGAGTTGGCTGGGCCTTCAGCAGACATAAGAACCTAAAGCTGAGGCATAGATACTGCAAACTTTTGAAAACAAAACAAGTAAATAGATTCTTAAAGTTCAAAGATGTGTGGGTCCATTGGTTTTCTATGACCAATTGGGTGGAGATAGGCACATAGGAAGTGATCTAAATATTGCATTGTTTTGTTGTCCTCACCTTCCCGGGTGCAAGGATGAACTCTGCAATCCCACTTCAATGTTACTGGGGCTCAATCATAGGTCAATTATGTCCCATTTTGTGCAGCTTTCCCAAAGAAATTTAAATTGTATGAATTTTCTCAGCATTTTTGATGCAAAACAAGTGCAAAACACACTCCTTTTGCACATCAAAACTGCACCACGAAATAGTTCATAGTCTGCCTTGAAGGTTCGGGGGCGGGGTTGGATCAGCCTTTTATAGTGTGGCTTTCCTTGTGACAATGAGTGACTGATACAACATAAAGAGGAGAAGTCAATTGTATCTGTTGTGGTCACCAGCCATATTCAGCCACCAGTGCTATCTTCTAGCTATCACTGTTGATTAAATAAACACCTATAGTGGTTCTACAGAAGCCTACATCATAAATGTGATCCCCAGGGTTACTATGATATTTCCATTTCTTTTTGAGAAGGAAGCCACAGAGCATTGGGCAAGATACACCTGATGGCTATCCAAACAGGCCGAAGTGAACAATTCAGTTAAACCATTATTTATTATTTAACCAAATCTGTTAAGCTATTATGCTGCTACATAAACTTCTGTTGGCTTCCATGGAATTGTGTGGCTTTCTATGTAAACTTGTGTGTGTGTGTGTGTACGTGTGCACACATGTACATATATGTACACATATGTGGGGGAGGGGAGAAGTGGGGAGACACCCCAGCCACAGTCTTGGAGTTATTTAATACCACCGGAACCAAGGAAAAGAAACACTGTGATACAAGTTCCATTGGCAAAGGAAGCAAGCTCTGTGGTTTTTCAGCGGCAAGCCTCTCCTCTCTCTCTGTTTTGCTGTGTCATCCCTAGGCAGGGAATTCTGAGCAATATGCCTCAGCTGGTGCATTTGAGGCTAATATACTATTACAGTGACAAGATCTAAGTGAAAGTGACTGAAAGTAGCACAAATTACCTTTCTTCTGTGATAGGGAATCTTGTTGCAGCAATATTTGAAGTGCTCGCTTGCAGCTCCTCTAAGGCTAGGAAGGGAGATAGGGGAGTCCAAGGGAAATAAAAAGGGATGCGGATGAAGGGGAACAGCACACGCATTTCAGCCCTAAAAAGTAAAATAAAATCTTTCAGCTTCTATCTGATAGGAGGAACTCCACTTCCAAAAATGTGCTGGCGTTGAACTCTGACAGCGTTTCCCAGATGCTGTTTTGCCTCTTGGAAATGGATGGAAGGCAATCAATCCATTCTGCTGCGATTCAATAAATCCATCAGGTTCTTGCTGATGCTTCATGGGGGAAAAAATGTTAAAAACCGCTCACTTTAGGTACAATTTAGCTGATGGATTGGACACTGCTTTATTATTTATTCTTCATTTCTCCCACGGGTCTGCTTCGGCTACTCTTGTCACCGTTCATTAGGCAACTGTTCACTGGGCACTCTTCAAAATAGCTCCATTATTTCAGCCAAGATGACTTGGATATAAATACCTCTGATAGCCAGAAGCTGGCAGTTAGTGGCGGAGAATCGATTGTGCCATCATGATTGGTTTGCGGATCTTCCTGAAGCATCTCTCTGCCTGCTCCTGGGAGGCAGGATGACAGAGCAAGACGGATCAGTTCATCTGATCCAATACGGCAATTCTTGCATCCTTAGAGCTTTCAAAAACCATTTCCATATCTAGGATATGCATATCCTTCTCCCAGTGCACATGATCTTCTTCACACCGAGGAGGTCTTTACAGACTCCAGAGTGGTGTACAACTTCAACAACAAAATGCAAAAAAAATCCTTTGCCACGAAACGGGGCACCACCACAGAAAAGGCCCTCTTCTTTAGAAACATAGGAAGCTGCTTTATGCTGAGTTAGACCATTGCTCTGTCTGTATTGCCTACACAGACTGGCAGTGGCTCTCCAGCATTATGGTCCAGTTTCTCTCCCAGACCTGCTTAAGAAATGCTAGGGATTGAACCTGGGACCTTCTGCATGCAAATCAGATGCTCCTCCACTGAGCCCTTCGTGCAAACATAAAGCAATTCCAGGAAGTGACAACACTCATATAAGGGCCTCGGTTGAAGATCTTCATGCACAGACAGGACATTAGGTCCACCAGATGTCCATGTTTCTAAATTCAAGAGGTTCTTCACATGTTACAAAATCCCATGCCGAATTTCTGGCATGCCTATTTCTTTTTCTCAGGCGGTGAAATCAGGCTTCCTGCATGCTTCTTCTGAGTTTATCATCGGACCCTTAGACTGGAGTTTCAAAGGTACTCCCTTTTAACAGAGCTTGTAGGGAAGTGATGTGATGCCAAAGGCTACTTGCTTTCTGCTTTTGAGTTTCCATGTACTGAAATGTGCCCCCATCCCAGATGCTGTTGGACTCCCACTCCCATCATCCATAACCAGCCTAGCCAAGGGTCATGAAGGATGGTGTCAGGGATTGGAATGCAGAGGCTGATGAGTGAGTGAGAACATCTCCCCCTTCTCCTGCCGCGAACAGGGAAGAGGGAGTGAGTGTTGGTTTACAGCCAAGCCAGGAGCAAGATAAACTGGCGAACAGCCTAGTTATGAGGATTTAACATAAGCAGGAACAGAAATGGGGCAGGTTGCGGACACTTCATTAGAAAGAATAGCAATCCGCCTTCCCCTCAAATGCAAAGGTCTTGTAAGGATACAAGAGCAGCGTGTGTAGAAGAATTTGTCCTAGGGAAGACTCCGTAGAAGCAGGTGTTGCTGGCAAAGAGGGAAGGAGGAAGAGTCAGAGTGAGCAACATCATTATGGCGGCAAGACATGAATTCTTGTCTGTTATCATAAGAGACTGAATGCATCATAATTAAAGCCTTCTTGTTTCCTCCTGGCTCCTTGAAACCATCGGGAGGAGAGTGGGGGAATTCTTCAGTCCTGACAGATGGGAACTACAGTCCAGCAACATCTGGAAGCCACGTGTTCCCCACCTCTGCTCTACAGAGATGCCACCAGTGTCATCTAAACCTGAGGCGGGCACTCTTGGCTTATTCTTATTCATTTGATTGGGGGGGGGGGGAGGAATGAGAAATGGAGAGCACAGGGAAATGAAAGGTGCTGCAAAACAAGAGATGAAAAAATGAAGAAGCCAAACTCACCTTTGCCTTCTGCCTTGCCCACTACTGGTCTTAACCCCTCCCAGCCCTGGCTCCAGCCCCACCCACTGCCACCAGTATGCAGCCTCCAATAGGCTAACCCCCAAAGAGATGTGGCGCTTGGCAGAAAAAAGAGGTGTAGAGACTCAGGTGTAGGGTTCAGTGATACAGAAATGAAGCAAGACTCCTATAGTAAGCCATAAAGCTTCAGAGAAGCTAAGGGTTTATTCAAAGAGGCTGTACAATGGATTTTTCACTAGAGTTGAGCCAAACATTAATATGTTTTGATTTTTGTGTCAAAATATACATGTTTGATGGGGGGCAGCTTTTTGTGATAAACCTACACAAGTTGCAAGGAAATCAATAGCATTTCTCTTCTCCTAGACATTATTCAGCATTTGAACCCAGTTTTGGAACACACAGTTATACACCATTTGCCTGTCTAGTCCAATATTGACCACTCTGATGTGGCTGTGGTTGGCAAATGTTGAGACTTTCAGTGCCAGCAGGTAATGTCTGGCATTTACTGATAAAGAGAGTGTTGGCCAATGCAGAAAAGGAGATTATGTTTGAATGTACTTATGTTGTTTGAGTGAAGCATGTGCTGTAGACCAAACCAAACACATCTGGATGGCTTTGTGGCAATGGGCAAGCAAATCAATCAATGCTCCTTTTGGCAGCTGATGAATTATTTAGTGTGTGCTGGGAGCAGCCATGCAGTAGATCTAAAGAAGCCATTACATGCCCCGGTTTTATGATTAGAGAGGATCATAACAGGATCAAGGAATCATTTCTCACAGGTATGGCCCAATACATTTTTGTAACATTGAACACATTGAACTAGCCATCCTCTCCTGCCACACCAGTCTGGCATGCTACATCCTTTGAGAACCACTGACTTAGAGGCTACAAGGTATACACTGGTCCCATGCAAAGTGAAATGGCCAGAGGGCTTGGGAAGGATTGGTTGGAAGTAAGCTGCCACTACCACTGATTGTCTGAGATGGTAGCCTCACTCTGCCTAATGGTAGGACCGGTGCTGATTTCTCAACTATCGCTAATGGACAGCATGAGAAGTGTGAAAGACCAAGAGTGGCCCCAACCCCAGGGTTTTCTGGAGATCACTGTGGAGTGGGAGAGATAGCAGCTTTACGTTAAGAAAGATGGGTCCAGAAGAGAAGCCCCACGCCTCCTGTAACTGCAATCTTCATGGTCAAGTTAGCTAACCTTTGTGAGCCACCTTTGGAGATCTGTATTGGTGGAAAGGTGAGAAACAATTGTGCGATTGACAGATGGATAGATAGAGGTTCCCAGATAGGGTGCGATTGTGTTGTGCTTTATAGAGGACATTTCTCTTTTTGAGTACATCCTCTGTTGAAGGGCTGTCCAAATCCAGATAGAAAGAAAGAAAGAAAGAAAGAAAGAAAGAAAGAAAGAAAGAAAGAAAGAAAGAAAGAAAGAAGAGTAGCAGGCACCTTGAAATTGCCCACCAACACTTGGCACCTAGACAGCAGACTGAGCAAGCACACAGGTCACCTGGTCATGGTCTTCTTCTGCTAAGATGCATTTCTATCTAAATTATAGTAATTATTTCTAAATTTGCATCTGTACATGCAAATTCTATGCAAATCCATTTCATCTTTTGTCCTCACCCTAGTGATGGATTTCCTCTTTTTTGTCACCCTAAGCTGAATGCAACAGGCAGTGTCAATGTTTTTTTTAAACCAATGATGTGTAACCTATAGGCATCTGTCTCCAAACATGGGTGCCTTTCCACAAGTGGATAATTTAAAAGGAATGCAGTATTGTATTCATTTAACTGTTGCATAATATCCCCCAGAGAAGGCATTTTGGAAAAAAGCATTTGGAATCATCTGTTAAATGTACCAAAGATTCATGTGACTCTATAAATGCTAACAAAATTTATTGTGGTATAAGCTTTTGTGGGCTGGAGTCTGATTCATCATCCTGATCCTGTTCCATTTCTTTGTGTTATTAGCACGATCCTCCTTTTTGTGTTTCCAGTTTTGAGCATGTGCAGATCAGTCCCAAAATCTCAACTGGATCAGGCTGCTCTATTCAGTGCCATCTTTGTGACCCAAACAATCATATAAGAAATGCTAATTCCATTGTAAGAATATAGGAAGCTGCCTTATACTGAATCAGATCACTGGTCCACCTAACTCAAGATTGTCCACACTGACCAGCCATGGCTCCTCAGGGGCATTCCCAGTCCTTCTAGGAGATTCCAGGGATTAAACCAAGGTTGTTCTGCATGCAAAGCAGATGCTATACCCACTGATCAGTCATGAGGATCCTAATAAGGTATTCACATATGGATGCCTTTATACCCCCAAACTTCAACCCACAAGCTGCCCTTGAGCAAATGTCCATAGCAATACAATACCAAGGGAGAGAAGTTATCTAAAAATATCTGATAAGAGGAGCAGAATTTCCCTTTAGGAAATGAAATATTTTTAGCATTTTCTGTGAGGCATCATCGGTCTTCCTCTAAAATGCAGTGACATTCATTTAATGGGTGGATTAAGAAGCAAACTGTAACTGCCTAATCCTGGAGCAAGGAGGAAGCAAGGAGAAATCTATGCCTCCAGGAGACCATTGCAATGAACCATGTCTCTAGGGGTTGTTTCCGGTGAATTAAATGCAATTCCGCTGTTCTTGAGGCCTCACCTAAAAGAAGAATCCAATTCTTCTCATGAGCGCTGTACCCTGAAGGTTAAACAGAACTGTTCCACGGGGTAAATGTGTTCACCTGGGGATAATGCCCATTCACAGAAATACATTCTGTCATCAAGGATCCCACTCCAAAGGCAACCACCAAGATCCCATTACATTGCATCGTTTCATCTGAGTGCTTATAAGCATGTAGAGATATAATGTGACATTAAGCTTTTTGTGTGTGTCCCGGCATAATCTTCTGTGAGATGGATAAAACGACTGTACTGTGCATTTTGATGCCTGCTGTAAAGGAAAAGTGGTTTCAGTCATTGCGTATTCAAGGGACACGGCCACAAAATGGAAGGTGTTCAACTAAGCCATATTCTCTTGAATGGTTTCTCATTAAAAACATTGTATCTCTTGCATTGACCTTTATATTTGTAAGTCGAAGCTCAAGTACAAGGTATCCATTTAGGGTGCTACCGTTTTCCTAGAGCACAAACTCTGAGGCCCAGTTTGCATGTTATCTGCAGATATTCCTATGTTGTTGAGGGTACCATGTATAGCATTGATGACACGGATAGAATGAAAATGTGTGGTTGCATAGCACAGTGTTAGTGGCCACATCACACACACAAACAGCCACAAGCTTATTGTAGGAATGGGGAAACCCATCTCATTGAGAAAAATACCATATCAGAAGAATGTAAGGTGTGCAAATAGCCAGACTAAATGGAGGGTGAGAGTCACCTTGCAGCCAGCCTTCCATGTATGTATGTATGTATGAATGAATGAATAAATAAATACATTTATACCCCCATCTGGCTGGGTTTCCCCAGCCACTCTGGGCGGCTCCCAACAGAATGTTAAAAACACAATAAAACATCAAACATTAAAAACTTCCCTAAACAGGGCTGCCTTCAGATGTCTTCTAAAAGTCAGATAGTTGTTTATTTCCTTGACATCTGATGGGAGGGTGTTCCATAGGGCGGGAGCCACTAGCAAGAAGGCCCTCTGCCTGGTTCCCTGTAACCTCACTTCTTGCAGTGAGGGAACCACCAGAAGGCCCTCAGAGCTGGACATCAGTGTTAGGTGGTGCAGCCATATTTCTAGATGGGACATTTGCAGGGTAGGGGAGGTTCATAGTGCCAGCCAATCCCCCACCCACTCACAGTCCTCTTTGACCTGCAGTCTGTCTGTTCAAGTCCATACTACAAGTTTAGGGTAAGGCATATTTTAGGGTGTGTTTCTCATTGAGGGTCCCTCCTTTTAGTCTTGTTCCTGGTCATGTTTTGGTGTGTGTGTTCAATGTAGCAGAGCCTGAGTCAGTGCAAACAGGAATTGAGGAGGAAGAACAAGCAGTCTCTTGTGAACTGTGGTTTTTTTACAGAAATATTTGCTGAGATCTTTCATAGGTGCCACATTGTCAACTGCTATACTGGGCATAATTATGAAAATAATTAACAGGCAGATGCAAATAAAAGAAAATGGGAAATACCAATATACCCCCCCCCCCAAAAAGTCCAGTAAGTATCATTTCTTCGGTGTTATTTTGAAGCTAACCACCCACCCAACTACAGTGTTTGTTTTTAAAGGTATAATCTATATCATGTCATATGTTTCTGGACATATTTAAATAACTGGTGTACTCCACAACCCTGATTAGGACTCCTCTTGTTGAGTTTCTTTCACCCTAATCTTAGCCATGTTTACACTGAAGTAGATCCCACTTAGTTCAATGGGACTTACTCTCAGTTAAGTGTGCATAAGATTGCAGTGTTTGTGTGAAAGCCAGCGTGGATTCAGAAGACTGGGAGTCAAACTGTCAAATCTTCATTTCTTTGGTGTGAAGAGGAACTCAACAGTCCCAGGTCGCCTTGGAAGTCAACACTGGTGTGATACGTTCATGACTCGACACCATGGATCTCCAGGTGGGTCAAGATTATAGAGAAACACCAACCTGGAGGACTCCATGCTGTTGAGCTGTTCACGAGCAGCAGAAACCAAATGGGCCCTCTGCACCTGCCTACCTCCAGGTAATTTCTCTGCTCTGTACTGAAGCTATTGGGATTCTGTTCTTTCTGTCCACATTGCTGAGAGTCAAAGGAGCAAAACAAGTCTTCAGACTGTCATCGTGCAAAGCATCCATATTCTCTCAACTAGAAGAGGACAACAGAAGGACAAGGACTGTCACTGCAGCATGTGATGTTCCTTCATGATGTTTGCTATTACCTGAATGTTGGTCTGTAAATCAGTGGCCTAGTTCTCATTGGTGGAGGAAAGTGTGTATGGGTACCACCATGTCAGAATTCAATGGTGAGGCTCATGCAATCTTAAACATTACATAAACAAACTATTGCATGTAGAAAACTATCGGGAGAAAGACTAAACTAGAACCCTTCTCTCTGACACAGTCTTTTCCAGCTTGCAACTCCCAGCAGCCAACATGGTCAATGGTAAGGGATAATGGGGGCTGAAGTCCAAACATCTGGAGGACTACAGATTGGGGAAGACATCTAGTTTTCTGTGTAGATGGGTTGGTTTCTTTGTTTTTTATGGTATGGAAGAGCATTTAATTAGCTCTGCCCACCCTGCAGTTGGAAGTCGTAAGGCCCAGAGACAGGGTTAGCATGTCAATGAGAACTAGACCATTGAGTTTGTCTACTTAGGTGACAGTTTCCTCTCCCAGTTCCCCACAATAATTACAATGCTTTGATACCATTACCAGTTTAACTGAAGTGTGGAATATAGATAGAGCTGAAAAGACTCGTTGGTGGAAGTGTCTCAAAAAGGTTATCTTCTCATCCAAATGTGGGGGCTTTTAATCTCCTGATTTCCAGTTGGGGACTTACACTTGAATTTGCTGGCTTTGTTAATTTGTTACTAAAGACATATAACTACGTTGAATTTGGACTTATAAAATGCAAATTGATGCAGAAATGTGATGAACTGGACTTAAGATTGGAAAAAATGAGAGAGTGAAATTGGCAGATTCCACTTCTACTGTTACCAGTCACTAGCATGTCCAATTCATGGCGATGACAACACATCCAATGTTGTTTGGGTATATGGTGATGTCATCTTGACAGAGGTGACATCCATGAAATCACATGGGTTATTACAAAAATCATCAGGTTGTATCCAATGTTAGCTTTGTTCTTGTTTTATTGTGTATTTTAGATTATTATTTTGTATTTTTCTCTTGCAAACCGCCCTGGGATCTTTGGATGAAGGGTGGGATAATTTTTTTAATAAATAATATTAATAGTCATACTCAGAGTATATCCATTGAAACTAGCTTAGGGTCACTGGGTCTACCCTGAGCAGAACTTACTTGGATGCATATTGAACAGCAGTGAGGGAAAATGAAAACAACAAGCCCAAAAATGAATGAAAAATGGTATTGAGAAGGACAGCAGTTAAACAACTGAAATGTATTTGCAACTTGTGTATCAGATTGTTCTGAATAAGAGCAATGAAGATGAAAAAGGGTTATATTTTCCATATGTATTTCCCGTCATTTCCCACTTGTAATTAATGAATGTATTTTGTTGTGTAAAATATATGTTATTAGCTGCTATGTGAGATATAATAATAATTATTTTTTATTTTTTATTATTATTTATACATACATACATACATACATACATATGTACCCTGCCCACCTGGCTGGGTTTCCTCAGCCACTCTGGGTGGCTCCCAACAGAGTTACAAGCACAACAAAACATCAAACATTAAAAACTTCCCTAAACAGGGGGTGGAAACGCTCCTTCAGGTATACTGGGCCGAGACTGCTTTGTTTGGTCAGAGTGGGATGATGTTTGTAAAGAAATTGGTGCCAAAGGGCTTCAATACTCTCTAACTCAGTGTTGGATTATAACCACTGTGAGCTTTGGATATTTGGGGAGGACAGTGATGGAGTGACCTGCTTACTAGCTGGCATATTAGAATCATAGAATTGTAGAGTTGGAAGGGATCATGAGGGTCATCTAGTCCAACCCGCTGCAATGCAGGAGTTCTGTCCATTGTTGTCCCTTGGTGGGCTCAAACCATCAACACACTGGCCCATGTACCTGCATTCTGTTTCATCCTGGATAAGAAATTGAGTTTTCTCAGAGCTGCTGCCCATGACAAAACAGAGGCAGTAAGAAACGCTGAATTGTCTATGGCATGAGTTCCATTTTTTGGAAATTGCTTGATTTTGGTAACAACATTTATTTAAATATGTGGTTTATCACAAAACACATAATAATAATTATTTTTTATCTCAATCTCTGAATGCATTTTGTCTTGTACTATTCCCCCCTCCCCCCTTTAACTGAGCACCGTGTCACAAACTTTGGAGAAGTACAAAATCCAAAGGGTAATTTTGTTCTGAGCCATGTATTCCCTCCCCCGGGAGGTGCAAATTAGGTTGGAGTGAAAAAAAATTGCACTGATTGAAACCCCCCCTCTACTCTAGGAAAAAGCATTCTTGCAGCTATTAAATGTGCAGGATGAAGCCTCAGGTAGAACGTTTGGTTAGCTTTTTCTTTGGGGACTGATACCTGTTTGTTTGGATAAATGTGCGGAAGAGCCACTTGAAATTACAAGACATACCATATTTTTCGCTCTATAGGACACACTTTTTCCCTTCTAAAAAGTAAAGGGAAATGTGTGTGCATCTTATGAAGCAAATGCAGGCTGCGCAGCTAAGCCCAAAGCCAGAACAGGGAGACGGAGCGCTGTGCAGTGCTCCATCTCACTGTTCTAGCTTGGGGTTAGCTGCGCAAAGCCTCCACAGGGCAGCGGGGTGAAGGCACCCCACTGCCCTGCAGAGGCTTCAAAGGCTGTCCCCGAAGCCAGAACAGCAAGAGGCTATCCCAGAAGCCAGATCCCTCTTGCTGTTCTGGGGTTCAGAATTTTTTTCTTCTTGTTTCCTCCCCCCCAAACTAGGTGCGTCTTATCGTCCGGTGCATCCTATAGAGCGAAAAATACGGTGTGTCCTATCTCTGTGCACTAAACTATTGTCCTCCTAGGACCAGCCTAACACCAGCATTCCATTTAAGATGGAGGATCTTCTGTGTATTTTTCCTTCGCAAAGATTTTCATTTCTTTCTTTCTTTCTGATCCCTTGAAGAACGGGCAGGATAGGGGATGGATGGGGTTAGACTCTGACTCCTGTAGACAATATGTTTGTATTCTCCCGTATTCATTGTGACAGGATTGTGCAATTACTTAGAATTACATGGTCGCTGGCTCAATATTTTGTGAGTGACATTCCATGCGCTGTGAAAATCCATAAAGGACGGGCAGCTGAGTGGCCATTTGTTTCTCTGAGCTCTTCAAATTGCCTGTAATGACTGGGAAAGGAGAGAGGGTGCTAACCACGCAGAGTGGTGTTAGTGTATTAGTCACTCTGGAGTCCTTTATTAGCATACTGCTGAGCTGATGCTTGCAGTGGTAAGAGCCCATGCTGAAGCAATTGGCACTTCACAAATATTCAGGGAGTGGGCATACCAGGAGTCCTTTTTGCCTTGTGCCACCTCAAAATTGCTTGGCGTTCAATGGGGCCCAGAGTAAAGTACGTGTGCCCCCTTACTCATGCACAATAATAGATGACGGGTCTGGTTGAATTATATTCTCCCCTGCTCTGTTAAAAACAACAACACGTGTTTGCTTAAGTGTGTGTGTATGTGTCCTTTTATTGTTTTTAATTGTAAGCTGCTTTGGATAGTCATCTGCCCAGAAAAGCAACCCATTATAAATAAATACATTAAAAAATTAGCTTTGAGGGAGGCAGGGATTTGCAAATAATTTCCTTCATGTTATTCAGCGATTACAAAGTGATGACATAAAAGCTACTGCTTTCATGGAACAGGCACACCAGTTATGTTGTAGGAACTAACCAGGGATGGGGATGGCACATTTTAAACCAGATAACAATAGTGTAATAGCATTGGGGGGGGGGTCTTCATAGAACAATAAAGCAGAATGATATATGGTCAGTCCAATATAAATCCACCGCTCATGCACCATTATTCCCTCAATTACTTGTTGCAGAATATACCAGGTGCACACACGAGGGGCCAAAAGTTTCTTCTTTAAAACCTGCAAATCCTCCTTCTGATTAGCATCAAATAACTCCTGCAAGTGCTTGTGGAATATTGTGGGGGCTGTTCTGATTGGGCTGTTTTTAACATGTTGCAGAATATACTGTATGCACCACAAACCAAACCAAAAACCCTCAGTCTGGAAGGGCAACTTTAAATATTTTATTTTTTCCTTATTTCCCCCCTTTCTCCATTTGGATTAGGCTTAGTACTAAAATAACAATTTGTATAGGTTCCTATATCTCCCTTCTGTCTGTCAGTTAAGCTAACAGTGTGTGCATACACACACACATACACATGAACATTGTTTATAGCATTTTGCAGCATATGGATCTTGCTTTGCAGGGTAATTCGTTGCAGCTGGTGCCTGATGAGTTGTGATATAAACATTATGTGCCATAATGGACTGATCAAATGGCTCCTTTCAACATTCTACTGCTTTGTGGCCATGAGGGCTTAGCAAACAGCATGGCAAATATATTATGGTGACTTTCTTTATTCCTTGAAGGAGCCCAGGACAGCATATAGTCAAGAACAAACCTGTTCCGTGCAGAATCCAGATTGTTGAGAGACCTTGTGCCTTTCAAAGAAGCTCCTCCTCAATACATAGTCTTAGGAACCCTTGTATCATCTTCAGCCGAGCCATCGGGGTGGGACTTTGGGGCCCCAGTCGTAAGGATGAGCAGAAGGGTCCCCAAATGCAGCAGGGCTACACAGAACAATGGGTTCCTCATGAGACCATTAAGCCCAGAGTCTAAAATTACCCAACTGCTCTTAGGTAATTGCTGTTGGGAATATCAGAAGTGCTTGTAGGAGAAAGGAACTGCTGGATATAAGGCAGTTGTTTAAGGTTGTCTAAGGTTAAGGGCATGCCTAGATTCTAAAACTCACAGATCACAAGATCACAGGCCTGGGATATCATCCAGATTGGCTCCCTAAATCTAGCCCAGTCCTACCTCTGGTCTCTCTACATAGAGGTCCCACTCCTGTTTGAGTTTCACCCAGCACTTCCTCTTCCTTATAGACCTTAGCCAGTCTTCTCTGAATCTCCAGGGGTGGATCTACACACAGGGGGGGAAACATGCTATAAATAAGTCCGAAATTAGATCATTATAACAAAAGAGAGAGAAAAAAACCCTATGGAAAATGGTGTTAAAATATTTCCTGCTCTCTGGCATCATCTGGTGTTTCATGTTTATAGCCCATTCAAATCGTTGTTTCTTTACTAATGTAGCTGAGTCCCAGATCTCCCATCCTGGGTGGTTGGGCACTATGCTTTGCATGCTCAGTAAATGCAAATGTGAAACAACACATTGCTGTGTTCACTCTGTCTCTTTGTTGCTCTCCCTTCCTTCCTCTCACAAACATCCCAGCAGTGAAAAGTAGATTGTAAGCTAGAGTTGACACGATGGTAGTAACTCATGTAACATAACCTCTGGTTATGTTCATCCTTGTCATTCCACCCCTTTCTGGGCCCATTCACACGGGCAGCAGAAGCAGCGTTTAGCAAGTGATGCGCTTAACAGCTGATGAGTTCAGTTCCTTTTAGGGGCACTTCATCCATATGACCAGAAGGCTCTGCCCATGCTAGATGATAAGAGGGCACAGCTATCAATGGCTTCTTGTCATCCTGGCTTATATTACTTCCAGTGTTGGATGCAGAATGTCTCTGATTACCACGGGGGACATGGGTCAGAGAGTGCTGGTGGCTCCATGTCCTGCTATTGGACTACTCATAGGGAATCCGGCTGGCCACTTTGGGAGCAGAATGCTGGGCTGGATGGGCCTTGGCCCTGATCTGGGAGAGCTCTTTTTGTGTTCCGGACCCTAGCATCACTGCTATCGCTTCTCATCCCATTATGAAATGCAATTGCCCATCCTAATGAAACAATGCAACGAAACTAGAGAGAAATTACAGTGGTACCTCAGGTTAAGTACTTAATTTGTTCCAGAGGTCCGTTCTTAACTTGAAACTATTCTTAATCTGAAGCACCACTTTAGCTAATGCTGCTGCTGCGCTGCTGCTGCACGATTTCTGTTCTCAACCTGAAGCAAAGTTCTTAACCCGAGGTACTATTTCTGGGTTAGCGGAGTCTGTAACCTGAAGCGTCTGTAACCTGAAGCGTCTGTAACCTGAGGTACCACTGTACTAGCAGGAGAAAAGTGGAAAATATGAAAAGGTGCCAAATAGGCAGGCATATTTCCAGCCAAATGAGCTCCTGTGGCTCTCTCTTCTTATTGCTGCTTTATCTTCAAACCAAACTTGGACCACACAGTCCTTCAAGCAGAGGACTGCCCTTCGTAAAGCAGGATGCACGGCATAGGATTGCTTCCAAGCACTTTGATAGGAGTTGACACTCCTATCAAATTCTGAAGAACATCTACACTAGGAAAGGCCTACCGCGCTTCTGTTGTATCATGTGAGCCCTCCTTGCTGGTGGTTGTGTTTCACAAGGGTAAGCTTGGCAGGGAGAGTCGGCTAGCAGCAGCAGGAACAGAATCAACATTTGAACCCAAATGCAGAGGCATCTGCAGTCAAGTGCATCATGCTGCACGAGATTTCAAACTAGGGGAAGGGGAATCCCCCTTATTTGTCAGTCCTTTCCCAATCATTAGAGAAGATGGGTTGGGAGAAGCCACAGTTTGCCTCATCTGCCACTTTAGCCACAGATTTAAGGGGAGGGTCAGCAGAGAGGTAACCCCAGTCAGTGGCCTTTTGGGAGAGGCGTGTAGCATTCTCAGAGTGACATTCCCACCATCCCCCTCTGAACCAAGGGATTCCAATAGCTCTGCCAATTATGGTTAAGAGCCTCTCATAATCTTAAATAGAGCCAATTTGACAGTCCTTCTTGTTCTCAAATATTAGCTTCTGGTTGAAAATCAGAGCCAAGCACAAAAAGAGGGGGATATAAGGAGGCAGCTTTTTCTTACTACACAGGATCTGCATGTCCTTGAGAGATTTCCACTCCATTGACTGACCAAACCCAATTTTTTTACTATTGTTAGCAATGCAGAGCTATTATACTCTCCAAAAGAATGAGCTGGGTATTATTCTGATGCCATCAGCGCAATTGCTAGCTAAATTCTAATCACTGGGGCTTTATTGTTTGTGTTGACGAACGGAGAGGGAAAGCCAAAAGCTTCTGTTTTCAGCCACCCGGCTGGGCTTGCAAAGATGGGCAGGTAGAGAGAGAGAGAGAGAAAGAGAGAGAGAGCTTTAACGTTTTGTTGCAATCATCACAATGGTGGTGGTGGTAGAGGAGGAAGCTGCGGTGACATTGGGCCAGAAACATGCTGCATCGCCACATTTTGCTCTGAGACACAGAGGGCCTCTTCGCACCCCCCCTTTGCTCAGTTCAGTCTCCCAGCCATCCTGCCATGAGCTGCTCTGCAATTATGCAAGATTCAGGCTTGGCGCTGGCAGTACTTTGAGATCACATTGGATACCTCTAGTCTGGTTTTGTGTGGGTGTCTTCTGTGACATACCACTGACGCAATGATAGCATGATAGTGGTGGATTTATAATGGACATAGAGTTGTAGAGTTGGAAGGGACCATGTGGGTCATCTAGCGAACCCCCCCCCCCGATGCAGGAATCCTTTGCCCACCCCACGTTACTAGTTGCTGAATGATGCTTTTCACATTATTGCCGTCTTATAATAATATTAATAATTTATTATTTATACCCTGCCCATCTGGCTGAGTTTCCCCAACCACTCTGGGTGGCTCCCAATCAAGTGTTAAAAACAGTACAGCATTAAATATTAAAAACTTCCCTAAACAGGGCTGCCTTCAGATGTCTTTTAAAGATAGGATAGCTGCTTATTTCCTTCACATCTGAAGGGAGGGTGTTGCACAGGGTGGGCGCCACTACCGAGAAGGCCCTCTGTCTGGTTCCCTGTAACCTCACTTCTCGCAATGAGGGAACCACCAGAAGGCCCTCGGTGCTGGACCTCAGTGTCCGGGCTGAACGATGGGGGCGGAGACGCTCCTTCAGGTATACAGGACTGAGGCCGTTTAGGGTTTTAAAGGTCAGCACCAACACTTTGAATTGTGTTTGGAAACGTACTGGGAGCCAATGCAGATCTCTCAGGACTGGTGTTATGTGGTCCCAGTGGCCACTCCCAGTCACCAGTCTAGCTGCCACATTCTGGATTAATTGCAGTTTCTGGGTCACCTTCAAAGGTAGCCCCACGTAGAGCGCATTGCAGTAGTCCAAGCGGGAGAGTGCCCTGTAGTGTCGCAAAAGATAGACAGAAACAGCAATGCCAGAACATCAGTGGTATGAAATGTTGCAGGACTTCACTGGGAAGGAAGCAGTATGACCACCGAAAACCTTTTGCAGATGCACGTAGTTTTGAAAGCAGGATCTGCGTACAACCACCCCCTATACCAACATCAGCACAAATCATCATCACTACACAAGTAAAAGCATATCTGGCAGGGCTTGACTGGTTCTCTGTTCTGTGAGTCACATGCCTGACTTTGCAGGCTCTGCCCTCCCACAGAGGCCAACCAGATGCCTGTGGGAAAGCCTCAAGTAGGACACAGGGGAGCAGTGTCCCCTCCTGCAGTTTGGAGCAAGCGGTATTCAGAAGCATTATTGCCTCCAGCTGTGGAGGCAGAGCAGAGCCATCATGGCTGGCAGCTATTGAAAGCCTTATCCTCCATGAATTTGCCTAATCCTCTTTTAAAGCCACCCCAGATGTTGTCCTTCATTGCTTCCTGCAGGAGCAAGCTCCATGGTTTAGCTGTGCGCTGCATGAAGAAGTACTTCCTTTTATCTGTCCTTAATTTTCCAAATTTGGTTGGTGCCGTTGGCTTTTCCCTAATGAAAACAGGGAGATCATCCTGGCCGTGTTGTCTTGTTCTCCTAACTCAACCCACTAACGTAATTAATGTTTGTTTTTCTCGGAAGTGACACATCCTGATAATGCTTGATATCATTTTTATGATGAGATATGAAGGAAGGTAGTGGTGGCAAGACCATTTTAGCGACAGAAGAGCTATTAATGCATTGCAGCTGCAAAGACAGATGTTATTAATAACCCAGCTATGCTGCCAACTACCCAGGCCAGAAAATCCATCATGATCTTGTAGCTGACAGTTGCTGTGGTGGGGAAAATGGGGAGAGAGCCATCTTGATTGAGCTACACAAATTTCTAGGCCTCCTCTAAGCCCTCAGAAGTTTGTGGTGTATATAGCAGCTTGGTAGCCCCTTGTGTTCTGAGATTATTGGTCTGCTTGCCTGGGGCATCTTGATGTGGACATGAAAAATCGCAAGCCTGGGAGAGGAGAAAATCATTGTACGCTTCCATACATCATCCCCAGGATGCCGCTGTCTAACAGATTTCCCCCACAAGCTCCACCAGGTCCCCACACTTCAAATAAAGAAAGTGATGGATATCATTAGCAGTTTAAAAGCAGGAGAGCAAACCCCTCAGTGTGTTTCATCGGGGCCTACCCCACCATATTACAAAGTGAGGCAACTGTCTCAGGTGGCAGGTGCCAGCAGGGGGAAACAGCAGCAGGAGTCCCAGTTTCTGACCATTTACTTCAGGTGGAAGATAAAGCTGTGTGTGCTATATGCAAAAGGCCCCAGGTTCAATTGCATGCCAAGTCACCTGAGCCACAAAGTTCCCAGGAGAACAGTAAATCACACTAACATGGAGTATTTTGGTTTATGGGTTCAAATAGGCCACAACTTTATTGGTTACAGATGTGAGCGGTTTGGCTTAGGCATTGGGGTGAAGCCTTGACTCCTGCCTGTCTGCAGGGAGTCCACAGAAGGGTAAACCCCCGATAGCGGGTGCCCTATAACTTACATCAGATGGTGGCACCACCCTGACGGGTCCCCGTAGGGGCTGTGACATGGCCCTAGCCCACGACCAGGCTTCAGACAGTATTCACGCCCTAGATCCCTTTAACAGGTTACCCTTACCGAGGAGGGGCAGGAGAAGACAACAGCCTCCCCTCCAACCAAACAAAGGCTTACTCAGTGCCTAACCTCACCAAAGTTGTGACAATTGCTACTAGGTAAGCAAGGAAGAGGGAGCTGGCCAGTCACGCCAAGATTAAATGGCCCATGGCCACACCCACCCGGGCAGCAGATTGGCTGGGACTGTCCCCAGCACAGACATGGCCGGCCGTGGCGTAGGGGGTGGAGAGGCAGTGTACCTCCCCCTATGCTGGAAAACTGTTGAGGCTCAGCTGACTGGCTGCAACGCCATACACCAGATAAAAGGTGAACAGACTTCCTGGCATCTCCAGGTACGGCTGGGAGAGACCCCTGCCTGAAAGCCCAGAGAACTATTGCTGGTCAGCATAGACAATACTGAGCTATATGGTCCAGTTGTCTGACTCAGTATAAGTTAGGTTCCGGTTCTCCTACATGGCTGGCCCTCTGGACTTTGTAAACTAATCTGCTGCCCCAAATACAGTGGAAAATACTATCCTGCTACCATTGTTGAAATAAGTCTCAAGTCTTAAGTCTTAAGTCCTGGGGAAGATGCATCACCTGGTCCTTCATCTCAGGCACGTCTTGTGCTCAGCTATGGGTGGAATTCACATAGTGTCCTGGTCCTTGTGGATCCAGCCGACCCCTCCACTGATGAAAGAGAAGAGGAAGCAATTTCTGCCAGCACACCATTCTCTCTGCAGCACCCCTCCTTCCACCTTGTGCTGGGAGGCATGGGAGTCAATTCCCAGAGGGCACTGGGGACTGCAAAGTAGAGGGAGAAATCAGGAAACATTGCCTCCCCTTTTTCCATTAGAAGAGCTGCATTCTGCTTGCAGATTTCCCATGGGTATCTCATTGACCACTGTGAAAACAGGATGCTAGACCGGATGGGCTTTTGGCCTAATCCAGCAGGGCTTTTCTTATGTCTTGGAAATATGATATTTAGCCGACTACATTTTGACTCTGCCATTGGTTCAACAGAGCAGATATCTGAGATAGTACAGATTGAATATACTTCTTTGCTTAATCGAAGACGAGTTGCAGCTTTGCATTGGGCAGTGGGCCAAATCAAATCCAGCAGAGGCTGGTCCATCAGGTCTCCACCTGCCTCCCTTTTTGCATAGTTCCTGCCACCCTGACCTGGTTATCAGCTTCCTCCTTCTTAGGCTCAGTGTTGCATTTTTGGAATTCAGCAGTGAGGAGACCAGGCATGAAACTAGAATGAGTTGGTTCAACCTGTTGTTGACGCCACCTAGCATTGGCCTCCTGCCTTATGCTTTACCAGTCCCAAAGGACACTGACCACCACTAGTCAAATCCAGTTAACCTTTCAGTGCATCCTTCCATTGCATTGGTTCTGCAGTGATGCACACCTTCCTCTCATTCTAAGGATGGAGATGCACATTGCACATTGCCAAGCATAACTAAAATCCCACCTGAACATTGGTGTGAACAACCTGCATGGTCATTGAATTTATTACTACATATTCTCCATTTTATAGGGACTGAAGCTGCCATTGGTTTGGTTTTTTTTTTTTTCTTTCTGAACAAAGTTCCACTGTTTTGTTGTTGTGTTGATGTGCCTATAACTGCAGTACCTTATTCAAAAATTAGCAAGCATTACAAATACCATCTCTGTTGGTAGAATGAAATGTAAGCAAAAATCACCAGGGTGATTTGGGTCCTTGTTGAAGTAATTGGAAGTTTTGATGTTTCATTCATGATTGATAACTTGGATTGCTTTTGCAACAGTCTTTGCAATCTCCGTCATGTCAAAATAGACCAAGCTCCTTCCTTCCTTTCTAGCAAACATTACAATCCTCTAAAACCCAGTTTCTTCTTATTCTTATCTGTATTATGGTAGTGTTCCAAAAAGCCACAATCAGTGCTCCATTGTGTTGAAAGCTGCACAAAGAGACAAGCCATTGTAACCTCTGCCCCCACAGTTTAACTCAAGATTTTAAATCTCCAGAAAGAAATTGCTTTTGCAATAAGCGTGAAGCCTGGTGTTCAATCTGTAGGGCTAATGTACAATGGGCTTCATATCATACCACTGCATTTTATAGTGACTCTGATTATGTTTCAATAGCCAAGATGCGCACAGGAAGGGTATATATGATCTCTCTTTCAATTGCTAATAATTTTTTTCAAGAGAGCCCTTTAAAGTATCTGCTTCCCATCCTAAGATTTCCTGCTTCCACATATACACACACCTCTCACAGCAGCAAAGTGGAGTGGTTTCAAAATGGGGAGTAAAATGAGTTGAACCTCCTCTTTGCTTTTCATCCTCTTTATATGATCCCCTCCCCCTGAAAAAAAGGCATATTGCCAAAGCAATCCTATGGGTAGGGGGAGATAAGAACACAAAACCTGAATCAGACCAGCCTGATTCACGCTGGTCCATTAGGGCAAATGGGATGCTGCCCCACCAACTTCAACTACCCCATGCTCTCTGACTTCTTACTTACATCTAATCCTGGGGGTAGCACTGCCTGTCAGTTTCCTCCTCCTTAGTCTTGGTGTTTCACTTTTGGAAACTAAGCAGGGAGAAAGATGGGGACAAAACTGGAACCAGTTGGCTTAGCTTTTCAATTGGCTCTGGTGCCACTGAATGTTGTTACAGGTAGAACCTTGAAAGTCGAACGTAATCCGTTCCGGGAGGACGTTCGATTTCCGAAACATTCAAATTCCGAGGCACGGCTTCCAATTGGCTGACAGCTAAGCTTTTTGCAGATCGGAAGCCATGTCAGATGTTCGGGTTCCGAGGAACGTTTGAAAACCATAACACTTACTGCCAGTTTTTTGATGTTTGGGAGCCAAAACGTTCAGCAGCAGTTCGAGAACCGAGGTTTCATTGTATCCTTGCCTTCTAGCTTACCACTTCTAAAGGGCACCAGCAGCCACTGTTATATATTCTGAGTGCCTGAACAGGACTTTTTGTTTATTATTTGTTAGATATAGAAGAAAACCAGAACATTTCAAGTACGATACAAAATAGCACACTGATACCAAAGTCGCCTAAAATCCAATGTTAAAACCAAGTAAAACAATTTGGTCATTTGAAAAAAGGATTTGATAAATTCACAGAGGATAAGGCTATGAATAGCTACTAGCCATCATGGTTATATTCTAGTGTTGAAGGCAGCATGTCTCTGGATTCCAGTCTCTGGGAATCACAGGTGGGGAGATCACTCTTGCACTCAGGTCCTGCTTATGGGCTTTGCATAGGCATACAATTGTCTACCGAGAACGGGATGCTGAACTAGAAGTTTTGCTAGGTGGGGCTTGGTGATCCCACATGGCGCTTAAATGGACCAAGTTTACAGTTCCCAAACTTGGTCCATAAGAACCCTAAAATTGGAAGCGGTTGGGAAAGCAAAGCAAACTTTCTGCTTGCTTCTTTGTTTGTTTGTAGCGAGTCCATGCAATGGCTTCTTTCTTTTAAAAGGGGGACTTTCTGAATCTGAGGAGTTGGAAATCACAGCATGGAAGAGGACAGCAGTAAGCTGGGAAGTGCCAGCAATTTTTCTTTTGACATCTTGCACTCCCTAATAATTTTGCACCCGGCGCCACTGCCCCTCTGCCTCCCCCATGCTAAGCCACTGCTCAGTATGGCCCACACTGACTAGCAGCAGATCTCCATGGTTTCAGGCAGGGTCTTTCTCTGAAGATGACAGAGATTGAACCTGTGACCTTCTGCATGCAAAGGTGTGTGCTGTACCACTGCTCTGCCTCCCACCCCCTACTTGAGCTTGGTTTTGCTCAAATCCATCAAGCATCTTTGGTGGGGGAGGAAGAGACGCAGAATCAAAAAGTGCCCATCTCTTTCTTCCAGAAATACCCAAGCACAAAGTCGTCCTTTTTTCCTTTTGTCAGCAACTGTGAGCAAATATGTCAAAGTGAATTTTTAAACTTGAACCAGCTGTAAGGTTAAATCTATTTTAAAATAAATCCATCCTGAACTGATTTCCTCACATTGAATGTCTGTCTTAACACTCCTTTCTTTTCTAGTGTTAAATCAGGAAATGGGATAAAAGATAAGAAGCAGAGGAGGTGAACATGAGGGGTGGTGAGGAAGGGAGAGAGGCAGATGGCAAACTAGGCTCTGGCTGAGAGAAAAGAACTTTTTCTCAAAGGGGACTGGGGAAAAGAGCTTGGCAACACAAGGAAACTGGGCCTTTGCAGCCATGGTGAATCTCACCTACCGCAGTCTATCAGGTCATAGTAATACTGTTACTATTAGCACCACCTAATCCCTTATATCCCTGCTCAATCACAGGTCTTTTGGGGAGTCGTTGTTTATGGTCTCCCAGGGCTCAGATGCATAACTCGTATATGCCAGCAGCACTCTGTTAAGTATTATGGCTCCAGTTTTATGGAATTCCCTTTCAGCTGAGGGTCAGACAGACCTTGCTCCATACAGAACTTCCAGCGCCTACTGAACGCTTCTTTTATTATTCCAACAAGCTTTTTAAACTGATGTTGATTTTATAGTTTAAAGTGGTTTTTTATATTTTGTATATTGTATCTTTGCAACCACTTGTGGAGGCTATTGTAGTTAACTGGTACATTAATTGTTCAAATAAATCAACAAATAACGTCCTAGACTTGGAAGAAGATGCTGCCATCCATCTTGTACTGTGCTGGGAAAATAGGAAGCTGCCTTATGCTGGATCAGAGCACTTGCCCATCCAGCCAACACAGCACTCTAGCAGCAGCTCTCCAAAGGTTCAGGCAGGGGTATCTCCCATCCTTACTTGAAGATGCCAGGGAATGAGCCTAGACCTTGGGCATGCCAAGCAGATGCTCTGTTGCTGAGCTGCTGAGTTGCTATTCAGGATTCTTTGGGTAAGAAATAAGTTGTTATGAGCTAAGCTTTAGATAAGGAGTAAACTGGTACTTTATCTGAGTTGTTTATTATAAGTGTTGGCACATGCTTGATTTACCAATAAATAAACAAATCATTTATTTTAAACATTTACATTCCACTTTTTGTTTTTTTTAAATAAAACTTGCAGAGCAGATTACAGCAACATCCTAAAACCAAAAGCAACAGACCATCTACATCACAATAACAAGACATTTTCCTTTCTGAAATTATTCTCTTTGTGGCTGTGGTATTAGGCTTTTGAGAACTCCCATTAAGAGAGGGTTCTGTCTATCCCTTGGCTGCCACTCTGTGTGTGCGAGCGCTTGTGTCAGGGAGAGTCCAGGGCACTCACATTTCAAGCAATCTGAACAGGGTAGACCAAATAAGAGTCTAGGAGCCCAGGTCCCAGAGAGCTCCTTGTGACTTAGGGCCTGCAAAGCCTCTCTCAAACGGTGCTGTTGCCTCAGCAGCCTGCACCCAATGTAACCTTAATGGCATTGCAAGCAGGGTGCTGAGGCCTTCTGAGGTTTAATAAAGCCGGGCCAACCTGATACTTCCTGTTATTCCCACCACCTTTAAGGAGCTATTTGTTCTTTCAAGGGATATCTTATTCTGCACCTGCTGGCTCCTACAGCATGGGGATAGTGAAAGCTGTTTGGTGAGGCAGAGCTTTCCAAACCTTGTGTCGCAACATGTTAGCGTGTCAACTGCATTGTGTGGGTGTGTCACATGCACTCTCCCCACGCTTCTCCCAAGGCTGGAAAAGGGTTAGTTCAATCTCCAGTTTGCTAGTAAAACTGAATTACTGTGTCGCAAAATGATGCATGTCTAAAAAGTGTGCCACCAACACGGAAAGTTTGGAAAACTCTAATGTGAGGTGTTGTCTGAGCTGGAAGAGTTGGGCATGGACACACCCTCTGGCCTGGATGGTCTAGGACTGGGAAGTGATGGTTTCAAAGGCACTGCCTCCTCTTTCTCTGAGCTGGATTGAAGATCATGGTCTAAGAATATGACAGAATGTTTCATGATATATATGTGTGTTTAAGTATGTTGACGCGGGTGGCGCTGTGGGTAAAACCTCAGCGCCTAGGACTTGCCGATCACATGGTCGGCGGTTCGAATCCCTGCGGCGGGGTGCGCTCCCGTCGTTCAGTCCCAGCGCCTGCCAACCTAGCAGTTCGAAAGCACCTCCGGGTGCAAGAAGATAAATAGGGACCACTTACCAGCGGGAAGGTAAACGGCATTCCGTGTGCTGTGCTGGCTCGCCAGATGCAGCTTGTCACACTGGCCACGTGACCTGGAAGTGTCTGCGGACAGCGCTGGCTCCCGGCCTATAGAGTGAGATGAGTGCACAACCCTAGAGTCTGGCAAGACTGGCCCGTACGGGCAGGGGTACCTTTACCTTTTCTGTAATAACTTAAGTGTGTGTGTGTGAAGAGAGAGACTAATCTGCATAGCTCATCCTCCCATATTAAAGTCAGATACTGAACCCTTAAAACTGAGCCACCACTTGGCACAAATTCTCATCCAAGACCAGGGGCAAGGAGCCTGCTGTGGCTCTCCCGATGTTGTTGGACTCCAATTCTCATCAAGCCCAGCCAGCCTTGGTCAGAGATGATGGGAGCTGCATTCCAACACTGTCTGTAAGGTCACAGGGTTGCTGTCCCTGTGCAATTCTCCTTACAATATAATAATAGATAATAGATAATAGATTCTTTATTGTCATTACACAAGTGCAACATTGCACAAGTGCAACGAAATTGGATGCCATCCCTTAAAAACAACAAAAGCAAAACAACAACAACAACCAAACAAACCACATTCCAGCCACACCCACACCAACACCCATCAAACTCCCAGGTCACACTATCGAGTTACAGCATTCAAAAAGGCCACAGCTCTTGGATAGAAACTGTTTTTCAGTCTATTTGTCCTTGACTTGATGTTTCTATATCTCCTGCCAGAAGGCAGTAGTGCAAACAGACTGTGTCCCGGGTGAGATGAATCCTGCAGGATGTTGTTTGCTTTCCTAAGACAACGGGAACCGTACAGTTCTTCCAAAGATGGGAGAGGATGACCAATAATCCTTTGGGCTGTGGTTATGACCTTCTGGAGCACCTTCCTCTCCCTAGCTGTACAACTGGAGAACCAAGCACAAATACAGTATGTAAGAATGCTCTCTATGGAGCCTCGGTAGAAGGACACCAGCAGTCTCTCACTCAGATTGTTCTTCTTCAAAAGTCTGAGGAAATAAATTCTCTGCTGGGCCTTCTTCACCAGAGCAGTGGTATTTGCGCTCCAAGTCATGCCCTGATCGATAGTTACTCCCAAAAACCTGAATTCCGCCACCCTCTCCACCCGTTCCCCGTTGATATACAAGGGCTGAATGTCCGCCTTTTTTTTTCTGTAATCCACCACCAATTCCTTGGTCTTAGCCGTATTAAGAGCCAGATTGTTCTCTCCACACCAAACACAGAGCCGCTCCACCTCGTCCCGATAGGCGGACTCATCCCCTCCTGAAATGAGCCCTACCACCGTAGTGTCATCAGCAAACTTGATATATTCAAGAAGAAGAAAATAAGTCCTAAACAGTAGATTCCACAACTAATTTATACCAAGTCAGATCATTGGTCCATATATCTCAGTATTGTTTACACTGACTGCCAGTGGCTCTCCGGGGTCTGAGGCAAGGAATTCATCTTCTCTTCCTGGGGATTGAACCAAGGAGTTTCTGCACGCTTAAAAAATGCACAACCGCTAAGCCACTTTTGAGCACCAAGTAAATAGATATTCCTGAATTACAGGGGATCTGACTAGATAACCCTCAACTCTATGATTCTATGAAAGTGCTGTAAAATCCACTATGAGGATCATAATGACGAAAAGGCAGGGAGACACTGATTAGACTATGAGTCTCTTTGCACATTTCTCCCCCCTCAATTCATTCCTTTATAAACTCTGGTTATAAATGTCTGTGGGAAGTGGCGTTCCCTCCCTTCCCTTGGAGAAAAATACCTTTGCTATTACTACAGCTGCAAGTAGGCACTCAAGCTACATTTTCCCCATCTTAATTTCATCTCATTTGTATGCCCTTTTAGCCAGGCAAAAGCAAATCCTCCTGCTTCCTTAATATTGCCACATTTGGTAATTGCAGATGGTGCGCCATGTCCTTTTGGCTCCATCATCCAGCCATCCATTTATCTTATCCCCCACTTCTCTTTTAAATGCCCTATCTTTGTCTACACCTTTGTGTGAGGCACCTCGGAATGAATGTGCTTCTCTCTATGCTGCCTCATCAGTGTGATTATGGCAAGATGTGCGATCGCCTTTCTTCTCCATGATAAAATGTTTCTCTGCATTGGAGTTGACAATTGCTCCATTCTTCCGATGCCACTCTAGCACACAGAAAACCCTGTATCCAATTAATGTCCACTATTGCTCGCAGGTCTCCTTTCTGCCTCGCCTCTTTTCAAGTTTCCTGTTGAGTAATGGTTGCTTCCGATTATATTTCTCAGAGGTCTTAATCTTGCAAATGGAATCTTATTTGGTTAGCTCCAAATCTCCTCATGCACAAGCTAACTTGTGGAAACGTGAACTGGAAAGAGTTTAGATCAAGTTTCTCTATAATTTAAAATCATTTCAGAGAACATTCAGAATGTAGATGAGTTTTAAGTCTTCCCCACTCCATATTACACAAATCACCATTGTTCAGGCGGGACAGACAAATCTGTCAGTTCTCTCCATTTCCCCTCTCCCCGCTTCCAAATCTTCAGTTCAGTCTATATCATTTCTACATCAGTTTGTATCTTTTTGCAGTTAAGAAGTCCTCATGGAAATTTATCACCATTTTAGTGTCATTTCTTCTAATATACACAGTTTTGAGAGTCATTATTCCGGAATAAAATGTATTTTTGTATGCTATTTTTTGTTTAAATATGCATTTTATGCACACATTTGTATCTCTATTTGAGTTGGAGAACTGCATTGCAAAATTCAGACAAAAGCGAATTTGGAATGATAGCTGCATTTTGTATTAGAAAGTGCAGTTTAGGTAGGATCTGATTAAATTAGGAACAAAAACAGAACTTCTCCATTACTATTGCTGGACCAGAATTCAAACTGCACTGCCAAATTGTGGCCAATATCACTTTACATCTTTTTTTGTATATATGAGCAAGACCTGGAGGGCAGGGGGAGGATGCACACATATCTTAGCTACTATTGTTCTTTTTATTTAGTATTTGTGTGGAAGAGATACCGTTGACTCTTAGGAAAGATTTATTTCAGTGTAGCACACTCCCCTTTTCATGATGGCCCAGTGGGAACAGAATTGTTTATTTATCTATTTATCACTTTTTTTTTTACCCCACCTTTTTTCAAGGACTTCAAAGTGTCATGCATGTTTCTCCCGTTCTCTATATAATCCTCACAACAACCTTGTAAGGTAGGCTAGGCTGAGAGTTGGTGACTGGCAGAAAGCCGAGAGGGGATTTGAACTCAGGTCTCCTAGGTCCTAGTCCAATGCTCTAACCACTACACCACACTGGCTCTCAGAATTAGGTGAAGAACAGAATGAGATTATTCCAACTTCTATTCCATTTCACTGGGTCCTCTTTAGTATCCAATGTCTTGCTTTTATACTTTCATCAGCTTTAAATGAACAATGAAAATGTGGTGTTTTTTAAAAGTTATTTGGGGTGAATAATTAGTGAT
Organism: Podarcis tiliguerta; assembly: GCF_965153285.1. Lineage (NCBI taxonomy): Eukaryota > Metazoa > Chordata > Lepidosauria > Squamata > Lacertidae > Podarcis > Podarcis tiliguerta. Next base: position 53,554,356 of record NC_139543.1, on the reverse strand, counting down.
TCTCCGCTCACACATTCAGTGCAAAACAACCTCAGTCTTTCTTCCTGAATATGAAAAAAAGCAAAGAGCCACAGTGCTTCTGGCTAGAGTGTAATCAAAAAGTGAATCGAAACTTCAGAAGTTTTAAAGATTTGATATTTTGCCAGTTATAATCACTAGAGCAGCTCTTCAGGGAAAAGCTTTATTGTGTCATTTGCCAAGGGTACTGCTGGTGGACGTACATTTTTCTCAATCCCTTCTGTTTCTTTTGCTCCCTTCCCCTACTCCTCCTCATTTTTTGTATCCACCTCCCATGGCTGCTTCTTCTAGCCTCCTGCTACCTATATTTTCAGATGATTCTTGTAGATTATGATGGCTGTGATGGTGTCTGCTGAGGTCTGTCAGAACATTTGCAGGTCACATGAATGATGCAGGGATTTGGGACAATGACAGTATTAAAGAGAAAATGATTGTTTCCTTTACATGCATTTTGGCTATAGTTTTATGTCATTGTTCTGCAACCTTGGTCCCAAAGTGTTATTATATATACTACAACTCCCACCATCCCTCACTATTGGTTCAGCTGGTTGGGGATGATGGAACCTGTAGCCCAACAACATATGGGGAGCCAAGCTTGAAGAGCACTGTTTTATGCCATCTGCAGACAAACCTGGGATTGAATACCTGAGCAGTAATAGCATAGAGGGTCAGGCAGGAACTGATCAGCCTCATCCCCGAGCCATTAACTGTTTCTAAGTGGTTGTGAGCATTAGAGTAATCTGCTTATGCTGATACAAAATGTAATAGTTGGATGAAAATTGCATTTCGTAAATTGCAACAAATATTCCTTCCATCATAAAATAAAATAAAGTAAATATTTTAATGAGGCTTTTGCTTAGTGTTTATGTACGGTACTTTGCAAACCTCAAGGATGCCGCCACCACCCTGCCTTGCTCATTGTCTCAGCTGCCTCTGTCTGGGCCCTTATCTCATTCTTTTTCCTTTTGTAGCAGTGGCACCAGCAAAGGCCTTTCACTCTCCAAGAAGGCTGGAGATGAAGAGTCATGCTGGTTGGATAGGAGATGTCAGGGCTGGCCAGGCAGCAAGAATGCTGACTGTGGTTGCCTAGGGCTGTGCACAGCTCCCCCTATCACAGCACAGGGCTCCATTCATGCACCGCCACTACCCCACAATGGCCCTGTCTGTACGTTCAAGTGAACCCATAATGCACTGGTTGGCATTCAGCATACTTGAGTGTGCTTGTTGCCGTGTATTTGCTAACAGAACATTGCTGTTCATCTTTTGTATTATTTTGTTATGGGGAAATTATTATTTTTTAAAAAGTAAACAAACAAACAAACAAACAAACCCAACAGCACTTTATTGGACCTTATGCATGGGCGAATCCATCTTTGTTGAAGAAGTCCCTCCCCCTCCCCAAATGAGATGTCATTAAAGGAGAGGCTTTTAAGCTGTGTCTTTCTGGTTGGCAAAAGATTCAGAGATGTGTCTGGAATACAAAGTGTTCCAATAAAAATGCAGCTGCAAGGACTCACAGTGATGCAGATTTCTCGCTTGTCTGCAGGGCTACTTAACTTATTCACTAACCTATGCATGCTGAGGTTTGCTCTTCCCCCTCTCTCTTTACACACACACTTTTCTAGATCTGGTTATGTTTGTCTTTTTACATCCTTTACTTAATCAAGTAAGCGAAATGTTGGAGAACCGGAAGATGTCTTACACCAGATCAGACCATAGCAGTGTTGATTGACTGCCTGGCAGCACCTGTCCAGCATTTCAGACAGGAGTATTTTCACATAAATACCTGGAGGTGCTGGGGACTGAACCTGGGACCTTCTATGTACAAGGCGAATGCTCTGCCACTAAGCTATGGCCCATCACTGGCAGGGATTTACAGAAATCCTGGGGAATAGCAGTGTGTCTAACTCTACATTACCTGGACAGCAATCACATTAGCTGGAGGCCACTTTTGGGAAGGGGATGGAAGACCCCACTCCTTTCCAGCCCATGCACATATTAGCCACAACACCTATTCCTTTCACGATACAGTTTTCAAATTGGCAAATGAGACAGGAGTGCATTTGAACACAAGAAGGACACCACTGGATTCAGCCAAAGGTCCATCACTTCAACAGACTGTTTTCACAGTGACCAACCTGTGGGGAGCAAGCAAGCAGGACATCAGTGCAACAGCACTCTTCCTACTTGTGTTGAATGGCAACTGGTGTTAAGAGGCACACTGTCTCTGACAGCAACACCAGATCGAGGGCAGTGCAGGTGGTTCTGCCGCACAGGGCACTGAGCCGAGGGAGCACAGAACAGAAGGCAAGAGGGGAGAGGGCATGAAAATAAGAAATATTGGAGGGGGTACAAAATTTTGCCCTTATCGGGGTGCCATATTACCAAAGTTTGCCCTGCCAACACTGAGGGTGCAACATAGCCATGGTGGGTAGCAGTCACTGATAAATTTAGCTGCCATGAATTTGCCTAACCCTCTTTTAACGCTATCCAGGTTGGTGGCTATCACCACATCTTGCGGGAACAAATTCCACAATTTATACACTGTGTGGAAAAGAGCTTCCTTTTGGCCAGGGGTTGCTAGTTCTTGACCTCCTGCTTGCACATTTGGCTGATATTTCCATTTACTCAAAGACCTGTGCCAGAATATTTTACTTGGCTGCTCAATGAAATGCTGCCTAGGAAGATATAGCCTGAGCTACCTGTAAATATATAGCAGCTGCAGAAAACGAGTGGTACTATTATGCAGAGAACAATCAGGTTATGGGTTTTGGACATCCCTCAGCCTCTCAAAGGTTTCCCAAGGAGAATGTTATCACGGTATAAACTGATTTGTATTCATCGGTGAGCAAGTAGGACCATTGGTCTGCCATAATAAGGCATGTGATGAATGAGGTCAAGCCATGTAAGAATGCCTGGCTGGGCTGCACTGTTTGTCTCTCTGAAAGATGACAACTTCAGCTGACAGACATTGATTGCCTCTTAACAGGTATGGGAGGAAATGAAAACAAGGTGGGTGGTTTTTTGTATTTAAAAAGATTATGTCTTTTTAGAAAGCATAAAGGCCACCAGTTTCAAAATGCTCTGCCTGCAGAACTTTTGAAAAATGATGTCATGAGGTCAGGACTCCAGCCCACAGCAGGTCCGAGGATGTCAGGTGGTGATTCAGCTTGTTTTGCACCATCCCACTTTGACCAAATAAGAAAGCCACAGGAGGAGCCATTGTATGAGATCAGAAAACAAAAACAAAACAAAAAACCAAATCAGGTGGTATGCCTTGAATTCCATTTAATCTTCAAGGGTGGTGAAGCAAATTTGTTTTCTATTGCTCTAGAGCAGCCTTTCTCAACCTTGGGTTCCCAGTTGTTTTTGGCCTACAACTCCCATCATCCCTGACCACTGGTCCTGTGAGCTAGGGATCATGGGAGTTGTAGGCCAAAAACGTCTGGGGAGCCAAGGTTGAGAACCACTGCTCTAGAGGGTGGAACCCAAGGCAACAGGTTCGAATTGTGAGATAATTTGAGCTCAGCTCTAGAAGGAACTTCCTGAGGAAGTGAGCTGCTTCACAATGGAGCAGACTGCCTTGGAAGTTTGATGGACTCTCTCTCATTAGCAGGTTTTGAATAGAGGCTAGATAGCCCTCGAACTTTGAGGTTGCTTCCAACTCCCAGCTCTGCAAGCCTAAATCTCCACTCCCCTTCCCTCCCTGCTTTTTAGCCCTCTTTCAGATCTCTTTCCAAAGGAGAAGAGACAAGACATTCATTAGCTATGCTGTGTGTCCTCCCCATCAATATCCAGACAACGTCTCTTTTAGTGCAGCCTGAAGGACGGCTTTCCCAACGAGCCCTAATCACATGTACATTTATCAAGGGAAGAGGATTTTAATTGAGTTGCCTGTCTAGATTAGAAATATCCTCTGTTGTATCCTTGTTAGCGGGCAGAGGAGGCGAGGAGCAAGGTTTTCAACAGTGACCTTTGATTTCGGAGGGGTGCTGTATAGCCACTCTGGGATGTGATTCCAATGTTGTCCTCAAAAGCACAGGTCGCTGTTGAATTGTTCTTGTCATTGACTTTGTTATTTCTGTTCTTGAAGGAGTGGATGGAATTTTAAGGCAAGAAAGAAGAACCAGGAGGTATGTGATGTGTGTAAGCATGGCCGGCTCTACCCATAGGCAGAGTGAGGCGACAGCCGCAGGTGAAAGCTGCTGGGTGTTGTCAGTGATTGGAGTCCCTCAGCCATGCTTCTTGAGTCTCCTAGTCATGCTCTTCAGTTGGGAAGACAGAGGGATGTTTCCTATGCAGTCTGTCATGCATTCCCTGTAACCACCCTGCTGCCCTCAGGTGTGGCAAGGGACTCTATCCCACTGGTAGTATTGATGTAAGATTTCATTTCCAATTCATTTGGCTTCTGCAGATGGAATGGAGAGGAGTGGGGAAGCAGATTAACTTTCATTTAGGCTGCCAAAATGCCCTGCTTAAAGCTTGGAAAGTCTAGCAGCTTCTGCCATGTGTGAAGTATTCAGTAATCAGCATGAGACTCTTAACCTCAGGGTTGTGGGTTCAAGCCCCACATTGGGTGAATGATTCCTTCTTTGTAGGGGGCTGGACTAGGTCATCATTGTGGTTCCTTCCAGCTTTACAATTCTTTGATTCTGTGACAAGTTTTGCATTCTGTGTTGCAACAATTTTCAAATTGCTTTGAAAATCCAGGAAGTAAAACTATCAACAACTGGATGACAAAGAACAGGAGTGAACCAGATCCCTATAATATGGATTTAATGCAAAAGCACATCTGATCTCTGAAACAAACATCATGTCCTTCTGATCCAGAGGTCTCTTGTAAATGTGGAAAGCTCCACTGTTGGCTGGAGCTGATGGTAATTGTAGAACAAAACATCACAGGGGAGCCAGGTTGGTGAAGGAAAATGTAGATTGAGATAAACTTAGATAAGACAATGTAGACCCAAAGTTTTAGCCTCATTCTTGCCTCTGGTTCAGTTCTCCACACTGTCCCTCAAGTCACATCACACCCACCAGCCTCCAACCAGAAGACAACACCACAGATCTCCTCAAAAGGGTACCCATTTTTTTAAAAACCACCACAACAACAAAACCATTTCACGATCTTTCTCAAATAGAAATTAGCTGGAACAGCCATCTCTAGCTTTTAGAAACAAATTAGAGTTCTGTTATCAGGTTAGAGCAAATATTCCAAGAGAAAGAGAGTATAATTAGATCTTCAAACACACAACCTTGCCTGTGAAAGCAGGCTGTGACCTAGAACATTAAACTAAGTCGTGGATACAGTGCAATGCTTATTGCTTCTTGGAGCGTGGCTGGCAGATGCCTTGTTTCAAACAGTTAGGATGTTCTTCGTCACTGCCTCAGGAGGGAGCAGCTCACTGTACCCAAAGCCAGCTTAGTTGTTTCTTTGAAGTTGCATGAGAATACACAGAGGACCGAAGTGATACTCTGTCATTTCCTTAAGAAGCAACCTTCCCTGATTAGGTTGCTCCCGTGGAGATGCCGTGTAAATCAGATGCAGCATAGTGTGCATATTCTACTGATTTCTTGTCACTAGGAGGGTGGTTTGGGAGTCAGTACATAATAAAAGCCACTCTCCATAGATTGCACATATTAATTCTCAGGGCCGTCTTAAGCATATGTGGTGCCTGTGTGCAAAGATCCACCCGCGTCCCCCCTCCAGGTTGTCCAGAGTTGTCAACCTTTTTTTTTAGGGAGCTGACACCGCGCTTACCTCTGCTCAGAAAAAGAAAACAGGAAACATAAGGACCCAGTGCAACAAACCAGCCCAAGGCGTCAGACTCAATGACTGAGAGAAGCCGGGCACCTCATGGTGTAAGCAGCGTGCGTTGGGCTTCACAGCCCTACGCCAATCCCAGGTGCGCAGGAGGGTGGAGCCAGCTGGCTGCCTCAGCAGCTCGCTGGCTTGCTCGCTCACCCCCAAACTCGCAGCACAGAGCTGCCCGCAGTGGAAGAGCCTGCCGCTGCTCTCCGGCCGACGGGTGGGCTCTTCCCCGGACTCCAACTCTCGGGCCCCGGGCTCTCAGCTTGGCGCCCCTGAGAGCACTGCACCCAGGTGCCCCGCACCCCTGCTGCCTATGGTTAAGACGGCCCTGTTAATTCTTCATCTAGCCCTTCCTCCAAAAACATCAGGCTGGGTTTCCCCTAAAATTCTACCATGACCACCAGAGACTGCTTCTCTTTTTAATACAAAGCTCCCTGACTTGCACCTCCTGAAACATTACCATAACAAAACCACACTTTGAAATTTGCACATCTCCAATTTTGAAATGCAAAACTCTCCAACAAAACCATGTGTGCAGAATATGTATATTACGGGGAAATGTGCATGGAAAAGCATATATTCTCAAAAAAATAACATAATAATGCATTATATTAGGGGAATTTACATTCAACAGTGTGCAGATCAGGAAAAATGTACCTTAAAATGTTGGTGTATTTTCATGATGACTATTTTTTGTGTGTGTGAGAACTAAATTTATTATTGGAAAAATGAGAAACTGAGAATGATGGAAATTGACAGGTTCACCCAGAGATATAAGAACATAAGAATCCTGTTCTCACCGTGACTAACCAGATGCCTATGGGAAGCCCATAAGCAGGTCCTAAGCACAACAGCACCCTCCCTACCTATGATTCCCAACTAGTTTTCAGAGTAATACTGCCTCTGCTGATGGAGGTGCAACATAGCCATCATGGCTAGTAGCAATGGATAATCTTGCCCTCCATGAATTTGTCCAATCCTCTTTTAAAGCCATCCAAATCAGTGACAATCACTGCCTCCTCTTTATCCATTTTCTACACGAATAAGTACTTTCTTTTATCTCTCCTGAATCTTCCAATTCATTGAAATGTCCATGAGTTCTCATGCTACGAGGGAGGGAGAAAAACTTTTCTCTTTCAACTTTAACCATGCATTGTTGGCTTTATAAACTCTGTTTCGGCAACGCTTGTCCATCTATATGCTTTGTTATTTTATCTCTAACATTGTTTTCTACAACTTTTCCCAGGCCAGAGCAATCCCCAGGTATGGAGGCTAATCTTAAGGACAGGTCACATACTGTTGCTAGAAGGTCAGTAATTTCACATCTGAGTTCTTTGAGAGCTCTCAGGTGGATGCCCTCCAGACCTGGCAATTTGTCCATTTTTATTTTGTCTATTATGTCCAGAACTTCTTCTTTCATCACCAATATCTGACTCAGTTCCTCAGACTCCCTTCCTGTAAAGGTTAGCTCACATACCGAGATCTTCCCCATATCATTTGGCTCCTCAAGGACTCTTAGAATCCTTGTCAAAAAGTAAGTACACTTCCCCTTGCCCCAGAGTACCCCCAAATAATACAATATTTGGGGAGGGCTACAACCTTCTACAACCTCAAAAGAACCCCCTCCCCTAAAGCAAGGTCAAATACTTTGACTTAGCACTAGGCGTGAAAATCCTGCATTCCTTTTCCTCTCTCCTGATCATTGATATGAAAAGCAGAACAGAACAGGATGACAAAACTAGGCAGTTTGGGGAAATCACTGTGATAGATTCAGAGAGGCAGGATGACTCTTCATATCTCCACACATTGTCTGCTCAGTGCTGTCCAGGTTTATGATGTGTTTAATATTGTCTTCCTCAATCATTTGGCATGTCCTCACCTTGTTGCTTCCTATCAGATGGTGAAAAGTTAATAGCCTTCCTGAGACAGTCAGGTGGCTTATAGGTGAAACCATCACCTGTCTTTCTCCATTCACCTGTTTGACTTTCTGCAGAAATTTGCTATGAGAGCCACCCATGATTTTCCAGCTCAAGGTTAAAAACTTTCCATTTAAAGCTGTTGAAAGGTCATGAACTGAGTTACTGGAAAGTAATTGAAACTCTCAGGACCCTGAACTCCTTCTGTTTTGGGGTGGAATGCTAATGAAATTTGGTTCATTTCCCCAACAAAATTTAGAAGCACTTAATAGGGGAACCTTCCAAAGCAAAGGTTTTATTTTCCTATTTGTAGGAAGCCATGTAAGGGAGCAACCTACCACGAGAAGCAAGATTAATATTCACCTGGATTTTAAAGAATATCTCTCCATAGAGTTTTAGTTAGTTTGTAACTCTCCCCACCTAACTTACTGTATTTACTCAAATCTAATTGTGACGTTAACATATAAGAGTGCTGGAGATGAATTAGTTAAACAAGTTATCCAATCACAACCCGGGGGGGGTGGAGTCAGAGGGACTATAAAACCAGCTCTGGGCGGGGCGAAGAGGAATTCGTTGGGAGGTTGGTTGGAGTGGGAGTGAATTGGGATAGAGTTTGTGGGTAGGTTGAGTTAGCATAGCGAAATAAGTAGAGTCAGGAACAGTTAGGAGCTAGGAAGACTAGTAAATATCTGAGAGGTGGTTTAGTGAGTGAGAGCAGGTAGCGGAAGTTATAGGTCAGAATAGGCACCCTATGATTGTAATTGACTTATACCATTTATGAAACCACATGCTTGTTAAATTGCAATAAATAAACAGAAGTTTATGTTCCAATTTAAACCTGACTGGACTCAGTATTGTACCAGGTAGGGCCTGGGTGGTGGCAGCGAGAAATCAAGTGGTGGCACAGGGATCAATAGACGGTGAAACGTCCGGGGACCCTGTGTGGTCGCCACACTAATGCTCACCCTTTTTGGCCAAATCACATTGCAAACTTCTTCCACAAACTTGCCTCTCTTGGGGTTCCTTGGAAGAACTAATGCAACAAATCAGCCTTGGGGATGTATTCAAAGAAGCTTTGTGTGACACTCCATTTCTCCTCCTCCTAGATAATGATAATAATAGTAACAGCAACAATAATACATCTATATTCCATCTGTCCTGAGAGCGGCACCAAGTTTGCCCTTAGTGGAAGTAATGGTGTTCTGTGCCTAGTTAAAGATTTGCTAGTGCATTCTAATTGAAACAGTGCTGTGAAAAAATTCCAGCAGTCTAAGCACCTGACTATATGCCAGCATCTACCAGTGTAACATGTTTGTAGTGCAGGGCTGGGACATCAAACTAGTCATAGCAACACCCACCTACACTATATGATTTTTTATATTTTTTTAAAACAAACAAACCTGACTGGGAAATATAGCTGAGAGTCAGACAACGCCTAGCTCTTTAAAAAAAATGTCATTTAACTATTTGCTTGACATTATTTAACTTTCCACTGCCCACTCCTCAGGGGAAGATTTTTGTCAGGGTTGTTTTTGTTTTCTAAAAAACTAAAGCTGGCATTCCCAGTGTTTCCCCAGGTGCAACAGGAGCTTTCAAATGGAATGAACAGCACCTGAAATTCTCACCCCTGTAATTATTGCGGTGAATATATATAGATATGTAATTGGGTTTGACTTAAAATAAAGCAAATTTTGTAACACCAGCAGTGAATAAACGTATGTGGCTGAACTGTATCGGTGTGTGTGTCAAGAGCGATAGAGATTTACAGTGCAATCCTACATATTAATCAGAAGTAATTATCACCCAGAAATAAGTACCAGTGAGAACCATAGCTCAGTGGCGGAACATCTGGTTCATCGCAAAAGGTCCCAGGGTCAATTCCCAGTGTCTGGGGAAAATTCTTGTCTGGAGAATGGGTAATAGGATTGAAGTGAGATGAAGTATAGCAACCAGGCTTCCCTAATTTGATTTTTAGCAATTCAATTAGGAGGCTGTATGGGTTTTATTGTATACCACTCAGATTGTTTGTTTGTTTCATGTGAAGCCATCTATAACTTTTTAGTAAACGAACAAGAAATGCCTAACTATTCCACTAGTTACAGAAATGTTCTGCAAGGATCCACAGTAAAAATTTTACACTCTCATATAACCTTGGTTTTTCTATTCTGATCTCCCACCTGTTACGCTTAAAAGAAATTAATCCCCCCCTTTTAAATTTTAGGTTGAGTGATAACCTAGCATTACAATTAACTAGCCTGAGTGGTTAACCAAAAAAACAAAAAGCAAAGAAAGTCCCTTCCCTTTTATTTCCAGAAAAATAGAAGAGCTTTATGGGGGGGGGGGAGTGTTATTGCATGTTCCTTTCCTGTTTAGTATGTATTTGGTTGCTCAGAAGCTAAGCTGTGGGTGTTTGGTTGTTGTTTTTTTAATCAAACTTACTTGGTTGATTTTCAGTCTAATGCAAATAACTGCTCAAGAGAAACCATGTTAATAGGGTCAGAGATTAGAAGTGCGTCTGTGAAAATGAAAACACTTCACCAAAAAAGATCAACAACACAGAGAACGGGTAGTAGGGTTGAAGTGAGATGAAGTATATCGACTAGGCCTCCCTAATTTGATTTTTAGCAATTCAATTAGGAGGCGGTATAGGTTTAATGACTCTTTGTTGACAGCCCACCTCCCTCGGCCATTAGTTTGGGAAGTGGTGCAGAACGTCGGCATCTGAATGAATTAGGGCATCTGGGCAGCTCAGAGGGCAAAGGAGCTCAAGACTGTGGCATACCCTGGACATTGACGACAGTCTTTTCTGTGCCCTTTGAGCTGCTGAAATTTAGGGCAAATTGAGTGGCGACTCGATTTTGCCTACAGTGACGTTTTGATGGAGGCGAAACCAGTTCTGAATCTGGCCAGCAATGTTTCTCAGAGGCAAAAGGCATTTGCATACCTTTTGTATACTAGTGGTATAACGGTTAGAGTGCACAGAGAAATGAGTATTGAATCCTGTTGTTATTCTCGGGAAAGCTTGCTTATGTTGAGTCCTCTTATACATATTCTCTGATGCTTAGAATTTGAGGGACAGCTGCCAGAGCCAGTGGCATAGCGTGGGGGGTGCAGGGGGTGCCGGCCGCACCGGGCGCAACATCTGGGGGGGGTGCACTCACACTCGCAGCTCTCTGCCCCTACCTGGCTCCACGGGTTAGGGGGCGCAAATTACTTGCCTTGCCCCGGGTGCTGACAACCCATGCTACGCCACTGGCCAGAGCTAAGCCATAGGCTGACATTCAGTGAGAGCTGGGGGGGGGGGATGTGGGGAACCAGTAGCCAGGACCATCACAAAAACCCTTAAGCCTTCACAGCTTCTCATTTTGTCACAGAGAGTCCTGAATTCCCATCTTTGTTGAGGCAAGCTACGTAACTTGAAATGGCTTCATGTTGGGAGAAGTGGGGGGAAGAGAGAGCTGCTGACTGAGGCATCTTCCTCCTCTTCTTCTTCCTCCTCCTCCTCCTCACTGGGTGACTTTCAGTCACTCCCTCCCACACCTCTCTTTTATCCTAACCTACCTTCCAGGGTTGTTGTGAAAATAAACTGGACAGGGGACTCATGTGTGCCACCCTGAGTGCCTTTGAAGAAGCGCGGGATAGAAATATCATACAGAAATAAATAAATGCCTTTCCCCCTCTTTTTTTGCCTGTGGCACTCAAGGCATCTAACTGTACAACAACAACAACAACAACAACAACAACAACAACAACAACAACAACAACAGCACAGCAACATTAAAATGTAAGCATAAAAGAAAATATTTTTAAAAACAATCAAAAGCCCTGGGCATTTTTTTTTCAAAATGCAGGAAATGGTTATAATAGAATGGGTAGTTAAAAATAAATAAATCAGCCTTCAATCCTATACATGATCACCAGGAAACAAAACCCATTATTGATCATTTCAGCAATCTTCAGATTTGGGTCCCCAGATGTTGCTGAATTACATCTGACTAAACTGGCTGGAGATGATGGCAGTTGTAGTTCAACCTCATGTGGGGAAGAACAACATGGGATTATTTCATTATTTAGAATATGTTTAGACCACCTTTCCGAGCAAAAGCCCTCTCAAGGCAGCTTGCATGGTCAAAGTGTAATGTAATCACAATAAATGCTCCCTAGTAAAAGCTAGTCGATTGAAAAGAATGTTCAGCTGAGCCCAAATAAAATTGCTCAAATGCAGACAAAGAATTATCCCCAGTCCTACAAAGCAAAGAGCAATTTCATGCAGTGAGAAAGGTGGGTTTTTATGACTTTCCTGATAGCTTGAATTCTTATCTGAATGAAAATGTCTTTGCCTTGCACCAGAAGGGCAACAAAGAGAGCGCCAAATGAATCTCAGGCAACATACACACTACTTTGTCTGATTTAAAAATGACAAATTTGGTGCTACAACCAGGACTCATTCATGCTGATCTTCAACATACAGCTTCCCGTCTAGATTGATTCTAGATTCTGCTGGTCACAAAAGTGGGTGTGGTTACTTAATACGCAGTTCAAAATTATACCCAGGATTCAGTTAGCCACATCTTTGCCTCCCTTCATATGCCCCAGGTGAGTGTAGGAGGAAGCAGGAATTGCTATCTTGATATATGCCTAGCCACAATGTCATAGGGCAGGTGTAGGTTCCACCAGCACCACTTGCCATAGAACCATAGAACTGTAAAGTTGGAAAATGCAGCTGTCCCATGCGGGGATCAAACCTGCAACCTTGGCGTTATCAACAGCACATTCTAACCAAGTGAGCTATCCAAGCTACAGATGATACACCTGTTTTCAAATAAGCATACTGTGAAGTAATGCAGAATTAATGAGCTTCTATGTTCAGGATGAATCCCATTTCTCAAGAAGTGCTTTTCAGAGGCGAGTGAGAAAGACAGAGAGAAAGCAATAGATCTAGACTGTGTATGGGCTATGTAGAAAAATCAAGACCTCATTCTGCGTTGTTTCTAGACTACAATGTTGTGTCTATACAGAGAGGAGAGTTCCAACGCACAAGCACCAAAAAGGCTCTTTCTCCGTCCCACTCTTCCCAGCAATGCTGACCCCTGATCCCTTTTGCAGCTCCCCAATAAGCTACATAGCTGAGCAACAAGTTGCCCATGGGATTCACACATCAAAGTCCACCTTCTGGCATTGCACCAAACTGGCTCGCAGCGGCTAATACACTAGACTGATGCTCGGGGTCATATAGCTGATTGCAAGGTCAATTCCAATTTAGAAAAGAAGATGTCTCTGTGTGCTTATTTCTCCATGTGCCTCGATAACATCAGGAAAGTATGTTGGCTGAAAGCCTAAGCAAAAAATAAATCTTGGAGTACAGTTCATTGTGCTCTGCAGACAGGTGGTTCCGACACTTGCAGCCTGATTGACCCAGCCTTGACATCTTAATGTTGCATTTGGAAAACCAAATCAAATAAAAATCCCTTTCCCATCTCCTCCGATGCCTTAGCGGCAGGACACCTGTGTGCAACCAGCCCAGTGACTCTGCATATAATTGTCGCAGTATTAGCAATCAGCATAAATAGGCCAGCTTTCTTGATAAGTGTGAAAGCCCTCAGCAGATTGAAGCACCAAAGACAAAAGTGATTTTTGGAAATGATAAAGAAAGAACCAACTAGAATGTATTTTTCCTTTTTAAATTTTATGTTGGGCTACCTTTATTTTATTAATTGATTAAGACCCCTTTAAATTAACTAAGTATCCCCACGCAGGGTAACCTCTTTTTTTAAAAAAATTAAAGAGCTTATAAATACTGCAGATGGTAAACACCATCTTAGAAGAGGCATCTCTGCTTCACTTTCTCACATAAGGGGATGCCTATTTTAAAATGCTGCATGCTATGAAAGCAGATCCAGACCATAGATTGAAAAGCACACCCAGCACACCTTTAAAGTACATGACGTGCCCCAAAGAATCCTGGGAACTGTTTCTCCCTCAGAGAGCTACAATAACCAACTAGAGATCCCATGATTCGTTGGGGAAAGTCAGGTGCTTTTAAAATGTGCATTGAATATGCTTTAAATCTGTGGTGTGAATTTGCCCATACTAACACCATTCCAAAACAAGCCCTTTTCAAAACAGTTGAGTTGGATACACACACTGCAGCGGGAATTAATTTATGACGAATGTCCAAATTATTTTCAGTGGGACCTAATTTCAAGTTCCTTAACCTAGATGTAGTCCATTGTTTCCATCACAACTGTATCTGATAGACTCGATGCATTTATTAAAACTCTTTTGATTAATCTACAAATATGTTCTGCCATGGTGTGGAAGCCCTTTTCTAGATTAGTCTTGCAAACTAATCAACTGCGGTCAATCTTGGAGAGTAAGCAGTTAGTCTATGCTTTTGCGACCTCTTGAATCAATAGCCATATTGAGATAACATGGGGCTAATGCTAAATGCACTTCAGACATTGTGGATGGATTCTTGCCACAGGTGGGTCCGTTGTTTTGTTTCATTACCCTGCTGATTTCATGATGATCTTCTGGTTACCTGCCTTAAATAAAATCATCATCATCATAGAATCATAGAATCATAGAGTTGGAAGAGACCACAAGGGCCATCGAGTCCAACCCCCTGCCAAGCAGGAAACACCATCAGAGCACTCCTGACATATGGTTGTCAAGCCTCTGCTTAAAGACCTCCAAAGGAGGAGACTCCACCACACTCCTTGGCAGCAAATTCCACTGTCGGACAGCTCTTACTGTCTGGAAGTTCTTCCTAATGTTTAGGTGGAATCTTCTTTCTTGTAGTTTGGATCCATTGCTCCGTGTTCGCTTCTCTGGAGCAGCAGAAAACAACCTTTCTCCCTCCTCTATGTGACATCCTTTTATATATTTGAACATGGCTATCATATCACCCCTTAACCTCCTCTTCTCCAGGCTAAACATGCCCAGCTCCCTTAGCCGTTCCTCATAAGGCATCGTTTCCAGGCCTTTGACCATTTTGGTTGCCCTCCTCTGGACACATTCCAGTTTGTCAGTGTCCTTCTTGAACTCACTATTATTAATAACGTGGCCCTCCACATAATTGTCAATTCCCCAATAGCATGGCCAATGGCAGGGATGGTGGGACTTGTGGTCCAGCACTAACTCAAGGACCACATGTTATGACAGCCTTCTCCAGCCTATTGTTTTGGACTACAACTGCCTTGGCCACAGACACCTCAACCATGTTGGCTGGGGCTGATGGGAGTTATAGTTCAAAACTGCTGGAAAACAACAATTTGAGATTATGCTGCCATAACCTAACAGCGATCAAACTAAGCAGCCAGGGCATTTAAAAAAAAAGCCTATTGTGTTATCTGTATTGGGATTTGCCAAACCAGGCTTATGAGAACATTTCTGTGGAATGCATTTTAATCCTTTTATTTCTTAAGACTTGAACAAAGTTTATTTTGGGGGTGGGTGACCCCCACATGTTTCCATAGGCATTCCCTTGGGTTCTTTTCTCAAGTAAAACCCACAGGGAAATGTTGGTGCACTTGTGATTCCCAGCAACTGGTATTCAGAGGCACACTGCCTCCGACAGTGGCAAGAGAGCATAGGCTTCATGGCTGGGGACCTAATGATAGCTTCCTCTTCCATGCAATCCTCTTCTGAAAGCCATACAGGTTGTGATGAAATATTTGTGCAGACCAGGTGTCATGCTGTGTCTGGCTGAACATTCTGTTTCTAGCAGTGATCATCAGGAAGCTCATGCATGGGCCAAGAAGCATTGGTGTGCATGGATTTTAAAAACTAAATAGCAGGCGCAGGGGACCTGATCTACAAAGAGATCAAGGAACAGGGCAACTTCCTCACTTCCTCCCCGCTGCCCCTGTGGTTCCAATCCAGATGGAGGCCCTCACACCTGCTATTTACATTAGACGTAAAATTTCCATGAGCACCAATGGAGACCTTTTCTTCAGGTGCAAATAGCAGGTGCAGGAACCCCAATCCATACTGAAACTAAAGGAGGGATAAGTGTTTAAAGTCCACAAGGTTCCCGTCTGGATGAGCACACATGCACACATCACATCTGCAAGTGGCTTTCTATATGCCGCCCTCACCATTTCATGAATTGTACAAATGGCATCTTGTCTGGTTTGGTGTTTGAATAGATACTTGGAAGATCACTCTTTATGCTGACACCTGGACAGCTGACATTTAGGCACACCCTGTCTCTAATCATTTTATCCAGCAAAAGAAGAAATGCTTTTTGTTTTTGTTCATCACCTGTGCCATCTCCCAGATTAAGTATATAATTAAAGCATTTTCATGGTGGCTGGCTTTTTCCTTCTGCCCATCATGGCATCTGAAGTATAATTGACTGTTCCACCCACCCGCTTTCCCCCTTTGTGTTGGAAGGATTTTGCGCTGTGGGCTTTAATGCTAGCAAATGATCTGGAACTCCTTGGGGAGAAAACATCAATTATGATCCATGGGCAAAGCAATCCTATACACATGTGATACTGGGGTTGTGTGTGTGGGAGGGAGAGATATGCCACCCCTATGCCGGGGGAAGGAGCCCAAACTCATAAAGTCTCTATCTCAGTAGGAGAGCATTTGCTTTGCATACAGAACATCCAGAAACCTCCTGTCTGAAAGCCCCAGGCACTGCTGCCAGTCAGTGTAGACGATAGTGAGCGAGATGGACTACAAAGGTTCTTTGGCTCACTACAAAGGTTCTTATTTAAGACAGTAGAATGGTCTCCATAACTAGGACTGTGCCCAGATTTGGCCAAAATCTAAATCCTGAACTGAATCAGGTCAATTCATGGACAGCCAGGCTTAGCCTGAGTTGGGTGGAGTTAGCTGCAGACTGACCCAGAGTTGTTAGGGGCATGGCATTGGGCAGGAAGGAGAGGCAGGAAGAAGAAGCACCAAGAAGTCTTAAGAGAGTAAGAAGGATCTACTGAATCAGCCATGTCCTCTTTAAGCGGGCCTTTGGCTGATTGACATCTGATGCCCCTTTAAAATGTGTTGTGAAAGGGGGGGGTGTTATTGAATTTGTCTTTTTATTTTTATTATGTATTTTGCATTTTTTATGTTGTGATTTTATGTTGTGAACCACCCTGAGTGCCTGGGTACATGGAGCTGGACCTCACTGGGCTTCTTGCACCAAGTTAGAAAATGCCAGGCAGCTGCGTTCTTCCCCATAAGCAACCCTCAAGATGATTCATCACTCTTCTTTCCTGATGCGCTTCTATGGCATATATCCGAAAATTTATGCACACAATACAAAAACAGAGTCCAAGCAGAAGCTAGGCATTGGAGGTGTGGATTTCTAAGCTACTTTATTATGTACAAAACAGAACAAAGGAAATCATGGCTCCTCTTTCCTCCTTCATCTCTGAGAGAGCAGAAAAGCAATGGTACAACATAACGGAACAGGGTTACTGAACTTCCGTTCTCATGACTCCAACAGTATGGAATGTCAACACAGACATGTGATGAAAACAATCACATATCCAGCAACGGGAGGAATAAAATCCCAACACTGAGATCTACAGGTATAGGGCATTCTAGAATAAGAATAAGAATAAGAGTAAGAATAAGAATAAGAATAAGAATAATTATTTATTAGTTACTTCTAGCGCACTGACACCAGAAACTGCAGTGACACTGAGAGCCAGTGTGGTGCAGTGGTTAAGAGCGGTGGACTCATAATCTGGTGAACCGGGTTCGCTTCCCCGCTCCTCCACATGCAGCTGCTGGGTGACCTTGGGCCAGTCACATTTCTCTGTAGTCTCTCAGCCCCACTCACCTCACAGAGTGTTTGTTCTGGGGGAGGAAGGGAAAGGAGAATGTTAGATGTTTTGAGACTCCTTCAGGTAGTGACAAATTGGGATATCAAATCCAAACTCTTCTTCTTTAGCGCCAACCTTGCATTGTGAGACATCCCTGTGACCAAAACCCTAACCATCCACATTCCTCGGAGTTTGAGTGGGCTGGCTCAATTTGCTTATTTTTCCTTCTCTGCTTGCTCACCCCAAAGTGGAGCACTCAGCTTTCTGCTGAAAGGAAGCCTTGTCTAGTGGCACACAGTGGGATCTCCAAAGACTGGCATCTTTCCCGCAGGTACATTTAGGAGAAGCAAGCCGAAACCACACAAACACTGAATGGAGCTAAGCAAGCAGCGGAGATGAAGGATGCATTATTGCAGCTGCCTGCTGTCCACCGCAGCCCCGGAGAACAACAGGACAAAAGCCAGGAGAGTAAATTGCAAAGGAGCCCATGCAGTTTTATGACACACTTCATTTGCAAGTAGCTGGGCCACCTCTGTGCCTCTTTACCGAGGAGAGGAGAGCAGGTGAATATAGATTAGAATTGTAACCCAGCGCAAGATGTATGGGCGGCATTAGGGAAATGACACTTGGAGCTGAACATAATAAAAAGCATCTCACCAGGGGAGCTGGCTGGCTGGGCAGCTTTATGAAATGCTATTACCATGCAGTTTATTCCACTCATTTCTGTATATACATATGTGTAAGATTTGCTAGATTGTCATTTCTCTCTCTCTCTCCCTTCCTAGTTCTACATAATGAGCAATGGAAGTGGACAAAGGGCAGCCCTTGAGATGAGTAGAATGGAAAGGGAATTTGTTCTCAGGGATTAGGGGACTCAATAACTTTGCATGAGCCCCTTGCTTAAATCGTTCTCAGAGGTTCCAGGTTGGAGGAGGTCCTTTAGAAAGCACATTCTGGTAGATCTCAGGAACATGAAGAGCTGCCTTCTAGGGGAGTTTGACTAGATTGGTGTTACTGACACTGACTGACAGCAGTTCTCCCGGGTTTCTGAATAGCTGCTCAATAAACAGCCAGCATCATCTATCTGCATCACCTGCAAACCTATCAGGATGAATGCTCAATCAACAGGTCATCTAGAAGTAGCCTTTCTTAAGTAGCTTCCTCTTTCATCTGGGATAATACAGTTCAGTGCCATCACACTTAAACTGTTTAAAACTAAAAGGAAAAAGAGTAGATTATATTTTCCTTTTCAAAAAAAACTGTTTGTCTGATGCTTTGATTATTCACAGTGGATCCCATAAAACCTGGTGGAGAACTAGAAAGTTATTTTCTGATTACAGTATATTTTAAAATGTGAGGAGGGTTGGAGTGAAGGTCCGTATTGGTACTAAACTACTTCAGCAAGGAAGGTCCAACAGCAAAAGTTCAATTGCTCCCTAATCTAAAGTGTAATGGCAATACCTGGAGATATTATTTATGTATGTACATATGTGGAAGATTTATGACTTGCCTTTCACTCCAATGATTCTCAAAGCAGCAGCTTACAGGTTGTAATAATAAAATGCCACTGGCATAGCAGTAAATTCTGAAGTGTGGGAATGCTTCAAATAGAACCCATTGGTGCAGCCCAACAGAGGCAGTGCCTCTATTTTTTAATAATATAATATAATAATAATACACACAAATGCAACAGTGAGCAGCATTGCATAATACCCAGTTGGCAATCCTAAAATAGTGAAATGTCAAAAGTTGGTGCAGCGATTAGCAAGCTGGGGACATGTTGATTCACATCCCTGCATGGCCATGAAGTTCACTAAATGACCTTAATTGGGACCAGCTTAATGTTTTGATCACTTTCCATCAATTAGCGTGAGAGAGAAAACTATCAAAGGGAAGAGAAAAATTCAGTGCTCTACCATTCATCTGCAGCCTTTTCCCTTTCTGGACAGTCACAGTTACGGGCTTAATGGCTACCCAAAGCTGCTTTCCAAGGCAGTGTTTAAAGACCCGAACCTGGAAGCCAGGGCCTGTACCATTTGCATGAGACCCACACAAAGAATGAGCATTTAGATCTTTGCAAGAAATAATAAAAAAGCAAATTGTTCTTGATTTTGTTTGTTTGTTTGTTTTAAAGCAAAAAAGAAAGCAAAAAGCCAGCGCCAGCTTGTTAAATTCTTGCCAGCTTTTGTTATTACAGCTGGAGTTTAGCTCCTGCTTATTTACAGTTTCATTGAACAAAGATATAGGGAATAAAGAGTCCCTTACTGTTCGGCTCATAAAGATGAAAGACAGGAGGGATGCTAGGAATGAATCACCTTTTATTTAATGCCATCCTTGGCCCCGTACCATGAGACTCACGCCGACATTACTGTATAGCTTGAAGACTTTGATCCGGGTTTTAGACCAGTGCTGCTGTATTAAATGAATCCTCTTATCTTTCCTTATGCCTTTCTCAGCACCTGTTTTCTCCTTTATCTTTCAGAATGGCCCTAATGCATTTTAAGAAATGGTATCTCCCTGTGTGCTTTGAAACGCCGATTGCCGTTGCAGAATTGCTGCACATTTCTAAATATAGAGGTGGGGCCTGGGAGCGGGTTTGTTCTGGAACACCATTTAAAAATAAAGGGCATGCACGTCTAATTTAGAAGCCTAGGTATTTCCCTTAAATATTTGCCTACCTGGGAGACACTTGCAGAAGATGGCAAGGTTGGGCATTTGCCAGCACCCCAAGACCAGCAGAGGGCCCACTGCCCTGACAGTGCTACCATTTCCGCTTTGCAGAGAGAATCCAAGAAGATCATATGCAATCAAAGACAATTCTCTTTCCCTGTCCTGCCTCTTCCATGTAACCAGGTTGGGCAGGGGAAGGCAGGCTGAGGGTGCCAGGCCTGATGACCCCCCCCCCCAAAAAAATAATAATAATCCTGGAGTTGTCATATTATGTGAGGTGGAAATTCTGTCTTTCCTTTTGGCTGCACACTCATGTGGAAGTTGTGTCTGCTGTGTCCAATGGGACACATTTACAATGAAGCATGCATAGGATCACACCTTTAATGTGTGGAAGTGCATTTTCACAAGGACCAGGTTCTGATGCCACAAGTTTGGCCACCGGGCCATTTCTCAGGCTTGCGTTCTCCCTCCCCGACCTCCTTCCTCTGTAATGTGTGTTGATCTCCTGCTTGCTGGCTTCCCATGGCCATCTGCTTGGCTGCAATGAGAACAGGAGCTGGACTAAATGGACCTTTGGCCTGATCCTGCAAGGCTCTCCTTACGTTCTTATGTCATGTTCAGGAGTGGTCGGTGGGAAGGGGGTGGCAGTGAAGCGGCTGCTGCTTACCCAAGAGGGAGAGGGACCAAGAGATGCTGAGGCTGGCACAATACAGGTGCTGGTCATTATCTTCATGGCCCATCTTGGATTGGTTTCATTGACCATGTTGAATGCAGAGATGGAGAACCTCTGCTCTAGGGGACAGATGCGTCTCCCTATTTGGCCCAGACTATGCCTCCTCACCAGGCCACCCCACTCAACAGCCCTGTTCTGCACCCTCCTTGAGTGCTTTTGCCTGTCCTTGAAAAGAGATAGAGCCTCTGGCTTACTGAAGGGAAGATGAAGGTGTGCATATTTTTATACCTCTGGCTTTTATATGGCTGGAATATAGCCATATACTGAGATAAGATCACATCCATTGCCACACCCATTTTTTGCCTCTGGCCATACCTACTATTAGTGTGCATCCCCCAGAAGGTTGCCCATAAAGGACTGAAAACGCTCCCCAGATGCATGGCCAAAAGCAAAAGCGGGTAGAGAAACAAATGCAAATCTTACCTTTCATAGAATCATAGCATTGGAAGAGACCTCAAGGGTCTTCTGGTTCAACACCCTGCAATGCAGGAATCTGAAAACATGGCCCCCCCTCCAATTTGAAACCATACCACAACCTGCTTGGCATTGCAAATGTGCTGGTGGTTTATTGTTGAACCACTTGGAGGGGATTTGTATAGTTTCTACATGTGTCCCTATTTATCCTCCATCCAGAAAAGGAAGAGGAATTATCAGAATTCCAGGACACTCTGAGCCAGCCCAAACCACCCAGCTTGTGAGTCTGGACCAGTGAGGGTGGGTGGCCTGGGGGAGAGTCCTTGGAGGGCCACATTCCCCACCCTGCCTAAGATAGTTGGGCAGTCTTCAGCAAAGTTTTGATAGGAACGCGGGGATTTTTTGTATTGGTTCTTTCCTGCTGCACAGCTCTTAAGGAGAGACTCATAACGCCAGCGTACTATAGAGATGCTGCAGGGCTTCATTGATTTTGGAGCGACAAATTTGCATGTATATTCCAGGATCTTTTATATGGCACTGCTTTGGAACACAGCATGCTTAATTAGTGACCTTTGTATTATACTCAAAAGTTGCACCCACCTTGAGAGCCTTCTGGTGGTACTCAAAATAAAATGTTTTTAAAATTAGCTAAACAACACCAAGAGATTAGTCTAGACTCATTGGATTCTCTAAAGTCCCAAGTCACACTGCAGACTTAAATGCTAAAAAAAATATGGTATTTTTGGTAAGCAGTCACTGATGGGTTTTTTTAAAAAAAGTTAAACTGAGCTGACTAGGGAAACACCCTGAGCTGTAGTGGAGGTCTGTGTGCACGTGTGTGTGTGTGTGTGTATGTATGTGTGTGTGTGTGTGTGTGTGTGTGTATGTGTGTGTGTGTGTGTTTGTGTGCAGGGGGGAATATTTTATTTTGACAGACGATTCTAGATACAAAAAAGAGATACAAAGTAAGCCTCAGAAGCAGTATGCTAAGAATTGAAAGTTAGTGTTTAGCGGAAGATATATTTGGTATTGGCGCTGTGGGTTAAAGCCTCAGTGCCTAGGGCTTGCCGATCGTAAAGGTCGGCGGTTCGAATCCCCGTGGTGGGGTGCGCTCCCGCTGTTCGGTCCCAGCGCCTGCCAACCTAGCAGTTCGAAAGCACTCTCGGGTGCAAGTAGATAAATAGGGACCGCTTACTAGCGGGAAGGTAAACGGCGTTTTCGTGTGCGGCTCTGGCTCGCCAGAGCAGCGATGTCACGCTGGCCACGTGACCCGGAAGTGTCTCCGGACAGCGCTGGCCCCTGGCCTCTTAAGTGAGATGGGCGCACAACCCTAGAGTCTGTCAAGACTGGCCCGTACGGGCAGGGGTACCTTTACCTTTACCTTTACCTATATTTGGTATTATTGTGTTTTATAGGTTACACTGGTCAACAACAAATTTGTTGTCTGCATTTTTTTCAGTTCATTTAGGACGAATCTGATGCGCTGAATCCAAAAATCACATTGGTTTTGCTCAATCAGGTCAAGTTTTTGAGCTATGGCCACATGTCATTTTTTTTACGTTTTTGTTCACATGTACGCTTGTGTGGAGCATTTTAGAAGAAGTTGGTGGGGGTAAAATGCCATGTTGAATAATTTTTTGATTGGAAATGAAAAAAATCAATATATGTTGTTGGAAAAACATTTTTTTCTCTTAAAAACATATTTAGGATGATATGTGTTGACAAAAATCAGCTGATAATGCCACAAAAATGTAATCGGTTTTGTCACAAGATCTGATTTTTTTCAAATCAACATAGCACAAAAACCTGACCTGATCGAGAGAAACGGATGCCATTTCCTGATTCAGCAGTGCAAAAATACCCTAAATCAATTGTAGAAATCTAGACAACATTCAAAAAGTAAAAAATTGTTGCCCAGTGTTATTACACTATATAGTAATATTATAATTGTATTTAAAGATACCCTGCATGAAAACCCCTGAGTATATCTGCCCAAAATTTGGCAGGCTTAAGCCATACTATGCCGGCAAATTTCACCCACTTCTGCACAAAGGGGAAAGTTAGTGCTGTTTTAAGGTTCCCCCTTATAGTGAACAGGGATGGCACAGAGTCTTGTTTTAACAGATATAATAGCTTCCCAAATAATGAGTCAATTTGGAAAGACACAGAGCATCTCAGAAACTGCTGATACAATGGAACTTCCCTTCTCTTTTTCCTGGGCATTCCCTGTTACCCCATCCCACCCCCAAAAGAAAAAGAAAAATCTGCTCCAGAGGGCTGGGAGAGAACCCAGAGCAGATTTGGGGAGGTGAAGGAAGAGAAGAAGGGGAGGTTCCTTTGCACAAGCAGAAGGCCTTGTGCAAATGGTGTAGCTTCAGTTTATGCAATCCTTTTATTGCAAGGTTCCCAGAGCAAAGTTGGCAAAGACAAGATCAGATTATGCTACCTAGCTGAAGATATGCTTCAATTTAAGACCAGTTCATTCATATTCTTATGGCCTCTGAGTTATTAAGCAACTGGTATAACGCTCACCCCCAAGAGGCATCTAATGGACGAAGTGAAGCCTTTGGATATAATTGGTGCCAATCTGAACTGGGAACTTTCTGGCTTGCTGTGATTGTACTATGCTAGTTCGTAATATTAGGCAAATTAAAATGTCTGAGTATTAATCCTTGGCTCCGTCTCTTCCTCGTGCGTGTGTGAATAATAATATTGTTTACAGTCTAATTATCCGGTTCTTTATTATTTACAAAGATACTCATTTAGTGCCTTTCTTCACTGAGAACGGCAAATGACTTTGCAAATGTAAAATGTGCTGCCCCAATTACATACAGAGACATTGCCTCATCCATTACTGGAATGTGGGTGCCTCTTGGGGGCGGGTTATTATACCCCTTGCTTAATATAACTCAGCCTAAGAAGGAAGACAGCACATGAGAGACCCAGTCATGAAGCATAATATTATGGGAGAACACCCGCTTGGCATGCAGAAGGTCCCAGATCCAATTCTCAGCCTCTGCAGGTACAGCTGGGAGAGCCACTGTCTGAAAACCTGGAGAGCCACTGCCAGTCAGTGCAGATAAGACTGAGCTGGAAGGACTCAGTAGGAGACAGCTTCCTATGTTACTAACATGTTCATTTCCTCCTCTGTGTTGACATGGTCCACTTACCTGGCAGAGCTGCACTGAATTCTATGGCCTCTATTTGGCAATGCTAAAGAAACATTTGCAGGACCTTTTATTATTGCTGTAATCATCATTAATTAAATTTCTATACCACCCTTCAACTTTGGATCGCAGTGCAGTTTACAATATGCAAAGACAAAAGTGCATACCATTTTGTTGTTGGCACCCGTCTGTCTTGAGAGACAATGGAGTGTGCCTCTAGGGGTGAAGTCTGACTGCTGGAGAATCACAGCACGTGCTGTGGCTGCAGCAACGGGTAACTCATAACTTCCAGCACCAAGGTGACCTCCCTGGGGTGCAAGCCTGGGCAGTGTGCATGGAGGCCCCAGGCTGCCCAGATGACAAGACCCCATTCTCGGCCTCGCTGATGTGATCCAAAGGAAATCAGAGCAATACATTTAACACCAGCTTGGCTGCAGGAGTTGCCAGAAGGAGTCGTATAAGATGCTATCCAGTCATCTTCCACCCCTCCTCAGATCCGCCTCTCCTCATACGAAGCAACCCAGAACCTGCAATCATCTTCTGAGGCCCTATGAGAGGTCTAGAGGATGGCAACACGAGAACAGGTTGCTGCTGCCAGTGAGTTTTGATAGTACTACGCTAGACAGACCAATTATCTGACTCGCTTCCCATGTTCCTGTGATACAACTGGACATCCAATCACTATTCCGTAATAGAAGTTATGGACATTTCAGCCATGATAGACACTAATATGGGAACAGTGTTTAGCATGAGTAGCATCAGGCCTTGTTAGGTGTTATATATAATCTTCACACAGAAGATAAAAATATTGCTTCCCACTTGATTTGGATGTAGCTGTCACATCCCTGCTGCGTTGAATTCGGCACTAACAGCAGCTTGGAAAACTTTTCTGGTTATAAACCTAGCAAGAACAGTGAGTTCTTTCTTGACGGCAGTCTTACATATTCTCGCACCTCTCTCAGCCTGCATTCTCTCCATTTCATTCAAAAAACCCAGATGGGCTATTGAAAACCCCCAATCCCAAATTTGTAGTGCTGTCATAGAACAGAACTCCCCTTCTGATACTTCATTGAGTATCTAGCCTCAAACAATGGAGTCGGCAATCAAAACACAGCTGGTCAATTTGAATTTTATGCCTACAAACACTTGCAGAGTTTCTGGATCATTGTAATGGAGCTCTGTAGGAATCATCATTCAGAAATCCTAGTAGTTAGAGGAAGGAAGGTATAGGCCACACTGCTTTTCTCAACCTTCAGAAAGTAATTGCTTGCCAAGGCCCCCCCTGCCCCAACGTTCCCAGGAGAACAATAAACGCCCAGACACAAAGTATTTTGGCTTATGGGTTCAAATAGACCACAACTTTATTGGTTACAGATGTGAGCAGTTTGGCTTAGGCATTGGGGTGAAGCTAGGCTATATCTTGACTCCTGCCCATCTGCAGGAAGTCCACTTAAGGGTAAACCCCCAATAGGGGGTGCCATAAGACTTACATCAAATAGGGGCTGTGACATGGTCCTAGCCCATGACCAGTCCCACAGCCAAGATGATGCAGCTGGCCTGACACAGGGGGGAGGCAGCAACCCTCCACCCCTGACTTGGAATGCTATTGGGACCCAGTTGTATTGCAGCCTACCAGGAAAAGGTGAGCGGACTTCCATTACATACGGACGTGAAGCATCATCTCTCAGTTGGTTCAGGTGCCTTGTGAAGATGTCCAGGCCGTTTTCTCTGACATAAAAGATAGGACCCTGTTATTTCTAATTTCCTCTTTTTGCCCCTTCCTCTTTTTATTATACCATTCTATTCTTTAATGTTATTTTGCTATATTGTTTAGGGATATTTATATTTTTAAAGTGCAGTAATGTATGGTAGGGACGCGGGTGGCGCTGTGGGTTAAAGCCTCAGTGCCTAGGGCTTGCCGATCGAAAGGTCGGCGGTTCGAATCCCCACGGCGGGGTGCGCTCCCGCTGCTCGGTCCCAGCGCCTGCCAACCTAGCAGTTCGAAAGCACTCCCGGGTGCAAGTAGATAAATAGGGACCGCTTACTAGCGGGAAGGTAAACGGCGTTTCCGTGTGCGGCTCTGGCTTGCCAGAGCAGCGATGTCACGCTGGCCACGTGACCTGGAAGTGTCTCCGGACAGCGCTGGCCCTCGGCCTCTTTGAGTGAGATGGGCGCACAACCCTAGAGTCTGTCAAGACTGGCCCGTACGGGCAGGGGTACCTTTACCTTTACCTTAATGTATGGTGGCGTAGGCTGATGGTACTCACCTGACCTTTGGTGGAGCCACTCTGGTCAGGCAAGCACCGCCACCCACCATGTTGTCATTACTGATTTATTTATAGAAATGCTTTTCAATAAATAATGTGAGGTAACTAACGGGCGGGGGGGGGGATGTTAGCAAGCAACCGCTCATGTTCAGCTTGTCATTTCAGTATTTCTAGGAAAGAGAAGCGATCTCTGGAGGAGGGTGGAGTGGAATGGCTCTGGAGATGAGGCCAACTGAGGCTGAAATAAGTCTCAACATGGAGCTACTGACTAAAGTTTTGCGGGCGACCTGGTGCCTATGCTCTGTAGCACTGCTCCCCCATGAAAACTAATAAAAGGAGGCACTTTTCAAAAGTGGTAACAAGTTTGTTTGTTTGTTTTAAAAGCATAATAAATTCTTGTTGCATTAGGCCGAAGGACCATCTGGTCCACTGCATGCCTGTGTGATGCCCATAAGCAGAACCTGAGTCCAACAGCACCAGCTCCTTCCAGCTCCCCTAAGACCCTGAGCTTAGGATACACTCCACCATCTTGGGCACCTTGTATCAGCATCTGTCCTGTCTTAGCTTGGATCCTGTCAGCAGCCACTACCTTAGATCTCTAGTAGAAGTTACTTGCTTGGAAATGATCTCCCGTATTTACACTAGCTTTAGTTTGCATCTGGCTTAGGGGTAAGGATTGGACTTGGACAGCCTTTGGTCACTTTCTAGCATTTTGGTTTTATGTCACTTTGTACCAGAAGCCAAAGGGGCCCCACAAAATTCTCAATCAAAGCAAGAGCTGCTATAACAATTCTATAACATTTGTGATGCCTTGGCACTGCCGGGAGCAGACACAAAATCAACTAAGTTGGTATATTCATTTCCCTGCGGGAACACCGGCTCTATCTTCTTTGTGCTTTGACAATGACAAATTGTAAAGCAAGCGGAATTAAATTGTTCATTTAATCATATTCTCATTTTCCTTATGGCTCGTTCACACAATCCGTTTTCTCTCTAATGTTCCTCAGACTTGGGAGAAACGTACCATGTGAAAAAGTCTGGATTTTGTGAGCAGCAATTCGCATGTCAACAGTCTCCATTGATTCCGCCTCTGCAATTGTGAGAATTGCAGCTCACTCTTACCTGTGAGTCACAAGATCACTCATGCTGTCCTTTCACATATCAGGCATATAACCAGGGAAAGATTTATCAAAGGGGAAATGATCAGCCAAACTTCACAGTACAGTGGTACCTTGAGTTACAGACACTTCAGGTTACTTCCGCTAGCCAGGAAGTTCTTGGGTTCAGAAATTTGCTTCAGGATGAGAACAGAAATCATGTGGCGGAGGGAGGCCCCATTAGCTAAAGTGGTACCTCAGGTTAAGAACAGTTTCAGGTTAAGAACGGACCTCCAGAACGAATTAAGTTCTTAATCCGAGGCACCACTGTATCTGTATATCAGTGCATTGATTTTCAATTGGTGAGTTAGGACCTACAACCAAACCTTTGTTGCTATTTGTGGCATCTGTCTGTCTTGGGAGACAATGGAAGAGTGTGCCTTCGGGGGTAAAATCAAACCATTGGAGGGTTAGAGTGCCTGCTATGGCTGTGGAGAGACATGTTTCATTGCAGGTGGGGCAGATAAAAGAGTTAGGTTTTGCCGCTGCAGATGCACCAAATCACAGCCCAGTCTAAGGTATCATGAAAAAAAGGAATAGGTCCTCAAATGTTTAGGTTAAAGGTGGATCGTGGCCTGAAAATGTTGAAGACTATAGTGTCAGTGGGTCACCAGAGTAGCAAAGGGATGTCTGCACATTTGGATTGGAAGCTCTTTTTAAAATACATCCTTTTAAGATGTCTGAAAGTGGTTTCTCTCACCCCGCCCCCCTGCCAAATTCTTTTTCACTTTCTTCCAATGGCAAGTCTCTTATGTCAATGTTTTGGAAGCTGATTTTATCATGAGAGGAAGGGAAAAAATGGAGCACACGTGCTATCTTTTTGCAAATATTTTCTTTTCAAGTGCTTCTTTGAAGTCTCCAGCGCAGGGCAAGGGTGCTTGAAAGCAGGGAGCAGCAAAATCAGTCACAGGCTTCATCAATGGCATTGCATCCCTTGCCGAGATCCATGACAGCTTGCAAATGGATGTGGCATTGCCAAGGCTTTGTTCAGTTTCAGATGCAGAGGGTTGTGAGATCACAGTAAACATGCCCATGTTTTTCCCCTGGGTGGTGGTGCAACTTTGGACGTGAAAAAGGGGCACTGCCTCTTCTTGGAGCAAAGGAAGCTGCCATAAACCAAGTTGAGCCATTGATCCATATAGCTCAGTGTTGCTGATGGACAGCACCTGTCCAAGGTTTTAGGTAACTTACCTGAAGATGCCAGGGATTGAAGTTAGGACCTTTTGCATGCAAAGCAAGTGTCTACCACTGAGCTAAGGTGCCTCCACCCCAAGGGCTAACTACCTGGAATTTGCAGATGTTCTACACATACAGAATGAGATGTAGAAAGAGGTCAAAATTCTGGACCGAACCATGGCAGATGGGGCACTACACAACTAATTGGTTTTCTTAGGTAATTATAAATACATGAAATAAAATGAATACTGGTAGCATTTTCTCATCAGCTCAGTAGCTTCAGCCATCATTCCATCACGACTGTTTGCTGTTGATTGGTGCTTTATGCTTTTGCAAAGGCAAAAGAGTCAGGTTTGTGCCTCATAGAATTTACACCCTTAAGATAATCTCTCCTGAGGAAACTATGGTCAGATGGGCTCAGGACATCGGGCATACGATATATCTGGAACAGTGGGAAAAAATCTGGCAGGTGGACATAAACTTTGCTGCCTGTTATATGATTAAAGAGAATTTCATGAAAATGTTTTTCAGATGGTATTTGACACCATCTAAATTAGCTAAAATTTACAAATTAAAATATAACCTATGTTGGAAGTGTCAAGAATTGGAAGGGACAATGTTCCATGTCTGGTGGGGCTGCAAAAAGGTATAACAGTTCTGGGATGTCATACATGAAGAAATAACAAAGATGCTTAGGAGCCCCATAGAAAAGAAACCTGAGACTTACCTATTGGGTCTATTGGGGAAAGATATTCCACAAGAAAAGAACGTCATTTTTCTATACTCTACAGTGGCTGCCAGAACAGTATTAGCCAGTAAATGGAAAAGTGAAATAATTCCCTCCAAAGAGGAGTGGATATGTAAAATAAGTGATTATATACAATTGGCAAATCTAAGAGCAGCCATAAGGTTATATACAAACCAAAAGTTAAGACTACAATGGAAATGCTTTGAAGATTATATAGATAAACACTGTTCACAAAATAATATGTTGATATGTATAGATTAAGACTGTAGAGTTTATAAGAAGAATGATGTCTAAAATGTGATACGAAGATAATTAAGATAAGGAATGCAATGTTAAGATTTAACATAATAGATAACAGAAATCGGGATGGGATGGAGGGCAGTCAAGGGCAGAAGGTGGGATTATATGTGTGTCTGTGTGTGTGTGTGTGTGTGTGTGTGTATTTCTTTTGTCCTTTTTCTTTTTTGGTACAGTGGTACCTCAGGTTACATACGCTTCAGGTTACATATGCTTCAGGTTACAGACTCTGCTAACCCAGAAATAGTGCTTCAGGTTAAGAACTTTGCTTCAGGATGAGAACAAAAATTGTGCTCCGGCGGCGCGGCAGCAGTGGGAGGCCCCATTAGCTAAAGTGGTGCTTCAGGTTAAGAACAGTTTCAGGTTAAGAACAGACATCCGGAACGAATTAAGTACTTAACCCGAGGTACCACTGTATTCTTTTGCTTTATTGTATTATTTGTATTATTTAAAATCATCATCATCATCATCATCATCTCTCCTGGTGGAAATAAGTTAGCTGTTCAGCAAACGACTCCTTCTAGAAATCAGGAATTAGTTCTGCAATCTCGTTCGGAGGTCACCGAAAGTTCAGAGAAAACGGGAGAGTAGAGCTGCATACACAGCGTACATATGAAAGCATATCTCAAGTGCATTTCTCCCCCCAGAGAATCCTGGGATCTTTATTTTACCTCTCACAGAGCTATAATTCCCAGCACCCTCAAGAAGCTACACTTCCCAGGGTTCTTTGGAAGGGATCATGTGCTTTAAATGTATAGAGTGTACTGAGCCACAGACAGAGAGACTGGCTTTACAACCCATGTGAATCTCCAAAGCCATTTCTTCTTATTTTAAGCAATTCACATCTTTCCCAAACTAAGCAAAGCTCTGCCTAACTACTTGGCATGCTTCCAGTTTAAGGAATCGCACAGCTTTCCAACACATTTTGAAAAGAGACTTGCAGTGGTTAAATATGAATGAGGAGCAACCGTTGTTCTTTCGAGCCAGAGCTTTTCTCTCTCTCTCTTTTTAACAAGATGTAGCTGTGGAGGATGTTATCTCAGCAGGCCTACAGTTACATATAATGAATGGGTCTTTTTACATTATAAAAGTAAAAGTAGTTCAAAGAGACCGTTTAAGGACATGCTCAGACCTAGGCTTCAAGCAAGCCCAAATTCAGTGTCACGTACACAGCAACATCCGGGTTATTTGTGTAAATAAAGTCCAAGTTCAGGGGTAACTTGGATTGCGGCCGTAGCATGCAGGGAGGGGTGCCAGAGTGGTGGTTATCTCTCGCTTGGACTACTGCAATGTACCTTTGAAGGTGACCTGGAAACTACAACTAATCCAGAATGCAGCAGCTAGACTGGTGACTGGGAGTGGCCGTCGAGACCACATAACACTGGTCTTGAAAGACCTACATTGGCTCCCAGTACGTTTCCGAGCACAATTCAAAGTGTTGGTGCTGACCTTTAAAGCCCTAAACGGCCTCGGTCCACTATACCTGAAGGAGCATCTCCACTCCCATCATTCAGCCTGGACACTGAGGTCCAGCTCTGAGGGCCTCACTGCGAGAAGCCAAGTTACAGGGAACCAGGCAGAGGGCCTTCTTGGTAGTGGCACCCTCCCTGTGGAACGCCCTCCCACCAGATATCAAAGAGAACAACAACTACCAGACTTTTAGAAGACATCTGAAGGCAGCCCTGTTTAGGGAAGCTTTTAATGTTTGACGCACTATTGCATTTTAATATTTTGTTGGAAGCTGCCCAGAGTGGCTGGGGAAACCCAGCCAGATGGCCAGGGTATAAATAAATCATCATCATCATCATCATCATTCCCCCCCCCCCCCCATGCAAATAGTGATGTAGTGGATTGCTTTGGGGGAGATTTTTAAAATTCTTATTCTTATTCTTTTGGATCACACTGGTGTGGAAATACTGAACCCCCCCATTCCTGCATGTTGCACTCCAAATCCATTTTTTCTTTTGGGGATGGGGAAACACATACTTTTATCTCCCCCCCCAAAAAAAAAAGAAATATGACATTGCTTGCTGCAGCCCAAGTAGCTAGATGCCCTAGCACAGAACTGGATGTGCAAAGTGACACCTGAGGGAAAATAAATAAGTACCACATTGGACAAGTCTTTCCAGATTGAGCATCTTGAACTGCTGCAGTTCACCAGCATTTGGTACCGAGCCCAGGGGGACACTGCAACAATGATTTAGGGTGGAAGGCAGGAAGCGGGGGGGGGGGCATCAAAATTGAGCATCACACAGGGCACTGCTGAAATTTGAAAGCCTGAAGTTCACCACTGACCAGGTCCTATTAACCTCCTGCAAAAATGATGACGTGGAAGGTTGTCCATCACCTCTAAGGCCATAATGCACAGCGGGTGTGCATTCAGGTGTGGGTGGGAGGTTTTGTGGGAGCATTCTGGATTATAGTGCTACACTTCTGTCTCATTTTCTGACATTCCTTTCACACTTATGGATCTTGGGCTTTTTGTTCAATATACCATCAGGTCATGCTAGATTTCATTCACACCAGTGGTTGTGTGGTGGGGCACAACAGTGAATGTCATTGGAAAGGTCCCTACTCCCCACACACATACACCCGCACAGGTGTACTTCTGTTCTCCCTTGATACACCTGTGAAAACAGTAAGAAAGAACTGTATGCTGGTATACTGCCCCCAAATTCTGTCATTTTATTTCCACAATTTTCTGGGTTGATGGGGTTGCAAACAGGTTATTTCTGGAACAAATTAACACAGAATTGGGCACTTCTACTATATTCTGCTTAGTTTCCAGAAGTGGATTTTTTATCATGTAAAAGCTCAAATATAATATGGAAATTAACAGTTATGGAAATGTTGGGGAAGTGGAACAAACTGTCATGTGAATGCAGCCCTGGTCACTGGTGAGGGTGCCTATTTTCCATCTCTGTCCTGTCTTGTGCTTTGCGTTTCACATCTGCAAACATTTCATATGTTAAACCAGGACATCTGAAATATGCTATTAAACAAAGCAAAGAACTTAAAAAATAATGATGCAGACATGTCCTAAATATTGGAGGGAGGCAGGGATCTGTCAAAAGGGAAATGAATGGCTGGCCTATTTTGATGGAACAGATCGGAGAAAAAATCAGATTTCTTTTTGGCAGCAATTCTCAAGTGAGCCATTGCTAGCCCGTTTCTCAGTGCTAATAAGTACATACAAGTTATTACTGCAGACAAACAAGATACAAGGTGGGCCAGCCAATTATTGATTTTACTAACCCCTGGATCGCCTCTCTTAAATATACACAACTGTAGCAGGAAGTGCCTGAGGCTAGCTGCTCATGGGGAGAAATGTCTCGATTTTTTATACCTGTGCACGCCGCCATCTACATGCTCTACAGCTATTTCATTCAGAAGGCTGTGACTGTCTGGTTCATAGAGAAAACATACTGAATGAGTCACCAACAGACCAATGGTATCGTTAGGCTTGCTAGCCCAAATCCAAAGGCTAATGATCCCATGCTTATGTCATGCTCAGCATTAGTCCTGCTGGGATATTTTAAATATGTGAAGTTAAAATTCAATTTGATTGCAGCCGCAGCCTCTGTAATTAAAACAGGTACAGATTGCTTATGAAATGTGACATACCCATGGTGTTTCAGGGATTTATTAATAATGGAGTCACTGTTGTGAATTTTAAAAGCTATATGCACAGATACATTGTGATATGAATATTCATGTGTCTCTGTGGGCCTGTGGTGTTTCAGACTATAGCGATCCCAGGAAAATGTAGATTTATGGCAGAAGAAGAGTATAGGGCCTCAGTAAGGTCCATTACAGGTCATTGGCCAGGCTGCTAGGGACTCATGAGATTTGGGAGTCCAACAAAATCTGGGAGGACACAGGTTCTCTATTCCTGGTCCAATGGGCAAGTACTAAGTTTCGTTTTGGAAGATCTGTAGTTATGGACATTGCTCAGATTTTGGAGGAAAGATAGAGGTCCTTTAATGAAACTCAGAAACCCCACTGAGTGTCTTTCTTAAAAATTGGCAAAGCCTGCCTCCGATAGCCTTCTAGTCTAAGGTGTCATCAGAAAAATTAAGACTGAATTCACTCATATATGCTCTCTTACTCAATGAATACAGGCAACATCAACCAAAGATTTTTGTGTGAAATTCATGGCTATTACAGATCAACCACGCCAAGGACTTCATATCAACCAAATAGTTCTTGATAGGGACAGAGAAGGATTTTCTTGGGTCTACATTTCTAAGCACCTCTTCAACTAATAACATGGATTGAAATGTAATTATCCTTTAGTTTTTGTATTTATCTGAATTTTGCAATGCATTTCTTGGAACAAAACAATCTACCAAATGCATAAAAATGTGTGGTTGGGGGGGGATACATCTAGAAATGTGTGCGTTGAGATAAAATGCATATGTTAATAGTCTCCAAATATGAATATTTCTGGTTTGGGATTTTAAATATATATATATAAGTCACTCACAACATACATGGGGATTATGCTCCTGGTCATTGCACATACAGTGGTGCCCCGCAAGACGAATGCCTCGCAAGACGGAAAACCCGCTAGACGAAAGGGTTTTCCGTTTTTCGATGCGCTTCGCAGGACGAATTTCCCTATGGGCTTGCTTCGCAAGACGAAAATGTCTTGCGAGTCTTGAGATTTTTTTCGCTCCCCAACCCCTTTTTCTAAGCCGCTAAACCACTAATAGCCTTTTAGCAGCTAATCCGCTAATCCCTTAAGCCTTTAATAGCCGCTAATAGCCGCTAAACCGCTAATAGCGCTAATCCGCTAATAGGGTTGCTTCGCAAGATGAAAAAACCGCTAGACGAAGAGACTCGCGGAACGAATTAATTTTGTCTTGCGAGGCACCACTGTATAAGCAAAATCATGTAAAGCTAGAAATCTCCTGAAAATCATTTTTTAAAAATGGCACTTACTGGTATAACTGCCTCTCTTACACTCCAACCTCCTTTGATGTCTCTCCAAACTATTCTACACATCCCTTCTTCTTCCTCTTCCTCTTCCTCTTCCTCTTCCTCTTCTTCTTTGATCACTCATAGCTGAGTAAGATTGTCTTCCATGAATACTGTCTTAACAGTGAGTCCGTAAGTGACTGTGGAGGCCACTTCTGGCTCCACAAATCCTTCCACAGTTGGGACATAGGTTTCTGGGCAGGAGTTGATCATGGTCAGGATTTGCCAAACATGCCTTCCTCTTAGCTTGTTTCTCCCTTTTGTCTGGAGTTAGTGCTTCTTCAA
This sequence comes from Podarcis tiliguerta, assembly GCF_965153285.1. Lineage (NCBI taxonomy): Eukaryota > Metazoa > Chordata > Lepidosauria > Squamata > Lacertidae > Podarcis > Podarcis tiliguerta. The sequence goes on along the minus strand of NC_139543.1, from coordinate 53,518,940 downwards.
CGTCCACAACCCCTTTGCTATTCTCCAATTGGAGTGCTCACAGCCCAGTGTTTCCCAGTTGTTGGTGTTTATGCTACTTTTTTTTAGATATGCCCATTCTCCAGTCAACCTCTCCAACTGCCTCTTCTGTACCAAAGCACTCTCATGAAGGTTGCTGGCTGTTCCCCTCCTCCCCAATCTCCCCTATTCTCCCACCTCCACCTTTTAAAATGCCATTTTTTGGCAACTGCCCCTGTGTACATCATTTTTGCATCATTTTAAATTTAACAATTATTAATTTTTTGCAACATGCATAAAGCTGTGACCACATGTTAAATAAGCATAAGTTGTGAGTTAACTGTATATTAATGTGGAAACGGAACATAACGGAGTTACAAATTCACACATGTAAAACTGACATGAAGCAAAGATAGACTAACGCCGAGTTTTTTTGATGGAGTTATTTCACACAACCAGCTGAGCAAAGCTGAGTGATAAGTCTTCCAGTGATGAGATGTCAGTGATGAAAATTCATGGTAAAATTAAAACAGTTGTTAGCTATTTCTACTCTCAAGCACATTTATTCCAATGACTGCTGCTTTGTAGAGCACTCAAAAATCACACAGCCCTAGCCTAGACTATTTGTAATGGGCAGGGTGTCTCATATATTCACTTACTGAATGTTTCGCTGGGGAATGATTTGCATGTGCGAATCAGCCTTCACAGCTAGAGCTTTCATTTCATCCAGTGACAACTCAGGTACAATATTTATGCAATAGAGGAAGCTTGCATATATTATTTCCCTGTAAGCCATCAAGTAATAAGACATCGTGTAGGTGTGAATTAGTCCTGCATTTCATAATCAAGACAGGGGAAATAGGGGCGGGGTGGAGTGGAGTGTCAGGGATACCTAATGAAGATTGTGTAGGGCAGCGCTAGGGTGTCAATGGAGATGGGAGTGAGGCAAATTTGACTGATAAAAGGTTTGCTGGAGTCAGTGCTTTTTTCTGGAGGGACAAAGGGGGACACATACCCCTAAAGATTTTGTGAATCTAAGTTTGGCCTCATTGAGGGGGAGGTATTTCAATATGAGTAGGAAAATGAGAGTACCCCATAACATCTTTTTAGGGGGGGGGAAGCACTGACTGGAGGAGGTTTTGTTGTAATGGCCATGAGGTTCCAACTAGTACTAGGCTCCAGTGATCTCCAGTTTCTTGAAAGTTTTCTTCCTCTAAAAAAGAGACTTCTGCTTTTCTGTCTTATTTACAGGAGACACTATAGAATTTCTGTGGGCATGGGGTTGAGTTGACCTTATGGTTGAGGGTGATGGGTATATTTTTCTTCCTATTCAACACTCTGCAACTTCTGAGCCAGTGTGGTGTAATGGTTAAGAGCGGTGGACTCGTAATCTGGTGAACTGGGTTGGCGTCTCCGTTCCTCCACATGCAGCTGCTGGGTGACCTTGGACTAGTCACACTTCTCTGAAGTCTCTCAGCCCCACTCACCTCACAGAGTGTTTGTTGCGGGGGAGGAAGGGAAAGAAGAATGTTAGCCGCTTTGAGACTCCTTAGTTTAGTGATAAAGCGGGATATCAAATCCAAACTCTTCTACTCTTCTTCTGCAGCTGTCTGCTTTTCCTGATCTCAAAAAGACCCCTAGGAGGAATTACTTCATACCCTCCAATATTTCTCTGATAAAAATAGGGATGAAAATAGGGATGTAGAGAAGCGGATACGGAGCAATGGATCCAAACTACAAGAAAGAAGATTCCACCTAAACATTAGGAAGAACTTCCTGACAGTAAGAGCTGTTCGACAGTGGAATTTGCTGCCAAGGAGTGTGGTGGAGTCTCCTTCTTTGGAGGTCTTTAAGCAGAGGCTTGACAACCATATGTCAGGAGTGCTCTGATGGTGTTTCCTGCTTGGCAGGGGGTTGGACTCGATGGCCCTTGTGGTCTCTTCCAACTCTATGATTCTATGATTCTATGATGTCCTAAGGAAAAGGGGAACATTCTGGTATCAAATGAGAAACTGGGACGGCTTCTGTAAATCCAGAACTGTCCCTGGAAAATAGGAACACTCGGATGGTCTGCTACTTCAGTAGGTCTCCTAAGCTTTAACTGAAATGGAGGAAGCTGAATGCTAAGCCCCTGAGATTGGTGCAGTTGCTGATTTTGTTGTTAAAGGAGATTCTTCAAATATTCCCACTTTGATTTATGTAAAAGTAAAATAAGACTTCACTTAAAAAAAAACCTAACAGCTGTCAAGAGCACGACAGATAGCCTTCCCTACTTCCTAAACTTACAGAAAAGTGTGTCATTCAGGAAAGGCTATAAAGTGCAGATCACCAGAAATAGGACTTGCAGGATGAAAGAAAGGGCACTCACAAAATCTCCAAGCTATCTTGACGGTAGGCCAACCATGAGAATTTCACTGGAATTTTTCTCTCATTTGATAAAGGCAGTTTCATTCATTGATAGAGTGGTTGAGGAAACATGAGAGACATTTGCAGGATGGAAAATCATAAAGGAGGGGAGTATGGAAAGGAAAATTCTGGAAGAGGGATGGAAGGATCTATTAATTTCATTTATCTCAGTTTTTTGTGTATCCTACCTTCAGTTCAGTTCTCCTCATTCCTGCAGCAATTTGTGATTAAACAAAAAATCCTCATGAAAGTTCTTCACCATTTTAGTGCAAATTTCTCCTAATAAACACATATTTTGTATGCACTTTTGACAAAAGTACACATTTTGCCGGCATGTCTTGCAAGCATATGATGCATTTTTATATGCTACTTTCACTAATATATTTCTTTTTATGCACCTTTCCACCTAATATATGCATTCTTGTAAGCACAGCTTAGCTGGAGAACTGCACCACAAAATTCAGATTAGTGTGAAGTTTGAAGACTGTCCGTGTTTTGCTTCTTACATTGTTTCATTAAGTGTGAATTTGATAAAGTCAGCTTTAAATGAATTGAATCACATTTCTCTCAAATTTCTGGAAGAGGGTACAGCCAAACAGGGGCACTCTGCAATGCAGCATTTAGTTGTAGCTCCTACTTGCCTTCGTTTGTCATTCCCTGGAACAGCTATTTCTTGCAAAACAGCCTTGAAGCCATTGAAAGGTTGTGCTTTAAAAGAAAATCAAGGAAAATAACCAGTGATCTATAGCTCCTTCAGCTGTTAAATATACCTTCCATTGTGTGAATGAGGCATGCATTGAAAACTGAAATAGCTATCAGCTTGAGTCAGCAATCCAAATTTGCTTCTTCTTTTTTTGCTTTTTCAGCCTGTCCCTGGGAGTTTGTGGGTAGCTTAAATAATTCCCCTATTCCTTAAATCATAGGAATAAATAGCTCAGAGGTAATGGGGTGTTTGGGATCAATTTCCTATTTGGCAGCAAAAGAACGTTGACTATGAAGAGACTGATTATTCAGGCATGCTACCCTTGGAATCTGGAATTGTTCCATCTGAATGCTTACAGAGAACCTTCTTTTAACCACACATATGCATGGAAAGGCTGCTTAAGGAAAGTTTGCCATTGGTGATGGATTTCAGAGCCTAAGTCTGGAACTCTGAAACACCCATCAACACACACAAACATGCACACACACAAGCAGATAGTGCCTTGAAGCATAGTAAGAAACAGCCCATCATGTGCGCCCACCAGCAGCACATGGGAGCTGACAGTAGTCATTGCAATCTGGTGCCCCTGTCAGCACATTTGCAGTGTCCTGTCCTCACCACTGTTGTGCTCCTCCTGTTTGAAGTCCTGACATTGACTGCAGTGACTCAGAGGTCAGGTGGACAGAGGTCAAGTGAGCACTGCAGCCTCACCAGTGTGGTGAGTGTGGTGTAGTGGTTAAGAGCGGTAGACTCGTAATCTGGTTCGCTTCCCCACTCCTCCACATGCTGGGTGACCTTGGGCTAGTCACACTTCTCTGAAGTCTCTCAGCCCCACTCACCTCACAGAATGTTTGTTCTGGGGGAGGAAGGGACAGGAGAATGTTAGCCGCTTTGAGACTCCTTCGGGTAGTGATAAAGCGGGATATCAAATCCAAACTCTTCTTCTCACCAGGCTATCCGCTGCTGCTTGAGGTGTGGACTGTTGAACTTGCACTTCGGCTGGGTGGGAGTTCCCTGAATCATCTGATTTGCATCACCATTTGCCCCCTGCAGAGAGCCAATCAACACCTATCTGGCAATCCAATATGATTTTGCCTCTTTCATTTGTAAGACTCTAAGGCAAGGAATGGGTGGGTGGGTGCATTTTTCAGCCTGAGGGTTGTGTTTCCTTCTATGGGGGCCTCATGCCAATGGGGAGTGGGGTCGCAGGCAAAAATGTGCAATTGATGTGATGATCTTTGCTCAATACCCTGTGCTCCTGCTATACACAAGCCAGAGGTTTCTGCTCACCCACCCATCCCCACCCATCTTTCCATCTAGGCAGGCAAGAGGCTCAAAGGTGCTTTCCAGCCAGGCAAAAGCATTCAATGAGTTTATGCTGCAGGATGATGATAGAGGGTGTGGCCTAGAGAGAGTTCCAAGGGGCAGATAAAGAGGCCTGGAGGACCTCATGTGACCCCTGGATGCTTCCTCTACTCTATGATTTTTTTCTGGTCCACTTTCCTCCAAACTGCTGCCCAGAACTTTACGTTCTTTCACTTTGGTGTTTCAAAAAACTGTTAATAGTTCGATTCAGAAGAGCAGCCCAATCCAGTGGATGCTTTATCAGAAGTAAGTTCAGTTGTGTCCCAGCTTTAAAGTTGGGAATAACAAGCTAAACTAAACGCCAAGTTCTCCATGTTCACCATCCCTTCTGCCTTCCCAACAAGTCTAGTGACAGAATGCCTTGATTGTTGTTATACTTAAAATATATGTAAACCATGTTTCCAAGTTCAAGCTAGCTTGGACTTACAATAACTGTGGACTTTCTGATCCAGGATTTATCCTCAAATGATCCCAGTGGGTACAATAGCATTTTCTGCTTCTTGGTTGTTCTTATCATTCGTTCTCGAGCATTTCCCTGTCACTCTTCTCTTTGAGATGCAAATGGGAGAATGGACAGAGCTTCTCTTGGAAGGCAGTTAACTTGCCCTTTCCTTTTGCTGGCTCTTGCATTAGCAGCTGAAGGAAGTGTCAGGTGAAATGCTACACAGAAAATGAGCAGAGGACATGAGGAGGAGAACAAAGGCTACTCCCTTCTGTTTTAAGTGACATCTCCAGTTGCTTCCAGATCTATAATCACAATTCTACAATTGCACAGCCTCTTCCTGTTTCAGAATTCTGATCCTCCTGGAATATTTTTTTTCTGAATTCTCATTCATTTAACATAAGAACAGCCCTGTTGGATCAGGCCAAGAGTCAATCCAGTCCAGCATCCTGTTTTCACAGTGGCCAAACAGATGCCCTTGGGAAGCCTACAAGCAGGACCTGAGTGCCATAGCTTTTCCCCACTTGTGTTTTCTAGCTGCTTGCACTCAGAGGCATACTGCCTCTAACATTAGAGACAGAACATAGCCCCCGTGGCTAGCAGCCATTGATAAACTTATCTCCCCTATATTGTCTCCTATATATTGTCAAGACCACCCAAGTCGGTGGCCATCTTGGGAAAGCAAATTTCATTGTTTAACCATGTGCCGTGGGAAGGAGCTCTCCTGAATTTAGTCACTTCCAGCAGCATATGTCGCTTGCCTCTTTCCCACTTGCCAACCGCTGAACTGTTTTACACATGCAGACTGGCATAGACTATAGTCACATTCACACCATGCATTGGAAGTGCTATGATACCACATTAAACAGGCATGGCTTCCTCCCAAAGAATTCTGGGAGCTGAAGTATGTTCAGGATGCTGAGAGTTGTTAGGAGATTCCTATACTTCCCACACAGCTCCATTTCTCACGCTGGTTTAATATTCAATCCCTCTTCCCAGGAAACTCAAGGAATTGCACCTCTGCGAAGCAAATGGGGGTCTGCTAATCAGTGCTTTTTTCCTAGGAGGGACGCAGGGGTATGCATACCCCTAAACACGGGTGGCGCTGTGGGTAAAACCTCAGCGCCTAGGACTTGCCGATCGTCAGGTTGGCGGTTCAAATCCCCGCGGTGGGGTGCGCTCCCGTTGCTCGGTCCCAGCGCCTGCCAACCTAGCAGTTCAAAAGCACCCCCGGGTGCAAGTAGATAAATAGGGACCGCTTACTAGCAAGAAGGTAAACGGCGTTTCCATGTGCTGCGTAGGATCGCCAGATGCAGCTTGTCACGCTGGCCACGTGACCCGGAAGTGTCTTCGGACAGACCTGGCTCCCGGCCTCTTAAGTGAGATGGGCGCACAACCCTAGAGTCGGACACGACTGTTGATTTGCAAGCCCCCTCCACGGCCCCTCTCACTGTCCTCGGAGCTTGCTTACCAGTAACCTCCTCTGGCAGATATCCAGACAGACCAGGGAGGTTTTGATAGGCGACATTTTCCCAAGCGTGAGTAAAATGCACAACCCCTCCCTCCTGCTTCCACAGGGGAAAGAAAGTTAGTCAGAAATCTATTTACATGATGTTTATTTCTGACATTACAGCACTAGAGAAAAACACGTCCTTTCAGTTCAGTTCTTCTAGCACGTCTGACAAGCTTCCTGTACATGTGCACACAGAAGGTTTTAAATTACACTCCTCACAGAGACTTATCCAGCCTGTGAACTTCCTGGGAAATTCTTCTTTCCCACAGATAGGCACATCATGTGATGTCAACAATCTGGCTGTCTGCAGCTGTGATGTTTCCATATACTGACAACGACTGGCCCGTACTTGCAGGGGTACCTTACCTTACCTTACCTAAACAGTTTGTGAATCTAAGTCTGGCATCATTGAGGGGCTATATTTCAATATGAGTAGGGAAATGAGAGTACCCCTAAACATTTTTTTTAAAAAAACACTGCTCCTATCAACTCTCACTCCCCCTTAACGAATTATAGCTCCCAGGATCCTTTTGGGCAAACCAAAGTCATATCTTAGTGCTTTAAATGTATTGTGTGAATGTGGCCTGTATCACGTCAGACTGCAGGAGAGGCAACAGTATTGAATTGCTCCATTGAAACAAACAGCTGGTGCCCTCCAGGTAGGAAATTGGTACTACCAGAGAGACAGAATTCTGTCTCTCCCCAGTGTGCTGGTTTACAAGATGTGACAATCAGAAGTGGCTCGCCAGGTACAGCAGAGACACTGGGATAGCCTGCTGGCAGGTGAGTTACTATGGTGTACTGGGAGAGGTGGCATGGCCTAAAGTCCAGATGGAGAGGCCCTGATGGCTACATTTAACTCCTGGGCCTGATGCTCCCTTTCCCTAGACAATGTTCCCCAAACTTGAGTCTCCAGCTGTTTTTGGACTACAGTTCCCATCATCCCTGACCACCGGTCCTGCTAGCTAGGGATGATGGGAGTTGTAGTCCAACAACAGCCATGTACCCAAGTTTGGAAAACACTGCCCTAGCATACACTGTGAGGTGTTGTGAGCATCCAGTCCCACAACCCTTCACAAACACCAGAGCAGCCTTAATCCCTGTTTCAAAGCACATTTCCCACCACTATATGGATAAATAGCTGATTGTCAGGCTAGTGATGTTGAAATTGCTCAGAAGGGCAGCTTTGATCTAGAGTAATTTGTGCTTAAGTCATTCTTTTAACCAGTTCCAGACAATTAGAACAGCGGTGAGCCAGCAGTAATTAAATGCCGTGCAATTCCTCAGGCTGGAGTAAAGGCAGGTAATAGGGAGGCAGACCACAGCCTTCCATTAATAAACTAGCTTCTTAGGCTCTCAGGGGAATATTTTTATTTGGCATTATTTCCATTCTCACCAGAGGCATAATGTACATTTGTTCAGCTAATGTTACACAACTGTGAATCATCATTTGCTGCTTCAAAGCATGCACAAAAGTTTCTTTGCTGTGCTCTTAAAAAACCCTATCATTAGGGTAGTCAGAAAATGCCAGGGTTGTAAATGCCATCGGTGTTATGGATCCTGCAGGAAATTCTAGGTGACAGGAAGCTAGGAAAACGGGGCAGGAATCTGAAGGAGCACAAAGGGCAGCTACGGCTATACACCTGTCCATAGATATACAGAATGTTGGAGACAGTCATGTTTCTGAAAGTGCTGTAGTGCTTTCGTCCTGCTTGCAGGCCTTAGAGGAGATCAGAGCGATCACTCCATTTCGATCCCAGATTAGGGGTAGGTCTTTCCCTCCCTACCATGTTCATAGCAGCTGACTCTTGCAGGAACCCAGCCTTAACCCCACTGACTTAAAAATAAGCATCATAATTGTTATTTGTCTTTTCTTTGAAATTCCTCAAATGTTTCTCCTGTGGAGAATCTTCAAGTCCTTGTTAAATTTTGTGAGAGTTGAGATTTCAGTGAACTTATTCTGGGAAACCCATTGAGACATGTAGAATGCATTCTTAGCAAAGCTCGAAAAGAATTATGAATACACATGACTGGGATTGTATTGTAACCCAATCCTTGTCATGTATACTCAGAATGATGTCCTATTGAGATCAATGGGCTTTCTCCTTGGTAAATAAACATGGGTTGCTGCCTCAATGTCAAGATTTTGCATCTAATATAGATATTTTCCTAGCAATATTCCTTAATACAGTGCATTTTTTGTATTTTCATTAATACATGCATTTATATACCAACTTTTCCTTAATACATGTATTTTGGAATACATTTGGTTGGAGAACTGCATTGCAAAAGTCAGAGAAGTGTGAATTTTGAAAGGTACCCTGTGTTTTGAGAAGTACAAATTTAGCTCGTTACTCATTAAAAGGCAAACAGAGTCAAATTTCTCCCCAATCCCTACTATGGACTTAATGAACTTACACTCCCTTTAGATGGTAATGGATAAGCCAGCCCTGCTGCAGTTGTAAGCCCTAATGCTCATTCTGCTTAGTGGACATCTGCCCCCAGGTCTTGCCCTGATAGCATCACTAAATATACATTTCGAATATAACACTTTCCATGCAATTTACAGGGCCATAGTGTACATTTCCCCACACCCTGTTTGTTGAATAATCTGCACACGTATTTCCCCTTCATAACACTGGAACTTTGAGGGATCCAATGAAGCTGGATGCTGGAGGGTTCTGGACAGCCAAAAGAAAGGACTTCTTCACATAGTGCAAAATTAAGCTATGGAATTTGCTGCCATGAGAAGTAGTGATGGCCACCAACTTGGATGGGCTTAAAAGAGGGTGAGACAAATTCAGGGAGGAGAAGGCTTTCAATAGCTACTAGTCATGATGGCTATGTTCTACCTCCACTTTCACAGGCAAGTATGCCTTTGAATACTAGCTTCTGGAAACTGCAAGACAGGAGTGTGCTGTTGTGCTCAGGTCCTGTTTTTAGGTTTCCCAGAGGCATCTGGTTAGTCACTGTAAAAGCAGGATGCTGGACTAGATAGACCGTTGGCCTGATTCATCTACTTCCTTGAGAATCACACATTATTTCCCCCTTGCCCCCCCTCTCTCTCTGTCATTTTGTCTTTCTCCTTTGTTACCACTATCTCAAAAAGGCAAAATAGGCAGTGAAAATGTATGATTCATGTGGTGAGAGATGGAATGTGCTTGTCATCAGGTTAGGAGCACAAGACAATTTTCTCACTCCCGTGGTATGCAAAATGAAGTCACTTTGCTGTGCTTACGCCCAGACGGATGAGTTTTCCCTTTCCTTTTGTCATGTACAAGTCAGGAATAGGAGTGTGGTTGGCAAGAAATCAGGTCAGAAGCAAAGGATGGCTACTTCATAGAAATATTCCAGTGTCACATTTTTATTGCTTGCATTCTCCAGCGCCATCCCTATCATTAGGCACAGTGAGGTGGCCACCTCAGGCAGTTGATTTTGAGTGTTGCAGAAAGGGCAGCAACTGTTGGGTTGGCCGGGGGCTAGGACGACCCCCAGGCATACGACAGGAACGATTCCAGTCTGTCTCTCCCATCAGTCTGCAGCTTGCAGCTCTAGGGAGTTCCGAATCACCTTCCACAACTATTATAATGACTCATGTCTTGGAGACCCTGAACACATATTCAGAGTCCAGCAGAGATAAACGGAGACAGAGCTAGGCTGGGGTTGTAAGCACTAAAGCTACTTTATTAAACATAAGGCAGAACAAAAGGAAACATGTCTCCTCTCTCTGGTCTTCCAGAAGTGAAAGCAAAAACGAACGGAAACAGAGTACAGTAAACATTCGTTCCCGTGATTCCAACAGTCAGTGCTGGAATGCATAACACAGACATGTGATGTACCAATCCTACATATCTGCACAGTGAGAGGAATAGAAACCCAACAGCAGCTGGCTATGTGATTTATTATTACTGTATGTTTTCTGCCAGGGAGTAGGAGAGGTACTTGCCAGATTTTCTACTTCAGGTGTTAAAATAATCTAGCTACTCTTGGGTACTATGTTTGATGGGGTGGAGTGAGTGATCATTTGCAACATGTCTTGGGCCAGCCTGTCCCTAGGGTGCTATATTGGTTTTGGGGTGTGTTTTTTAATGTAGAAGAGGATGTCTACCTTCTGCAAGGCAGGCAAAAGTCAACAAGTATAGAACAGAAGAAGAGTTCTCATCAGGTCCAGCTCACCTGCAGGGTGGAGTCACAGCAACAGCCTTTTGGCAGCAGTGTCACTAGAAGGGTTGAGACAGTGTAGGGCTGCCAGATATGCTGATTTCGTCTCACCTTTCCTTGAGCTCCATTTGCCAGAAATTGCATAAACTGAAGTGCCTCACCATCTTTGTTTTCTTTTTCTTTCCTCTGCAGGCTTAAGTGATATTTATCTACCAGTTTGCTAGACGCAGACATGAATAACTCGACGAACATAAGCTATTTGGAGGATGTGATGCCTCTGGGGAGTCCTTATAAAACAGTTGAGGTAGTATTCATCGTTCTGGTGGCTGGCTCCCTCAGTCTCGTGACCATCATTGGGAACATCCTGGTGATGGTGTCCATTAAAGTCAACAGGCACCTGCAGACTGTCAACAATTACTTTCTTTTCAGCTTGGCATGTGCGGACTTGATCATCGGTGTCTTTTCCATGAACCTGTACACACTTTACACTGTGATTGGCTATTGGCCGCTTGGACCTGTGGTTTGTGACTTGTGGTTGGCGCTTGACTATGTGGTCAGCAATGCCTCCGTCATGAACCTTCTCATCATCAGTTTTGACCGATATTTTTGTGTCACCAAGCCTCTGACCTACCCTGTCAAGCGAACCACTAAGATGGCAGGTATGATGATCGCCGCAGCCTGGGTGCTGTCGTTCATCTTGTGGGCACCCGCAATTCTTTTTTGGCAGTTCATTGTAGGGGAGAGGACTGTCCCCGATGGGGAATGCTACATTCAGTTCCTGTCCAATGCAGCCGTCACCTTTGGCACAGCCATTGCCGCTTTCTACCTGCCTGTTATCATCATGACTATTCTTTACTGGCAAATCTCCCGTGCCAGTAAGAGCAGGATTAAAAAAGACAAAAAGGGGAGTGGGCAAAACCAGGATCCAGTTTCTCCAAGCTTGGTCCAAGGTAAAATAGTAAAACCAAACAATAACAATGTTCCAGCTAATGAAGATGGGGTAGAACATGGTAAAATTCAGAATGGTAAAGCCACAGGGGAATCGGTGATGGAAAATTGTGTTACTGCAGAGGAGAAGGAAAGTTCTAATGACTCCACCTCTGTCAGCGCTGTGGCTTCCAATGTGAAAGATGATGAACCCATCAAAGAGGACACCAGGGCTTCTGCCTCCCAAGTCAATGCCAAAGTGGAGAACTCCAAATTGACATGTATTAGGATACTCACAAAGTCCCCGAAAGGCGACTGTTCTGGTTCTACCAACACGACCGTGGAGATTGTAGGTCCCGATGGGCAAAATGGAGATGAGAAGCAGAACATTGTAGCACGTAAGATTGTCAAGATGACTAAGCAGCCTGCCAAAAAGAAGACACCTCCTTCCAGGGAGAAAAAGGTGACCAGGACTATATTGGCTATTCTCCTGGCCTTCATCATTACCTGGACACCATATAATGTCATGGTCCTCATCAACAGCTTCTGTGCGTCTTGCATCCCCAACACAGTATGGACCATTGGTTACTGGCTGTGCTATATCAATAGCACCATCAATCCTGCCTGCTATGCGCTCTGCAATGCTACCTTCAAGAAAACCTTTAAGCACCTCCTTATGTGTCATTACAAGAACATAGGAGCTACAAGGTAAAACAGTAATAAGCGGGGTGTGGGGAAGGGAGAAGGAAGTTCAAAGTTTTATAAAACTATGCCACAGCACTTTATGCTCTAGAATGAAACCAAGAAGGCTATAGGACACATACTGATGGGGTGGAGGGGGGGACGACATGTGATCCATCTCCGACAACTACACTTCAGAGATCACCACTTTTCTGTCAGTGAATCACTAGGAGGCAGGAAAGGGCGGGCAGGCAAGCTGAGAATATGAACTTGAGGCAACACGCCCAGATCTCTGGTAGTCTCATGCAGAAGGGCTTTTGAATCCATTCTTCTTTGGGGAAGCGTTCTCTTGTGTGAAGCCCGTTTAGGTTTGCTTCATCTGAAAGGGATCTGCACAAAAGCACTGGCATTTCAGTGAGAAGGACAACCCCACTGAGGGTTGGGTCTTTGTCAGTTCTTCTGGCCTGGCAGTTGCCAGTTTTGTTTGTCTGTGTGTATGTTCATTTGAAAACAGTGGTGGTGGGGGAATCGTTCAACAATATCCTTCCTATATGGAATGCTTCAATGACTGGAAGAGAGCGACACGGAACAGTCCAATCAGCTCAACAGATTCCATAATTTTAAAAAGTGGTGGGATTTGATGGATGTTACTATTAATTATTTACCTCTCTCCTGCTGCTTGAATCTGCATCAGAAAAATAATAATAGTATATTACCTCATAACGGGCATGGTTTCAGCCAGGCTTTTAAGCACATGCTACACTTGCTCCATCTTAAGTCAAGAAGACTTAAAAGTGCTGGGATTTGGCTAGGTTGCAACCACTGGAAGCTGTGATTGGTTAATGGGTGTAACATGGTAATTGATTCTTCCTTTTTAACTGGGTCAGACTTCGCATAGCACTGATGGGCAGTCCAATGGAGTGGGAAAATGGAACCAAGTGGTCCCTTTATCATTTGGCAAGCCACAGTGACTAGCCAAAGGCTTTTGAAAATGAAGCATTTGGGGCATTTGCAGCCCAGTCACTTTGGTCTGTGAAATGGCAAAACATCCCAATGAGTCTCTTTAGGCTGTGCACTTCAGAAAGAAAAATGTTCCCCATTGAATTTTGCCCATCCCATCCTTAATTTTATGTTTCCTGCTCATTAAGCAAATAAATCTTCATAAGTTTTTTGTTTCCAAAAACTACCTTTGTACAGGTTCTTCTCCCTGCCCACTCCCAAACTTGGGAGATACGAAACACCAACTGTTTGAAGTTCACTAAACAAATAAATTGATTAGTTATCTCAGTATGTAGTCTTCCAAAGTAAGGTTTCAAAATAGTAGCTTTTTCATTGAGGCACCACACCTTGTAGGCTTTGTTTACAAGCCCAAGTTCTCAGTAACAGATGTGGTATACTTGTCACTGTGCTGTATCACTTTAGATCCCAAGTTGTGGGGTGGGCAGGTCATCCATTCAGGGGGGGGGGGAATCCCTGCACATAGGTTGCATTCAGATGAAACATCCACTAATTCTCCAAACCATGGTTTGGAGCCATGTACCCAGCCATCATGGTGTCCTCCAGATATTGTTGCACTACAACCCCCATCATTCTTGACCATTGATCATACTGGCTGGGGATGATGGAGTCCAGCAACATCTGGAGGTACCACATTGACTACATCTAGTTAGGACGCTTAGAAATTAGCCACTTATGTTCATACTCCCACCTGTTCCCCTTGCATTCACCGCTTAATAGATTTTGTGAAAGAAACATTGCCTGTGACATCTGAAACAGCAAAGTGTAGTATGAAAGATTCCTCCATACCAGGACTGCAAACAATATTCAAAATATTGTATGCAAACCCTGATCTGGAAGAATCATTCAAACCACATCTTATCACTTCAGATATCCTGTGACTTGACAAAGGTGGGCATACAAGGAGGCAAGAGGGAACACATGAAGACAAGGCTTGCTCCTCTTCCTGCAAACAATTATTTGGATGTGACTTCTGAATGCAGTTGTAGAAAACTGACATGTCAAAAAGGATTCTAGCATCGTCTTCCATCTAATGTTATAAGTAGAAGGAATTCAGTTTTATACAGAGGAGTATTCAATCGCATAAACCCCAAACATCTAAAACAGTACAGCCTGAATTAACATTTACCACCTAGCCAAAACTAGGCCTTTGTTGCATTGCAATAAGACTTGTAGAATGCTCAGCAGGCAAGAGAAAACGGAACACAAAAAATCCACATTCACTGGGTGTTATTTGGGGACCAGATCAGTTTAAAGCTATGATAGGTTTGTTCTGCAAACAATCAGCAGTGGTTCAAAAAAATTTTTTTCAAGCCAGAGAGAGAGAGTTTTGATTTATTACACACATCTTATAAAATGTGCTGTGAAATTTACAGAAGTTCCATTTGCATCAATTGCTGTAGGATCACAAAAAGGGAGAGCAGCAAAGGCCCCTAGGTAGCCACTGGGGCAGCAGACTGAGCAGGCACGCAAGTCACATGTTTATAGTCTTCCCTGCTATGGTGAGATGTAGTATATTTCTATTTAAATTATAGTGATTCTTTCTACATTTGTACCTATGCATATAAATTAACACATGCAAATTTTATGTAGATTTGAGTCCTCCTTTGTATTCTTTTTTGATGAGAAGGTGGGTTGCTATTGCTTACCATCAGGGAGAGGAGCAAGGCAGCAGTGAGGTAGGTGTGGTGCAAATGTATTGGCAGGAGCACCAGATTGGCTCTGCCAGTGTGTTTGCACCGCACCAACCTCCCTACTGCCTTATCCCTCCTCCTCCTGGCAATTGCTGAAGTAGCAATCAAAACAACAGAGCAAATGCCTCAGTACTTCAATTATCCCCAATCCTGCTTTGAAGTACAAACAATGCAGATGCCTGGGAGAACCAAAATGCTTGGAAGCTGATGCCTAAAAGATAAGAAACTAAGGGCTGTGAGGTCCGTCTTTACAAGGAAATTTTTTGAATTAAAGTTCTAACAGCATCTTACTTTGCCTTATTTTTCTCTTCCCTGGCTTTGTTCTTATCCTCCCTATGCCATATATATATATCTCAGAGGGAGGTTATTTTCTGTGATTCAGAAAATAAATCATATTTTCATACATATCCCATCATATCCCTGTCAGTCATAGGTTTGTCTCCAACTTTAGTCATAGTGCGAGTAGACCCACTGAAATCAATGGATTTACTTAAGACTATTGAGTTGTTTCTAACTAAATCATACTCAGAGTAGACCCATTGAAAATCAATGGATCTGAGTTAGCCATATTACCTTTTAGGTTTTGAGCATGTAGAAACTGCAGAAGGATCTGAAAGTGTTATCACTTCATTCACTTACCAGAGCAAGGAAGGTCTGTCAATTTCACTCTGATAAATGACATCATCACTCCTGTTCTGGAAACAATCTCAAGCATTACACACTGCTCACACGAGACAGAATAACTGCAGATATACACAATGAATAGATGTATAATATATTTGTACAATACTAATCCAACTCTCTTCCCTTGTCTGACAATCAAAACTATTCACCCTTTAAGGATTCATGCTTCTCTCCCTCCGTCTTTGAAAACTGATAGATTTTTAATTCATTCTGGTGGGTGGGGCTGGGGTTGGGAATCAATAAGCGCAGAACCATTGAAACAAATCCCTCCTGGCTACTTAATGATTTCACCTTTCAAGTAAAGATTAAGTCATTGGGAATCTCTAAGGGGATTGCTCAATTTCTCATGGCTTTCCTTGTTGTCTCAGGCCTACATGGCCCCTTGGCATTCACATCATGACATCTCCCCTTTTGAAGTCTGCTTCTGTTGGAGGTAAATGCAGTTTATTCTCTTTTTAAAAAAAAACATGGTGCCTTTGAGCTTCCCAATTGTCACTTGACTCCTGACTGCTTAGCAGGATGACAAAGCCAATTACGTGTTCCCAACTTGCTGCAGATTTTGACTGGGCACTGCAGTGAAAGAGACGATAGAATCATTGACAGCAATAATAAACCCTACCTCTGTTTGCAGAATCTACACACAATGAGAAAGGATCCTGCACCCCTTTACTTGGGATCCTTTTCCTTGCATGCAAACAAGGCAAAAATGGAAGGTTAAGCTATCAATTATCCTTACTCATTGAAGGAAGGATGACCAGGCCTGTGATTTTCCCAAATGAGATTTGTATGGAGAAAACAAGCCAGTTATTCCTAGGCTATGTTGCCAAGAGAGGATGCACTATTGATGTTCTATACCAATCATTCTTGAATGGTGACTGATCACCAACCAGCTGCGGTCAGTGGGAAGGTGGAATTTACCCATCATCAAGAGGGGTAGGGGTGAGGTCAGTGTGCTGTAGATACACTGATAGATCCAACTTGACATTCCTGCTGATGTGTTTGCATCACACTAACCTCACCACTATCTCTCGCCTCTCCCTCCCAGTACACTGCAGTGACACTGGTGATGGGAGGTCAAATAAGTGCTCCCACTGCACCTATTGCTGCTGTCACCAAGAAGACAGTATCATATCAGGAATAATTTGTGAGCATCTAAATCAATCTAAAGGGACACTTGCAAGAATGCTTCCCATTCAGTACTTCCCATTGGCCACAACCTTGGGTCCTCAGGTGTTGTTGGACTATAGGTCCCATCATGCTTGACTATTGGCTGAGCTGGCTGGGAGTGATGGGAGTTGTAGTCCAACAACATCTGGGGCCTCAAGGTTGAAGAACACCAATCTATAGCTTATGCCTTCCACCCATCTGTTTCTCTGATGATTCTATTTGTAAATCAAAAGTGTTTCGTGGGATAAAGTAACTGCAGTAATGAGACAAGGTGGCCACATAAGACATATACCAGAAATCAAGCTGAAGCTTTTCATTGGATGGAGATAAATGGGGTCACCTGTAAACGTCTACAGATCAAACTGATGTTTAATTAATGGCAACAGGCAAATTCAAAAGTCGGCAGCTCCTAGTCCCATTTTTCTTCTTTTTAACTCCCAGGCAATAGCTATATAAATCTGTGAGGAGCTGCAAAAACAATGCATCTTTCCCCTGAGGGATGTATCTGCAAGTTTCTGATTCAGATGCTATAAAGGGAGAGAGACAAAAGTAGAAATGTGACACAATTGTGCTTCCTGTCCTCAGCCCCTTTGCCTACTTCAGTGTCACATCCAAAGCATAACACAACCCCTACAATTGCTTCCCTCTTTGAAACATTATCATCAGATGTTCTGAGGGAAGAGGAAGCAATTGAAAGAGATTCCCCAGCCTTCTTTCCAGTTAGCCTTCTTTCCAGTTTCCATATATTGTTTCAATGTGTCTGAATTGTATCATGTGAAAACCCTATTTCTGGCAAGTGGACATTTTACCAAAACATTGTAGATTGATTCCTAAAAGGTTTGCAGCGTGGAATGACAAAACATCTACCTGCATTGAAACAAATCTGGACTTTGGTGTGGATGAAAGCAATCTTACGGCAGCTTACCAAATTTAGGCCTCTCTCGTGTGAGGCATCCTTTAGGCATTTCATTCTTGCAATGTTTGAAGGTCTCAGCCTAGTGGTAGCTGGAGTGTACACCTCTGAACTTAGCTGGGGCATTACTATGTGGCATTACTACTATTCAAGAAGCCAAGAGCTTTCAACAGTACCTGAAGTCAGTCTCATATTTATATATGTAGCAAGATAGAAAAATCCATTTCAGGTTGAGTGTTCACATAGCTACCATTTCTAAAACAGAAAGCATATTGCAGAAATGTGGAGAAACACTTGTCTTGAGGACAGGGCTGGCATTGGCACATAACATGTTTGGGCAAGGCCTGGGGCCACTGCAGCTGAGAGCTATAGTAGCAGCCATTTTCTTCCTTTCATTGGCTTTGGATCTTGTCCCTGACATAGCATTCCTCTATGCTTGTTTAGACAATACAATCAACACAAGTATAAGCTGTCTCTACCCATGCACAAGTGTTTGTGTGAGAGTGTACTCTTTTTGATTTGTACAGCTCAGCGGTTGTGTACATGGGCTGCACACACATGAAACGTCACAAGTGAAGAGCGTTGTGACAGCCAAACTGTTTGTGTACACATCTGTGTACAGACTGTATGCTTGTTGAATGTAATGTGTGAACACACTTGCAACAGAGGCAGTGTGGGGGCATTAAGAGGGCAACATTGCAGCCACACAGCCCAGTCCTTCTCTCAGCACCATGTCCCACCCCTACAAACTTTCTGTGGTGGTGGGTGGGTGACCAGCCACTAGGGTGGTGCTTGGGTGGGTATGAATTGGGAGAAGGGGGCTCTTGAAGGCTCTACTTCTTCAAGAAAAGAAATTGTCTCCAATACTGGGCCTATTCAGAATAGCCCTGTTGAAATTAATGAACATGTCTAACTTAGGCCCAGTTATTTCAGTGGATCTACTCTATATACAACTCCAAACCCCGCTGGGTGTGTCCAACATCTTGCATGCCCCTCAAGTTGCTAAAAGAATCGGCATTTTGTACAAAATTACTCACTTCTACCTAAAGCAGTTTAATTCTACTGGATTCAATGCGACAAAGGCCCAGTTTTTGTGTCATCCTGTTGGTTGGATGGGCATTGGGAAGACAAAACATCTGGGCAGCTAGATGCTGCACAATTCACATGAAGGGATACTCGCATGGTATTCCCTATAGTAAAAGGCTTCTCTGGCATGATTATGGCTCAGTTGGACAATGTGAGATGCTCTCCTAATCATGGAGACAGCCTTCCAAATCACATGGGGGTGGGACCTCCTGGCAGTCAATATCCTGGTAGAATAATGAAGCAAGCATGAACAGAGTTAACACATGGTTTCCTATTGTTGATTACGGACAGAACCATGCTCCAGAGTGGGTTCTTCCCTCCCTACCCTTCGCCATAGCCAGCAATAAGTAACTGCAGGTGCTCACCATCCTCAAGACAAAAAAAGGGATGTTGTGTCATATGATCACAGGCAAGAATGTGGTATGAAAAACCTTACATGTTGGTAAAGTTCTGGTCTCAGTATCCATTGTGGAGAAATGTATCTCATCATGTGTTTGATGTACTCACACTTTGACCAAATGATGTTTAATTACTGGAAATAGACAGTTGAGAAATGGGGGATCCAACTGTGTTTCCCCAGCCCTGCCAAAGGGACAAACTCGAGAGTGACTGCAGACAAACTCCTTTATGCCCTCCTACCATATCTTCTGGGAGGACACAGGATGTCTGGATGCCACAGGTGATTCCATGTCATCTTTACAGTTGCACCCCAAAGATTGGCCATCCTGTACCGAACTGCATAATAGTGTTAGTAAGGGGCTGCCAAGGGTCATTAATAAATGGACTTTCAACAATTTATCTGTAACTACTGGTGCCATATTGAGGAGGACAGTGTTGAGCTAGAGGCTAAATACCATCTGTAAATACCTACCAGTGACGTGTTTTGACATGACCCAACCATCACTTGGCTATGTACAGATATAATACAACACCTGTAATATTGTTGAACTTTTGAGTTACAATGTAAATAAAGCTACAATGAATGTCTGATTACTCTTCAAACTATATGTATGAGGAAGGGTGCAATCCTTCCTGAGATCTTTTGGGTTGTGTTTTGGGTTTTCACTTTTCCTTTCCTTTTTTAAGAATCCTGTTGTTCCTTTACAAAGGCTAGAATTCTTGTCTTAAAAACTACTGTAAGAATGAGAGAGTGCATTACTCATAAAGGATGTGTGGACACTGACGGCAAGAAAGATAATGAGCTGAATTAAGATCATTATTGGCAAGGCTGCTGGGTCCGGGCTACATTCTTGATGATGCCGTATCTTTGATCTCATAGAAATAAGATAAGCACAAATGTTATGGTTGACTTTGCAAAGCCCAACCATCGTAATATACATATATACATATATATATTATAGATATATATTTATATAATCTGTATAGATATACATATAATTTACACAGTATTCATGCAGAGAAAGTGAAGCATGATGGAGAGAGATACCTCTGAGAATCTGTACATAATGTTGCCGTCCATCCAAGGTGGAGGGTATAGGAGGAAAGATCACAGGATTCAGCATTAGTGACATTACGATGCATTATGCAGGATATGTGGAGCTGTAACCCATTCAGAGGACAGGGCTTCAACATAAGAAACCTCATGTAGGGCTGAATTGAAGAGAATCTGAAATATTTTGGAGACACACACACACAAATCTACATGCAATATATGTGTATGTACTTCTGCCAAGTTGTATTCCTAGTTTGAGCATTGCATTAAGAAGCAAAATATACTAACTAATAAAAATGTTTTTGTATGTGGTACCTCTGCTTATTTGTCCACTGTATTGTGAGATGTGAAATTAGTATACTCTGCAAATTAAAAGAGAGTGAGAGCGAGAGAGCACAGGTTGCCTTTGCACCAACTCAATGGTCCCTGGAGAAAGTATTTCTGCTGCATGAGATCCATAGTCTCAACTCAAATGATAACAAACTTTATCTGGAGAAGAGAGCTCACAAGCCATTACTATAATTCAGCACTGGACTCGGTTCTCCATGTGTGCAAACAATTTTAGAGGCCTCTTTGCTGCAGAAGAGGCCGAGTTTCCTTCAGTGAGCACTACAGGGAGGCCACAGAATCACAGAGCTGGAAAGCGGTGCAGCAAAAAGCTATCTAGTCTAACTTATTTGTTAAGAGACTTGGTTATAAATCAGTTCCCCAGCCTCCCACAGCAACCTACAAAAACCAGACCACAGTGAGCCACACCACATAAAGAACTGAACACAACCTCACTCTCCCCACTAGTGATTCCCACCAGCACCTGATAGTTAGAGGCATACTGCCCTGGACAATGGAGGTATAACATAATCACCACAGCCAATAAACATTTATAGCCTCTATGGATTTGTCTAAACCTCTTTCCACTTCACATTGGTAGCTATAACTACTTCTCTGACTGTATTCCCCCCCCCCCTGGTATTTTTTCATTAGTCCTCTTCAAGCAATGACTTAACTGTTGTATGTCATACTCAAGAATAGGGATGGATACTTGTGTCCAGTTCCCATATGCCCCAGCCATCATGGCCATTGATCACAGAGGATGGGAGCTGTAGTCCAACAAGATCTGGAGGGCCACCTGTTCTCAGCTGTCTCCCTGCTCTGGGTCTGTGGCTTCTCTTCTTGCATGCTTGAAGTCATGTCCTTATTATGGGAAACACCTCCTCAGAAAGGATGCAAAGCTTACTGGACCTTCTCCAACCAGAGGATGGTCTTCTGCCTGTATACTAGACTAGAACTTCAGGGTAAACCCAACTTTCCATAGTTGGAAAGTTGAGTGTAACTATCTTCTGTTCATGACATGCAAGAACTATCTTGGCAAAATGGAAGGAAACACTGATTGTGTTCAGAACCATCCATTCTGAGTCTACTTTACTGTGCAATATAAAGTGAAGGAATCCCACTAGTCTGCAACAGGGATGGTCTTTGCTTCTTTTCTCTCTGTCAACCTTGCCAGCTTTCACCTCACAAAGGATTCTACAGGTTAACACACACTTATTCTAAAGGTTTATGCAGCCTAAGACAATTGTGAATTAGTGGAGAGGCAGAAGGAGAATGGTCAAACATGCATTCTCACTTTTGTGTAGGACCAGTGCACACATAAGTTGTATATGCGTGATCTGTGCATATGATCAGCAGCTAATGGGGAGAGGGAGGGAGAAAAGCCATTTCTCTCTGGTAAAAAAAAGATTTGATCTGTTTTATTTATTTCGTTGCTCAGTCCTTTCAACAGATTCTTTGCTGTTCGCTCTTTTAAAAATGGATGCAAAAGGTCACAGAACAAATTGGAGGGAAGCAGAACCTTTGTCCAAGGATAACATTAGCAACTGAGCATGGAAGCTTGATTCAAAAGGTTTAAAAGCTACATTTATTTTGATTGGATTAAGCAATCCACTCTACAAAATCCCTTCCTTTGAAATCCCTACTGATGTTTCAGGCAAAGCAAATCCAACAAACTTCTTCACTTTAGGTGAAATTTAGCTCAATTGGAGATACACAAACTCTGCCCCCTGAGAAATTGCTCTGATCTGAATGGGATTATTTTAGCTTTATTCAAAATCATCATGGCTGTGTGTGTGTGTGTGTGTGTGTGTGTGTGTGTTTAGTAACACCCACCAAAGTCATCTTGAATTTTCAGTCAAACAAAATTTGGTAGCAATTCTATTTTCAATGTATGCACCCTTTAACAATTTAAAGCAATTCCGTATATATCCCTAACACGTATATGGACTAGACTAAAGACCACCATTTCAAAGGCTTGTTGGAAAAAGAATTTTTTTGATAGGAGCCAGAAAGACAACAGAGACAGTGCCTGTCTGGTGCATAAGTGGAGGAGAGAAAGGCATTTGCAGTACTGGGGTTGGAGGCTTGACACAGCCCTAGCAGAAAGCATTCCCTGAAAGCAAAAAGTCTGAAAACCACAGACGTCAGTGAAGAGAAGAGAGCACCTCCTCCTGAAGTACTGATTTGGAAAAAAAAGAGAAACAAGCAGAGAATTCTCAATGGATTTTTCTTTGAGAAGGGAAACTCACCATTGACCCTCCCTGACCATCCTTTTTTGTACAGGTGAAGCTTACACTGAAATGTGGCCAGTTGCTCATCACTCATGCCCCATCTAACCTGAGTTAGGCATGGCATTAGCAGTGCTAATGCAGCCTGACAGCCCATTCACATTAGCTCCCCTCCATCAGTCTGCATTAGCATTCGCGTTAGCTAATATGCTATGAAAGTCACTTTCCAATAATATTACTGCTCATGAATACTAACCTGAAATGATATGAGCCATACAAAGGAGGGGGACTGCTAATCTGATTGGGTTGGCTAATATGACAGAGCCCTGAAGGGGGAATAAGTGGCAGCCTCTGGTTCCAGTGCATGGCGCCTCCTGACCCTGCTTTGCATCATTCACACAAGTGACAAAGAATAATGGAGATGGAATGATGCATTGCACCCCAGAGTTTTCAGGGCAGCAAGGCTTGGGGGCAAACAGATAAGCTTTTCATTGTTCTAATGCAGTGTTCTCAATGCTGTTGGACTCCAACTCCCATCAGCCCCAGCCAACATGTTCAATGGCCAGGGATGATGGGAGTTGTAGTCCAACAAACATCAGGAGGCTTAGGATGGCCCACATGACTCATCTCAGTTCCTTTTAATCTTCACAACAAGCTTGTGAGGTAGGTTAGGATGTGAATTAATGTCACCTGGTGAACTTCTTGGCAGAGTAGGGATTTGAATCTAGGTCCCTACTAAACACAACATTCCGCACCATGTGTACACTTACCCTTGTTTACATTTTACCATACATTTTACGGCACATTGGCACCTGATGTGTGGTGAAATGGATGGTGAAATGCTAAAATGATAAATAGACCTTTTTGTCTGGGTAGTTCTGCCAGCTCAGCTGGACTCAGATTAAACCTTGGCGAGAAGACTCAGCGATGGGGAAGAGCTCCCTCTGCCTGTTGCACAGAGAAGTGCCTCTGACCATCATTCATATTCAAGGAGGCAAGTCCAGCTCAGTCACTCCCTTCCCCTATGAAGCAGGAACTTTCAAGACTTGTTTGCCACCCATTAGGGAAGGAGATGAAATCCGACCCTTTAAAGGCAATCCTCCCTAATTCACACTCTCCAAAACAATATGTGAACAGAAACATAGCCATCTTTGAAATTTGCACTTCTTCAAATTTTGAAATGCAGTTTTCCAGCCAAAAAGGCAGACACTGGTCTAAATGTATGCAAAAAATAAAAAAAGATCCACCATTAGTGAAAACAACTAATGCATTGTATTTGGGGAAATTGTTTTGCAAAGATGAATGTGTTAGGCAAACTGTGTTTATTTTATTTATTTAAGAAAAATTGTGATAAAACTTCTAAGTGGTTTACAAAATTGCCCACAAAAATGTGTCTATAGAGAGGCATTTGCACTAAAATGCAAGAGGTCTTAAAAAAATAAATAATGAACTACTAAATGTTGTGAACATGTGGAGAACTGAACTTGAAGACTGGGAGGGAAATCAGCAACTGAAATGGACACACCAGCCCATCCATGCTGCCTGCTGCCTGCTCTGCTACAGGAAACAAAAAGCATTCTAGCCAGATCTTTGTATGTTTCCCCAACAATTGCAGTTGCAACTGCTCCTTTGCCTGGAGGACACCACCGAGGACGTGCCTAAAAACAATACAATCTATTACTGGTTTATGTAGACTGTCACTCATCATGTTAACCAATCAGAAAGTACACACACGTAAGTGGAGGATGTAACCATTCTGAAATTTCATAGAAACATAGGGTTGGGTGACCCCAGAGAATCATCTAGCCCAACCCTCTGCAATGCAGGACTATGTAGCTGTCCCATACAGGGATTGAACCTATGACCTTAGTATTATCAGCACCATGTTCTACCCAACTGAGCTACTTCAGGAGCAAATAAGAGGCTTTGCCAAAAAATGACCCCATAGAAAACTTGAGTCCCTGACACACCCTAAAGCCAGCTTCTCCAGGTTGGTGCCTTCCAGATATCATTAAACTACCTTGACCATTGGCCATGCTGAGGGGAGCTGGAGTTCCTAGAAAGCAAGCTTGAGGCAATGAAGTGCCATGGTTGGAAAGGAAATTAATTAGGAAAAAGGAAGAGCCTGTGAAATCATTCTGCAGTTAATAGAAATAGATATATATGTTCTTTTATTATATTCCCTTCTCTCTTTCCCTCCACCCCAATAAATCCAGCAAGCCTCCAGATCTTGTGAGTAAAGTGCCACTCTCCACAGCTGCCGTCACACAATTCTGCAAAAGATCCATCACTTCACACTGGAAAAAAAACAATTGGTGTCACAACAGATTAACATAAACCCCCTTTCCTTTCCAGAGCAGGGAATTTCTTGATTACCATAAGCCTCAGCCTCATTAAAATATCACAAGACGGAGCATATTTCTGACATTTCCAGAGTGCATCTCTCCCTCCCCCACCCTCGACTGCCCACCCTCAACTTGCTCATTGTTGCCAGAAGCCATTCTCAAAGAGGTGGGAGGACGATTCATTTTAACCAGGAGCAGTTTTTCGAGAATGACCTCGTCTTTATTCTAATACGCTTCCAAGGTAAGGACTAAAAGACTATTCCCCAAACAGAGCACCTCTTCAAAGGATGACGAGGATGCCAACACTCAGGAGCTTTTCCCAGAGATGCAGAACTGAAATATTCACATTTGAATGTAATATTAAAAATAATCATGGGAAGATCCTCAACCTAATGGATTCTTCGCTAGAGGCAGAGGGAAAATGAATGAAGCCATTTTCAAAGGAAAACATGGAAATTTTGAGGATATCTCAAATAGCTTCTGGAATTGCAGGAGAAAAGCCCACACCACTCATTCAAATCCCTCACTATTTCAACAATCTTCATTAAAATAAAAATAAAAATCCAAGATGGTTTGCAACACATAATACAACAATACAGTCTGCTGAAATCTGATAAATCACATTAAAGCAGCAACAGCCACAGCAGCCAGATGTTTCTCAATGGCAGGTGCATCAATCACCAGCCAAGGTCTGGGTGAGCAAATACATTTCCTGGGGGCACTGAAAACTCAGCAGAGTTGATGCAGGATGTCAGGATGAGGGAGGCCAATTTACATGAACAGGATGGTCCCTCCAAATTCTACCCATCAGTCACAGCATCTCATTCCTCTAACAGCTGTACTCCTGAGCATCTGCGCTCTGTCCCCGTATAGCTGAGTCCTGCCCCTTTACCAACAGGTGCTGACCTCTAATGGTTACTAGGCACAACAGCTATGCATCTACTTCTACTTCATTCTCTTATGAGTTTTGTTCTTTTCCCCCCATAAACAGAAAGGGGAGGGAAGCAAAGGGCCGGGATTTCTTTTCACATTGCTTTAAATCATTTCCTTTAATTAATACTTACAGACAAGCAACGCCCTGAGAAACGTTACACATTCTTTCCCTTTCTCTCTTCTGTACATCTGACTTTGAATTATTCAGATACCACAAAGAACCAAAGATATGTCCCCTTAGGAATCTCTCAGGAATTTTGTTGTCTTAAGCAGACAATCCGATAATAAAACAAGTTGCCATCAGATTATCTTGAAAATCTGTTGGTGCAGAATCGATGAGGTGAGCCTTGACAGGAGCACGCTGCTGAATTAATATGGATGAAGATTCATGCATATTCACATTTCGATTGTTTGATGCCTTTGACTGGCTTTGCTTTAGTCTCCTCCATTAAGCAATCATAAAACCTTCAAAAGCTCAGCTTTATTTAATGAGCACTTTATTAATTATGACTTTGCATTTGGTTAGATTTTTCTTACACTGTCAACTGTGCCATAATAATACTTATGGCTTACTTTGGGGGAAGGGTTAGATTTTTCCAATAGTTTTAACTATATCATCATAATGCTTATAAGTTATGTAACCTTTTTTTTTTTAGTGTTCAGTTTTTTTAAAACATGTCTCAGTAATTCTCACAACAGCCTTGTAAGGTATGCAAGTGATATTATGCCCATAATGCAGGTGTCTAAGGCCAAGAGCAGGGACGTGGTCTAAACCACAGAGCCTAGGGCTTGCCGATCAGAAGGTCAGCGGTTTACCTTCCTGCCGGAGCGGTACCTATTTATCTACTTGCACTGGCGTGCTTTCGAACTGCTAGTTCGGCAGGAGCTGGGACAGAGCAACAGGAGCTCTCTCCATCGCACGGTTTTGAACCGCCAACCTTTCGATCAGCAAGCCCATGGTTTAGACCACAGCACCACCCAACAAAAACCTGAGCATCTGGAAAAGTGTAGCTAAGCATCAGGCCCAATGTGATGTTAGTTGTGGGAATGCAATTAACGCACACAAGTGCTGAGTAGTGTGTTAAGCCCTGAGCAGGGAGTTAAGATTGGCTAAGCCAACAGAAGCAAACACATTGCAGTGGCTGTACACTCATCTTATCACATCCAAGTTCTGCTTTATGAAATCCCTTGCCCTATTTATGCAATGCATATCATATATCATATATGTTGCTTGGACTTATGCAATTTCAAGCTACAGTAGATCCGGTGGAGGAGGGAAAGTTTCAAAGACAAAGACGAATGATGTTGTGACACATCCCTTAATAACTGTATTAGATACTGGAGCTGTTGTGGCATCTTATGATATCGTGTGACATACACCAGTAATTACAGCAATTCTGCCAAACATCATGAAATAAGTCCCTGAAATGAAGAAGTGGCACCCGTCTCAGAAATGAGGAACTGATGTTCAACGAAGACCGCTGCTGAAGTTATGGAAAGGCAGACATTTATAGAAGGACAAATTTTGTTCGACAGCTAATAGTGGAAGGGTGAAAAGAGAACCCAAATGAATTTATTTCTGTACTTATTAGATTTATATAAAAACACGAGATAAAAGCACAAATGAACAGATAAAACAGGAACACACACACACACAAACACAAACACACACTATTAAGTCTTAGTTGTCCATACTGGACACATTTGTTTCCATTTAAATCCATTGTAGAGGGGTGTCATTTTTATTTGTTATGAAACCAATTCATGCCCTAAATTAAGAATAGTAAATCAGATATTCTTCTAAAACAGAGAGTGGTTAACCTCCTGACCAAAGAGGTCTGATCTGGCTCACCAAGCCATTTTCTCTGCCTCCACCAATTCTGAAGCCAACTACAAGCCATAGTTTGATATTGTGGATTGCTCTGAAGTCAATGACCATGCTTTTCTGATTTAGACAAAATGGGAAACCGTTGTACACTAGAGTCACATGGTTTGATCACATGTTGCAAAAATGAGGAGTGAAAAAACTACGGCTCTCTTCCTTCCCATTTTATCCTCACAACAACCCTGTGAAGCAGGTTGGGCTGAGAAATTGTAGCTGGCTCAAGGTCGCCTTGTGAATTTCATGGATGAGTGGGAATTTGAACCCTGGTCTCCCAGGTCCTAGTCTAACACTCTAAGCACTATGCCACCCGGGCTCCTATGCTAGAAAGGACCTTTCACCTGATCCAGCAGGCCTCTCCTCACATTCTTATACCTTTTCTTCTGGAGCTGGGCATGCCAGAACCCAAAACAACATCAAAGGCAATTCTGCCACTCTTTGAAAATCTCTTGGCTAGGTGCTGTGATAGTTTCCTGCCTGTCTTTCCCTCCCTCCAGCAAACCGGCTGTCAGAACACATCTGTCTCCCAACACAATGCATAAGTTAGGAAAGCTTTTGGCTAGCCTACTTTCTGCTTTGCCGGCACACTTCCTTTCCCTGCAATTGGCAGTTTACAACCAGGAAGCAATCCCAAAGGGGGTTCCCAGGTTTCCCTGCCTGTCCTTGCAGAAGAGAGCGATATGTCAATGCCCTTATGGAGAAGACACCGTCAACAAGAACCGCTTCTGGGGAAAGCTGAAATAGCAACAGCAGTGCTTTATTCTATTTTCTCCTCCAAAGCCCAGGAACTTATGAATGGGGACAGTCGAGCAAACTATTGGAAGCATATTTGGGGCAGAGATAGGGGATCTGTTTTTCAGCTCGAGGGCCACATTCCTTCATAAGCAATCTTCCAGGGGCCACATCTCAGAGGTGGGTAGTGACAGAGGCAAAAGGGGGCCAGCAGCAACAATGACTTTTAATAGTGCATGCTGGGCTGCATTCTAGTCACACAGAGATAAGTTCATGTTAGTCCATAGTCAGATTCAACGTAAAGGTCTTAGTTTCAATCATTGAGCAGAAGTCAGAAGTCAATTATGGATCAGAAACCAGGACAGGGCCCTGTTTTGATGTATTCACCTTCATCAGCTAAGTGAAAATGCACAGAAAAGCTCAAGATACATGTTGATCTCCCTACACTTAGCTGATGAAGGTGAATACATCGAAAGAGGGCCCGGTCCTGGCTTCTGATCCATAATTGACTTCTGATTTCTGCTCAGTGATTGAAACTAAGATCCTCACGTCGACTCTGATTATGGACTAACATGAACTTATTTCTACTCATAAACTCTTTTCTCTAATTCTGTAACGAATTATTGTGTTATACATATCCTTATGAGTTTGAGTTTGTAATCTCTGTTTGAGTTTGTAATCCTTGTCAGAATACATACTTTCGAATGGATTAGTTTTCGTTACAATTGATTATTGATTTGCAAGTAGAGACCACCCCCACTACTGAAACTTATATTGGCCTGAGTTCTTGGTGTGCTGTTTTCTTGGCACAGAATAGGGTCAGGAGCAGAAGAGTCTCAGCAGGTGGGGCATAGTTGCTTCACTAGCTTTCTGGCAGGAGGGTCACTATTGCTTACCATGGGAGAGAGGTGGCAGGGAGGTCAGCACACACATCTGTGTGCAGAAGGTCTGGGGTGCAATCCCATACCTGTCAACCACCCTGGGAAAACTGGGATATCCTTTTTTTTTTCTTCTCAAGGGAGCACAGCAAAAACTGGAAGATGGCAACCTGGTTTCTACCTTTGATGTGTTGTCATCAGGGCCGTCTTTACCCGGGGTGCAAGGGGTGTGGGGAACCCGGGTACTGAATGGTGGGGGGCACCAAATGTATACCAACTGTAAACCAGTCCCTCTTGATTGGTGGCAGTGAAAAGCAATGGAGCAACCCCACCCCCACCCTCTTACTCCATAGCATTAAATATTCCAGACGAGTCAGGAAAAGCAGCTTTTTTCTGCTGCGTCATTGTTACAGGTGAGCAATTCTCCCCCCCAAAAAAGGTCAACAACTTTGGCTTTCCCCCTCCCAAAAAAAACTCAATAGAAGTTAATTTGGGGGCAGCTAAACTAAATTTGGGGGCACTGGGCGCATATGCTAAAGACGGCCCTGGTTGCCATCCCCAGCAATCTCTGTCATCTCCAGATAGGACTGGAAGCGAACCATTGGGAACTATTGCCCAGGTAGACAGTACTTAGCTTGATGGACCAATATTTCTTATATTCCTGTGCACCACCAAAACAGTACTGAACCAACTACTGGCAGCCTAGCAGGTCTGCATGTTCCTCCACAATTATTCACTTGAAGGGGTGCTAAGCATAGGAGCCAACTCGTAGGGCCCAACTCCTTCGGGCCCCCCTATAAAATATTTGAGGGGCTACCTCACCTCCCCAAGTTAATGGGCATTGCCATTCAAGTGCTGTGTGTTTGTTTGTTTGTTTGTTTGTGTGTGTGTGCTGTGTCTTGTCTTATTATAAGGGTGCTAAGCGATGTCCTGACATAGCTTCATGTACGACACATTGTTCAGGAATTTTGCTGCCTGAAGTGAAAGATGGAAGGCCTCTTTGGTTTGCCACATCCAAACCCAACACCCTTGCTTGTTGCACTACACAAGAACCATTTTAGTGCTTTTCAAAAAAGAAGAAGTTTTTTTATACATATAATGAATTTAAATAATAAGAACAGCAGCAACTTCCCCTGGAACCATTTGCAAAACATACCTAGACAGATTTCTCCAAGATTGACTTTCAAAGCAGAGGTCAGATAAAACATTGCGAGGTCCAATCTCTTGCCTTTTCAAAATGTCATGGTTGTCAGTTGCTCAGAGACACGGGGATGTGTTACCATTATCAATGGGAAATGCTGGAATATCAAGAGGCTGCTTTTACTTTGAAGGTGAGATGCCTGTTTGTGACTGAGAAATATATCAACCTAGGGCAACAACAGGTCATACCTGTTTGCAGATCTGTTCTCTAAACATGGTGAGGGGTGAGAGAGCATCTTTTGTATGCCCTTCTAATATTCCCAGATGTCCGAGAAAAACAGAATTGCTCAAATAGGTCCCACAAATGCAAAACCCAATGCATGAAGGAATGTTATGAAAATCTCCATGTCTAGCTTATCTGCATAGATCCACCCCCCATGCGCCATCAGGGGCTGGACTGAGGAGGAATGGTGGGAGCCCCCACCTTTCTCTGCACCTTCCAGGGAAGAGCAGGACAGTATAGATTTGGAACAGTGGTTTGCTGAAGGGCATAGTTCAGAGGCTGACGAAGGAAATAGCTGGGATATATCGGGGGAGCAGGAGGAAGGAGAAGCATCGTGGCAGTTAACAGACTCAGTGTCTCTTGAAAGCATTCCTGACCCCCCTCCCCAAAACCAGACTGACTGTGCGAGTAGCAGAACAGAAATCTCAGAGGCAGAAAGCACTGACCAGCCTGTGCAGGGGTGATGTACATTAGGAGAGACTGAAGGGGTGGGACTTTACTTGGAACAACACCATCATTATAGAGACAGCGTTCCTTTGTTGCTCTCTGTGAATACTAAATAAATGACATGGTAAGAATTCCTTTCGGTTATCTGCCTTTTTACTGCCACCGGGCGAAGGATCGTAATTCTCCGAAGCCAGAGCCTTGACACCCCCATATTTCCATATTGTTCCTTGATCTCAATGAGAAGTGTTTTTTTATTAAAAACCAGCTCTGGTGAAAAGAAAAGCAATTCTTGCCTATTGTATGCTTTAGTATATGCCTATAACACACATTAGTACATGTATTGTTATAGCTATAATATAATGCACCTATTATAAAGATGTACAGGTTTCCCAAATATATCACCAGCATGTAAACAGATACCTACAATGCATATGTTCCAGAGTGGTTTAACAATCAACCCCCGCTTCCTAGGAAACTCTGAGGAGAGGTGGGATCTGCTAACAACTCTCGGCACCTTTAACCCACTACAAGTCCCAGGATTCTTTGGGGGAAGCCATGACTGTTTTAAGTAGTGCCATCGTGCTTTAAATGTATGACACGGCTGTGGCCCTGGAGAGGCTAGGGATAGAACTTGGCACCTTCTTTATGCAAAGCAGATGCTCTTCCAGTGAGCTTTGGCTCTTCAGAATAGAAAATCTCTACAGTGGTACCTCGGGTTAAGAACTTAATTAGTTCTGGAGGTACGTTCTTAACCTGAAACTGTTCTTAATCTAAAGCACCACTTTAGCTAATGGGGCCTCCCGCTGCCACCGCCAGAGCACGATTTCTGTTCTCATCCTGAAGCAAAGTTCTTAACCCAAGGTTCTATTTCTGGGTTAGCGGAGTCTGTCACCTGAAGCGTCTGTAACCTGAAGCGTCTGTAACCCGAGGTACCACTGTATTAGTATATGTAGTACTTTTTTGCTAGAAAAAATAGGTGCCGGTATTCACCATGAGGTTGTTACAGTAAGTGCCACAACAACAACAACAAAAAGAGTTGCTGGTACTGCGTACCCCTGAGTACCCCCTGGAAAGTAAAAAAAGATACTGAGCATATCACAGAATTTAGCTTCTCACAAGCTTCCCAGAAGTGCAGGAACTCACTCTTAAATGCTTTTCACTCATCTGTCATTGAGATCTCACCATCTCCAGAGTCTCCTGCAGGTTTTTCTTGCTATGGGGAAGAATGACAGATTGTTCCAACCCCCCTTGCTTTGCTCCCCACTACAGAGTACAGACTCTGCCATAATTTAGTTTCCTACTCTTCCAAGTTTGCTTTTCATTTCTCTAAGAGGTTGGGACAACACAGGGAAGCGAACATCAACTCCGTTAATTATTACTGAGCAAAAAATACAAGACGCATCATAAACCAAGGCAGAAATATTCCCAACAGAACGGCGTTCCACTGGCAGAGGGAAATGGGTTTTTAAAAACACTCATGCTCAAGTCGACTGGCAGAAAGCAATTAAGGCTGTTTGGCTGCATTTAAAGGCAAACAGCAGCGGGCTTGGCGCACTGCACATTCGAAAATCAACTAAGCAAGGAACACACAAGTGCATGGTTATAACCGAGCTGTCATATCTCAGCAGATTCCTACCAGGGTCAGTTTGAAGGTTGACTCCATGCCCTCTAGGGGGCACTGCCCTCCATTGGGAGCCCTGGCTGAGTTGCCTGACTGGTCTGAACAGCCATGTCTAGCTCCTATTTTGATTCCCCCCAAATATCATGGAGCAATGCTATATTGGAGGCGTTGTGGGACCCGAAAAAGCCAGCTAGCCAGTGTTGCTTGGACCAGACAAAAATAATGAAAGAGCAAGCTTCAATGGTGGACCCTGCCAACATGCTGATAGATGCCCAATGATGCCAAGTGTTGAATCCAGTCTTGGGTCCATTCTACAAGGTTC
Organism: Podarcis tiliguerta; assembly: GCF_965153285.1. Classification (NCBI taxonomy): domain Eukaryota; kingdom Metazoa; phylum Chordata; class Lepidosauria; order Squamata; family Lacertidae; genus Podarcis; species Podarcis tiliguerta. The sequence goes on along the minus strand of NC_139543.1, from coordinate 53,485,590 downwards.
CATAATGTCCCTACGCTGGCTGAAGGCTAAATGACATCATTCAGGAAACAATAAACAGTTTTTAATGTCTGGTGTATTATTATGTTTTTATATGTGCTGGAAGCCACCAAGAATGGCTGGAGCAACCCAGTAAGATTTGCAGTGTATAAATAGTAAAATTATCATTATGGAATGGTACGTCCCTATTTTGATCAGATAAATGCTGGAGGGTATGAGATCTATACATAAATAATAAAAATCATCATCATTTTCCATCTATAAGCTGATCACACCCTGCTCTACTTTATTTAGCTCAGATTGTGCTCTCAATAACAACTATCCATTATAACTGGGGGATTTCTGTAGCCAAGATAACTGAAGTTGAATCCAGGCAATCCCTTTGACAGGAGTAATGATGGAAAACATATGACATGAGACCATTATGACTCCTGAGATAGGTAACCTGTGGATGCTAGACTAGATGGGACATTAGCTGGCTCCAGCAGGCTCCCCTTATACTTATGATATGATTGTACTGAATCCATTGGCAGTTACAGCCAGGTAAGTGGGGTCAGGATTACAGCCCTTGCTATTCAGTAAAATAAGTTGAGAAAAGTTCTAATCCATGCACACTTTGAGGGTGACCAGCAGTATTTGCTGCTGCTGCCCTCCGCATGCAATTTGTGATCATCAAGCGCTATTTAGAACCGGCAACATTTCCGGTGGATTTTCAATTAAGATTAAGTGGATAACATTTTCATATCAATTGCAATTTAATGGCGCCATTAGCACAAAATTAGCACTAAACGGCATGGTGTGGCAAGGAGCAGGTCGAATGCAAAGGAGAACAGGGATCCCACAGGTGTGCTGGAGGGAAGGGGATTTCAGCAGGTGCACAGTGATTCAAGCAGCTGCGGTTTTTGCCACCAGCTGAAATCCACCCTTCAGCACAATCTAAAGGTATGTGAGTGATGTCCTTGCACCCACTTTCCCATTGAGGAAAAGCTGCCCTGCCCTGCCTAAAAGGGGTTCTCCTGGAAGCCATTATGAAAGTGTCCCAACCACTGCAGGATAATGTGCCACTTGAATCCAAATTAATTCCAGACCTGCCTGGCTCCTGCTGGATGACCTGAAGTGCAGTGATCCCCAGGTGCAGCCTCAGAACCCTGAACTCTGTACAGCTCCTTAACTTGCACCTCTGCAGCCTCCGACTGTGTGTCTGGATTGATGCTCTATTCCAGGATCGTGATACTGCCCTTTCCTCCACATGTTCTTGGCAAACACCTGAACAAGGCTTCATATAAAGGGATAAATCTGTGTCTGGCTTGTACTGCTTTAGACTGAAGGGAAAGCTCATCCATGAAAAGACACACGGAGATTTAAAATGTCAGGCAGAAGACTAAGGAAGAAGAAGAGGAGGAGGAGGAGGAGGAGGAGGAGGAGGAGGAGGAGGAGAAGGAGTTTGGACTTGATATCCCGCCTTTCATTCCCCTTAAGAAGAGCCAGTGTGGTGTTGTGGTTAAGAGCAGTAGACTAGTAATCTGGTGAACCGGATTCGTGTCTCTGCTCCTCCACATGCACCTGCTGGGTGACCTGGGCTAGTCACACTTCTCTGAAGTCTCTTTGAAGTCTCTCAGCCCCACTCACCTCACAGAGTGTTTGTTGTGGGGGAGGATGGGAAAGGAGATTGTTAGCCACTTTGAGACTCCTTTGGGTAGCCATAAAGCGGGACATCAAATCCAAACTCTTCTCCTCTTCTTCTCCTTCTCAAAGCAGCTAACAATCTCCAAAGTCACCCAGCAGCTGCATGTGGAGGAGCGGGGAAGCAAACCTGGTTCACCAAATTATGAGTTCACCACTCTTAACCACTACACCATGCTTGACTTATACTTTTCTATGTGCATGAGGAACTGAGATGGCTTAGTCAGCAGAGCATGAGACTCTCAAACTCAGGGTTGTCGGTTCAAGCTCCATGTTGGGCAAAAGTTTCCTGCATTGAAGGGAGTTGGACTGGGTGACCCTCAGGATCCCTTCAAACTCTACAATTCTATGATCATCGGATTCTGCGATGCAAAATCTCAGCTGCAGCCCAGGACCTTCATACACACTGCCCAGGCTTGTGCTCCAGAGTAGTCACTTTGGCGTTCCAATGCAGCAAAAACAACAACGGGAGGCAACAGTTATGAGTTATGGGTTCAACCTGATTGTTGTATGGCATGAGTGGTGCAGTTTGCCTTTGTTGGTGGGAGAGATCATCATGTCTCGCTGGTCAGCTATTGTCCACCCTAAGCCATGATCAGTAAAGTGCTGAACCGGTGGTAAGACCCGCCGCTGTCTGCCTGATTCAGTCGGTGCTTGGAGCTCAGAGAATCGCTCCTAACAACTCTCAACACCCTTTAGAAACTACAGTTCCCAGTTTCTTTGAGGGGGAAGGACTTTAAACCTGTTTAAAGTGATGTGATACTGCTTTCAATGTTTACTACAGATGGGGCCTAAGTTCTACTCTGGGTAAATGCACAATTGATTGGCCTAAGCTAGTCATAGAATACAACTTCTTCTTCTTCTTCTTCTTCTTCTTCTTCTTCTTCTCCTTCTTCTTATTTACTATTTTATTTTAAAACTTTCCTCAAAATACTGTCAGATGTTGCAGTCTGAGGAAAAGTTTTTGCTTTAGGGTGGTATTCAGCAGCAAGTCTGAGTAGGCCTCTTTAAACCCAGTGGTATTTTTCTAGAAAAAATAAGTGCCGGGGCTCACCACAAACTTCTCCCTTGTTCTCTTAGAATGGCAATGGCACCCACCTAAGAAAAAACCAAAACACCTGCTTTTCCTAACCAGAAAACTCATATCTTTCCTGAGGATATGATCTTGAGAATTGCAGTTTTGAACAGCCCACAGTCTGAGATGTTTAAGTGTAACCCGCACTTAAAAATTAATGGCTGCTACCAGTCTACAACCATCAATGTTCCTCAGAAACGAAAATGTCTCCACAAGGAGGAGCCATATTCTCATTCCTGGGAATTTATGGGATCTGGGTGCAATTACCCATCATGCGGCTGATGTGGATTTCCATGTTTGCTGTCACTTGCCTTTGCTGAATTGCTGACACTGTGTCCCTGAATAATGTTGTATAACAATGCACCAGCTTTTATTTTTCTGTATATAGAAATTTGAGTTCAATGGAATAAGTGAATTATGTCTTCATTCTGCAAACAGTGCGTCTTTGGGGACTTTGGAGAGAACTGAAAAATATATATAAAGAGCATGGCAAGATGAATTTTATGCATAGCAGCCTATCCAGAATTTGTGATATGATGGCATGTTAGAAAACTGGCATGACAGTTTGATGGGTTGCCATGGAAACTGCCAGAGTTGAATGCCTGGATGCACAACTAAAGTTGCCAGCTACCCTTTATTGGGAGAAAAAGAGTTACATTCAATGATAGCTACATATTAGAAAAAAGATGGGTAAAATATAGTGACCTGAAGACCAAGTCCTGTGAATAAAACTTGAAGTTGGGTATATTTTGCTGGAGGTATAGGCAATTATTGTTATTATCTATCCTAAGGTCCTCGGGTGGGTTACAACACTAAAACACAATATTAAAAACCATATAAAACAACCCACAATCACAGAAATAAGGTGTCTCCTAAAAATATACAGTTCAAATGTCAAAAGCCAGGGTAAAGAAGTGTGTTTTTACCATTCCCTAGAAGCTATATAGGGACACGGGTGGCGCTGTGGGTAAAACCTCAGTGCCTAGGACTTGCCGATCGTATGGTCAGCGGTTCGAATCCCCGCGGAGCGGTGAGCTCCCATCTTTCGGTCCCAGCTCCTGCCCACCTAGCAGTTTGAAAGCACGTCAAAGTGCAAGTAGATCAATAGGTTCCCCTTTATAGTGGGAAGGTAAACTGCGTTTCTGTGTGCGGTGCTGGTGCTGGCTCGCCAATGCAGCTTCGTCACGCTGGCCACATGACCTGGAAGTGTCTTCGGACAGCGCTGGCTCACGGCCTATAGAGCGAGATGAGCACGCAACCCTAGAGTCGGACATGACTGGCCCGTATGGGCAGGGGTACCTTTACCTTTACCTTTACCTTTTTAGAAGCTATATAATGAAATTGCCAGATGCATCTCTGTTTTCACAGCATTGCAACATGCCTCACTTTCCCTTCTTTTGTTTACTAAATTATATAGAGGGATGCAAGTGGCGCTGTGGTCTGAACCACTGAGCCTCTTGGGCTTGCTGATGGGAAGGTTGGAGGTTCGAATCCCCGCAACAGGGTGAGCTCCCGTTGCTCTGAAACAGCTCCTGCCAACCTAGCAGTTTGAAAGCACGCCAGTACAAGTAGATAAAGAGATACCGCTGTGGTGGGAAAGTGTAACCAGCGTTTCTATGCACTCTGGTTTCCATCACAGTGTTCTGTTGCGACAGATGTGGTTTAGTCATGTTGGCCACATGACCCGGAAAGCTGTCTGTGGACAAACGCAGGCTCACTCGGCCTGAGGTGAGATGAGCGCCACACCCCATAGTTGCCTTTGAGGGGACTTAACCATCCAGGGTTCCTTTACCTTTTTAGTTTTACCTACTAAATTATATCTAAATTAAATTGAATAGAAAGACAAATCCTTGGACAAATGTATTTAATATAATGCCTGGGTGAATGAGTGCTAGGAAATCCTGCATGTTTAAGCAAATTATTTTTCTCTTTTTTTCTATCTCTGTGTGTGCACACACAGCCATCACCGGCAACCCACATCCATCGCACTAATTCTGCTTCTGGCTCGCTGCAATTCATAATTGATCCAGAGATTAAAGCTTGGGTGAAGATCAAACAAACAAAGAAGTTAAAGTTCCCGAACTCTCCTTCTTCTTCCTGGGAAAAAGGCATTGAGGTTGGAGCAAAGCAAACTCAAGTACAAGAAGCAAATAAAACTGGTGTATGATGTCAAAGGCAAACATCTCAAGGGGGAATGCTTGATATCACGAAGCAAAGGAAGTCAGGTTTCTCCTGCTGTTCCAATATGAGAGGGCATACCAGGATGTTAAAGGAAGCATGTTGCTAAATCCAAGGCACGTTTTATTTATTTGGAATGTTTCTTTCAGACAAATGGATACCAAGAACAGTGAGCATGGAAACAAAAAAGGGAGGAACCCCCCGAAAATGACTGGGAAAGGAGCAAAACGCCTGGGGTATGGAAAGGAGTAATTTCTCATGCAGCACAGTTTGACCATCAGGAAAATCTACCATTTAGAAATATTTATAATTGCAAAACTGAATGTCGTATAAAGAAACTTTTCATGAATAGCATGTAAAAAAAAAATCATGATAAGGTTAAAAAGCAATTTTTGAAAATAGACATCCATCAAATGGAAGTGTGTATATGTGTGCGCACACACACATATCATACCATTTTTATATATTAATATTATGAAAACATGGTTATAGTATTGGATTTAAAACTGGAAGATCTGAGTTCAAATCCTCATTAACTAATGTTTATTTTTTTTTGTAAACCACTCAGAAGTTCTCTTTATAATCAAGTGGTATATAAATTTTGTTAAATAAAAATAAAAGCTTCTCTCAGGCAGCCACTAGATCTCAGCATAACCTACACCCCAGGGTTGTTGTGAGGTTAAAAGCTGTCTGTGACTGTGTGGAGATGGGTGTGCAGCATCCATCTGTGATACAATTGTTGTTAATTTGCTTGAAAACATTTTGTCATTCCTTTCTTAGCTACCATGGAAGTGTCAGCTGAAAGGCTGCCTGGAAGTCCTTGAAATAAATAAAAATAAAGCAACACAACTGACATTAATTAAAAAACAAAACAAAACAAAAGACCAAAACAACGTTTTAATGCCAACTCTTCCCCGCATGGAGCATTCGAAAATTGCTGAGATTTTTTCTGCCTGCTGTAGCAATTGTAATGTGTTGAGCTAGGTACTGTACACGTACAGTAGGAATTGCATTTCCATTGCTTCTTTTGTTTACTTTTATTTGTTTCCTTTCACTCTGCCTTTCTGGCTTCTAATCCTTTCCACTCCTTTGACCTGCCTCCCCCCCCTCCCCTACCTACAGCCCATCCCTCTCACCTTGGAGGCAGATTAAAGCGACAGAGTACCATCAGCACCTGTCATTCACAGCCACTGCTTCCACCACTCTCCACACAGACATGCTGTGGACCACCTGAGTGGAGCTTTTAGACCATCAGTGATCCAAGGACCATAGCTTGGGAACCCCTATTTCAAAATGTAAAGTCAAGCGGAGCGCAGCAAAGAAGAAAAAATGCAGAGTTCAGCCGAAAAAGAACCCTGTTCTCAATATCCCCTAAACCAAAGCAAAAATGCAGCGAGAATCTTTGGAAATTGCTTTCTACATTTTCCCCCCATTAACCCACAAATTGGGTAATTAATATTAATAATTGTAAAAAGAATGAATATTGATTAGGCCATTACTCTGATGAGTGCCTGAAAACCCTGCAAGAAAACTGAAACGAGCTCGTAAAAATTCTACAAGTAAAAAAAGCCCCGCCTCAGCAGTAAACTACCACGATATTAACAAGATATTAATGAAGTGACTGAACATCTTCTGTGAATAAATATATGGAACTCCCAGGGTGATCTAGCAATGGTTTGTCAGGAGACAAATGTGGCCCATGTCACCTTCTCTACTGGAGTTATCTATGCACTTGGTGTTATCTATGCTGTTGCAAGGAATGACTGCAGGAGGATAAAGTCCTAGGGCTGATTAATTTGTATTTGTTACCTTAACGATGCTTCTCAGATTTGTTTATACTTCTGAGCAAATAAATAAGTTGCAAAGAGAGATTGTGGTGTGATCAATGGGCTTCCCTCTCTGCCTCCATTCATCTCATGCACTAACGCTGGGATAGAAAAAGTGGGGTCTTCTCCTCCACCTCCTATCGTTGAGAACTTCCAGCATGGTGTCAGGTTTCGGAGAATTGGCTTCCTCCCCCATGGCCATCAATGAACAGATCAAACGAAAGGGAATTCTTACCAGTTAGTTTCATTAATAAACACAGCAAAAGACAACAAAAAGCATCTACCCAGAATGTCGGTGTTCCCAATGAAGGTATCTCATTGGGAGCCAGGGTGGTGTAGTGGTTAAGAGCGGTAGATTCATAATCTGGTGAACCGGGTTCGCGTCTCCGCTCCTCCACATGCAGCTGCTGGGTGACCTTGGGCTAGTCACACTTCTTTGAAGTCTCTCAGCCCCACTCGCCTCACAGAGTGTTTGTTGTGGGGGAGAAAGGAAAAGGAGAGTGTTAGCCGCTTTGAGACTTCTTCGGGTAGTGATAAAGCGGGATATCAAATCCAGACTCTTCTTCATCATCTCCCCACTCCGTCCCTATTAATCTACATCACACTTCTGCATCTTGTAATCTGCGTTTATAGCCTCTGCGCTTTCTGTTCTGACACTTTCTGAGCTCTCCGTGACTTTGGGGAAGGGTGGTGGATGCTATCCAGAGACTGTGAATCTGTTAATTTTCTCTCTTCTAGTGTTTCTTCTGCTAGCTGTTCCCCATCCAGTATTTCCCAGCTTCTGCCTTCTGAACTATGGCCCTCTGCAAACCACTGTTCCAAATCTATACTATCCTCCTGCTTCTGGGAAGACTCAGGATCAGGCTCAGGAGGAGGGGGTGGCTCCCACCATTCTTCCTCAGCATGGTCCCTGACACATGGCACCCATAATTGCGTACCATGTATCATATGAGCATTGGCCCAAGCCAGGTCTCCACCATCCCCCAAAGCAAAATTCACCAGTGTGTACTTGTGAAGATGAGAGCCCAATGGGTAATCCTGTGCAGTGGTAGAGGGTATCAACTCCCAGTCTTGTAGACTTGAAAATAAGCCTATGTATATTATGCATAATTTATTGTAAGAGTTTGAAACTTTTCGATTTCATTAACACCATAGGTGGACACTTTGGGGTGCCTGGTCTGCCCAACTGACTCATAAACTGGGATGGAAATTCACTGGCTCAACTATTAAAACATCTGCATTTGGTTCTTATCGCCTGATTTATTTTTTGTGGGAGCAATTTGTACAACCCTTGCTTGCTTAAAAAAAAATCGAAAGAAAAGTCCATAATGTTCTAGTGAGAATTATGAGGTCCCATAAAAGGGTTTTATTTCCTTGCAGGTGCACCATTAGCAAGAGGTCACTTTTTCACCAAGATTGCGATCAGATGGTGTCAGCAAAAGGAACAAAACGAAATGTTAACGACGGAGGCCATGCTCTCCAGTTCTTTGGTGATGAATCAGTGTTTTGCAGCTTGTTCATCAACAAGCTTCTACCATTGTGTCCAGGGTATGTTCTTCCACGTAGGGGGAGTTGGGGAAAATGAGATCACAACAGTAATCAGATTCTGCCTTCTCTCAATTGAGTTATATGCAGAAGCACATCAGAATACTTCTACTATCAGGAACTGACTGAACTTTTTAAGTGAATTTGTGTAGCTGTTCTAGAACATAAGCAGAATGCTCCTTCAACCTTCTGTGCTGGATCATCACCTTGTCATGGTGAGTGGGTTTGTATGTTCCTATGATCCTTGTGAGTGAAGCCATCAGGAATCTCATACTCCCAACAGGGTCACCCAAAGCGGTAAGGTCAAAGGGTAGGAGCTAGACAAAGAATGATCCAAGAAGTCCTCAGCGGCAGAACAGGCGGATGATAACAAGCGGTATGTTACAATGGCTGTGAAGGCGGATGAAGGCTGCATCAGATAAGAACTGTGACTACTCATGCCATCGGAACAGAACCTTACTGCAAAGACTGTGTGTTGGTCAGCGTGCACTGATCTACACACATAAAACAAATCCACGTGCAGGCGTCTTCCAAAAACCCACCCCAAACCCCAAAAGTCCCATTGCGATCAGCAAATGGTAATGGTGGCAGGATCGTGAAATCTGGAAGCCCCTAGTCGTGAAACCAGCACATTACAAATCAGTCATTCTGATTCAGGGAATGAAGCATTTGAGCAGCTCGGCAGCTGTATCCCTCAGCAGCTGTATCCCTCGGCAGCTGTATCCCTCGGCAGCTGTATCCCTCGGCAGCTGTATTCCTGAGCAGCCCTTTTTAGGATCCACTCTGCTCACCCTGAAAGGGGGGGGGGCTAGAAAAGGCACCCTAAACATAGTCTACCTCCCTTTTTCCCTGACTGGATTACCGCGCTCAGTGGGATCACCACCTAGCGGTCGCAAAAGACAATTGAAAATGTAGTATAAACACCAACAATTGGGAGACACCTGTGAGCGCTCCAATTGGAGAACAGCCTTTACCAAAAGTGTCATGGGCTTTGAAGTCACTCGAACTCAGAATGCAAGGGAGAAACGTGCTAAGAGGAAGGCACATTTGGCAAATCCACACCACGATCAACTCCCGCCTGGAAACCAATGTCCCCACTATGGAAGGACATGTGGATCCAGAATTGGCCTCCACAGTCACTTACGGACTCATTGTTAAAACCGTGCTTATGGAAGACAATCTTAGTCGGCTACAAGTGATTGCCAAAGAAGAAGAAGGTGTCTCAGAAGCTCTGGAGCAAGACAAGTTCATCCTGCTCTCCATCATGCAGTCAATGGTCAACAGCCATACAGCCCCAGTGGGGGCAAATCAGACCAGCATACCAACAGGACACTGGGAGTAGGGAGAGCGATGCTGCACTCAAGTCCTACTTGCAGCCTTCCCACAGGCATCTGGTTGGCCACTCAGTCAGTTCTTGGCTTGATCCAGCAGGCTTGCCTTGTGTTCTTAATTGTACTTAAATGCTAGAGCAAACACTTTGCACGCAGAAGGTCCCAGCTTCAGTCCCTGACATCTTCAGTTGGAAGGATCATGTGGCAAGTGATGGGAAAGACCTCAGCGTAAAGACCTGAAGAGCCATATCAAGGGAACAGGTGCCTATGCTACAGTCTTTCATTGCAGAGGAGTAGCTCCATCCACTGGACCATTTTTGTTGCCCTTTTCTGAACCTTTCCCAACTCTAAAATAACCTTTTTGATTTGAGGTGACCAGAACACAGTATTCCAAATGTGGTTCCTCCATATCTTCCTGTATCACTAGTTTTTAGGAAAAGGCCCATTCCCAAGAACTTTCACTAGTTTCATAAGAACTCATTTAGCTTCCCTTAGAATTCTTGGTCTTGCCTTAATCTAAATTTCCAATTAAATTTCCACCCACGTTTTCAGTTTAGGCAAAATTCAGTAGGAACGGCCTTAACCCTTCACTTTGTCGGCTTCCAAGGGGTGCTAAGCAGAATGCTGACACAGCCAGATATTTATATCTTCTCAACCCTCCTTGAAGTATCTGTCTAGCCTCAGTTGTTACAACCTGTCAGATTCCAACGACATCTTACATAGCTTTGTTTGAAACAAACCAGGCATTGCTAAACCAAAAGGGATTCTTTTGAAAGGTTCATCTCCATTGTCAGAGTGAGAGTTCTATACTGGGGTGGGGGAAATAAGAACCTGGAAAAATATACAAGATACATGAGCTGAAGGTCTGATGGCAGGGAATCATGTCGCCCAAACTGGAGAAATGTCATTAGTGTATCCAACTCCTGACCATAAACTGTTCCTCCTCTTTCTTGAACCCATATATAGATCTTAGTTTTAGGACTGCCATGATGTTGACCCGTTTTGGAAATAACTCAAGTTACAAATGGCCCCTCAAAATTCTCCATCTTGGTTGCCAACTCAGTTCTAACATTGGCCATATTTTCAACTTAGCAAGAAAAATTTGTCAGCATCCCAATTCAAGTGAGTCTCTAGACCACCTTCCCCCAAACCTGGTATTTCTCCAGATGTTTTGGACTGCAACTTCCATCAGTTCTAGCCATCATGGCCAATGGCCTGTGATGTTGAGAGTCATAGTCCAAAACAACTGAAAGGGCACCAAGTTTGGACAGACAATTTCATTCTCTTTCCAGCAACCCAGCGTACACATACAGGCATCGAGTGCCTATCATCTTTTTCCATTGAGTGTTCTAAATTTACCAGCAGGAGACTTAAATGGACAACAAGGAAGAGAGTGTTGTTCCCCACCCCTAGACAATGCCAGTCAAAGCAGAAATATAGACAGAATGACACTAGCCTTAATGGAGAGAGATAGCTGTACAATACAAAATGGGCCAATGCTGTCAAGCTGCCACGTTTAGCTAGCTTCCTGCTCCCAGCTTCTGAAAAGGCTAATTCAAATTGGGGCCTTGAGGGCAGTTCAGTACAGTGATAAGGGAAGCAGCCATGTCAAGGTTCCTTGTAATCTAAGATGCCGGATGTGGCATCTTTCACAGTTCCTTCTGCTCCCTTTTCTATCAGACAATGAAGGTCTGATCTGAGGAGTAACTGAAGGAGTGGATGAGAAGTTCTTTCACTCTTCCCTTTTGTGTGGAGAGTTTCTTTGATGCTTGCTTTGTGCCGGAGGTGTGCAAAAGAGTCTTAGGCAATTTATGGCTTTCATATATTTGTTAACAGTTTCCCCCCTTGGGGGCAGAGCTGAACAGCTGCCTGCCAAGTGTATCCAGAGGTGATGGGCAGATAGACGGCTTTCAGTCAAATGACCTATAGCTGCAAAATAAACAGAGATCGGACAAATAAGCAGCCACGGACCAGAGTCGAAAAACATGCTTGGAAAGTGTGTGGTTGGTCCTATTTCAGTAGAACTGCTCATCATGAAATAGTCGGTGGCATTTTACCGATGTACTGTTGAGAGTGTATTAACTTATGGTCTGTGTGTGTGGTTTGGGAGCTGCACGGTCAGGGAAAAAACAATGCTGTCCAGGGTTGTAAAGACTGCGGAGAGAATAATTGGGTGCACTCTTCCCACCTTGGATCAAATCTATGCTTCCAGGTGTCATAAGAAAGCTGCAGAGATAGTGCAGGATATAATCTCTTTCAGCTTCTGCCTTCTGGAAGAAGGTACAGGGTTATAAAGACTAGGACTAGCCGCCTGAGATACAGTTTCTATCCAAATGCGATTTTGGTTTTAAACGCAGTGTAAGGTAGTCTCTATGGGATTATATTGTATTTAATTATGGGATGTTAGAGTTTTTAGGGGATTAACTAGGCTGGGATAGCTGGGATGGTAGGCTTGTTGGTTTTTGAATGTCTGATGTAGATTTTTCAATTTTGTTGTTCTGTATGGGACAATGACAAGATGACAATAATGGCAAGATTTGTATTGTATTGTATTGTATTGTATTGTATTGTCACATTACCCTTTTAAGGTTGTATGAGATGGTTAGAGCAAGATGCCATATGTAAGCTTGCACCCCTTTTGATATGAGGTTTAATCTCAGAGGAAATAAATGCTAAGAGTTTTCAATCTTGACAAGGTACTGGGATGGGATCCTATGAAGCAGCAGGCAGGCAGCTCACTTATGGTACTTCCCAGCAAACCTGCTTCGACCAAGTACTCCAGCTCTATGGGAAAGATTGTAACCCAGTGGTAGAGCACCTGCTTTTCCTGCAGAAGGTCCCAGGTTCAATCTCCAGGGAAGGCTGAGAATGCCCCATGTCTGAAACATTGGACAGTCACTGCCAGTCAGTGTGGGTAGATGGACCAAAGGTCTGGCTTTGAGTGAAGCAGCTTCCAATATTCCAGATGTTTTTGGTGTCTGCTCCTCTTCCAAATTTAGCCTAGATTTAGCTAGATGGACCAAAGGTCTGGCTTCGAGTGAAGCAGCTTCCAATATTCCAGATGTTTTTGGTGTCTGCTCCTCTTCCAAATTTAGCCTTTGAAGTGAGGTGGTTTCTAATCATTAGTATTTATTAATATAAGTAAAGGTAAAGGGACCCCAGACCATTAGGTCCAGTCATGGCCGACTCTGGGGTTGCGGTGTTCATCTCGATTTATTGGCCGAGGGAGCCGGCGTACAGCTTCCAGGTCATGTGGCCAGCATGACTAAGCCACTTCTGGCGAACCAGAGCAGCGCACGGAAACGCTGTTTACCTTCCTGCTGGAGTGGTACCTATTTATCCACTTGCACTTTGACGTGCTTTTGAACTGCTAGGTTGGCAGGAGCAGGGACTGAACAACGGGAGCTCACCCCGTCGCGGGGATTCGAACCGCTGACCTTCTGATCGGCAAGTCCTAGGCTCTGTGGTTTAACCCACAGCGCCAGCCACCTACGTCCCTATTTATTAATATAGGTACCACTTAAATGAATCTCCTAGAAGGGAAGACTAAATCGGGTCTCTCCACCTCCAAATGCTAATCATGTGCAGTTGCCACAAAAGGTTTTCCCAACACGATGTTCAAAAATAGTTACTGGATTGTTTTGTAGGCAAAACATCCGATAATGTTGAAGGAAGTAAAGAGTTTCCATAAGGCTAATCACATTTCTCGGAGGCTCCTGGAATTGGTTTCAGTCTCAACATTTTTCTGATGAAGCCCCAGAATTCCCAAAAATTCTAAGAAAATGGTTGAAATGAAAGTGTATGATACATAACCAATTGGTCTCCAGCACAGGAGACTGAAACAAAGATATGGAAGCAGCCTGCAATTCTCTGGAGGCCTGACAGCCTTTCCCCAAAGGGTCATTAGGCTCTGTCTATCGCCAGCTTTTCAAACTGTGTCGGCATCTCACAGGCCCTTGTTCAGCAAAGCACTTGCCAGAAGACTGCAGTTGGCATGTTTTGATCCATATTGCTGGGAAGAGGACTATGAGCAATGTTCGAGAATGCTAGTGAAAGCAGAAAACAGGAGTGGAAATCACTGATGTTTGCTTCTTCGTCTCACTTCTGGAATGGAAATCAATCCAGTGACTCTGTGATCAGTACTTGCTGTTGTTGCTTTCAGTCCGCAAATGTTATGTAATTGATTACACCTCCTGCCCCTGCTTGCCTTGCATTTCCTTTCCATTGAAATGAATGGGACGGGAAAATATAACGACAATGTAATTTATGTAAGTAGCTTAATATTGCCGCAGAGGACAGCCAGATGGATAATGTAGTTTTATGGAAGAAGATGAACAGCAATGTAATGGAAGCAGTGCTGCATGTGATCAATCCAGGGCAGAATGGGAAACTATGCTTGCTTACATAGACATAGATTTGCCTTTAAATGTGAGCTGAATCTAATTTTTCTCCCACTGATTATATCCTCTCCCATTTGATTGGTTTATCCCGGCGCAGAGTCCAACAGTGCCATTCACAAGTTACGCTATTTCATTCTCATATAAGAATGTTTAGTCAGTTCTTTCCTGGGCTAAGGTGAAGCCCACCATGGCAGATTTGAAAGCCCCCAGTCTAGGAAACGGCTGTGGCAATGCTGACTTTTCTGTTCACCACTTGGGAAACAGTCTGAGCTCAACAAATATTTGCTAGGAACCTTCAAGTGCCTCACTCTGTGTTTTGTAATTGATTCTACCACCTCATTAACTAATCCATTTCCAGATTAAATAGGAACGAGCTGTAAGAGGCAAAAGAGTGCAAAAAAGGGCGAGGAGGCCACTGTAATGGAAATGTGCTTTAGATGGGATATCGTTTTGGTAAACTCCTTAAATTCATTAGTATTCCGGGAGTTGCCTTGCTTACATGCCTGTGCTTAAATGTCAAGGTTGAGCTGAATGCAGCTGTCAGAGGTGAGCCAGGAATCAAAAGGTAAGAGTTAACCAGTGTGCCAGAGCTGTGGGACACAAACACACAGCTGTCAATCTTGAGGATAAAATTGCCCACTTTCGGAGGAGGCACTCCGGAAAGAAATTTGGGATTCAAGCTGTTTAGGGCCAGGTGGAAAAGGATGGGGAAATCTGTCAATTTCAGTTCTTCACATTTCTCATTTTTCCAAACTTTAACACATCTCTCCACATTTCTGCAGATTTTGTTTTTCTTTTGTGGAGGGCGGGGGTTCTCTTGAAAATTCACCAACATTTTAGTGTGAATTTCTCCTAACGAATACATTATTATTATTATTATTATTATTACAGCTTTGTCTAATACACACATTTTTGCAAACGATTTCCCCCATTACAATATATATTTCTTCACCAATATATACATTGTATGCACATTTCCCTCATATATGATTTTTTTTTTTTTTACATATTGTTTGGCTGGAAAACTGTAGAGCACATTCAGAGAAATGTGTCTTTTTAAGGGTACTATAGCTTTGTTTCAGTTTGCATATTGGTTCACAAAGTATGAATTAGATAGCTTCTGATTAAAATGTGAAGCAAATCCTGTTTCTCCTCCACCCCTACTAAAGCACAAGCAGCACTTTGATTTTTTCCAAAAAAATAATTTTTATTAATTTTCCATTTAAACATCTATAATCACATCATTCTTATCCACGTTACTTCTTTGGCTCTGTAGTACCTATTGATTTCCTTCCCTCCCACCTCTTGGCTTTCAAAAGTAACCTTTATATCTAATATAACTCATTGCAAAATACCTCAAAATTTAAATAAATGTAGAAAGGTAAAAAATTTCTCATTAGAAGTCTTCAGATAACCCTACTAGTGTTGTTAATTGCTTACAATGATCTTTCAAATATTGTGTTAATTTACTCTAGTCTTTTTGGAATACTTGATTGTACTGGTTTCGGATTTTTCCTGTCAGCTTCGCCAGTTCCGCAAAGTCCATCATTTTCATCTGCCACTCTTCTTTCGTTGGTACTTTTGTTGTTTCCATTTTGGGGCTAAAAGGGTTCTTGCTGCTATTGTTGCATACATGAACAGTCTTTTATCCCTTTTTTTTTGGTATCATTTCACCTACTATACCCAGCAAAAAGGCTTCTGGTTTTTTAACAAAAGTGTTTTTAAACATTTTCTTAGACTCATATATCATTTCCCAGAAAGCCTTTACCTCTTTACAAATCCAGCACATATGGCAAAAGATATCTTCCAAGCAGCACTTTGATTTGGGGCTGATAACACATAGGCAGGCAGTGTAGTGTCTTTTTAGGATCAATGTTACATGCACCCATTGCCCATACATTGGTGAATAATCAGAAAGCCATACTCTGCATTATCCTAAGTACTTCTTGACACAGAATATATAAATAATATATAAAAAATTGAATTAGCAATTGAAGTATTGATGAGATTGGTGAGATTCATTTATTTTTAATCAGTGTCTTGATTTAACACATTGCATATTCTAAGCTAGTAAAGGAGAAAACTGCATCACTCATTATTTTGTGGTTATTTTGTAGATTATGACCTAATAATCATAATGAGTTGTGAGACATTCAACAACTTTATAAATAACTTTGATGAAGGTATTGAGGAGGTGCTCATCAAATTTACAGGTGCCACCAAACCCAGAGGGGTAGCCAATGCCGCTGAAGACAGAATCAGGATTCAAGATTACCTTAACAGATGGAACAGACTTCCTTGGGAAGTTGTAGACTCTCCTTCCTTGGAAGTTTTTAAGTTTTATAACATTTACACAACTGCTTTATAATATGATAATGGGACATCCAGAAAGTATTGTACAATGTAGCTATATAAGAACATGTATTCTTTCCAAAATATAGTATTGATTCTCCATGAATCTCCGCCACACTTGCCAGCCCTGTTTAGGGAAGTTATTTTCTGTTTGATGTTTTATCGTGTTTTTATTATTCTGCTGGGAGCCACACAGACTGGCTGGGGAAACCCAGCCAAATGGGTGGGGTATAAATAAGAACATTATCGTTATCATTAGCATTATCCTTTTATGCATGTGCAAGAATAATAGAGCTTGAGAAAGGAGACAAGAGGAGATAAGTTGAGTAGAGATGGGAGAGGCAAGAATCATGTTTAAATTTTTATTTTTGTTACGGCTCCTGTGCCCACCATGGAATAAGGCCCTTTAAAATGAGTTTAGCGCTAGCAACGCATGCCAGGATGCCTGGGAAGTTAAGCTGTTAATTATGTTCGCAGCTGGGAGCAACAATGCAAAGCCACCCCTCCCATCATCCTGCTGACAGTGCCTCCAATTTCTTTTCCAGGTGGATTAGCTGTAAGGAAAAAGTTCCATTATGCTGCCCAATCCAGTCTTAGGTTCCACCTGCTCAGAGTCTCTGCCCAGTCAAAACCACAGGACTGGAGCCATTCGTTCCAATTGCTCTATTGATGCAGACTGCTCTCGTTTCTGAATAATGAAAGCGGGTATGCACAAATAATTTATTTGCCATCTGACAAAGCACTGTAACAGAATCTCCTTACGTAACAGTCTGTGGCTGGTTGTTGTTTTTTTTTTTATATAAAAAGAGTTGTTGTTTTTTACTGAAAAAAACCAATTGGTGGCACATCACAGAAAAGTGAATAGATGAAACTCATTGTAAGAGACTGCAAACTGGCAGAATGTATGCCTTTGATGGCTCTTCAGAAACATCAGCTCATAACAGGAACATATTATATCAACAGCCTATTATGCCATATGCTCTCCACCAGATTGCATACTTGGTTTTAGATGTTTTGGGAGGTTCTTCATTGACCCAGTTCAGGTAGGTAAAGTCAGGATGGGACATGCATCTTGGTGGCATTTAAAGGCAACTAGGAATTTATTTTTCTTCTTATAATTCCCTCTGAGAGTGACAGAACATCATCAATTCCTGTTGCTGCCAGGATTACTTGCTCTATTATTAAGTCCTAGTGTGGGGGGGTAAGGACTCTCATGCGATAGCTGCTCCAGGCCCTGGCCAGACAGATGGCCCATTTTGGAGCTTTTTAAAGAGGGAACAGGTTAAAAGGAGAGAGGCAGTGCTGCAGCCCTTGAAGCACCTCATAAAGGGATTTTCAGGACTGTGGGTTATGAAGTGGACTCAAGATCTGATCCAGATCACAACCCACCACTCTCCAATCAGGTGAGTTCACACAGTTATCCTCAGCAAGGAACAAGCCATGCATTTGAGACGGTTCCAAAATAAAAATAAAAATGAGGGTCTCTCAATGCACAGCGAAGACATCCCTGTAAACGAATAACAACTCCAGCTCAGCAATGTGTTCTCAGTGGCTCAATGTTGGAGGTTTTTTGGACTGTTCAGCAGATACATTTGGATACATTCCAACAACTTGACCTCACCTCACCCACAAAGGCGTACTCCTCCATTGTCTTCAGACAATGAAGGAATGAATCTTTATTTGCATCAGCCATCAGCCATAGCAATAAAACAACAATATGATATACAAAGAATAGAAATAAAAAGTCAATTATATAAAATACATTTGAGGGTTTTGAATCAATAGTCAAATATTGGATCTTATTCTGATTGCCCCAGCTAAAAAACCTTGCAACCTTTGCTGTCACCTGCTCATCTTGATCTGCCAAGAGAAAGGACACTGTGGCAGTGGTTGGGTGACCCGGAATGGACAATAAAAGAGGGGTGATAATCTCATTCCTCAAGTCTTTATAAAGAGTGCAAGCCAAAAGGGCATGTGCCACCGATTCAGTACTGCCATCTCCACAGGGACATAAGCGTGTGAATCTGTTGGAATTGTCCCTCAAGTACAGCCAAGGTCAACACATCCAATCTTGCAAGAATAAAAGTGTGTCTATATTTTAGAATTGTTAGATTCTTCAGATAGGGTGCCAGAGAGTTGAAATGGGAAGGTGGAAAATAGTCATACCATGGGCAAAATTTTCTTATTGTGGCCAAGTTGTTCTGATGCTCGATATCATTTAGGCGCTGACAAATTAGACTGTTTGCTTTACTAAACCCCAAGGTGAGTAGCTGTTGTGGTGATTCAGAGACAGGTGGCTGTTGGTCACATTTGGACAAAGACAGGTATGTTATGTTTGCTAGATGCCCCGTGTTGCTTGAATTTTTAAAATCCTCGATAGCTCAGCCAGCTTAACTATTGGAAATTGCTCCCGAGCTTGGAAACTTTTGCTCCTGCAGCCAAGCTGAACTGGAATTTGTTTCAAAAATAAGCAGAGAGACTGACTGCATCTCATCACCAATGCCCAGGAGCCAGCTGATCTTTCTCTCTCTTTTTATTTCTCTTTCTCTAGAGTTCATGATCACTCCTCGGCAATAAAACAGGAGCACCGTAGTAAAATTTTATTGTTGGGCTCACACAGTTGTAAAGAACAGTTTGTTTTTCAGACTACTTGTGCACTTCTGTAGAATGAGGACCAGGCAAAACCTTAAAACTGGATCCCAAAGCACCGCATATTTATACAGATTTGTCCCGAAAGCTCAAACAGACTCAAGACTTGCTATTTTTGCACCCTGCTCCCCCCCCCCATGTCCCCGTGGCTTCCAGCTCCATTCCTGAGTTTCACATGTTATGAGCTTAGGAAGCTGCTTGATACTTTCCAGGGTTTCAAAAAGTGGTCACTCAGCCCTGCTTGGGAGATGTGAGGGACTGAACCCAGGACCTTCTGCAAGCAAAGCAGATGCTCAACTCTCTGAGATATGGTCCTTCACAGGAAGCTCTGAAGTGTGAGATTTCAGCTGTATGGGTTTAAAATCTCCATGTGATCATGAATCCTAGACCCTTCAAACAGAGGGCAGTCCTCTGTAAAGCACACATGTCCCCTCTTACATGTGTGACATCAGGTGTGTGGCAGGCTTGCTGAAAACGGCTTCACGAGTCCAATGGGGAGACCTGCAAAGCCATGTTTCACCCACAGGCCAGAGGTTCTCCATCCGTGATCATAGAATAGAATCATAGAGT
The DNA here is from genome assembly GCF_965153285.1 of Podarcis tiliguerta. Taxonomy (NCBI): domain Eukaryota; kingdom Metazoa; phylum Chordata; class Lepidosauria; order Squamata; family Lacertidae; genus Podarcis; species Podarcis tiliguerta. Next base: position 53,465,984 of record NC_139543.1, on the reverse strand, counting down.
TGGAAGAGACCACAAGGGTCATCGAGTCCAACCCCCTGCCAAGCAGGAAACACCATCAGAGCACTCCTGACATATGGTTGTCAAGCCTCTGCTTAAAGACCTCCAAAGAAGGAGACTCCACCACACTCCTTGGCAGCAAATTCCACTGTCGAACAGCTCTTACTGTCAGGAAGTTCTTCCTAATGTTTAAGTTCTTCCTAATGATGTAACAGAGCAATCCTACCAGGTCTGGGAAGGCAGAATTGAAGGCGGTAAAAACACCCAATTCCAAGTGTGATAGGGCTTGTTCCCGCAGAGTGGAAAGGAAGGAGTGTCATTTCCCCCACTCCTGTGAAAAGGAAGCTGTGTCTCCATTGACATGTTATTTTGGAATTCTGCAAAAAACAATCTAAATGAGCATCATTTTCTCACCAAGGACAATGGGACTAATACCCCAAAGGATGTGCATATTGTATCAGAAAGTGCACATTAGGAAGCTTTGAGTTAAAATGTGAACTGAACTGAACTGCATCCCCCCCCCCCCATCTATACATTACAGAATCAGAGGTGGATCTGGAAGCTTCCCTGGGACTCCTTCTATTTGTCCCCTCCAACGTCAGAATTCTGACATCACAGTAGTACTGGCTGCTGACATTTCTGCACTCACAGATAAGGAGGCTTAGAGTGTCAGATCTCCATCTCGAAGACCAGAACTCTTTCTCTTCTGGCCCTTGGAAAGGAAGATCAGAAAAATCCCATGTCCCATGGAACACTCTCCCAGGGACCAGAGGATTGTGTTCTAAGTTGCCTTGATTACGATTTTATCTCTTCTGTTGTTATTTTTGGCTGTTTTCAGCTGCCATTTTTCAATTTTATGGCTTTGTTTTCAATTGGTGCTCCTGCTGTTTTATTTTAATTTTAATTTTCCAGTGTGTTATATATGTATTTGTTGCTGCTATGATTTTATTCTACAGTGCCTTGAGAGATTTAACTGAAGACTGGCATAGACCCCATTTATAAGCAACCTAACAATCGAGTACGAGCATACTCTCTGGCAATTCACAAGTGCTCGGAAAACATGCTTGCAGGAGTATAGTTGCTTCTTGAAGTCACTGCTAGGGACCTTCCTGTCCCAAAGGTCTTCTGCGGCTCTTGCCCTTGTCAATGCAGCCATTGCACAAACCAATGGAGATGCTTCTTCTCCATCTCTCATAATAGTAGAATTTGGGGCCATCCAATGAAGATAAGTGCTGGAACAAAGCACATTGATGAACCATGGAATATGCTATTGCAATAAGGAAAAATGCTTATCCACTTGGATGGCTTCAAAAGAGGACTGGGCAAATTCATTTATGAAGAAGAAGACTATCAAGAGCAACCAACCACAATGGCTATGTTCTGCCTCCACTATCAGAGGCAATATGTCTCTGAATGCTAGCTGCTGGGAATCACAAGTGGGGAGAGAGGCTATTGAGCTCAGGCCCTACTTTTGTGCTTCCCAAACTCATCTGATTGGCCACTGTGAGAGCAGGATGCTGGACTGGATGTGCTGTTGCCTTTACATTTCACAGAGTTCCATGGGAAGAGACAGTGCTTTTTTCTTTTAAAAAAATGTTTAGGGGTACTCTCATTTTGACTCAATAAAATCAATATTTTATAGTTCAAATCGGGGGAAATAAATACAGTAATGGACAAAAGTATGAAGAACATGCATTACCTCATATTACACAGCTGACAGCTCACAGTAACTTCCCCACTGGAAGTGCTAGATTCCAAATCCTACTTCACACATTAAACGCTCACTTCTGTCTGAGACTCAGGAAACACTGTGACAGAAAATGAGGCCGCCATCAGGGGCAGCAACGGAACTGATGATTCACCATGCTATTCAACAGAACTGATGATTCACCATGCTAGAGAAGAAAGATTATTATTTTTTAATAGTTTCTTCTCCCATTAGATTCACAAAATGTTAAGGGGCATCCCCCCAGGAAAAAAAGCACTGGGAAGAGACATTGACTGTTAGACCACTGTGAGACTTGCAGCTCTGTGAGGAGAACAGAGGTCTCAGCACCCTTAACCAACTACGGTCCCTGTGTTTCTTTGGGGGAAGCCATGACTGTTTAAAGTGGTAGGATAGCATTTTAAATGTTTAGTGTTGATGGGTCCTTAGTCATTGGCTCTGGCTCCATCTACTATTTTTTAATTATTGTTTGTTTGTTTGTTTGTTTGTTTGTTTGTTTGTTTGTTTTCATATATTACATTACAAATGTACCAAAAGCCAACACCATTTCCTCCCCATCCCCCCATACATTTACATTTATGTTTCCTCAATCCACCATATTATTCTTTTCTCCTTCTTCCCACTTCCCTCCGCCCCCACTCGATTTCCTCCACATTATACAATTTACAATAATCTTTGCATTCTACAGTCTTCTCAAATCATCTATATATTCTTATTATCTTTCCTTAGTAATTTTTCTTCCATCCAGTACTTCACATTTTAACCTAGGCATATTAGCGCATCTTTTTTTGAGCAATATTTTGCCATATATTCATCAAAGCATTTCCACTCCTTTTTTATTTTTTGATTCGACTGATTTCTTATTATAGCAGTTTATTTTGCTTCATCTACTATTGGTTTCTCTGCCTTCCACCCTACCAGTCCCAAAGAGCACCAGTCACCACTGCAAAAAGGTCTCTGCTTCATTCTCTGACAACTCACATTCGAAAGGCACTGGAGAGCTACTGGCAGACAGAGCAAACAACATTGTGATTATTTCCCCCCTTCTTCCAAGGAGCTCAGGGTGGTATAGATGAGGATTGTTCCATCCAAGGGGAAGGGCCATATCTCAGTGGCAGAACATCTGCTTTGCATGCAGAAGGTCCCAGATTCAATCCCCAGTAACTCTATATGGGATTAGAAACATTCCCTGTCTTAAAAAAAAAAATCTGGAGAGCTGCTGCTAGTCAATGGAGGCAATACAGATAGTCAGGGTACAAATAATAAATTATTATTATTATTATTATTATTATTATTATTATTATTCTGAGCTAAATGTTCTGTTTTTGTAAGGTTGTCATCTGCTCTGGGACCTTATGGTGAAGACATTAATTGTTAGGAAACGCAATAAAGAGACGCGAGTCCTAGAGTATTGATATCACTACTGTGAAGGAATGGGTGAAAATAATGCTTCTGAAAGTTCCCCCGTCATTCCTCAGGTAGGCCAGAGAAGCGATTGGCAGCACTGAGTGACTGCAGAAAACGCACAGATCTCCTGAAGGCAACTTTCTCAGAGCAGAGCCAAAGCATTTATTTAAAGTATATGTTTATTTCCTTGATAGCCGAAGACAGTCTAGGGGCCTCTTGCGATGGTATCGCAAGGAGGACTGCAAACTCAAATTCCAAATTCCCTTTGATAAGGCTGCCAGACTTGCTTTGCCTGTCGTGGCATGTTTATGCAAGAGAATAATTGAAAATGCAGAGTTTATTTCATGGTGCAGGTTGAATGTTTCCAGCCTTTCCCCCATCAATCTTTCCCCCCTCCCTGTTCATTTATAAGCTCATCTTTACTTGGCAGCAAAGACCGTCCAGGATTTTATGGGTTGTGGTTCATGAGGCTAACCAGCAAAAAGGAGAAAGAATAGCCACCCCACCCTCCGTCTTACGCTGGTGAAAAGTAATTCCCATGCTGCAGAAATTCAGGCCAAAGAACTGCATGAAGGGGTCTAAAGAACACAGAGTTCCTTTTCCTGAAGCCCTGCTGAGTTCATTTTCCAAGGCGGAGCCTAGATTCCTCACTAGCTCTCTGCAGCAGCTTTACTTTGCACTAATGAAGTTGCCTGGGCTCTGCAAACTCTATTAACCGCCCCCTTCCCACAGTGGAAAATAGTTTGATCGAATTTTGAATTCAGACACTGCCAGACTCCTAATGGGAACAATGCAGGATGTGAACGCCACTTTCCACACCATGCCATACCCTGGGTGGATCCCCCTGTGAGCTCCTCAACCCAGCCTCACCATCTCATTCCCCAGAAATATTTCCTGGTAGCAAGGCAGGAGCTTTGCTGGGGAGTGGGGTAAAGAGACAACTTGCTAAGAGGCCTCTGTACAAGGCTTCCTCCCTTCCTAATGCCTAGCATGCTGTCCTGGAAGTAGCAGGAACCCTGAGAAACATAGCACTTACTCCATACTAAGGATTGAGGTGCCATGGGAATATTCAATTTCCCAGGCTCCCCATCTCCCCAAGTATGGGATGATGCCACTGCAGCACTGAAGGCACAAGGAGGAGCAGAGTCAGGACAAAAAAAGGGAGCCATGTTTTTTCTCTGGAGTGGAAGAGGTACAGGAAGATTGCTTAATCGTGTCCTCCCTAAAAGAGGGCATGTGTTGCGGTGAGACCTGGAGACTGACCTCCTGTGTTGTGGATGGGTTGGATTGGTTAGCCACAACACCCAATTGGTAGGTCCCTCGATGTTGGGTTCAATCTGGTCAATGGGGCGCAATCTAAATGGATCAAGGGACCTATATATACCCATGCACATGACCCAGAGCTTCCTCTTTTGGCTCATGCATTCGGAACACCTGCCCACCTCTCGCTAATTTTAGGGCATTGTGCAATTGACCTTGCTATGCCGTCGTGTGTCGTCTGTCATTGGGACAGGGGCACGGCAGGAATTTCCCCACTTGGCTGACTGGCTGTTGCCATTTGGGTTTTGTCTGCCACGTAGCAAATCGTCACAACTTGTAAGGTTGCGGATAGGCACTGGTTCAGGTGATAGGGATGGGAGAGCGGTCTTGCAATCCCTATGTGAAGGGTGTTCCGTTAAAGGAATCCAGGGACTCAACTGGTTTGGTCAACCCCCAAGAGGGGGTTATGCCCATGCCTGAGTCCAGGGGGGCACCTGGGTGGTGAACATAGTCTGTTCCTGGCTTTTTGCCTACCCAGCTGTTCACCCTTCGTGGATCTATGCTGGTGCCCTGGGTCAGGGCTGCCTGCAAGGGTGCAGGGAGCTAGTCGAAACAGAGCCTATGCAACCACTCACCTTCTGTAATCAATAAAGTTGTGGCCTGAATTCTGCCAAAACCAAAACTAAAATTTGAGTCACGTGTGAATTTATTTAGGGGGGAGGTCTCTGGATCTGAATATGCAACTTGGAGACACAATGCCCCTATGACTCTGGGCAAATAGAAGTGATAGAGCATGTGCTTCTCCAGTGTCTATAGAGACATTCGTATTAGTCTCATCTCCCCACTACTCCATAAGTCCCCAGGGCGCACAGGTCAATTCTATACCTCCCTGCTGTTTTCAGATATCAACCCTGTTACAACATACAAGGTTGCCAGATTCTGCACAGCGGTGTGTGCCACAAACTAGATTCAATGAACACTCACATCAGAGTGCTCTCTAAACTGATAGTTATAGTCTTTTATACACTATTTTCTTTATGCTCTTCCACATACGTTAATGCTCTTAACCCTTCTTTTAGATTCTTTTAGTTTCCTTTAGGTTTTTATAGTTCTTTAGATATAGCTTCTGTTTCAATACTTTTTAGCTTTCCAAAATGTTTTATAGATTCTAAATGATTGTACTCCACCCTACTTATGCTGGTCTATGACTATAATCAAGATTTGATTGATTGATTGATTGATTGATTGATTGAAGAGGTACAGAAGTGTCTCCAGCAGCAAAGGCGAGAGTGGCTGTTGCCATCAGGAAGTGGGAAGGAACATTTATCCCCTTTAATGCTAATTTCACTCCCCCCCCCCTTCCAAAAAGCCGAAATGTTACCCCAACTTTGCAGGCTGCAAATGGGCTTGACAAACTGGGAGGACATTTTGCCCGCTTTAGTTTTATTTTAATGATGATGTTGGCTGCATTGCTGTTTTGTATAAGATTTTTAAAGAATTGTCTGACTTAAAGAATTGTCTGATCTACAGTTTTCCTTCTCACCACAACTAGCAATTTGTAAAGGCCAGAATTGTCAAAACAGTGTGCGCTGCAGCAGGAAGGTGACATTCACACATTGGAAATAAATTGTATTTCCTGAACAAATGTGTGCTAAGGCTTATTTTCTTTAGTGATATCCTTTTGCTGCTTCACCAATATTAAGGAAGCAGGAGGCACAGGTGAATGCAAAGCACAAGTTGGAAAGGAAAACCCCAGTGCTCTCTTAGCTTTATTTGCACACACATTTGGCCACCTGAAAAATGAAAATAACAATATTGACTTACCTTTTAGGACTGGTGTACCGTTGATGAGATAAGGTATGGTTCCATAAACCTGTCTCCAGTGCCCCCTATGCTATAAAAAGCATCATTCAGAGTAGTGGTTTGCATGACCCAGTAAAGAGATAATAACCCGGTAAAATTCTAAACCAGTAACAATTCCACATTTATTCAAAATATAGTTAAAATTCAACAAAATTAATGAACTTGATCCAGTGCTACCAGCTTTTCAAAGTCTGGTAATCATTTACACATCCAGTGTTCCTTGCTTCTTAGTCATCCCAGGAAATCCCACCCCTCAGTGTTGTGGTACCACCAATTTTAGGAAGCACCAATGTAACATACAGTAAATATTTCAAAATTTGCATCATATAAAAAAGGAGCTGCAAATTTGATGCAAACGAAGAAGAAGAAGAGAGGAGGAGGAGGAGGAGGAGGAGGAGGAGGAGGAGGAGGAGGAGGAGGAGATTGGATTTGATATCCCACTTTATCACTACCCTAAGGAGTCTCAAAGCGGCTAACAATCTCCTTTCCCTTCCTTCCCCACAACAACTCTGTGAGGTGAGTGTGGCTAAGAGACCTCAGAGAAGTGTGACTAGCCAGCAGCTGCATGTGGAGGAGCAGGGAAGTAAACCCGGTTCACCAGATTACGAGTCCACCGCTCTTAACCACTATACCACACTGGCAAACCTAGGACCTCTTTGGGGTGATGCATAACTGGCAACCTCCTTATTTGATGCTTGGTGCTGCAGAATTTTCTTCCAGTCATCTCCCCTTGCTTTCTTTGCCCTTCAGCAATCTCAATCTGTGCTTGCGGACTGTTTTCTGTCTCAGCCACCATTCCAGAGCCTTTTATTCTCCTGTTGAGAGGCCAGAAGGCTTGCTTATATTAGAAGCAGAGCTGATAAGCAAGCAGAGAGCAGCAATGGCACCCAACCAGGCCACCCACTAAACTGCCCATGGACAAAGCATCCCTTATCATAAGAAGCTTGCGTGTGTCCCCTGCCTCACTCTGCCCTTAAAGGCTGCCAGGCGTCAGGACTAGCAGCAAGACACATAGCACTAATAGCAAGCGGAGAGAGGCAAACTGGAAAACCAGGTCTCTTGCTGGGACCCTGCAAGCATTCAGACTAAGAAGCAGGTTAGCTTGCCCACGGGGCACAGAAGGAGTCAAAGCTAAGGCACCATGCCTTAAAAATAAAGTAAGAAATTCCAGCCAGACAACATGATCAGCTTTTTCGGTCAATATACTCTGGTTGATATTATAATTGTTAAAATTATAGAAGCAAATGTCTGCGACAGTCTTTGTAAAGATTAAAACACCTGTGCAGAAGGCAAGGTTTACTCATTAGCTTCTGAATGGTGAAACATACAGAACTGAATCTGCTTCCATCTCTTCTGAAATGCTGGAGAAGGTAGCAAAGACTGTCTTCTACTAGCAGCTGCTGCAAAAGGCAGGGATTTTCAGGGCAGACAGGTTTGCTCTGCTTGCCATTTGCTCCCAGAAGGGAGGAGATAGTGAAGAAAAAGAAGTCCTGTTGACAACACGGCTGTTCCTTCACCATCACTTCCCCTCTGGGGGAAACTTGGCTGCTATTCTCCTCCTCCTCCTCCTCCTCCTCCTCCTCCTCCTCCAGGTTTTGACTTCCTCAGTATCTCAGCATTACATTTACAGGAAAGTAAATCCCAATGAATTCAAGGCCAAGCCTTTTTAAAAAAATGCACGTGACAGTCACTGGTGGGTGCAACTGATCATTAGAAGGAAATCAGCAGCTGAGGAGGTGAAGTTCAACTGCTTCCAGCCTTGCTGAGAGCCTCACAGAAAACTGCTGTTCCAAATCTGCTGTTTGTCTTGAGAGGAAAGCTCCCATAGGCGCCAGTGGCAGAATCTGTCCCAATGCAAATAGCATCTTCAGAGGAGAGATCTTTTTTGTCAGGGTTTCAGCAGGGAGGAAATGGTTAAACCTCCACTCTGCCCACCCACTGCTAAGCACTGAGATGCCAGAATTACCAGCACACACACACAGAGTGGTTGCTTGCTTGCTTCCTTATGTATTTAAAATGTGTGTGCTAAATGCAAATGCAAAGACACATTTGATGTCAAGTCTAGTTTGGACCTATGGCAGAATTGCTTCTGAATGAATGCATGCATAGAATCTACTAGTTGCACATCTGCCAGCAGCTGCCTTTGGGACAGGGCTCTTTCTTCTCGCTCTCTCCATCTCTGCAAACAGACCATTCTGCGTGTTCCTTTATTAGTAGGATTATGTATGTCTATTGATATATGCACAGATGGACGATGTTTAAGACTCTGTGGTCTCTGCAGAGACAATCAAGAAATTTGCTCTCCTGCAGTTCAGAAATATATATTATGATAAGTGAGTTAAGCAAAGACTGTTGGAGTTTGAGCGCCAATGAGTGGTATAATGCCTAGAGTGTTCAAATCCCCGCTCAGCCACAAAGTTCACTAGGTGATCCTGGGCCAGTTGCTCACTCTCAGCCCAACCTACCTCACAGGGCTGTTGTGAAGATAAAATGTGGAGAAAGACAACTGTGTGTTCTACCTTGAGATCTAGGGTGGAGGCTTCCTGGAAACACTGCAAGGGATTCTGGGAAAGCAAAATGGTTACATTCGGTGCTATTTTTCTAGAAAAAGAGGTGCTGGAACTCCTCATAAACACCTCTCTCGTTCTCTTATAATGGCAATGGTGCCCACCTGACAGGAGCCAGAATTGAGTTCTGACGAGTTCTGGCTGAAAAAAAAGGTCCCGGTTACATTAAATCAAGAAATGAATTTACTAGCATAACTAGTTTGGTCCCAAAATGTGTCACCTGGAAACACTGCAAAGGGATTTTGGGTCACACCCCTTAGGGCTATGCTAAGTAAATCAATATTTTGATTTAATATAACTATTTCATTTTGGTTTTAAATGCAAATAGTTCTTCCTGGAGAAGAGACAGTAATTGCTGGGATTACAGCAGAGAGGTGGGGGGGGGGGTTAACCCTTTTCTGTCCTGCTGCAACCAGGGTATGAAATCACTCATCCAAAGCTGCTATTTGCATTGGGAGGGAAGCCGCCACTGGCACTAATAGAAGGTTTCCTCCCAATACGATGAGCAGTTTTGGAGAAATGGATTTCATTTGGACTGCAAGATGGGAGGTCTCCCCCCCACCACCACCACAACACTTGCTGCAATCTCAGTGATTGTTCCCACCCCAGGCAGATGCTATTTGCATTTTTTTTAAAAAAAAAGTGTCATTGAGTATCACATTTCATTTGACCCTTAGATCACACATTACAGCTCTTTGGGCCATCAAAATGACTTGGGTCAGCCAGGAAACCAAACGTCTTTATATAAATAGAAGCTGCTTTCCTCCACCGCTCCCCTTTCCCTGGAAAAAGAAAAAAGAAAAAAGGTTGCCACAGAGATTGCATTGCAATGCAATGAGATCTTCCATATTATGGGGGACTCACCAGAGACATGTGTTGTTCTCAAACCAATTACCTTGCAAAGCTTTCTCTAGATTGTGTTAAATCATCTTTCCTCGGAAGTTGTGTACAGCACTATATGCTTGTGTGTGTGTGTGTGTGTGTGTGTGTGTTGGGTGGTTCTGAGTGCTTATAACAGGCTTGTGTCAATGAAGCTAAAGTTAGAGGATTTGTTTCTTATAGACAGAACAATGTGAGGCATAAATATCCTTTGGGACAATGACTTATTGATGTGGTGAAAGTCTCAGCTTGCTTGCCCTGTGTAATGTCAAAATGTCCCTGGGAGTTGCTTTTGTAAACAGAAACACACCTTGACAGCCACTTAAAAGATTTCTCTGCTGTCTAAGCATGAGCGCAAGCCCAGTAGCATAGGGGCACTCACAGAGCATCAACAAACACTAAAAGCTGTTGAAATTATGCATTGGCATCGATTTGTTTTGGGTCGTCGCAGCAGGAAACGGCAAGATATTTGATGGCATAAGTATTGGGAACAAGTCTCCTCCACCTGATGCTCCCCCCACCCAATGGACTACAACTCCTATCAGCCCCAGCCAGAAGAGACATAGTTCAATGGTGATGGGAGTTGCAATCCAGCAACATCGACCAAGGTAGCAGGTCGAGGAAATTTGCCTTGGAATGATACTTGTAAGTACGGAATGTGAAGCAAGCTGGAAAAATAATAACAAACACCCATTTTTAAATGCACATGTTAAAACTCAGGGCCACTACTATGCAAGCTATTGCTGTGAGGGATGAGGATGCAGCTGGAAGCTACAGAGGACGCAGCACTGGCACTTTCCATTTTGCCTCAGGCGGCAAAATCTTCTGGGCCCGCCCTGCTTATGTTTATGGAAAGTGAAGAAAGCCTTATGTAACCAGACTGTGGGTGCAGGAGGAAAACTCATGCTTGTGGTGTTCACAACATTAGGGACGCGGGTGGCGCTGTGGGTAAAAGCCTCTGCGCCTAGGGCTTGCCGATCGAAAGGTCGGCGGTTCGAATCCCCGCGGCGGGGTGCGCTCTCGCTGTTCGGTCCCAGCGCCTGCCAACCTAGCAGTTTGAAAGCACCCCTGGGTGCAAGTAGATAAATAGGGACCGCTTACTAGCGGGAAGGTAAACGGCGTTTCCGTGTGCGGCTCTGGCTCGCCAGAGCAGCGATGTCACGCTGGCCACGTGACCTGGAAGTGTCTTCGGACAGCGCTGGCCCTTGGCCTCTTTGAGTGAGATGGGCGCACAACCCTAGAGTCTGTCAAGACTGGCCCGTACGGGCAGGGGTACCTTTACTGTGAGAAAAATAATAATGACACAGATGCCATACCTGTCAGAACAGCTCTCCACAATAGCTCTATATTCAAAGACAATGTGCCATTACATACCAGGTCCTGGGGACTAGCAACATGGACTGAGTACCGCTATCATATGGTTCAAGATGGCAATTGCTTGACCATGGAGCAAGATGAGGGAGAGAAGGGAAGCTGGGCCACGGAATAAGCTCTGCTGAGAGAACAGCAACTTTTGTCTCTTCCTCTCCTTGAACAGTTTTCCATAGCAGCTGGCTGGTTCCAATAACTAGCATAAATAAGAACTGGTGTGTGAATTTTCTTCTTTTTCTTCTTCATCCCTCTCAATCCCTTTTCCTTTTGTGCCATGTGCCTCTTAGTTTGTAAACCCGAGGTAAAGGCCTGTCTTATCACTGATCTTCCTTAGCTGCTATGAGAGCCCTTTGTGGCTGAAAGGTAAGGTTTAAAAGGCTTCAAAGAAATATATACCGAGCTAGAAGGATTGGGAACATTTGTGCATTTTTAAGAACCTTTGAGGGTATCTTTGGGTAACTTTCAAGGACAGAGGTACTCCCTCCACCTTCAGAACACTTAATATCTGACAGGAGAGACACCTCCTTTGAAAGTGTCGTCCAGAAACACTCTCAAAGAGCAGGGAAAAAGATCCACTGAACATAATAATGTAGGTCTGCTTATGTGGAACTCTGTTGTTTTGTTCTGAAATGCCAGCCATCATCAATATTTCAATAGAAGGAAACTGATAGGTTTACGTAAGTCAATATAGCACAGAGAAGCTGTGGCAAGATTTACTTCCAATAAGAGGGAAGCCATGCCGTGTCACAGAAGGGACAATTGCCCCCCATCATGCCCTGCTTGTGAGCTCCTGGGGAGTAGCTAGCTGACCACTAATGGAGACAGTGAACTAGGCTCGATGGACTTTTGGCCAAAAGCAACAAGGCAGTGTGTCTATGACTTTTAAGTCCTAAAGCTTGCTGTGCATAGAGAAGCTTTCCCCCACCAGGTGTTTTCCAGATGCTGCTAACTACATCTCCCATCAGCCTTGACCATTCGCCATGCTGCCTGGAGATGATGGGACTTGTAGTCCAAAACATCTGGAGGGCTGCAAGTCGAGGAAGACTGGCATAGGGATTTGGGTGCAGATATTGCTTAAGGACAAAGATGAACAACATCAGCACTGACCCACTGTCAACCCAGCCAGATGGGTGGGGTATAAACAGACTATTTTCAGGTGGGGAAGACCTTATTAGCTCTTTTAGCATTTCAGTTCGTGGTTTTGGATTTGATATCCCGCTTTATCACTACCCAAAGGAGTCTCAAAGCGGCTAACATTCTCCTTTCCCTTCCTCCCCCACAACAAACACTCTGTGAGGTAAGTGGGGCTGAGAGACTTCAGAGAAGTGTGACTAGCCCAAGGTCACCCAGCAGCTGCATGTGGAGGAGCGGGGACGCGAACCCGGTTCACCAGATTACGAGACTACCGCTCTTAACCACTACACCACACTGGCTCGTGGTGGCAGAAAGTGAAGCCTGCCGTGCAAACATATTTTTGTACTTATCACCTGTTCATTCATGGGAGGGAAATCATTTTCAGGAAACACATTAAGAAATCATTATGGACTAGAGCCTTAAGTTGTTTTATTAAAAGGTGTAAATTACAACCAAGTTAGTTATTTCAGGGCAGGTACAATCTGGGGACAGAGACCCACTCTTGCTGTTATAAAACGTAAAAAGTCTGTTTTACACATCATAAGACGGCCAGTCTGCGCAGCATACGGACAGACCATTCTGACATCATGGAACCTCGATAGAACACGTCCTGTGGGATTTCCATGTGGGTCATAAGTCCTGCCCTTAGCATGCAGAGTCAGGCCTTAAGAAGATTGGACTCCAAAGGAGGAAAAGGGGGGGGGGGTTGGGATGAATCTATACTTTCCAATATACAATAGTAAATCAGGTACTAAATGACATTACTGCCTTTTTATGGCAGACTTCTACAAATGCGGTTAAGGTTATACACTTAAAACACTAAAGTAAAAAATAAAAAAGAAGAAGAATAAAGAGGGCGAATTGGTACGTTTATTTCTTCCTATTGTACAATTAAGCTATAAATAACTTCTGGATAAAACGCCTAGGTGTCAATGAAACTTGTTAACCGATTACATTCGAGGAAGTCCCTTTCCCGCGTAGCCCAGCACATCTTCACTATTCCAGTGTCTTCTCCTGTTTCTTGCCTTCTTTTTTCTTTTTCTTGGGCTCTGTTGACACAAGAAAAAATTGCAGTGTTACAAGAGCATCAGAAACAACTCCACAAGGTGCCGTAGCTGGACATTTGCTAGGGCCCCAGGATTAGTAAAGGAATCACTGCCCTAACAGTGGTACCATTGCTCACTTGGGGACGAAAGCATCCCAGAAGATCAGATGCAGCCTAAGAGAATGCTCACTTTGCATGCCTTGTTTCCTCCAGGTTCGGGGGCCATCTGTGAGTGCCTCCAAAATCCTGGTGCCAGAAATGATCAGATACACAGCCAAAGTCAAAGAAAGAAGAAAGGTTTCTTCCCAAACATCTAGAGTGTCCCTGATCCTATCTGAATTGAACCGAAAGCCTTGCAGAGTCTTCAATTTGGGTCGGGAGGAGGCAGGAGAAAGAAAAGCACCAAGGAAGACTCTCCATCTAGGGCTGCTTCAACCAGCTCCAGCAAAACCCCTGTTGACTCAATTAGCCTGAGGAGTTGCAGGATCCAGGAGTCATCCAGAGCCAGTGCACTGCCGGTTACTAAAGCACACCTTTTTTTCTAGTGGTATGTTTCACCCTGACAACCAAAACAGAGTTGATTTTAGACTATGAAAATGTAATAATTACACTCACTTAGAGCAGTCCTGGGTCAAACTTTGTAATATCTAAAAGCTCTTCCTGAACATTTTTTAATTTTTTTAATTTTTGGTGGGAGGGACATTTTGGGAGGGGGATCTCTGCTCCTCTGAGCATTTTTATGGGAATGGAGTGATTTTTACAGGGATGTCCAATGCTTACCAGAAATAAATGTCTTCAAACCTCCACTGAGCTGATCCTACCATTTTATATTTTCCAGAATGTCTCATTCCAATACAGTGGTACCTCAGGTTACAGACGCTTCAGGTTACAGACTCTGCTAACCCAGAAATAGTACCTCGGGTTAAGGATGAGAACAGAAATTGCACGGCGGCGGCAGCAGGAGGCCCCATTAGCTAAAGTGGTACCTCAGGTTAAGAACAGACCTCCAGGACGAATTAAGTTCTTAACCCGAGGTACCTCTGTATATCTTAGGCTGCAGGGGCAATGATCACAAATGAAAAAGGGGGAAATAAAAAATGGCAGCTGCCAACCTGATGAGTTTTATCCAACCCCCAAATCACTAGAGAAAAATTCGCCCCTACTTTTGTGGCTTGCAGATGAGGCCATGAAATGGAGGGAGATTTGGATAGAAGATCCTGCTTCCTAGGTTTCTACACAAGTTGCTGTTCTGAGCATGTCGTCTTAGAAAACAGGAACCCATAAGGTGGCCCATACCCTCCCAGTGCCACAAAATGCTGGGATAATCATGAAAACCTATAAGCCATTGCAGCTTCTCTCTTAGTCACAGAGAGCCAGCCATTGGGGGTGGGGTAGAGGCATTGGGAAAGAGGAAGGAGGGCTTCTTCCGGAAGCCTAGTTAGTGCTTACTAGGCTTTGAGAAGAAGATGGGTGGACTGTAGGACCCTGTCAGAGCCCTCACGCCTCCTTCCTGAAGGACTTGCTTTTCACTTTCATTGCCAGGCACATGCTGGAATGCAGCAGAGAGCTCTAAGGATTGAGCTTCCTCCCTGGAGGGCTCCTCTCATCCAGGGAAGGAAGAGCAGTTGCCCAGTTATTCCTGTGTGTCAGAAGAAGAAGAAGAAGAAGAAGAAGAAGAAGAAGAAGAGGAGGAGGCGTTTGGATTTGATATCCCGCCTTTCACTCCCTTTAAGGAGTCTCAAAGCGGCTAACGTTCTCCTTTCCCTTCCTCCCCCACAACAAACACTCTGTGAGGTGAGTGGGGCTGAGAGACTTCAAAGAAGTGTGACTGGCCCAAGGTCACCCAGCAGTTGCATGTGGAGGAGCGGAGACTCGAACCCGGTTCCCCAGATTATGAGACTACCGCTCTTAACCACTACACCACACTGGTGTCTTGCTGCCTCCTTCAATCCCTTCACCAGGCAAGGCAGCCAGCCTTTGTTGACTTCACTCTGTTTCTCCATCCAGTTAATTCCATTGAACGAGGCAGAGCTTACTTCCAAGCAGACGTGTTTAAGGTGGAAAGCAAGAGTAAGTTATTCATAGGACAGGGTTGTGCAGGGCTAGGTTTCTTAGGGGAGATGAAGTAGTTGCTCTCGCCGAGCTCAATGAAATTGAGTAAATATGCGAAGTAAATAAGTGAAGAGTCCTACTGCACACAAGCACTGACCTGGGATCAAGTGGGACTTACTTCTGAGTAACCTTATACAGAGGGCGAAGCTCCAGGATGCAATCTTCCGCATACACGTCATGAAAGTAAACGTTCCTAAACATAATGAGACCTGATGTCATGGACTGACTGGACACAAAGGAATAGTGGGAGGCACCAGCTGAGGAACCACGAAGGGAAGGAGGTTCTGAGCCTGGGGAGTGGTGGTGAGACAACGATAAATGGTCAGAGGCAGAAATCTGAGAGGAGCTGTCAGAAGCTGAAGAGGTAACAGGGTTTGTTGAGAAGGGAGTGTCTGGCAGAAAGAAGTCCAGAATCAGAAGCTGCAGCAGGAGAGGACGGAGGCCAAGAGATGGAGATGAGTCAGGCTGGTGAAGAAGCCAGGGTGTCTCCCTCTCCTGCTGTGACCAGCTCCCCTCCCACCTGGTCTCCCAGGATCAGAAGAGGTATGAAGAGTGAGGAGCAGAGACAGGTGTGTCAGTGCAGTCTCAGATTGCTTGGGAAAGACCCAGAGAAGGAGATTATTTAGGCAGCTATTGCAAGGTGGGGATCTTCAGCCTCCACAACTCTCTTATAGGGAGAGAAGATTTGCTGTGCTCCAGATCATATGCAGAGTACTTTCTCTCTGCTAGAGGTGAAGAAAGGCCAGGACTCCAGTCCCAAAGCTTTTTTCCTCTCAGCTTCATCAGAATCCAGATGGTTCTCCAAAGCAGCCTCTGTGATTTTATCTCCTCCTCCTCCTCTTCCTCCAAATCCTTGTACGGAGGTTGTTTCCATTTCCACATCACAATCGGCTTCCTTCAATTTAGTGATTCTGTGATCCAATCCTCCCAACTATTCATCAATTTGGTCTGAAGCTTCTGAGTATTCCTCATTTCCACCTCATATTCTTCTTCTTCATCCTCTGGCTCATTTTGTTCATCTTGACCAAACATTGATCTGAACATTTTCGGTTGTCATCATCAACTGTTTAACAATACCAATGGTCACTTATTGATCCAAAAGTACCTTTGTCATACTGGATGCTTTTAATGTTCTGGATATCATTAGGCACCCAGTCCACCTTAATCCCCCCCCCCCCTTAGAATCACAGCTACAATTGCACATTCCTTTCTCATGGCTAATGATGGGCAAAAGGGGTGCCTGACCCTTTAAAGCAGTGATGCTGATGTAGGATAGAATGCCCCTATTTTCAGCTGAGGAATGTTGGCGGGCATGCCATCCCACTCTGCTTCCTCTACAGACGTGTGCTGGCAACGGTGCCAATTTCTGGTGAGATCTCAGGAGATCTTGCTGAAACCTTGTGAGACTTCACTGTAACCTGCCACCGCCACAGAATCCAGGTAAGGGAGGCTTCTGCAGGAGGTGGCAGCAGAGTAGGGTGGCACTTTCTCGTTTCACCTCAGGTGTAACGGGATGAGCCACCCCTGCAAGAAAGCAATGATCTACTCCATAGATGGACCATGGTAATGGACCACTGATGTTGTGGACTATTACTCCCATCATCCTTTACCATGGGGCATGCTGACTGAGGCTGATGGAATGTGTAGTCCACAGCATACCTGGAGCACCACAGTGGTCTATTCCCAATGCATATATTCAATGCCACTTTATAGACACCTAATACGCATGAGGATTTTTCTTAAAATAGAAATTCAAAAAGAATATTCAGGGGCTCGGAAGCAAGGAAGGAGTGATGAGGAATAGTCTCTGGTTGAGGCAGAGGCGTTCTGATCACAAGTGCCAGCTCTACTTGGCATGCGAGGTATTGTCTCAGGGTCTAGCTTAGAACAAACTGAAAATAGCAGGCAGCTCCTGGAGAAACCAGGTCACGGCTCAGTGGAAAGCAAGAGAAAGGTTTTTACACATACATCTATAAACACAAAGACACCAAGACACCTCCCAGCTTTCCTTCCTTATTTACTGTGGAAACTGGGTTTACTTCCCTGAAAAACTTATTTGACCCTGCTTCCCACCCCCAGTCCCCTTTCTCTGCCCCACATGCTGGCTGTATTTCCCCCCTGTCTGCTAAGGGTATAGATTTTCCTTTCTTCCAGAAGAGAGGCAAAGACAGAGAGATGGCAGATGATGGAGGCCAAGCTACCGAGAGATTTATGGAGGCAAGCCGATCCAAACATGTTATAGGATCATAGAATTGTGGCATTGTAGGGTTTTATTTAGAATATTTAGAAACATTCATGGTAGTTGTTTTTAAATAATCTGTTGATATTATCTCATTTTGATTTTATAGTGCCTGCTATTTTTAAGTACTATTTTTATTGCTATTTTTAATGCATTTATACCTACTTTTTTGTAAACAACTTAGTTATTAAGCAGTATATAAACCTTGTTAAATAAATAAATTACGTAATTTGGAAAATCATATCACAGGAAGTGGGAGACCTATATTGAATGATCTGAAATTAGGACTAGTTCTAACACTGGGCAAACTGAGATGTCTGGACCAGGAGGCTGTGGGGACAGCAGCCACAACCTAGCTGTTCCTTCTAACCCTCCACCCACCTACTGCTTCCCAGGAAGTCCCTCTCTCCCAGGACCAAATTATAAAACTTGTGGTCAAATTAGACAACTGCATGGTTTTTTTGCTCAATTTTACACCATAACTAGGGGTTCTAGTTCAACTTAAAAAGCATACCTTATGCAAGATGGAAGCCATCTATCTCTGGTTTAGGACACAATCCACCATCCCATTATTTTCTCTTGATCTGCCATAGACCAATCTAATTAGCATCCATTTCAGTTTTGGAAGAAAGCTGTTCCAGTTTAGGCTACACAGTTGTCATGGACTGGCTGGATGCAGAGAGTGGTGGGAGGCGCCAACTGGGAACCCCCCTATAGGAACCCCCCAGGGGAAGAAGGCTCAGAGCCAGGGGATTGGTGGTGGGACAATGATAAGTGGTCAGAGGGAGAAGAGGGAGCAGACTGGGAGGAGGAGGAAGGTGTCGGGAGCGGAAGAGGCAACAGGGTATAGTGAGCAGGAAGAGACTGGGGCAGAGAGCAGTCCAGACTCAGAGGCAGAGGGAGACCAAGAGGCAGAGATGAGACAGGCTGTTGAAGAAGCCAGGGAGTCTCCCCCTCCTGCTGTAACCAGCTCCCCTTCCTCCTGGTCTCCCAGAACACAGAGAGAAATGAAGATGGAAGCGAAAAGAAAGACAAAATGAAGGAATGTTAGATTTCTGGGAAAGGAACCAGTGGGAAGACAGGACCATCAGTCCTCCTCATACCTCCCTCATTGGGGCAAGACTTACTGGGAAGAGTTGCTGTGATCATTAGGCCTGCACTGTTTTGGTTTCTTTGAATAAAGAGTTAACTTGACTGGCACCAGGTGTTTTATTGCTAACCTCCTCCTGACTCTGGCTCCTCACAACAGTTGATGTCAAAATTCAGAATTATTGCATGCAGTTTGTATCACAGTATAAGCAGCTATTCTGAATGTGAAGTCATTCATATTGACTCCTTAATGGAAGATAACAAAATCAGAACAGTCCAATGAATCAAGTTTACAGGCCTTATTGTGCGGGAATTTAAATTCCTCTACAAGTGTGCTGATTTCTCCAAACGTATGTTTGCTTCGGCAGGTTGGAGCCATGATTCAGCATCATCTGTATGGCTTCCGTGTCTTTTTAGGATGCCATAACAACTCACAGTTGTTAAAACTGAGCCAGGCCCTCCTGTTACGGAGAAAAATAAATTGCGAAAAATAAAGGTAGTGCTTCGACTCTTGTTTTCCATTTGTGGCTTTAAATTGTGGGTTGCTTCTAGTCCTTGGGCACTATCTCTTCAACATAATTGCCTTCCCCCTGCTGCTTTTGTAGTAAAGGTTTATATACATAAAGTAAAGGTGATGGCTTAGAAAAGGCCGCCTGCAGCTATTCGGCACCGCTGAGCATTGCTATCAAATTACTAAGAAGTGATGCTAATCCATCACGCCTAGACCCAACAAAATCCACGGGGCTTATTCCTCTGTTTGGTTAGGATTGGGGAATTCATTCCCAAGATTTCTTGCTTAACAGGTTTGTGAACTGAGCCTAGTGTTGGGATGTTGACTGTTTGCCAGCTGTAATTGATTGACCCCTGGATCTTGGCATATGACAGGTCTCTTTGTATCACCAATATTTATAAACTCTAAGTGCTTCTGTTGGCACTATAAACATGAAGCAGTCACTTAACTCTTGTGGCTTTGCTCAAGGGATTTCGGGCTCTCTGGTTTTACAAGAATGATGAAGAATCTCAAAATATTCTTTCACAATGAGATCGGCTGGGCAAGGAAAACTCCCCCGTTTCATGCTGATGGTCAGGCTGCCAACTTTTCTCTGATATGGCTGCTATGCCTTTAACAGATGTATGGCAGGCAGAAACTTTGCTGACAAATGAAATGGGAAAAGCCTCCCCTGTTGGATGTCCACTTGGCCCACATTCACAGCCTACAAGAATAATGCTGGAAATCTGAAAGTCCGGGCCATGAGCAGAATACAAGCAGAATACACCAAACAGGTATCCTTTACAGAAAGATCAAGATCTACACTAAATCCAAACTACACATCTTCACGGTCCCCACAAAGCCTCAAGTTGCTCTTTATACAGCTCTTTTATGTGTTGCACACTGCTCTGCATTTTCCCACATCTTTGTGTGTTGTTCCGTTCCATAGGTTGTGGAAGAAGTGAAGCTGTCGAAAACGTTGCCTGCGAGGCAATGAAAAGTACCATGCTTTTGCTGTTGTTGAAGCACAGTTAAACCTTCTTCTCTTTCTCCTCCTAAATTCTTTTGTTAAATTTACAACCCTATCTTCCTCTCAAAGGAGCTTAAGGCAGCAATCGCTTGGAGGCAGAGCTCGTTCCTTGTTACTACGTGGTCTGATGTGCTTCACACCATTGGTGGTGGGAAATAAAATACTCAGCAAAAAAGATACCAAGACATGGAGTAAGTTGTCATTCGCCTCATAGATGGGAAGAGAGAAAACAGCACATGGCTGCCATTTTCAGCAACAACCTGCCATTTCTTGTCACATAAAGTTCTGTCCTAGAATTCAAGCTCTTTCTCCATTCCTTTCTCCTTTTCATTTCTATATAAATATAACAACAAATCATAACTGCCAGAACTGAATATAGACAGTTCTTCCAGATGAAGACAACCCATTAGATATTCTCTGCAGATTGAACATGTCCTCTTTCCCAAAGTTTCCTAACAATTTCAAGCTTCTTTCACCTTCTCGTTCTTTCTGAATAACCTTCTGCAGCTTGAAAATCTTATTACATTGCCATTGGAGTCACCATCAGAGCTTCAACATTACTCCATACCCTCCAACATTTCTCCAATTAAAATAGGGACATCCTAAGAAAAAGTGGGACATTCCAGGATCAAATCAGAAACCAGGACGGCTTCTCTAAATCAGCATTTCCCAGCCTTGGGCCTCCAGCTGTTTTTGGACTACAACTCCCATAATCCTCAGCTAGCAAGACCAGTGGTCAGGGATGATGGGAATTGTAGTTCGAAAATGGCTGGAGGCCCAAGGTTGGGAAACACTGCTCTAAATCAAGGATGCCCCTGGAAAATAGGGACACTTGGAGGGTCTGGTATATAGAACTTATAAGTAAATAAATATATGTTGACATAACAGGAAGATGAATGAGCACCACAACAGTTTGGAAGCATAGCAACTGTCTTCCAAAGGTTAAAAAAAGGCTGGAAAGAAATTGAAAAGAAATTGATAGTGATTTGCCAAAGTCTCCAAGAAGGCTTGCTTGCTTCCTTTTATAAAAGGGCAGTATGATTGTGTTGTTGTTTATTGTCATGCCAGCTGCATTAACCTACTGATAGGATCTGTGTTTTAAACTGGTGGCGCAGCTATGCTTTTATTATTCCACAGGTGTGAGAATTGCCTCTTGAAAATTCCTGTGAGATGCTTACAGAGGACAAAGGGTGGAGTGAAGGAGACAAGAAGGAAGGGCGAAATTAAATACAAGAAAGAAAGAAAGAAAGAAAGAAAGAAAGAAAGAAAGAAAGAAAGAAAGAAAAGGAAGGGGCGTAGAAGCCAGAAAGGAAGGAAGGAAATGATTTACCCATTTAGAATAGTAATGAGAATAAACATTTGCTTATGCTGGATCTTTTTATCACAATAAGCATAATAGCTCCAGGCACTCTTGCTGGTGATGGGCACTGCTGAATGCCAAAATATGCCACTGAAGGAAGATGCAAAGAAAAATATATATTGCTAGTTCATGCAAGCAGCACAAAAAGTGTCCTAAACTCTTCCTGAACCGTACCACTTCAGGGTGTCACATGTGTGTGCGTGTTTGATACTGTTGAATGTTCTCCCCCCCAAAAAAGCTCCCTGCACATATTCAACTAGCTTAGACAATGCTTTTCAACTGTGGGTCCCCATATGTTGTTAGACCACAATTGCTGTCATCCCTGGCTGGGGATGTTTGGAGCTGTGGTCCACCAGGACTTGGGGACCCAAGGTTGAAGAGCACTTGTCAAGCAGATGACCCTTCTCCCTGAAGGCATGCTTTACAACATGCAATGAAATTTTTAGATGGGGAGAGCATTCGGAGTATGTCCCCAGTCCTCCCACAGTCAGAAGTGGTAAACTCCAGAATCCTACCACCACATCTACCTCATTTGACATATTGTGCAAATCAGATATAATAAATTATTTGCTATTATCATAATCATAAAATCTATTTACTGTTGATTGTTCCATTATCCCATTGAACTCTGCTTAGTCGCAACTGCCAGGAAGAAGCTGAAATTGACAAGCTGTCCTAAGAAAGTCAAAGGACTTGCTTCAGAGTACAGACAGGCCCCATTTTGATGGACACACATCAGGGCTGACCCAACACATTTTGGCACCTGAGGTGAACCCCAAAACGGTGCCTCTTCCCAGCCAGGAAAGATGGGGGAAAGTGAAGACTGACATCAGGAACAAAGGGGGGAATAAAGAGCTACATCAGGATTCACTGCCCCTGTGGATTCTGCTGCCTGAGGCATTTGCCTCACCTTGTCTCATGGGTGGGCCAACCCTGCCTCACAAGTGCTTCATTCATCATGGCAATGGGCAATGGAGCTGAGCAGGAAATCCGTGGCTGTTCCTTTGGTTTCCCCATTCTCCAAAAAAAGCTCTTTTCACATGCCTAACTTCCAATCAAAATGAAATAAGTTGTCTATGTGAAATCATCACTGAAATCATTGGCTGTGAGAATGTGGTTGTTTTTAATGCTTTTAGAGTGTTTTAAACCGATTGTAATGAAATTGAGTTTGCTACCCTGGGTTCCTTTGGGAGAAGATACAAATTGAATAAATAATAATAATACTTTTTTAAAAAAAAACTTTTGAAGCTGAGAAAAACCCTCACTTTTCTGTCTAATTACTGTGAGCAGCAGCTTATTCTTTTGATTTCTGAAATGCTAATATACTAAATTCCTGTGAGTCCACCTAATGAACAACATTAAAGACAGAGGGACATAATAATCAATCATGAAGATGCATCTAGAAACACAATAATACCACATAAAGGGAAATGCAGGGCCTCATTTTCTATTATGGTTGTATTTTTCTAATAGGACTGATGAATGAGTTTTAAACTGATTGCTTGGGAGGGTGAGTTTTTTGCAATAAGTGTTAGACCTGAATTCTTCTTTCAGTTACCAAAATCATAATTGGGTGCTTTTACAAGGATATTGAAGGAATGGAACTCTTACCTCAAGGATCAGATAATCCAACTAAAAAAAAAAAAGCAGCCAAACTCCACATTGTTACGATGAGGCTAGCTGTTATATTTTCACCTTTGGATGTCTGAAGTATTGGATATTGAACTGTATCCAAGGAAGCTCTAAGACATTTTGCTGTCTGGATAGAAACAGTAAATGGTGCTCCCTCCCAAATCAAGCTATAAAGAAACCAAGGCCAGTCAAGTTGTTTTGGTACGTGAGGCAGATAAACTTACAAGTACCTCTTCTTGGGAATAAAAATATTGCAGTGCAATGGCAACTAGTATACACTACTATACACCAAGACTCACAACTTAAATACCAGTTTGGTGCTCTTTCATCTTTAAAAGCAGCTGC